>NC_089235.1:25789010-27046902 GCF_963924675.1 Phocoena phocoena | reverse complement strand
CTTCATCTTATGAATTAGAATTTTAACTGAAGAATAAATAAGATAATTAATCTTCCCAGGATCTCACAGTTATGATAGAAAACACGGTGAGGGTTCTTCTATTTTTCCCCCCAAATCACTTCTCATAATCATTATTTAACTACCTCAGTTTGTTTTTTCTTATTTTCTAACTGAAGTTTAACTAAAGCAGCCATTAACAAAACAATATTTTTGATACATTTAAAAGGACTTCTCTTCAATTCCAAATTTTCATCTAGCTATGAAGTTGAATAGTCTTGAGATTTGTTTCAGAGTTGGAACCATTTTAACTCAATTAACTCATAATTGAATTTATTTTTCATTAAAAAAATTCTGCATTTTTTCCTCTTTTGATCATGTAGATTTGCCCCTAAAAACTAGGATCATCAGTTATTTTCCTTCTTTCCTTCCTAGAAATAAGTATTATAAAATTAAGGTAGGAAAGGGAGAAACTCAGAATAGGTAAGGTAAAATTCTCATTGTCTGTGTATGTTAATTTTGTCAAACTCTATTTTGTGTACATGTGCATGCATATGTGTATTTAGGACAT
Organism: Phocoena phocoena; assembly: GCF_963924675.1. Taxonomy (NCBI): domain Eukaryota; kingdom Metazoa; phylum Chordata; class Mammalia; order Artiodactyla; family Phocoenidae; genus Phocoena; species Phocoena phocoena. The sequence goes on along the minus strand of NC_089235.1, from coordinate 27,046,334 downwards.
GAGTGAATAAATATTGAGCTGTTTTAGCTAAGGATCTCCGTTTAATTGTTGCTTTATTGTTTGTTTATATTTGACTTTAAGTGACACCTCAGCTTTTGGTTATAAACTGCTTATTTTTGTAATGTTAATTTGACTTCATCCTTTTATATAAAACAACCTGTACATACTGTCAGATGGTAGAACAGAAAAACTATGTGAAAATCTTCAGGCCAGTTGCCTGACTAAAGTCTGGTATTTCATATTGCACAAACTATTATCTGATTCCTACCAGCTTCCCACACCTCTCACGAGCGTGAAGACTGGCACTAATTGTCACTGACATTGACAGACTATGGGGAATGTTCAGTTGACGTGAGTGGACATGACATCTAGAAGTCCCCTTCCCAATTAGAGAGCCTTCCCAGAAAGAAGGGGTTGCAGCAATGCTTGGGGTTACAGTTAAAAAAATTAATAACTCTTCTGCACATAGAGAACTTCTTACTTCATATCTTCGGTATCATATTCTGGCTTAAGTGAAAATAAAAAAACAACTACAAGAAAACTATATCTCTAAGTCACAGTAGCAAATATATACACTCCCTCCTTATTAATCCCAGGCTGAAAAGGACAGTCAAGATTCACCAGGTTCAAGTGAAACCCACCTTACTCAAGAGTTCTCATAATATAATGGAATACATCTTCTATCTCTATCCCTGATTTTATTTCTGTTACATAAGCTGTATTCTCTTGTGTATGTACTTTTCCAGTTGCAACTTGGGACAGTGTATAACATGCAAGGAGTTTTTAATGTAATCACGTATTGTGAATATCAGTGTTTCCAATTAAAAAAAGCATAACAGAAAACTTTCCAGAAGCATTTACAGCCTATGCTATTTTCATTTTGACTACTCATATACTGACATTTAATGTCTATTACTTTTTGATAAAAATGAACATTCTGGTCCAATCTTTTACTTTTTATTTAATTTGAAAATATCTTTACTTAAAGTCATATTTACTAGTGATCCTGAGAGTCATTCCAATCCAAAATGTCATGACTAATTACCAGAACTATAATATTATAATTCATGACTGAAACAAAAGCAATATTCATAACAGCACAAATAAACAATCATATTATCTGTGAATTCTTACAACTTAATAAACAAAATTCTTGAGAAACTATAAATGCCAGTTATCTCTGTGTTAGCTGCCTTCCTGTTTGCTTTCTCATCATCTCTTATTGAAAATGGAGAATTTATCTCATTTTTTTCCTAATCATTTGCAGGGTAATACTTCTCACCACCCAATAATTCCCAATCAGATGTTGTTATGGCTTGTCAAAGACGACGACCAGGAGTGGCCTGTTTTATAAAAAGCAAATTTTGATGAAATTTAATAAATATTTTTAGTTGAATGTCTTAGGTCCTCCCCCTGCCTCCTCCCCACCACTATTTTCAGAATTGAGAGAGTAAGAATGGGAAAGCATTGAACATTATAGAGTAGGTTTAGGTATGTTTCTTCCCTCTACTTCTATATATTCCCACTATTTTTTTAGGCCCTTGTATCATACAGAAAAATTAACTTGAAATGGATTAAACACTTAAATGTATAAGACCTGAAACCATAAAACTCCTAGAAGGAAACACAGGGAAAAGCTCATCAACATCAGTCTTCACAATGATTTTTTGTATATGACACCAAAATCACAGGAAGGAACAGTAAAAATAAACAAGTGAGACTATAGCAAACCTTCTTCTTTGATGTGAGAGAAAAATCACATTGCTATTAAAAAAACCTTAAAAGATGGTATGCTCCACATTGTAACAATTTGACTTCCTTTTTGTTGATTAAAGTAACCTTACGATTTTGTACTTTCCTTAAAGAATTTCATTTAGATTTTATAATGAAAATTGATTAGTATGTAGGACATACCTCTATAAAGTAATATGAACTGTTAAAAACTTCTTTTATTTTGCCATGTAACATAGATACATAAGAGTGCATGAATTATAAGTGTATAACTTAATGAATTATCAAAACTTGCAAAGAGAACCATGGTGTAACCACTCTCCTCATCAAAGCACAGAATATTACAAACATCATAAACCTGCTAGAAAGCACTTTGTAATCACCTGCTCTTCCTTTCTACAGCTCTGCCTTCTTGCCTTTCTACAGTCCAGAAGTTTTTGCTAATTACTTCCTTGCTTTTCTTTATGCTTTTATTATGTAACACTATCATATATTTCTTCCATTAGCCAATGGAATTATGGACTATGTATTCTCCTCTTTTGGATTTTTTTCTGTTCAGTATTATACTTATGAGGTTAATCCATGTTATTGCACTAAATTGTATTTAATAGATTTAAAAAATAGCATACTGTTCATTATACTGTTAGTGGTTATTTAGGCTGGTCTGGAGTTATTATAAATAATGTAGCTATAACATTTTAGTTCATGTCTTGCTATATATGTGTGTTCATTCCTGATTGGCACATATTTAGAACAGAATTGTTACATCATAGGATGTGTGACACTTGCTAATTTGAAGATATCACAATTTATTACATAATAGCAATAGAAAAATACTGTTTTCTAAAGTAGTTAAACCAATTTATATGCTCTCCATAAGTGTATGAGAGTTTTCATGCTCCACATCTTTACCAGCAACTGATATTGTCTGATTTCTATTTTTTTTTTTTTTCAGCTCTTCTTGTGGGTAGGAGAGGTATTTTACTGTAGGCTTCCTGTTTTTTTCTAATGAGGTTAACCAAAAATCTATGTTTTTTGTTTTATCAGTATTTATTTCTTTTGTGAACTACCTTCAAGTTTATTGCCCATTTTTATTTGAAATGTCTATCTTTTTCTAATTAATCTGGAGGAGTTCTTAATATGCTCTAGACAGAAAAAATTATTGGTTCAAAATATTGCAGTCATATTCATCCTTTCTATAATTTGCATTTTAACTGTCATGTTGGTTATTTTGATGAAAAGGTATCTCCTAAATTTATCTATATTTATCTTATTTGTTCTTTTTGTACCAACATTCTAGATTTTGTGTGTATCATTATTTAAACAATTTTTTATTGTTAATACAGTGACCATATGGCTTGATTTTCTAAGGATAGACAGGTTTACTGGTTGCTCTGGTATGATTATAAATATCATCCACTTTCCATTACATTTATATTAAGGATAGATTTAGAATTTACCAGGCTTATGATTTTGCCAAGGAGTAGAATTAAACAAAAGAATGGCAAGAGAGTTGAGGGTGTAGGCAAAGGAGTAATTATGAGAATCTAATACTGAAATTAGGCTGGGTGAAGTAGGGAGAAATTGGCAGTCAGAAGAGGGAATTGATAGAATCAGGAACAAAGAGGAATTGTAGTTACTGAGTGATTATGTGGTCTACGTAATGACTCTGACAGAGATAGGCTAAAATAGAACAATGAAGAGGAGTACAAGGAATTAAATACCAAGGTTTTGGAAAGACTTTAAGCGCATATTGAAGTTGTAGATAATTAAAATGACAGTTAACTTTGGTTGTATAGACCCTACAATTTATAAAGCTAAAAAAACCCTGGAGAAATCACTCAGCAAAACTCACAATATTCATTTACCAAATGTCGGGAGCAAAGACATTCACATCCTCCCCTCTCACAGATAATGGTATTTAAGAAATGAGGGGTAGGGCTTCCCTGGTGGCGCGGTGGTTGAGAGTCTGCCTGCCGATGCAGGGGATGCGGGTTCGTGCCCCGGTCCGGGAGGATCCCGCATGCCGCGGAGTGGCTGGGCCCGTGGGCCATGGCCGCTGGGCCTGTGCGTCCGGAGTCTGTGCTCCGCAACGGGGGAGGCCACAGCAGTGAGAGGCCCGCGTACCGCAAAAAAAAAAAAAAAAAAAAAAGAAAAGAAATGAGGGGTAAAAAATCTTCATTGCCCCTTTAAGAATCTCACAGTGAGGTCAGCCCTCATCTAAAATGATAATCTTTTATCTTCCTTCTAGTTTTCAAAGCCTCTTCATTGCTCCTTCCTCTTTGGGCTCCATATTTTTGATACCTTCAGGTTGTATAGGAGTGGGCTGCTGACTAGTGACACAAATTTCATTTTCTCTTGTAAGCAGATATTTTGACTCCTTTGACAGAAACTATTTCTACTGACCTTGTTATAGTATTTCTTATACCTGTGAAATTTTCCTCCAGAGATTTCTTTCTCATTCCCTTTTTTGTTTCAGCCCAGTAGTCACTCTGTGCAAAGCTGCTGTGATGCTTTCAAAGGTTGGACCCCAAGGTGCCTGGTGAGCACTGATCCCTTTATAAATGTGCTCCATTATACCCTGCATACCCAGTGTGCTGAATGCATCTTTTTCTGCTAAAATGAGTGATGCCTCAGGTGGTTCATTTACTTTTGCTGTCCTGAAAGTCATTTCAGAGGACTCAGTTACATTTCTAAGAAGTTAATACAATTATTAAATTGCTCCTTCTTATTTTTTCCACATGAGGGCTAGTGATTTTTGCTATATTTAAGTACCTTCTTTATATCTTCCTTGCCTACTGAACCAGATATTTGTTTTCTAACATACTCCTCTACATTTTGCCTGGAAGAGTTTGAAATATATTTTGAAATACAGTATCCAGAAGTATCAGTTCTACTAAAATCTTCCATAGGTCAATCACATGATGCATACCTCATGATGCTTAATGAGATAGTCTTACCAAGGAGAAGTCTCCCATCAGACTTCCATCTAATCCAGACTTGCATGCAACCTGTCATTGTCTTGATTTGGTCCCCTTTAATACATCTTATCTTGGTGCGTGTTGCCTTAGACCTCGAATTCCATACATTTCTCATGCTTTCCTTCAGGACACAGAAAACGCACGTGTCAAACTTTGAGGTATACTGTACTTTCTCTAGGCACCAGATTTTTCTTAGGATCACACATTTGCTTAAAGCATGAACTTGATATTCCAGATATCTGGAAATGGGCACTCGCCTATGTAAAAACAGCAACTCAATTCAGCTGTGTACAAAGTGAGCATCACTGCAAGTTATTTGGTTCCTCAAATTTTCTTTATTTCTCAAGTTTTTCTGCTAAGTAAATCTGGTGTTTATGGTTTTGTGGAATTGGGGACAAAATACCACTCTTCTCCAACTGAGAAACAAAATAACTTAGAAATACAATTAAAGTGTCTATATATGGAAAAGCAAATTATCAACTTTATTACTTGATAAGCTTAGTTGAGTAACATAGCTTAGTGCAAGAGACAAAAATGGGCTTGCTAATTTCCTACCCTAGATACAGACCTGTGACCAGCCCATCTAATGTTTAGGTCTGCAAAACAGGTGCTATTGCTGGAAATTCGATTACATTGGCTTGGTTGTAAAAAGGAACATAGATCAAATTCCCAAGGGTTTGTACTCCTCCCACCATATACCTAGCCTCATTCAGTCAAGAAATGCAAATCACTGCCTGTCATCTAACCTCCAGATTAATCACTCAACCTCCATGAGGAAGACCAAAGAGTGGGGTACACAGCCAGATCTGCTTACAGAAAATCCTTTCTCACCCAAATCAAGACAAGTGAGATGGAATTCTCCTATTATACTAAAGTACATCATTTAGTTATTTCTTTGAAAATTTCCTGATCTTAAAGTTTCTTATTATTTGTTTGAAAATAAAGGCTTTATTTCAAACTTGAAAAAATGTTATTTTTAACTTCTGGATACACCTTTTAAAATTAAGTATTTCTACATAGCCAAATGATATTTTTAAAATTAACAAAAGTAATAATAATTCCTTGATATCAGCTAATAATTATTTCACTTTCAAATATTTTAAATTGTCTAAAGTATGCCCTTTAAAGCTGATTTGCCCAAATCATATCAAGCCCAGAATCACTCAATGCATCCAGTTGTTGTGTACTTTGTGTCTTTTAATTTAAAACAGTTATATTTTCATGTTACTGACTTATGAAGACACTGTTAGTCCTGTTTTTTTCTGATTACCCCCTGGGGTATTATTTGGTTTATTTCTTGTCCCCCTTTATTTTGTATACATTAATAGATTGTAAAGACTTGATAAATTTAAGTTAGAATACATCACTGAGTCATTTATGATTCTTCATTTCAGCAGATGTATAATATCTAATAGTCATACCAGTACAGGAGCAAAGATTGACCATGTGCTGTCAGCCTGTCTCCTCCACTGTGTTTACAGTTTTCTTTAAACTCATTCTTGAAAGTTAGTTTTCATTTGGTATCAAATTCTCTCTAGGCAACTATTATTGTCTCCCCTCCTTTGAAAATAATATTCAACACTCTTCTGGCTTTTTATTTGTTCCTGACAATCTGATGTTGCTGCTCTGTGGGTAATGTCTCTCCTCTCTGGAAGCTTTTAAGATCTTCTGTTTCTGGTGTTCTGCACTTCGACTATGATATCCAGGGGTAAGAAATTCTTTTTTATCATGCTAGAAATTTATTCTGCTGCCTGAATCTGAAACTGTCTTTTCATCAATTCTAGAAAACTCTCAGCTATTATCTCTTTGCTTTTTTTTTTCTCCTCCAGTCTCTATTTTCTCCCTTTTCAATCCTATAAAGATAAGCTAAGCTTTCTGTGCAGCATATGTCTTTTTTCTTTTAAACAAACCACTTTTTTTCACCTATTTGACTGACTGTGCTGCATGTCTTCTTATCTGTTCTAAAGTTCTCAGAGTCTCTCTTTAGGTGGGATTATTTTTCAGAGTATCTAACTCAATCCCATTTTTTTATATCAGGTTTGGTTTCTTTTTGAGTTCCCTGATATAATTTTACATGAACATTTGTGTAGAAGTTTACTATACATAGAGAAAAAAGTACATACATAAGGGTAAAGTTCAATGAACACATTGAATCACAACATAGACATACTCATGTGACAATGACACTGGCCAAAACAAAGAACATTATCAGCACCCCAGAAGCCTCAACAGCCCTTTATCGTAACTATCCTGAATTGCTACCTCTTCTTTTTCCCAAAAATAAATGCTGATTTCTAATGACATATACCAATTTTCTCTGTTTTGGGACTTTATATACATGGACTAGTATGTTATATTTTTGTGTGTGTATCTGGATTATTTTACTCAGAGTTATGTTTGTGCAACTATTCGAGCTACTGTACATACAATAAATAACACTGATACCTCTCACAAATATAATTCTGAGTAATAATCCAGGGACAAAAAACATATGACATATGATTTCACATGCTATATGATATTCCATTGTATGAACATCCCGTAAGTTATTTAACTATTTTAATTTAAATGAAAAATTGGATTCTGCCAGTCTATTACAAACAATGTTGCTGTAATTATTCTGACGTATGTAATTAATTCAGTTGTATATACACTCGAGTGAAATTGCTTGGTTATTTATTTATTTTTAACATCTTTATTGGAGTATACTTGCTTTACAATGGTGTGTTAGTTTCTGCTGTATAACAAAGTGAGTCAGCTATAAATATACATATATCCCCATATCTCCTCCCTTTTGCTTCTCTCTCCCACCCCTCTAGGTGGTTGCAAAGCGCCGAGCTGATCTCCCTGTGCTATGCGGCTGCTACCCACTAGCTATCTATTTTACATTTGGTAGTATATATAAGTCCATGTCACTCTCTCACTTCGTCCCAGCTTACACGTCCCCCCTCCCCATATCCTCAAGTCCATTCTCTACATCTGCGCCTTTATTCCTCTCCTGCCCCTAGGTCTTTCAGAACCATTTTCATTTTTTATTTAGATTCCATATATATGTGTTAGCATATGGTATTTATTTTTCTCTTTCTCACTTACTTCACTCTGCATGACAGTCTCTATGTCCATCCACCTCACTACAAATAACTCAATTTGGTTTCTTTTTATGGCTGAGTAATATTCCATTGTATATATGTGCCACATCTTCTTTATCCATTCATCTGTTGATGGACACTTAGGCTGTTTCCATGTCCTGGCTATTGTAAATGGAGGTGCAATTAACTCTGTGGTACATGATTTTTTGAATTCTAGTTTTCTCAGGGTATATGCCCAGTAGTGGGGTGGTTGGGTCAGATGGTAGTTCTATTTTTAGTTTTTTAAGGAACCTCCATACTGTTGTCCATAGTGGATGTATTAATTTACATTCCAACCAACAGTGCAATAGGTTTCCTTTTCTCCACACCCTCTCCAGCATTTATTGCTTGTAGACTTTTTGATGATGGCCATTTTGACTGATGTGAGGTGATATCTCATTGTAGTTTTGATTTGCATTTCTCTAATGATTAGTGATGTTGAGCATCCTTTCCTGTGATTGTTGGCAATCTGTATATCTGCTTTCGAAAAAATGTCTATTTAGGTCTTCTGCCCATTCTTGGATTGGGTTCTTTGCTTTTTTGATATTGAGCTGCATGAGTTGTCTGTATATTTTGGAGATTAATCCTTCATCAGTTGCTTCATTTGCAAATATTTTCTCCAATTCTGAGGGTTTTCTATTCATCTTGTTTATGGTTCCCTTTTCTGTGCAAAGGCTTTTGACTTTCATTATGTCCATTTCTTTATTTTTGTTTTTATTTCCATTTCTCTAGGAAGTGGGTCAAAAAGGACCTTGCGGTGGGCTTCCCTGGTGGTGCAGTTGTTGAGAGTCTGCCTGCTGATACAGGGGACATGGGTTCTTGCCCCAGTCCGAGAAGATCCCACATGCCGCGGAGCAGCTGGGCCTGTGAGCCATGGCCACTGAGCCTGTGCTCTGCAATGGGAGAGGCCACAACAGTGAGAGGCCTGCGTACCACAAAAAAAATAGAAAAAGATCTTGCTGTGCTTTATGTCATAGAGTGTTCTGCCTATGTTTTCCTCAAAGAGTTTGATTTGTTCTGGCCTTACATTGGGTATTTAATCCATTTTGAGTTTATTTTTAAGTGTGGTGTTAGGGAGTGTTCTAATTTCATTCTTTTGCATGTAGCTATCCAGATTTCCCATCACCACTTATTGAAAAGGCTGTCTTTTCTCCATTGTATTTTCTTGCCCCCTTTATCGAAAGTAAGGTGACTATACGTGTATGGGTTTATCTCTGGGCTTTCTATCTTATTCCATTGAGGTATATTTCTGTTTTTGTGCCAGGACCATACTGTCTTGATTACTGTAGCTTTGTAGTATAGTCTGAAGTCTGGGAACCTGATTCATCCACTTCCGTTTTTCTTTCTCAAGATAGCTTTGGCTATTCGGGGTCTTTTGTGTTTCCATACAAATTGTGAAATTTTTTGTTCTAGTTCTGTGAAAAATGCCATTCATAGTTTCACAGTAATTGCATTGAATCTGTCAATTGCTTGGGGTAGTGTAGTCATTTTCACCATGTTGATTCTTCCAATCCAAGAACATGGTATATCTCTCCATCGTTCTGTAACATCTTTAATTTCTTTCATCAGTGTCTTATAGTTTTCTGCATTATGTCTCCTTATGTAAGTTTATAACTAGGTATTGTATTGTTTTTGTTGCAGTGGTAAATGGGAGTGTTTCCTTAATTTCTCTTTCAGATTTTTCACCATTAGTTTATAAGAATGCAAGAGGTTTCTGTGCATTAATTTTGTATCCTGCTACCTTACCAAATTCATTGATTAGCTCTAGTCATTTTCTGGTAGCAACTTTAGGATTCTCTGTGTATAGTATCATGTTATCTGCAAACAGTGACAGCTTTACTTCTTCCTTTCCAATTTTAATTCTTTTTATTTCTTTTTGTTCTCTGATTGCTGTGGCTAAAACTTCCAAAAGTATATTAAATAAGAGTGGTGAGATTGGACAGCCTTTTCTTGTTCCTGATCTTAGCGGAGACGGTTTCAGTTTTTCACCATTGAGAATTATGTTGGCTGTGGTTTTGTCATATATGGCCTTTGTTATGTGAGGCAAGTACACTCTATGCCTACTTTCTGGAAGGTTTTTTTTTCATAAATGAATGTTGAATTTTGTAAAAAGCTTTCTCTTCATATATTTAGATGAACATATGTTTTTTCCTCTTCAATTTGTTAATATGGTGTACAACATTGTTTGATTTTCATATATTGAAGAATCCTGCATTCTTGGGGTAAACCCCACTTGATCATGGTGTATGATCCTTTTAATGTTGTGTTGAATTCTGTTTGCTACTATTTTATTAAGGATTTTTGCATCTATGTTAATCAGTTTTATTGGCCTGTAGCTTTCTTTGTTTATGACATCTTTGTCTGGTTTTGGTATCAGGGTGATGGTGGACTTGTAAAATTAGTTTGGGGGTGTTCCTCCCTCTGCTATATTTTGCAAGACTTTTAGAAGGATAGCTGTTAGCTCTTCTATAAATGTTTGACAGAATTCACCTGTGAATACCTCTGGTCCTGGGCTTGTGTTTGTTGGAATATTTTTATCACAGTTTCAATTTCAGTGCTTGTGATTGGTCTATTTATATTTTCTATTTCTTCCTGGTTCAGGCTCAGATGGTTGTGCTCTTATAAGAATTTGTCAATTTCTTCCAGATTGTCCATTTTATTGGCATGTATTTGCTTATAGTAATCTCTCATGATCCTTTGTGTTTCTGCAGTGGTGGCTCTTACTTCTCCTTTTACATTTCTAATTCTGTTGATTTGAGTCTTCTCCCTTTTTTTCTTGATGAGTCTGGCTAATGGTTTATCAATTTTTTTTTATCTTCTCAAAGAATGAGAATTTACTTTTATTGATCTTTTCTATTGTTTCCTTCATTTCTTTTTCATTTATTTCTGGTCTGATCTTTATGATTTCTTTCCTCCTGTAACTCTGGGGTTTTTTGTTGTTGTTCTTCTTCTTTCTCTAATTGCTTTAGGTGTAAGGTTAGGTTGTTTATTTGAAATTTTTCTTGTTTCTTGAGGTAAGATTGTATTGCTATACACTTCCCTTTTAGAACTGTTTTGCTGTATCTCATAGGTTTTGGGTCATCGTGCTTTCATTGTCATTTGTTTCTAGGTATCTTTTGATTTCCTCTTTGATTTGTTAAGTCATTTCTTTGTTATTTAGTAGTGTATTGTTTAGCCTCCATGTGTTTGTATTTTTTACAGATTTTTTTTTTCTGTAATTGATATCTAGTCTCATAGAGTTGTGGTTGGAAAAGATACTTGATACAATTTCAATTTTCTTAAATTTACCAAGACTTGATTTGTCACCCAAGATATGATCTATCCTGGAGAATGTTCCATGAGCCCTTGAGAAGAAAGTATATTCTGTTGTTTTTGGATGGAATGTCCTATAAATATCAACTAAGTTTATCTTGTTTAATGTATCATTTAAAACATGTGTTTCCTTTTATATTTTCATTTTGGATGATCTGTCCATTGGTGACAGTGGATGTGAAAGTGTCCTACTATGATTATGTTACTGTCAATTTCACCTTTTATGGCTGTTAGCATTTTCCTTATGTATTGAGGTGCTCCTATGTTGAGTGCACAAATATTTATAACTGTTATATATTCTTGGATTGATCCCTTGATCATTATGTAGTGTCCTTCTTTGTCTCTTGTAATAGTCTTTATTTTAAAGTCTCTTTTGTGTGATATGAGAATTGCTACTCCAGCTTTCCTTTGACTTCCATTTGTAATATGTAATATATTTTCCATTTGACTTCCATATGTAATATGTAATATATTTTCCATCCCCTCACTTTCTGTCTGTATGTGCCTCTAGGTCTGAAGTGGGTCTCTTGTAGACAGCATACCTACAGGTGTTTCTTTTGTATCCATTCAGCCATTCTGTGTCTTTTGGTTGGAGCATTTAATCCATTTACATTTAAGGTAATTATCAATATGTATGTTCTTATTACCATTTTCTCAATAGTTTTTGGTTTGTTTTTGTAGGTCTTTTCCGTCTCTTGTGTTTTCGGCCTAGAGAAGTTCCTTTAGCATTTGTTGTAAAGCTGGTTTGGTGGTGCTGAATTCTCTTAGCTTTTGCTTTTTTGTAAAGGTTTTCATTTCTGAGTCAAATCTGAATGAGGTCCTTGCTCTGTAAAGTAATCTTTGTTGTAGCTTTTTCCCTTTCATCACTTTAAATATGTCTTGTCATTCCCTTCTGGCTTGCAAAATTTCTGCTGAAAGATCAGCTGTTAACATTATGGGGATTCCCTTGTATGTTATTTGTTGTTTTTCCCTTGCTGCTTTCAATATTTTTTCTTTGTATTTAATTTTTGATAGTTTGATTAATATGTTTCTTGCTGTGTTTCCCCTTGGATTCTCTGCACTTTCTAGACTTGATTGACTCTTTCCTTTCCCATATTAGGGAAGTTTTCAACTATAATCTCTTCAAATATTTTCTCAGTCCCTTTCTTTTACTCTGCCTGTTGTGGAACCCCTATAATTCAAATGTTGGTGCTTTTTATGTTGTCCCAGAGGGTTCTTAGATTGTCCTCAATTCTTTTCATTCTTTTTTCTCTATTCTGCTCTGCAGTAGTTATTTCCACTATTTTATCTTCCAGGTCACTTATCCGTTTTTCTGTCTCTGTTATTCTGCTATTGATTCTTTCTAGAGAAATTTTAATTTTATTTATTGTGTTGTTCATCATTGTTTGGCTGCCCTTTAGTTTTTCTAGGTCCTTGTTAAATGTTTCTTGTATTTTCTGCATTTTATTTCCAAGATTTTGGATCATCTTTTCTATCATTAGTCTGAATTCTTTTTCATGTAGACTGCCTATTTCCTCTTCATTTTTTTGGTCCAGTAGGTTTTTACTTTGCTCCTTCATCTGCTGTGTTTCTCTGTCTTCTCATTTTGCTTAGATAACTGCATTTGTGGTCTCCTTTTCACAGGCTACAGGTTCATAGTTCCTGTTGTTTTTGATGTCTGCCCCCAGTGGTTAATGTTGTTTCAGTGGGTTGTTTAGCCTTTCTGTTGGAGGGTACTGGTGCCTGTGTTCTGGTGGATGAGGCTGGATCTTGTCTTTCTGGTGGGCAGGACCATGTCCAGTGGTGCGTTTTGGGGTGTCTGTGACCTTATTATGATTTTTGGCAGCCTGTCTGCTAATGAGTGGGGTTTTGTTCCTGTTTTGCTAGTTGCTTGGCATAGGTTGTCCAGCACTGTAACTTGCTGGTCGTTGAGTGGAGCTGGGTCTTAGCATTGAGATGGAGATCTCCATGAGAGTTTTTGCTATTTGATATTACGTGGAGCTGGGAGGTCTCTGGTGGACCTATATCCTGAACTCGGCTGTCCCACGTCAGAAGCACAGGCCTGACACCCTGCCGAAGCACCAAGACCCTGTCAGCCACACTGCTCAGATAAAAAAGGGGGAAAGAAAGAAAAAGAATAAAAAGAAATAAATTATTAAAATAAAAAAAATTAAAAATAAAAAAAAATTTAAAAGTAATATAAAAAAGAAGGAAAGAAAGAAGAGAGCAACTAAACCAAAAAACAAATCCACCAATGATAACAAGCGCTAAAATCTATACTAAGGAAAAAAACAAAAAATGAACAGACAGAACCCTAGGACAAATGGTAAAAGAAAGGTATACAGACAAAATCACACAAGGAAGCATATACATGCACTCTGAGAAAAAGAGAAAAAGGAAAAAAAATATATATATATATGTAAAAAAAATACAAAAAAAGGAAGAGAGCAGCCAAATCAATAAACAAATCTACCAATGGTAATAAACTCAAAATACTAAACTAAGATAAACATAAAACCAGAAACCATTCAGTTTCATACAACAAACCCCAAGTCTACAGTTACTCCCAAAGTCCACTGCCTCAATTTTGGGATGATTCATTGTCTATTCAGGTGTTCCACAGATGCATGGTACATCAAGTTGATTGTGTAGATTTAACCTGCTGCTCCTGAGGCTGCTGGGAGAAATTTCCCTTCCTCTTCTTTGTTCGCACAGCTCCTCGGGTTCAGTTTTGGATTGGCCCTACCTCTGCATGTAGGTCACCTGAGGGCATCTATTCCTGCCCAGACAGGACAGGGTTAAAGGAGTAGCTGATTAGGGGGCTGTGGCTCACTCAGGCTGCGGGGGAGGGAGGGGTATGGAATGCAGGGAGAGCAGGGAGAGCCTCTGTGACCACAGGCCAGCGTGAGTTGGCAATAGCGTGAGGCATGCCATGTGTTCTCCCAGGGAGGTTGTCCCTGGATCACAGGGCCCTGGCAGTGGTGGGCTACACAGGCTCCCTGGAGGGGTGGTGTGGATAGTGACCTGTGCTTGCACACAGGCTTCTTGGTGACTGCAGCCACCGCCTTAGTGTTTCATGCCAGTCTCCAGTGTCCACGCTGATAGTTGCGGCTCACGCCAGTCTCTGGAGCCCCAGGTGGCACTCTGAATCCCCTCCCCTCATGCAACCAGAAACAATGGTCTCTTGCCTCTTAGGCTATTCCAGACTTTTTCCTGGTCTCTCTCTGAGCTAGCTGTGGTGCACTAGTCCCTTTCAGGCTGTGTTCACACAGCCAACCCCAGTCCTCTCCCTGGGATCCAACCTCCGAAGCCCCAGCCTCAGCTCCCATCCCCCACCCGTCCCAGTGGGTGAGCAGACAAACCTCTCAGGCTGGTGAGTGCTGGTCGACAGCAATACTCCATGCAGGAATCTCTATGCTTTGCCCTCTGCACCCCTGTTGCTGTGCTCTCCTTCATGGCTCCAAAGTTTTCCCCCACCCCCGCCCCCCATCTCTACCAGTGAAGGGGCTTTCTAGTGTGTGGAAACTTTTACTTCTTCACAGCTCCCTCCCTGAGGTGTAGGTCCTGTCCCTATTCTTTTGTCTCTGTTTTTTCTTTTTTCTTTTGCCTTACCCAGGCACGTGGGGAGTTTCTTGCCTTTTGGGAAGTCTGAGGTCTTCTGTCAGCGTTCAGTAGGTGTTCTGTAGGAGTTTTTCCCCATGTAGATGTATTTCTGATGTATTTGTGCAGAGGAAGGTGATCTCCACGTCTTACTCCTCCGCCATCTTGAAGGTGTCCCCCTGCTTGGTTATTAAATATTGGATCTATGGCATAATGCCAAGCAGTTTTCTAGAATGGTTATGAGTCGCTGTATCATTTTTCACTCACATTATCAGTGTATGATAGTTTCAGCTGTCCCACATTCTCACCATGCTTGGTGTTGTCAGTCTTTAATTTCAGTTACTTTGGTGGATGGTGATTGCTATAATACTGTAATTTTAGTTTCTTTGATAACTAACAATGTTGAGTACATTTTTATGTTTGGTATTTTGATTACAGGTATCCTCCACTTATCAAAAGTTTTTTTTACACCACTTTGCTTTTAGGAAAGACCTACATTAGTCTTTCCTTTAAGGAAATATAGCCAAAGAGGGTTTTTGCTCTTACAAAAATATGGTGAAAAGCAAAAGTACCATTTGACATTTGTTTTGCAGAGAGCAGTTACAGGACAGCACACACCTGAATCAGCATGATTGGCACTGCCAAGCTCTTTCTTTGGAACTACACTCAGCATTGAGCCTCCATAGCTTTGAACTGTGTCTGTGAGCATCTATGCTTTATCTAGATTTATGCTGTGGGTCTGTTAGCATGATGTGTACTAAGGTAATTGCTTCTTTGCTTGACACCATTTCAGCTTATAAAAAATTTCATAGTAATGCTTACTTTTGGATGGTAGGGGAAACCTGTATCTATTTTTTTGTAAAGTGTGCATTCAAAAATCTTGTCTGTTTAAAAATAATTGAGTTGTCTGCATTTTTCAATTATTACTTGTCTTATAACTCATTATTTTAGTGTGCATGTTAGCCAGAAAATTATCTATATATATATATTTTATTTTGTTTCACAGAACTCATAAGTTCTAGTATTTTTATTTACTTTATATTTAGCTCTAGGCCCCTCCCCTGCTCTCCAGATTTTTGTATTTAATTACCTATCAACATGAATCTCCACTTGACTCTATCAGTTAGGCACCTTGAACTTAAAATGTGTAAATCTTAGCTACTGAGAAGCCCTCAAACCAGCTCCTGCCATAATCATTTACATCTCAGTTAATGGCAACTCCATTCTTCCAACTGCTCAGGCCACACCCTTAAATTCTCTGTATTTTCCATTACCTCATACTCAATCCATCAACAAACTTTTTTTCAGCTAAATTTTAAAAATATAACCAGAAGCCTACCGTGTATATCACCCACTGCTATGACTTTGGCCCAAGGTACTGCCATCTGGAATATTGCAATAGTATCAAAACTGGGGCCTTTGCTTCTTCTCTTAGCTCAGTGAAGTCATGGTCTACACAAATGGTAGAATAATCCTATTAAAATATTAGTCGGAGCTCAAGCTCCCCCAGAGATCTTCATGACATTGAAAATAAAGACTTAGCATGCCTCACAAGGCCCTGTGTGATCTGCCTCCGAGACAGCTCTCTGATCCACCCCTCTCTTCATTGTATCCTGTACCTGGTCTCTGTGTTGTTCCTCAGACAGGCCAGGAAACACTTCCTTTGATGGGACTTCACACTTAGTGTTTTATCTACCTGGAAAGTTTGACTCCAAAACATCTGCAAGAATGGTATTTACTTAAAAGTCACTCACCCAGTGAAGTCTTTTATGGAAACCTTATTTAAAATTCCAAAACTATCCCTCTTTGATATTTGATATTCTTCTACCCTTTCTATAATCTCCTTAGCATTTATCACCAACTAACATACTATACACATACTAACATACAGATGGATAATATCCATATCCCCCAGTTCCACATTCCCAGATTCAACCAAACACCAATTGAAAATATTCAAAAAAAAAATTCCAGAAAATTCCAAAAAGCAAAACTTGAATTTGCTGTGCACTGGCAACTATTTATTTGGCAATTACATTGTATTTTGTGGTCTAAGTAATCTAGAGATGATTTAAAGTATATGGGAAGATGTGTGAAGGTTAAATACTATACCATTTTATATCAAGCATTTGAGAATCTGGGGAGTCTGGTATCCATGAGGGGTGGGGGTAGTGGCTGAAACAAATCCCCTGTGGATACAGAGAGACGACTGTATTTTTCTTATGTATCTTGGTTATTGTCCATCTACTTGGAAGCATTTTCCATGAAGTCACAGATTTTGTTTTGTTCACTACTATATTCCCATATCCAAGAACCATGCCTAGCATAGGATAGGTACCCCGTAAAGGTTTTAAATATGAATAAATGAGAACATAAACATATCTACAGTATATTTCTAGTGTAGTTATCTTTTGCCTAGGAATTCATTTCTATGCATCTTAAGAGTGGTCCTTCTTATATATTACAGAATCCTTTGATATGTTCAGGCTCTTATATGCTTGTCATTGATTGTTGCTTTTTCTCATCAGTGTTCTTGGCAAAATTAGTCTGCATTTGGGCCTCTATTGGTATTTTTATTTATCTCCTCCTTCTTCCCCAAAATCCTTGCTTTACTTACAGCTATTTCCAGCATTGTCCTTTCAGATATTGAGCTGGAATACAAGAAGATGCTCTACATGTTAGTAAAAATTCCAGGTGAAAAGTTTCTGTGATTCTGATAGACTGAGGTAGAAAATTCACTATCATTTTCTTTTTGTCTTTGAGAAGGTAAATATACTTCTAAGTACTTTGGGAATATTCAGAGCTTTTCTTTTGCCTTGAAGCATGTATTGAACAGCATAATCTCTAATAATTCTTATCATGTATGTACTCTTCCCAGTGTATTTCCTACGTCTACTTGCCCTTGACATTACATCCAGTATGTAATGCTGGATATTCATCTAGCAGAAAAATACTGAGATGCATAAAGAAAAGCATGGCTCAGCCTCACAGACACTGACTCTAACACTGGAATTACTGTTGAACATGGCTCTACCTGTTAAATTATTTCCTTTCTATCTGTGGGTCATTAGAAATTTTAAAAGTTTAGCCCCTCCCATATTTAAATTAGTAGAAATTCATTTCAAAGATTCATGAATCTTTCATGAACCCATAATTTCCAGGGCTGTTATCACTACATCTCTTCTTTTTCTCTGATTTCACTAGTATTTTAAAAATAGAAAGAAAAAGGAGAAAACTATAACATTTTAGTGAGCTGTGACTATAACCTGTTTTTGTTATTAACAAACTTATCAATATTATTTTTAATGTTTGGTCAATATTTTGATGTATTAATGTAAACTATTATTTTAACTTAATTACTACATATATATAAATACATATAATATATATATATATATATATATATATATATATATATATATATAGTGTAGAAAAGACAAATGATAATAAAAGCTTTTAAAAATAATAACAATATTAACCCAACAATTCTTGGCCAGCACTCTACTATGCATACCCATTTTTCAGTCCAGAGAAAACCAGTCTTTTAACCATATCCAGTGTGTTTTTCTTGGTATTTCCAAGGTGTTTCTGATTAATCTTAGCATTTGCTATCTCTTGATTCAGCATTTTAGATATTATCTCAGCACTCTTCAACCACAACTACACTCAGCCCATATTCCCAAAATAGCTATATTGTAATTTGAATAAATACATATTCAGTGTTTTGATTTCTCTTTTAAAATATTACTAACTGCTGTTCTAAATGTCATTATATGGGGACTTTCTCTTTTCTTGTGTATATTTTGCATATTCCTGTGGTTAATAATTGACTCTTAAAAATTTTACTTACTTTTCTTAGACTTTTTGGCTTCACAATCTCATAATTTATAAGCTCTGAAAAATGTCTGGTATTATAAGATTCCACAAGATCAAACTTGTCAAATAACCTATTAGTTTCCTTTACTTTCTTTCCCAGGATTTCCTGGAATTCTGGAACTCTCCTAGATTGATCTCTAGATATGGTTCAGAGTTGTCATCCTTGGAATTCCCTTTGTCTCTTTCAGGTATTGAATATCTTCTTTCCTACATATCTGATTTTACTTTTTCTTCATTTATTTACCTGATTTTTTTGAACTGCATACTCTTATAGCCCTCTGAGAAGGAGGTAATTAGAGTTACATTTATTTTTCAAATTTTGCATGTTTAAAATGTATCTATGCTACCTTCATACTGGAATGCTGGATTACTGGATTTGAATTCTAGTTTACAAACTATTTTAACTTATAAGTTTGAAGGCATTTTTTCCCCCCTCTTTTCTTCTGCCTTCTAGTGTTGCTATTGCAAACTCAGATGTCCTTTAGATACTTGAATTTTTGTACTCATTTTTGTCTCTCTGGACTATTTTTAAATGTCATTTTTCTTTAATGTCCTAAGAGTTAACAACATGAGACTCCATTGCCACCACCATATACTCTCCTCCCAAGACTTACATCCTTTTGTTTAAAAAAAAAAAAAGAAAAGAAATATTTAAAAAGTAATTTCCTCCTCATCATAAAGTTTTGTTTGCACTTTCTGACACATTTATTAGTCAGATTATATATTTCTATCAATATCCCTCAACATCCCCTTTTTATTGTTATTTGTTTTAGTTTCTATATCTTGTGTTAGAAGCTTCCCTAATGCATCCAGAAATCTTTGTTCACTCATATTTAAGAGTGAGGTAGTAAAAAGCTCTCATCATGGACAGGGCTTGCTACTGGTGAGCTAGTTTAGGATGAAACTGCTGCCGTCAGATTTTCACTGTAGAATGTTTATGCTTTTTCTCTGGGACGTTCATCTACTTCACAGAAGATAATCCTGTCCCTTTGGCTGTGGATTAGCAGCCCAGAAACTGGTACTCTGGAGCTCAGCAGTGAGTGCTTGGAGTCTCACAATTGAGTAAAGAGTTTGACTTAATTTCAGGTCTTCTGTCTCAGGATTAAATTCTTTTCACCCCCACACCATGTACCTGCTACTTTTGAGATAAGCATTACCTCCTAGAAAATGAGGGAAGAGACAGTTATCTAAATTCACACAGAAAACATAAATCAAGGGTTTAAAGTCTCTGTAAAGACTGTTGAATATTATGCTTGTTTTCTGGCCCCCGATCCTCACTCCTGCATCCTATGACCATCTGGTGCCTCTAATCAGCTTCCTCAATAACAATACCTTTATCTTTGGGCAGAAGGAATTACCTTCAAGATACTTACCAACTTATAAGAGAGACAGAGCAAAGTGGCTTTTTCAAAATATAGACTGCAAAAACACCAGTAACATTTGAACAGATAACAAAAGTTACCAATATATTCAACAAATAGAAAGCTGACACATGAGAATTTGAGGTTATAATTAGAAGATCAGGAGCCAGATAGTATTGCTACATAAAGAGTTCTTAAGCAAGTTTTTAAGGTGGAGTTTGCCTTGCTTTGGAAAGAAAAACTTAGCTATGGCAAGTAATGATTTCGTATTTTCCATTAACACCCTCTCATTTCAGTAAATGCAAAATTATATCCATTAAGCCAAACATACAGATGTAGTAACATCCCATTTCTTTTTGAGACTAACATGCTGTTTTTGATGACATAAGACGTGAAAAAAACTTCAGTTAGTTTTTATTGTAGGCAAAGAATATTTAAACATGATGTTAGTTTTATCTAAATACATGTGAAATAACACTAAAATCCTGAGTTATTTTAAGTATGCACTTTCAAACTTTCAAACATTATGTAATGTTCAAATATTATTCATGGATCTAACTATTATCAATTTCTGATTATCCTGAATGACAGAAAAAGGTAACTATGTTCTCAAGAAATTATCTATGTATTTATTTCCATGATTTATGAAAAAACTGTCTTTAATAAATATTCTAAAAATCCAACTCAGCTAACTATTTTTTACCCCCACCCCACCCCCACCTACCTCATTTAATGTTTTTGACATAATGTTTTATGTGTTCACATAATGTGAGATTGGTAGAATAAGTTTAAACTTAAGAGATCAACAACTTAAAATAATCACATATACATAGATTACATTATATAAACCTCATGGTAACCACAAGCTAAAAATATATAATACATACACAAACAAGACTGAGAAAAGAATCCAGTAACAACTAAAGGTAGACATCAAATCACAAGGTAAGAGAGCAAAAGAAGAGACAAACAAAAAAGAACTACAAAAACAACCCCAAAACAATGAACTAAATGGCAAAAAGTGCGTACCTATCAATAATTACCTTAAACGTAAATAAAATAAATGTTAAAATTAGAAGACATAGAGTTGCTGAATGGATAAATAAATAAGACCCATATATAATCTGCCTACAAGAGACTCACTTCAAATCTAAAGATACCCATATACTGAAAGTTATGGGATGGAAAATGGTAATCCATGCAAATGGATACAAAAGAAAGCTGGGGTAGCAATACATGTATCAGACAAAATGGACTTTAAAACAAAGACAGTAAAAAGAGACAAAGAAGAACATTACACAATGATAAAGGGATCAATTTCACAAGAAAATGTAAAATGTTAAATATATATGCAACCAACATAGGAGAAACTAAGTACATAATGAAAATATTAAGAAGGAGGGCTTCCCTGGTGGTGCAGTGGTTGAGAGTCCGTCTGCCGATGCAGGGGACATGGGTTCATGTCCCAGTCTGGGAAGATCCCACATGCCGCAGAGCAGCTGGGCCCGTGAGCCATGGCCACTGGGCCTGTGTGTCCAGAGCCTGTGTTCCACAATGGGAGAGGTCACAACAGTGAGAGGCCCGCATACTGCAAGAAAAAAAGAAGGAAACTGACAGTAACACAGTAATATTAGGGGACTTTAACACCACATTTACATCAATGGACAGATAATCCAGACAGAAAATCAATAAGGAAATACTGGCCTTAAATGACACATTAGAACAGATGGTCTCTTTTCTCTCTCTCTCTCCCTCTCTCTCCCTCTCAGTCTATCCAAAAGCAGTTTAATACATATTCTTTACAGGTACATATGGAAAGTCTCCAAGCTAGATTACATGCTAGACCACAAACAATTATCAGTAAATTTAAAAAGATTGAAATCATATCAAACATCTTTTATTACCACAATGCCATGAGACAAGAAATCAACTATAAGAAAAAATACTGCAAATAATATAAACATGTGGAGGCTAAACAATATGTTACTCAAAAAACAATGGGTCACTGAAGAAATCAAAAAGGAAATGGAAAAACCCCTGAAGACAAATGAAAATAAAAACACAGTGAGACAAAATCTGCCAGATGCAGCATAAGCAGTTCTAGAGGGAAGTTTATAGCAATACAAGGCTACTTCAGGAAATAAGAAAATCTCAAATAGACAAGCTAACCTTAACATAATGGAACTAGAAAAAGAAGAGCAAACAAAACCCAAAGTTAGTAGAAGAAAATAAATATAAAAATCAGAGCAGAAATAAATTAGAGACAAATTAGGAAAAAAAAATCAATCAGTAACACTAATTGCTGGTTCTTTGGAAAGTTAAAGAAAATTAATAAAACTTTAGCCAGATTCATCACACAAAAAACGAGAGGGGCCAAGTAAATAAAATCAAAAATGAAAAAGGAGAAGTTACAACAGACACAACTGAAATACAAAGGATCATAAGAGCTTATTATGAAAAACAATACACCAATAAAATGGACAAACTAAAAGAAATGGGCAAATTCCTAAAAATGTGTTATCTTCCAAGAGCAAACCAGGAAAAAATAGACAATATGAAGAAACTGATTCCCAGGAATAAAATAGAATCATTAATTAAAAAAGAAAAAAAATCTCCCAGAAAACAAAAGTCCAGGGCCAGATGGCTTCGCAGTTGAATTCTACCAAACATTTAGAGAAGTGTTAATACCTATCCTTCTCAAACTATTTAAAAAAAAAGAAAAAAACAGAGGGAGGAGTACTTCCAAACTCATTGTATGAGTCCAGAATCACCCCAATGAAAAAACCAGACAGATACCACAAAAAATGAAAATTATAAGCCAATATCCCTTATAAACATAGATGAAAATAAAATCCTTAACAAAATATTAGCTAACCAAATTCAACAATACATTAAAAGGATTATATACCATGATCAAGTGGGATTTATTCCAGGGATGCAAGGATGGTTCAATATCCACAAATCAAACAAAATGATACATCACATTAACAAATTGAATAATAAAATCATATGATCATTTTAATACATGCAGAAAAAGCCTTTGACAAAATTAAACATCAATTTATGAAAAAAACTCTCAACAAAGTAGTTAGAGGGGGCTTCCCTGGTGGTGCAGTGGTTGAGAGTCTGCCTGCTGATGCAGGGGACACAGGTTCATGCCCCAGTCCAGGAGGATCCCACATGCTGCCGCGCAGCCGGGCCTGTGAGCCATGGCTGCTGAGCCTGCATGTCTGGAGCCTGTGCTCCACAACAGGAGAGGCCACAACAGTGAGAGGCCCGTGTACCACAAAAAAAAAAAAAAAGTGGGTAGAGGAGGAATATACCTTAACATAATAAAGGCCACTTATGACAAACTCATAGCCAACACCATACTCAACAGTGGAAAGCTGAAATTATTTACTCTAAGATCAGGAACAAGACAAGGATGCCCACTCTCATCATTTCTATTCAACCTAGTACTGGTAGTACTACCCACAGCAGCAATCTGATAAGGAAAAGTAATAAGAGGAATTCAAACTGAAAAGGCAGATGCCATGATACTATACATAGAAAATCCTAAGGATGAAACTAAAAAACTATTAGAATGAATAAATGAATTCAGTGAAGTTGCATGATGTAAGATTAAGATACAGAAGTCTGTTTCTTTTATATAAACTAATAATGAACTATCAGAAAAACAAATTAAGGAAACAATCTCATTTAAAATTATATTAAAAAGAATGAAATACCTACAAATAAATTTAACTAATGAGGTAAAAGAGCTGTACTAGGAAAATTATAGATGCTGATGAAAGAAATTGAAGATGACACAAACCAATGAAAAGTATGCTGTGCTCATGGATTGGAAGAATTACAAGGAAATCCAGAGATTCAATGCCATTCCTCTCAAAATACCAGTGGATTCTCTCAGAGAACTACCACAAAGAATTCCAAAATGCCCATGGAAACACAAAAGAGCCTAAATAGTAAATACAACCTTAAGAAAGAAGCACAAACTTAGGCATATCATGCTGCCTGATTTTAAACTATACTACAAGCCTAGAATCATCAAGACAGTATGGTACTGGCACAAAAGAAATACACATAGATCCATGGAACAGAACTGAGAGTCCAGAAATAAACCAATGCTTATACAGTCAATTCAACTATGACAAAGGAGGTGAGAATATACAACAGGGAAAAGATAACCTCTTCAATGAATGGTGTTGGGGAAACTGGACAACTACATGCATAAAAATCACACAGGATTCCTTTCTCATACCATCTACAAAAGCAAACTTAAAATAAATCAAATACTTCAATGTAAAACCTGGTGCTATAAAACTCCTAGAAGAAAACGTAGGTAATACACTCTTTCACATCATTCTTAGAAATATTTTTTTGAATTGGTCTCCTCAAGTAAGGGAAACAAAAGCAAAATAAACCAATGGGACTCCATCCAACTGAAAAGGTTTTCAATGGCAAAGGCAACCATCCACAAAATGAAAAGGCAGTGTACTGAACGTGAGAAAATATTTGCAAATATTTGTACCTGATAAGGGGTTCATATCGAAAATAGATCAAGAACTCACACAACTCAACCTTTGAAAAACAAAAACCCTAACCCTAAGCCCTAACCCTAACCCTAACAATATACATACATACATACAAGAAAGAAAGAGAGAGAGAGAGACAGACAGAGGAAGAGACAGATCAACAGAAACAAAGAGAGGGAGAGAGAATGAACACAGGAGAGAGGAAATGAGTAGAAGTCACAGACTTCCTAAGTCCATCTATGGGTTAGAACAAATCACAATGTTCATCCACCCTGGAGGGGTGGGGATTACACAAGGATATGTGACCAGGAGACAAAAATACTGGGAGCCATTGTAAGGGCAGCCTACCACAGAGGCTAAGATGAGACACCTGGACCTGAATCTACATAAAATAGGAGGACCTATTGCCAGAGGGGGCGATGTCTGAATTTTATTTACTTTCAGTCCTCCATGGGGAGACTGGAAAATAGGAAGAAAGGGGAGTGACATTCCCTTGATCCCAGAGCAGACTCAGCCTTTTTCTGTTGTATTCTGTGCTATGTCAGCCCTTTATGTAATCCTTCCTTTGTCAAGTCTGTGCATGAGTACCTTGTGTTACCAGCCCATGAGTTTTACAGGCACTGTGGGTGTTTATAGGTCTATATACCTGATGGCTTCCCTAAGAAGTCAAGGCCAGAATGACCCCCACTGTGCAGATGGGGACACTAGGGAGGCCCTGAGAGGCACATGGCTTGTCCAGGGCCACATCACTGATGAGAAGGAGGATCCAAGTCTGAAACCAGCTGTGTCCTCAGAGCTGGGGACCTGGCTGCATCCAGGCCTCCCCACAGCTGTAGGGTGGGGTGTGTTGGTATCACTGCACATGCACATGATATGGGGTGGGGGTGAGTAGTCAGCAGCCCAGAGGTACCCTTGGGGGGTTTTGTGTAAGGAAAAAATCCCAGGCAAGGGAGCCACAAGAAGTGACCTCACTTCCCTGGCAATAGAGCCAAACAGAACCTGGAACCTGGGTAACCAGGCATCACATCCTATAGGAGCCCCTTACCCAGCTCACTTGGTTGGAAACACGTTCTGCTGTGTCCCAATATGCTGAGACAATGGCCTCAGGAAATGTCACAGTCAGAGTGTCCTCCAACACTGTCGACGTTGGGTCAGGTCTCACCTGAAAGGTCTTTGGCTATTTGCCTGGAGGAACCCAAAGGTAACACAAAGAGCCCCAGGCCAGGCCAGCCGAGGCCAGGCCACCCCTCGGATCCCACCTGGTTAGCCCTATGTCCCTTCCTTGGATGTGTGGAGGTGGGGATTTCTGTGGGGTGGGTCTGCCTCAAGCAACAGCAAGCTGATGAGCGGTCAGGAGTCTGGTAGGCTGGTCATGTCCACACCCCAGGTCAAAGCTGCCTGAGCAAGATGTAGAGAGGTTTATTCCAAGCCCTCTAAGTATATCTCTTTCCTCCCAGGTGGATATCTGAGAAGACACAGGTCTGTGCCTGATCTGGGAGCAGAAGGCCAAGTGGGCAGAAGAAGCTATGATAATGGCCCAGCAGGGCTCTGATACCTCCGGGCCAGGCCGGCTTCTGGTCACTGTCATTGAAGAGACCCACACTGGAGACTGGCAAGGAGCTCATTGATGGGGACACTCAACCCATCTCCCTAAGTAAGGGGCCACGATGCCACACTGCCAACAAGGGCCAGTGCAGGCTCCAGGTGAGTGTGGCCATGGAGGGTTCTGCAGAACCAGGGCCCAGAGGTAAATGGGAAAGGCCTCCTGCCCAGACACCACCCAGGCCACTCCCCAGGTTTCAGTCCCAGGCTTCCACAGAGCTGAGTATACCCGGCTCTGACCTGGAGCACCATGCCAACCTTCCTCTGAGGCAGCTGGAGGACCTGGATCCCACCAAGGAAGAGCACAAAGGTGAGAAGGGTGGGAGTGGTTGCATGTGAATGTGTAAGGAGGGGTGAGTGATGAGCCACACAGGAAGGAGTCCCCAGAAGTTGGTGTTGGGCCCTCAGACCACCCATCGGGTGGACAGCAGTCAGAGAAGACATCATGTTGTGAGTTGCTGGGCTGGGAATTCTCTGGAAAGCTCAGGGAAGATTTCTGTCCTTGGAAAGGCAAGCAATGTATAACTGATTCACTTTGTTATAAAGCAGAAACTAACACCCCATTGTAAAACAATTATACTCCAATAAAGATGTTAAAAAAAGAAGGCAAGCATGTGGGTAATCTCTTCTTCTCTCACAGCTTCAGCACTTCCCCAGGAATTAAAATTGGCTCCACCTCCAAGACCTATATGTTCAGAGGTATTAGGTGCAAGTGCAGGACCCAGGGACAAACTAAAGGGAAATTCAAACCTAAGGAATATCCTGCAGTAGATGCCCAGCCAAAGGAGGATTTACCACCCCTGCAGGAATAACCTGAACATGCGCCTGCAGGAGACTAAGAGTCAAAATGCACCACCCCCTCTGGGAGGACCTGCACCTGCTTTTGCAGGAGACCCAGAGCCATTTCTGGAAACACCACCCGCAGGGGCAGAGTCGGCTCTGCAACCACCATCACTGCCTGTTCCTGATGTATACCATCAACACTCTCCCCCACCTGAAACTGACTTCCCTTCCCCTGTTGTTGTTTTCATTTGTATTTTTTTTTGTTTTCTTTCACATTGTTTATGGTATTCTGCACTTTGGTTTTT
Organism: Phocoena phocoena; assembly: GCF_963924675.1. NCBI lineage: Eukaryota > Metazoa > Chordata > Mammalia > Artiodactyla > Phocoenidae > Phocoena > Phocoena phocoena. The sequence continues at coordinate 27,019,141 of NC_089235.1, read as the reverse complement.
AACTTGAAAATAATAAAATTCATGTTCTTTCAATTTCAAATTGTGCAATTCAGGAGCATTAAGTGTGTTCACAATGCTGTGCAACCATCACCACTGTCCAGTTTCAGACTCTTTCATCCCCCCTCACAGATGAAACCCTGTATTCAAAGCATGCACTCCCTGTTCCTCCCTCCTCCAGCCCCTGACAACCCCTAATCCTCTTTCTTTCTCTGTTTCTTTACCTGTTCTAATTATGAGACTGACACGCTGCCCACTGGGCTAAGAAGGCACTCTTTATCTATTCTGGATGTTTCCCATCAATGAAATCATACAAAAGGAGGCTTTTTGTGTCTGCCCACATATTTTAAGAGGGGACTTGTGAATTCTTGTTTTTGTTTTCATTTGAAATAGCATTTTGTTATTTGAAAGGGAAGTCCAGATGGATTAAAGATGACATGTGCAAAATGAAGCCCTTTTAGTAATTATGTACCTAATGTTGGGGTAGACAATGCTGTTCTAAGTGTGACACCCCAGCCAGAAGACAGAAGGGAAATGCTGAGCTCTTCCTGTGGCAAAAAAAAAAAAAAAACAAAACAAAACAAACTAAACTAAACCAAGAAAAACAGCTGGAAAGACAAACCACAATGCAAACTGGAAAAGCATTCCTCATAACCCAAGTACAGAGAAAGACCTAACAACCCTGTGGCCCCAAAACCCTCTTGAAAATCAGTGTTCTGAAAAGAAACAGAACAAACATATCTAATTCCAATGAGAGGCAATGCACATGGCCAGTATATCTTAGAGAATGCTTGACCTCTCAGATGAGAACACACACAAATGTAAACACTGTGGAGACAGCATTGGTCATCATCACAGTGGTAGATGTTTAGTCCTGTGACAACCAGCCCTGGTGACAACGTGAGGTAGCAGAGGCCCCAGCAGATCCCCTAAAGGGAAGAGTGAACGGACATTCCTCTCTGGGAGAACAGTGTGCAGGACCCATCAAATTTCCACAGGTGCATCCCTTTCCTAGCAGTGCTGATCCTTAGAGTTGATCCCACTACAATTCTTGCACAATTTTTCCTGTCAGCTTAGACGCCTACCCTCGGCTTCCCAAAGCCAAAGCCCCAGTGGTGTCTGAGGAGACAGAACTCATTTCATCTGTGCACAAGCCAAGTCCACAGTGGAATGTGCATGTGCTGTGGGTCAGAGAGGTGGGCTCAGTGGCCCCCTGTGTTCAGTGTGGGGAGTGCAGGCCACACCTTACACTTCACTGGACACATTGCCGCTCCCTGCTAGCAGAAATGCTGAATCCATTAAACTGTGGAAATTCAAACTGAAATGGAGCCAACTACCTCATAAGGCCTCCAAAATAGTTCAGGAACAATGAATTGGAAACCACATGGGATGAAATGAATATAGATTCAAACTTGACAACTTATACCGAATTCACTCAAAATTATTCATAGACACATTTTAAATGCAAAACTTCTCAAAATTTTAGAAGAAAATATAGCAGAAAGTGGACATGAACTCTGAGTCTTAACACATAACACAAAAAGGCAATCCACAAAGAAAAACAAGGGAATACCATGGACTTTATGAAATTAATGATTTCTATTCCGTGAAAGACCTTATTCAGAAAAGCAAAAGACAAGTTACAAACTGGGAGACAAATATTTGCAAACACATATCTAATAAGGGATTTGTCTCAAAATATACAAAGAATACTGACACAAATAATCTCATTAAAAATAGGGAAAGATTGGGGCTTCCCTGGTGGCACAGTGGTTGGTAGTCCACTTGCCGATGCAAGGGACACGGGTTCGTACCCCGGTCCAGGAGGATCCCACATGCCATGGAACAGCTGGGCCCGTGAGCCATGGCTGCTGAGCCTGCACGTCTGGAGCCTGTGCTCTGCAACGGGAGAGGCCACAGCAGTGAGAGGCCCGCGTATCGCAAAAAAAAAGAAAAAAAATATAGGGAAAGATATGAAGGGACACCTGGCTAAAGAAGGTACATAGATAGTATACAAAATTATGCCCAGGACTGAGGGGCAGAAAATCAATGGTGCAGTTCAACTACCTGAGTCACGTGTGATCCTGGACTATTCCTGTCTTTCCTGGAGGCCTCAGAGAGATGGAAAGGAAGGAAGGAGAAGAGGGCCAGTTATGTTTACACCTAACTCTAACCCTGACCATACTCGCCACTCTCATTCACCATGGTCTAGGAAGTCTTAGCCATAATAAGTAAATGAAAAGAAAAAGTTGAACAAATAATTCTAAATTTTTTTATAGGAACACAAAAGACCCTGAATAGAAAAAACAATCTTGAGAAAGGAGAACAAACCTGGAGTTACCACAGTCCCTGATTTCAAACTATACTACAAAGCTACAATCATCAAAATGGTATGGTACTGGCACAAAAACAGACACATAGATCAATGGAACAGAAAAGATAGTTTGGAAATTAAACCACACCTATGTGTTTAGTTAATCTATGACAAAGGAGGTAAGAATATACAATGAAGAAAAGACAGCTTCTTCAAGAAAGGGTGTTGGGAAAACTGGACAGTTACAGGCAAAACAATCAACCTGGACTATGTTCTCACATTATATACAAAAATAAACATAAAATGGAGTCAAGGATTTTAAATGTAGACCTGAAATTATAAAGTTCCTAGAGGAAAACATAGTATGGTCTTTTGATATTGGTTTTAGAAATATTTTGGGAGAGTATGTCTCCTCAGGAAGGGAATCAAAAACAAAATTAAACAAATGGGACTACATCAAACTAAAAAGCTTTTGCCAATGAAAAGGAAATAATCAACAAAACATAAAGGCTGCCTACTGAATGGGAGAAGATATTTACAAATGATATATTTGATAAGGGGTTAATATCTAAATTATACAAAGAACTCATACTATTCAATATCCAAAAAACAAACCTTATTAAGAAATGGACAGAGGACCTGAATAGACTTTTTTTCCAAAAAAGACCGTACAGATGGCCAACACACACAAAAAATCCTCAGTATCACTGCAAATCAAAAGCATAATGAGATAGCATCTCACACCTGTCAGAATGGCTATTATCAAAAAGCGAGTGAGGTAGTAGAGCTCAGTAAAACTCTTACACTATATATATGTTAGACAATTGGATAAGACCACATAGCTATAAATATTATAGTGTGGGCAAGGATGTGGGAAAATGGGAACCCTCCTGTAATATTGGTGGGAATGTGAATTGGTGCAGTCACTATGGAAAAACTATATGGATGTTCTTTAAAAAAATTAAAAACAGAACTACCATATGATCCAGCAGTTTCACTCATGGGTATTTTTCCAAAAAAACCCCCACAAAATATGGAATATTACTCAGTCATAAAAAAGAATGAAATTGTGCTTTTTGTAACAATATGGATGGACCTAGAGGGTGTTATGCTTAGTGAAATAAGTCATACAGAGAATGGCAAATACTGTATGATTTTACTTATATGTGGAGTCTAAAAGAACAAAACGAATAAACTTTACAAAACAGAAACAGAGTCATAGATAACAAAGAACTAACAGGTGGTTGCCAGAGAGGAGGGATATTGGGGGATGACTGAAATAGGTGAGGGAGATTAAGAGGTACAAAATTCCAGTTATAAAATAAATGAATCATGGAGATAAAATGTACAGCCTGTGGAATATATTCAATGATCATGTAATATCTTTGTATGGAGACAAAGATGGTCAAAAGGTAAAAACTTTCAATTATAAGATAAATAAATACTAAGGATATAATATACAACATGATTAACATCATTAACACCAGTGTATGTTATATACGAAAGTTTTTAAGAGAGTAAATCCTAAGAATTCTCATTACAAGGAAAAAATATTTTTCTTTTTATTTTATTTCTATATGAGACATTGAATGTTCACTAATCTTATTGTGATAATCATTCCATGATGTAAGTAAGTCGAATAATTATGCTGTATGCCTTAAACTTACATAGTGTTGTCTGCCAATTATATCTCAATAAAAGTAGAAGAAAAATACTCCCCAAATCTGATATGCTATCTTTATGTGGATAAGCATAAAAAATAAAATAAAACAACAGCAATATCAACCTGGAAAAATTAATATGTCATATTTGACAAGGTGTGATATGGTCAGCTTCAGTCTTTCTGGGGACAGCTACTATAACTGTAGATTTGTCAACATAATTGTCCCTTAACAAGACTGAAAGGTGTTTGTAAGCATCTGACATGATGAATTTGAGGTTCATTTCTGTAAGTTATTTGCAAACTATGCTTTCCTGGTATAAAAATCTGTCCTTAACTTTTCCATTCATGATATTGAGATAGTTTCAAGGCTGCCAAACCTGTACTAGGCAACCTGTCTGTAATGTACTTCCTTTTTGGCTCAATGTTCTTGTAGGTTGTTCTTATGTGCTGATTGTATTGTCAGCAGAGAATTGGGGAACAAATATCACTGAGAGTGAGAAGAGGAATGGGTTTTGCCTTGCCCATTCCTCCCTAGGAAAGATGCTACTGGCTTAAATCACAATGAGTGTAATGATATCTCACTTCACTTTTATGTCTACCACACAGAGTACCATGTGTGAGCAAGCTCCAAATGCACACGTTTGAAAGTTATCAGTAAACAAAGAATGTAAGTTTGAAGACAAATATAACTTTGATTTCACAGTGACTGTTTTCATTGCTGAACTTATATTTTCAGAAGTCCTGGTGAGTAACTAATTAGATTTTATAAGAAACTTGAGCAGTTTGAGATAGCTAGGATTTAGTTTATAGATGTTATTATTGTTCTTTCTTTCTGATAAAGGATTAACTTCATGGTATGAGAATAATATAATTGTTTGTGTTCAGATAAGTATTCTAAGCATATGTTTGTTAGCCTTCTCACTGAATCCTGCTATTATCTTGAGTTTAAATTAGCCAAGAAAAATCAGTACTTTTTCTTCCATAAAATCTACCTACATTTTTTCTTTTTCCTCCTTAATGGTAAAAACTTCTCTCTAGCAGTCCCAAGTCTAAATTTAGAATTATACACACCAAAGAAATGTATTAGTTCTTTTTTTCTTTCTTGATTCCTTTTTTCAATTTTATCACTTCCCCCAACTTTGTATTTTCTCCCTTTTTTTACGCTAACAAAAATTCCTTGTTTTTGTTTAGTTCACAAAACTACACAGAATTTTATTCTATCCGTTAGAATAAAAATTCCTAAACTTGAAAGTGTACCAGTATTATGAAGCTCTGCATTAGAATGCTTTTGTACATTATGATATTATGATTTTATAAATCATATTTTATCATACATTAATTATTAAGATGAATATACTCTGATGTGTGAAGCCGATTTTCCCTCAGTTTATCATCAGTATACATCATTGTATGCATTAGCATACAATGTTTTGATCCTACTGTCCTTAAAATTATTAACACAGCTTTCAACAGTGAATAATCTTTCAATATCAATCTCCACAGTGAAAGCAAGGTTTTATATGTTCATTGTATCAGTGAGGACCCTCAGGCAGAAAGGAATTCTATAACTATTTTAGGGTGGTGACATTAAATCAGTGTAAAATTTATCAAGACAACCAGTCAGTCTTTCATATTTCTCACCATAGTAGTAATGTCACTGGAACTAGACATTTTGCTAAGATATTTATCTTCAAAACTATTTTATAATAAAGTCTTTTTAAAGGTCTTAAGCATTTTGGTTAAATATATATATACTATACATGAATATGTTATTTATGGTTCGGCTCATAAATATGCAGGAAACCACTTGATATTAATTTCCTTTTTTTTTTGTAAGAAATTGCTTTAAATGTTTATTGTTTCACATATTTAATTAATCTGCCTGTGCATTATTGTGTGTTTTATTATTCAAATGTTATTTATTTATTTTTGATAGAGTACGTTCCTATTAGTTATCTATTTTATACATATTAGTGAATATATGTCAATCCCAATCTCCTAATTCATCCCACCACCACCATGACCCTTCATCACTTTCTGCCCTTGGTGCCATACGTTTGTTCTCTACATCTGTGTCTCAATTTCTGCCCTGCAAACCAGTTCATTTGTACCATTTTTCTAGGTTCCACATATATGCGTTAATATACGAGATTTGTTTTTCTCTTTCTGACTTACTTCACTCTGTATGACAGTCTCTAGATCTATCCATGTCTCTATAAATGACTTAATTTCATTCCTTTTTATGGCTGAGTAATATTCCATTGTTTAAATGTACCACATCTTCTTTATCCATTCATCTGTTGATGGGCATTGAGGTTGCTTCCATGATCTGACTATTGGAAATAGTGCTGCAACGAGCATTGGGATGCATGTGTCTTTTTGAATTATGGTTTTGTCAGGGTATATGCCCACTTGTGGGATTCCTAGGTCATATGGTCATTTATTTTTAGATCTTAAAGGAACATCCACACTGTTCTCCATAGTGGCTGTATCAATTTACATTCCCACCAACAGTGCAAGAGGGTTCCCTTTCTTCACACCCTCTCCAGCATTTGTTGTGCAGATTTTCTGATGATGCCAATTCTAACCGGTGTGAGGTGATACCTCATTGTAGTTTTGATTTGCATTTCTCTAATAATTAGTGATGTTGAAAAGATTTTCATGTGCTTATTGGCAATCTCTATGTCTTCTTTGGAGAAATGTCTATTTAGGTCTTCTACCCATTTTTGGATTTTTTTTTTTTTTTTTTTTAATATTGAGCTGCATGAGCTGTTTATACGTTTTGGAGATTAATCTTTGTCCATTGATTCATTTGTAAATATTTTCTCCCAATCTGAGGGTTGTCTTTTCATCTTGTTTGTAATTTCCTTTGCTTTGCAAAAGCTTTTAAGTTTCATAAGGTCCCATTTGTTTATCTTTGTTTTTATTTCCATTGCTCTAGGAGGTGGATCAAAAAAAATCTTGCTGTGATTTATGTCAAAGAGTTTACTTCCTATGTTTTCCTCTAAGAGTTTTACAGTGTCCGGTCTTACATTTAGGTCTCTAATCCATTTTGAGTTTATTTTTGTGTATGGTGTTAGGGAGTGTTGTAATTTCATTCTTTTACATGTAGCTGTCCAGTTTTCCCAGCACCACTTATTGAAGAGACTGTCTTTTCTCTATTGTATATCCTTGCCTCCTTTGTCATAGATTAGTTGACCATAAGTGTGTGGGTTTATCTCGGGGATTCTATCTCATTCCATTGACCTATATTTTTGTTTTTGTACCCATACCATATTGTCTTCATTACTCTAGATTTGTAGTATTGTCTGAAGTCAGGTAGTCTGATTCCTCCAGCTCCATTTATTTCCCTCAAGACTGCTTTGGCTATTCAGGGTCTTTTGTTTCTGCACACAAATTTCAAGATTTTTGGTTCTGGTGCTGTGAAAAATGCCACTGGTAATTTGATAGGGATTGCATTGAATCTGTAGATTGCTTTAGGTAGTATAGTCATCTTCACAGCATTGACTCTTCCAATCCAAGAACATAGTATATGTCTCCATCTGTTTGGGTCATCTTTGATTTCTTTCATCAGTGTCTTATAGTTTTCTGAGTACACGTCTTTTACCTCCTTAGGTAGGTTTATTCCTAGGTATTTAATCCTTTTTCACAATGGTAAATGGGATTCTTTCCTTAGTTTCTCTTTCGGATTTTTCAGTGTAAGTGTATAAGAATGCAAGATATTTCTCTGCATTAATTTTGTATCCTGCAACTTTAACAAATTCATTGATTAGCTCTAGTAGTTTTCTGGTGGCATCTTTAGGGTCGTCTATGTATAGTATCATGTCATCTGCAAACAGTGACAGTTTTACTTCTTCTTTTCCAATATGTATTCCTTTATTTATTTTCCTTCTCTGATTGCCATGGACAGGACTTCCAAAACTATGTTGAATAATAGTGGTGAGAATGGACATCCTTGTCTTGTTCCTGATCTTAGAGGAAATGCTTTCAGTTTTTCACCATTGAGAATGACGTTTGCTGTGGGTTTGTCGTATATGGCCTTTATTATGTTGAGGTAGGTTCCCTCTATGCCCACTTTCTGGAGAGTTTTTATCAGAAATGGGTGTTGAATTTTATCGAAAGCTGTTCCTGCATCTATTGAGGTGATGATGATATGGTTTTTATTTTTCAGTTTGTTAATATGGTGCATCACATTGATTGATTTGCATATATTGAAGAATCCTTGCATCCCTGGGATAAATCCCACTTGACCGTGGTGTATGATCCTTTTAATGTATTGTTGGACTCTGTTTGGTAGTATTGGCTGAGGATATTTGCATCTATATTCACCAGTGATATTGGTTGGTAATTTTCTCTTTTTGTCCTATCTTTGTCTGGTTTTGTTATCAGGGTGATGGTGGCCTCATACAATGAGTTTGTGAGTGTTTCTTCCTCTGCAATTTTTTGCAAGAGTTTGAGAAGGATGGGTGATAAGTCATCTCTAAATGTTTTATAGAATTCACCTGTGAAGCCATCTGGTCCTGGACTTTTGTTTGTTGGAGGATTTTTAATCATAGTTTCAATTTCATTACTTGTGATTTGTCTGTTCATATCATCTATTTCTTCCTGGTTCAGTCTTGGAAGGTTATACCTTTCTAAGAATTTGTCCATTTCTTTCAGGTTGTCCAATTTATTGGCATAGAGTTCCTTGTATTATTCTCTTAGGATGCTTTGTATTTTGTCAGTGTACATTGTAACTTCTTTTTCATTTCTAATATTTTTTATTTGATTCCTCTCCCTCTTTTTCTTGATGAGTCTGGATAAATGTTTATCAATTTTGTTTATCTCCTCAAAGAATCAGCTTTTAGTTGTATTGATCTTTGCTATTGTTTTCTTTGTTTCTATTTCATTTATTTCTGATCTGATATTTATGATTTATTTCCTTCTACTAACTTTGGGTTTTATTTGTCCTTCTCTCTCTAGTTCCTTTAGGTGTAAGGTTATGTTGTTTATTTGAGATTTTTCTTGTTTCTTGAGCCAGGCTTGTATTCCTATAAGCTTCCCTCTTAGAACTGTTTTGCTGCATCCCATAGGTTTTGGATCATGGTGTTTTCATTGTCATTTGTTTCTAGGTATTTTTTGATTTCCTCTTTCATTTCTTCACTGATCTCTTGGTTACTTAGTAACATATTGTTTAGGCTCCATGTGTTTGTGTTGTTTTACTTTTTTCCATGTAATTGATTTCTAATATCATAGCATTGTGGTTGGAAAAGATGTTTGATATGATTTCAGCTTTCTTAAATTTACTGAGGCTTGGTTTGTGACACAAGATGTGATCTATCCTGGAGAATGTTCCATGTGCACTTGAGAAGAAAGTGTAATCTGCGGTTTTAGGATGGAATGTCCTATAAATATCAGTTAAAACTATCTGGTCTATTGTGTCATTTAAAGCTTCTGTTTCCTTATTAACTTTCTGTCTGGATGACCTGTTCATTGGTGTAAGCAAGGTGTTAAAGTCCCCCACTATTCTTTTGTTACTGTCGATTTTCTCTTTTATAGCTGTTAGCAGTAGCCTTATGTATTGATGTGCTCCTATGTTTGGTGCATATATATTTATAATTGTAATATTGTTTTCTTGGATTCATCCCTTGATCATTATGTAGTGTCCTTCCTTTTCTCTTATAACATTATTTATTTTAAAGTCTATTTTATCTGATATGAGTATTGCTGCTCCAGCTTTCTTTTGATTTCCATTTGTATGGAATATCTTTTTCCATCCCCTTACATTCAGTCTGTATGTGTTCCTGAGTCTGAAGTGGGTCTGTTGTAGACAACATATTTAAAGGTCTTGTTTTTGTATCCATTCAGTGAACCTGTGTTTTTTGGTTGGAGCATTTAATCCATTCACATTTAAGGTAATTATCGATATGTATGTTTCTATTACCATTTTCTTTATTGCTGTGGGATTGTTTTTGTAGGTCCTTCTCTTCTCTATTGTTTCCCACTTAGAGAAGGTTCTTTAGCGTTTGTTGTAAAGCTGGTTTGGTGATGCTGAATTCTCTTAGCTTTTGCTTGTCTGTAATGCTTTTGATTTCTCTGTCGATTCTGAATGAGATCTTTGCTGGGTAGAGTAGTCTGGGTTGTAGATTCTTCCCCTCTTTCACTTTAAATATATTGTGCCACTCCCTCTGGCCTGTAGAGTTTCTGCTGAGAAATCAGCTGTTAACCTTATGAGAACTCCTTTGTATGTTATTTGTCTTTTTTCTCTTGTTGCTTTCAATAATTTTTCTTTGTCTTTAATTTTTTTCAACTTGATTACTATGTGTCTCGGCATGTTTCTCCTTGGGTTTATCCTGCCTGGGACTCTCTGTGCTTCCTGGACTTGGGTGGCTATTTCCTCTCTCATGTAGGGAAGTTTTCAACTATAATCTGTTCAAATATTTTCTCAGGTCCTTTCTCTCGCTCTTCTCCTTCTGGTACCTCTATAAGGTGAATGCTGTTGTGTTAAAGTTGTCACAGAGGTCTCTTAGGCTGTCTTCATTTCTTTTCATTCTTTTTTATTTATTCTGTTCCACAGCAGTGAATTCCACCATTCTGTCTTCCAGGTCACTTATCCATTGTTCTGCCTCAGCTATTCTGCTATTGAATCCTTCTACTGTATTTTTCAGTTCAGTTATTGCAATGTTCATCTCTGTTTGTTTGTTCTTTAATTCTTCTAGGTCTTTGTTAAACATTTCTTGCATCTTCTTGATCTTTGCCTCATTCTTTTTCCGAGGTCCTGGATCATCTTCACTATCAGTATTCTGAATTCTTTTTCTGGAAGTTTGCCTATTTGCACTATACTTAGTTGTTTTTCTGGGGTTTTATCTTGTTCCTTCATCTGGTACACAGCCCTCTGCCTTTTCATCTTATGTATCTTTCTGTGGATGTTGTTTTTGTTCTACAGGCTGCAGGATTGTAGTTCTTCTTGTGTCTGCTGTCTCCCCTCTGGTGGATGAGGCTATCTAAGATGCTTGTGCAAGTTTCCTGATGGGAGGGATTGGTCGTGGGTAGAGCTGGCTGCTACCATTAATTAATATGGATTAATACTTTAATCCTCCTGTCTGCTGATGGGTGGGGCTGGGTTCCCTCCCTGTTGGTTGTTTGGTCTGAGGTGACCCAGCACTGGAGCTTACCCAGGCTCTTTGGTGGGGCTAATGGTGGACTCTGGGAGGGCTCAGGGCAAGGAGTACTTCCCAGAACTTCTGCTGCCAGTGTCCTTGTCCCAGTGGTGAGCCACAGAAACTCCCTGCCTCTGCAGGAGACCCTCCAACACTAGCAGGTAGGTCTGGTTCAGTCTCCTATGGGGTCACTACTCCTTCCCCCTGGGTCCCAATGTGCACAATACTTTGTGTGTGCCATCCAAGAGTGGAGTCTCTGTTTCCCCCAGTTCTGTCAAAGTCCTGCAGTCAAATCCCTCTAGGCTTCAAAGTCTGTTTCCCTAGGACTTCCTCCTCCCGTGCCAAGCCCCCAGATTGGGGAGCCTAACGTGGGGCTCAGAACCTTCACTCCAGTGTGTGAACTTCTGTGGTATAAGTGTTCTCCAGTTTCTGAGTTACCCACCCAGCAGTTATGGGATTTGATTTTATTGTTATTGTGTCCCTTCTACCATCTCATTGTGACTTCTCCTTTGTCTTTGGATGTGGGGTATCTTTTTTGGTAACTTCCAGTGTCTTTCTGTCAATGATTGTTCAGCAGTTAGTTGTGATTCCAGTGCTCTTGCAAGAAGCAGTGAGAGCATGTCCTTCTACAAGCCATCTTGAACCAATCTCGATATTAAGTTCTTATAAGAAATTCACTTCCATGATCAATTCATAGCATCCATCATGATTTTATATGTATATATATTATAGATTATAAACATTATATCTATCTCTATCTTTATCTAATGGTTAATTTTATGTGTTAACTTGACTATTAATGAATAAAATACCTGGGTATAAGGGATGCCCAGGGAGTTGGTAAAACATTTTTTCTGAGTGTGTCTGGGAGGATGTTTTCTAAGGAGATTTGAACTGGTAGACTGAGTAAAGAAGGTCATCTTCATCAATATAGATGGGCACTATCTAATTTTTGAGACTGGGATAGAACAAAAAGTTACAAGATGAGCAAATTTACTCTCTCCTTCAGTTGCAATATCCTTCATCTCCTGCCCTTGGAGAGCAGCATTCCTGGTTCTCAGGTCCAGACTCTACTTAGACCAGGACCTATTCCATCAGTTCCCCTGGTTTTTGGGTCTTCAGACTCATACTGGGATTTACTGCATTGGCTCCCCTGGTTCTCAGACCTTTGAGTTTGGACTGGAACTGCACCACTGACTTTACTGGGCTTCCAGTTTGCAGACACCAGATCATAAGTCTTCTTAACCTCTATAATCATGTAAGTCAATCCCTCAAGATAAATCTTTCTATATATTGATATATATCCTATTGGTTCTGTTTCTCTAGATAACCTTGGCAAACACTATATAGTATATATACGTACACACATACAGGCATATCTTGGAAAAATTGTGGGTTTTGTTCCAGACTACCACAATAAAGTGAATGCTGTAATAAAGCTAATCACTTAATTTTTTTGGTGTTCTAGTGCATAAAAAAGTCATGTTTATACTACACTATTAAGCATAAATAGCATTCTATCTAAAAAGCAATGTATTCATATATACCTTAATTTAAAACATACTTTATTGCTAAAAAAGGCTAACCATAATCTGACAATGCAAGTTTGCCACAAACCTTCAATTTTGTAAAAAATACCATACCTGTGAAGTACAATAAAATGAGGTATGCTTGTATATGAATTTATTGACTAGACATTAACATTAACTTAGAGATGAAATTTTCTATACAATGATAGAGTCTGGGAAATTTTCCAGAAAATCCATTTGTTTAATTTTTAAGCTTTATTAATTCAAATAAATCATATTTTGAAATATTTATCTTGTTCTTAAAATTTTAAATATTTTCAAAATTATATATGTAATTCTAATTGTAGTGATTATAGGTTTGTGCTTTATAAAGACACACACACTCACACATTCACACATAGATCTCATGTAATACTTACACTTTTTTATAGCTTATATTTCTGATTTTATTTTTTATGTAAACTCTCTTTTCTTCTTTAATTGGTACTGAATAAGTATTTGCTATTGAATGAATCTTTGAAGATAAGCATATATGTTATAGATCAATGACTAGCAATGCTCAAAAAAACAATGTTCTTAAAGTAAAGATATACTTTTAAAGGAGAAGCCCCTCCAAGCCATCCCCATAGTATTCAGAAAGAAGCTGAGAACAGTTAGTGTGATTAAGTCGGTTCATTTTCCTGGTTAATTGCCAGAAATCAAATAAGGAAAGAAAAACATAAAACAGTGCATCACCAAAATTTTAAAATAAATAGTTTCTTAAATTTCTAAAGGCTTCTTGAAATCTCCATTTCTCTGCATCCTTATTTATTTTCCAACAAGAAGCAAAGTCTTTTGAATACTCATCAATGATATTTGGTGCTAAGATCTTAAGGTCCGTCTCACTTTTTTGCAAAAATTTCCTCCCAATTTGTTGTAGTCTGGAAAGAAAGAAGAAAACTCGTCCTGTCTAATTGCAAAGCCAATCCTGTGGGAAGCCGTTGTTCTGCCATGCCGCAGATAACGTGGAAGCCGTTGTTTTGCTGGTCGCAGATAACGCTTATCAGGGAGTAGCCCAAAGGCTATGTGCCACACATGCGCCACGACGAGCCAATATGCTAATAAAGGCTCAGAATTGCAACCAATAAATTGTGAACAGCACATATCTTGTTGAGTTAACCAGCCAACCACAGATTGAGTTAACCAGCCAACCACAGGTTGAGTTAACCAGCCAACCACAGGGTGCCACAGGTTATAGTGCATTATAAAAAGCCAGTGTGAACAAAGCTCGGGGTCTTCCTTCCATCTGTCTGAAACCAAGCTGTACTCCAATAAAGTGTGATACGAGAAGAATCTAGCGTGTGGTGACTCGTCTTTCTGCTGGTCAGAAGCGGCTCGCCGCAAGTGGTGCCGGAACCCGGGAACTTCGCACCCCGCGTGGGGGACCGATTCAGAACTCGACACACGGAGTGGACCGTCGGTGAGTAGTCCAGGTATGTTATTGTCGCTTTCGTCCTTTTGTGGTTCTCGCATTTTTTGTCTGCGTGTAGCTGCGGGTCCATCAGCCTGACCGAGTGTGTCTCCCCTGGCCATTAGATAGATCAGAGACTTTCCCACTTTAGTAAGTTGTTTGTTTAGGAGAGTGAACTATGGGGAACAGTTTATCTACGGAACCGTCTGCTGGATTTCATGAACCCATTCAAGCTCTTTTGAACAGCCGAGGACTCAAGCTTTCGCACAAAACTATTAGTAAGTTATTGCAGGATATTGATGGTGCCGCTCCATGGTTTGCGGTATCCGGAAGCCTGACTGTTCCATCTTGGGAAAAACTGGGGAAGGACTTGGCTGATCGTCACAAAATGGGGGAGCTCTCTCGAGGCACGTTTCCGTTATGGAGAATGATACATTCGTGCTTAAGAGAAGGGAAATGCGAGGATATTGTACAGATGGGCCGTAAAGCTCTTAGCATATATCAAGATAGTGCGTCAGAAAGTGACAATATAGGGACTACGGTAGATAGGCCTAAGAATCCTAGGAAAAAGAGAGAAAAACAAATAGAAAAATCGGATGCAACGCCAGGATTGTATCCACTTTTAGATGAATTTAAAGCGCTTTATTTGTCTCAGGATGAGTTGAATTCCAAGGAGGAGGCGGATCTGGAAGAAGTAGCTGCCGAATATGAAAGAGGACGATATGGCAGTTCCCCATGTGCTCGTCCGCCATTTTGTGCCTCTGCGGGTGCTCGTCCGCCATTTTGTGCTTCTGCTAAATCAAAAGCTTTAACATGTACTCAGACTTCAAAGTGTACATTCATACCCAGAGAAGTCTGGTCTCAGGTACCCACAGCTTTTCCGGTGTTTGAAGACCCAGCCACGCCTCAAAGATGTTATGAGATGGTGGATCATAGAATACTTAAGGATCTTGCGGAGGCTGCCAGGGGATATGGGATTACTGCTAATTATACCTTGATGCTATTGCAGCGCCTTGCGCGAAATGCATTGATGCCCACAGATTGGCATGATATTGCTTGCCTGTCCATGGGGCAATATTTAGATTGGAAATCAATTGTGGCTGACTTGGCGTACAGCCAGGCGAGAGAGAATGCCGCCAATGGGCAACCTGCCTGGAATGCCGAGATGCTGCTAGGACAGGGCCAGTGGTTAAATAATCAGACGGTGTTTCCGGTAGAGGTTTATAGCCAAATAAACCAGATTGGCATGCAAGCGTGGCGTGCCCTCCCAAATAAAGGAGAAGTTACAGGGAATTTGACTAAGATTATACAGGGAAGCACCGAGCCATTTTCTGATTTTGTAGCTAGGATGATGGAAGCTGCGGGCAGGATTTTTGGAAGTGTAGATGATGCTTTGCCTCTAGTAAAACAGTTACTTTATGAACAAAGCACAAAGGAGTGCCGCAGGGCAATAACGCCTATTAAAGGAAAGCCTTTGGAAGCATGGATGAAGATGTGTAGAGAAATTGGAGGGCCTTTATCTAATGCTGGGTTAGCGGCAGCAGTAATGGCTGCCACCAATAATGCAAAGCCCTCTGGAAAATCAGGGGTTTGTTTCCAGTGTGGGAGGCCTGGACACATTAAGAGACAATGTAGAGAAATGAGCAAAAAACCAAATATGCCACCTCAAAAGACTCCAGGAACCTGTCCTAGATGTAAAAAAGGGAAGCATTGGGCAAATGAATGTAGATCCGTTAAGGATATTAATGGACAACCCATCCCGTCCGCTACAGCGTTTGCAGACTCAGGGAATGCTTATGCCTCCAGTTCAAAAAACGGGATGAAGGGCCCCCGGTCTCAGGGCCCGAAAATTTTTGGGGCCCACGAGAATGTGAGTTTCCAACCACCCAAACCCCGAGGCGAGCCACGTCAGGATCCGCAGGGTTGGACCTCCGTGCCGCCTCCAGAATGGTACTAACAACGACTATGGGTGTACAGCCCGTGGAGACCGATATGAAAGGACCACTACCTAAAGGGACGGTCGGATTGGTGTTGGGCCGATCCTCCTCTGCTCTAAAAGGGCTCATAGTCTTACCCGGGGTAATTGATTCTGGAATAATTAAGGTCATGTGCCAATCCCCAAAAGGAGTAGTTATTATGAATCCCGGTGATCGAATTGCCCAATTGTTGGTGTTGCCATCTCTTCATGAAAAATACCCTGCTCGCTCCAAGGACCGAGGAGATCGCGGATTTGGATCTACTGGGGTTGATCTGGCCTGTTTATCATTGTCTCTTGATGATCGTCCTATGATGGATTTAATTATAGAAGGAAAGGTATTTTCCGGTCTTGTTGATACCGGAGCCGACCGCAGTATTCTTACTGCCGCCTATTGGCCAAAATCCTGGCCTTTACAGACCTCCTCTCAGACCTTACAGGGTTTAGGATACGCCAAAGCACCCCAAATTAGCTCAAAAACACTGACTTGGCATTTTGAAAATCAGAAGGGGAAATTTCAACCCTTTGTGGTTGAGGGATTGCCGCTTAATCTGTGGGGAAGGGATGTGCAAAGCCAGATGAAATTAACACTTACTAATGATTATTCCGAGGCTGCACAGCAAATGATGCTCAGGTCTGGTTTTATACCGGGCAGAGGGATAGGAAAAAATTTACAAGGTATTGCTACTCCTATAGAAGCTCAGGGAAACCCCAATCGCAGGGGGCTGGGTTTTTCTCAGGGGTCACTGAGTTAATGATTCCTATTACATGGAAGACCACGATGCCCGTGTGGATCCCTCAGTGGCCGTTGTCTAAGGAGAAATTGGAAGCAGCGTCACAACTTGTGGAGGAACAATTACAATTGGGACACTTGGAACCCTCTCAATCACCCTGGAATACTCCTATTTTTGTTATTAAAAAGAAGTCGGGGAAGTGGCGCTTGCTCCATGATTTGAGAGCAATAAATCAACAAATGCAAGTTATGGGACCCATACAGCGCGGTCTACCGGCCTTGACAGCCATCCCACAAGGGTGGCCTGTTATAGCTGTTGATATAAAAGATTGTTTTTTCTCTATCCCATTGAATAAGAAAGACAAAGAGAGGTTTGCCTTTACATTACCCTCAATTAATCATGAAAGACCTGATAAAAGGTATCAATGGGTCGTGCTTCCTCAGGGTATGGCCAATAGCCCCACCATGTGCCAGCTTTATGTTGACACTGCCTTACAGCCAGTACGGGAGAAGTTCCCGGGTGTTAAAATCATTCATTATATGGATGATGTTTTGCTGTCAGCCCCTAGCATGACACTGCTTGAGCAGGTTTTAGGAGATTTATCAATGAATTTGGAGACTAGAGGTTTATATTTGGCCCCTGAAAAAATTCAAAAGGGAGATTCTATTAGTTTTTTGGGAGCCGTTATAAATAAGACCACAATAATACCTCAGAAAATTGAAATTAGAACTAATCATTTAACAACTTTGAATGATTTTCAGAAATTGCTTGGGGATATTAATTGGCTTCAACCGTATTTGAGTCTGACTCGCTTTGAACTACAGCCTTTGTTTGCTGTATTGGAAGGTAATCCTGATCTTAATTCCCAGCGTCAGATGACCCCCGAGGCCCAAACAGCTCTTCAGAAGGTGGAACAGGCTCTTATGAAAGCACAATTACAGCGTTATAACAATGCCTTGCCTATTTGGATGTGTGTTCTTCCAACCTTAGGATTTCCAACAGGTGTTCTTTGGCAAGATGGGCCTTTGCTTTGGATTCATACCAAGTCTCTGGGGATGAAGACGCTGTCTCACTATCCATCTATGGTTGCTGAGGTTGCCTTTTTGGGTATTAAACAGTGTGTTTCCGTCTTTGCACTAGTGCCGGAGAAACTTGTAGTCCCCTATACTAAAGATCAAATAGAAATATTAACTGCCACTACCTCTGAGTGGTCTATACTTATGTATACCTTTTCTGGAATTATTGATAACCATTTGCCCAAGAGTGAAATTTTGAAATTCATTATCCAGCAACCTGTCATTTTTCCAAGGGTCACTGTAGAGCGACCACTAAATGATGCCCTGACCATTTATACGGACGGATCAAAATCCGGAAAAGGGGCTTATATGGTTCAGGGTCAGCATCCTGTCGTTATAGACTATCGACCTGATGCTCCTCAAGTGGTGGAATGTCATGTGGTTTGGGAAGTTTTTCAACGATTTCAAGAACCTTTTAATTTGATCTCTGATTCATTGTACGTGGTTAATGCAGTGAAACATCTTGAAGTGACCCCTCATATCCGATCATCCAGCACAGTGGCATCCTTGTTGGCCGGGATAAGGTTTCAGATATTGCGCCGCCAACACCCCTTTTATGTTACCCATATACGGGCTCATTCCCTGTTGCCTGGTCCAATGGCAAAAGCCAATGAACACGTTGATATGGCAACGCGTGTTTTCTTATCCTTGGATCAAAAGCAGCAAGCACAAGAATTTCATGAGCTATATCATGTATCATCTGCAGTGTTGAGAAAGAAGTTCTTCATTACTAGAGCCGAGGCCAGACATATTGTTAAGTCTTGTTCCACTTGTGCCCAATTTTTGCCGGCCCAAAAGACTGGTGTGAATCCCAGAGGTTTGTCCCCAAACGAGCTGTGGCAGATGGATGTCACTCATGTTCCCTCCTTTGGGAAGCTCCAGTATGTTCATGTGTCTGTGGATACCTATTCCGGGGTGGTACATGCTACCCCTCTCTCTGGAGAACGGGTTCAACATGTTATTACTCATTGCCTTGAAGCCTGGGCAGCCTGGGGCAAGCCTGCTACACTAAAGACAGATAACGGCCCAGCTTATAGTTCCAAGAGCTTTGCTCTCTTTTGTCAAAAAATGCAAATAGAACATGTTACGGGGGCCTGCCTTACAATCCACAAGGCCAAGGTATAATAGAGCGAACTAATCGCACACTTAAAGAATTGCTTTTAAAACAAAAAGGGGGAATAGCGGAGAATTGCACCCCGAAGCAGAAATTGTCGCTTGCCTTATTTACTATTAATTTTTTGAATTTACATGATGAGAAAGAAACTTCTGCTGAACGCCATACTATACATGAACAAAAGGAACATGGTATAGTGATGTGGAAAGATGTATTGACCAATCGATGGAAAGGCCCGGATCGCGTTGTTGCGCGGTCCAGGGGATCTCTTTGTGTTTTTCCGCAGGATCAAGATCCAATTTGGGTCCCAACAAGATTGACAAGAGTCGTGGAAGAGGATCCCAAGGGCGATGCAGGGCGCTCAAGGGATGATGCTGGGCTGGATGGTGTTGACGGGCCTTTCCCTACTCAAGGCGGAGGACAAGATGTTTTGGGGAATCAGCCGGTCCTGGCCAGTTCCTCTACCGGTCCATTCCCATAGCAGAGTGCTTCCAATATTTTATTCCACCAGTTGTGAGATGAATACAGCCTGCACTGTATCGTTAGACGATGAATGGGTGCAATATAATGCTACAAATTTTGTTTTAAATAATACCCTTTGTTTTAGTTGGAATGCCTCTGTGGACTGCATTCATTTAGCTCGAAAAACCTTGACTGCCTGGAATAACCCACTTACGGGAAATCAGGTTCCTCTGTCTATGCTAAATGAAGCCTTGACCAAAATATCACAGGGTCAACATTCTGGCTTTGGTACAGGGAACTCTAGCCAGGATGCAGTGAATGTTACCACCTTACTTTTGAGACATGAGGGCGTGGTCCCCCTACCGAACAATACAAAAAATTGCACTGAGTCTAACCGGACCAGGATTGCTCCTTACTGCGCTGCCATTGTCAATACGCCTCCAATTTTTACCCCTTGCCAGGAACAAACTTATGCTACGTGTCAGCTTACCTCTGGATTTCAGTTTTTCCCAGGTTTAAAGTCTTATGTAGGGAGAAAAGAGACAGGTGATAATAAGACAGTCTGGTACTATGAAGGGTGGCCTTTCTTTTCTTGGCTGTTGAGAAATCAAGTAGGGGCAAGTACAGACATTTCCCCTTTTGCTATGTTACAAGATAGTAATGGCACCCTTTTTAATGTTAGTGGAGTGGCAAAAACGTCCAATGGGACACGATACAAGCTTAATGTGACCTCTTATGCATCTGGGTTATATAATTATTCCAGAGCAGCAGCTTCGGTTTGTGTACAGTCGCCATTTATGTTTTTATTAACTAATGATAGGACTGTGGTAACGACAGTGTATGCTGGCTATCACAATGTTGGAATGGCTCTGTGGCGCAGACTGCCTTATTGGTCAGGGTACCTACCTTTGTGCCCATCCCAGTCCAGGCAGACCCCAATAATTTTCCTGTTTTGAATTTACTGCGCGAAAAGCGAGACTTTGGCGTAACAGCTGCCATAGTCACCGCGGTCGCGATATCTGCTGCTGCAGCGGTCACCGCTGGAGTGACCATGGCTAATCAAGTACAAACTGCACAGGCGGTAAATACTATAGTCTCCCAAACCTCCCGGATCTTGGAGGATCAAAATAAATTTAATAACCATCTGATGAATGGGATTTTATCACTTACTCAGCGAGTAGACTTGCTGGAAGAAACCGTGGAGGATGTTTACAGCATCCTACAAGTAGGATGTGTACAAAAGCTGGAACATTTCTGTATCACGCCTCTTCCTGTTTCAGATGCCCTGAACCGGAGCAGGGAGATTGGCAATTTCCTGAGAGGAAATTGGTCCCGAGAGGCTGAATTGATGCTGTTAAACCAGAAGATACAGATTAAGACTTTAAATGCTACTAGGCTATACCCCGTTACGCTTGGGGACTTTACTACCTGGCTGTCCTCTGCCTTTACCTTCTTTAAGGAGTGGGTCGGTGTAGGGATGTTTGCAGTGTGTTGCATGGCGGGACTTGTGGTGTGCCTGTGGTTGATATGTCGTTTGCGAACTCGGACAAAGCGAGATAAGATGTTGTTCACGCAGGCATTGGTGGCCATTAGTAAAGGCGACTCCCCTGGCGCCTGGATCTCCATCTTGAACGACCCGTAGTGATTGCCCTTGCACAAAAAGGTTTATGACCATTGCACTTTTGATGGGAATCACGAGGAACATCAGCCCCTGCACTCCGCGGTCTGTATGGACATTGCACGACGGGGAGGGTGATGAGCCAGCTTCTCGAACTAACGCTTGCTCAGCGAGCATCCCATGGGGTGAGCGTTTGTGCGGGCATTGTTCGAGTTCAGCTCCTGGGTCTAAGAAAACAAAAAGGGGGAGATGTGGGAAGCCGTTGTTCTGCCATGCCGCAGATAACGTGGAAGCCGTTGTTCTGCTGGTCGCAGATAACGCTTATCAGGGAGTAGCCCAAAGGCTATGTGCCACACATGCGCCACGACGAGCCAATATGCTAATAAAGGCTCAGAATTGCAACCAATAAATTGTGAACAGCACATATCTTGTTGAGTTAACCAGCCAACCACAGATTGAGTTAACCAGCCAACCACAGGTTGAGTTAACCAGCCAACCACAGGGTGCCACAGGTTATAGTGCATTATAAAAAGCCAGTGTGAACAAAGCTCGGGGTCTTCCTTCCATCTGTCTGAAACCAAGCTGTACTCCAATAAAGTGTGATACGAGAAGAATCTAGCGTGTGGTGACTCGTCTTTCTGCTGGTCAGAAGCGGCTCGCCGCACAATCCCCTACTAGAATTTCCTGCTTGAGGAATTGGTGTGATAACTATACTAATTCACCTCCTCTTTTCATCTTAACAAATATTCCTGTATAAAGAATAACTTTAAAAAAGTTTTGTGATTGGGAAGCATTTATTTCATCTTTTGGTTAAAGGAAAGAACATGGCTTTGTAACATAGTAAAATGCCAGATGTTGTACTTTGTCCTATAGATAAAAAAGAAAGATAATGAAGCCTCATTATGGTTTTCAGGTACTCATGTCCTAGTGCTGCTAGCATAGAATAAGTTACATGTGAACGTCTCAACGGATATAAAACTTGCTAAAACTCAGGGAACCGTTTCATGTCATTAAAAAGCTTTGAAACAATTAGCTTTGGTTGGCCTAAATAGAATCAAAAACTTCATCCATGATAACTGCTTTTCTTAAAATTTTAATAAACCTAGGAACCAAACATTTTTTCCTCAGACCTTGAATGTTTCAGAAGTCAACAGTTTTGTATTGTAGTTCCCACATTTTAAACCAACTGCCTTCATTTTTATTATAATTTGTATGCATATATCCTGTCTTAATTATAATTAATAATTATAATATCCTGTCTATATTATAATAATATATGTTATTAATACAATATTATATTATTTTCAGCTATACAGCACAATGATTCCATATTTGTATATTTTGCAATATGATTACCACAAGTCTAGTTACCATCTTTCACCACACATAGTTATACATTTTTTTTCTTGTGATGAGAACTTTTTAGCATCTACTCCTTAGCAACTTTCAAATAGACAATACAGTATTATTAACTATAGTCCCCATGCTGTACATTACATCCCATGACTTATTTATTTTATAACTGGAAGTTTGTACCTTTTAATGTTTTCAATTTTAGGTCTAAAAACAAATATTTTGTGACATGACTTACCAATATCATATAGCTAAATTCTCTCATCTTACCTTTTCACAGTATATAAACTCATATAGAGGTAGATGATTTTGAGTTCAAAAGTTTTAAGCAGGAAAACATTTTTCAACTTTAATAAAAAATTGCCTAGCAGAAGCTTTATAACTTATTTTTTTCTGAAGAAAGTAATCTAGACAAACTCTAAATTCTAGGAAAATTGAATGCAGGAGCTACAGGCTTTATGTAGTAAGATGAGGGAAGCACGATTATGCACGTGCCTTGCCTTGAAGTCTGTAAGACCATGTCATTCAGATTATTGAAGCTTATGGTTAAGGTCATTATCTTCTGTCCAAAATTCTGCACACAATCATTACTTGATATTATATTTAAATTGGTTAAACATATTCTTAGTGTGAAACAATTCAGAAGACATTTTGAGACACTTAAATACAATTCTGTCAATGAAATTTTATAGTGGAACTAGATCTGAGTTCTACTTTTTAAAGTATATCAGTACTTTTTTCTTACTAGAATTTCATCTGAAAACTGTTTCTTATTAACAGTGCATTTTTAAATTTTTGACCTGTTATTTTTAGCAAAAATTTTCAGAAGAATATTTATATATTCTTTTCTGCATATGCATTAAAAGTTTCAGTTGATCATCAGAATCTTATATTCAATTTATTTGAAAAAACTGGGAATCTATAACACATAACTGCTATGTGCTAGACATAGTGAGAAATATGAGGAAGTTACCATGATTTTCACTTCAGGTTATGACTGAATAGTTGTAACAAATTACCACAAACTCAGTAGCTTAAAACAGCCAAATTTATTATTTTCTCTTACACTGCTGAAGGTCAGAAATCTAAAGTGAGTTAGCAAGTCGTGATCCTTCTGGAGACCCTAGGTGGAGAATCGATTTTCTTGCTTTTTCCAGTTTCTAAATCTGCCCGTATTTCTTGGCTCATCGTCACATCTCTTTGACCTCTGCTTCTGTTGTTATATCGCCTCCTCTGATCTTTGCACTAAATATTGCCAAATGTCTTACAAACTCTATGGTAGTTATATCACATTTGATTCAGCTAACCTCCAGTAGCCAATTGGTTACTATTCATTCAGTTGACTTATTTCCTGTGTTAATAAAAGGTTATATTGTTTGTGTGAGGTTCTTTCACAGTAGACTGGAGACATAGTATTTAATATGTTAAATCATTGATAATTTTGTTCTTTATGAAATAGATTTTACAGAAGAATTAATTGTAAAACATTTCCACTGGATTTATTTTTTGTCACCTTCTCTTTCTCTCTGTAAGGAATATGTGGATAAAAGGGAACATATTTGTGTAAAGTAAACTGCTATTCTAGAGGGCTGGATGGTTTTAAAAAATATTCTATAAAGACAAGTTATCAGTAATGTGTTTCTGTAGTGGTCTCTAAAAATGAGAGGAAGTATAAACATTTAAAGCATATCAAAATAAATAAAAGATTATGCCACTATTGGATCAGCATAGAACTTTTATGAAACAATTACAATTTCAAATAAAATGAAATATTTAAAGTGTTTATGGTGATTCTAAAAAAATTTAAAAACCTGAAATAAAATCTATTCCCTAGAAACCGTATAACCCTTGGAAATTTTGGTCAATGCACTAAAATAATAAATGTAATTATGTGCTGAGTCTTTCTAATCTTAATTCAGTTAGTGAACAAAATTATATTTTATTCCATTTTGGCTTTATGTTATTTGATCCATATGTATTTTTACACAGACTCTTTTCTTACTTTATGTGAAAGCTCTGGAGGTATATTTACATATGACATTTTCCAAATTTAATTATGGCAGAGTTCAACCAATATACACTACAATATAATCTTTTGTATCCTTTAACATCTTACATTTTACGGTTGACTGCATTTTCATGCAACTCCAGCAATAATAGCAAAATAATCCTTAATGTATTTTATCCTCCCCCTCTCACCACCACGGAGATACAATGAATTTATAACATGCTGTGTAATCTGAACTGTGCCTCCGAGCCGTGCTTGAATGAGGTCCTTCTGAATAAATTCTGTCAAGCTTGACTGTCCTATCTTGTACATTATCTCAGTAAAAGGCTACATGCAGTCATATTCTGTATTCAGTAGTTTTAATTTATTAAGACACTGAATTATGGTATAAAAACAAATTTATTTTTTACAGTTAATTTGAAAAAAGAAAATGCAATCACCCACAACATTTACTAACCAAATAAAGTCTAAAGACTTTCTGGTGGGAACATAAAAAGCATGGATGAACACAATCAATTTTGTTTAGGTGAAAAAAGTATAAATTATAGTGAAATACAAGAATAAGAAAATATTTACTTTTAAAGACAGTAATTTGAAAATGTTGAGTTAGCAATGAACACAGAAGTAATGATTCAAATGATTTTGAATAATTATCTTACTTCTCTGACCCTCATTTCTTCATTTATTAATACTTTACTTATTTCCTTTCTGAAAAGCAGTTTAAAATGAAGTAATAGAATAGACAATACTGCAGTATGATATACAGGAAAGTGTTAAGGTAGTAAATCCTAAGTGTTCTCGTGTCAAGGAGAACTTTTTTCCTTCTTTTCTCTTTTCTTCTTTCCTTTCTTTTTATTGAAATTTTTATTAGAAAATGGATGTTAACTGAATGTATTGTGGCGATCATTTCATAATATGCATAAATCAAATCATCATGCCATATGCTTTAAACCTATACAGTGATGTATGTCAAAAAATTTTCAATAAAACTGGAAAAAAATAATATTTGATAAATTTTAAAAATCAAGTAATAGAAGTAATAGTAACCATTAAAAATTATATTAGATATATTATATTAGATAGTGCCTGATGATCAATTTATCTTATTAGTAATAATATGTCATATGTTTGATAAATCAAGACCAAATCTCATAATAAACATGTTGTTTCCAACCAAATGCTAATGCTATTTTTAGTAACTATAATTTATTGATGAGCTAAAGATCTTGATGGCATGTTATTTTGTCCTAAGCCACTATCTCTGTTTCTCTGTCTCTGCTTTCCCAGATTCTTCTTTCCTAGGTCCCACTGCTCATTCCAAATTCCAAAGTCCCAAGGAAAGGTCACCAATTGACTTACACTGTTAAGCTATCCAACTTTGATCCAATTAACCATGTCCCAGATCTAGTTTAGTTTTGCATGATTACCAGGGGCCACCAGTGTCGGTAAGGAGGACACCTTACCAACTAGAGCTTGAGAAGGAGTTTAATGTAGTGGTTGAGAGTTGGGGCTCTGAAGCCAGATCATGTAGGGAGGTTTCCAGGACTGCTGTTTCCAAGCTATGGGAATTAGGTTCAATCATTTTAGCCTTTCTGTGCCTTAGTTTCTTAATTTATAAAAAAGGATAATAATAGCCCAAACTTCATGGAAAAACTGTGTAGATTAATTGAATTAGTCATGGAAAATGCTTTGTAAAATTTCTGACATTCAGTGAGGGCTCTATAAATGGTGGCTGTTATTGTCATCTCTAAAGACTAGGAAAAATTATGTAGATATTAATCTCCTATTTCTTTCTTACTTTATTTTTCTTACTCTGGCTTAATTACATTAGCTAAGTGTTTGTATTCCCTTTGTTTTACAGGATAGAATGCTGAAATTATTTTCACACAACCAGCATTTTTGGCATAGGCTTGAAGGGATTAATAGACTTGATGAGGCAAGTATTTTCAAAGACAAGAGGGAGAAAAAGATTCCTTAAGATCAGGAAACATTAGAGAAAGGAAAAATGATATTTCTGTTGCACACATGCAAGCATTTCTCTTGGATTTCTCTTACAATTTTAGATGCTCTCCCTTTCAAGGCAGTCTCCTAACCAGTTGTTAGTAACCAAAAAGTTGTTGCAAAAAAATGGCACAGAAGGCATCCCCAGTGGTGTTGATGATGAGTGAGAGTTGGTCTAGCTATAAGTTGGAAATAAAGGGTCAGCTCTTGTCAATAAAAAGTACGTCTTGGCAGCCACACAGGTCTTCTGGGGTTAAGAGAAGAAAAAAAGAAAGAAATGGAACAGGAATGAACATAGAATGTAGGAGAAAAACATCAGAGTCAAGGAGAAGAGTATAGATTATCAAATCTTGCAGCAACAATTCTGTCCTGGACCTGCTGTTGGATGTACCTAAGCATAGCCATTCCATACCATCTTTCTATAGCAAACCATGCCGATTGCCATCAGTCCTCTGATCCTGACCTAGGTTCCTGATCAGAGCCCTGAAGCATTCAGGGTTGACTGGCCTGATAAAAATGGGCAGACATAGGTGGAGAGTTCTCCCTGATACACCTGGCCTGTGGTGTCCCATAAGCTTGTCTAGGACAAAGATCTAACTCTCAACATTTTCTTACCTTATCACTGTCCCTTCATGGTCACCAGCTGAAACTGTGCAAGTCAGATTGAGACTTGAACCCACGATCCAGGACTTGAACCCAGCCTAAACCCAGATTGGGGCTTGAACCCATGTGGCCAGGACTCAAACCCGGCCAAAACCCACAGTCTTCCAACTGAGATCACACACCTGGTCTCATGACTTACAGAAGCTCGGGTTCTTGATGTCTCAT
Source organism: Phocoena phocoena (assembly GCF_963924675.1). Lineage (NCBI taxonomy): Eukaryota > Metazoa > Chordata > Mammalia > Artiodactyla > Phocoenidae > Phocoena > Phocoena phocoena. The sequence goes on along the minus strand of NC_089235.1, from coordinate 26,991,880 downwards.
CACAGAAAGAATTTCAGTGAGAGACAAAGTGATAGGTAAGTTGTGGATTTATTTAGAGAGAAACACACTCCACAGACAGAGTGTGGGCCATCTCAGAAGGCAAGGGTGGCCCCAGGGTATGGGATTGTCAGTTTTTATAAGGGTGGGTAATTTCATAGGCTAATGAGTGGGAGTAGTATTCCAGCTATTTTGGGGAAGGGGTGAGGATTTCCAGAAATTGGGCTACCGCCCACTTTTTGACCTTTATGTTCAGCCTTGGAACTGTCATGGTGCCTGTGGGTGTGTCATTTAGCTTGCTGATGTGTTACAATGAGCATATACTGAGGCTCAAGGTCTAAAGGAAGACAACTCATCTGCCATCTTGGACCTATTTGGTTCTAATCCGTTTATGTCGTGTTCTTGGTCTATGTCATTCTTTTAAAGGTTGTGCCCTGCATCCTTTCCTCCTGTTTCACTATCATCATTTACAACACAAAGTATTCTAAATTTATTCCTAAACTTTTGTTTCTCAGGTTTCTGGCTCTGCCAATCTAATTTGTTTTTGTAACCATTTATCTTTATCTATATGTTTTAATTATAATAATTAAAAAGTGAATTCTGAAATCTAATTTGTAAAATCTGTATTTAAAATTTTTTTTCTTTGTATTGTTATTTGGAACTTTGACTTTTCCAGATATTTTTGAAACATATTATCAAGTTCCAAATCATTTAATATAATCTCTGTTTATACCTGAAATTCAGGTGCTTACAAAGAAAATTGACATATTATATTAGTCTTTTTGTTCAGGAATATGCTATTGTATAAGATATTCAAATACAGAATATCTTTTTTTTTTTTTTTTTTTTGCGGTACGTGGGCCTCTTACTGCTGTGGCCTCTCCCATTGCAGAGCACAGGCTCCAGACACGCAGGCCCAGTGACCATGGCCCATGGGCCCAGCAGCTCCACGGCATGTGAGATCCTCCCGGACTGGGGCACGAACCCGCATCCCCGACACTGGCAGGCAGACTCTCAACAACTGCGCCACCAGGGAAGGCCCAGAATATCTTTTAATACCATTTTTGCTTTACATATATATCTAGAGGTCTCTTGAGAATTTTATTTTTAAGTCATTTTTACGTTTGTTGCTATTATTCAAGTTCTTTTGTTAATACATTGGGAGACAATATATATAAATTAATGAACTGATATTTTGTTGAGCTTCATTTCAAGTTTTCAGTGTAGCCTAGCATGCCACTAAAGAGTGATATTTTTGTCTCTGCCTCTTCACTACTCTTTTTTTTTTTAATTATTTTCTCCTTTTATTTATTTATTTATTTATTTATTTATTAGCATCTTTATTGGAGTATAATTGCTTTCCATTGTTGTGTTAGTTTCTGTTGGATAACAAAGGGAATCAGCTATACATATACATATATCCCCATACCCCTCCCTCTTGCATCTCTCTCTTGCATGTCCCTCCCACCCTCCCTATCCCAACCCTCTACGTGTTCACAAAGCACTGAGTTGGTCTCCCTGGGCTATATGGCTGCTTCCCACTAGCTATTTATTTCACATTTGGTAGTGTATATTCTTTGTGTATTTTACAATTATGTTTATTTGTATTTTAGTTAATGCTTCATAATATTTTTGTGTGGTTTGACCTGTTCTATTCAAACTTTAACGTGATGTTACCAAACTCAGGTTCAGTTCCTTGACACTAGAAAACCAATACTTGATAGACAAATGTTGGTTGGAAAGGAAAGGTTACTTTATGCAGGAGGCTAGCAACCTGGGGAGAAGGGGGCTTGTGTCCAAAAACCAGCTCTGAAGATTCTGCATGATCATGAAGGTTTTAAAGGAAAAAAGGGGAACTTAATTGCAGTTAATCATTTGGGGAAGGGAGCAGAGTTTTTGTTATCTTCCACTGTGTGCAGGCTTTCTTTGGTTGGTTGGTGGTGAGGTAACCGGGTGGTGTTCCAAGAATCTGGTGCTCAGCATGAAGTTACCATCCTCCACCTGGGTGGGGCCTTAGTTTCTGCAGAAGAACTCAAAGATATATTGTTATGTATATTCCTTGGGGAGGAACCAGGGCCCTGCTTCATTGCCACACTCTTGTTTCTTGACTGTTCCTCCTTTTGTTTCTGCCTTGCCTCCCTTTCCTGATAAGCAATTGATTGAATCTGCCCTTTGGAACTCAGATGAGGTCAAGGAGGCTGAATGAAGTCTATATCCTACAAACAGGAAATGGGGGACATGGAAAGGATCTATACCTGGGAGGGCCCACAGTGTCCTGCTCAGTTTCAATGACTGGTTCTAGTGTTTCTTTTTTTCATTTTCATGGTAGTCATCAGTTTAAGATGGTATTCATTGTCATTGCATGGAAGTATCCTCCAATTCTCAGTATTTAAGATGGTTTATCAGAAATAACTACTGACTTTTATAAAATAGTTTTTCAGAAACTGCAGTTGTCCCTAATACCAATTTTCCCTCATGGTGATAAAACTCTTGATTCTTTGGAGACAGATTTTACGCTTAAGAAATATATATTTTAGCACTGCTCTGAGTGTGTGTGACCAGGTGACTAAATGTAGGTCATAGAAATATGAGGTGAGAGATGTGCACAGCGGTCAGGACTCTTCCTTCCTGATATGGGACATGTTGCCTATTTCCCCAGTCCTCCCTTTAACTGCATGGAATCAGGAAATAATAGATCCCCCCTGTCTTGACCAACAGTCCCATCTTAGAATGACATAGCAGTGAAATCCTTGTGGAACAGAGCCACACCTACAGCTCTGAGATGCTTGCATCATGATCATTACATGAGAGAGAAATAAAATTTTGATTGTTTTGGGGGAGCATCTTTTATAATAAATACATATCCTAATAAGAACCTATAGAACTTACATAATTTTATTTTTTAATTATGATATATCCTGACTGATTCCCTGAATTCCCTCATATTAATTTATTATTGGATTCTTGGGTTAAGCCTTTACAGGTGAAGGCCCATATTCCTTCACAAAGTACAGTGTCTTCATATTTTATTTGTCTCCAAAAATCTCTATAACAGAGATTACCATTAGGTCTTGTTAATATGTAAATGGAAGGTGAGATATACATTGTCAGACTATAATACTCAAATATGAGTAATCTCAATAATTAAGTTACATAGTTTCTGCGTTCTGAAAATATGTGAACATCACAGTGAAGATGTTCAATAAATTCTGCAAGGACTCACTCTTAAAATGTCTACATGCATTACTTTCTGTAGAGACTTCATCTTGAAAGGTTTTGTTTTCCTCCTTCATACATGCTATAACATTTATTTGCTTTTTGAGTGAATTTTGATACTTGGGTTAATAATGTATCAAAACCATTTTGAGGTCAACCATACATTTTAATATAAAGGAGTGTTAGATAATATTAAGAAAGCTTTGTTCTAAAAGCAATGTAATAATTTTGTAAAAATTATGGAAGTATTGAGTGACACATGTCATTATATCATAAATTTGTTATTAAAAAATAGAAAATGAAAGATGAAGAAGAGATAATAGTGGTCATCACTATAGGAATTGTTATGATGATTCATTTTAAAATTGATTCTCCTTTATACATATCTATCTATCTATCTAATGCATATATATATACACACACATACCTTTATTATTAAAAAGAAAAAAAAAAAATGATGGTAAACTCAAGATGCAACTTGAGATTTGAAGACCACTAGTAAGAGTGAGAACACATTACTCTGATCTTAGCTCTCCTGGTGATTCAGGAGATCTTCTAAGAGATCTGTCCAATCATATCTTTAAAAAATCTGTATCAATAAGTTATCCAATTCATATTTTTCTAAATTATTAGCTATATTAGTTATATGTGCAACAATGCTGTGCATCAGACCAGCTCCAAACTTAGAGGCTTATAAGAAAAATAAACGTATTTTCCTCTTTGTGGATCTCTTTTGTGGGTAGGCTTCAACTCTGCTAGACTAGTCTGGAACTAGCTGGGTTTACCTCTGACTGCATGTTGAGTTCTGCTCCACAGCCCCATCATTTTTATTTTAACCAGTCACTACTTGAGACCTATTCTTATGGTGAAAGGCACAAATGCAAGAGACCTAGCTAAGTCAGGCAAGAATATTTATTGCCTATGTTCATAATATTTCATCTAATGCTTCTTTGACCAAAGCAAGTGACACACCAAGATCAACATCACTGGGATGGAGAAATACACCCAAACTTCTGTAGAGATAGGTACTTCTGAGCAATATGACAAAAGGAATGCATATATGATTATAAGAGGAAGTAAAGAGTGGTGAACAATAATCCATTCTGCCATATTATTTAGATGAACATTTTCTCTCACTTTAAGTTACATTTATTTATTTGTTGACTTCTTCATTCTCATCTCATATATAATTTATTTTGATTTTATTTTATTGGTTAGCTTTGCAAGGATTTGAATTGATATTTTTTAAATTATTACATATTGTATTATTCATAATATTTTCTCATCATGTAAATAAAATTCTAAATTCAATTTTATTAACTTTCTGTATTTCCATATTTCTTAGAGTTATCATTTAGAAATATTATGTAAATTATTCAGTTCAGTACCTTTTCTATTATTACTTGTTTAATAGTAAAGACATTGAATTTTTTCTATTTATCTTTAATTATATTTTCTAAAAACTGCTTCCCATATTTTTAGTAATTTCTATTGGATAATTTTCTATTGTTTGCAATGTAAGTATGTAGTTCTTCCCCAAGGCAAGATTTATTACTTACTTTAAGATATAATTGAATTTTATTTCCATCTCAAGTCTTTTTTTTGTCACCCTCTATGGTTGAAATGTAATGCAGTCAGTTAGGACAAACCTCTTTCAGTTGGAATCTCCCTAATCTTATCCCCTTTTCATTGACCTGCTTCCAGTTTTCACAGGCTTATATTATAAGTCACTATAGGGAGGATTGATGGTATAACTGGACTGAATCATTGTCATTTGTTCACATTCGATTAATAAATGATCATATTCCCATCTGGTTCAGAGATTTTCTACTCTGCTGTTCACAAACCCTTCTGGGTACAGAGAAATTCTGTAAGACATTCCAAATCCCCCAATCCAAATGGCCCATAGTCATTTCTAATATAAGCTGGAAAGGCTGCTTTTATGTCCTGAAATGGGAGTTTATTTAATTCCCATTTTAGGGTAAATATTTGATTATTTGTTTAACAATTTATTATCTATTATTGTACTTTGGTGAAAACTTATGACCTATGCAATCTTTCGTCTAAGGAATTCATGAGAAAATGGCCTTATGAAAATGATATATAGGTTATTAAATATTTTATTGCATTTTATAATTAAAGTTGTAATAACAGAATAACTATAATAATCATAAATCAAATTATATTTAATAATTATATTATAACATTATTGATATTTTAGCATTGTTTTTTTCTTTCAAGTACTGAAAAATATCCTCTTCTGTTTTGTTACAATTATATTTTCTTAGGTATTTAGTTTTTAGTTTTTTGTTACAATTATATTTTCTTAGGTATTTAGTTTTTCTTTTATGTATTCAGATGAATGTTATTGTGTTCAAAACAATTTTATCTACATTGCGTATTTTCAAACATTGCGTATTTTCAAACTGGTTGAAGCCAGGGTAAGATTTTATTAGCCTAACTTCATTTATTTTAGTGTTAATTGAAAACTTTTACTCTGATGCTTATTTATTTTATTCTATTAACCTTAACTATTGTTTGTGATATGGATTTTTGCTATAATTTGTATCTCCACATGGAAATGAGTGGAACATTAATAAATGCAGTGAATTGCTCAGATACCATTTAAACCTCAAACATCAATATTTGAAAACATCCCCTAATGTTTTTGTAAAAGTATATATGTGTATATATGTATATACACAAATATACATATATACACATTTATATACATATATAACATATATATTCATATATATATGAAGTGCTCTAATAAATCATAACTTTTATTTTATAGGCTGAATGACTTTTACTTCTCCACATCCACCCTTATTAAGTTATGCTTCTTTAGGAAATGAAATCAATTATCCATTTATTGTTATCTTGATCCTTGCATTTAAACCTTGTCTTTATCCATAATAAAACAGTGTTCCAGAGTTCCATTAATTTGTTATTTTTTACAGTCTTTGGGGTAAAATATTGTGACATTGTATTTAATAATAAATATATTTAGATTAACTTTTTCTTCCTACATTTTTCTCTTCATTGTGCTTAATACATTTTCCCCTTCAGGGAACTCTAACGGTTTATAGTTTAATAGATCTGATTTGTTTCAGAGATCATGTTGTCTTTCCTCAATAAAATATATTTATTAACGTTTATCTGAATAGACCACCTTTTAAAGGTTGATGGCAGCTCATCTTCCACGGTAAGTATAAATAGTCTCAATAAATAGTAAAAATTCTTTTATAATTATAATACTTCATTTTTCACTTAGGCTATTATAATTAACTACAAATAAAAAATAAAATTAAAATCCTTAATACTTTTCTGATTTTCAGTATAGTATTTAATGAACTCAGAAAATGATAAAACCAATGTTGACCTCAGTGCCTTTTCCTAAGTGGGAAGCACCTTTTGGTCAATTGTTAATGGAGCTTTTGTTATTTAAAGTCAGGCTACCCCGTAGTTGCTCATGGATAATTAAAACACACCCGCATGCAAACAAAAAACAAGTTTCAATATTAAGTTGGTGGCCTATGTCTCACTGAAAGCAAAATCATCAAGCCTGCTTAAAATTGTCAGACTCTAGATGTTCTTCTAATATGCTAAATATGTGTTAACCCAGAGAGCAAAATGTCACTGGAGGGCAAGAAACAATTTTATTCCTCTAAATGACATTCATGTGGCCTAAAATAGTTAAAACTGATTTTAATGAGCTTAATATAAAGGGAGTGCATCATAGGAAATCCTAGAATTGGTGAATAAATTTATATGATAGTGTGAGGAAAAGAAACGACTTAAAGAATTGTCCTGGAGTGATAGTCTTGGTTACATCTTATATTATTTTCCAATAATATGTAAAGAATTGATATCTTGTCAATAAAGAACAGATAGCATATGAATGGAGTAATTAAAACATTTTTCTGTAATAACACATGAGAATTTTGTTGAATGACCTAGGCTTTAACTTTCTCTCTGCTCTCTCTGTGCACTTAGGCTGTAGGTTACAAACTATGAGACTACATTTTCCCACTGGATGAATTATATAAAAATAAAGGTTTTAGTCTACCTCTGCAGTATTATCCTGAGATAGGTAGTTAAACATATATAAACTAGTCAGAGAAGAGATTATTACAATTTAGCTGTCACCACCACAGACAGTTATTAATAAGCTTTATAATACAAAGTATAATCAAATATCATTGATTAGCCTTAAGATTTGTGCTCAGTTTGAGTTGATGTCAAATAGTATGAATAGATATGACTTTTACTGGTTGACTGTTGGCTGATCAGAGGGATGGATCACCAATTACTCCATCTACTTGTTGCAATCAGTGGAGGCTCTGACCATCCATTGCTTGACAACTAATATTTGTGACTGTTCAAATAATGGTAATGCCCGAGCTTGCTATTTTGGGACAGAAAGAAAAGAGATTTATCCCCTCAAATGATAAAGGGAATAATGACTGTTATTTCCTGGAACTCTGAGTGTTCTTGGGTGGTGACCTGAGAATGGTTGAATGAGGGAGACCAGGAAGGGAGGGCTGTATTATGACAGTAAGGAGACTAGAATTCAAGAATCAGAGTTCCATTCTCAGCAATAAATTCTGTTTTCCACTGGTGAGGTAGAAACAGACAGAAGCCAAAGTACAAAAGATCAGAAGGGCTTAGATAAGAAGATTCACGATGACTATGTTCCATCGACATTATAGATCTTTCCTCCATTTTCCAAGCAGAGATGTAAAGCTCCTAGATCTTTGCGGGTCCCTAAAGAGTGCAAACAGGCTCTACTAATGTCTGAGCTGGATTTTCCTGTTAGTCCAGCAAAATGTGGCCTCTGGGTTGAATATAAATTACTTAAACAAATTGAGAAATGCAGTATTTATTGGACAACTGAATCTGTGGGCTGAATGATGCCTCATATTTATTTGGATTGTATTGAACTTTAGTCCTTTCAAATATCATTTGGAAAATAACAGGGGCAATTCTGATTCAAAGGCTCAGGATATGAAAATGAAGAAAACACTATTAGGTAAAGAAGAAGATACAGGGAGCAGTCTATAAAAATTTGCATTGTCAGAGGAAAGGGCACCTTCTTGGGTATGGGGAATCTTTCTCCAGGTCCACCACATGCCATGCCCCTTTCAGAGTCAGTCCCATGTAGGCATCTCCACCTCTTTGTCACCCATCTTCCTTTTTATGTCACCCAGGATAACCAGATGATTGACACAGTCAGTGGATTCTATTTATATCCTGCAATAAAAGGACATTTCTTTCATAAATGAAAAGTTCTGAATATAACTTAATGAATTTGTAATATCTACATATAATATGTGAATGGGACCCATCCCTTTGTTGAAAACTCAGTACAGTAATTCAACTTCTTTCACTTTTCATTAAAAGATCTGTACCATTCAAGGCCACTTTTCACTGAGGCTAGAATGAAACAGTACAGTAGTTCCCCTTTTTCCATGGGGGGATACATTACAAGACCCTCAGTGGATGCCTGAAACCATGGATAGTACTCAACCCTATACATACTATGTTTTTTTCTCATACATACATATCTATAATAAAGTTTAATTTCTAAATTAAGCACAATGAGAGATTAACAACAGTAATAATAAAATAATATCACAACATACTCCAATAAAAGTTATGTGAATGTGGTCTCTCCTTCTCCCTCTCTCGCTCAAAATATCTTATTATACAGATTTAATGTCTTTTCCACATTAACTAAGCACTTATGCACTGTGGCCATAACTTTTGGAGTTTGAGTGTGACAGCAAAACTAGGACAAATTTCTTTTTCCTTCTTCACAATTTCACTGATAGAAGATTCATTCTTACCTTAGATCTTAGCAATCCCAGCATACAATTTTTATTTCTTTCCTGATTAAGTCGAGAACTTTCACCTTTTCCCTTTCAGGAGGCACTTTATGGGCTCCTCTTTGGCATATCCAAATTGCCAGCATCACTATTCTTGAGGTTTGAGGCCCTTATTAAGTAAAATAAGGGTTACTTGAACAGAAACATGACTATAATGCAACAGTGAGTCTGAAAAGAAAGACGGCTATCAACTGACAATAGTGGGACTTGCTGTGCAAAGGCATGATTCAAGTCCAGGATGGGATGGAGCAGGACATCAAGAGATTTCCTCACACTACTTACAACGACATGCAATTTAGAATGTATGAATTGTTTAATTCTGGAAGTTTACATTTAACATTTCTGGACCATGACTGATTATGGGTAACAGAAACCTCAGAAAGTGAAACTGTGGATGGGGCAGGGGGTACTATATAAGAGGAAAGATGGAACAAAAATGATAGATTTCCACATGTCTAGTTAGGTTCCTTGTGTGCATGAAGCTTTGGTATAACTTTAGATAACCCTTGAGTTAGGTGTTTTCCTCTATCTTTAAGATTAGGGAATTTTGAGTCTGTCACAATATACTCATAAATACCCACATTACAAATCACAATGGCACATTTTCAAGGTGACAGAATTTACAAGAAGTAATGTTATTATTCTAAAGAACTCGGTACCTTATACAAATCATCAGTTCAACTGATTTATTATTCTGTATGATTTAAAATTAGGTGGAAAAAGGAGCAAAATAAGATTGTTTGCCTGTCCATGATTATATTGCATTTTGTGCATAAATCTGCACATTGTTATAATGTGCCCATTTACATAAATGGTTTTAGTTAAAGAAATTGCTTTTGATCTTATAGACTATATTGCATTTTAGACTTAATTTTAACAAAAATTTCAATATTATTTTTAAAATGTGCCTCATGATCTATATGGCGTCTTTGTCTTTTTTCAGAATAAGATCTCTAAAATCAGATTTCGCTGATCAATTTTTATATGTTATGAATTATTCATCATGTATTCATTATGAACCAAATAAGCTGATATTACAGAACTCATAAAACAAGGTAGTAATGTAACACTAAATCAAAGCCAGCTGATTTAAAGGCAGAGCTCTCTTGCTTTCATGTGTTTTTTATTCTAGAGATGATGTCAACTGGTGCTACAACATATGTATCAAATCAAAAAGCAGATAGAAATTTACTGTATTATTTTCTATTCTAGTTTATCATACACTCTAAGTGTCACACTTCAAAATTCACAGAACACACAGCTATATAGAAGAAATAGCAGTAAGGGAGCTCTCTAAGCTTGAAATGTGTTTAAAATAATTTTATCCTGTTTTTGCAATTGGTTGAATTTCTTGTTCTTTTTGTTTCTCATGTGAAAAATGGTACATCAAATGCTCATCTATTTATTGTTTCTATTAGGCAGCGGTCATGGATTTTAATGAACTATAAAAATGCTTGGCAGTAGTAGCATAGAAACAAGTGCTGTTTCTTAGGTTAAAGGTAGGGTGTGCTTCAACTGGCAAAGACACAAGCTTGGGAAAGAGATACACAGAGTGGGACTGGGATTTTGGAAACTCAGTTCTTGCTAAGAAGATGAATTCTAGACAATTATGGACTTCATTGATAGTGGGGGCAGGCAGGTCCTTGTATAATTTCAGACATGATGTAACTCTTCAGAGAAAATATTTCATCTACATAAGTATGCATGTAGGCATGGATATTGAAATGTATTCATACTCTATCTCATTCCAAAGTAATTTGGAATTTGAGGTCACTTTAAAAATTGAATCACCAATTGATGAATAGCTAAAAAAATATTGAGTACTTACAAATGCTATGCATCATTCTTAATGTGAATTAATTTATTTAATTGTCCCAAAACTCTATGAGGCAAGTGCTGTTTTTAATAAACATTTTATGGGTCTAGAAACTAAGACCTAGAGAATGTATCCAATTCACCCAATATCACCCAGATAGCATGCTATCAGATGGGATACAAAATCAGGCATCTGGCACCAAAGATTGATAAAAGGGAAAATAAGACTATAATTACAAACACATATTGTTTTTTTCTTACAGCTAGAATTTTGACAATAAGTAAGATGCAAAACCCTTGGTAACTCTTATCTTGAAAAGCCGAGTGGACTTTGTGGGAGAGCTGGATCTGAAGTGAGCATAAGTCATGTTTTCTATCCCCCACATTCCCACCCCATATCCCGGGTGTGCTGGCAGCTATCACCTTGGTGGGAGGTGAGGCTAGATATGGAGGGACTATAGTCAGAGTCTATTCCTCTGCCCAGTGGCTGACAGGACCCTGTTAGTGGCAGGGGCAGGTCCTAAAGTGCTGGAGCAGAAGCCCTGAGGCTCAGGTCCAAGCCGGTCCATTCCCTCTAAGTGTGTGCTCTCCCCACGCCCAGCATTAGCATCTCTGCCCCAGAGGGGAACAGTGCTGAAGCAAGAGGGGCTGAGGTGGGTGCCAGGTGCAGGCCAGAGAGCAGAGTGGGGCAGTCCAGGCGCACTAGTCAGAGTTCCAAACCACTCCTGATCTGCTGCCTCCAAGAGCAAAAGCAGTGGCCGTCCCCACCCTAATCAGAGGTAGTGCTGGATCTGAGCTGGCCCTCAGTCTCACTGGGCTTCACACCAGTCAAAGGCACTCTTAACTTCCTCCTAGTGCTGGTTGACCAATATTGGTTGACACATTTGTCCTTTAATTAACAGTAGCTGAGATTAGAGCAATGTTGTTCCCATTACTGAGTATAGGATCCAGCACATGTTGTATTCTTAGCACATATTCCTTTAATTTAATGAAAGGTGGCATCAGGGAGGTTTGAAGCAAACTGTAGAGATGCACCTATGACAGCTCAGGAACACAACTCCAGGTTTTGAACGGAATAGTAGAGACAAAGTAGGGTGGGCCCTGTAGGGAAAGGACACAAATATAAGTCACAAAATATAATATAGGGGTTTGTGTACAGAGAGAATGTAGAAATCCTAGATCTAAGAAGTAAGTTTGATTAGCTGCTGAGTCATGCGAATGCAGGACTGGAGCTCTTTAGAACGCATTTACAAAAGGGCAGTATTAATTTCAAAATTCCAATAGGCTGAGTCAGCAGAAAGAAGGGAAGCCTCCTGAGCCATAAAAGACAGTTAAGGAGGGAACCAAGCAGTTTACTACATGTAGCTGCTTTTGAGCAATATAGTTAGAGATGGAGATTAAATGTTAGTACTTCAAGAGAAACAGATTTCTTCAGTTTGGGAATAATCCCAACTTTCCCTATATTATGTAAAGTGTCTTTTTAAAAAAAATAAAATGTAACAGAATTTAAGCTTTAGGTTATGCAATATATTTTTACCCCTGCAATATAAAAATTTTAATTCAAAGGGAATCAACAGTAGTACACCATAAATTCTTATTTTGACACTCTCCAAAACAATCACATGGAATAAACACTGTTTGTGACAAAGTACAGAAAGCTTGATCACTAAGAACCAGAGAGAAATACTATTGCATACGCTAATGGACACTATACCCATAAAAATCTTCACAGTCTTTATTGTAATATTGTACAGTGCAATTGCTGCATGAGAAACTAATGTAGCATAGAAGCAAAAGTGAAAACAAATTAACTAAAAAAGGAAAGCCACAAGACCAAGTGTAAAATGGATAAAGAGTTAATAGTTCAAACTAACCAAATTTATATCCACTGGGTTTGTGAAAATAAATATTCTTACATTTTACAGTGTATGATTTAACATCTACTTGATACAAACCAAGGTTGAAATTAGTAGAGATTTAAAATATGGAAAGGTTTTGTTCCTACAGTAACATATTTAGTTAAACACCTTAAAGGAAAAAAAAACAAAACCTAAATATGAGGATATGTGATAAAACATAATTTACAAATTAAATGAGTATGCAGTTATGTAACCTGAAGTCACGCAGTATTTCATTTACAAAATTTTAAAACCAAACTGATAAAAATGGTTTTAAAGTGGTAGGCAATAAGGTTTTGAAAAACAGCTTTGATGAGATGAGACTTTAGATTGGACCTGAGGCAAAGCAGAATAAACTAATGAACTGAAGCATTAAAGTAATTATTTATTGTTGGTTATTTTCAAAATTAAAATCATTTTTAATTCCTGTAAATTATTGACTCATATATTCATTTAGACTTTTAGGGATGTCTTTTGTAAGTTTCTCTTTTACAGATGAAGTATAGAAGATGTGTATACTTGCACAAGACACAAGCGCTGACATTTTCCTAGTGCACGCATTTGAAGCTCTTCAATAATGGAATGCAATAAAAACATGGGTACCATAACATGAGTGTCTGCTCTGGGTGTCAGTAAGTCACCCCAGTTCCAACCTTCCTCCCACTTCCATCTAGAATAACTGAGGCAATTCAAAAAGTAGATATTTGACATGACACAGATTTCAAGGTTGTGAAAAGGGCTATTTTTGATGCAGTCAAATCTAAAAAGTATTAACCATGTAGCAGACCTTTCCCCCCTCACTATCATTATTAAGCTTCTTCAACTAGACTGAAATAAACAACATATTGCTCTTTATTTTTGGCATTATCAATGTGTGTGTGTGTGTGTGTGTGTGTGTGTGTGTGTGTATATATTCCTCTTTTAACTTCTCTTCACCTTCTTCCAACCCATTAAAAAATCATACCATGGCAAGCTGTCATACCCTTATTATTTTGATTATGTTAATAAAGCATCATTTTTATTATCTTATATATGTTTGTATATGTTTAAATTATCTACTTTCTGATTAATGAGCTGCACTAATGATCAGGGAATAACAGGAAGATTACAATTTGAAGTACATTTATCTATGAGATCTGTGTGAATAAACACCATTTTCTTAATCATTGAACTGAATGACATTCATTTGCTGCAAGGGACAGTTGTTTCCCCATGTCCCTAGTCAGCTTTTAAATCAATAGATAAGTTTACTTGTCTGTGATATGTGGTTGGTAATGGTGATGGATGATACTAGTGACAATTTGAGGATTTTTTATTCAGTCTCTAAAAGCCTCATAGTGAACAGAAACATTTTAAAACAGCACTTATAACTTAAAGGATGATTCTGTGTGAAACGACAGAGTGCAACAAGGGCCATTTGGCATTTTATTCAGCAAAGCTTACACTCCTAAAATAAAGTTTAATCCATCTTAAAAATTGAGGCATAAATAACTGATTAGATCAATGAGCAACACTTTGAAAGTTTTGATAAACCAAAGCAAATCCTCCTCTCTCTGAGGGACTCATATAATAGATTGATAGAGTTTGCATCAAAATACGTATGGGAAGTACCTAATTCCATCTGATAAATACTGAGGCAAATTAGAATTGATTAGAAGATAGACAGCATATTATAGACATACTTTGTCTTCTCGTTTAGTCTCAAGCTTATTTTTTTTATTACTCTATTAGAACTTAATTTCTATAAAATTATTATTTCAAAGAAATAGTCTTGAAGGTCCACATTACAAGGTCTAGATTTAGTACTTGATATATTAACCTATTTATATTTTTTCTTTTTTCCTGAAGTTTAGGAAGACAAATTACATTAGTGAATATATTTCAAACTCAAGGGAGTTTAATGTTACTTCACAAAGGACGGGGAAAGGAAAAGAGTATTATGGAGCTATACCTTCTTTTTCTGATAAACATTGAAATAACTTTGAAAACCCAAATGATAAATTCTCAAAAGAAATTTATTATCATAGTAGTAAATGGTATTAATATATTCATTTTTCAAATTCACATTAACACAATTTTCAGTCCTCCCATTATAAGCTCAAGAGCCATTTCTACTACTTTATGTACTTGACAGATACATGTATCCCACAGTACAAAGCACTGTTTCCCAACTGTGCATACTAGATGTAGGGCTCAATTGTAAAATAGGTTTTAAGAATGCTGGTTGTCATTCCTGTAGAAGTTCTTAGAAAGTTTAATATGCTAATTTACATTGTAAACCTCAAAAAATTAAAAAGTCATTCAATATATCATGACATTTATTTGATAAGTCATTTCACTGAATATTTCTGTGTGAATGAACTTGAGGAAGTGATAGAACCTCAATACAGTGTAATAAATATAAAGCTGTTATTTCTAATTTTAAATACTTCCTAATTTTACTTTTACTTTTGTGTATTGCTTTATATATTATTAAAAATATGAAAAAGTATTTGGAAAAAAATTTAACATCATACCAGTTACAAAATACCAATAAACTTTGGTTTTATTCTTGTCTATATAGACCCAATTCACCCCCACAAACACAATTGCATATTAATGTAATTATATGTTTATATAAATATAAACAAATACATAATAAATATTTATTTACATATATATGTATGTACAGTAGTCTTATAACCTACCTTCTAGTTTAAAAAAAATAATTTATTTATTTATTTTTAGCTGTGTTGGGTCTTTGTTGCTGCACGTGGGCTTTCTCTAGTTGTGGTGAGCAGGGGCTACCCTTCGTTGTGGTGTACAGGCTTCTTATTGCGGTGGCTTCTCTTTTTGCAGAGTACTGGCTCTAGGCACGTGGGCTTCAGTAGTTGCAGCATGCAGGTTCAATAGTTGTGGCTTGTGGGCTCTAGAGCACAGGCTCAGTAGTTGTGGCACACTGGCTTAGTTGCTCTGCTGCCTGTGGGATCTTCCCAGATCAGGGCCCGAACCTGTGTCTTGTGCATTGTCAGGTAGTCTTAACCACTGCACCACCAGGGAAGTCCCTAACCTACCTTCTTAATTTAACATAATTTTGTGAGAATTTCTTGAGTGATGAACCACTCAAGAAAGTATCTGTTGTATAACATATACAATGAAATAATAAAGATTAAAATAATAAATAAAATTCATCAGACAAGTTTTAACAAAAGTAATTCAATGAGCAAACTATCATTACCAGTCAGAGTAATATCAATACTAAAAACTTCATTTATAATAGTTTTAAATTATATATAATCTAAATGTCCATTAGCTTTTGAAAGGGTAAACATATTGTGATACATTTGTGGGATGAAATACTACTCAGAAGCAGAAAAATGAACTTCTTATTTATGTAATAACATGGGCACATCTCAAGATATTATGCCAACTAAAAGAAGCAACCACAAAAAATAGCATACTATATGATTCTATTTATACGAAATTCCTGGAGAGACAAAATTATTGTGACAAAAAGCAATTCAGTGTTTGCAAGGCTTGAGGGGAAGGGATTGAATGTAAAAAGTCAATTGTTTTTTATGGGAGGTGATATAAATATTCTGTAGCATTCACATGATTGTGTACAGTTGTCAAAAGTCATCAACTTGTTTACTTCAAACTGGTGAATTTAATTTTATGTAAATTTACCTCAATAATGATAGTGCTTTTATTCTTTTTAAATTACCTTTTTCATGTAGCATTCCTTACCAGCCCATGTTGTATTTCCTCTGTTCCTGCTGTAACACACTCATAGTTCTGTTACGGTTTTTATATTTGCTTTAGTCTCTAAAAATGTTTATTAACCCTCACTAGGTTGTCCTTTTAAAGAAAGAAGTATATTACATCTAACTTTTCATGTCTATGGCTAGAAAGATTCCTGGCAATATAACCTTTCATAGAATAAATAATTCAGAGAGTAAAGTCTCTGATGGCATATAACTTATTGAAATGACTGAAATTTCAGAAAAGTATTAAAGGACACATAAGACATTGCTGGCAATATGGGTCACACTAGTTAGGTGTCTGGTCAAGTACTTATAAAAAATAATTTTGAAAGTCCATTTTGAAAATTTGTTATATTAATACAATTTTTAAGTATAGTCTAAATTGTGAGTATATATGACTGAGGAAAAATGCACAATACTCTTGTAACTCCTTGCAAAATATCCTAGAACTTCTAGAGCAACAAGACATGGCAGTTTATTAAATTGTTTTTAAAATTAACTTAAAAAATAAAAGTAACTGTTTGTGCAATGATATCAACTGCTTGATGTATCTAAACTTTTTTATCTTCAGGCCCAAAATAAAATCTTGTTAAATCCCAGGGTAAGTACCTGCCTTTAGTTTGTTCCTGTTGCAGAGTGAAGGGTAATTATTTTTCTGCTGTCTCACACATATGAATGCCAATTCAATATAGATTATATGTGCTTAGTTTTGATCAAGGGAAATCTTGAAAACTTACTCTGCTTTATCAGAAGAATAACATCTATAGTCAATAAGTACGGTAATGACTATTTTTTGTGAGCACAATATAAACCAGTATAACTATGTTAATGATGTATAATTCTATATGATGATTTCAATAAACATGTATATTTACATGCATACTTGTATTATGTATATATGTATGCATATTTATCATAATTACAACTAATACGAATTTAATTTGAACTTATTAGACATGTTCAATGTGCCAGATGTGCTGTTTTTTTTTTAAAGGTATAGCAAGGCAGTATTTTTAAATAACATATAAATTGTTTTCCATTCTGGGTAATTTTTTCATCATTTTCAGTAACTTTTCCTGGTGAGATAAGGCCATTGGGCTGAGGTTTATTCTCATGGGGATTGGAAAGTTGAATAGCATTTAAAATAAAAATTTCTTTCTTTAGTTTTGGCTTTCACATATAATTTTTATCTTAGTAAAATAATAGTTTTGAAATTTCAGGAGAGAAAGAAATGTTTTCTTGGAACTCCTCAAATTCAAAATTTAAATATTATAAACCAGAACACGAAAGAAGAATGAATGTATAAACTACAACATTGGAGAGCTAAGTAATATGACACAGAAGATATTTTTGCTTCCCTGGAAAAGTTCTGAGGAAAAGATCTAAGGGAATAAGAAACAGAGCAGAAGTTACACTCTTGGGTTTTGCTGTCCTTCAGGTTAAGGGTTAAGAGCAGATAGTAGAAATATTCAGGTAGATTTATGGGATTAGGTGGTAAATTTCAGTGTCTTGAAAGCTTGCAAGATTTCCACAAAATATTCACAGTTTTGTCTTAAATCTAATATGACATCTATGATAGAGAATCAATGGCTATGGAAGGTACTAAACAGATGGACGTGGGTAAATCTTACTAGGTTACACATTTTCAGTGTAGACAAAGCAATAGCATGTTGTCCCAGGGATCCCAAGGAGAGAGACTTAGTGTATCAGAAATGTCATAGGTTTGGAAGGAGATGTCTGCAGGATACAGGAATCTCCCAGCTGGAGTCAATGGCAAGTCTATGGTAATTAGAAATGTCTGGGCCCAAATGCAAACTATCTGGTAGCATGTACAGTGTAAGATACCAAGTGACCTGCTGGCCAAAGCTCTACCAGAGTGGAGAACAACAAAAACAGAAAAACAGAAAACAAACAAAAAAACCTAAATCCCCAAACCAACAAAAACCTGTAGGAGTCAAAAGATATAGGCATGTAGAATTAAACACTTTGACCAGAGCTCGGGGAGAATGAATACCACTCAGCCAAGACCCACTTGGAAATGGAAGCCTCTTCCCTGTGCTGCCATCAAAGAAAAAGAGACAGGACAGACTTCTGGAAAGGAAGAAGCCTCCAAAGAAAGTTTTGTTTTAAACCACAAATATGTTTAATTGAAAAGAACAAATATTCCTGCCATTAGTGAAAATAAAAGTCAAAGATAAAGAGAGTTACAGGAAAGAAGGTTTGCCTTCATCTGATTTTTGAATGTATATCTATTAAATAGAATCCTTACAACAATCCTACAAAGGAAATGCCATTATTCCCCTTAAGAAAAGCAAAAATAGGGCTTCCCTGGTGGCACAGTGGTTAAGAGTCCGCCTGCTGATGCAGGGGACACGGGTTCGTGCCCCGGTCCGGGAAGATCTCACATGCTGCGGAGCGGCTCGGCTCGTGAGCCATGGCCACTGAGTGTGCGCGTCCGGAGCCTGTGCTCTGCAATGAGACAGGCCACAGCAGTGAGAGGCCCACGTACAGCAAAAAAAAATAAAAGCTCAAACAAGTTGATTGCCTTTTCCTAAGGTGATGAGATTTCTTGTGATACACTAACAATGAATTTTCTGAAAAAGAAATAAAGAAATCTGTCCCATTTACAATAGCATCAAAAACAATAAAACACTTAGGAATAAATTTAACTAAGGAGGTGCAAGATCTCTACTCTGAAAGTCACAAGATGCTGATGAAAGATATCAAAGATACAAATAAACAGAAAAGTATCCTGTGTTTATGGGTTAGAAGAATTAATATTGTTAAAATGTCAATATTACCAAAAGCAATCTATAACTTCAATGAAACCCCTATCAAGATTCCAATGGTATTGTTAACAAAAGTAGAAGAAACACTCCTAAAATTTATATGAACCACAAAAACCTGGAATTGCCAAATATATTCTCAATGAAGTTTTTTGTATGAATGAATGAACCATCAATTGATTCATTTTTAGGTATTTCTGTTTTTAAAATATTTTTAAATGTTTTAAAAAATATTTTTCTATAAACATGATTTTCCTTTAAGCCCATATTTATTTTTCTATTGTTGTATATGTAATTTAATACCAGATTTGAGAATAAAAAAGATATATAGGGTAAGGTATGTGGCCTTGGAAAAATAATAGATATCCAAATTTTCATTATAATTCCCTTATGTCTTCTTCTACTTTTCCTGCTGTACACTTTCAGATTTTACTTTGACCTCACTTTCTCACATGACTCCTTGAAGGATGCCAAAAATTGGGGAGGATATATATGTAGGTTAACAAATATAATTTTAAAAGTCAAGTATAAACAAAATTTTATTGGTCTGTTTTTCCTCTTAACATCTAACTAAGTTTAATCTATGTATCTATCTATCACACAAGCACTGATCAGGATTTAGTTAATGGAATAAACATTGATTACACTCATACTGCTTGAATAAACTCTGATCAGTGCTGGGATATAAGGTGAAATTCATGGTACTTGACTGAAAGATTTTTGTAATCACATAGACAATATAGTTGAGTGTGTCAGTTATGATGCCAGGAGGAAAAAAAATCACACTCAAATGGAAAAACTAAGGAAAGGCTAATGAAACTTTTTCAAAAAACAAGAATGAGTGGCTTACAATGGTAGGAAGGCTGCCAAATCGAGCACTGGAAGCACAGATGGACTGAACCGTCACAGAAATCTAGAAAGAAGTCTAGAGGGACAGAGCCAATGCTTACAACAGAGAAACCTAGAAACTGCAAATCTGTGACCCATCACATAGGGATCCTAAGAAAAAATATAATAATATGTCTCCCATTCAAATTTCTGTTTACCTGTGTGCCTTCAATAGCTGAAGAAAACTGGAAGATGGAGATGAAGGGAGCTCTAGTAATCCAGCTTGTAAAGGTGAAATCCCCTAGGTATGGAACAGAATGCTGGAGGTTGAAGAACTAATTTGAAAGGACATGTGGGCGATATCCAAATATTCAAGGATATAGAACATTTTAAATACTATGTTATGGATTATATAATAGAGCTACAGAAAGATGGAGATTGCATTCAAAAGATGGTATATCAATTTTTATACTGAGATTCAGGGCAAATTTTATACATAAAGTGATACATCCATGGCTTCATGGTTGAAGGAGGTGTGGATGAGTTCTGGACAAAGCAAATAGAAGAGTCACTGAAATTATAAAAGGGAATAAAATTGCTCAAAGATACTACAATGATTATGTTAAGAAGGTGTGTGGGGCAAGATGAAGGAACAGTGGTCAGGGAGAGAAATGTGTTCAACAGAAGAAAGAGATAAAATAATAAATATATAAATATATAAAGCAATGGGAAGTAAAGAACCACTGAAGTATTGCACGTATAGGCTGTCTTCGATGAAATGATTTTGATGGTTTGTAGAGGTATCACACAGTGTGAAGGAAGTGCTGATGCTAGAGCAGTGTCAGAGACATGAGAGGAAGAAAAACTATAAGTACTAATAAAGAAAACAATTAGAGATTAACAAAAAAATCAAAAAGTTTGGTCATTCAATAAGTCAATAAAATAATAAATATTATAAAAATAATAAAACAAATTATTTTTAGATAATGTGACTATGTACATAAGTAATCCAAAATAATCTATAGAAAAATTATAATTTAAAAGGAAATTTACCAAGCTGATGGAAACAATATTTCCAGAAACATGTCATATTTCTATGTGCAAAAATAAACAAATTGAAAGAGGAACTTTAAAATAACACTATTAAAAGAGCATACAAATCCCTATATTAAAAATATCTAACAAAATACATGTAAATCCTCTACCTGGTGAACTATGATCATTATTGAAACAATAAAGATTATCCTAAATTAACAAAGTGATATACCATGTTAATGGAATGAGAAACCCATTATTATAATGATGTTAGTTACCTATAAGTAGAATCAGTGCAATTTCAGTAAAGAGTACAGAACTTTTATTGTGGGAATTCACAGGCTAAGTCTAAAACTGACTGAAAAAATACAAAACGCCAGGATTCACCAAAATAATTTTGAATAAAAGAAAGAAAAAGAACCTATAGTGTATCAATATCCATTTTAAATTTACAGTAAATATGACAGGGTGGTATAGATGTAAATAGAGAATTTACAAACAGAGCTATACGAGAGAGGGGATATGGGAATATGTGTATACATATAGCTGATTCATTTTGTTGTACAGCAGAAACTAACACAACACTGTAAAACAATTATACTCCAATAAAGATATTTAAAAAAAAAACAGCTATACAAAAACAATCACAGAAATTATGAAAAGCATAAACATTTCAATAAATGACACTGGGTCAATTAAATATCTATATGAGGTCACACAAAAAAGTATATTGTGATCCTTCTAACAACACACACACAAATTAATTCCACAGGTATATATAAGACTCTAAGTAGGGGACTTCCCTGGTGGGCCAGTGGCTGAGACTGTGCTTCCAATGCAGAGAATTAGAGTTTGATCCCTGGTAGTCAGAGAACTAAGATCCCATAGGCTGTGCAGTGTGGCTATTTAAAAAAAAAAAAAAAGGAATTCACAAAATCTTTTTAAAATAAATATCTGGATTTTAAAAAGAGATGCAAGGTCAGTATTCAAAATGAATTATATATCCAAATAATAGGAAAATGAAGTTAACAATATTTTATTTAAAATAGGAAAAAAACCCAAAATAAGTACAAACAAATGCAGCACAAGATAGAGAAAACCTCTACTTTGAAAAACTGTAAAATATCTCTGAGAGAAATTAAAGAAGATATCAATAAATAGAAGGCAATATATAGTTCTCAGATTGGAATAATTAATATCACTAGGTGGGAGGATTGGTTCAAGATGGTGGAGTAGAAGGAAGTGCTCTCAATCCCTCTTGCGAGAACACTGGAATCACAACTAACTGCTGAACAATCATCCATAGGAACACACTGGCACTCACCAAAAAAGATACCCCACATCTAAAAACAAAGGAGAAGCCACAGGGACATAGTAGGAGGGGGACAATCACAATAAAATCAAATCCCATAACTGCTGGGTAGGTGACTCACAAACTGTACAACGGAACTCAACCCCCTGGAGTGAAGATTCTGAAGCCCATGTCAGGCTTCCCAACCTGGGAGTCCAGCAACGGGAGGAGGAATTCTTAGATAATCATACTTTGAAATCTAGAGGGATTTCATTGCAGGATTTTGACAGGACTGGGGGAAACGGAGACTCCTCTCTTGGAGGGCACACAAAAGTAGTGTGCCCATCGGGACCCAAGAGGAAGGAGTAGTGACCCTGTAGGAGACTGAACCAGACCTACCTGCTAGTATTGGAGGGTCTCCTGCAGAGGCAGGGAGTGGCTGTGCTCACCACTGGGACAAGGACCCTGGCAGCAGAGGTTGTGGGAAGTATTCCTTGCCCTGAGCCCTCCCAGAGTCAACCATTAGCCCCAACAAAGAGCCTGGGTAAACTTCAGTGTTGGGTCACTTCAGGCCAAACAAACAACAGGGAGGGAACCCAGCTCCACCCATCAGCAGTCAAGCAGATTGAAGGATGACTGAGCTCTGCCCACCAGAGCAACACCCAGCTCTACCCAAGACCAATCTCTCCCATCAGGAAACTCGCACAGGCCTCTTAGATAGCCTCATCCACCAGAGGGGGAGACAGCAGAAGCAAGAAGAACTACAATCCTTCAGCCTGTGGAACATAAACCACATTCACAGAAATATAGACAAGGTGAAAAGGCAGAGGGCTATGTATCAGATGAAGGAACAAGATAAAACCCCCAAAAAATAAATAAATGAAGTGGAGATAGGCAAGTTTCCAGAAAAAGAATTCAGAATACTGATAGTGAAGATGATCCAGGAACTCTGAAAAATAATGGAGGTAAACCTGCCAAGACTAAATAAGGAAGAAATGGAAAATATGAGCAGACCAATCACAAGCACTGAAATTGAAACTGTGATTAAAAATCTTCCAAAAAACAAAAGACAAGGGCCAGAGGGCTTCACAGGCGAATTCTATCAAACATTTAGAGAAGAGCTAATACCTATCCTTCTCAAACTCTTGCAAAATATAGCAGAGGGAGGAACACTCCCAAACTCATTCTACGAGGCCACCATCACCTTGATACAAAAACCAGACAAGGATGTCACAAAGAAAGAAAACTAGAGGCCAATATCACTGACGAACATAGATGCAAAAATCCTCAGCAAAATATTAGCAAACAGAATCCAACAGCATATTAAAAAGATCATACACCATGATCAAGTGGGGCTTATTCCAGGAATGCAAGGATTCTTCAATATACGAAAATCAATGAATGTGATAAACCATATTAACAAACTGAAGGAGAAAAAACATATGGTCATCTCAATAGATGCAGAGAAAGCTTTTGACAAAATTGAACACCAACTTATGATAAAAACCCTACAGAAAGTAGGCATAGAGGGAAATTTCCTCAACATAATAAAGGCCATATATGGCAAACCCACAGTCAACATCATCCTCAGTGGTGAAAAACTGAAAGAATTTCCACTAAGATCAGGAACAAGACAAGGTGGCCCACTCTCACCACTCTTATTCAACATAGTTTTGGAAGTTTTAGCCACAGCAATCAGAGAAGAAAAGGAAATAAGAGGAATCCAAATCAGAAAAGAAGAAGTAAAGCTGTCACTGATTGCAGATGACATGATACTATACATAGAGAATCCTAAAGATGCTACTAGAAAACTACTAGAGTTAATCAATGAATTTGGTAAAGTAGCAGGATACAAAATTAATGCACAGAAATGCCTTGCATTCCTATACACTAATGATGAAAAATATGGAAGTGAAATCAAGAAAACACTCCCATTTACCATTGCAACAAAAAGAATAAAATATCTAGGAATAAACCTACCTAAGGAGACAGAAGACCTCTATGCAGAAAATTATAAGACACTGATGAAAGAAATTAAAGATGATGCAAATAGATGGAGAGATAAACCATGTACTTGGATTGGAAGAATCAACATTGTGAAAATGGCTCTACTAACCAAAGCAATCTACAGATTCAATGCAAGCCCTGTCAAACTACCACTGGTATATTTCACAGAACTAGGACAAAAAAATTCACAATTTGCATGGAAACACAAAAACCCCAAATAGCCAAAGCAATCTTGAGAACGAAAAATGGAGCTGGAGGACTCAGGTTCCCTGACCTCAGACTATACTACAAAGCTACAGTAATCAAGACAGTATGGACTGACACAAAAACAGAAATATAGATCAATGGAACAGGATAGAAAGCCCAGAGATAAACCCACACACATATGGTCACCTTATCTTTGATAAAGAAGGTAGGAATGTACAGTGGAGAAAGGACAGCCTCTTCAATAAATGGTTCCGGGAAAACTGGACAGGTACATTTAAAAGTATGAGATTAGATCACTCCCTAACACCATACACAGAAATAAGCTCAAAATGGGTTGAAGACCTAAATGCAAGCCCATAAACTTCCAAACTCTTAGAGGAAAACATAGGCAGAACACTCTATGACATAAATCACAGCAAGATCCTTTTTGACCCACCTCCTAGACAAATGGAAGTAAAAACAAAAATAAACAAATGGGACCCAATGAAACTTCAAAGCTTTGGCATAGCAAAGGAAACCATAAACAAGACCAAAAGACAACCTTCAGAATGGGAGAAAATATTTGCAAATGAAGCAACTGACAAAAGATTAATCTCCAAAATTTACAAGCAGCTCATGTAGCTCAATAACAAAAAAACAAACAACCCAATCCAAAAATGGGCAGAAGATCTAAATAGACATTTATCCAAAGAAGATATACAGACTGGCAACAAGCACGTGAAAGAATGCTCAACATCATTAATCATTTGAGAAATGCAAATCAAAACTACAATGAGATATCATCTCACACCATTCAGAATGGCCATCATCAAAATATCTAGAAACAATAAATGCTGGAGAGGGTGTGGAGAAAAGGGAACATGCTTGTACTGCTGGTGGGAATGTGAATTGGTACAGCCACTATGGAGAACAGTATGGAGGCTCCTTAAAATCTACAAATAGAACTACCATATGACCCAGCAATCTCACTACTGGGCATATACCCTGAGGAAACCATATTTCAAAAAGAGTCATGTACCAAAATGTTCATTGCAGCCCTATTTACAATAGCCAGGAGATGGAAACAACCTAAGTGCCCATCATCGTATGAATGGATAAATGTGTGGCACATATATACAATGGAATATTACTCAGCCGTAAAAAGTAACGAAATTGAGCTATTTGTAATGAAGTTGATAGACCTAGAGTCTGTCATACAGAGTGAAGTAAGTCAGAAAGAGAAAGACAAATACCATATGCTAACACACATATATGGAATTGAAGGAAAAAAATGTCATGAAGAACCTAGGGGTAAGACAGGAATAAAGACACAGACCTACTAGAGAATGGACTTGAGGATATGGGGAGGGGGAATGGTAAGCTGTGACAAAGCGAGAGAGAGGCATGGACATATATACACTACCAAACGTAAGGTAGATTGCTAGTGGGAAGCAGCCACATAGCACAGGGAGATCAGCTCAGTGCTTTGTGACCACCTGGAGGGGTGGAATAGGGAGGGTGAGAGGAAGGGAGACGCAAGAGGGAAGAGATATGTGAACATATGTATATGTATAACTGATTCACTTTGTTATAAGGCAGAAACTAACACACCATTGTAAAGCAATCATACTCCAATAAAGATGTAAAAAAAAAAAAAAAGAATGGAGGCAAAGATCAAGAAGATGCAAGAAATGTTTAACAAAGATCTAGAAGAATTAAAGAACAAACAAACAGAGATGAACATTGCAATAACTGAACTGAAAAATACACTAGAAGTATTCAATAGCAGAATAGCAGAGGCAGAACAACAGATAAGTGACCTGTAAGACAGAATGGTGTAATTCACCATTTCCTTTTAAGAGGGAAGTTTATAGCAATACAAGCCTACCTCAGGAAATAACAAACATCTGAAATAAACCATCCAACCTTACAAGGATCTAGAGAAAGAAGAACAAACAAAACCCAAAGTTAGTAGATGGAAAGAAATCATAAAGATCAGAGCAGAAATAAATGAAATAGAAACAAAGGAGACAATAGAAAAAATCAATAAAACTAAAAGCTGGTTCTTTGATAAGATAAAAAAAATTGATAAAGCATTAGCCAAACTTATCAAGAAAAAGAGTGAGAGGACTCAAATCAATAAAAGTAGAAATGAAAAAGGAGAAGTTACAACAGACACCACAGAAATACAAAGCATCCGAAAAGACTACTACAAGAAACTCTATGCCAGTAAAATGGGCAATCTGGAAGAAATGGACAAATTTGTAGAAAGGTATAACTTTCCAAGTCTGAACCAGGAAGAAATAGAAAATACGAACAGACAAATCACAAGTAATGAAATTGAAACTCTGATTAAATGTCTTCCAACAAACAAAAGTCCAGGACCAGATGGCTTCACAGGTGAATTTTATCAAACATTTAGAGATGACTTATCACCCATCCTTCTCAAACTCTTGCAAAAAATTGCAGAGGAAGGAACACTCACAAACTCATTGTATGAGGCCACCATCACCCTGATACCAAAACCAGACAAAGATAGGACAAAAAGAGAAAATTACCAACCAATATCACTGATGAATATAGATGCAAAAATTCTCAACAGAATACCAGCAAATAGAATCCAACAACACATTAAAAGGATCATACATCATGATCAAGTGGGATTTATCCCAAGGATGCAAGGATTCTTCAATATATGCAAATCAATCAATGTGATACACCATATTAACAAACTGAAGAACAAAACGCACATGATCATCTCAATAGATGCAGAAAAAGCTTTTGCCAAAATCCAACACATATTTATGATAAAAACTTTCCAGAAAGTGGGCATAGAGGGAACCTATCTCAACATATTAAAGGCCATATACGACAAACCCACAGCAAACATCATTCTCAATGGTTAGAAACTGAAAGCATTTCCTCTAAGATCAGGAAAAAAACAAGGATGTCCACTCTTACTACTATTATTCAACATAGTTTTTGAAGCCCTAGCCATGGCAATCAGAGAAGAAAAAGCAGTAAATATAATAAAAATTGGAAAAGAAGAAGTAAAACTGTCAGTATTTGCAGATGACATGATACCATACATAGAGAATTCTAAGATGCCACCAGAAAACTACTAGAGCTAATCAATGAACTTGATATAGTTACAGTATGCAAAATTAATGCACAAAAGTCTACCGCATTCCTATACACTAATGATGAAAATTCAGAAAGAGAAATTAAGGAAACACTCCCATTTACCATTGTAACAAAAAGAGTGAAATACCTAGGAATAAACCTACCTCAGGAGAGAAAATACCTGTATGCAGAAAACTATAAGACACTGATGAAAGAAATTAAAGATGATACAAACAGATGGAGAGATATACCATGTTCTTAGGTTGAAAGAATCAATACTGTGAATATGACTATACTACCCAAAGCAATATACAGATTCAATGCAATCCCTATCAAATTACCAATGGCATTTTTCACAAAACTAGAAGAAAAAATTGTACAATTTGTATGTAAACACAAAAGACCCCAAATAGCCAAAGTGGTCTTGAGTGAAAAAAAACAGAGCTGGAGGAATAAGGCTCCCTGACTTCAGAATATACTATAAAGCTACAGTAATCAAGACAATATGGTACTGGCACAAAAGCAGAAATATAGATCAATGGAACAGGATAGAAAGCCCAGAGATAAACCCAAGCACCTATGGTGAGCTAATCTATGACAAAGGAGGCATGGATACACAGTGGAGAAAAAACAGTCTGTTAAATAAGTGTTGCTGGGAAAACTGGACAGCTACATGTAAAAGAATGAAATTAGAACACTCCCTAACACCATACACAAAAATAAACTCAAAATGCATTAGAGGCCTAAATGTAAGTCCGGACACTATAAAACTCTCAGAGGAAAACATAGGAAGAACACTCCTTGACATAAATCACAGAAAGATCTTTTTTGATCCACCTCCTAGAGTAATGGAAATAAAAACAAATATAAACAAATGGGACCTAATGAAACTTAAAGGATTTTGCACAGCAAAGGAAACTACAAACAAGATGAAAAGACAATCCTCAGAATGGGAGAAAATATTTGCAAATGAATCAATGCACAAAGGATTAATCTCCAAAATAAATAAACAGCTCATGCAGCTCAATATTAAAAAAAACCAAACAACCCAATCCAAAAATGGGCAGAAGACCTAAGTAGACGTTTCTCCAAAGAAGACATACAGATGGCCAAGAAGCACGTGAAAATCTGCTCAACATCACTAATTATTAGAACAATGCAAACCAAAACTACAATGAGGTATCACGTCACACCAGTTAGAATTGGCATCCTAAGAAAATCTAAAAACAACAAATGCTGTAGAGGGTGTGTAGAAAAGAGAACCCTTTTGCACTGTTGGTGGGAATGTATATTGATACAGCCCTTATGGAGAACAGTATGGAGGTTCCTTAAAATAGTAAAAATAGAATTACCATATAATCCAGCAATCCCACTACTAGGCATATACCCTGACAAAATCATAATTCAAAAAGACACATGCACCCCAATGTTCATTGCAGCACTGTTTAGAATAGCCAGGTCATGGAAGCAACCTAAATGCCCACCAACAGACAAATGTATAAAGAAGAAGTGGTACATATATACAATGGAATATTACTCAGCCATAAAAAGGAATGAAATTGAGTCATTTGTAGAGATGTGGATGGATCTAGAGACTGTTATACAGAGTGAAGTACGTCAGAAAGAGAAAAACAAATATCGTATATTAATGCATATATGTGGAACCTAGAAAAATGGTACAGATGAACTGGTTTGCAGGGCAGAAATTGAGACACAGATGTAGAGAACAAGTGTATGGACACCAAGGGGCGAAAGTGGCTGTTGGGGGTGGTGGTGTGATGAATTGGGAGATTGGGATTGACATATATACACTAATATGTATAAAATTGATAACAAATAATAACCTGCTATTTAAAAATAAATAAATAAAATTAAAAAAAATTATTAGGCACTTTTTATTTTTTGTTAAATCCATCTATGTATTCAGTTCTTCCGAATCAGTATTGCAATAATTGTTTTCAGTAGAAATTGACAAACTTTTCCTAAAATTTATATATGCCTTTGGAATGGCCAAAAAATCTTGTAGAAAAATTTGGAGGACTTAACCTACTTTATTTACATACTTGCTAAAAAGCTACATTAGGGAAGACAATGTTGTAGTGTCTTAACACTACATTTACCAAAAATTGAACAGAAAGTGTCAAGAAATATATTAAACTTGTATGGTTAATTGATTAAATATGGTATCAAGTTAATTAAAGGAGAAAAAGAAGCATTTCAACAGATGATAATAAAATAATTATTGATCCATTTTGAAAATAATGAATTTATATTTCCATCTCATACCAGACACAAAATTAATCTGATTTAGTTTGACCACTACTTTACCCCATGCAGAAAAATTAATTGGAATTGTACTAGAAACTTAAAAGTAAAAAATAAACATATAAAGTTATCTATAAGAAACAAATAGAAGAATATCTTCAGAGACTTGGTTAGACAAAGGTTTCTTAGCGTTTGAAGCAAATATCACTAAACATAAAATTAAAAATTTTAAAATGAGATTTATCAGAATTAAAATTTTATGCTTGTGAAAATACACTATTAAAGAAAGTAAGAATTTCACCTGCAGACTGGAAAAAATAAATTGAAATACATATATCGGATATAGTGTTCATTCAGAATGATAAAGAATTTTAACAAATAAATTACAAAAGGAAAAACAACATAAGCGAAAATACAGAAGACTTCAACACACACTCCCTAAAGGAGAAACACAAATTGCCAAAAACACCTGGAAAGATATTCAGAATGCTTAGATATAAGTGTAATGTAAAGTATCATCACAATGAGATAGACTTCCGACCTAATACAATGGTTTAAAAAAATTAAAACAACATATCTTTGGAAATCTGCACACACATATTGGTCATGAGAGAGTAAAATTGTACAACCACTTTGGAAAGTATTTGAAAATTTCCGATAAAGTGAATCATGTATTTACCCTATGACCTATCAAATCCAAAACTAGATATTAATCTTAGTGAAATGGAAACATATTCCTATAAAACCACTTGAACATGAATGCTTAGGATAGGTTTTATATATTAGTCAAAAACTAGAAACAACCCAATTTTCTATGAATAGGAGAATGAAAAAAAAATTTTGTTACAACCATACCCTAAAATATTACTCAGCAATAAAAATAATGAATTGCTAAAACATATAATAACTTGAGTGAATATAATAATCTTGTGTTTAGCAAGAAAAGACAGATATCAAAGAGTAGACAGTGTATGATTCCATTTATATAAAGTTCAAGAACAGAAAAAATAATCCATGTGTCTATAAATCAGAGTGGTGTTCGTCTCCAGAGAGTGGGTATTGGAAGGGGAAATCAGTGAACTTTCTGGAGAGATGCAAATATTCCATACCTTGATAAACTATTTTGTCAAAACGTATCTAATTGTACACTTAACTATGTATCTCACTGTGTGTAAATTTTACCTCAATTTTAAAAAGAGGAGTTTTTTACATAAAAAAATAAAATGAGTCAGTTCCAAATGTATGTTGTAGATCTAAATGTGAAAGTTGAAATAATAAATCATCCAAAGAAAGATTATCAACTTTGACATAGCAAAGGTGTTATAATAAGGATATAAAAAGCACTAATTTTAAAAGGAAAAACATAAGTTAGATAACTGTAGCTTTAAGAGTGTCACTCCATTAAGGATTCTATTAAGAGATGAAAAATCAACTCGTAATAGAATACATAATGCATATGTCTGAGAAATGAGTTACATTTTGAATGTATAAAGATGTGTTAGATCAATTTTTAAAAACAGTAACCAATTAGGAGGAAAAACTTAAAAATAAGATATCCAGACTTCTAATAAGCCATGAACATGTCCACACCATTAGTCATTAAGGAAAATACATGTCACATCCCTAGTGAAATACTATCACATAACCCCAAATATACCTAAAATTACAAAGAGAAAATTGACAAGATTACTGAATAATTATAACTATTGTTAGGAATATAAATTGACAGTATCAAGTAACATACGTATATCTTATTATATAACAAATCATATACATGTTGGTATATCAATAGGAAATATGTATTTAGATATGTGTGTATATATATATATATATATATATATATATATATATATATACACACAGAGAAATATCTAGCTACAGCTAGCTATTATGTCTTGGTGTTCTTAATTATTTAAATTATTTACCTTTCTATATGTTCTGATTCTGCTTCAACAAGATTTCTCATAATAGAGAGGAAACTATGATTTGGGAAATTGTTTTATTCATTTGTCGTTATTGAGATCTGCTGCCACCTTTCATTCATTCAACAAATTCTTTATTTTTTCATTTTTAAAATTGAAATATGTTAAACATATAATATTGTGTAAATTTAAGAGAAATGACATGTTAATTTGGTACATTATATGTTGTAATGTGATTGCTATTGTAGTGATAATTAGCACCTCCATCATGTTACATAATCATCCTTTATTTTAATTGTCAGAATCATTGTTATAGTCTCTTAGTAACTTTCATAATTATACTACAATATTGTTGTCTATATTCACTATACCATGCATTATATCTCTAGGGCTATTTACTATGCATTGCAACTTTGTACCCTTAAACAACATCTGTCTTATTCCCCAACAGCCCCATCCCTTGTCAATCATCATTTTACTTTCTGTTTTTATGAGTTTGATACTTTTAGATTCCACATGTAAGTGATACAATACAATACTTGTCTTTCTCTACCTGACTTATCTCATTTAGCACAATAAGTTCAAGGTCCATCCATGTTATCACAAATGGTAGCATTATTCACAGTAGCCAAGATATGGAAACAACCTAATTGCCCATCAGCACATGAAAGGATAAAGTAGATGTGATATATATATATATATATATATATATATATATATATATATATATATTCACACACAATGGAATACTATTCAAACATGAGAAGGAACATGACTTGCCATTTGTGACATCATGTGTGGACCTTGAACATACTACACTGAGTTAAATCAATAAATTTTAATGGACAACTGTTGATGGGATAGACTCTGTTCTAACTCCTGATAAATATTCATCCCAAAGTGAAATCCATTCTGGAACATTCACAATATCAACTGACTGAATCTTCAATAGAGAATAATATGTTGAAAAGGTAAAAGTCACCCATGTAAGCAGAACTTATTTTAGCTTTCTTGGGAACAAAATGGGTCATTTGATACAGTGTACACTTGTCATATCTTTCTTTGAATTCATTGTTTACATTGATCAATATTAATACTCTTTCCATGATTAAAATAATGTAAAGTTACAGATCCATAATGCCTTTAAATTTGACACTCATATATCAAAGTTCTGCTTTGCATTATCAGTCCCATATTAGAGGTTAGTGAAGTGCCTTGTCTTAATTACTAAAGACATGGATCTTCAACTCACAGTGTTCTGACGCAAATCCCAATGAATACAAAGATGGTGTCAGTAATAATACGTAGATCACCAGTCTCTTCATTCTTTACTCCATTGTGAATCCTATTCAATGATACCCTTTTATTATACTCTCTTAAAAATTAAATTACTTATTTAATATAAGGTAAACAATGGAGGCCTCCTTGGAAAACAAAAACATTCTTTTTCTTTCACTGTAGTAAGAACACAAAGTGAGATCTACCCTCTTAGCAGATTTTTAAGTGCACAATACAGTACAACAAATCTCTAGAACTTATTCATCTTGCATAACTGAACAGGGGACTTGCTCTTTAAAACTATATTTTTAAGACCTTCATTTATTATAATATTTGAGTAACTAAATGCCTTTGACATCACCTTTGAATATACTGTCAATAACTGTGCCTGGTATTCTCACCATTACATCATCACTATCCCCTGGAACAGATGAACTTATGTTTCAATTCATTTTGTGAAAAAGGTGGGTAAATTGGTTCCACAATTCTCATATTTTATTCAACAATAAGTATTTGGTGAATACTACTATATTTTGGGCACCATGTACCTGCATGTGCTTTAGGATGAAAAATAAATTTAGCCTGCCCACACAGAGTTTATATTCTCCCTGATTTCTTTCCCATAATCTCCCATTCTTTAAGTAAAGGGATGGCTGAGAAATTTACCAATGCAGTCAAACCATGATTTGCTAGCAGTTTTAAATGAGTGAGATGAATCACATTTCCTTTAGGCTATGTGCAGTACTCAGTCATTTTCATGCTGATTGCCTGGAGACGAATTTGCTATGATCATTTCAACAACTCTCAGCATAAAATACGATGGTGGGAATGAGAGATCTGAGAATATCTTCTTGTATTCATTTACTAGGAATGAGAAAAGAGTATCAGAAAGTGGCATTGATATTTCTTCCCTGAAATTTACCATATTCATACAGAAAATTTGACAGGTATGTGTCTGATTATCCATTTTATTGCACTTTTGATTTTAATTTCAGGAGCTGGGTTGTTCAAATTCTTCCTATGCTGACATACCCATGTCCCCTTTTAGAACACGTTTTTCCTTAATATTTTGGTAGGGATTTTTTTTTTACATGTAGCTGCATATATTGAGCTACATGTAATAGAATGAAATTAGGACACTCCCTAACACCATACACAAAACTAAACTCAAAATGGATTAAGGATATGATTGTAAGGCCAGACTATATAAAACTCTTTGTAAGGCCAGACTCTATAAAACTCTTAGAGGAAAACATAGGCAGAACACTCTTTGACATAAATCGCAGCAAGATCTTTTTTGACCCACCACCTAGACTAATTTAAAATAAAAACAAAAACCAAGAAATGGGATCTAATTAAATTTAAAGGCTTTTGCACAGCAAAGGAAACCATAAGCAATAAAAAAAGACAACTCTAAGAATGGGAGAAAATATTTGTAAATGAAGCAACTGACAAAGGATTAATGCCCAAAATATACAAACGGCTCATGCAGCTCAATATCAAAAAAACAAACCAATCAAAAAATGGGTGGAAGACTTAGACATTACTCCAAAGAAGATAAACACATGGCCAAGAGGCACATGAAAAGATGCTCAGCATCACTAATCATTAGAGAAATGCAAATCAAAACCACAATGAAGTATCACCTCACATCAGTCAGAATGGCCATCATCAAAAAATCTACAAACAATAAATGCTAGAGAGTGTGGAGCAAAGGCAACCTCTTGCACAGTTTGTGGGAATGTAAACTGATACAGCCACTATGGAAAACAATATGGAGGTTCCTTAAAAAATTAAAAATACCATATGACCCAGCAATCCCACTTTTGGGCATATACCCAGAGAAAACCATAATTCAAAAAGACACATACACCCCAATGTTCATTGCAGCAGTGTTTACAATAGCCAGGACATGGAAGCAACTTAAATGTCCACCAACGGAAGAATGGATAAAGAAGATGTGGTACGCATATACAGTGGAATGTTAGCCATAAAAAGGAATGAAGTTGGGTCATTTGTAGAGACGTGGATGGACCTAGAGTCTGTCATACAGAGTGAAGTCAGAAAAACAAATATCATATATTAATGCATATTTATGGAATCTAAAAAAATGGTATAGATGGTTTCATTTGCAAAGCAGAAATAGAGACACAGACATCAAAAAAACGTATGGATACCAAGGGGGAAAGAGGGGGTGAGATGAATTGGGAGATTGGAATTGACATATATACACTGTTGATACTATGTATAAAATAAATAACCAATGAGAACCTACTGTATAGCATAGGGAACTCTACTCAGTGCCCTGTGGTGACCTAAATGAGAAGGAAATACAAAAAGAGGGGATATATGTATACGTATAGCGGATTCACTTTGCTGTACAGTAGAAATCAACAACATTGTAAAGCAACTATACTCCAATAAAAATTAAAAAGAAAAAAGTAATTTTGGTGGGGATTCATCCGGTTTGACAAATAAGCATGACCTTTAATGTTGATCAAACGCTGACAACATTTGAAACAGGCAAAATAGATGAAATGTTAGCCTAAAAATGAGATTTGTATTTACCTTACAAAAAAGACAATGATGGGTATTCTTTATAATTCAGTTTTTATTCATTTATGCTAAATATTAAAAAGATATATATTCTTTCATGTGCATCACATTTCACAGTGATACTCTTACAGATTTCTCTATCACAATAAGACAACATTTGTAATAACACAAATCTGATAAAGAATACCATAAAATTTTCATTTACCAAGAATTGACATGTATGAACTGAATATATCAGGAATCGATTCAATCAGTGTATAGTCATTGTTTCTGATTCTGTTACTTAAGGCTTAGTAATGCTGGGTCTCCTTTGCAACACTCTTCAGAGGCTAAATCTTGGTATTTTTTTCTGTTAAAGTAAAAATGCAAATAAGACATCCAGTTCTAGAACTTAAATAACATAACCAGAGCTCTTACGATGTTACTTTCCAAAGTTCAAGCTTAAACAAAATTTGAATGTTGTTTTATTTGTAACCTTAGTTTGGGAAATGTGATGTACACTTACAAATCTTCTTTTTCTAAGTGCCCAAGTAAACCATAAATACATTGCCATGGCTAAAATAAAAAAAAAAAAAAAAAAGAACTATAAAGAATGAAATATATATATGTCATCTTTTACTCCCTCTTTGAATATCTCTACCCTTTGTCGTTGTCTAGTGTGTGTCTTTCTCTAGTTCTTTTTCTACACATATTTAAATGCACGTGTATGTTCCTATGCATAATATTTATTCCGTTTGTTAAAGAAAATATAGTTTTTTATATATGTTGTTTTCTTTGCTACCAAAAACCTGTGAAATATTCTAAAACTTTGCCTCATTCCTATTTATGCACAATTATTATAAGTAGTACTATTAATGTGTTAGTATATTTATATGTATGGACTGGTGCCTCTCTGAACACTTAGGTGGATTTTTTAACTTTTTAAGTAATTTATATAGTGTCTCAAGCAATATCCTTGTGTATACATATGTGTACACTCAATTATTGATGGCAAATGAATGTGAGATAAGGGGGTAATATGCAGCTTAAATATAACATTACTTAAGGAAAAAAATGCTACACAAAACTAATTGTTGATTTAAGTTTCTGTTTTGTGTTTGACTGCATTTTGTCTTGCTTTGATGTTATTACTAGTCTAGTTAGTGCTTCCTAAAATTTGATTATCTAAAAAAGACTTTATTGTTCTGCAGTAAAATTATGGGGGAAATTAAATTTTTCAAATGACCTAAGAAATATGAAAAACATTGTAAGTATGTGTGTATGGGTATGTAAGTCAATGAGTAACAGACTGAGAGTCTGTGGAAGCATATGCTCTACTTCCAAGAATTCCCTTGACTTTAAGCTATAAATGAACAGAGGATAGAGGAGACACTAAAAACAATCTTGTATTGTTGTTAATCTTGACAAGAATGGTCATTTATTATAGAACTCAACTCTCTTGCTTTGGTTATTACATGTACCACTTGGAGTTGGGGCTTCGGTCTAAAGGACTCCAGCTTTACATGTGATCATCTAACTCAAGCTCCATAACAGGGATCAATTCTAAGATGGCTTGTAATCTTCCATACGGCTTCTGTGAGAAGAGTATTTCTCTAAATCTGGGAGTAAAACCACTTATGTTGTATGCCTCCTGGGTTGCTGACCTGCTGATTCCCTTGCACTACACCACCAGGACTTCAGGGTTACACAATAAAACTGGAATACTATTGGCAGCAGATTAAATCAATTAGACATTCATAATTCACTCACAGAATAAGTGAATTTTTACCTCAACACAGAATATTTTAGGCTAAATTTAGCAGACTCTAGATAATTAAAAGTTTGCTAACTATTTTAATCCCTTAATTTTGTATTGAGGATTTCAAATTCAATTTTGCATTGAATTTAAACATACAAGGAGAAAAAGATGGTATATCAAGGCCTAGCCAAACGTAATATGGATGCAAATTTACAGATGTTTCCTCCTTTTAAGTCAAGATTACAAATGAAGAAAGTCATTCTTTCATTTATATACAGGATAGTCATATAATGCCCAATCCTTGTGAGTTAGTGCAGTAAGATCTGTAATGTACCCAAGGCAAAGGAAACAACAAATGCAAAGCCCAAGGATTTTAAGAGAGTACAGTGCATTACAGATATTAAAATTATTTTGGTATTGCTGGAATGAAGTGTGGGAGATGAGATTGAAGGTGTAGTCATGGCCAATCTGGTGACATGTTAAAGAATTTGGACTCCATTCTGGGCAATGAAACTATTGAAGTTTTATTCTCAGATCCATGCTTTAAAAGACGTAGATGTAGAGAACGGACATGTGGACACAGAGGGGGACAGGGAGGGTGGGACAAATTGGGAGATTAGGTTTGACATAAATACACTACCATGTGTAAAATAGATAGCTATTGGGAACCTGGTGTATAGCACAGGGAGCTCAGCTCGGTGCTCTGTGACGACCTAGATGGTTGGGACCAGGGGGTGGGAGGAAGGTCCAAGAGGGAGGGGATATAGGTATACATATAGCTGATTCATTCCATTGTACAGCAGAAACTAACACAACATTGTAAAGCAGTTATACTCCAATAAGAAAAAAATGTTCATTCTGGTTACAGAGAGAGAATAGATTTTAAGCAGGAAGTGACTTGCAAGTAAGTCAAGTTCAGGGGTTACTACAGAAATCCAGCAAAAATTGGAAGTGGCATTAACTAATTTTTTTTCCAGGAAGGTGCAAAGAAAGTTGAGTTTGAGAGACCTTAACAAGGACAGATGAATATATTTTCAATAGCTAGACAAGTACTAAATTGGTAAGTGGTTCCCTTTACAGCATATGCTGTCTTTTCTAACCCTGAAAGTGTTTTTCTAATTATCAGGCTTACTATGGGTCCTGGGAGGTGAGATTTAATATTTACTCTTCTTGACCTATCCAGAAAATAAATTAAAAATAATTTTCTGATCTAGGAAAAGCCTTAATTTCCTTAACTATATATTACTGAATCTATGCTACTTAAAAATTCCAAATGCTGTACTATTGCAACTGTTTCAAGAGAAATGTGACTGGCATCTTGATTTTTAGATTCCAGTTGCATCTGGGAACTCAAATTGCAGCAGAAAATAATGAGCTGAATCAATTGAGGGCAGCATTCAGAGTTCACAGCCTTCATCTCTAACATGGGGAAGAGAATACTTACTTCCAGGATTTTGCCATATAGTCAGGATTAATAAAACATTTGTTGAAAGATGCTGGTAAACAAAAAATGTTTTCTTATAAGTAATAACAATTGTAGTGGTGAAGAGTGCTACTTTCCTTTTCCTAGAAGAAATATTTTTTCTTTATGATTGTGGAATTATCAGCTTATTTAATAACATTTAAATTCTAGCTAATCAAATAGCAACCTGAGTTTTTGTAGCTGTGTGAAATAAATTTCTTTAGAAAATCCAGTGGCAGTAAAAAACATAGAAATACAGTACTTTTCATTCTTGAAATATGTAAATCAATGCAATGTAAACAAATGTTATAGTTGTAACATAATTAGGATTTATTGTCAATACAATTCCTGGGGCCAGCTATTAATAAAATCATAGTAGCAGGGCTAACGTCTCATGAAAATGTTGATAATGTTTAGAGCTTAAATTAGGGAGATTATAACTCAGATTACATTAAATTTTTTCTAGATCCCAACTTTCTTTTAAATTAAAAAAAAATATTTCCAATAAAAATAATTTAAAGCATTACAACTTCATTGTCTGTACCACTGGTTGCTTTTCTACAGTTGTGCT
Source organism: Phocoena phocoena (assembly GCF_963924675.1). Classification (NCBI taxonomy): domain Eukaryota; kingdom Metazoa; phylum Chordata; class Mammalia; order Artiodactyla; family Phocoenidae; genus Phocoena; species Phocoena phocoena. Next base: position 26,952,272 of record NC_089235.1, on the reverse strand, counting down.
GTTATATGGCCTTGTAATGTCACCTTATTACAAAGGGTTTCCTACCATCTAAAAAAACACATATTTTCCCTTATTAATACCATTAATCTTTAGCTTAATCAACATTAATTAAAACATTTGCCTATTTTTTAACAGTATTGATACAGTGGTATATTTAAATAGGTTTATTGTATGGATTAATGACACTGTTGATTTCAGATGCTTAAGGAGTTGAACATTTATTCAAAAGTATTCACAAATGAATTTATCCACATTATCAGTAGGTATTTATGTCATGTTGAGGGTTATTTAACTATTTGCTATTAAAAAGTGTTTCTGGTCATCAAAAACAAAATGTTAGGAACCACTGTCTTAAAATTTAATTATATTTGTCTCCATGCAGAGTGGTTGTTTCCCAATACTCATTTTCCTTTTCTTCTTTAGTGAAAGAACTACGTTATTTAGTTAAGAACATATTCAGAATAAAGACCATATTTCCTATCCTCCTTTACTGCTAGTTAGAAGTTTATCAATTACTGGCCAATGCAGTACATATTTTAGTAGACCTCAGGAAGATCTGTCTAGAGATCTAATTCAACTATGAGTGTTGCCTGTGTTTCTTAACTTGCTTCCCCTATACTGTGGATATATATGTGGAATATATATTCCCCTATACATGGAATGTATATATGATTGCTAGAGCTCCTGTAGCTAGCTCAGATCACTACATAATCTTGAAAACGCCACAAGGAAGGAATCACACAAGGAAGATGGAGCATCCAACAGAAAGAAATGGATCACTAATTATACCATAGAGCTGCCCTAAACTGCCTAACCACAGATTTCTTTAATGAAGAAAAGAAATACAGTTCTATTTTAATTAATAACAGAAAGATTTTATTCTCCTCTGACAAATGATAGCATTAATTGTGGCCTGTCTCTGGAACAATACTTTTGGCTGAAATAACTTAAATCATGCCACAAACTTTCTTACATAAGAAAGAAATTTATTTTAAAAAATTACCAAATTGGAAGTCCAAAGCTAAAATTGGATCTTGAAATTGTGTGATCAGTGGATGTAATTAGGAGTCAGATTTACTCATTCTCTCAGCTCTGCTGCACCAGTGTCAGAGTCAGTGGTTCTAATGGTGCCCTCTTCATTATCATAAGGTCTCTACCAGTGGCCATTGGCATTGAAGTCATCTTTTTTCTTGTCAAATAAGAGAAGAAAGAAAGAAATTTTACCCAAGCTTGTAATATAAATCTTCCCTTTAATATGGATGTATTTATGTCACATTTCCACATTTTGTGCCATAATAGTCGACTGGGGAAGGCTGTAGACTAATTGGCTAAAACTAATCAGCATCCTATTCTTGGAGCTGCAGATGAGATCTCTTTTCTTTCAGTTACAAAGGGTTATGTATAGATACTATAGACTACTGAACCAAATTAGGTTTACTGGGAAAGAAGAGTTATGTCCTTATTACATGTCAGTGAAGGTATATTGAAGATTGGTTGCTGTCATCTTGAAGGTTCAAACTAAGATATTTTTGAGAAAATTTGAATCATTTGAATTGCAAGAAAAAGAAGGCAAGCAGGCTTTATTACAGTTTGAGTGATTAGATTTTGAAAACATCTTTTCAATATGAATTATTGACCCCTTGAATAAGCAGACAATCTAGACGTTTAGATATTTCATTTATATTCTTAATAGTTTATGTTGTGTAATGTCAATATTACAAAATCCCAATGGCCTATGTTTGGGCTCAATATTAAGTTGCAGTGGCAGTATTTATTATCTTGTCAGTGAGGCAAGCTAGCTATAAACAATATGGAGTGGAAATTTAGGATATAGAAATGTTTATTGTGAAGGTTAAGATTTGTGTTGAAGAGAAGTTATGTTTTATGACTTACAGAAATATTGGAGGGATTTGAGAAGGAATTTGAGAATAAAAAACCAGCATAAACAGTAACACAAACATTTGAGTATGACTGAAAGTTTTCTTACTTTCTATAGTTTCGTGTTTATAAACTAAGGCAAAGCAATACAGTGTTTTTCAATAAATATTATTATGAATATAATATTACAACTGTACTATTTCTCATGTTTACCAGTTAACCAGTTTCTGTTCCATGTCAGAAATTGTGCCAGGTACTTCACATTTATTTTCTTTAAAGTATAGTTGAAGACAACCTTAAAGAATGACACTGTATTCTCCTTTTATAAAGGAGTACCCTAAGACTTAATAAAACAGCATTTTCAAGTATTCAAATGAAAAAGCTAGGATTTCTGTCCAGACTCAACTGTAAACAAGAGCTCTGTTGTCTCCTAGAAAAATTATTCACACTAATTCTTCAAGTGTATTTAATTTCAATAACTTTGCTGATTTCATAATAAACATTCTGTTTTCTTTGCAGAATCAGGAAAACCATTTTTAATGTTTGATAAGTAAAATATGTAAAATGAAGCATAGTTTAGACCATCTGCTGTATGATAAGTCATTTAAGAATGTTATCTCCTTTAATTGAATAAAATTTTTAAAAAGTTAAACATCTATTTATATTTTACCTTCAACGTAATTTTTACACTGGAACCTAAATTGCCTCCTGAAACTCTGAAGTACCAATTTTTGCCACCTAAAGAGTTAATTTAAAATTCCTTTACTAACAGTTTGGAATATGAATTTTTTTTTCTATTTGAGATGTAAAAATTTGACTGCTGAAAGTAATAGTAAAGGACATGAGTGACAGCAGAATAAATACATGGAAATTAATATTGAATCCAAACATAGGCCATTGAACCCAAACATAGGATATTTATAATATTGACATAACAGAACATACACTGGAATATAATTGGAATTTCTAAACGTCTAGATTTGTTTGATAGAATCTGCTTACTCAAGGGGTCAACAATTTATACTGAAAAGGTTTTTTCAAAGCCCAATCACTCAAAACTGTAATTCGGTCCGTTTGCCTTCACTCACTTGCAATTTCAATGGTCCAACATTCTCAAAAATATCTGGCTTGGTTTGAAACTTCAAGATAATGGCAACTGATCCTTAACTTACTGTCACTGGCATATGAGATAAGCACATAGCTTTTCCAATTTAAAAACCAAATGCAGAACTCAATTGCCCAAAATTTAATCCTAAATAACCTCTCCCCTTTTAGGCATAAAGGCAATATTCCTTTCAAGTCAGATTTTCTAGGCTAAACATACATAAAATGGAGATGATGTGCAGTAAAGGTTCTCTAGTGAATCAAAGTAACAGAATCAAACCTGAGAGAGAAAGAGAGAAGGAAAGGGAGAGTAGATATCAGATTAACTTTACAAGAAACTACCAAACTTTTCCAAACATGTGTACCTTCAATATAAGAAAGTATATAGTTGCTTTAAATTCTCAACAATGTTTTAGCTATCAGTCTTTTTACTTTTAGCCATCCAGGTCTATGTAAAGGGTAACTCATTTTGGTTTTAACTTTAATTGTCATTGTATTAGAGATTTGAAAAATATTTTATTGTGCTCACTTGCCATGTTCATATTTCTTTTTGAGAAGTGTCATTTCTTTCTCAGCAGATGTTCTTGTATACTTTGGTTAGAAGTTGTCTGTCAGATACATGCATTGGAAATATTTTTCTCCCAGTTTTTGACTTGTCTCTGTATTCCATTAATAGTTCTTTAGATTTACTGTATTTTCTTCTTTTTAAAAAAGTTTGAGGAAGAAAATTTAATCTTTTTTTATGTTTTCTGTTTTATATGTCATCTCAAAGACATTTTTGCCTATTCCAAATTGTTGAAGATATTTTCATAATCTACATTTACTTTTAGAAGCTTTCTATGTTTAGCATTTAATTTAAAATAATATCTGTATATGTTATGAAGAATAAAGTTTCAATTTTATCCATAGGATTATTCAGTTGTTGTAGCACATTTTTGTTTCTTTATTTTCTCATTGAACTTCTCTGACAACTTTGCCAAAAATCAGCTGAAAAAATATATATATTTATACACGCAATATATATCATGTCACATATATCATATACCATTTATATCATACATACATTTATATCAGTTGAATATATATATACATCGATGTATATATGATATATATATGATGTATATGAGGGGTATGTTTGTGTGTGTGTGCTTATATGTCCATGCATATACATATATATACACATATATACCTTTGAACAACACAGGTTTGAACTACATGGATCCATAATTATTTTTCAATAAATTTGGTTACTGTATTTTTATTTTACATATCTTATCTTTTTTTTTTTTTGCGGTACGCGGGCCTGTCACTGTTGTGGCCTCTCCCATTGCGGAGCACAGGCTCCAGACGCACAGTCTCTGGGCCATGGGTCACGGGCCCAGTTGCTCTGCAGCATGTGGGATCTTCCCGGACCGGGGTACGAACCCGTGTCCCCTTCATCGGCAGGCGGACTCTCAACCACTGCACCACCAGGGAAGCTCTACATATCTTTAAATTAACTCAGAATGGGAAAAGTTTTTGTTTCATTAGAGATCACAATATGTGGAATTATAAGAACTAGGGTTTGAGTCCTGATTCTATCCAGACTGTTTCAGCCCTTGGGTCAGTCATTTTCAATTCCTTTGTTTTTGAGGCAGAGATAGCAGTACTTGGATTTTCCAGTGCGCTGGGTTCAGTGCCCCTAACCACTGAGTTGTTCAAGAGTCAACTATATATCTGTCTATTTATCTATCTGTATCTATCAAACATTTTTTTCCTAGACTCTGCATTTCTTTCAATTGATTTCCATTCATCTTCATAAGATGTTTTCCTTGATTTCTGTAGCTTTACAGTAATTCTTGAGATCAGGTATTATATGTTCTCCATATGTCTTCTTGTTTCCAAATTGGTTTTGACTTTTTTGGCATGTCCATGTTCAATTTATAAAATATTTTTTCAACTTGTACAAAAAAATTGATATTGTGTTTTGTTATGAACCCATATTTTAATTTCTAGAGGGCTTTCATTTAGTAATATTGTCTTCCAATGCAAACCATGTTATTTTTCTCTTTTACTGAGATTCAGTTTCTCTTTGCATCATTTCTGTTAAATTTATTATGTATTACACATTTTCAGAAACTTTTTAAAGGGTATTTAAATTGTTTAGTTTGTTTTCTAATTTTTTGCTGTTAGTATATACAAGTGCATTTTGTTTGTTGACCTTTTATTCTGGGGCTTAGTTATATTGATTTACTGAAGTTAAAATAAACTTTATATTGAAGTTAAAAGTGATTTACCCACCATGATTACAGTATAGAGTGTTCTGAATTTGACTACATACTTACAGTGAGCTTTATACTTTCAATGTTTTCATGATGCCAATTAACATCCTTTTGTTTCAAATTGAAAGTTTCCTTTACTATTCTTATAAGGCACTCTAGTGGTGCTGTACTCCCTCAGTTTTCATTTGTCTGGAAAAGTCTATCTTTCCTTTATTTTAAATTATTACTTTTTTTTTTTTTTTTGGTTGTGCTGAGTCTTATTTGCAGCAGGCGGACTCCTTAGTTGTGGGTGGCTGGCTCCTTAGGTGCGGCTAAAGGGCTCTTAGTTGGGGCATGCAAACCCTTAGTTGCAGCATGCGCATGGGATCTAGTTCCCTGACCAGGGATAGAACCTGCATCCCCTGCATTGGAAGGCAGATTCTTAACCACTGATCCAACAGGGAAGTCCTTCTTTCCTTCAGTTTTGAAGGACAGCTTTGTTGGAAGTTTTATCCTTTCAGCACAGAGGAGAAATTATAGATTTATCAATAAATGATGCTAAGACACTTATATGGAACAAAATGGAATTTGATCTTTATCTTACATCAGACGCAAAACAATCAATCCCAAGTGTATAAATTTTAATTTAAAGATAATTCCACAATCTCTTGAAAAATATATAAGAACATATTTATAAATTAAAGTTAGGAAATAGAGAATTAAACAATATGTAAGATGTGTAAATGGTAAAGTAAATTATTATGAAACATTGTTGTCTCATGTTAAAGGTTTTTGTCCATCAAAATAAATTGATAGTAATGTGAAAAGACATATAAATACAAAAACAACAAAAGATTAGTATCCAGAATATGTGAAAACAAGAAAAGGTGAGAAGGCTAATGGGATATAAGCAAAAGTTAGGAAAAGTCATTTCTTAAAAAAGAGAATATATGTGGCCTCTCATTGATTATATTGTTGCTTTCAGTATCTGTACTTTTCCCTTCTTTGAAATTGTATTGTGTATTCATGTTCACGGCCAAGTGAATTTGTAGGTATACATTCCCATGCCAATCATTTTGGGTTTGGCCATTTAACTTGCATTGGCCATCTATATGTGATTGGACATGACCTATGACACATATGAGCAGATGGTCGAAAAGCTGAGTGCTTATGCTAGTTCTCTCACATTCTTCCTGTTCCATAAGAAGAGTGTGTTCCAAATATGAGCTGCTCCCTCTTTCTAGATCCTGGAATGAAGAAGATATTTAGAGTGGACTCCTGGCACCTAACAACATAGAACAGAGCCACATCCTGGGGCAGAGTCACAGAGTCACAGCCTGGAACATTGCCAAGGCTGAATAAAAGCTGACATTTTTAAGACATAATCTTTGTCACTGTAAACTGCTGAGATTTTGGTAGTGGTTTGTTATCATGACCTATCACAGAAAAGATTATTAGCACATGACCCATAAACGTGAAAGGGTTTTCCAAACTTTTGGTAACCAGTAATGCATAAAAGATGAAAAAGGTGAGCAACCGTTTCACACTGCCACATTTGAAATGATATAATATGTTAATGCAAAGTTTTGAAAACCTGTAAAGCATAGAATGCTGAATTGTCTTGAACATATTAATAAACAAAATATTAGCAATCTGTTTCTAGGTGTTTACTTTAAAAAAATGTTTTTCTACATGAGCATCACAGAGAAAAAATAGTCCAGTAAGTTATTCTGTATTAAAAGAAACAGCTATTTCCCTAACCAAAAAATTGTTAATTTAACTACAGGAGTGGAAATTAAGAAATAAAATATTGAACAAAGTCATTCTTATAAAATCGATTTTTTCGTCTCATTTTACTTTCCTTTCATCCTATCCCTTTGTCCCTTTTCAAATTTTCTAAACACTGAGAGATGGCATGGAGAAAAATATGAGCTCCTTGTCATCTCTTCATCATCAGCAGCACTAGGTAGTATTTTCTGTGTTTATTATACATGTGCTGTAGGCCAGTTAAAAGAGGAAATGACAATTTTATTTCAGATTGTGATTTGCCCTTTGTAAGGTAAGGTATGGATTGTCATGATCTCCCAGCCAGGTGCAAGTTCCATTTGCCCATGAAGGGTAAATTTCTGTATGAAAAACATAAGTCTATTTTGGAGACAAATGTAGACATAGTAACCTCATGATAATATATTCCACATCAAGCTGGATAACTGATAAAATGTGTGAAAAAGTCACTTTTAAAATTATGCTGATGAAACCTTTTCCATAAAATGGAAATCTCATCAGTGTATACATGTCAATCCCAATCACCCAATTCAGCACACACAAATATTATATATGTACTGTACATGCACAAACTTATAAATGTGGGTTGAATATTCACTAGTTAATTTCTTTTACAAAAGTAATATTTAAAGTAAAACAAAACTTTTATTTGTAATACATTTTATGTGTGATCATATTAACATAACATCCATGTGTGTGCTTCTATCTTTAGAAAATACCATAGCATAAGGGTGGTAGAAGCATTAGAATACTGCAAATGAACCATCATTAGCCTGTTAACTTCAGTGTCTCTCTCTAACTCTGGAATTGAAAGGAATGATAACATAGAATTATTGTTTAGGTACATACTATTACAACAACCAGTGAATATAAACCGATGGTTCTATCATTTCCTTCCATTCCTTTCATCATTTCCCTGGTTGCCTTGAGCGTGAAAACTCCTGGCTGCATAGTGTTTCACAGGCAGAAGGGTGAATAAAGATTTAAGAAAAATATTAAAGAAAAATATGATTCTTTTCATTATTACAAAAAGGGAATTAAAATGCTTACAAGTAAACATGCATTACCTTTTTATTTTTTTACATTAATATACAAGGATGCAGTAAATGTTATCTTATATAGATGACCAAGATTGCCTGCACCAGTACAGCTGTGTTACAGCCTCTGTTCTGAATTGTTGAAATCAATTCCATACTGGTTGTTAAACATTTTTAATGTTATTTCTTCAGTTAACTAAAATCTTAAAATGTTTTTGAGATAGTTAACTGAGTCTTTATTATACAACTGAGTCTATCATGTATATCATGTGTATATGATTATGATGTGTATATGAATATATTGTTTGGAGGAATGTCCTGGATTTTATAGAAAAAGGATTAAGGAAGGTCACTCTCAAAGCAGGGTGCTATAATTTCAGTGCAATAACTGCTTGAAGAATAAATATATATAGTTGTTTTTAAATCCTGCCTATTGTCATTATTTAACTTTTTTTTTTACTGAAATATATATTGTGGTAATCAAAAGGCACATAGCTTTTAATACATACTTGTTTCTTTATTGGCCAGATATCCTTAAACACAGGCAACGTTAAAATAAATAATTGCAAAAGTAAAATAAAAGAGAAAACCACTGATAGAATAATAAAAAGAATAAGAAGAGTCATTATGAAATGTTAAGGCAGGAAGAAGTAAGAATTGGAAATGCAACTGTGTATTGTATATTCTTCACAGCAAATTTTACCTCTTCCTGAGGATGACTTGTTTTGTTATAGAGTGATTATTCATTTTAATAAAATATGGCATACAAGTAGGTCATGAACCTTAACATACACATGTCAAGTTTTTTGAAATTTAGAATAACTTCCAACAAAGTAAGTTAGAGAAAACCTTAGTGAAAACAAAGGTAAGATTTAATTTAGTTTGTATGTTCATAGATGTTAAAGTATATTAAGTAAAATTGTGTGCTAACTCAATATGCTCATTTTTTTCAGAAGCCAGTGGAACTTGGGAAATGTATAATTCCAAGCAAGTAATAAAATAAACACATATTCTGAACACACATGTATGGTGTTTCTGGAGAGATGATATAGCTAAAGCTTCACAGGCCCTAAAGGAATTAGAGAGGAGGGTGAAACAAGAAGGTGGATCATGAGGGTGGAACTACAGTAATTTCAAAACCCCAAAACAAGCATAATCCAGACCAAAAGCCACATTCTGACCCCAGGAAAATCTGCAATGCCAAGTGCAGCTCTGAGCACAGAGGATGTGCTTTATAAACACTTGTTAGATGAGTGATTTGTTCATTATAGGTTTTGCTATATGTATATTGAAATGCAATGTTATACATACACTTGTTTACACAAATAAATGTTAAAAAGCATATATATAACATACATATTATTCAAGATTATTCACAATTGTAATTACATAATAATGTAGCTAAAATCACTTCTACAAAAAGGTACTGTATATAAGGCAGCCAAGAATAATAAAATAATCTGTTTTTGTTAGAGCATAATACTGACTACCTACTATGAGGATATTTTCAAGGTTTAAATGAAGGTTCTCAAACATTTTTAAACCAAATGATATTTTCCAGTTTAAAGAAAGTTAAATATAATTTAGAGCATTTTTATCTTTTGACTCTATTTCCACTGATCGTATTTACAAGAGATTAACAGCCTATCATGAGACATAAATAAATAATTCTAACCAGAAGGGGGAACTCTGAGGAAAAACATAAAGCAATTTTGAGACTCCAATAATACTAAGCATTTTTATTTTTTTGGAAATGAAAAAAGTATTTTCTTTTTGATGTCTTTCCGACTCATGCAAGAGATTTCTGTGCATACATTTTTTATCCTGCTACTTTATCAAATTCATTGACTAGCTCTAGTAGTTTTTTGGTAGCATCTTTAGGATTCTCTATGTATAGTATCATGTCATCTGCCAACAGGGAGTACTTTACTTCTTTTCCGATTTGGATTCCTTTTATTTCTTTTTCTTCTCTGATTGCTGTGACTAAAACTTCCAAAACTTTGTTGAATAAGAGTGGTGAGAGTGGACATCCTTGTCTTGTCCTGATCTTAGTGGAAATGGTTTCAGTTTTTCACCATTGAGAACTATGTTGGCTGTGATTTGTCATATATGGCCTTTATTAGGTTATCTCCAGGTCACTTATCCATTCTTCTGCCTCAGTTAATCTGCTATTGATCCTTTCTAGAGAATTTTTAATTTCATTTTTGTGTTTTTCATCACTGCTTGTTTGCTCTTCATTTCTTTTAGGCCCTTGTTAAATGTTTCTTGTATTTTCTCCTTTCTCTTTCCAAGATTTTAGATCATCTTTCCTATCATTACTCTGAATTCTTTTTCAGGTAGACTGCCTATTTCCTCTTTGTTTGTTTGGTCTTTTGGGTTCTTACCTTGCTCCTTCCTCTGCTATGTGTTTCTCTGTCTTCTCATTTTGCTTAACTTACTGTGTTTGGAGTCTCCATTTCACAGGCTATAGGTTTGTAGTTCCCGTTGTTTTTGGTGTCTGCCCCCAGTGGCTAAGGTTGGTTCAGTGGGCTGTGTAGGCTTCCTGTTGGAGGGGACTTGTGCCTGTGTTCTGGTGGATGAGGCTGGATCTTGTCTTTCTGGTGGGCAGGACTGCATCTGGTGGTGTGTTTTATGGTGTCTGTGACCTTATTATGTTTTTAGGCAGCCTCTGTGCTAATGGGTGGAGTTGTGTTCCTGTCTTGCTAGTTGTTTGGCATAGGGTATCCACCACTGTAGCTTTCTGGTCACTGAGTGGAGCAGGGTCTTAGCATTGAGATGGAGATCTGTGGGACAGCTTTTGCTGTTTAATATTACATGGAGCCAGGAGGTCTCTGGTAGACCAATGTCCTGAACTCGGCTCTCCCACCTCAGAGACACAGGCCTGACACCTGGCTGGAGCACCAAGAACCTGTCAGCCACACAGGTCAGAAGAAAAGGGAGAGATAAAAAATAAATAAATAAATAAATAAAATAAGGTTATTAAAGTAAAAATTAATTATTAAAAATAAAAAAATTAAGAAGTTTTAATTTTAAAAATTAATATTAAAAAATTTCCTTTTGTCTTCTTTGGTCATACAGCTCCTGGTGTTCAGCATTGGATTTGGCCTGCTCTCTGCATATAGGTCACCTGAGGGCATCTGTTTCTGCCCAGACAGGACAGAGTTAAAGTAGCAGGTGGTTCAGGGGCTCTGGCTCACTCAGGCTCGGGGGAGGGAGGTGTGTGGAATGCAGGGTGAGCTTGCAGTGGCAGAGGTCATCATGATGTTGCAACAGCCTGAGGTGCACCGTGGGTTCTCCCAGGGAAGTTGGCCCTTTATCACGGGACCCTGGCAGTGGCAGGTTGCACTGGCTCTCTGGAGGGGAGGTGTCAGTATTGACCTCTGCTTGCACACAGGCCTCTTGGTGGCTGCAGTAGCAGGCTTAGCGTTTCATGCCCGTCTCTAGTGTCTGTGCTGATAGCCGCAGCTCACGCCCATCTCTGGAGCTCATTTAGGCTGTGCTCTGAATCCCCTCTCCTCACACACCCTGTAACAATGGTCTCTTGCCTCTTAGGATGTTCCAGAGTTTTTCCCAGACTCCCACCCAGTTGACTCTGGTGGACTAGGCCCCTTTAGGCTGTGTTTATGCAGCCAACCACAGTTCTCTCCCTGGGATCTGATCTCCGAAGCCCGAGCCTCAACTCTGAGCCCCCACCTGCCCCCGGAGGGTGAGCAGACAAGCCTCTCAGGCTGGTGAGTGCTGGTCGGCACGGATCTTCTTTGGGGGAATCTCTATGCTGTGCCCTCTGCACCCTTGATGGTGCCCTGTCCTCTGTGGCTCTGAAGCTTCCCCCCACCCCCACCCCTGGCCAACCCCTGTCTCCACCAGTGAAGGGCCTTCCTAGTGTGTGGAAACATTTCTTCCTTCACAGCTCCCTCCCCAAGGTACAGGTCCTGTCCCTATTCTTTTGTCTCTGTTTTTTTCTTTTTTCTTTTGCTTTACCCAGGTTCATGGGGAATTTCTTGCCTTTTGAGAAGTCTGAGGTCTTCTGCCAGTGTTCAGTAGGTGTTCTGTAGGAGTTGTTCCACATGTAGATGTATTTCTGATGTGTTTGTGGGGAGGAAGTTGATCTCCACGTCTTACTCTTCTGCTATCTTGAAGGTCTCCTCAGGTTTTGATTATCTTTTATGTCAGGTGAATTAGCTTTCAAATTTGCAGTAAAAAGGTGCAGCTTCAGCAGGTTTGGCTGCCTTGTCCTTTTAAAGTTATTAATGACAACATATTGCAAGTCAGTGCTTTAGAATGCACTAGTTAAACCCTCTGAAACAAAGGATTAGTTCCAATAGTTCAAACAGTAAAAACAGGACTAACATTTCAATGTGAAAAATATGTAGGATCAAGCAATATATTAAATTTGCTTAATAAAGCCCAGTTGGATTAAATTCTATCCTATAATAAATAAAAACACTTTACTCAAAATTGATTTTTTAAAATATATTTCCACTTAAAGGTGATTTCTACTGTATGTTTTCAGCTGACTTTTCTTCTGTTTCTGAAATAGCACAGCTTCCAAGAATACTTTCAAGGGGAAATTAATGCTTTAACTGTGTGTATATTGATGACTCAGCAAATATATTGCTGAGTTGATGACACCTCCCAGAGCTCAAATCCAGTATTTAATGAAGTCTTTCCTAATCTCTTGGCAAGAGAAAGAATAACAATATTTCCCTAAGTTAACAACATATGAAAGTGACAGATTATTCTTTATGATGATTTCTACTCAGATATACATATTTTTCTGGGTATAAGTCCAATACATTTGAAAAGATTTTAGTATCTACCTGTAAATATTGGATATTGATGAATAATTTATCTCACCAGCAGTATTAATTACCTATGAGAAATTTTTATTTTATTTTACAAGTAGGTAAGTTATTTATAACCATGGTTAATCCTATATTATTATTATAAGATTGTTTACTTCAAACTTCAACTAATATTATGTACGAATTGCTAGAAAGTTGAGTGTGCTTAAATATTTTGTCAAATTCTTGGCACCTCATGGAACCTGGCATATTAGAGATAAAACTGCAATAGTGTTTTACTTTGACACTTTCATTTGAATTATATGTGAGTCGTGTTTGGTGACTACTTCTAAATGGAATTGGAAAAGCTTTATTTATATCCCACTTAGAAAATGTAACGGCAATCAACTGCTATATCAAACTACTTTCCCATTCAAAATTGTTTCCATTTGCTTTAAGTGTACTTTCATTCATTCACTCATTCATTCATTCATTCACTAAGAATGTAATGAATATCTACTTAAAACCGAATACTAGGAGGGCAGATAGGAACCTGTGGTTAATGCTTTCTTGCAAGGGAAAGTAAAAAGCAAGACAGCTGTTTATAAGAGATTTTTCAGGTTGAGAAGAAGATGAATGGGGTAGCTCTGTAAAGGCAAAATAGTAATGAAACAACTGGAATAGCATAAGGAATGAGAAGACCTGGGCTAGAAGATGGTAAAGTATAAGTGTAAGATGATCCAGAATTCAAGAGATAAGTTCCATACCTTGAAACTTAATAACCATTTGTTTTTCCTGTTATTTTATCAGTAGCAACTGATTTAGGGCTTTGATATGAGGAATAGAGGGTAGCAATTTTCGAGCCTCTCACTGTTGTGACCTCTCCCGTTGCAGAGCACAGGCTCCGGACGCGCAGGCTCAGCGGCCATGGCTCACGGGCCCAGCCACTCCGCGGCATGTGGGATCCTCCTGGACCAGGGCACAAACTCGTCTCCCCTGCATTGGCAGGCGGACTCTCAACCACTGCGCCACCAGGGAAGCCCTCCTCTATATTTTTTATGTATGTTGTATCGTTTTATTCCTTTCTGCTTCCTACTTGAAATTTCTCAGTCTGATTACCTACCTCACCGATGTGCTCTTTTGATATTTATACTACTATTTACTCAATTTTGGGTACTTTATTTTAAATAACTTTCCATATTATCTTGATCTAAAAAAATATTTCTTATTCTTGTTTGATATTAATAACATTTCCTCTATTTCCTTACATTTTTATTACATTTATTTCTAATTCTAGGTCTTTTCTTTCCTCTAATTTTGGTTCACTCGATATATGTTCTCCATTGTGCTGATTTTGTTTTGAACAACTTTTTAGGGATAGTATTACTCTTCAAATATCTTTTTATTGGCCTGTAAATTCCGTTTCTCCTGGGAAAACTTTCTACTCTACCTGGTAATGTGTCTCATGGAAAGATTTAAATTGAGATCCTTGTCTTTATTAGTTGAAATGATTTGAGAAAAAGAATTGATATGCATCTCTGGATAGAGAGACTTGTGTGCCACAAAATCACTGCTAATCATTCTTCTTTGTTGGCAGCCCAGGCATATCCTTCATTCCGTATGTCACTGAGCAAACTTTGGTAGAAGCAACATTTGGAAGAAGTAGTTAACTCAGAGTTTCTTATCTTCATTCACAAAAGATAATTTTTCTGGGTATAGAATTTAGTTAGACAGATTTTCGTTCCTATTATCAGTACTTTTAAGATGCTATTCCATTGTCTTCTACTTGCATAAAATATAACAAGGAGTATATTGTAACTTTTAGATCTGTTCCTTTCCATATGAAATTCTTTTTTTCCTTCTGGATGCTTTTAAGATTTTCTCTTTATCACTAGTTTCAAGCAATTTTATTATGATGTGCCTTGATATTATATTATTTTTATTTCTTCTGATTTGGTTTGTGGAACTTCTAGGATCTATGAGTTTATACTTTTCATTGAACTGAGAAATTTTTAATCATCATTGCTAAAATAATTTTTTCTGCAATCTCATCCTTCTGAGGCTCCAATTATATATATATATATATATATATATATATATATATATATATATATGTATATATAAATGATACCACTTCATGTTGCCCCATATACATTTCTGTTCATACTTATTCAGTCTTTTTTAACATTTGTATATCATTTTCACTGCCTTTAACTTTAGTGATATTTTCTTCTGCAGTCTAATCTACTGCTAATCATATATTATATTTTAAAAAAATGATCTCTACAAGCTCCATTTCCATTTAAAAAAAAATCTTCCACTATATTTATCATCAATGTTCCTTTCTTCTTTAAATCTTTATGCTACTTAGATATTGCCCCTCCAATCAGCACTTTAGAACCAAGATATTGTATATTGCCAATTTCTTTGGAGAATAGTAGCATTCTATATCCTTGACCTTACTATTTATAGAAAGATAGATAGCCTTATACATTGTTTAAGGTCCTTATCTACTAAATTTGATATCTCTCACATTTCTGGATCTGTTTATATGAACAGTTTTACTCCTGTTTATAGGCAATAATTACCTGCTTCTCTAGATGCCTGATAACTTTAAAATTGGGTGCCAGAAATTGTGCATTTTGTATTCTTTGGTACTGGATTTTGTGATATTTCTTTAAACAGCATTAAATTTTGGTCTAATGTGCAGTTAAGTAACTCAAATGTTAATTTGGTCCTTTTGATCTTTGCTTAAAGTCTTAGTATGGCCAATTCAGAGCAATGTTTATTCTGGGACTAGTTTAGCTTCACTAATAAGGTAATGCCCTTTTGAGAAATGTATCCAATGTCCCCTGTATTACAAGTTTTCTCCACTCTGGTTGATAGGAGCACTGTCTATTTCCAGTCATTTGTAATGAGCTCTAGAGGTTATTTGACCTAACGCTTTCCAGTGGTCTTTCCCTTTCTCATGCATTTAAAGATCATTATTCAGCTAAATCCTTGAGAGTATTTGTCTGTAGATATGTGGATCTTTTGCTCTCTGTGTATCCCTCTCTTCAATATGAGTCTGCTCCACAAATTCTAGTTACTTCAGCTTCTCTGAATGCATATATCTATCTCCTCAACCACATGAGACTACAAGGATGTTTTGTTCCACCTCCCTGATACAATTGTCTGGAAGTTGCTTTCAGGGATTAAGCCAGGGCAGTTGTCTGGCTCTTCTCTCAGGGACCCCTTCTTTCAAACATCAGAGTTCTCCACCTATTCTTAGCCAATGTCTGAAAGCTATTGTATAATATATATGTTTCTATCAGTTTACAATGGTAGCACAATTCATCTAGTAGTTAATCACTTATGGAAGTCTAAATGAGGGTTTTGAGAGAAGTGCGTAGAGAGGTCAATTTTTGGAGGCAACTGATCAATTCTTACCTATAGTCATGAGTTTTTCATGTTAATAAAATTTTGTGCTGATCTGATAATGTCTTCTCACCCGCACTTTAGATCTAGGATATTGCATATATCTAATGTCTGTAAAAAAAATTGATAAGTAAAGATTATTTCAAGCAATGCAGAATAAAAGCAATTCTTTAGGGAAGGCAATTTTTTGATAAAGAGAAAATTTTTATTTCAAGGCAATGAAAGGGAAAAGCATAGCAAACTAAAACCACCTTTTCCCAATCTAACTCTTCCTTCCTACCACCTTTCCTTCCAGGCTGTATTCATACCTCTAATACCATCTTAGGTGAACCTTCTCAGATTTTCTCACAGTGTTTTATTATCTCTTCATATCCATGTCCACCCTTTTTCAACCATTTTTCTAGGATTAAATTTGGGGAGGGAGGAGGCAGAATTTCCTAGTTTACCATTTGGCAGGAAATAAATGTATATATTTTCTTAAATTTCAAACTTCTTATAATGTCTTTTCCCCAGACCCTTTCTAAAGTCTGAACATTTGTGTCTCCCAAAATTCATATGCTGAAACCCTAACCCTAAAATGTGCTGATATTAGTAGGTGAGTTTTTCGAGATGTGATATGTCATGAGGGAGAAGCCTAAGAATGGGATTAGTGTCAAAGAGGCCCCAGAAAACTCCCTCACCCCAGCAGCCATATAAGAAAACAGTGAAAAGTCTGCAACCAGGAAAATAATCTGACGAAGCTGGCACTTTGATCTTGGACTTCCAGTCTTTAGAACTGTAAGCAATAGACTTTTGTTGTTTATAGGCTACCCAGTCTGTATTATTTTGCTTTATCAGCCTGAATGGACAAAGACCACCTTTAACATTCTATTTTAACACCAGCCACTATCCACCACTGTAGATTTCTCTAAACCTGTGTTTTAACTTTATTTCCATAATAGTTTGCAGCCAAGAAAAAGTGGTAGCCAAGCCTTCAATAAAATGATCTTTTATGCAGAGCATGGCTGGCACAGAAGGTAATGGTGAGATCTGAGTCTAGACAGGAGATACACTATAGATGCACTAACATATGGACATTAAGAATATAATTTGCTTTTAGGCAATGAGTCTTGTAGGCATTGTTTGAGGGAGAATGACTAAATGGACTCATATTTTAGATAGATATCTCTGGGAAGTAGAATTAAAGCAAAGAGATCAGTTAAGTTGATGAGTGATAAAACCGGAAGTTAATGCAAAGAGGGATGAGAGAATGGGTTTAAATTCTGAAGAATTTTTGGTAAATTCATCTGGATTATTCAATGACAAATGTGGAAAAACAAGGTACCGCAAAGAGCAAAGAATGTTTTTTTGTGTTTCTAGGTTGGATATTAGGATGGATAAGGGTACTATCATTTGAAGTAGAGAATACAGAAAGATCATCTTTTCATCAGCAAAGAGTGTTTTTTGTTTGTTGAGTTTAAATATCTCTGGGATATACAGATAGAATCTGAGGTTTGTGGTTGCAGGTGGAAGTTCAGATATATTTTTTAGTTTAGTTATGGTGATCTTGTTATCTCAGGCATTGTTACCTAATCTTACCCTCTTAAAATGTGTCTAATTTTTAAAGGCTAAAAATAGACAAGAGGTGATTAAATGGTATAATTCTGTATTAAACAACCAAATTCGAATACTCTATATTTCTGTAATGAAACACCATTGCATATAGGCCAAAATGAAGCTGGCTTAAATTTAATTTTCTTCAGTTGTAAGCATGAGAGCAGGGAGATTTTACTTTTTGGATTCTTAGTTATATGAAGAAAAGTTCTGTTTCTCTGAGCATAAAGGGATTCTGCAATCTTGAAAAACTTGTAATACAGGTCACCAAACAACCTTACTCACCCAAGAGTTCTAATCTTTTCATCTATCAGTCCTTTTATTGTTACTCTCAGGAAAGAGGGGAAATTTACAAATTTGTTAGTCTTTGATTCAACTCTTTGACATGTAAAATGGCCCAAAAAGCTGACAGAAAAAAATTAAAAACCTAGATAACCACACATTGAATAAGAGCATGGGTAATTGGGATAGAGTGTACCATGAAAACAATGGTGTTTACTACATACAGGCATTAAAGTCACAGGTGAGCAGTATTATTGAAAGGTGAGCAAAGCACAGCTCACTTCTTTTCTTCTGCCCTGAGAAAAGCTGATGGCACATAACATAGCTGAAAAGATACAGTGCTCTATTAAGAACATTTCCTAACTTCCTGTCCCTTTAACTTTAGTCCTGACATGGCATACGCTTTAGAATAGATCTTATGACTTTTCTGACATTGTGACATTACATCTTGCTTCTAGCTGTGTTGACTATTCCAAAAGAATATTTTTGGAGGTGAGATACAATTAGTGGTGCCAGAAACTCTCTCTACATGTAGGCAGCACAGATGATAGCTGGAGAAAGGTGGGCCAATAATAGTTTAGCTATATCATCATCTAGGCCTCAGGGATATCTACAAAACTGAGAACCTCATCCACAACTTTGTTTCAGAGGGCTTTGTTAGCTGTAATAACTGAATTTAAATTGGGCAGGATAAAATATAGATAAGAAGTCTTCTTAGCTAAATGCTTATGCTCTTTTAATCACAGAATATCAGGGATAATTCTGGGATGTTCTGAAACTCAGAAAAATTTCTGGGATAAATACCACATTTTGTATTGTGCTCTGAGGACAAATTCTACATGACCAGATTAACGAAACTAGACAGCCAGTATTCCTGTATATTCAGAGTTGAAAAAGATTTTCTTACTTATCCTTACTACTGAATTAGCTTTCCAATGAAAGAGCATGTGTTTTTTAGTCTAACGTACAGAATTATTTTAAAATACAGTAAATACATTTAAACTGCTTATCATCAACTTCTATTCTTTTAAAACTCCCTTAAACTCTGCAGAAAATCACCTATATATTAATTCAAGAAAAATTTATACGATGTTTGAAATATCAAGGTGTATTCAGGATAGAATTACCAGAACAGGATACAAAAACTGTACTTTGATCCTACATCTTATTTTCCTAGAATAGGAAATGCAGCAGGGAGGAAGCATTAACAGGAACAAAATGGAATTATTACTAGAAGGTTTGAATTTAAGCCAGCTCCACCAGCCACTAGCTGTTTGTGTTGAGCAACACAATTTTCCATAACTTGATTATTATCATGGGGTTGTTGTGAAAACAACATAGGTTATGAAAGTCCTTTCGAATAATAACAAAATATAAATGATTGATTACTGTTACCAAGCATTTTTCAAAGTGGCAAAGGAACCTTAAATTTCCATTATTCAATACCTTATAATGCTATTTTTTGCTTTTCTTCTGTAGTCAAATCTAATGTGTTTATTAGTTATAAAAGTGAATATTACTCTATAAAATATTACTGCTTATTATTAAAAAAAAACTTGGGGAAGTTTTGTAACAACTATCACATTTAGAAGGCTTTCATTTCCTTTTTATTCTTTCTATGATATAAACCTTTCATTAGGTAGGTAGATACTACTTTTATGGAATTCTACTAATACTACTGGAATAATTTCTAGGGAAGAATTGTTTATAAACAGTTCTCCTTATGTTGTTTTTCTGCAATGCTTACCCCCCACCCGGCCAATTAATGCAGTGGTATATTGGGAAAATTCCAAGAATTTTTATTCTAGTTTTTGAGAAAGGTAAATGAAGCTTATATTTTGAAAATCTTCCCAGGAGATTATCCTTGAAAAATCTTATACATTATGTTCCTTATTATGTCCTTACAAAAATAACAGTAATAATGATAATAAAAGTAGCCAATATTTATTGAGCACTTACTATGAGTTCACATTTTTCTAAAGACTTTGAATACATTATCTCAATTAATACCCAAAATGATAAATACGCCCCAATTTATAGAAGCAGAAACTGAGTCTTAGGTCATTTAAATTGCCGAAGGTCATCGGCACTTAAAAGGCAGGGTTTCATTTAAGGACAATCCTGTCTCCAGAATCCTTGTATTTATAATTACAATCTGACATGTATAAGGAAAATATATATGTGGAATTGAAATACAATTGGTCAAAGTTCATTAATACACGGACAAAAGTAGAAGGGCACTAATACTCTCTCACATCGAGAAAAGCCAGCAATCGTAAATGTGTTATATGAAATTTACCTTGAGTGTTGTACTTTGATAGATTTCAGAAATGATATTCTATTTTAGTATTATTCTTCCTGTCTTTTTCTATCTTCAGAATTTAGTATGGATCTTGCCATAGTGAGTACCCAATAAATGTTGTCAAATAAAATTGGAACTTGATGTGTTGGTTTCTCCCATTTCTACTATGAGAGAAAAACATAAGATAATGAAGTAGACCAGGAAGGTAACATTATATTGAATATCTACTAACTTGCACGCACATTTTATACATCATTGCATTCCATCTGCATCACGAACGAGTTGGTTATTTTGAACTTCACATTATATGATGAGTCATTTGCTTAAGCTTTCACATTTGACTATTGGAAGAATCAGGATCTGGATCCAAGTTTTTTAATAGTTTTCCACCTTGTCTACACAAATTTGTACGAGTTAAAATGTTTCTTTGCCTCCCTGGCATGCTTTCTTCTCCATGCAGCGGCTAATGGAAGCTTTACAAACTTGTGTTCTTCTTCCAGGTGACTGACATTTTGAGGAAATGTGGGAGGGCAGGATCCTTGATGCACACATAATGTTCCTCCCTACAGTGTAGATATTTCTTACTTTTGCTAATATGGAGGACTTTCATTTGCGGATACAGCCAAGTCAGCTTTCCAACTTGAAGGTCAGAAAATCAGACTTGTCTTCTAGAATTGGATCTGGATTCCTCTCTCATCTTTGTTTTGCTGATAAGACATGATTACCCTTCACAGAATCACCTACACTGATTTTTTCTCCAGTTCAGCAAAGATAAGTCAAATAATAAAGGGATTTTGTTTATATTTTCTGAAAGGATTTCCACAATTACCCTGCTCATGTTTAGCAATGTTTCCTTTTTTTTTCTTCTTCTTGCATAGGAGTCCGATTTCAATAAAGCATTCAGAATCTCTAATTAGAAAAACAAAGTTTTCATAGACATGAAAAATCTATGGATCTTTGGCATATTTTCTCTTGGGATGTAATATCTAAATTATCCTGCAGAACTGTGAGATTTTTACTCTTTTGTAATAAGAAGGTTATTTGCTAAAAAAAAAAAAAAAAAGGGCAAAAATCCCTGAAGATTGACCTTGGTTTGGAAAGTATTTTGAATATACAAAATATTGCAGTATACCGTGTAATTTTATGGAAATTTGATACCAGACCTTATTTAATTTATACACTAAGCTATGATAACTCTAGGCTTTCTAGTCTGATTTATGCTGGAGGAACTGTGGGAAAAGAGGACATTATTTTGTGGTCATGCTCAATAATTGCAACATGCTGTAAAGATTGTGCTATGGTAAATCTAAATAATTACAAAGTTATCTGTACAATATGACATGCTTTCTGTTCTCCTGGGATGGTACACTGGACCAGAAGTTCTAAAATTTCACTAAAGCTGATAATAACCTTCCAATTAATTGTGAAATATATGATTACCAGACAAGAGAGAGCACCAAAAGTGCAGTGAAGTAACTATGTCCTAGATTTGTAAATCATATGATGGATAAGAAAAGACTCACCTTGGTTGACCCAGGAAAATGTGATAGCTCTGAGGATATACGGGAACCTGTCATTCTTCATCTTATATTAACTAATACGTAATGTATGTGTCTCTGGAGAAACTTCAAAAAAGAACAGTAAAATTGTCTGACACTGTCAAATCTAGAATAGAAAAGGTTTTAAAAAATAAGTGTTCTGAAGATTT
This sequence comes from Phocoena phocoena, assembly GCF_963924675.1. Classification (NCBI taxonomy): domain Eukaryota; kingdom Metazoa; phylum Chordata; class Mammalia; order Artiodactyla; family Phocoenidae; genus Phocoena; species Phocoena phocoena. The sequence goes on along the minus strand of NC_089235.1, from coordinate 26,930,142 downwards.
TGGTTTTTTATCTCTTTTTAAAAAAATTATTCTTTGCATGTGTTTGTCATTACCTATACCTGCATCACTGATGATTTAATTGAGGAACACATTTATTTTCCAAAATTTTATTGATATTTTATAGGTCAAAATATAATACACACATTTGTCTATTCTTGATGACTATGTATAATGCAAATATCTAAATTTAAAGAAATATTTTCCTGAAGTTAAGCTAAATCCAATAGTAAAGTAGGTATTTAAGAGCAGTTTGAAAACTTCCCAAATAAATACATTAGTAATAGATTGTGCATATATATATATTTCTTTAAGGAAAAGTAGTTTATACTGTCCATATCATTTCTCTGCTCCAATGCTCACTTATGGAATTTAGCATAAAATTCATAATTGTTACCAAGACCTACAATGTCTGCTGCCCATGATCTGGTCTGCCTGCATCTCTAATTTCATCTTCTTCCTCACTTCTCCTCCATTTCCATGGTTCATCAAATGACCTTCTTTCTGTGGCTGAAAACGTCAACATCTTTTCTTCCATAGTGTTTTTGGTCTTGCTATTCTCTCTGCTTGGAAATCTCTGCTCCCAGATTTTTCATGATGTGTCCTTCTTGTCATTCAACTGTTAGCTCATCTATTACCTGCTAAGACACAATGGCATCATCGGAAAAAAAAGAAAAAAATTGGCATTATATATTATTTATATTATGTATCACTATTTTAAATCTTCACTTTTGTTTTAGTCTTGGATACACAATTTTAGTCTTGGGTACACAAGTATATTAAAGGCTTATATCAGTCAATTTATGTCAATAATCATTAATTGATACCAAAATGTGTAAGTGAAAGTTTGACAAGATACAAGATAATCATGTAGACCCAATCTGCCCCCTCAAAAATTAATTATTAATATCAAAGAGAATATAGTAACTTCATAGATAAGAAATCTGGCAGATACTACTTTAGCCAATAGATCAAGTGCAATATCACCAGTAATAGAATCAGCTGGTATCATGATCCTCCTGATATGATACACTAATAAGGATCAAATACTATTTTGATGTTGCTTAAGCCAGAAATACATAATCTGAATATAATAATGAAGAAGCACCAGGCATACCCAAATTGAGGGACATGTCACCAAATCATTGCTCTCTAAGCTCTTAAAATTTTAAGGTTTTGAAATACAAAGAAGATATAAGAACTATTTCAGAGTAGATTTAATTAAAATATAACAGTTTTTCCAAAGGAAATGCAGATACAAGATACTTAACAAATTTTTGCCTTTGGTTGACTACCCTGAAGACCAAGTCCTAGTAGTCCAATATAGGAGGGTAAAAATTTTAAAAATGGTTTCCAATGAATATATCTGACATGTATTTACCAGATGCTTCTACTTATCTCATTGACTTCAATTTAACATTGTCTAAATGTTATTGAGCTACAAACAGAACATATGTTGAAAATTATGGGAGACTACATGTTTTCTTGTATGAAGAATAAGATCTTCCCTCAAGGAACTTAGAATATGCTTCCTTTATTTAGCTATCTCATCAATTGTTACAATCTCATAATTGTAATCAATTATACACTATTTTTGTCTTTGGAAAACAGTAAAGACTAAGTAGTTTCCAAAATCATATTTAACGAGTGGAGTACATTAATGGAGATAGTCTATAAATAGCTTCTATTTTTAAACTGTATTAAAATGTAAAACTATAAACTGTGCCCATCACTCTTATTGTTCTATAAAGCTATACTTCAATATGATTTTTAATCATACACAATGAAATAGAATGCAAGTCTTTCATCAAAAATTTTCAATAAAACATTGTTAAGGGAGTAAAATACAATGATTCTAGTCTATATGCTTAAAATTGTCCTTGGTCAATTGAGTTATACTTTAAGAATTCAGTCAGTGGAAATAAAGTGAATCTAATTGAATACTTTCTTCTCCTATGATTGATTTTTCATGAGAATTAACATTTTTTGTCCTCTATACTAATCTATATTAGACTCATTCAGTCACTAAATATTTATTGGGTGCATGTTTGGTGTTAAGAGAAGATACAACTGTGAACAAAACCGCCATGTACCCTGTCTCTCCCTACAGCCTAGTAGTAACTCTACATTATAATGTGGTTTACTGTGTGGAACTTTATAGGATGGAGACTATCAGAGCACAGGAAAATATACTATATGGAGTGATTCACTTTCCTTTTTGCTTTCGTTCCTGTCTTTCATTTAATCCATATGTATCAAGTTCCTACTCTATTCCAAAACCTATGGAGGTGATTTTTGGTATCTAGAGTTTCATCCTAAAGAAGATAGCAGTCTATGAGGAGAGATAGATAAGTAGATGATTAATCATTAAATAGGAAGCCTATTGATGTAGATTTCACTACCAGCATCTCCTTCTGCAAATATTTTGTGGTCTCTGGGTACTGTTCCGTTTCTTCTCTTAATTTTCACTACGGATCATCGTTGACTTATGATGGGATTACATGCCAATAAACTTACCCTAAATCAAAAATATTTTAAGTCAAAATGCACTGAATACACCTAACCTACTGAACATCATAGCTTAGCCTAGAACACTTGTGTTAGCCTACAGTTGAGCAAAATCTCCTAACACAAAGCTTTTTTTTTAATAATAAAGTGTTGAATACTTCATGTAATTCATTGGCTATTGTACTGAAAGTGAAAATCAGAATGGCTGTGAATTTATAGGTCATTTACCCTCCTGATCACATGGTTGGTGGAACTAAGGCTCACTCCTCTTGCCCAACATCACGAGTATCTTACCCCATGTCCCTAGTCCAGGAAAAGCTCAAAATTCAAAGTAAGATTTCTACTGAATGAATATTGATTTCACACCATCATAAAGTCAAAAGATCCTAAGTCGAACCATCCAGAGTTGGGGACCATCTGTAGTAACGTGAAAATTCTTATTTGGATTTTTTTTTTCTTTTTGTACACCTTTATTGGAGTAAAATTGCTTTACAATGTTGTGTTAGTTTCTGCTGTACAACAAAGTGAATCAGCTATATGTATACTTATAAGCCCATATCCCCTCCCTCTTGAGTCTCCCTCCCACCCTCACTAGTCTATCGCTCTAGGTCATGACAAAACATTGAGCTAATTTTCCTGTACTGTGCAGCAGCTTCCCACTAGCTATCTATTTTACGTTTGGTAGTCTATATTTGCTACTCTCTCACTATGTCCCAGCCTCTCTTTCCCTCCATGTGTCCTCAAGTTCATTCTCTACATCGGCATCTTTATTCCTGTCCTGTCACTAGGACCATCAGTATAAATTTTCTAGATTCCATATATATGCGTTAGCATACGGTATGTGTTTTCTCTTTCTGACTTACTTCACTCTGTCTGACAGACTTTGGGTCCATCCACCTCACTACACATAACTCAGTTTCGATCCTTTTTATAACTGAGTAATATTCCATTGTATATATATATATGCCACATCTTGTTTATCCATTCATCTTTCGATGGACATTTAGGTTGCTTCCATGTCTTCGCTATTGTGAACAGTGCTGCAATGAACATTGTGGTGCATGTATCTTTTTGAATTATGTTTTTCTCAGGGTATATGCCCAGTAGTGGATTGCTGGGTCATATAATATTTTAAGGAACCTCCTTACTGTTCTCCACAATGGCTGTATCAATTTGCATTCCTACCAACAGTACAGGGAGGGTTCCCTTTCTCCACACCCTCTCCAACATTTATTGTTTCTAGATTATTTAATGATGGCCATTCTGACCAGTGTGAGGTGATATGTCATTGTGGTTTTGATTTGCATTTCTCTAATAATTAGTGATGTTGATCACCTTTTCATGTGTTTTTTGGCAATCTCTACCTCTTCTTTGGAGAAATGTCTATTTAGGTCTTCTGCCCATTTTTGGATAGGGTTGTTTTATTTTTTGATATTGAGCTGCATGAGTTGCTTGTATATTTTGGAGATTAATCCTTCATCAATTGCTTCATTTGCAAATATTTTCTCCCATTCTGAGGCTTGTCTTTTTCTCTTGTGTATGGTTTCCTTTGCTGTGCAAAAGCTTTTGAGTTTCATCAGGTCCCATTTATTTATTTTTGTGTTTATTTCCTTTTCTCTACAAGGAGGGTCAACAAATATCTTTCTGTGATTTATGGCATAGAGTGTTCTGCCTGTGTTTTCCTCTAAGAGTTTTATAGTGTCTGGCCTTACATTTAGGTCTTTAATCCATTTTGAATTTACTTTTTGTGTATGGTGTTAGGAAGTATTCTCATTTCCTTCTTTTACATGTAGCTGTTCAGTTTTTCCAGCACCATTTACTGAACAGGCTGTCTTTTCTCCATTTTATATTCTTGCCTCCTTTGTCAAAGATAAGGTTACCATATGTGCATGGGTTTATTTCTGGGTTTCTATCCTGTTCCATTGATCTACATTGCTGTTTTTGTGCCAGTACCATAAAGCCTGGATTACTGTAGCTTTGTAGAATATTCTGAAGTCAGGGAGCCTGATTCCTCCAGCTCCTTTTTTCTTTCTCAAGATTGCTTTTGGTATTTGGAGTCCTTGTGTTTCCAACAAATTGTAAATTTTTTGTTCTAATTCTGTGAAAAATGCCAGTGGTAGTTTGATAGGGATTGCATTGAGCCTGTAGATTGCCTTGGGTAGTATAGTAATTTTCACAATGTTGATTCTTCCAATCAAAGAACATCATATTTCTCTCCATCTGTTTGTATCATCTTTGATTTCTTTCATCAGTGTTTTATAATTTTCTGCATACAGGTCTTTTGCCTCCATAGGTAGCTTTATTCCTAGGTATTTTATTCTTTTTCTTGTAATGGTAAATGAGAGTGTTTCCTTAATTTATCTTTCTGATTTTTGTTGTTAGTGTATAGGAATGCAAGGGATTTTTGTGCATTACTTTTGTATACTGCTACTTTACCAAATTCATTGATTATCTCTAGTAGTTTTCTGGTGGCATCTTTAGGGTTTTCTATGTATAGTATCATGCCATCTGCAAACAGTGAGATTTTTATGTCTTCTTTTGCAACTTGGATTCATTTTATTTCTTTTTCTTCTCTGATTGCCATGGCTAAAACTTCCAAAACCATATTGAATAATAGTGGTGAGAGTGGGCACCCTTGTCTTATTCCTGATGTTAGAGGAAACACTTTCAGTTTTTCATCATTGAGAATGATTTGTTGTGGGTTTGTCATATATGGCTTTTTTTTAATGTTGAGGAAGGTTTCCTCTGTGCCCATTTTCTGGAGAGTTTTTATCATAAATAAGTGTTGAATTTTGTTGAAAGCTTTGTCTGCATCTATTGAGATTAAAATATGGTTTTTATCCTTCAATTTGTTAATATGGTATATCACATTGATTGATATGCATATACTGAAGATTCCTTACATTCCTGGAATAAACCTCACTGGATCATGGTGTATGATCCTTTTAATGTACTGTTTATTCTGCTTGCTAGTATTTTGTTGAGGATTTTTGCATCTATGTTCATCAGTGATATTGGTCTGTAATTTTCTTTTTTCATGACATCATTGTCTGGTTTTGGTGTCAGGGTGACGGTGACCTCATAGTAATAGTTTGGGAGTGTTCCTTCTTGTGCTATATTTTGGAAGAGTTTGAGAAGGATAGGTGTTAGCTCTTCTCTAAGTGTTTGATAGAATTCGCCTATGAATTCTGGGCTTTTGTTTGTTGGAAGATTTTTAATCACAGTTTAAATTTCAGTGCTTGTGATTGGTCTGTTCATATTTTCTATTTCTTCCTGGTTCTGTCTTGGAAGTCTGTACTTTTCTAAGAATTTGTTCATTTCTTCCAGGTTGTCCATCTTATTGGCAATAGTTGCTTATAGTACTCTCTCATGATGTTTGTATTTCTGTGGTGTCAGTTATTACTTCTCCTTTTTCACTTCTAATTCTGTTGATATGAGTCTTCTCCTATTTTTCCTGATGAGTCTCTCTAATGGTTTATCAATTTTGTTTATCTTCACAAAGAACCAGCTTTTAGTTTTATTGATCTTTGTTATTGTTTACTTCATTTCTTTTTCATTTATTTCTGATCTGATCTTTATCATTTCTTTCCTTTTGGTAACTTTGGGGTTTTTTTTGTTTGTTTGTTCTTCTTTCCCTAACTGCTTTAGGTGTAAACTTAGGTTGTTTATTTGAGGTTTTTCTTGTTTCTTGTGATAGGATTGTATTGACATAAACTTCCCTCTTAGAACTGTTTTTGCTACATCCCATAGGTTTTGAGTCATCATGTTTTCATTGTCATTTGTTTCTAGGTATGTTTCTTGTTTTTTTTTTTTGGGTTGTTTTTTTTTGTGTGTGTTTTTTTATTTGTGGTATGCGGGCCTCTCACTGTTGTGGCCTCTCCCACTGTGGAGCACAGGCTCTGGACGTGCAGGCTCTGTGGCCATGGCTCACTGGCCCAGCCACTCTTCGGCATGTGGGATCTTCTCGGACCGGGGCACGAACCCATGTCCCCTGCATCAGCAGGCAGACTCTCAACCACTGCGCCACCAGGGAAGCCCTCTAGGTATGTTTTGATTTCCTGTTTGATTTCTCCAGTGATATCTTGGTTGTTTAGCAGTGTATTGTTTAGCCTCTTAGTGTTTGAATTTTTTACAGTTTTTTTCCTGTAATTGATATTTAGTCTCATAAAGTTTTGGTTGGAAAAGATGCTTGATATGATTTCAGTTTTCTTAACTTTACCTAGGCTTGATTTGTGACCCAAGATGTAATCTATCTTGGAGAACGTTTGTGCACACTTGAGAAGAAAGTGTATTCTGTTGTTTTGGATGGAATATCTTATAAATATCAATATGTTCACCTGGTCTAATGTGTCATTTAAAGCTTGTGTTTCCTTTTTTATTTTCTTTTTGGATGATCTGTCCATTGGTGAAAGTGGGGTGTTAAAATCACCTACTATTATTGTGTTACTGTTGATTTCCCCTTTATGGCTGTTAGCATTTGCCTTATATACTGAGGTGTTCCTATATTCAGTTCATAAATATTTACAAGTGTTATATCTTTTCTTGAATTGATCCCTTGATCATTATAAATGTCCTCCCTTATCTCTTGTAATAGTCTTTATTATAAAGTCTATTTTGTCTGATATGAGTATTGCTACTCCAGCTTTCTTTAGATTTCCATTTGCATGGAATATCTTTTTACATTCCGTCACCTTCGGTCTGTATGTGTCCCTAGGTCTGAAGTGGGTCTCTTGTAGACATAATATATACAGGTCTTGTTTTTGTATCCATTCAGCCAGTCTGTGTTTTTTTGGTTGGAGCATTTAATCCATTTACATTTAAGGTAATTATTGATATGTATGTTCCTATTACCATTTTCTTAATTGGTTTGGGTTTGTACTTGTAGGTCTTTTCCTTCTGTTGTGTTTCCTTCCTATAGGAATTCCTTTAGCATTTGTTGTAAAGCTGGTTTGGTGGTGTTAAATTCTCTTAGCTTTTGCTTGTCTGTAAAGCTTTTGATTTCCCCATTGAATTGGAATGAGACCCTTGCTGTAATCTTGGTTGTAGGTTTTTCCCTTTTATTACTTCAAATATATCCTGCCATTCCCTTCTGCCTTGCAGAGTTTCTGCTGAAAGTTCAGCTGCTAACCTATGAGGATTCCCTTGCATGCTATTTGTTGGTTTTCTCTTGCTGCTTTTAATATTTTTTCTTTGTATTTAATTTTTGTTAGTTTGATTATTATGTGCCTCAGCATGTTTCTCCTTCAGTTTATCCTGTAAGGGACTCTCTGCACTTCCTGGACTTGATTGACTATTTCCTTTCCCAAGTTGGGGAAGTTTTTGACTATAATTGCTTCAAGTATTTTCTCAGACCCTTTCTTTCTTTCTTCTTCTTCTGGAACACCTATAATTCAAATGTTGATGTGCTTAATGTTGTCCCAATGGTCTCTGAGACTGTCCTCAGTGATTTTCATTGTTTTTTCTTTATTCTACCCTGTGGCAGTTATTTCCACCATTCTATCTTCCAGCTCACTTATCTGTTCTTCTGCCTCAGTTATTCTGCTATTGATTCTTTCTAGGGTATTTTTAATTTCATTTGTTGTGTTGTTCATTACTGTTTGTTTGCTCTTTAGTTCTTTTAGGTCCTTGTTAAACATTTCTTGTATTTTCTCCCTTCTGTTTCTGAGATTTTAGATCATCTTTACTATCATTACTCTGAATTCTGTTGCCTGAATTCATTTGCCTATTTCCTCTTCATTTATTTTTTCTTGTGAGTTTTTATTCTGCTCCTTTGTCTGCAAGATATTTCTCTGTCTTTTCATTTTGTCTACTTTGAAGTATTTGAGGTCTCCTTTCCCTAGGCTGCAGGGTTGTAGCTCCTCTTGTTTCTGTTCTCTGCCCCCACTGGTGAGGTTGGTCTAGTGTCTTGCATAGGTTTCCTGATGGGAGAGACTGGTGCCTGTGCTCTGGTGGGTGGAGCTGAGTCTTCTCCCTCTGATGAGCAGGGCCATATCACATGGTGTGTTTTAGGGTTTCTGTGAGCTTAGTATGACTTTAGGTAGTCTGCATGCTGACTGGTGGTTTTGCATTCCTGTCTTGTTTGTTGTTTGGTGAGAGGCTTCCAGCTCTGGGAACTGCAGGCAGTTGGGTGGAGCTGGGTCTTGGATTCAGATAGATACCTCCATGAGAGCTCTCAGTGATTAATCTTCTCTGAGGCTGGGAATTCTCTATTGGTCCAGTGTTCTGGACTTGGTGCTCTTACCTCAGAGCCTCAGGCAGGTCTGACTTCTGGTCGGGGAACCAAGACCCTGCAAGTTGCTGATCCTGGCAATAAAGCAGACTTAAAAAAAATGAAAAAAGACTAACAAAACTCCAGACAAATGGTAAAAAGTAAAATCAAAATAACAAAAACAGAAACAAGGAAACATGCACACACACAAAAGAAAGAAATACAGAACTAAATAAAACAAAAAGCAAAAGAACAGCCAGAGAAACAAACAAACCAAAGAACAAAAACAATTAAAAAGAAAACTAACAAAAACAGAAAACCAAAAACAAAACCAAAGAAGAGTGCTAACTGAAGAATGAAGCAAAGAGACAAAACAAACTGACAGAAATAAAAAAAACAGGAGAAGAAAAAGGGAAAGAAGACAGAAAAGCAAGGTAGAAATAGAAATATGAAAAAATAAAATAAAAATATATTAAAGAAAAAGAAGAGAAAAAAAAAAGACAAACACAACCCCAGACAAATGGTAGAAACAAAATCAAACAAACCAAAACAGAAACAAGGAAACATACACACATGCAAAAGAAACAAAAACAGAACAAAATAAAACAAAAAGCAAGAGAACAACCAGACAAACAGAAGAACCCCAAAATGAAATCAAACAATTAGAATCAAAAACACAAAACCTAAAAAAAAAAAAAATACCAAAGCAGTGTGCCAACTGAAGAATAAAGCAAAGAAACAGAACAAACCAATAAAAATGATTTTTTTTAAAAAGGGAAAAAACACAGAACAACAGAAAAACAAATTAACAATGGAAATATAAATAAATAAATATATATATATATATATATATATATATATATATATATATATATATATGAAGAAGAAAAAAATAAGGGAAAAGAACACAGAACAACAGAAAATCAATCCAAAAGACTAAATTAAAAAAAAAGAGTAAAACAAAGAAAAAATAGCCAGAACCAACAACAGAATTAATCAAAACAAAATAAAAATATTAGTAATAATTATGTTTCCCTGGGCTCTCAGCTATAAGCGTTCTTGCACAGCCCACCTCCGCCTGCCCAAGAGGCTCTCCTCTGACTCTGGGCTGGTCCCTGGAACTGCTGTGGGTCCTGTGGGGACCTCTCAGACACTAACCTGGCACAATTCCTGCATATGCTTGCCCCCAAAGTCCACAGTTGCCACAGCTAGACGTTTTAATTTGTGGGAACACTCATTGTCTACTCAGATATTTCATAGACAGAGGGTCTACCTAGCTGATCATGGGGATTTAATCTGCAGCTTGTGCAGCTGATGAAAACATTCTTTTAAATTTCATTTTATTTATTTTTTTACACAGCAAGTTCTTATTAGTCATAAATTTTATACACATCAGTGTATACATGTCTATCCCAATCACCCAATTCATCACACCACCACCCCCAACCCCTGCCACTTTGTTGATGGAAACATTTTTGATCCTCTTCCTTACTCTCCCTGTATCTGAGGTTCAGCTTGGTTTTATCCCCACCTCTGTGTGTGGTCTACCCACAGAAGCCTGCTCCTGGGGCCGCCCTAGAGCATTTGGGTCTGCCCCAGTGAGGACAGGGCACAAAGGTTGTATGACTGCTTGGATCACGGGAGCCCCAGCAGCACACAATGCACAGGGAAGCTGGTGGCCACGGGTGCAAGATATATGGCCCTAGTGAGGGGCTTTTCTGGTGCCTGGCAGCAGGCGTGCAAAGGCCAGCTCTGAGAGGTCTTTTTCTATTGCTTGGGGCAGGTGCATGATGGCCAGCCCTGAGGTGGCTTTTTCTACTGTCTGTTGGCAGGTGGAGCATGTGGGGAGAGAAAAGTTACAGTAGTGGCTCGTCCCCCTGCGTGTGACTCAGCTGTAGAGCCCTGCTTCCATGGCAGTCTGGTCTTCCTCTATAGGCATTCCCTGCTGTGGATTTCCTCCCTCCCATCCCCTCAGTCTGTCTCCCCACAGCCAACAGCAGTTCTTGCCCAGAGCCTGTTCTCCGATCCCCACGCTCCAGCTCCCAGCCACCTTGCCTTGCACACCTGTGAAGACATGTCCCAGTCTGGGTCATGTAGGACTATAGTATGGACCATCTGTATAATTCTCACTCTGTCCTGTCTGCCACTGATCAGCCACTTCACCCTCTTCTGACAGCCTCAAATTCTTCCCTTCTGTCCCAATCAATTTCCCCATCAGAGAGGGGTTTTCCCCAAGTTCGAGAATCTCTCCTTTGATTCAGCTCTCCAGCCCCAGGGTACAGGTTCTGTCGCACTTCCTCTCATCCTACCCAGTTATGCAGGGATCTTTGTAGTCCTTTCTGGTGTCCAAGGCCTTCTGTTAGTGTTCAGCCAGTGTTGTGTGAGAATTGTTGCATCTATAGATGTATTCATGATGCATCTGTGGAGAGAGATGAACTCCACATCTTCCTACTCCTTTGCCATCTTTACTCTCCGCCCTTATATTGGATTTTTAAAGATACATATTTTCTATTCCATATGTGCAAAGATTGACTGCTCGATAATTAAATGATTTATATACATATAGAACATGTACAGAGTGCTCACACGTTGCTTCATTTCAGATCAGGTGGATAGTTTGGAGTAGGGGAAAAAAGTGCACCATAATATAATCCTGGCTGTAGAATTTTGCAGAGACCTGAGCTGAGAGACTCTGCTGAAAGCAGAGGCTTAACTCTCTAAGACTAGTGATTGGAAAGCAAAAGTAAGGACAAGGAGCAATGCCAGGAATGGAACAGGTTGAAACAAAAAAAGACGCTGAAGTAATAGCTTCATGGAACACTTTCCACCTTTGCACAGGGGGAAATTGGCTCAAGTTCACTGCAGTTGACCATCAAGCAGTGACTAAGGAGGGGTCTGGAAGGAGTTGAGAAAGGGCCCTGGGTGGTCTAGGAGGTAGCAATGAAAACTGAGATAAACTCTACTGTAGCAGTAAAGGGACAGGTTACTTTTGGTCTCAGAGCCACTAAAGAGTCTCTAGTTTGAAGAGGTACTGACTCTAGAATAGTTAGTATCTATAATGAGGAGAGTTAATCAAACATTAATAGGCATTAGATTGACATGGATCAGTTCTCACAAATGTAGAGCAATGACAAACTTCATAAATCAAAAGGGGAAATATCTTTATGAGCTGCCAGAGAGATTTAAAAAGTGTCATGTTTTCCGAGAACTTCTTATTGTGACAGAAATATATGCTAATACTTCTATTAAAACAGATTTAAATTTACTTTTTAATTAAAATTTGTTGTTTCAATGAACAGACTGTAAGTCTCACAAGACAGAAAGGGAGTTTTTTTGCTTCTTTTAGAATCCATGAGAGTTTCACACTTGTTATACAGTCTTCTAACTCTTTTTCCTGTTTCTACCTTTTCCTCTTCTAACCTGTTCCCCATATGGCACATAGAATAATTCTTTTAACACATGAAGCATCATTCTACTCTCTTTCTTAAAAAAGACTCTGACTTCTGGTTTCATGTATAATGATCTACACTTCCTATTGTGACCTCTATGTGGGACAACCTTATAATTTATCATTTACACCCATGTACTATTTTTTACAAAAAAACCTTTTATATTGGAGTATAGTTGATTAACAATATTGTGTTAGTTTCAGGTGTACAACAAAGTCATTCAGTTATATATATATACATGTATCTATTCTTTTTCAAATTATTTTCCCATTTAGATTGTTACATAGTGTTGAGCAGAGTTCCCTGTGCTATATAGTAGGTCCTTGTTGGTTTCCATTTTAAATATGGTGTACACTGGTGTGTACACCAGTGCACATTTGAGAGTAAACAAACAAAATAAAAACACTGAACATTATGAAGATATAACATAATTAATGGATGTCCCAGGGACACTTGAATGTGTGTCCCTCTCCAACCTTATCTCCTGAGAATTCCTGTCCTGCTGACCTGTCCACAGCACTCACCTAGTAGTATCCAATTTTCTAGTAACATTGCTTAAGTTATATCTTAAGTACTTCCTCAAAGTCTTTTTCATCTATTTTCGTATTTTCCCTACTGGCCTGCATTTATCATTTATCTATATGCATATTAATTTCCTAGGACTGCCATAACCAGGTACACAAACTGGGAGGCTTAAGCAACAGAGATGCATTTTCTCACAGTTCAGAAGGATAATGTCGGAGATCAAGGTGTTGGCAAAATTGGCTTCTTCTGAGGGAGAATTCTGTTCCATGTCTGTCTCCTAGCTTCTGGTGATTTGTACCCTTTGGCATTTCTTGGCTTGTTGCCACATCACCCAATCTCTGCCTTCATCTTTATATGGTGTTCTGTATACTTATCTGTCTCTATGTCTGAATTTTCCCTTTTTATAAGGACACCATCATATTGGATTAAGGCTTACCCTAATGAGGACCACCTCCCCTTAAACTGATCATCTGCAAAGACCCTATTTCCAAATAGGGAACATTCACAGGGACTTCAAAATATTTTGGAGGGACACATTCAACCCATAACAGTATGTGTATATTTAGAAAAAAATTTTTAATAGTTAATCTTGATTATAAGAACACTTAGGGGTCAGGGAGAGGTTTATTAAATGCTATTTTGCACCCCAGTCCTTCATTTGCAAGCCACAGAAAGCAAGATAAAAGTAACTTAACATTTTAATAAACATGTGTGTATGTATGTATGTATGTATGCACTGAGTAAATGTATGTTGGGCCAGTGAATCTAGGTAGTAAAATTAGCTTCAAGTAGAGCCCTATCCTGAAATTGTTGATCTGCAGTAGTCAACACAGAGGTGAAACACAGCCCTCGACTTTAAGGCAGACAGAGTATACTGTGTATGCTATGGTCCTAATTCTTTTGAGGCAGCTGTTGCTTACTTCTCTATTAGGAGATTTTCTGTATGTCCCCTTTTCCAACATAATTTGTGTTTGTGTGTGTGTGTGAGCACTTTAGTTTCAATAAGATACTTCCTGAATTAGCTTTAATTATGGCAGAAGAATTACTACCAAATTCTGATAGTAGACCTCAATAGTTTTAGAAGGACAAACTGGAAAACAAGACAATACAAACATTCCTTGAGTTACATTTTCCCATGAACCCTGGTCCAAGAAATACAGAGAATTTATGTTTGACCTCTGTGTATATTTTCATGTGATTATGCCAGAGATCAAGGGTAGAGGTGAAATTTGATGATACACTATGGTTTATTGGGTGTGACGAAATACGGAAAAGGAAAATAAGTAATATAAGGAGAAAAGGGAAATAAAATATGAGGTGGGTGTACTTACATCAAACTTCATTGAAACAATTCCACTTTAGGGCTTTTTCACTGAAGGTATATGTCCTGAGCATTGTTACATATGTATAGTGGGGTAAGATCACGCTCGCCATCTCTGTTTTGAAACACTTATAGAAACTGTGGCTGTTTATATTTCTTCTCCGTACTATTTTCTTCCCTCCAAGTTCATGTCTGCCTCTGCTTTTGGAGAAACAGATTATTTGAGTTTAAGGAGACTTTTATTTTTCTCCCTCTCTTCCCATTGCAACTGGAGGATACCTTACAAAGGTTAGTGCCTGGTAATTACTTTTGGGACTAAATGGATCATTATGTGCTTTCTTAAAAAGGAATTTAAATCTTAGAAACTCCTTAAAATTAAAATTTTATGTTACACTATTTAGTTGTTTGTTTAAAAATCACTGAGTAATAACTTAATCAAATGCAACACACACACACACACACACACACACACACACACACACACACAACACAGACTCCCAAGCTACTGTGATGTGCTAGAGCCAACTTTTACTCTTATTGGAACAAACTTTTACTCTTATTGGAACCAGAGCCACTTGTCAAATTTTCAGATACTTTGTGGGCCAGTTGTGAAGCTCAGCTGTTAGTACAATTTAAATGAAATAAGTTATATTGAAAACTATGATGGTAAATACTTGACACTCATCACTTTCCAATTATTTTCCACACATTCCTAGCATGTGTTATTAGTGTTCTTGAAACTCTTACCTGTGTTGCTCTCTAAGGAAATTGCATGATGCTCCAGGATGATACAGGAAGTATCACGCTACTGTGCCATGGCCGCGGGTGAGGACGTGATGACTCGTTGAGGGTAGTCTTGGGGGAATGATTGTTTATTTGTTGTTTGTTTTAAATAGACTATTTTCATTTTATATTTACAGAAAAATTGAGAAGAAAATACAGAAAGTTCATATATATTCCACGCCCAATTTCCCCTATTACCATTTTACATTAGTATGGTACATTTGTGATTATTAATAAAACAACATTGATACATTATTATCAACTAAACTCTGTAGTTTATTTGTATTACTTTAATTTTAATCTGATGAGCTTTTTTGGTTCCAGAATCCCATCTAAGTTACCACACTACATTTAGGGGTCATGTCTCCTTAGCTCTCTCTTTTCTGTGACAGTTCCTCCAACTTTATTCTTTATAACCTTGACAGTTTTGAAGTGTGCTGGTCAGTTATTTTGTAGGATATCCTCCACTGAAAATTTTCTAATGCTTTTCTTATGATACGACTGTAGGTATGGGTTATAAGGGAGACCCCAGAGGTAAAGAATCATTTTCAAAATATCATATTAGGGGTGCATGCCATCAACAGGATTTGTGATTTGATGATGGCCTGGATCGTCTGGCTGAGGGAGTGTTGGTCAGGTTTCTCCACTGCAAAGTTACTTCCTTTTCTCCCTTTGCACACTGTTAATTCTTTGCAAGGAGACTGCAATGTGCAGGCTACACCTAAGAACTGGAGGTTATCCCCCCCACCTTCCTTGACCACAGATTTTCTACATCAATAATTTGGAATTCTTCAGGATGACATTGTCTCTTCTTTACCTTTGTTTATTCAATTGTTTATTTTTATTAAGATGGGCTAATAGGTATCTATTTATTTTATCCTTTGGGCTATAATACAATATTACTTCCTTTATTGTTATAGCTTTGGCCATTAGGAGCTCTTTCAGTTGACTCCTATATGCCTTTGACATACCCTATCAAGATTTGTGTGTGTGTGTATGCGTTTTGAGCACTCTTCACTTTCTGACAGTACAAGACACTCCAGCCTCATCTTGTGTATTGCTTGGCCAAACACTAGAATTAGCCATTTCTCCAAGGAGGACAATTCCTCTTAGTGGAGAGTGGTATTAGAAACCAGTACTTTTATGTCAGATGTGCTTGCTGCTATTAGACTGTTTATTTTAGTATTTCTCAACTGACAGAAAAAAGATATGTATTTATACTAGCCAATGTATATACACACTCATCTGTAAGTATGTCTCTAAGTAACCACCTGTGTCTATATAAAGCTAAACATGAAGTCAGACCAATGTTTCCAACTCTAATCCATTACCACATAAATAATTTTAGCCTTGTTCACTTGCTGAAATTATTTGTTCTGTAGTTCAGATCCAAAACAAGTTTTTCTCCAGTTTTATTGAGAAATAATTGACATACATCACTGTATAAGTTTAAGGCATAATGCCATGATGGTTTGATTTACATATATTGTGAAATGATTATCACAATAGGTTCAGTTAACATCCATCTTCTCATATAGATACAATAAAAAGAAAAGAAAGAAAAAAAGAGAAAATATTCTCCCTTTGATAAATCATAGGATTTACTTAAGTCTTCACAACTTTCCTATATATCATACAGTGGTGTCAGCTATAGTCATCATGTTGTACATTACTCCCTAGTGCTTATCTTATAACTAGAAATGTGTATCTTTTGACTACCTTCCTCCAATCCTCTTCATCCCTGGACCTTTTCTTATGAAAAGAATCTTATCTTTCTTATAACCACAAGTAGTCTGATCTCTTTTTCTATAAGTGTGTTTGTTTGTTTGTTATAAGATTGCATATATAAGTGAGATGATACAGTATTTGTCTTTCTCTGTCTGACTTATTTCAATTACCATAATGTGTCCAAGGTCCACACATTTTGCAAAGCAAGTTTTGATTCTTATTTCTAAATGAGATATAAAGTACTTAACCATGGCAGAAATAGTTCAGGGGCTGGAAATGATGTAAAAACAGGTTAAAGAGACAGAAAACCTCAACATTACAAGTAGTAAATTTTTCTTTATAAGTACATAAAAAAGAGGCCTAGAAATACTCAGCAGGTCACATTAAGTGCTTAAAATAGTATGCTAATAACCTCAGAATAGTGAGGGCAGACAGTTTAGGCAAGAACATGACAGAACACTCAAATAAGAATTCCAGAATCTTAGATTTTAGAGAATCCAGCTTTGAACACCACCCCCACCCCTCAAATAAACAGCCTATTATTTGGAAATTTGTTAGGAAATCAGTATCACACCACATAGTAAATCTGTAAATAATAGACACAAATATATAAATTATTGTGTGTGTATGTATATATAAGTGTATGTTTATGTGTGTGAATGAATGTACATGTGGGTCATTACAGGGTGTGTGCCTTATTTCAATAATTCTTAATAATTTTTATCATTTTGATAAATATTATGAAGTTACTAATTAATACACCACCCTAGTTATAATAGTATAGAAATGCATGCTTTTAGCCTATTAAAATATTTTGATGATCAGAATAAAAAAAGGTCAAGTAAGTACCCTGGAGACCCTTAGATTAGAGAAGATTATTTCTGCCCATATGTGCAACATACTTAATGAGCAGGATTTATTATAGGGAAGTAAAATATTTGGATTTGAAATTAAGAATTTAATTGCATTAACATTTTAGTTCCTCTTGGCTGTGGAGATTATTCTAATATGTAAAATATCAGGGACATCTGCACAATAAGCTTTCCCATGTCTGACTCAGAGTATTAGGGGATCACAGAGCTGGCGTGTCTAAATAAGAGCCAACAAGGAAAAATTAGCAGCCTTGTTTATTTTTATCTTTGGGTGTTCACTGAAATAAGAAAATGGTGTATTAAAGTTCACTAACTAATAAAATGCAAAGTGACTGTAAGCAGCATATATTTGTAAAGGCAAAATAAACAATTAATTTTCATTAACTAAATCATATAAATAAATATAACAGTAGGTGCCCTGATTGTGAAATAAAGAATGTATTTAACGAAGCATTTTAAAGTGAAATTTGCCAAAATTATTTGGATTTATGAAAATCAACTAAAATAAAATAGACAAGAATGCTTCACTCTCATAAGATCTGATCTTTGATATTATCATACAAAATTATGTGTATAGAGTATATTAGTAAAATATTGAATCACTATTTCTTTTAAATTCTTAAAACTATCCTCCAGCTCACCACTCCCCAACACACACACAGTCCTTCACCATTTAGGAGAATGACGTATTATGGTATTGCCTCCATTCTGCCTACAGACAGTAATATGGACAAAAATGTGAAATGGCCTACAGAACCAAAACGTGGCAAACTGAGATATTTTTCCATGTCTTTGCGAATCCCAAAGTGGACAAATGATGCTATAATGGGTCTCTATTTTAAATGCATATTAGCTTTACATACAAAGACAGAGAGGCCGCCTAGCTTCTGTATCTACTGCCCTTGCATAGCATCATGAAGCTTCCTGTGGAGCACCATAAATTTCCTTAGCTAGAAATGCCTCGGGGATTTTCCATTCCATATGCAAATTTGAGAGGGTTCTATTTAGGTTTTAGAATACAGGATACAGTAAAGGAGAAGAAAACAATGACCACAATCATGGCATACCAGAAAAATAGATATTGTGATAGTTCCATATCTAGAATTTCAAGTTGTTTTCTGTCTCTTCTCCAATTAATATTCTCCTCTCTGTTAAATCAGAGTCATGGATGTCTTGTTTAAGATGAGAAGCACAACTAGTACTGAACATAATGCTTTACTGTATTCTGACATAAATTGGATGTCTAGATGTCTGCTTTAAAATGCTGATTTTTGTTGTGTTTATTTTTAGTTGCCCCATTATAATCGTGCATTATAACACAAGCTGAGTCCTTTGCCAAGTAAGAAAATAAACACCCACACATCATTATCAACACTATATTTATGTATATATAGTATTTCCATTTTGTCCTTTACAAAGGTGAATCACAAAGTTTCTAAAGTCTACTAAGCTTTGACTCTGGATCAAGGCATCATGTCTCTCTTCCACTTAATTTTCTACTGTCTGTATTGGACCTAGATTTAAAGGGTGTTAACTGGGAATGGGGTGGGATCCAGGAGGTGTCTCTTTGTTCAAAAATTTGTTAAGAAGGTAGATCTCATGTTAAGTGTTCTTACCACAAACAAAACTAAACAAAAACAAACAAAACATGCACACACACACACACACAATCGAAGGGCACAATAAAACTTTTGGAGGTGATGAATGTTTTTTATATTGATTGTGGTGATGGTGTATCATGGATGCATGCATGTGTTAAATTCATGAAATTGTATACATTAAACATGTGCGGTTTTTATCTATATCAATTATATTTCAAAAAAGCTGTTAAAACAAAAAGATATGGATATGCAGAAGTGGGTTTCCTTTGTCCTTAGAATCTTCTGGGTTATTAAAATGTTATTGATATGAGGCTGCATTACAGGCAGGTCAAGAAAATTCTGATGATAGTAGAATGTTTTCTCAATACCAGGAGTCACCAGGGGCTTTCCTGGAGGTCCAGTGGTTAAGACTTCACCTTCCAATGCAGGGGGTATGGGTTCGATCCCTGGTCAGGGAGCTAAGATCCCACATGCCTCCTGGCCAAAAAACCAAAACATAAAACAAAAATAATATTGTAACAAATTCAGTAAAGACTTTTAAAAAGGTCTATGTCAAAAAAAAAAGTCTTTAAAAAGAGTTACTGTATCTTTTCTATTTCTTGTTCCAGAAACCCTTAGATGTTTCATTTTTTGATAACATACAGCTGAATTTCCTTTAGGGAGCTACAGTTAAGTTTTTTTCTTGAAATGACAATGAAATTGTTGTTCATGGGCTGGGCATAAGAGGTAGGGTAGGCCACTATAAATTTTTATTTAGGGAATTTAAATCTCACAATATATAAGAATGAAAATGTGTAGATCTAAGTAATTTTAAAGGTAATACACTGAAAAAAAATTGTTCATGGCTTTTTGCTAACTAAATTAGATCAGGGAACTCCATTATCTTTATCCATCCTATACATTGGTGGTTCAAATTTTCCCTAAATTCTGTTAGTTAATTCATACTTCTGAGTAACATTCAATATATATTTTTTGTTTGCAATTAAAAAATAAAAACAAAAAAATGTTTCTGATATACAAGGCCCCTACTATTTTCTGTGTCACTCTCTGCATGAACTGTGTTAAAATGTTTTCAAGTTTAAATAATGTAACTATGGAATTAATCACTAAATATTTAACCAAACTCCTTCTTTAAGCCATCTGCTTTACCTGAATTTTTGTTGTCAGTTTTATTACCATTTCTCCCTGATGCTTGGCTTTACTTTGACACCTTTGGATTTTTCATGGACCCCCGAGACCTTTACTGAATTTGACCTCTTCCCTTTTCAGTTTTCTATTCTATGGTTTTGTCTTTGAATTGGTATACCCCATCTTATCCCCTTGCCATTTTTCTGTGAACAGCTGCTTTATAGACTCTTTATGCTAATGCTTCACATTAATACCCGTCTTTTATTGTTATTGCTTATAGCCTTGTTCTATGCTCTGAAGTGGTATCTGGGACACAGGTGTCAATCTCACAGATTTATTACGACCCTTTTTGTGAAAATTTTAGAAAAGCTGAGCTCCCAGTTTATGGCTCTTTCTAAATTCTGAGGCCTGGGTTAATCAGGGGGGAAAAAAAATCAACTAATCTTATGGATGGATTTTAATAGCAAATGGTGAAATAATCTCCTCATTTCATAAGGCATATTTTAAGAATTGTTATCATTCCTCATACTAAATGTGTTTTCAAAATTAAACTTCTATAAGCAAAGAGATTAGCATCCTTTCATGAATACCTATACTGGAATGTGTTTAATGTAGTGGAAGACTCTTTGAGCCAGAATGGCCTTTGACTCTTAATCACAGTGAGGCAGAAATTTTGAGACACTGAAAGACAGAAACTCATTTCTTATTAAAAGAAATGTAAAAGCCATATACTTAAATTTTATTCATATTGTTTATTACTTTACTTCCTCTGTCTAAGAACAAAAAAGTGTTTATATTGTTCTGACCACCAACCTAACAATGTTCATTTGTGGTTGGTACAGACAATAGGAAGCTGGGTACACTCTACTGTTCAATTTCCAACAGGTTGGAAAGAGTGAAATAGGTTGGAAAGAGTGACCTAAATTTTGAGTGTTTTCACTTGGTCTTCCAGGATACTTCCAGAGCCAAATCTCATTAGTCCTTGCTCAGGCAAAGACAAATTTTAATGATCTTGAACAAAGGGTTAGGAAGAAGGGGATATCTGAGCAAAGATGAGGACTTTGAGGCATTTGTACATGACTTTAATTCTTCCCAAATGCAAAAATACATAAGACGACAGAATTACAAGATGAAATACAGTAGCTGATTTACTAAACAATAGTCAAAAATTTATCAAGACTCTTGGTTTCTATAAGTGGTGAAAATCTTCATAGGTAGGCTAACAGGGGATTCAGTTCCCCATGTTAATTTTTTAAGGTGTAAAATTATTAAAATGAAATGATATTTCTCAATTTCTTTGTTCATTCACTATTATACTGCTGTATCCTCATCTCCATTAATTCATCTACAATTCCACTGTTGAGTAGACATACGAAATAAAGAAGGAAAATATGCAAATCTTATATTAGAGCCTTAGAAGCAGCCCTAACTAGCCTCTATCTAGGTGAGATGGATAAAACTTCCATGATCTTACCTTACCATATGCTAACCATCCCATCTTATGAGGAAGAACCTAGAATATTTGCAGTTTTATAGCAAATAAGTTAATAGAAAGAAAGCTGGATCTCTATCATGGAGGATCATAGTTTGGGAAGTTTAGGGGAGATGAGCATATGACAGCCCATCCATTGACTTCACTAAGAAATACAAGTAGAATCTATACAGAGTCAATACTGACAGAGGAGACATTAGTTTTGTAGAACTTGGTAGTAAGCCGTACTCTCTCTTTATAATCCACTTAGTCCATCCAAGTTACTCCTCTGGGTCTCATAACAAACTTCAGAAGTGCTACACTTGGGTTCCCAGATCTGTTCTATGTGTTGGGTGTTAGTGGTGAAGTCCCAAACCTCCTTCCATATTGCAAAGGATGGATTGTCGGAGAGATAGTACAGTTTTGGGGAGATTGTTGTTTTCTAAGGTAATTAAAGAATTGTATTTTAAAATTCTCAAAACTAAATTTACAAAGTTAAAGCACAGAAAATATTCCAGAGAATATATAACCCAATGGAAGATATTTATAGCTAAAGGAATTAAGGCCAAAAGAAGTTAAATGATTAGCAACCTAGAAGGCATAGAGACTGGCACTGAAGTCCTAGAAACAGATCTCTATACATTTCTCATTACAGGGATAAAATAAGTCATTCTGGTGAAAGTTAAAGCTTAAATTTTTAGTTGGCTAACATCTATTAAATGACTATTAAAAGTTTAGCATTAAGCAAACTTTTTCTTCAAAGGGTAAGATAATAAATATTTTATATACTTTGACGACCATATGGTTTCAGTTGTAAGTACTTAAGTCTGTTTTGTAGCATGAAAGCAACAATAGACAACAGATAAAGAAACTTACAAATACAGGTCATGAGCCATATTTCCACATATGTCCCGAAGGTTGCTATGGTTTGTCACCACTTGACTTGTTTTGTTGATATATATATATATGCACATATATATATATTTTAATTGCTTGAGTGGGAGTAAGGTAATCATTAGGTCAAATGATTTTGGAGTTTTATGCTACTTTAGAGCAGCTTAGAATGGTCAAAGTCACTGATTACTATATTTTGTCTTCTCAAGCTAATTAGTTTTCCAAAATCAGAATTTCTCCTTGTCTCCTATACTGTAAACACTTGTCTTTTTCTTGACCTATTGGCACCTGACCACCTAACCACAAATCTATTAATGGCACTATATCTACCTGAAAATACCATTTCTGACAGCAGCTCAGTAATGAATAAGTATAAGTGAATAACAAGCTGAGGTTCACTTTATAGGCCCAAACACCAGTACATGCATGGACTGTGACAGAAATCTTTGAAAATGTATATACTTGATATTTCACTTTAAACATCAGTTCTATGAAAACAAGGAATAACCAAATTAAGTTAGGTTTGATCCCTGCTGGTGTTATAATCTGGGCCCATTATCTCAGCTCATTAGATCTTGGTGTTAATGAAGCCAAGCTCAGGGGTTCATCCACCATATGAGACGGCACGCTTCATACAAAGATAGCCATTCTGTTCCATGAATGTACACTGTACACCTTACTTTATCTATATGTTTCAAATAATTGCAACTGGCCACAAGCAGAACAAAGGAAGGAATATATAGGTTTCAGTTCATCCTCATGACTAGTGGAAAAGACACTTTTCTGAAGGAAACTAAATCATCTTTATACAGAAAGAACACATTATATTATACTTCCTCTATATACTTAAGTAATTCATACAGAATTTATAATATATTAATTTGACCTGAAGTAGAATAAATCTACTTCAATTCCAGTTGCATTTGTTCATACATTTATCTGTCAGTCACTAGGGTATATACACTGAGATATAAAAATCTGTAGAACCTCAAAAACCTGACGGGCGTATAACACAAGATGGGGACAAGTGTATATTGGGGTTATTATTGCATAGTAAGAGTGTTGGAAGTAATGGTTGAATTCAAATACTTTTTAGACTATATTTGGCCAAAGGATGCAGGGATTCACAAATCGTATCTTTCCAATCAAGTTTTCTCCAATACTGTTTCCTTGAGGGAGATGTAAAGTTAAGGCACACTGGCAAAGAAAATCTGCATGTTAGTGTATTATTAAGGAGATTTGACTTCCAAGCAAAGTAATATAGAAGTGCAGGAAACTCAGGTAATCTTGACTGGATTTTATTATTAAAGAGCTAAGAGACCTCTTGCATCTTCCCCACATTTCTATCAGAAGACTTCATTTCAAATCTGACCATAACCTTTATCTGCTGAGTCCAAGGTGGTCTAAAGAGGACAGTAATGGAAGCACTCTCTTGTCATCTTCTTAAAAAGTACAAATTCAGCTTAACCTCCCAGTTTTAAGGGTTGGAGAAAAGAGAGAGAGAGAGAGAGAGACAGAGAGAGAGAGAGAGAGAGAGAGAGAGAGAGACAAGCCTATAAATAACCCTTTACCCAGCAGACAGTATAAGAGCAAAGCAGGCTCAGTTAGTAACCTGAAATTTGGCTAAATAAATTAAAACTACCGTCTTCTTGTATATATGAGGAGCACAAACTTGCTCTATTTTCTGTCAATTCACATCACATTTTGGCCCTGCTCTTTCCTCTCTGTGTCACCATGGGCAAGTTACCTAACCACATGAAATTCAGGAGCCTCAGGTATAAGAAGGATAACATGTTATCAGATAGTGAGGTACAGAGTAAGTAAGAGTACGCTAGTTCCTTTTCCTTCTTGTGATTGCAAATGTAACAGTTTTTGGCTGTTAGAAATTAGAAGTTGGAGATAAGTTTGGTGAGAAGGAAACCCACAGTGAATAGATGATGTTTGATCTAGATCATGGTAGAATTTTGCCAGCTGGAAAGGCTACTCTGTAAGGTAAATAAAAGCATAAGTAAAGGTACAATGCTAATGTGCATGAGATGTATAGGGAATATCAAGAAATTTAAATTGTCCTAAAATGCTGATATGGAATACACATTGAAATTGAATGTCCAATTCCAAAGATAGAAATGATCTTGCTCAGTTTTTGACCTGAAATAGGAAGCTTGCCATTGATGGCTCATAGTTCTTACCTTCTAATGTGCAGTTAAGTGATGATTAATTATCCAATGTCAAATTTCAAACATATGAAAATCTTTGTAACATATACCAAAATAGGTCTAAAATTATGACGGTATGAACTTTGTCCCAAATGACCAAATTAATAAATAAGCTTTTATAAAATGTAGAACTAGATCAGACCATGAAAAAAAAAAGTTCGTTTACCTTTATATGTGTCTGTTTTAGTTAACATAAAAATATGGTTTGGCAGTAACAACATAGAGTGCTCTCAAATTATAATATAAATCATGAAAAATGACTTCTAGTGGCTTTAGTACTATCACACCCATCATTGAACTGGTGTTGAAAATTTCATTTCCTCTACATTGTTACACTCCATGGTTAAGAGTCCTGGAAAATAATGTTTAAAGAGAATGGATAACACAGAATTATCAAGGCTCAGGATGAAAAGGTAGGAAGGAACAAGGCATGAAAAGCTGGGGCTTTATCTTGTTGCCTGTGTCCTGGAAGGCATTCTCAGAGGGGAAGTGTCAATTGTAGTCTCTGAGTGAGAATCTTTGTTTCTTACAATGTAGTTTAAATCTCAGGAACAAACTAAGCCTTTAAAAAGACATCTGAAAACATGTTCTGAGCTCTAAAGACAACCTCTATATAAAATTTTTTAAATTATTGATTTTTGATTTAAAATGGTACTATTATGTAATCTCACATCTTTTAACTTACATATAGTCTAGATGCTGTGAAATGAAATGAGCACAAAACATTGATTTGATTGGCACTCACACTGCGTCCTTAGCTGGTAAAAGTGCAAGCATGACAGCAATTTTTAAGCATATTAATGCTAGGTATTCCCCACCATCCCCACTGATATGTTATCAGTTTACTCCCAAAGGAAACCTTACCCTTTCTCTCAGGGGTCTTGCCAGCTGTCTGGCTCTTGGAACATTCTCAGTTTTTGTACTGATCTCTGATAAACATGCATTTGCACTCCAAAGCTGCATAATGCATTCATTCTCAGCATAGGGGTATGCAGCTGTTATAAGCTAAGGGCGTTATTTATGTTAACAATTTTGAAAAAAAACTTTCCTTCTAGGGCTCAAATTATCTCTCAAAAGAATTCAAATCCTAGATTTTCCTTTTAGTTGAGGAAGAATTCCCTTCTTTACATCTTTTGCAAGGCAGTATTGGTGTCCTTGTTAAAATAATTCTAAGAAGGTGCAACAAAGTTGCTTTTCTGCAGAACCCTTTCCTGTCTATAAGTAGCGAAAATGAATCTTATGGTCCTTTTCAAAAAATGACTGTGTTATGCTTCCAGTGGTCACTTATGTTGGGTATATGATGTCCTTTTACCCATAAAGCCTATCCCTCTGCAGAAGCTGACAAGACGGTAAAGTTAAGCTGTCAGAATACAAAGCAGAATGCCAAGAGGAGGCTCCTTCTGCAGTTAGGGAAAAAAAAAAAAAACTCATTGTTTAAGGTACTATCCTGTGAATGGTTCTCCCCAAAGCGGAACTCTTTTGGCAGGTTAAAACTCCCAAGTCTGTTTTCTGAATCGATAATGCAAACTGTTTAACTTTGTCCATATATTTATGAAACAAATGCTTTTCTCTGACCTAAGCAAAAACATCTTTTTAGAGCAAACCTGCACATTGATGTGAGGTTGAACAGCTCCCAAGCTAGGGATCTCAGTATTATCCTTAAATCAATGTCTTGAGTTTCTGATTCTTTTTCTTAAATGGATCTTGTTTTAGCCTCTTCTTTTGATGCCCCTTGGTAGTGCCTTGCGATCTCACTTTAATTGCACTAACTTTAATTCTACTAATTTGGAGGTATGCCACCAGTCTCCCCAGTCTACTCCAACTTCCAGGGTGCTAATCATGTCACAATTCTACTTGGAAATACCTCTCACTCACCAAT
The DNA here is from genome assembly GCF_963924675.1 of Phocoena phocoena. Taxonomy (NCBI): domain Eukaryota; kingdom Metazoa; phylum Chordata; class Mammalia; order Artiodactyla; family Phocoenidae; genus Phocoena; species Phocoena phocoena. The sequence continues at coordinate 26,903,562 of NC_089235.1, read as the reverse complement.
TATCTCTTCCTTTAGCTAGTATTGATTTTTATGTTCTATAATAAAAGTAATTCCAAGTACAGCACTTTCCTGAGTTCTGTGAGTCATTTTAGAGAATTATCAAACCTGAAAGGGTCACTGAAGCAGCCAATCTGTAGCCAGTTGGTCAGAAGTGTGGGTGACCTGTGGATCCCTGAACTTGTGACTGTTGTCTGAAGTGCAGGCAGTCCTGCTGGGACTGTGCCCTTAAATCTGCAGTCAGTGTTGATGGTTAGTATTAGAATGTTGCACTGCAGTACTGCCCTTACTAAACATCTAGCAGATCCTCAGATATGCTCATCCCTGGGACTCAGTCTCTTAGCACATAATGTTTCTTTGTTTTATTAAAGCCATATAGACCTTTCCTCCTTATTTAAAAGAAGGTTTAAGAATTCAGTAAACCCTTCTCTAAGTCACAAGTACATTACGGTATTTAGCTCCCACAGCTCTAGGGCTTTACCTTCAGCTTTGGTTTTGATTTGGAATTTAGCTTCAAGTCTTTGGACTGAAGTGCACGCAATTGATGTAATCATAATTGACACAAATCATCTATCTAGCCAAACTTTTATTCCTTTTCCTACTCATAGATGTCCATTTCAATATATGGATTGTATGTGCTGCCAATTCAACTTCAATATATCCTTAAAAAATACATAAGGTGGTGTTTGTATGTTTTAAATTTATATAAATGGTAAGGTGCTTTTCATCTATTAAATTGTACTTTCTTCTTTAAAAGTTACTTTTAAGATACATTGATGGCCCTATATGTAATTCTAAGGCTTTACTTTTATCTATCTATCTATCTATCTATCTCTCTACCTACATATCTATACTCCTAAGTATGTAGATAACCTATGACTAAACATTAAGAAAATAAATAAATACAATATAATGTATGTATATACTGTATATATGTGTATACACACCTCCAATTTTCTGCTGCCACAAAAAATATAATAATGAATACCCTGTACATTTTTCCATTGTGAACTGTTTGAAACAAACAATGAGTAAGATGCTATTTCACAGGATATAAATATCCTTAATTTCACCAATTAGTTCCAGATTCCTCTCCAAAAATAGCTCCATTAGCTTGCAGTCTCACCAAGAGTACAATAATTTTTTTTCATTTTCCCGACTCCTCACCAGCACTTGATATTGCTTGGCATGATTTTACTTTCCCATCATAGAAAGTTATCTAGTTTTTTTTTTCCCTTTGATTGTGCTGAAAAAGTTCATTTTGGTGTAAAGAGCATATACTGCTATTATCTGGAGTCAATCAACTTCTAGTTTGTGCCATCACTCAGAGAAGTCTACCTTTTAGGAAATCATTGCACTTTCCCAATGGTTGTCACTCTCTTTTGATATGCCTAGCCTAGACCTGGAAAGAAGTAGAGGAAGAGAAAATTCTTGAGGACAAATAGGTCTTTATAAGCTTAATGCTTACTTTCCACCCCTGGCACAACCTTGATGATTTTTCACCACATTCTGCAGATCTTGCTGCTTTCATATGCAGAAGAAACAACTGAATGATCTCCAGTGCACCCAGGGAAAAGCTGCGAGAACTCCTTCACTGAATCCGTCCCCCATCTGTGGCCCTGGTACACCTCAATTTAGGCTCCACATTCATTCCACTACAAGATTCTATTTCCTTCTCTTTTCCCAAGGTTTTCTCTGGTTTTCTGAGGTGATTTCTGGTACCTATTGAACTACCTCTCCATCTGTAGAATCTCTGAGGTTGGGTTCAAGGGAAGGAATCACAACTTTGTGTTAGACATCTTGTCTGAAATACTCTGTTCTTATTAAAATAATTGTCATGAATTTGTACTTATATCTATTCATTATTGGACCTGTCTCCTTAAGATTACCTTCTGTAGTTGGAACCTAGTGTACAGTGGATTATCTTTAACATTCTGAACTAAAATTAAAAATACTGGGGTCTTAAAAGCCTCATAAGAAAAATCCTATTGGAAAGGCAATTTTGGATCAAAACAATAACTCTTATGAAAAGCCAGGATCACCAGTTCTGACATGTTTGAACAACAGAACATGGAGACAATATTCAAATAGTTTTAAGGCTTCCCTGGGCTTTAATTGATGTGTGTCTCTGTGTTTGTGTATATTATGTATATTACATGAATATTTATGGGTCATCCAGTGGTTTTACACTACTTTAAGAAGTTTCTGTGAAGTGGATTTCTTTATTCAGTGCAGTCACCAGAAAAAATTTCACTAGTGAAAATATTTGAGCTACTAAGATAACATTTGTATATATATTTATTCACAAACTCAAGATTTGACTATTATATATTCAGACAGCTAGCCCAAATATTTTAAATCTCGAAATTGAATATTGAATTAGTGTACTGTTGGTCTATCTTGTCCACGAACTCCTAATATCTCAAGATTATGGCAATACTTAAAAAATAAATATGGAACTTTATTTACAAGAAAATAACTCACAGAATGTCTCAAAGAAATGTCAAGCTTCAGACACAGGTTGGTGAAACCTTTGACTCAGTTTCTAAGCAGTTCTCATGATCCTGAGCTCATCTGGGTATAAGATTCATACTCAGGCTGAAGGATTGCATATTTCATTTTTCACATCAAGAGAGAGAGGAAAAAAAAGAAAACTTCTTCATCCAATAATTGTGCAAAATTCCTGAGTTTCTTTGGATTTTATCGTGAAGAACTAATCACTGAGGTTAGGAAAGTGCCATGCATTTGCTAACTTAAGCTTGGGAATAGCCTTTCTCAGAAACATTGCAGTACAAAGGAATATGGGGCTTACACTAGTCAGAACCCACTGCTGGCATCAGGCAGAGAGGAATTCCATATAGATTACCAGTTTGTTCCACAATGGAGGAGAGGTGATTCCTCAGTGTGGAACAACAGGGTACTATTAGGAAGGGGGAAGCAGGATATGCTGTATGGGCAAGAAACATATGTTGACTTCACTTATTAATTGTCACCCTTCTTTGGTTTTCCTCTCCAACCCAGTTGATTTCCAGTTAAACCTACCACACTTTATCTTTCTTAAACACTGATTTGATCATGTCACTGTCTGAAAGTCTGCATAATTTCACATTGTGGATGGATTAAAATTCAAAAGATCTTTCATTCTAAGGATTCACTATTTTTAGGGCTTTATATCTTACAACTGTTCCTGTACAACTTCTTGTATAACTTTTACTTTTCTTTACCAAACCTGGTCATGAACTCTCACATACTCTTGTTTTATTCATGCTGTATCTTCATGCTGCTCTCTCTTTCCCATCTAGTCTCTTCCACCTGTATTTTTTATGTCTTTCAGTATCACCACTTCTGTGAAGTCCCCTTTAACTTTTCTATGATATCACTCCCCCTTTTGTGCATCCAAGTTTTTGTGGTACCCTGATTTATTTTCCAAATATTGGTTTGTTTGAACATAATTTTTATTCATGTATTCTAATCACTTTAAACATATCATTAATATTTCTGCTTGGCATATATAATAAACATAGAAAATACATGTGATTAAATAAGTAGACACTAAATTTTCTAGGTAACTTACAATCCCCATACTTTAGTCTCTGTAGACTTACAGAGATGATAGGTGTTTTAGGTAATATACTAGACTGTGGATGAAAGGCTATCTATTAGCATTTAATTGATGCTTTTATGAACTTACAAGGAACCACTATAGACCAAGGGGTTAAAACTTTCAAGCTGGCTGAAGCCAAATGATTTATAATCATTATAAATAAGTCCAATCTATTAATGTAGGAGAAAGATAATGCTGCAGTGGCTAGAACATTCTCCAGGTTTGTTAACATATATCAAATGTCCACAGTAGTGCCCGGCACACTTGAATGTTTAAAAAATTCAAGCTGTAACATTTATACTTTTATTATTAGATAAACTAGTAGACATAACCACCTAAAAGACAAAAGCTGTATTTAATTTATCTTTCTACAAAACAATATCACACTATAATAGGTGCTTAACCAATTATCTCTTGAAAAAAATACAGGGACAATTTTTTTAATAAATGAGTAACAATGTCTTAAAATTATCTTAGCTATAAAATGATACAAAGACATAAAGAGAACTTTTGGAGATAACTATATCTAAATAAAACTTAAGAGAAAAACAAATTAGTGAATTATTTAATGCTAAACAAAATTGCTTTAAAAGTAGGTTGGTTGTTTTAGCCATCCTAAGGAAGTTTTTCAAGTAAATTTGAAAAAGATAAAGGCAAGGACTATAAAAATATTAAGAGACAGTCCACAAATATTATAAAGTATACTGTTTTAATGATATGGTTAGCCACACACTACTAGAAGAATTATTAGGAAGAAGAAAAAAATAAATAAACAGCATGAATTTACCTGCCTAAAGTTAAGCTAGGATAAGAAGGGTAATCTTTGAGAGAATACACTGTACAAGAGAAATCTTTTTCAGTTATCATCAAAAGACACACAAAAAATCTTTTCTTTAAGATTTCATTCAACTGAAGAAAAGGAAAATAGGTCTATAGAAAAAGAGTTCATAGCTGTTAACTTTTGTAGTAGAAGTACAATTTCAAAATAAAGCATTATATTGTGTAGCTATATTTTACAATTTTATATGAGAAAATGTGAGCTATTCATTCATTTTTTTTCTTATCCCCTAAACAAACTAAAGAAATTAAGACCTCATTGAAGACATACAGTTCTATAATTTTTTAGTTGCAAGCTTACAATAAACTGATAACACTTCCCTCTGGAGTATGTTTTATAATCTTGATAAAATGATTTGACTCGCCCCACAGTGATGCTGGGAGTTTCACTATAAAAGAGGTTAACATACCTATAACAGTATATTCCTACATTCTCTAATGGCATGAGTATGACCAATCTATTTTTATTGAAATTATTTAATTTTGGAGGCCTGAGTTAATACCTCCTTGCCTCAGGAGGATAATATGATGTTTATGCTTAGGAACAAAGAGATGATAAATTTAGCCATTATATTCAGCCTTTATATAACCATGCATTACCTTTCAGTTGCTGTGCTGCTTATCAGAGCCTTAAGCTATTTCTGTGTAAAACAAATATGCATATCCTACATTTACAAACTATTTTGTCCATGTTGTGTTCTTAATTTTTGTACTTGAACTTATTACATACGGCAAAGAATGTAATAAATTCACTAAATACATACTTACTGCTTATTGCTTAAGTCCTATGTGCCAAGCCCTATGTTGTCCTTGTGGAATCCATAATCAACACTGGAAATGTTGAGTCTGCCTTTGCAGTCCTTATGTCTAGGTGAGGCAGCACACTAGGAAGTTGGCAAGCACAACATGGTGTGATAAGTTAAATGTGCTTATAAAATTAGCCATATTAAAGTCTTGGCAAAGTCAGCAGCAGTACTTACGATTGGGATGTCAAAAAAAAATAGCTCAACAAAACTGATCTCCCAGGACAATAAAACCAGTGGTTTCTCAACAGAGGGAAATTTTGTGTCCCCTCACCCTCCCCACACCATCCAAAAGCTATTTGACAATATCTGCAGGCACTTTATACTACTGGCATCTAATGGGAAAAGACCAGAGATTTTGCTAAACATCCTGCCCTCTATAGGAGACCCTCCAAATCCCCCACGCCCCAACAATTATTTGTCTCAAAATGTCAGTAAAATCTAGATTGAGAAATCTTGCACTAAAGCAAGTATACTAAAGTCTAAGGGCCATGCCATTGATTTGCTCTTTTGGATAGCTTTGAATTTAAGTTGCTCAATTTAAGTCTGTAAAAAGGAAGTATATTCTTTGTCACCAATAAAATGCACAATTACTAAGTGCTATCTGGGGAGAATACTTGTTTTGATAGATGCCCCTAACCATACTGTTTTATCTCTAAATGTAAATAAAGGCATAGGCAGTGTTTTTTTGTCTTTTTTGGTTTGCTGTACTTAAAATCTCCAGCTTTTGTACCAGAAGAACAACTTTAGAGTGGTCATAACAATTTCTAGGTAATTTGTTTACTTTTTACTCTCTCTCTGACCAAAAAAAAAAAAAAAATGAGCTTTGGAAGTTTTTCTTCTATTTGTTTCTCTGAATTATCTCTGCTAAACCTGAGAATCTCCTGATGTTATTTGCATAGTTCAGCTGAAATGATCATTGAACAAACATCCCAAGGTGTGGTCTCATGTATGGACTAGTTTACATCTTTTTCTCCAAATCCGCAACCCAAAGATGTTCTGTTCTTTTCAATCAAATCAATATGAATCACTTTTTCCCCTATTTAGCTTTCAGTTGTTTGCTTGGTATTGCTAGCTGTTTCATTCAGTCACTGTACAGTCTTGTAAAGTATTACTTTGAGAGATGTCTTTGAATGATAAACTGCTATACATGGAAAAGTGATTGTTGATTTTGCTGTCTGCTTCCTGCAGGGGCTCTGACATGATGGAATACCTGGCTTGGAGCTGCCAGTTATCCCTGCCAATCATTGGCCACACGATATCTCTGTCGTCTTCCAATACCATCAAATTATGGTAGGATCAACAGTTATTTTCAGTAAAACCCCTTTGAGGCTGATTATAATTGTCATTCATATTTCTTTCAGTTACCAAAAAGCATAAATCTATAGAACCATTACTAACATGAGATATATTTTAAAAAATTGAAGCCATAGTACTGACCTTGAGATTCCAATTTTTTCATCCAATTTTTAGTCCACCAAATAATAGGGTAGGGGGAATATCTGTTTTAGAAAAAATAAAAACGCTTAAAATCAGTATGTATTTTTAAAATACTCACTATATGCAAAACATTTCATTGGATATTGAGAAATATTTAAAAATAAATAAGCTAGTCTCTTGTAACTCTGAATTGGCTGTGATCTAGACATGAAAAAGTCACTTCCTTCAAAAGCCTTTTGACAGCTACAAAGAAGACTGTATACTGAAATGCTGCTGCAAGAAAACTCTTATGCTTTTTTTTTTTTTTACATCTTTATTGGAGTATAATTGCTTTACAATAGTGTGTCAGTTTCTGCTTTATAACAGAGTGAATCAGTTATACATATACATATGTTCCCATATCTCTTCCCTCTTGCGTCTCCTTCCCTTCCACCCTCCCTATCCCACCTCTCCAGGCAGTCACAAAGCACTGAGCTGATCTCCCTGTGCTATGCGGCTGCTTCCCACTAGCTATCTATTTTACATTTGGTGGTGTATATATGTCCATGCCTCTCTCTCGCTTTGTCACAGCTTACCCTCCCCCCTCGCTGTGTCCTCAAGTCCATTCTCTAGTAGGTCTGTGTCTTTATTTCTGTCTTACCCCTAGGTTCTTCATGACACTTTTTTCCTTAAATTCCATATATATGTGTTGGCATACGGTATTTGTCTTTCTCTTTCTGACTTACTTCACTCTGTATGACAGACGCTAGGTCTATCTACCTCATTACAAATAGCTCAATTTCGTTTCTTTTTATGGCTGAGTAATATTCCATTGTATATATGTGCCACATCTTCTTTATCCATTCATGCGATGATGGACAATTAGGTTGTTTCCATCTCTGGGCTATTGTAACTAGAGCTGCAAAATGTTCATTGTAAATGAACATTTTGGTACATGACTCTTTTTGAATTATGGTTTTCTCAGGGTATATGTCGCTGGGTCATATCATAGTTCTATTTGTAGCTTTTTAAGGAACCTCCATATGTTCTCCATAGTGGCTGTAATAATTCACATTCCCACCAGCAGTGCAAGAGTGTTCCCTTTTCTCCACACCCTCTCCAGCATTTATCATTTCTAGATTTTCTGATGATGGCTATTCTGACTGGGGTGAGATGATATCTCATTATAGTTTTGATTTGTATTTCTCTAATGATTAATGATGTTGGGCACGCTTTCATGTGTTTGTTGGAAATCTGTATATCTTCTCTGGAGAAATGTCTATTTGGGTCTTCTACCCATTTTTAGATTGGGTTGTTTGTTTTTTTGTTGTTGTTATTGAGCTGCATGAGCTGGTTGTAAATTTTGGAAATTAAATCTTTGTCAGTTGCTTCATTTGCAAATATTTTCTCCCATTCCGAGGGTTGTCTTTTGGTCTTGTTTATGGTTTCCTTTGCTGTGCAAAAGATTGTAAGTTTCATTAGGTCCCATTTGTTTATTTTTGTTTTTATTTCCATTTCTCTAGGAGGTGGGTCAGATAGGATCTTGCTGTGATTTATGTCATAGAGTGTTCTGCCCATGTTTTCCTCTAAGAGTTTGGTAGTTTCTGGCCTTACATTTAGGTCTTTAATCCATTTTGAGCTTACTTTTGTGTAAGGTGTTAAGGATTGTTCTAATCTCATAATTTTACATGTATCTGTCCAGTTTTCCCAGCACCATTTATTGAAGAGGCTGTCCTTTCTCCACTGTACATTCCTGCCTCCTTTATTAAAGATAAGGTGACAATATGTCCATGGGTTTAACTCTGACCTTTCTCTCCTGTTCCATTGATCTATCTTTCTGTTTTTTTGCCAGTACCATACTGTCTTGATTACTGTAGCTTTGTAGTATAGTCTGAAGTCAGGGAGCCTGATTCCTCCAGCTCCGATTTTGTTCTCAAGATTGCTTTGACTCTCTGGGGTCTTTTGTATTTCCATACAAATTGTGATTTTTTTTTTTGTTCTAGTTCTGTGAAAAATGCCAGTGGTAGTATGACAGGGATTGCATTGAATCTGTAGATTGCTTTGGGTAGTAGAGTCATTTTCACAATGTTGATTCTTGCAATCCAAGAACATGGTTTATCTCTCCATCTATTTGTATCATCTTTAATTTCTTTCATCAGTGTCTTATAATTTTCTGCATACAGGACTTTTGTCTCCTTAGGTGGATTTATTCCTAGATATTTTATTCTTTTTGTTGCAGTGGTAAATGGGAGTGTTTTCTTAATTTCACTTCCAGATTTTTCATCATTAGTGTATAGGAATACCAGATATTTCTGTGCACTAATTTTGTGTCCTGCTACTTTGCCAAATTCATTGATTAGCTCTAGTAGTTTTCTGGTTGCAACCAGAAAAAGGGAACACTCTTGCACTGCTGGTGGGAATCTCTATGTATAGTATCATGTCACCTGCAAACAGTGACAGCTTTACTTCTTCTTTTCCAATTTGGATTCCTTTTATTTCTTTTTCTTCTCTGATTGCTGTGGCTAAAACTTCCGAAACTATGTTGAATAATAGTGGTGAGAGTGGGCAACCTTGTCTTGTTCCTGATATTAGTGGAAATGCTTTCAGTTTTTCACCATTGAAGATGATGCTGGCTGTGGGTTTGTCATATATGGCCTTTATTATGTTGAGGAAATTTCCCTCTATACCTACTTCCTGCAGGGTTTTCAGCATAAATGGGGGTTGAATTTTGTCAAAAGCTTTCTCTGCATCTATTGAGATGATAATATGATTTTTCTCCTTCAATTTGTTAATATGGTGTAACACGTTGATTGATTTGAGTATATTGTAGAATACTTGCATTCCTAGAATAACCCCCTCCTGATCATGGTGTATGATCCTTTTGATGTGCCGTTGGATTCCATTTGCTAGTATTTTGTTGAGGATGTCTGCATCTATGTTCATCAGTGATATTGGCCTGTAGTTTTCTTTCTTTGTGACATCTTTGTTTGGTTTTGGTATCAGGGTGATGGTGGCCTCGTAGAGTGAGTTTGGGTGTGTTCCTCCCTCTGATATATTTTGGAAGAGTATGAGAAGGATGGGTGTTAGCTCTTCTCTAAATGTTTGATAGAATTCACCTTTGAAGCCATCTGGGCCTGGGCTTTTGTTTGTTGGAAGATTTTTAATCACAGTTTCAATTTCAGTGCATGTGATTGGTCTGTTCATATTTTCTATTTCTTCTTGATTCAGTCTTGGCACATTGTGCATTTCTAAGAATTTGTCCATTTCTTTCACAGTGGCCATTTTATTGGCATAGAGTTGCTTGTAGTAATCTCTCATGATCTTTTGTATTTCTGCAGTGTCAATTGTTACTTCTCCTTTTTCATTTCTAATTCTATTGATTTGAATGTTCTCCCCTTTTTACTTGATGAGTCTGGCTAATGTTTTATCAATTTTGTTTATCTTCTCAAAGAACCAGCTTTAGTTTTATTGATCTTTGCTATAATTTCCTTCATTTCTTTTTCATTTATTTTTGATATGATGATTATGATTTCTTTCATTCTGCTAACTCTGGGTTTTTTTTGTTTGTTTGTTTGTTTTTCTTTCTCTAATTGCACTAGCTTCAAGGTTAGGTTGTTTATTCGAGATGTTTCCTGTTTCTTAAAGTAGGATTGTATTTCTATAAACTTCCCTCTTAGAACTGCTTTTGCTGCATCCCATAGGTTTTGGGTCATTGTGTCTCCAGTGTCATTTGTTTCTAGGTATTTTTTGATTTCTTCAGTGATCACTTCGTTATTAAGTAGTGTATTGTTTAGCCTCCGTGTGTTTGTATTTTTTACAGATCTTTTCCTGTAATTGATATCTAGTCTCATAGCATTGTGGTTGGAAAAGATACTTGAAAAAATTTCAATTTTCTTAAATTTACCAAGGATTGATTTGTGGCCCAAATTATGATCTATCCTGGTGAATGTTCCATGATCATTTGAAAAAATGTGTATTGTGTTGTTTTTGGATGAAATGTCCTATAAATATCAATTAGCTCCATCTTGTTTAATGTATCATTTAAAGCTTGTGTTTTCTTATTCATTTTCATTTTGGATAATCTGTCCATTAGTGAAAGCAGGGTGTTAAAGTCCCTTACTATGAATGTGTTACTGTCAATTCTCCTTTAATGGCTGTTAGTATTTGCCTTATGTATTGAGGTGCTCCTATGTTGGGTTCATAAAGATTTACAATTGTTATATATTCTTCTTAGATCAATCTCTTGATCATTATGTAGTGTTGTTCTTTGTCTCTTGTAGTAGTCTTTATTTTAAAGTCTATTTTGTCTGATATAAGAATTGCTACTCCAGCTTTCTTTTGATTTCCATTTGCATGGAATATCTTTTTCCATCCCCTCACTTTCAGTCTGTATGTGTCCCTAGGACTGAAATGGGTCTCTTGTAGACAGCATATATATGGGTCTTGTTTTTGTATCCATTCAGCCAGTCTGTGCCTTTTGGTGGGAGAATTTAGTCCATATACATTTAAGGTAATTATCAATATGTATGTTCCTATTCCCATTCTTTAAATTGTTTTCGGTTTGTTATTGTAGGTTTTTTCCTTCTCTTGTGTTTCTTGTCTAGAGAAGTTCCTTTAGCATTTGTTGTAAAGCCGGTTTTGTGGTGCTGAACTTTCTCAGCTTTTGCTTGTCTGTAAAGTTTTTAATTTCTCTATCACATCTATATGAGATCTCCTCTGGGTAGAGTAATCATGGATGCAGGTTTTTCTCCTTCATCACTTTAAATATATCTTGCCAGTCCCTTTTGGCTTGCAGAGTTTCTGCTGAAAGATCAGCTGTTAACCTTATGGGGATTCCCTTGTGTGTTATTTTCCCCTTGCTGCTTTTAATATATTTTCTTTGTGTTTATTTTTTGACAATTTGATTAATATGTGTCTTGGCATGTTTCTCCTTGGAGTTATCCTGTAAGGGACTCTCTGTGCTTCCTGGACTTCATTAAATATTTCCTTTCCCATATTAGGGAAGTTTTCAACTATAATCTCTTCAAGTATTTTCTCAGTCCCTTTCTTTTTCTCTTCTTCTTCTGGGACCCCTATAATTCGGATGTTGGTACATTTAATGTTGTCCCAGAGGTCTCTGAGACTGTCCTCAGTTCTTTTCATTCCTTTTTCTTTATTCTTTTCTGCAGTAGTTATTTCCACTATTTTATCTTCCAGGTCACTTATCCATTCTTCTGCCTCAGTTATTCTGCTTGATCCCTTCTGGAGTCTTTTTAATTTCATTTATTGTGCTGTTCATCATTGCTTGTTTACTCTTTAGTTCTTCTAGGTCCTTGTTAAATGTTTCTTGCATTTTCTCTATTCTATTTCCAAGACTTTGGATCATCTTTACTATCATTATTCTGAATTCTTTTTCATGTAGACTGCCTATTTCCTCTTCATTTGTTAGTCTGGTGGGTTTTTATCTTGCTCCTTCATCTGCTGTGTGTTTTTCTGTTTTCTCATTTTGCTTGTCTTACTGTCTTTGGGGTCTCCTTTCTGTAGGCTACAGGTCCCTAGTTCCTGTTGTTTTTTGGTGTCTGCACTCAGTGGCTATTGTTGCTTCAGTAGGTTGTGTAGGCTCCCTGATGGAGGGGGCTAGTGCCTGTGTTCTGGTGGATGAGGCTGGATCTTGTTTTTCTGGTGGACAGGTCCACATATGATGGTGTGTTTTGGGGTTTCTGTGGCCTTATTATGATTTTAGGCAACCTCTCTGCTAATGGGTGGGGTTGTGTTATGTCTTGTTAGTTGTTTGGCATAGTGTGTCCAGCACTGTAGCTTGCTGGTCGTTGAGTGAAGCTGGGTGTTGGTGTTGAGATGGAGATCTCTGGGAGATTTTCGCCATTTGATATTACGTGGAGCTGGGAGGTCTCTTGTGGATCAGTGTCCTGAAGTTGGCTCTCCCACGTCAGAGGCACAGCACTGACTCCTGGCTGGAACACCAAGAGCCTTTCATCCACATGGCTCAGAATAAAAGGGAGGAAATGTAGAAAGAAAGAAAGAGGATAAAATAAAATAAAGTAAGATAAAATAAAGTTATTAAAATAAAAAAATTATTAAGAAATAAAACTTTTTAAGTAAAAACAAACAAGAAAAAAACGATTGGAGAGAACCCTAGGACAAATGGTGAAAGCAAAGCTATACAGACAAAATCTCACACAGAAGCATACACATACACACTCACAGAAAAAGGAAAAGGGCAAAAAAATAATATACCTTGCTCCCAAAGTCCACCTCCACAATTTGGGATGATTTCTTGTCTATTCAGGTATTCCACAGATGCAGGGTACATCAAGTTGATTGTGGAGATTTAATCCACTGCTCCTGAGGCTGCTGGGAGAGATTTCCCTTTCTCTTCTTTGTTTGCACATCTCCTGGGGTTCAGCTTTGGATTTGGCCCTGCCTCTGCATGTAGGTTGCTGGGGGGTGTCTGTTTTTCCGCTGAGACAGGACGGGGTTAAATGCAACTGATGCGATGGCTCTGCCTCACTCAAGCTGGGGGGGAGGGAGGAGCACGTAGTGTGGGGTGAGCTTGCAGAGGCAGAGGCCCGCTTGATGTTGCACCAGACTGAGGTGTGCAGTGTGTTCTCCCGGGGAAGTCCCTGGATCACAGGACCCTGGCAGTGGCGGGCTGCACAGGCTCCTGGGAGGGGAGGTGTGGATAGTGACCTGTGCTCGAACACAGGCTTCTTGGTAGCGGCAGGAGCAGCCTTAGCATCTCATGCCCGTCTCTGGGGTCCGTGCTGATAGCCGCGGCTCACATCCATTTCTGGAGCTCCTTTAAACAGTGCTCTTAATCTCCTCTCCTCGCGCACCAGGAAATAAAGAGGGATGAAAAACTCTCTTGCCTCTTTGGCAGGTCCAGACTTTTTCCCAGACTCCCTCAGCTAGCTGTGGTGCACTAACCCCCTGCAGGCTGTTTTCACACCGCCAGCCCCAGTCCTCTCCCTGAGCTCCAACCAGAGCCCAAGACTCAGTTCCCAGCCCCCGCCTGCCCGGGTGGGTGAGCAGACAAGCCTCTCGGGCTGGTGAGTGCTGGTCCGCACCAATCCTCTGTGCAGGAATCTGTCCTCTTTGCCCTCCGCACCCCTGTTGCTGCACTCTTCTCCATGGCTCCAAAGCTTCCCCCCTCCACCACCCGCAGTCTTCACCCGCGAAGGGGCTTCCTAGTGTATGGAAACGTTTCCTCCTTCACAGCTCCCTCCCACTGGTGCAGGTCCTGTCCCTATTCTTTTGTCTCTGTTTATTCTTTTTTTCTTTTGCCCTACCCAGGTACGTGAGGAGTTTCTTGCCTTTTGGGAGGTCTGAGGTCTTCTACCAGTGTTCAATGGGTGTTCTGTAGGAGTTGTTCCACGTGTAGATGTATTTCTGATGTATCTGTGGGGAGAAAGGGGATCTCTACATCTTACTCTTCCACCATCTTCCCATAATTCTTCCTCCTATGCTTTTATATCATTGTGTGCCAGCAGAAAATTGTCAAAATCAGCAGGATTTAGGGGCAGATTAGTGGAGGAAAGGACGGAGTTAGAAAAATGAGGTTGAAAATGTAGGTTTAACTGATATCACAGAGAACATTGAAACTCATGCTAAGGAGTTTGGACCTCTCTTGGAAAATGTAATGGTCTCATTAAAAAAATTGAGTGAGAAGGAAGGATGATAGTTGTCCAAATAGGTCTGTGGCCACTTTTTGTCATGGTCTTTGGTGGGTTCTTATAACTTTTTCTTACCTAGAAATGACTTAGGACAACTACAGTTAAAGCTGCGTAGTATGAATGTTTGAGATTAGGCACAGAAAATTTGTATGTGTGGGAAGAGAAATTATAACTTCATTATGAAACATGATTTTATTTTTCACCATGTTTGGCTCATTGAATCAACTATGAACCTTCCTATCTATATAATTATTCAGTGCATATTTCTTTGGGCACTTTGAAAAAATGGGGTTTAACTTTGAATTAGTGATAAGGGTATCACTAATTAATGCTCCAAAGTAAAAGACATGCCGTCTTAGCTATAATATCACAGAGCTATAATATTTAAACAATTATAAGGAATATAAGTATGCCATTTGATTTAATAAGACAGGTGTAAATGCGTATGTTTGGAAGATATTTATTCATTCACTCTATAAATATTTACTGAACACAGACATTATTTTAGGTATCAGGTCTGCAGTAAACCAAGCTGGAAAAACTACTGCCATTATTGAACTTTCATTCTGGTGAGTGAGATGGACAAGAGCCAACTTGGATAAATGTAACATACAAATTTGTAAAAGTTGAATAAGTATGTTGTATTGATATATAAATGAATGATAATAAGTGTTCAGAGCAAAAACTAAGGCAAAAAGGGAGAGAGGCCCCATGGGAGCTGGGGGTTCCAGTTTATATATTTAATAATGTATAACTACTGAGAAGTTAGCATTTGATCAAGCCCTAAATGTAGAAAGGGAGAAAGTGATATCTGCAGGAAAAGTGTTGTAAGTGGAGAAAAGAACAACTGTAAATCAATGAAGTGGGAGCATATCTGGCCAGTTAGGAACAGGAAGTGTTACCAAAGACAAGTTCCTGTGTCCTATGCACAGTGTGGCCAAACAAACTAAAACATCAGAGTTTGGAACAGAGAAAGGTTTTTTGCAGGGCCATGCAAGGAAATGGGTGGCTACTGCCTAAAAAAACTCCGAGCTCCTCAAAGGGTTTCAGCAAAGCACTTTTAAAGTCAATGTGAGGGAGGGGTATGGTTAGTTTTTGCAGACTTCTTGGTGTCAGAATCCTTTGTTCTTACAGCTGTCCACCTAGGTCAGGTCATGATGTTCACATAAACCTCCAACCAAACAAATGTTATTCTCTGTTCTGCAACTTTTTATCTCTATATTAATGGACTTTTAGAGTCCAGAGCCCTTAGCATAGGCTAACTTGTATATTGCAGGCTATAGGCAACATTCTTTTACAAAAGGTACAAAGCCAGCATGACTAAGCACAGGCAATGAAGCACAAAGGTTAAAACAAAAGGAACAAATCTAATCTGGAGTCACATATGTTCTTCCCTATTACAGAAGAAGGCCTTCTTGACTGGATAGAACAACAAAAGAGGAGAGTGCAAAAAAGTGAGGCCCAAAATGTACACATGGCCGTGGTTGTCAAAATACATGGTTTAAGATGTTAGATGCCATTTTACAAAGTTTAGGATTTACATTGATGAGATGAAAAGCTATTGGAAGTATTGAAGAAGGTAAATGAAATGACTGGACCCATATAGTGCCAGGATTACTCTACTTTTTTGTTAAGAATAGAATGAAGGCAGCAAATACAGAAGTAGGGAAACCAATTAAGAGGCTACTACAATGATCCAGACAAGAGAAAATGTTAGCTTGAATCAGGGAGATGGTGAGAAGAGGTCAGATTGCTAATGATCAGATGTGGATTTATGGGAAAAGAAGGTAAATAAGATTAATAATAGTGTCAAAGTGATTAGTGTTAACAACTCCAATAATGGAATTGCCATCTATCAGTATGGAGAAGACTGAAGAAGGGCGTTTTGAGGGGTTGACCAGGAGTATAGCTAATGTTAAGATTTCTCTTAAATATTATTAATAATCATCTAAATAACAATAAGTTTTAATGCCAAATAACCAGATGGATCCAGAAGTCTGAATTTCAGGGGAATGAGATGTTAGTGAAGAGATAGCATTTACACACATCTTAATAAGAGATTACAGCAGAGGTGAGTGTAAATGGTAAAGATTAGAGGAGACACAAATAAATTCTGGGGCACTCTGACAAGCACAGAAGATGACAAATGAATTGCTGCAATATAAAATAAATGGTCTACAGAGGAGGCAAACATAGAAAAGAAAACCACTCTTAGAGGATTCCCACTAAATAATTTGAGTAAATGAATAAATACATGATTGAATATGATTAATAATAGCGTTATTTGATTTAGAAACCATAAAATACTTGTTTTCTTCCCTTCTTGTCACTGTCATATTCTGACCTCCAGGTTATTAAAGCTTAGTCATTGAAAAGTTGGTGCCTCACTTACTGTTTCCCTCTTCATCCACATTTCTGTCATCATCATGAGCAAATCCATCATCGTCAGAGATAATGCATCCAACAATCTAGCCTCCTTACTCCTTGACCTCATTACTGTTAGCAGATTTTGCTTTCATTCTGCTACATCCATCCATTGCCAGAGTCACAATTTGGATCTTGCCATACAAGGAGTTATTCCACTTAAGAAATCCTTAATTTTAATATTCTATCCTGGGATAACAGTTCATGTAATACTGCCTGAAAATGAAATGAGCCAAAAGTGTTCCTATAAAAATAAAAATAACTAAAGCAGATTTGGATTCCCTTATGAATATCTTTATTTCTAGATTAATATAACACAGTCCTATGCTTTTAACAACTCATAACTATTGTAATTTTAATTGTTACTCTTATTTGTTATTATTTTTGCTAGGTGGCTAGAGTACTGTGGCTAATTCTGTGTGAAAGTCTCTATCATTAACCTCCTAATTTTCCAGTATTATCTTGTATTATGGATTTACAGTTCCTTCTGCCCAGCTGTTAGGGCTCCCAGTTTAGGACCAGAACCACATCTTATAAAAGCACTTTGTGACTCAGGTCACAGTTGATGTTGTGATATTACAATAAAGGGCCTGGGCCAGTGGGTGACCTGGCTCAATTATTCATTGTAAAATCATATTTGTGTCATTGCAGTTTGGCAGTTGCTTATCCAAGGCAATAACGTTTTTCAGCTTCTTTCCTTCAAATAGTGGGCTGGGACCTATCCCCCATCTAGCATCATTACACAGAGACTAAACTGCCTAATCTTGAGCCAAGCAGCCTTGTGGATTTACCTCCTCACTATTTTGCATTTCTTTCACCTTACATTTGACAGAGATGTTTCTCTTGCATTTTAACGGAATTTACCCTTTTTAGCCATTCTATAGTTTTACAGAGTACCTATCCTTGCTATTTCTTTGGGGTTCCAAAGGCACTTTATACCTGTTTCATCCACAGAATTGAAAGTATAAAACAAAATAAGTTTCTTGGCAGAAAAAAACCTAATCTTGATTCTTAAAGAAATAAATTCCCATGGTTTTTAATGAAAATGGTGCTATGTAATGTAATGGAAAATAACATCAGTAATAAATAAACATTAAATGCAGGAAGAATTCTCAGAGAACTTTTCTTATTACATCCATCAGTGTCAGTCACCACCATCACGTTTAAGCACAATTGAGGAAAAAGTATAGCTTAAGAGGCCTCTAGGATGGCTTTCAGGTCTGTGGTTTTCACAATTCTTAGAAAGATGTTACAGTAAAACTACCAAAATAACAACTTAGTGAATTTGAACTATTTAATTCCAAAGAAATGCAAGCTTGTTTTAAAACTATATGCTTCTTTTTTTTTTTTTAACATCTTTATTGGAGTATAATTGCTTTACAATGGTGTGTTAGTTTCTGCTTTATAACAAAGTGAATCAGCTATACATATACATATATCCCCATATCTCTTCCTTCTTCCATCTCTCTCTCACCCTCCATATTCCAACCCTCTAGGTGGTCACAAAGCACTGAGCTGATCTCCCGGTGCTATGCGGCTGCTTCCCACTAGCTATCTATTTTACATTTGGTAGTGTATATATGTCCATGCCACTCTCTCACTTCGTCCCAGCTTACCCTGGCCCCTCCCCATGTCCTCAAGTCCATTCTCTACATCTGTATCTTTCTTCCTGTCCTGCCCCTAGGTTCTTCAGACCGTTTTATTTATTTATTTATTTTTAGGATCCATATATATCTGTTAGCAAATGATACTAGATTTTCTCCTTCTAACTCATTTCACTCTGTATGACAGACTCTAGGTCCATCCACCTCACTACAAGTAACTCAGTTTCATTTCATTTTATGGCTGAGCAATATTCCATTGTATATATGTGCCACATCTTCTTTATCCATTCATCTGTCAGCAAACACTTAGCTTGCTTCCATGTCCTGGCTATTGTAAATAGTGCTGCAATGAACATTGTGATACATGACATTTTTGATTTATGTTTTTCTCAGGGTATATGCCCAGTAGTGGGATTTCTGGATCGAGTGGTAGTTCTATTTTTAAGTTTTCTAGGAACCCCCATACTGTTCTCCATAGTAGCTGTATCAATTTACATTCCTACCAACAGTGCTAGAGGGTTCCCCTTTCTCTACACCTTCTCTAGCATTTATTGTTTGTAGATTTTTTGATGATGGTCATTCTGACCGTATTGAGGTGATACATCATTGTAATTTTGATTTAAATTTCTCTAATGATTAGTGATGTTGAGCATCCTTTCATGTATTTGTTGGCAATCTGTATATCTTCTTTGGAAAAATGTCTATTTAAGTTTTCTGCCCATTTTTGGATTGGGTTGTTTGTTTTTTTGATATTGAGCTGTATGAGCTGCTTGTATATTTTGGAAATTAATCCTTTGTCCATTGATTCATTTAAAAATATTATCTCCCATTCTAAGGGTTGTCTTTTCATCTTGTTTATGGTTTCCTTTGCTATGCAAAAGCTTTTAAGTTTCATTAGGTCCCATTTGTTTATTTTTGTTTTTATTTCCATTTATCTAGAAGGTGGGTCAAAAAGGATCTTGCTGTGATTTATGTCATAGGGTGTTCTATGTTTTCCTCTAAGAGTTTTACAGTGTCTGCTCTTACATGTGGGTCTTTAATTCATTTTGAGTTTATTTTTGTGTATGGTGTTAAGGAGTGTTCTAATTTCATTCTTTTACATGTAGGTGTCCAAATTTCCCAACACCACTTATTAAGGAGGCTGTCTTTTCTCCATTGTATATTCTTGTCTCCTTGATCAAAAATAAGGTGACCATATGTGTGTGGGTTTATCTCTGGGCTTTCTATCATGTTCCATTGATCTATATTTCTGTTTTTGTGCAAGTACCATACTGTCTTGATTACTGTAGCTTTGTAGTATAGTATGAAGTCAGTGAGGCTGATTTCTTCAGCTCCATTTTTCTATCTCAAGATTGCTTTTGTTATTCAGGGTCTTTTGTGTTCCCATACAAGCTGTGACACTTTTGTTCTAGTTCTGTGAAAAATGTCATTGGTAGTTTTACAAGGATTGCATTGAATCTGTAGATTGCTTTGCATAGAATGGTCATTATCAGAATATTGATCCCTATAATCCAAGGACATGGTATTTCTCTTCATCTGTTTGTATCATCTTTTATTTCTTTCATCAGTGTCTTATAGTTTTTTGCATACAGGTCATTTTTCTCCTTAGGTAGGTTTATTCCTAGATATTTTATGCTTTTTGTTGCAATGGTACATGGGAGTGTTTCCTTAATTTCTCCTTCAGATTTTTCATCAGTAGTGTATAGGAATGCAAGAGATTTCTGTGCATTAATTTTGTATCCTGCTACTTCGCCAAATTCATTGTTTAGCTCTAGTAGTTTTCTTGTAGAGTCTTTAGGATTCTCTGTGTATAGTATCATGTCATCTGCAAACAGTGACAGCTTTACTTCTTCTTTTCCAATATGGATTCCTTTTATTATTTTTTTTAATTTTATTTATTTATTTATTTTTCGCTGTGCTGGTTCTTCGTTTCTGTGTGAGGGTTTTCTCTAGTTGTGGCAAGCAGGGGCCACTCTTCATCACGGTGTGTGGGCCTTTCATTATTGTGGTCTTTCTTGCTGTGGAACACAGGCTCCAGACGTGTAGGCTCAGTAATTGTGGCTCACAGGCCCAGTTGCTCCATGACATGTGGGATCCTCCCAGACCAGGGCTCAAACCCATATACCCCACACTAGCAGGCAGATTCTCAACCACTGAGCCACTAGGGAAGCCCTCCTTTTACTTATTTTTCTTCACTGGTTGCTGTAGTTAAAACTTCCAAAAAATTGTGGAATAATAGTGATGAGATTGGACATCCTTGTCTTGTTCCTGATCTTAGTGGAAATGGTTTCAGTTTTTCACCATTGAGAAATTTGTTGCCTATGGATTTGTAATATATGGCCTTTATTAGGTTGAGGTAAGTTCTCTGTATGCTTACTTTCTGGAGGTTTTTTACCATAAATGGATGTTGAATTTGTTGAAATCCTTTTCTACATCTATTGAGATGACCATATGGTTTTTATCCTTCAATTTATTAATATGGTGTATCACATTGATTGGTTTGTTTATATTGAAGAATCCTTGCATTCCTGGGATAAACCCCACTTGATTATGGTGTATGATCCTTTTAATGTGCTGTTGGATTCTGTTTGCTAGTATTTTGTTGAGGGTTTTTACATCTATGTTAATCAGTGATATTGGCCTGTAGTTTTCTTTCTTTGTGACATCTTTTTCTGCTTTTGGTATTGGGTGATGGTGGCCTCTTAGAATGAGTTTTGGAGTGTTCCTCCTGCTACTACATTTTGGAAGAGTTTGAAAAGAATAGGTGTTAGCTCTTCTCTAAATGTTTGATAGAATTCTTCTGTGAAGCCATCTGGTTCTGGGCTTTTGTTTGTTGGAAGATTTCTAATCACAGTTTCAATTTCAGTGCTTGTGATTGGTCTGTTTATATTTTCTATTTCTTTCTGGTTCAGTCTTGGAAGGTTGTGCTTTTCTAAGAATGTGTCCATTTCTTCCACAGTGTCCATTTTATTGGCATATAGTTGCTTGTAGTAACCTCTCATGATCCTTTTGTATTTCTGCAGTGTCAGTTGTTACTTCTCCTTTTTCATTTCTAATTCTATTGATTTGAGTCTTCTTCCGTTTTTTTCTTGATGAGTCTGGCTAACGGTTTATCAATTTTGTCTATTTTTGCAAAAAAACAGCTTTTAGTTTATTGATCTTTGTTATTTTTTCCTTCATTTCTTTTTCATTTATTTCTGATCTGATCTTTATGATTTATTTCCTTCTTATAACTTTGGGGTGTTTTTGCTCTTCTTTCTCTAATTACTTTAGGTGTAAGATTAGGTTGTTTGTTTGAGATGTTTCTTGTTTATTGCTGTAGGACTGTAGTGGTATAAACTTCCCTCTTAGAACTGCTTTTGCTGCATCCCATAGGCTTTGGGTCATCGTGTTTTCATTGTCATTTGCTTCTAGGTATTTTTTAAATTTCCTCTTTGATTTCTTCAGTGATGTCTTGGTTATTTAGTAGTGTATTGTTTAGCTTCCATGTGTTTGTATATTTACAGATTTTTTCCTGTAGTTCATGTCTAGTCTCATGGTGCTGTGGTCAGCAAAGATACTTGATATGATTTCAATTTTCTTAAATTTACCAAGAGTTGATTTGTGACCCAAGATATGATCTATCTTGGAGAATAAAGAGCACTTGAGAGGAATGTGTATTCTGTTGTTTTTTAATGGAATGTCCTATAAATATCAATTAAGTCCACCTTCTTTAATGTATCATTTAAAGCTTGTGTTTCCTTATTTATTTTCATTTTGGAGGATCTGTCCATTGGTGAAACTGTGGTGTTAAAGTTCCCTTGTATGACTGTGTTACTTTTGATTTCCCCTTTTATGGCTGTTACCATTTGCCATATGTATTCAGGTGCAATATGTTGGGTGCATAAATATTTACAATTGTTATATCTTCTTCTTGGACTCATCCCTTGATCATTATGTACTGTCCTTCTTTGTCTCTTGTGATAGCCTTGTTTTTAAAGTCTATCTTGTCTGATATGAGAATTGCTACTCCAGCTTGCTTTTGATTTCCATTTGCATGGAACATCTTTTTTCCATCCCCTCACTTTCAGTCTGTATGTGTCCCTAGGTCTAAAGTGGGTCTCTGTCTAGCATATGTACAGGTTTTCTTTTGTATCCATTCATCCAGTCTATGTCTTTTTGTTGGAGCATTTAATCCATTTACATTTAAGGTAATTATTGATATGTTTGTTCCTATTACCATTTTCTTAATTGTTTGGGTTTGTTATTTTAGGTCTTTTCCTTCTCTTGTGTTTCCTGCCTGGAGAAGTTCCTTTAGCATTTGTTGTAAAGCTGTTTCAGTGGTGCTGAATGCTCTTAGCTTTTGGTTGTCTGTAAAGGTTTTAATTTCTCTGTTGAATCTGAATGACATTTTTACTGCACAGAGTAGTCTTGGTTGTAGGTTTTTTCCTTTCATCACTTTGAATATGTCCTGCCAGTCCCTTCTGGTTTGCAGAGTTTCTGATGAAAGTTCAGCTGTTAACCTTATGGGGAGTCCCTTATATGTTACTGTGTTTTTTTTTCCCCTTGATGCTTTTAATATTTTTTCTTTGTATTTAATTTTTGATAGTTTGACTAATATGTGTCTTGGCATACTTCTTCTTGGATTTATCCTGTATGGGACTCTCTGTGCTTCTTGGACTTGATTGACTATTTCTTTTCCTGCATTTAATGTTGTCCCAGAGGTTTCTGAGGCTGTTCTCAATTCTTTTCATTCGTTTTTTCTTTATTCTGCTCTGCAGTAGTTATTTCCACCCTTTTATCTTCCAAGTCATTTATCTGTTCTTCTGCTCCATTTATTCTGCTATTGATTCCTTATAGAGAATTTTTAATTTCATTTATTGTGTTGCTCATCATTGTTTGTTTGCTCTTTAGTTCTTTGTTAAATGTTTCTTGTATTTTCTCCATTCTAGTTCAAAGATTTTGGGTCATCTTTACTATCATTACTCTGAATTCTTTTTCAGGTAGACTGCCTATTTTGTCTTCATTTGTTTGGTCTGGTAGGTTTTTACCTTGATCCTTCATCTGCTGTGTGTTTCTCTGTCTTCTCATTTTGCTTAGTTTACTGTGTTTTTGATCTCTTTTTCATATGCTGCAGGTTAGTAATTCCCGTTGTTTTTGGTGTCTGCCTCCAGTGGTTAAGGATGATTCAATGGGTTTTGTAGACTTCCTGGTGGAGGGGGCCTGTGCCTGTGTTCTGGTAGATGAGGCTAGATCTTGTCTTTCTGGTGGGCAGGACTGCTTCCAGTTGTGTGTTTTCGGGTGTCTGTGACCTTATTATGATTTATAGGCAACCTTTCTGCTAAAGGGTGGGGTTGTGTTCCTGTCTTTCTAGTTGTTTGGCAAAGGTTGTCCAGCACTGTTTGTTGCTGGTTGTTGATTGGAGCTAGTTCTTAGAGTTGAGGTTGAGATCTCTGGGAGAGCTTTTGCAATTTGATATTATGTGGAGCCAGGAGGTCTCTGGTGGATCAATATCCTCAACTCGGCTCTCCCACCTCAGAGGCACAGGCCTGACACCTGGCCAGAGCACCATGACCCTGTCAACACCACGGCCAAGTACGTGGACATTTTCTTGCCTTTTGGGAAGTCTGAGGTCTTCTGCCAACGTTCAGTAGGTGTTCTGTATGAGTTGTTCCACATGTAGATGTGTTTCTGATGTACTTGCGGGGAGGAAGGGGATCTCCAAGTCTTACTCCTCTGCCATCTTGAAACTCTTGCTACACGTTGTTTTTGAAAATGCTCCTGACAGAAGATAGAGAAGCAGCCAAAGGTGCTGCATGCAGTGCTAACTCTCTAGTTCCATGGGGTCCCCAAACTAAATGTTCCTTAAAGATAAAATATTATCCTTATATTGCAGGGAAACCTATTAATTCAGTAAGTTATGTAAGATGGTTTTGTTCCTATAGAGTATCTGAGTTCTTTCCACATCACTTGGTGCAAATTTCAGTTAATTACACCTTGATTAGTGTATCTATTCTTATTGTAAATTAGTCATATTTCTCTAGAATTCACTTGGAGCTTTCATCTCACAACAGACAAGCAAAATTTCATTTGGGCATTATTTTTGTTGGTACCATACTTTACTGATAACATTTGTTTGCCTATAAATAATATTTTGTGCAGTATTGCAGTTTCACATTAGTAACCTTTCACTTTTTCAAGCACAGAAACCATTGATTTTTAAAAAAAAAAAAACAAGTAGTAAAGTAAAGATGGAGTATTTGAAATGAGATGAAAATTGCTATGAATCTCAAATATTTCAAGATATATTGCTGTCACACAAGATCACTTCTATAAACATCCATCTACTTGTTTTCTCCAGAAGTATTTCCTATATAAATTACATATTGTCAGGCTTATATCATATTTCATGCCCTAAGAGCTTTTGCCAGATCTTGCAGCTGTAATAAATAACAATCAGGAGAAGCTGTTAAAAATTACCCAACTATAAACTTAACTGTTTAACTAATAGACTCCCACTTAAAGACAAATGTTCTGCTTTTCTTGGGTTTAGAACTTAAACAAACGTAAGGATATTTTTACAGCAGTTATTATTTTTGTCAAGAGTACTTTATTTTTCCTGAACTGAGAATAATCTGAGATTTATTCATGCTTAGTTTTTATGATCCTATTCCTCTCAGGACAAGTATAAAAATCTTTAGTATTTAGGATTACTATTAGAAGAATAAATGCAGTCTCTTTAAAAAAAAACAAAACAAAACAAAAAAAAACTAACTCATTGTTTGACATTTAGCAATTTCCAAAACTTTACCTGTAAAATATTTATCAGTCTTAGGGTTTCCAAAGCTATTTTACTGCATGTTGCCACTTCATTTTCCTAATGTTTTAACCAAATTGACCACTACCAAGGTTAGCTAAAAAAAGGAACACAAAAATGTGGGGAGGGATAGTATGAAAAAGATGGCATTTTTCTCTTTCTTTATCTTATGTCATCAACTGTTTATTGATGATAAACAATCTACTACTCATTTGCCAGCTTTTCATCTGTTGGGTTATGTAGAATGAGTTCTCCATGTCTTTAGTTTTTCTGAAGCAGCTGTTTCTAGTATATTTTCAGGGGCATCTAAATTCAGGGTACATTCAACACCCCCAGATTTATTTAAATACCAAAATACTCTTTGGAAGAAAATCATGAGCCAGTAGTTATTCTCAGAGTATAATTTTGTAAACATGTATTAAGGTGGTAGTTAGATTTAGTTCTTTCTCCTTTTTTTCCCTAAATGTCAAATGATAGGTTCTATTCAACCAGTTTGGTTTTGGTCAGGAACACATGCTTCCTCATCAATTCATCATCAGTAATCAATTTTTATGGTGACAGTAGACATTTCATATCTCAAATCTCAATTTGAGCTAAAATCTAATTCTAAAAAAAGAGGGATATGCAAATAATAAAGTATTGCTATAAGATTTTTTTATTAACTACTGGCTAATTTTACTTTTCCCTCTTTGTCTATGATGAAATTCCGTGATATCTACAGTTTTGTTCCATATGTGTTCATTCAGCAAACATTCATTGAGCAGGTTTTATATATAAGGCACTGTGCAAAATGACAGTGATGTGGGACACAAAGATGATTCATCCTAGCTCATAAGAACCCCTATGCTAGTGGGAAAGACAGACTTCTAAATAAACACAGAAATAAAACAAAATCTTAAGTGAAACTCAATGAGTGCTTTAATAGGGTTGTGAAAGAGTCTATGAGAATAAGAAAGAATGGCTAAATTAGGCCTAATGTGAAAGTAAGACCATGTTTTAGTGTTAAAGTGTCTACTTCACCTTAGAAACCTAGATCACCTTCATCATTATGTATGCAGACTCTGAGCAGGGCAAAAAGAAGGTGGAACTTAAGCAGAGTCATCCAACTAACTAGTACATTCCAAATTGTACTAATTTAAATTTAAACCCAGTACAAAATGTACAAATTGTAAATTTAAGCCCAGTGTTAAATTTCTTCCTCTCTAGCAATTTTTGCTATATTTCTATTCTTTTAAAAGTTGTTTAAATTCAGTTTTTGTTTTCACCAATGGAGAGGCTCTTCCAATTTACCTATGGATAGACTTATTTTTTTTTCTTTCCACTAAAAGTTAGTATCAAACTTTTATTTTAAAACAAGTAGTAGGTTTTATTTTGTAATGGAAATAAATTAGTATTAAAAAAATAATCAGCATTGTATCAACTTACCCTGAAAGTATAATGTCCTGAAATATAACCAGTAATTTATTTGTTAGTCCGTTTAAAAAATAAATTACCCACAGAAAAAATAACTAAATTACTTACAAAATACTGATTGACTAGAAGACTATAAATGTACTTTCTATATGTATTTTTTTTTCTGCTATGAGATTGGAGCAGAAGTGTGGATAAAGTGATATTTGCATTCAGGCTTAAAATATACCTCAAGGTTTATATTCAGATATAAGTATATCTGAAGTTTGTAATTTAGACAGCTTTTAAAATATAATGAAAATTTCTAGTCCAGACAAAATAACATAGACATACTTTCCCCTGCTAATTCAAGCTAAGCAGAAGTATAAACTCTGAATATGGTGCAAATGGCAACAAAAAGAGAACTGTGAAAGATAGTAAGAGGAAGGCAAACTGATTTGGGGATCCAGGACCAGGGAAACAGCACAAGAGCAGGAGGTCTTACATTCTTCCACCTTACAGAAGAAGGGCTTGCAGATCCAGCCTTCCCTGGCCCCGAAGTTAGCAGTAGAAGGCAGCCCATATAAGATAATTCTTCCCCTTAACAGAGAAGGAATTTCTCTCTCAACCTCAAGAAACCTGACACTGATAAGTCAGATAGTTGAGACCCTGCCAAAAATGAGCAGCCAGAGGAACACTCAGCAAAGTAATAGAAGCTGTAATAAGGTACTAAGTGGAAATTATACAACTGAAAACTAAAATGAATAAGATCTCACTGGGTGGGCTTGCTAGTAGAGAGGAGATGTCAGAAACTTGAGATTAGACAATGTAATTCACCCAACTGTAATAACAAAGAGTAAATAGACTGAAAAAAAAAATGAAGAGTCTCAGGGATGTAAAAAGAGCAAAAGTCCCAACAGTTCTATGATGAGAATCCCATAAAAAAGAAATAAAAGAGTGAGGCTGAATTTTCTTCATTATTGAAGAAATAATGGCTGTAAACTTACCAAATTCAGTGACAGTAACAAACCCAATGATCTAAGAAACTGAGCAAATCTCACACAAGATAAACCCAAACAAATCTATGTCAAGATATATCTTGCACTTTAAAAAGTTAAAGACAAAAAAAAAATCTTGAAAGCAGCCAAAGAGAAATAATGCTATCCTTATAGGTGAATACCACTTGCTATGACAGTTGATTTCTCATCAGAAATCATGGAGGGCAGAAAGAAGTGACACACTATTTTTCAAATGTTGAAAAAAAAAAACAAAAACTGTCAATCACAAAATTTATATCCATTAATGAAGAGTCTTTCTCATATGAAGAAAAACTAAAATAATTTGTCACTAGCAGACCTATCATTAAAGACTGGCTGAAGGAAGTTATTCAAATGAAAAGTAATGGTAAAAGAAAAATCTTAGAACATCATAAAGGAAGAAGTTGCGAAAAGAACTACATCAGGAATGGCTGAGATGTGACCTAAGGACCTTCAATGTTGCTGCTTATGCTGAACTTTTGCTAAACATTCTAAATTAAAACTGCTGAAAGCTTGCTGAGTTGCCAAAAGGAAAAATAATGCTGAGATCTGGAATTTTTCTGGACTAAAGAAAACATAGTAACGGATGAGATGCATTCCATAACCCAATTGTATATATAGAACAATCTTACTCTCCAATCCAAATTCTTGGTAAGCAACTTGCATAAAGCTGCATTAAATTTCCCCTTTCCCCATAAAACCCTCTACCCATCTTCCTCTGGTAGGATACTGTTCTGGGTTTCTCCATAATCTATAACTCTCAAATTAAAATTCTAAGAATCCAGATAAACTGTCTTTTTGCCTATTTATAGTCTGTAGTTCTTTCTGTTGATGAAAGAAATATCAAAATAACCTAAACTAGACTGTTCTTTTCCACATGTTTCATAAATTATATTGGATGATTGAAAAAAATTAGACCTCAATACTCAAAATAATGATATTTAAAAAGGAAGATGCTAAAGGACATATATGGAAGTGAGAGTTCCGTGCATCTTCAAAGTGGTAAAAAGTTAATATAAATCAGTGGCTATATGTCATATATGTATATTGTGATAATCAGAGCATTCACTATATAATCTATACAATGAGAGACATCAAAAACACTATAAACATAGATAGAATTCTAGAAAATATCAAATAACTATAGAAAGACAAGAAAAGAAAAATAGAGAATGAGGCCACATAAAACAAATAAAAAATAAACAATAAAATGGCAGACTTAAGTGCTAACATATCCATAATTAACTTAAATGTAAGTTCTCTGGCAGTAACAAAATCAAACTAGAAATAAATGACAGAATACAATAGGAGAATCTCAAGACATTTAGAAATTAAACAGTACACTACTAGTAAATTTGTAAAGAAAAGTTTCAAAGGAAATTTAAAACCACATAAACTGAACAAAAAAGAAAATAAAAAATAACATGTAATGCAGCTAAAGTAGTTCTAAAGAGGGAAATCTATAGCAATAAATGCTTACATTAGAAACAAATACATATTTTAAATCAATAATCTAAGTTTCAACCTTAAAAAAACTAGAAAAGGAAAAGCAAAATAAATCCAAGGCCAGCAGAAGAAAGGAAATAATAAAGATTAAAAACAATAAAATTAAAAATAAGAAAATAGAAAAATTGATAAAAACAAAAAGCTAATTCTTTTAGAAAAAAATCAATAAAATTGACAAGACTCTGTCAAGACAAACAATAATAGAAAGAAGATGTGACATTAAGAGTGATGTAGATCACCAGTATTGAGTGAAATAGAAGATATAACTACAAATCCTGCAGCCATTATACAGATATTGAAGGAATAGTGGGAAAAATTTTATACTCATAAATTTGACAGCTTAGGAAAAAAATGATTATGTCCTCAAAGTTCACAAACTACCAAATTCAATAAAGATGTTATAAGCAATATAAGTAGCCCTATAACCATTAAAAAATTTAATCTGTAATTTAAATACTCCTAAAAATAAATCCCAGATTCAGTTGGTTTTACTGGCCAAAACTATCAAACATTTAAAACAGAAATTATCAATACAATAATTGTATGCAATCTCTTCAAGAAAATAGAAGAGGATGGAAAACTTCCCAATTCATTTTATGAGGTCAGTATTACTGTTGTACTAAAACCAGACAAAGGCAGCACACAAAAAAATACAGATCAATATCTCTTATGAATTTATATGCAAAATCCTCAACAAAATACTAGCAAACAGAATCCAGCAATGTATAAAAGAGAATAATACAGATGATCAGAAATGCAATACTTATTCAACATTCAAAAATCAAACATAATCTATTGTATCAATAAGACAGAAGAAAGATCATGTGATTTTATTAATTGATATAGAAAACATTTGACAAATTGCAATACCCATTCATTAAAAAAAAAATTGACAATTACCAATAGAAAGGAATTACCTAAATTCAATAAAAAATATTTTAAAAAATCC
This sequence comes from Phocoena phocoena, assembly GCF_963924675.1. Classification (NCBI taxonomy): domain Eukaryota; kingdom Metazoa; phylum Chordata; class Mammalia; order Artiodactyla; family Phocoenidae; genus Phocoena; species Phocoena phocoena. The sequence continues at coordinate 26,873,527 of NC_089235.1, read as the reverse complement.
TGCTGCTAATAACATACTTAATGGTAAAATTTTTCATACTTTCCTCCTAAGATCAGGAATAAACTAAGAATGTCCACTCTCATCACTTTTATTCAAACTTTTATCCACTTTGGTAGAACAAAAATAAAATAAAAGGCATACAGATTGAAAAGGAAGAAATTAAACTCCTTGTATTTGAAAATGACATGATTGTGTATGTAGAAAATCCACAAAAAAATTGCAAAAATTATCCTAGAACTTTTAATAAGTGAGTTTAACAGGGTTTTGGGATATAAAATCAACACACAAATATCAATTGCATTTTTACCTACTAAGAATGAAATAAGAATTTTTAAAACAAAATGTTATTTGCTATCACTCCAATAAAATAAAAGACTTAGGTATTCACTTAGGAAAATATTTAAGAATCTCTCTGCATGCTGAAAATTACAAAATGGAGATGAAAGAAATATAGGAAACCTAAATAAATGGAGGGAAACATTGTGGCCATAGATTGGAAGTTTCAACATAGTAAACATGTCAATTGATCTATGTGTCTAATGCAATTTCTACCAATACCCCCATAAGATTTTTTCATTGACATGTGTAAGCTTACTTCAAAATTTACATAGAAAGGCACAGGCCATAATATAGTTAAATCAGTTTTGACAAAGAAGAATAAGCTGGGGGACTCACTCTACCTGATATTAAGCCTTTCTATTTAACTACAGTGTCATTTGTAATGACAAAATTATAGACATGGTAAATAAATTTGTGGTTGCTAGGAATTAAGGATGTGGTATGTGGTTGGGAGGTGAGGTGGAAGTAGTTACAAAAGGGCAACAGGAAGGATCCTGTGATGTTACCACTGTTTAGAATATTGACTCTAGCAGTGAATACATGAACCTAAACATGTGATTCAATTCTATAGAATTTAATTAACATGCACATGATTGCAAGTGAAACTGGGGAAATCTGAATAACATTGTTGGATTGTATTTATGTCTGTATACTGATTGTGATATATTACAGATATGTAAAATATTACCTTTGGAGAAATTGGGCAATTTGTACAAGAGATCTCTCTGTATTATTTTTTACAACTGTGTGTGAATCTATAGTTATCTTGATTAAAAATTCAGTTAAAAATATAATAAAACCTCACTGTAAGATCTGGAACAAGAAGGAATTCAAAAGAGCTTCTTGTATTACCTGCTTAGCTCCATCTTGTTCACTGTTTTAGAGTGAATATTCACTGAATTAAAACCTCTTGAGGGTAAGTCCATACCTAATTCCTCTCTGTACCACTAAATCTGGCATAGAGTTTGTCACACAGCAAGTGCTCAAGAAATGTTTAATAAATAAATGAATGAAGCAGAAAAACAAACCTGTGAACATTCATTCACTTTACCCTCATTTTATTGTATGAATTATTCAGAGCTTTTCTAAGGATGAGGAAAAAATATTGAAATTTAACTTAACTTCTTAGAACTCATGTGCCAATAAGTAAACCTTAAAATTCCTTTTCGTTTAGCTCAAAGAAGATGAAATTGTGAATGAAAGAATTGACTCCAAATCCACACTCATTTCTCTAGTGTTTATTCCATCAGTAAATATTTACCAAGGGTAATCTGCAAATTTGTTACCTGATAATTAACCACGTCTTAATTCAGGCACTTGTTAATTTATTATCCCATTTGAACTCATTTAAGGGAGAGGAATCAAAAAATAATTATAATTTGGTATTTGATAACTAATGGATCCTTGTCATGGTGATTCACACCTTAACTTGAGACTCTAAAAAATAATATTTTGATGAATATGCATAATTTTCTGTGTGAAACAGGAAAAAGATTGGGAGGGGCATATTTTGCTCCTTTTTTGTCCACTCTCCTATTAAAAAGGTGAAATAGAATGATTGAATTGTTCCATTCAGATAAAGGTAACATAACTAAAAAAAAAAAGGCAAATCATAATCAGTATCTCAGAATTCCTGGCTGATAAGAAGTGTAAGGTACCCTATATCAGTTGACAGAGAAGATAGTATTAGTTGGCCTTACTTAGTTCTGCTCCTCTGAAGCCGGCCTTTGTGGACCAGGAGATATTTTATTTGATATAATAATGACTCTTTCTTAATCTTCATTAAGAGACAAAATCTAAATCTTCTGGCCAAATGAAATGAGGAACTTGCCTTACTTCACCCAGCAAATCACTCTCTTGGCGAGAAATTGGTAAACCGGATTTGTTGAGGAAGAATCATAATGTGCATACAGTTGCTCATAAAGTGCTTGTAACCAATTTACTTAGAATACTTTCAAGCCACAAATAAAAGTAAGCCTAGAAGGACATTTAAGGTGTAGAAATATATGTATTTTCCCAAAGAAAAAGAAATTATTAATTAAGATATTTCAATCCCACTGGTCTAACTCCATTCTTATGCTGTATATATGACAACCTTATATTTAAAATAAAATTTTAATCAATTACATTAAAATCACCTGTTATACTTATTTTAATACACTGATTCTGAGTCACCTTAAGACTCACTGAACTTGAATTTGTTCTTTGGCTTTGTGTTGTTTTGCTCTGATTGTATGTGTTGATAGTACGCATGGTTTCAGGAACTTGCAAGAAACAAGCCCAGCCAGAAAGAATCTTGAGAACTAACCTCAGAACCACTGCTGTTTTATTTTTTGCTCTGATGTTTCCTTAGCAAGATACCTCTCTTCTAGAAAGGCAAGTTACATACTCATACGTACCACTCGTATTACCCATGATTACATCTTCTGCATGTTTGCTAGCCTCTAAAGTTGCCCTAATAATTTTTAGGGAGAAGAGAAGAAAGGAAGGTAGAGGCATCTTTGCTCTTTCCAGATATTGGAGCCCTTTCATCTCACTCCCCTCTTCTTCAACAAAAAACAGACAAAGATGTCTCTCTGCTGCTAACAGATTCTGCCATGAAGTTTCTATTTCAGCGGCTTTTTATTACACACTAATATAAATACATTCTAGTATGATGTCCAAATATATACTTCAAGACACCCTTGAGGTTCTGAAGTACTTAAATCTTGTTTTTGGGCTCTGTGCATAAGGCAACAGTGTATCCAGTTCATTTTGAGGATGTTTATAAAGAGCCCTGTGTTAGAGAGATGTCCACAGCTCCCTGCACCACTTGGGTGACTCATGGGAGTGAGGTTCCATTCAATTATCCAGCAAATAGTATTGAGTGCCTACAGTGTGCCTGGGACTATATTAAGGACTTACAATGAAAGGATACATAAAACACTGCTGTTGTCCTCAAGGACCTGCCAGGTTTTATTGAGGAGACAAACAAGAAGACAAGGAAAGTACAGTGTAGAAATATGGGGAAACAAATAGCACTATGGGCATAAAAAGAAAGAGAGACAGAAAAGTCAGCTTCCAGGAGCAATAGCCAGAGGTTGGAATATAATTTGGGGCATGATAATAAATAAGGAAGAGGGCACTGCGTTCTGGGCACATAACAATATTCTGAATGCTGTGCTAAATAGTATATACTTTATCTTGAGGTTAACATGAGAAATTTGAGGAGCTTTGTGATCTTATTTGCTAAAGAGTAGAAGCTGAAGAGACCAGTTCGGAGGATGTAGCAGTGAGGATAAGAAACGTCAGTCATTTCAAGAGCAATTAGTGAGGTACAATAAAAAGGACATAATAATTAATAAGATTTGGTATATATGAGCAGCAAGAGCTAAGAAAAGAAACCCTAATTTTCTCTTGGGAATCCGAGGGGATGGTTGTGCCTTTTACTCAGATATGTAACCCTAGAAAAGACAGGTCACACAGGTGACACCGGAAAGAGAGCAGTCCTACAAAATGCCAGAGTACACTGACCCAAATTCCAGAGGGTCCCTGTATAATCAGGAACATGCTTCACTAAACTGCCCAATAAGTAAATGCAAGCTGGGAAGAATGCTTACTTTATAAAAACTCTAAGTAAAGAAGTTTAGAAAAATGGCCCAAAACAACCCATAACATAAAATTCCTGATTTTGCTTCTTTTTATCTACTGAAGTCACCAAATGACTTGAATAACTAACATGAAACATATTCTAAGATTCCTTCATGGTAATGACTGCTATTCACTGATATCCATTTTATTTTTCTTTTTCATCCAATGCACAGAGATCAGTTGTATTGCCCATTCTTCCTAAATAAGATCAAGGTCATAGGACTGAGTACTGGTCAGTGAAATGTTAGCAAAAATGAATCCAGGCCTGGGCCCATGAAAACTTGCTGTGCACTATTCCCTTTCTCTCTTCACATCCCGTAATGATCTTGAGCATCATGTACTAAAGATAGTGGTCCCACAGTACAGAAGGACCTGGAATACCTAAAAGACTACAGGAGCAGAGCCCCCCTGCCAATCACAACGAGCAAATGACTGGGTTAAACCATTGAGATTTGGGGGTTGTTTTAAACATTTTTAACATACCCCAACTGATAGCTTTGATACCAGGAATAGTGTCCTACTGAACAAAAATGTTGACTATGTGACATCCATTTTGTGATCAGAGACTGGACAGAGGAGAAACTGATTTTCAAAGCTGGAAAATTGATAATCTATGTTACATTGGGGCAAAACTTTTCATGACACCATCACCTGCAACAGCCTGGAAGAACGTCCATGCCAAGAGCTCTAGGGGAAATGGTTGAAAGAATTAAAACCTTAGTTTGTGTTGACAGTTATTAGCTATACTTGGCAAGAAGGAAGTACGTTTAGAGACTGTTAGACACAGTGAAATAGGAAAGAGAAAGGAAACCAGAGTAGAAAGTAGTGTGGGGATTTGTGGCCTTAGAAAAGTGTATGCGTTTAAGCAAAAGAAAAGGGAAACATTTGAGAAAACAACAAAAGCATATTAAAATCCAGATTTTTAGTTTTCCACTCAAACTATAAATCCTCAAGGTAGCAGCTATTAAATTAATAGAGATAAATGTTGGGCAAGGATGCAAAGAGTGATGCAGATTTAAGTATTATGGCTATAGAAGTATTTATGTATGGTTATTGGTGCCAAGAACTGATTGAGAGTAGATCAGAAGCCCATTAAGTTCTGCGGCAGGGGGAATTACATTCTCAAAGGAACTATGAGTCCTGTTCCTAAAATTCTAACTATTTTTTAAAAAATGACATCATCCTAGAACCATTTCAAATGTGGTCAAAGAAGACTCACTGCTTTTCCTAAATATCAGTGCTAGGGTTCATGAAAAAAATGGAAAATTATTCCTTTCAAAGATTAGAAACAGAACTAATCAGAGAATATCCCCCATTGCCAATTCAGGGACCCAGTGCTCACCCCTCAAGATCCTGGCAATTCTACCGAACTGCTGAAAATCTTCCCAATGCCTTCTCTCTAATTGTAAGATTTTATCAGTTGTCCTATCCCTATTTACCATAGTATATTAGTGAGAATTGATGGGGGAGGGGGGGGTGTTTTAGATCATAGGTTGATCACACCAAGATTAATTGCATTCTGACTTAGTAGTAAAAAGTACTGCACATTTTCCTAGAGATCTTGGACCATAGCAGAATGCAGCTATTAAGTGGTGGTATTTTAGGTTTTCTCCCTTGTGGAGGGGTTAATGCACTCTATAGATGGAATAAAAACTAAGATGTATATGTGGTTGCTCCAGAGTAGCCTGCCAGAGACTGCTGGTGCTTGATCAAAACCATTTCCTCCTCTGATACGTGAACTGCTATTTGCCTGCTGTTTTCTCTTCCACTTTATGGTTAAGTTTAGAGGCTGGTGGTGCCAGAAGATGGATAGTATCTTGTCCTTGACTGCAAGGAGCTGAAATTCTTTTTAATCTACCTTGTAACATTAGTGAAGCTACTGTGAAGTTGCAATTGTATGTTATAGATATTAACCTATCCTGATGAATGCATTCCTTTTTAGCAGCTTCCAGATCTCAACAACTAGACTGTGGTTTAACTATAAACTTTTTACAAATGTTATTGTCTTTTCATTTTCTGTTGCAGATTTCACTGATATGTTTGGTTAATCAATATTCAGAGATTTTCCCAAAAGAAAAGACATTGAAGAATGAGGTTAGTAATTTTTACATAATTATACATTAAATACCTAATTTGCCATTAATTACAAGAATAAGAATTGGCCAAATTAATATATGCCTTTAATTACATTAGGTAATTAAATTTCACAGTTTAAAATGATAATTGGTACATTATTCATGCAACACCCTTTTTGAAACTTGATCTTTTTAACTCAGAAGAAATAGTATGGTATAGTTACAACAGAAAAACTTAACAGTGGCCTTCATCCTTGCCTTTGTCACTGAAAAATTTTGTCACTTTTAACAAGTAATTCCTCTTTAAGTATCTGGTTCTCACATGTTAAAAAAAAGAAGTTAGAAATACCTATCTTTCATTATTTTATACAGGTCAGATAATTTAAGCAATAAAAATCTCTTAGCCTGATAAACACTAGGGGAAATATCTATATTCTTCCTATTATTCATTTTCCCAGTAATAGTTAATTATGAACCAAATTAACTTTTATAACAACCATGCCCCAAAATCAGAAGAAGTGATGTTGACAAGTGTAAAATCACAGATAACAATCTGTCTGTTTAAAATATGAGCTTTTTAGATCGGAAGAAAATGATTCACTCAGAATAAATTCTACCTATGGCATCAATGCTATATTTTGAATTAGCCCTAATACCCATAGACTTCACTAATTTGTATTCATTAAATTTTTTATTTATTCTGCAATATTATTGAACACTTCTCTGTACTAAGGATTTTAGTAAGGCTTTAAATATACATATGGGAGTCATCTTCCTAGAAGTGATGATCATCAAAAAAGAGAAAGGATGAGACCACTGAAGCAAGAAATGTATAAAGAAGAAAACAAAATAAAAATAGGCCATTTACAGTTTAGTAATGAAAACAAGATTAAAGTTGGCAAAAAAAAAAAAAGTGGGAGAAGTACAAAATAATACATTCTTACCAAAGCCAGAGCTTTAAGAGATTGAAATAAACAATAGTATTAAATATGGCAGAGATTTTATGGAGCATAAAAACTAAGAAAGATATTGAGAAGACCAATTGTACAAATGTTTCACAAATAAAATGACCTTTTTGAATAACATAAATTACATTTTAAAGTATGATACATCTTATCCTTTTTAAAACTTCTACTTTATCCTGAGATGTTCCCTAGCTCTTCTAGCTTACATTAAAAGTTCCATCTCAGTTAGAGTTTGTATTACTCCTAAAATAAGCCTACACTCCTGTTTCAGGATACTACAAACTTGGACTTTTTTTTTGACTCTCCTTTCGGTTTTCTTACCACTTGTACATCTCTTGATTATTGCCCTATTAATTACTACTTTACAATTGCTAGAGTCATCTTACATTTGGACATGATAATCTCTGAACATATTTCAATTGTTTCTGAAATCAGGGTTATTTCATCTTTGGTATGGACTTTATAAGTAACTTTTATAATCTGTCCTTCCTTTTCAAAATACAGATTCACATACTATCTCAGAATCATTTTATTTTTTCCCTTTCAAAGATAAGATAAACAAGGAAGGCAAAAAACATTTCTCCTCTTATGATTAAGAAAAAACACCAATTATTGATTAAGATTATATTTATGTGAACATTGAAACCTTTTCATTGATTTTTTAATCAAATGTATATAAAAAGTAAAAAAATAAATCTAAGCTAAACTTATGAAAAGGGACATTCTCTGTCCTATATCTTCTTTTCCAATTCCTACTCCCAAGAAACAACTACTTTGAATGACATTTAGTTGATTGTTATGTTATTTACCTAATATTTTAAAATAACATGCTATTGCTAGGTGTTTTTTCTTTTAGTTTTAATTGTCATCGTAGTACTTCACATTATAGAAGATGAGGATTTAGCTTTCTCATATTATTACTCTTTTTTTTTTAACATCTTTATTGGGGTATAATTGCTTTACAATGGTGTGTTAGTTTCTGCTTTATAACAAAGTGAATCAGCTATACATATACATATGCTCCCATGTGTCTTCCCTCTTGCGTCTCCCTCCCTCCCACTCTCCCCATCCCACCCCTCCAGGCTGTCCCAAAGCCCCGAGCTAATATCCCTGTGCCTTGCGGCTGCTTCCCCCTAGCTATCTACCTTACTATGTTTGTTAGTGTGTAAATCTCCATGACTCTCTCTCGCCCTGTCAAAACTCACCCTTCCTCCTCCCCATATCCTCAAGTCCGTTCTCCAGTAGGTCTGCGCCTCTATTCCTGTCTTATCCCTAGGTTCTTCATGACATTTTTTTCCCTTAAATTCCATACATATGTGTTAGCATACGGTATTTGTCTTTTTCTTTCTGACTTACTTCACTCTGTATGACAGACTCTAGGTCTATCCATCTCATTACAAATAACTCAATTTCATTTCTTTTTAAGGCTGAGTAATATTCCATTGTGTATATGTGCCACATCTTCTTTATCCATTCGTCCGATGATGGGCTCTTAGGTTCTTTCCATCTCCGGGCTATTGTAAATAGAGCTGCAATGAACATTTTGGTACATGACTCTTTTTGAATTTTGGTTTTCTCAGGGTATATGCCCAGTAGTGGGATTGCTGGGTCATATGGTAGTTCTATTTGTAGTTTTTTAAGGAACCTCCATACTGTTCTCCATAGTGGCTGAACCAATTCACATTCCCACCAGCAGTGCAAGAGTGTACCCTTTTCTCCACACGCATTTATTGTTTCTAGATTTTTTGATGATGGCCATTCTGACTGGTGTGAGATGATATCTCATTGTAGTTTTGATTTGCATTTCTCTAATGATTAATGATGTTGAGCATTCTTTCATGTGTTTGTTGGCATTCAGTATATCTTCTTTGGAGAAAGGTCTGTTTAGGTCTTCTGCCCATTTTTGGATGGGGTTGTTTGTTTTTTTGTTATTGAGCTGCATGAGCTGCTTGTAAATTTTGGAGATTAATCCTTTGTCAGTTGCTTCATTTGCAAATGTTTTCTCCCATTCTGAGGGTTGTCTTTTGGTCTTGATTATGGTTTCCTTTGCTGTGCAAAAGCTTTGAAGTTTCATTAGGTCCCATTTGTTTATTTTTGTTTTTATTTCCATTACTCTAGGAGGTGGGTCAGAAAGGATCTTGCTGTTATTTATGTCATAGAGTGTTCTGCCTATGTTTTCCTCTAAGAGTTTGATAGTTTCTGGCCTTACATTTAGGTCTTTAATCCATTTTGAGCTTATTTTTGTGTATGGTGTTAGGGAGTGATCTAATCTCATACTTTTACATGTACCTGTCCAGTTTTCCCAGCACCATTTATTGAAGAGGCTGTCCTTTCTCCACTGTACATTCCTGCCTCCTTTATCAAAGATGAGGTGTCCATATGTGCGTGGGTTTATCTCTGGGCTTTCTATCCTGTTCCACTGATCTATCTTTCTGTTTTTGTGCCAGTACCATACTGTCTTGATTACTGTTGCTTTATAGTATAGTCTGATGTAAGGGAGCCTTATTCCTCCAGCTCCTTTTTTCGTTCTCAAGATTGCTTTGGCTATTCGGGGTCTTTTGTGTTTCCATACAAATTGCGAAATTTTTTGTTCTAGTTCTGTGAAAAATGCCAGTAGTAGTTTGATAGGGATTGCATTGAATCTGTAGATTGCTTTGGGTAGTAGAGTCATCTTCACAATGTTGATTCTTCCCATCCAAGAACATGGTATATCTCTCCATCTATTTTTATCATCTTTAATTTCTTTCATCAGTGTCTTATAATTTTCTGCATAAAGGTCTTTCATTTCCTTAGGTAGGTTTATTCCTAGATATTTTATTCTTTTTGTTGCAATGGTAAATGGGAGTGTTTTCTTGATTTCACTTTCAGATTTTTCATCATTAGTATATAGGAATGCCAGAGATTTCTGTGCATTAATTTTGTATCCTGCTACTTTACCAAATTTATTGATTAGCTCTAGTAGTTTTCTGGTAGCATCTTTAGGATTCTCTATGTATAGTATCATGTCATCTGCAAACAGTGACAGCTTTACTTCTTCTTTTCCGATTTGGATTCCTTTTATTTCCTTTTCTTCTCTGATTGCTGTGGCTAAAACTTCCAAAACTATGTTGAAAAACAGTGGTGAGAGTGGGCAACCTTGTCTTGTTCCTGATCTTAGTGGAAATGCTTTCAGTTTTTCACCATTGAGGATGATGTTTGTTGTGGGCTTGTCATATATGGCCTTTATTATGTTGAGGAAAGTTCCCTCTATGCCTACTTTCTGGAGGGTTTTTATCATAAATGGGTGTTGAATTTTGTCGAAAGCTTTCTCTGCATCTATTGAGATGATCATATGGTTTTTCTCCTTCAATTTGTTAATATGGTTTATCACATTGATAGATTTGCGTATATTGAAGAATCCTTGCATTCCTGGAATAAACCCCACTTGATCATGGTGTATGATCCTTTTAATGTGCTGTTGGATTCTGTTTGCTAGTATTTTGTTGAGGATTTTTGCATCTATGTTCATCAGTGATATTGGCCTGTAGTTTTCTTTCTTTGTGACATCCTTGTCTGGTTTTGGTATCAAGGTGATGGTGGCCTCGTAGAAGGAATTTGGGAGTGTTCCTACCTCTGCTATATTTTGGAAGAGTTCGAGAAGGATAGGTGTTAGCTCTTCTCTAAACGTTTGATAGAATTCACCTGTGAAGCCATCTGGTCCTGGGCTTTTGTTTGTTGGAAGATTTTTAACCACAGTTTCAATTTCAGTGCATGTGATTGGTCTGTTCATACTTTCTATTTCTTCCTGATTCAGTCTTGGCAGGTTGTGCATTTCTAAGAATTTGTCCATTTCTTCCAGATTGTCCATTTTATTGGCATAGAGTTGCTTGTAGTAATCTCTCATGATTTTTTTTATTTCTGCAGTGTCAGTTGTTACTTCTCCTTTCTCATTTCTAATTCTATTGATTTGAGTCTTCTCCCTTCTTTTCTTGATGAGTCTGGCTAGTGGTTTATCTATTTTGTTTATCTTCTCAAACAACCAGCTTTTAGTTTTATTGATCTTTGCTATCGTTTCCTTCATTTCTTTTTCATTTATTTCTGATCTGATTTTTATGATTTCTTTCCTTCTGCTAGCTTTGGGACTTTTTTGTTCTTCTTTCTCTAATTGCTTGAGGTGCAAGGTTAGGTTGTTTATTCGAGATGTTTCCTGCTTCTTAAGGTGGGCTTGTATTGCTATAAACTTCCCCCTTAGAACTGCTTTTGCTGCATCCCATAGGTTTTGGGTCGTTGTGTCTCCATTATCATTTGTTTCTAGGTATTTTTTTATTTCCTCTTTGATTTCTTCAGTGATCACTTCATTATTAAGTAGTGTATTGTTGAGCCTCCATGTGTTTGTATATTTTACAGATCTTTTCCTGTAATTGATATCTAGTTTCATGGCATTGTGGTCAGAAAAGATACTTGATACAATTTTAATTTTCTTAAATTTACCAAGGCTTGATATGATCTATCCTGGAGAATATTCCATGAGCACTTGAGAAAAATGTGTATTCTGTTGTTTTTGGATGGAGTGTCCTATAAATATCAATTAAGTCCATCTTGTTTAATGTATCATTTAAAGCTTGTGTTTCCTTATTTATTTTCCTTTTGGATGATCTGTCCATGGGTGAAAGTGGGGTGTTAAAGTCCGCTACTAGGAATGTGTTACTGTCAATTTCCCCTTTTATGGCTGTTAGTATTTGCCTTATGTATTGAGGTGGTCCTATGTTGGGTGCATAAATATTTACAATTGTTATATCTTCTTCTTGGATCGATCCCTTGATCATTATGTAGTGTCCTTGTTTGTCTCTTCTAATAGTCGTTATTTTAAAGTCTATTTTGTCTGATATGAGAATTGCTACTCCAGCTTTCTTTTGGTTTCCATTTGCATGGAATATGTTTTTCCATCCCGTTACTTTCAGTCTGTATGTGTCTCTAGGTCTGAGGTGGGTCTCTTGTAGACAGCATATATAAGGGTCTTGTTTTTGTATCCATTCAGCCAATCTGTGTCTTTTGGTGGGAGCATTTAGTCCATTTACATTTAAGGTAATTATCGATATGTGTGTTCCTATTCCCATTTTCTATATTGTTTTGGGTTCGTTATTATAGGTCGTTTCCTTCTCTTGCATTTCTTATCTAGAGAAGTTCCTTTAGCATTTGTTGTAAAGCTGGTTTGGTGGTGCTGAACTCTCAGCTTTTGCTTGTCTGTAAAGGTTTTAATTTCTCCATCAAATCTGAATGAGATCCTTGCTGGGTAGAGTAGTCTTGGTTGCAGGTTTTTCTCCTTCATCACTTTCAGTATGTCCTGCCACTCCCTTCTGGCTTGTAGGGTTTCTGCTGAGAGATCAGCTGTTAACCTTATGGGGATTCCCTTGTGTGTTATTTGTTGTTTTTCCCTTGCTGCTTTTAATATGCTTTCTTTGTATTTAATTTTTGATAGTTTGATTAATGTGTCTTGGCGTATTTCTCCTTGTATTTATCCTGTAAGGGACTCTCTGTGCTTCCTGGACTTGATTAACTATTTCCTTTCCCATATTAGGGAAGTTTTCAACTATAATCTCTTCAAATATTTTCTCAGTCCCTTTCTTTTTTTCTTCTTCTTCTGGAACCCCTATAATTCGAATGTTGGTGCGTTTAATGTTGTCCCAGAAGTCTCTGAGACTGTCCTCAGTTCTTTTCATTCTTTTTTCTTTATTCTGCTCTGCAGTAGTTATTTCCACTACTTTATCTTCCAGGTCACTTATCCGTTCTTCTGCCTCAGTTATTCTGCTATTGATCCTATCTAGAGTACTTTTAATTTCATTTATTGCGTTGTTCATCGTTGCTTGTTTCATCTTTAGTTCTTGTAGGTCCTTGTTAACTGTTTCTTGCATTTTGTCCATTCTACTTCCAAGATTTCGGATCATCCTTACTATCATTATTCTGAATTATTTTTCAGGTAGATTGCCTGTTTCCTCTTCATTTGTTAGGTCTGGTGGGTTTTTATCTTGCTCCTTCATCTGCTGTGTGTTTTTCTGTCTTCTCATTTTGCTTATCTTACTTTGTTTGGGGTCTCCTTTTTGCAGGCTGCATGTTCGTAGTTCCCATTGTTTTTGATGTCTGTCTCCAGTGGCTAAGGTTGTTTCAGTGGGTTGTGTAGGCTTCCTGGTGGAGGGGACTAGTGCCTGTGTTGTGCTGGATGAGGCTGGATCTTGTCTCTCTAGTGGGCAGGTTCACGTCTGGTGGTGTGTTTTGGGGTGTCTGTGGCCTTATTATGATTTTAGGCAGCCTCTCTGCTAATGGGTGGGGTTGTGTTCCTGTTTTGCTAGTTGTTTGGCATAGGTTGTCCAGCACTGTGGCTTGCTGGTCGTTGAGTGAAGCTGGGTGCTGGTGTTAAGATGGAGGTCTCTGGGAGATTTCCACCGTTTAATATTATGTGGAGCTGGGAGGTCTCTTGTTGACCAGTGTCCTGAAGTTGGCTCTCCTACCTCAGAGGCAGAGCCCTGCCTCCTGGGCTGGAGCACCAAGAGCCTTTCATCCACACGGCTCAGAATAAAAGGGAGAAAAAGTAAAGAGAATTATTAGAAGTATGAGGAAAGAAAGAAGGAAAGGAGGAAAGGAAGGAAGGAAGAAAGAAGCAAAGAAGGAAAGAAAGGAGGGAGGGAGGGAGGGATGAAGGAAGGAAGGAAGGAGGGAAAGAAGGAGAAAATGTAGAGAGAATTAGTAGAAGTATGGGGAAAGAAAGAGGGAAAGGAGGAAAGGAAGGAAGGAAGAAAGAAGCAAAGAAGGAAAGAAAGGAGGGAGGGAGGGAGGGAGGAAGGAAGGAAGGAAGGAAGGAGGGAAAGAAGGAGAAAATGTAGAGAGAATTAGTAGAAGTATGGGGAAAGAAAGAGGGAAAGGAGGAAAGGAAGGAAGGAAGAAAGAAGCAAAGAAGGAAAGAAAGGAGGGAGGGAGGGAGGGAGGAAGGAAGGAAGGAAGGAAGGAGGGAAAGAAGGAGAAAATGTAGAGAGAATTAGTAGAAGTATGAGGAAAGAAAGAAGGAAAGGAGGAAAGGAAGGAAGGAAGAAAGAAGGAAAGAAAGGAGGGAGGGAGGGAGGGAGGGAGGAAGGAAGGAAGGAAGGAGGGAAAGAAGGAAAAAAGACAGAAAGAAAGAAGATACAGTAAAAATAAAATAAAGTATAATATAGTTATTGTACTAAAAAATATTTAGAAAAAAAAAAAAAGGGGACGGATAGAACCCTAGGACAAATGTTGGAAGCAAAGCTATACAGAAAAAAATCTTACACAGAAGCATACACATACACGTTCACAAAGAGAGGCAAAGGGGGAAAAATCATAAATCCTGCTCCCAGAGACCACCTCCTCAACCTGGGGTGATTCGCTGTCTAAAGGAGGGAAGAAAGGAAGGAAAGAAAGAAAGAAAGAACAAAGGTAAAGTACAATAAAGTTATTACAATTAAAATTAGTTATTAAGAAAAAAAAAATTTTTTTTTAATAAACCATGGACGGATAGAGCCCTAGGACAAATGTTGGAAGCAAAGCTATACAGAGAAAATCTTACACAGAAGCATACACATACACGTTCACAAAGAGAGGCAAAGGGGGAAAAATCATAAATCCTGCTCCCAGAGACCACCTCCTCAACCTGGGGTGATTCGCTGTCTAAAGGAGGGAAGGAAGGAAGGAAAGAAAGAAAGAACGAAGGTAAAGTACAATAAAGTTATTACAATTAAAATTAATTATTAAGAAAAAAAAAATTTTTTTTTTAAAAAAACCATGGACGGATAGAGCCTTAGGACAAATGGTGGAAGCAAGAGTATACAGACAAGATCTCACACAGAAGCATACACGCACACATTCACAAAAAGAGGAAAAGGGAAAAAAATCACAGATCTCGCTCCTAAATTCCACCTCTTCAATTTGGGATCACTCCCTGTCTATTCAGGTATTCCACAATGCAGGGCTCATCAAGTTGATTGTGGAGCTTCAATCCGCCGCCTCCGCGGCTGCCGGGAGAGACCTCCCCCTCTCCTCCCTGCTCTCACAGCTCACAGGAGCTCAGCTTTGTACCCGGCCCTGCCCCTGCGCGCAGGTCGCTGGAGGGCGTCTGTTCTTTGCTCAGACAGGACGGGGTTAAAGGAGCCGCTGATTCGGGAGCTCCAGCTCACTCAGGCCGGGGGTTGGGGGATGGGGGAAGGAGGGGCACTGCGTGCTGGGCGGGCCTGCGGCGGCAGAGGCGGCGTGACGCTGCGGCAGAGGCCGGCGTGACGCTGCACCAGCCTGAGACCCGCCGTGCGTACTCCCGGGGAAGTTGTCCCTGGATCCCGGGAACCTGGCAGTGGCGGCCTGCACAGGCTCCGCGGAAGAGGGGCGCGGAGAGTGACCTGTGCTCGCACACAGCCCCCCTGGTGGCGGCAGCAGCAGCCCCAGCGTCTCCCGCCCGTCTCTGGGGTCCGCGGTTTTAGCCGCGGCTCGCGCCCGTCTCTGGGGTTCGCGCTTCCCGCCGTGGCTCGCGCCCGTCTCTGGGGTTCCTTTAAGCAGTGCTCTTAAACCCCTCTCCTCGCGCACCAGGAAACAAAGAGGGAAGAAAAAGTCTCTTGCCTCTTCGGCCGGTGCAGGCTTTTCCCCGAACTCCCTCCCGGCTAGTCGTGGCGCACCAACCCCTTCAGGCTATGTTCAAGCCGCCAACCCCAGTCCTCTCCCTGCGCTCCGTCCAAAACCGAAACCCGAGCCTCAGCTTGCAGCCCCGCCCGGCCCGGCGGGTGAGCAGACAAGCCTCTCGGGTTGGTGAGTGCCAGTCGGCACCGATCGTCTGTGCAGGAATCTCCCTGCTTTGCCCTCTGCACCCGTCGCTGTGCACTACTCCGCGGTCCCGAAACTCCCCCCTCCGCCTCCCGCAGTCTCGGCCCGCGGAGGGGCTTCCTAGTGTGTGGAAACTTTTCCTCCTTCACAGCTCCCTCCCACTGGTGCAGGTGCCGTCCTTATTCTTTTGTCTCTGTTTTTTCTTTTTTTCTTTTGCCCTACCCAGGTACGTGGGGAGTTTCTTGCCTTTTGGGAGCTCTGAGGTCTTCTGCCAGCCTTCAGTAGGTGTTCTGTAGGAGTTGTTCCACGTGTAGATGTATTTCTGGTGTATCCGTGAGTAGGAAGGCGATCTCCACGTCTTACTCTTCCGCCATCTTCCCCCGTCTCCATTATTACTCTTATACCCAGGAAAGTGAGGCTCTTGCCTTGACCCTGTCCCTCAATGGGCTTTGGTGTCTAAGTGCTTTTCTTCTGCCTAGGACTTACCTGATCTGGCAGTGCCTCCCAGGTGGAGCACTTCAAGTTAGGACCAGGTCTCAAGTGGACACAGGTCCCAGTTTTCATCTTCAGGATACTTTCTCATCTAAATCTGTGTCTAGGGTCAATCAGATGTTCTAAAGTTTCAGGATTCATGTCTACAAGGATTTCCCAGGCCCCTAAGTCCAGACCTAGTGGCACAGGGTACCATGGAGTGTAGGTCATTCTTGCCAGATGATGTGCTATTTCTTTCTGAAAATCATGGGACTTTGGGCTGTGACACTACTATGATACACTGAATTTTGATGACTGTCATGTAAAACACAGGATGCCTTCAGGATTCTGGACAACTAGTGCTAGAACCCTAGACTGGAGGATTGAAGGCAGCTTTGCTCTTGAGCTGTGTGTGAGGACCCATTTATCAGCTCTGGCCTATCTATGCTTAGACCCCAGTGCAACCTCTGGTTTAGAGCTCCTGAAAGAGTGCATGCATTCTTTACCCTGTGGACCCCAGCAGTGAAACACAGGGCAGTCACCCCACAATCTCTTCATACTCTGCACCACAGGTCAGACATTCAGTTAGGAGTGGCCATTCTATATCTTCTGACAGTCTTTAAGAATGTCACTTGGCAATGTCAGCAGACTCTTCTGATCAATTTCTTTTCTTGTCTCCAAGCTATTGTGCTCTCATGAGTTGATTATAAAATTTACTAAAAATGAAAAGCACAATCATTGCACCAAGAGGCCCACTCCTCCCTACATCCATTGTCCCTTTGTCAGTCCTCCATACTGGTGGTAAGATGGAAAACAATTGTGTCATCAATATTTAAAGAGATCTCATTCTAAGAATGCAGTGATAGCTGAAAGAGTTCAAAAGAAGACTGTCAAGATCTGAGAAGGGTCAACATTTTATTCACTTTCAAGCTAGTAAGTTAGTCTTACTATTTCAAGGATTGTGGAAAATAAAATAAGATGCCTGGGTCAGAGATAAAAGTCTTTGTATATGGTTCAAAAAATGACAAACCAGATGATGGGTCAAAAAGTCAGCCAAGTAGCCTTCAACATAGCAATTTCCTTAGCACAGTTGATGAACTTTTCTAAGAGCATTTCTTTTTCATTTTCTACCTCCTCACTACAGTCATATCATTCTTAGTTTTCTGTGCTACAGTCAAAATCATTAGTTTGTTGGTGGCTACTTCTGGAAATAGTGGTTCAAAATCTCTTCACTGCAATTCCAGACATGTTTGGATTGCACACTCTATTCTGGCACTTTCAAAGTAAGTTTCTGCTCTGTTAATTTATTGCTCAAAGGTGCATCATTACCCTGAAATTCATTCACATATTGTGCCATAACAAACTCATGTCTTTCACTGGATAAAGGTTCTGCTAGAACATCAGGTAAAGTTTATGAACTTGGCTTTTCTTCTGTGATGCAGTCCCATTGAGGTGACAATCAAAACCTATGTTCCCAGGAATCTGGAATCACTGATCCTGAGGTCCAAATTGTCTCATAGTTTCATCAGGCAAAACTGTTCGATAGCAGATATCTGTAGGTGCAGTGGCCACATGAGACTCCTCAGAACCTGAAGATCCTGCAGCTGAAAAGTCTCTGGGATTGACAACCCTTTTAACTAAAGAGCAAAATCCTGGGTGATAGGAAACCAGTCTGGCTCTGTTACAGAGCACTTCACTCTTTATGACAGTTTCTTGGTTCATCCACATCTCTGCAAAGGGCACAATTTCATTCCTTTTTATGGCTGAGTAATGTTCCATTGTATATATGTATCATGTCTTCTTTATCCGTTCCTCTGTTGATGGACATTTAGGTTGCTTCCATGTCCTGGCTGTTGTAAATAGTGCTGCAGTGAATATTGGGGTGCATGTATCTTTTGGAATTGTGGTTTTCTCAGGGTATATGCCCAGTAGTGGGATTGCTGGGTCATACAATAGTTCTATTTTTATTTTTTTAAGGAACCTCCATACTGTTCTCCATAGTGGCTGTATCGATTTACTTTCCCACCAACAGTGTGTAAGAGGGTTCCTTCTTCTTCACTCCCTCTCCAGCATTTATTGTTTGTAGATTTTTTGAAAATGTCCATTCTGATTGGTGTGAGGTGTTACCTCAGAAAGACAGATGAATGCTATCGACATTTAGGATCCTCTATTGATGATCTTCACTGCTGTAAACTGATTCATCACAGTCTCTGGGGTACCCATGTGGTTGTAGGAAGCAATTTCACTAATGCAACACCAGACAACCATATTATGAAGAAATTAAGTGGAAACTAGCAGTAATGTCAACTTATTTGCTCTGCTATTTGTAACATTTGGGATGATCTATAAATATTTTCAAAGGCTTCAGTTTTTAAAATTTACTTCCTTGTAGGTATTTATTTCAACGTTTATGAATTTACAATATTGGCAAGTGGTTTGTGAGTTTTAAATTTCAAATATTCATTCATATTATCATTAAATACATCATGAGCACATCCACATTGTAGAGAATGTGGTAACTAACATGTAATCAGGGTATGATTTCATATTGTTATTTTTCCCCTTAACTGGAAAAAACTCAGTTTTAATTATTTTTCTCCAAAAATAATTCATACATTTGGTTATCAAAAAAAAAAAAAAAACTTTGTTACTCATAGCAGAGCAAGCAGCATGAGTATACAACTGTTTATGTCAGTTCCCTGACTGATCTTCAATTTCTACTGGTTGTGCAAAGAAGAGCAGATGACACCTGCACATGCAGGGATACAGACCTTTTATAATGGACAATAAGCATCCATGCCCTTTGTCTGAAGAAAGACTATATTTGTATCTTAAGAGGTAGCAGAACAGTGGATTCTATTTCTATGCTATAAAATTTCAAACCATAAATTTAATATAAACAGAAAACAGAATATCATTTAGGTTTTCCTTCTGGATGAAACTTGCATTTGTGATCAACATTAAACAAGCTCAATGATAATCTTTGGGAGAGGTATTGAAAGGCAGTGTTCCCTGGCAGAATCATAGATGACATAGTATCATGAGTAACAAGTCTGAAGACTTATTTTGGGGGAGAGAGGAGGTTCTTACTGATTTTTGACTCTGTGGCTTCATGTTGTTCATTGTTTTTTTTAACTTTCTCAGAAAATACTTCTTCAAACTTGACTTCTGCCCCATTCTGTCCTCTTCTTGCACATCATTACATGTATATAAGGCCTTCTGAGTCTTTTCTGTTACTTTGTTTTCTGTGTCTTACACTCTTATTTTTCTTATTGCATTAGTATAGATATTTCATTCTGACCGAGTTTTGTTCACTAGTTTACTTTTATTGTACTAATCTAAACTGAAATATATCCTTTGAGTTCTTAGGTTCAGTTATAATTTATTTTTTTTAGCTGGGATTTTTTCTTGAATACACAAATTTGTCCTTTATATCCTTTGAAAAAATGATCAGAGCTATTTTAATGTCAGTCTGATAATTCTAGTATTGTATTTTCCCATGCTGTTCATCTATTTTTATTATTTTTGCTATTTTTATTTATGTCTTAAGTTCCATTGTACTGCTAGTTATTTTTAATCTTGGTGGGACATTAAGGCCTGACATTGTAGGAATGATTGAGGCCTCGGATAACATAATCTCCCTCTGGGAAGAATTTACCTTGACTGTGATAGATAATTCTCATGACTTTTTTTTTTTTAATTGAAGTATAGTTGATTTACAATATTGTGTTAGTTTAAGGTATATAGCACAGTGATTCAGTTATTTATTTTTTTGCAGATTACATTTCATTACAGGTTATTAAAAGATACTGAATGTAATTCGCTGTGCTATAGAGTAAATCCTTGCTGCTTATCTATTTTACATATAGTATTTTGTATCTGTTAATCCCATACTCCTAATTTGTCCCTTTCCCTCTCTCTCCCCACTTTGGTAAACATAAATGTGTTTTCTATGTCTGTTAGTCTGTTTCTATTTTGTGTATAGATTCATTTGCACCGCTGTTAACCCTTCTAGACTTCAGACTATACTACAAAGCTACAGTAAGCAAAACAGAATGGTACTTGCACAAAATAGACACAGAGATCAATGGAAGAGATTAAAGAGCCCAGAAATAAACCCACACATCTGATGACTTTCTCCATACACCTCTTCTGCCTCTTCTCAGTCGTAAAACTTTCTAATTCAGAAGAGGAGATGTGTACATACACAAACACACACACACACACACACCTCTTTCATTAAAAATAAACCTGCCTGGGAAAACCTAAAAAAAAAAAAAAATAGAAAACTAATATAAAGAAAATTCTAAGCTTCCAAATGAGCAAAAGATCTTTTAAAAAGGTTGGAGAGGCAATAGAACATTCTACCACTACAAGAGAAAGTTAGAAAAGAAAGAAATAATATAAAAACTGATGAATTATAAACACAAAATTTTATGATAGAAATAAGTGGATAAATTAGATATCAACAAATACGGCCTCTACCTATACACATATACACAATGCAAAAAAGTCATAATTTCATTATAAATTGAACAAATTCACTTATATAGTCATATTTTAATACATATTTCAGAACATGGTAATTGAATATAACAAGGTTATGTGAGATTTCATCTAGTTAATATAAAACCCTTTTTTTTTTTTTTTTTTTTTGCAGTACGTGGGGCTCTCACTGTTGTGGCCTCTCCTATTGCAGAGCACAGGCTCCGGATGCACAGGCTCAGTGGCCATGGCTCACAGGCCCAGCTGCTCCGCGGCATGTGGGATCCTTCCAGACCAGGGCACGATCCCGTGTCCCCTGCATTGGCAGGCAGACTCTCAACCACTGTGCCACCAGGGAAGCTCCATAAAACCTGTTTAATATTCTACACCTATAAGAGCAAATTCACTTGTAATTAAATATAATTTATTAGTTTACAAACTGAATTTCAGATTCTTTCAAGATAACAATATAATATAATCTATGTTCCTTTAACCACAATCAAATTACAAGCATTGTAATAGATTTTATCATTGCTGTGCAATGTTATTTGTCCTTTCATGCAGGAGAGACTGAATCTCCTGGACTTACTTATTTATTTATTTATTTTTTGTGGTAAGCAGGCCTCTCACTATCGTGGCCTCTCTCATTGCAGAGCACAGGCTCTGGAAACACAGGCTCAGTGTCCATTGCTCACGGGCCCAGCTGCTCTGCGGCATGTGGGATCTTCCCGGACCGGAGCACAAACCCGTGTCCCCTGCATCGGAAGGCGGACTCTCAACCACTGCGCCACCAGGGAAGCCCTCTCCTGGACTTCTGAATTCCACGTTTTGCCATTTGATTTACTTGGGTGAATTAAATGTGAATTGAAGCAATATGCAGACTGCAAACTTTGAGCATTGTTTTTAGCTTTATTGAAATCTACTTGACAGCAAACATTGTGTAAGTTTAAGGCGTACAATGTGATAATTTGACACACCATATATTGCAAAATTATTACCACAATAAGGTTTGTTAACACATACATTACCTCACAAAAGTACCTTTTTTAATGTGTAGTGTTTAGTCTCATACAAAAACATTTCTACAACCTTCAATTGTTGACTCTATCTTTTGGGAATAAGTTGCATAAGTTTTTAACATCAGTACCAAGGAATTTAAGAAAGAGAGATTTATCCCAGGCTTTAGCAGATATTTAAAAATATAATACTCATTTAATATAAAAATATAATATTTTTCAGAGAAGAAGACACATTTCCAGCACCACAATCCCTTTTAAGTACTTATCAACCCATGATTGTTCCTAAGTTTTGCAGAAGGCTTATCAAATTCAACACCAAAGCACATGCTACTTATTGATCTTAATATAATAATAAAGTCAAACAACTCTTTTTTTCCCAGTCATATTTATTTCCAGACTTCTCAGATGCTTTCTTATCTGAAGGAGAAAAAAAAAAATAAACTATCTCTTAGAGAAACAGATATTCACCAGCTTTGCTTTTTTTTCCTATTAAACAGTAATGGTCACAGGGTTTTAGTCAATTATTAAAAATATTGCCAACAGTTTTCTAGTCACAATATGTTCTGTTTGGTAAACCAAAACGGTTGTTACACTCTATCAAATTGTAAACTGAAAACAGAAAATATGCTTTGAAAGTGAGGAATACCAAAATATTGGGTGATTCCTAAAAGGTATAAATAGTGTGATTTACATTGCTTCATGAATGAAAGGTAATTTACTGATAAATATCAACATTTTGAGTAGTTTTAAAAGCACTGCACTGAAATTTAAATTATGTATTTACTGAATAGTAAATTCAACTTGTGAAAAATAAAATCTAAAGGAAGTTAAAGGAGAGAAATATAAGAACACATGAAAGCAATTCAAGTCATTGTTCAACATTAATACCTATATTTTCAATAATCAATTAACTAATAATGAATCAAGGTACTGACCCAGATTAGCTGTTCTTGCAAGTCAATTTTAGGAGTACTAACAACCTCAATTAAGGTTTTTCAGATAATTAAAGGATTAACCAAGAACTAATAACACCCTTTCAATTTATTTCACTCAACAGGAGGGATGGATTACAGTTGGTTTTAAAGAAACTATTAGAGGCTGTTCTTGCCTCATCTATTTACAACCACAAAAAGAATAAAATATTTGATAGCAAAGATAGTTATAAAGTGTAAAAAATAGATGAAATACAGAACATTAATTGAATCCTGGATAAGGGAAAAGATTCTAAATTGTAATTAAAAAATGGAGTCCTTATAATATGTCAGGCTTCTTATTCTTAAATAAATGGAAAGTTTTAGAAAAAAAAAAGTTACCAAAAGGAATGATCATACTAAAGAATCTTGGTTTACAGATTCAAAATTAGGGTGTATATGGCCAGTATTATCCAAGGGAAAGAACTTATGAACTTGAGATACAAAAACTCTCTTCTTATTAAAGAAGTGCTCTTTGGTGTGATTTTATCATATTCTTCAAAATATTCCCCTAGTCCCCACTTCAGTCTTGGATTCTCAGCTAGCTTGATACTGGTGTCTAGGCAATGCATTTTAAAAAAAAAATTATTGGAGTATAGTTGATTTACAGTGTTGTGCTAGTTTCAGGTGTACAGCAAAGGAAATCAGTTACACGTATACTTATATCCACTCTTTTTTTTTTAGATTCTTTTCTCATATAGGCCATTACAGAGTACTGAGTAGAATTCCCCATGCTATACAGCAGGTTCTTATTAGTTACCTTTCTATATAAAATAGTGTGTATATGTCACTCCCAGTCTCACAATTTATCCCTCTCCCTGCCTTATCCCCTGGTAACCATAAGTTTTTTTTTTTTTTTTTTTTCTACAACCATGACTATACCTCTGTTTTGTAAATGAGTTCATTTGCACTCCTTTTTTAAATTCCTCATATAAGCAATATCATATGATATTGGTCTTTCTGTGTATGGCTAACTTCATTCAGTATGACAATCTCTAGGTCCATCCATGTTGCTGCAAATGCATTATCTCATTCTTTTTTATGGCTGAGTAATATTTTGTTGTGTATTTGTAACACGTCTTATTTATCCGTTCTTCTATTGATGGACATTTAGGTGGCTTCCATGTCCTGGCTATTGTAAATAGCACTGTAATGAACATTGGGGTGAATGTATCTTTTCAAATGATGGCTTTGTCCAGGTATATGCCCAGGGTTGCTGGGTCATGTGGTAGTTCTATTTTTAGTTTTTTAAGGAACTTCCATACTGTTCTCCATAGTAGCTGCATCAATTTACATTCCCACCAACAGTGTAGGAGGGTTCCTTTTTCTCCACACACTCTCCAGCATTTATTGTTTGTAGATTTTTTTGATGATAGCCATTCTGACCAGTGTGAAATGTTACCTCATTTAGATTTGATGTACATTTCTCTAATACTTAGTGATGTTGAGCATCTTTTCATGTGCTTTTTGACCATCTGTATGTCTTCTTTGGAGAAACGTCTATTTAGATCTTCCCCCACACACATTTTGATTTTTTTTTTCTTGATATTGAGCTAAATGAGCTGTTTGTATATTTTGGAGATTAATACTTTGTCCATTGCTTCATTTGCAAATATTTTCTCCCATTCTGAGAGTTGTCTTTTTAATGAATGGAATGAGGCATTTGTTTCATTAATTGGAGAAAAAGCATTATATTTTTTTACTTGTATGACATCTCTTCTTTTGCTAGTGTCCTTTTTGATTACTTTTTAATAGTTTACTAGTCCTAATTCATGACTGAATTATTGAAGTAGTTATATTGATCAAGGTTTAAGTATCTATATTATTCTGGTATTGATTTGACTATGCTGGAAAATTGATACTTTTGCTTCATTATAGCAAGAGGGTTGAAATCTATCAATGATCTAAATATTGGTAACGCTTCTGGGATAACATGGATTATATATGGAAAACAAAGTTTACAATAATTGTCCAGATGAAATATGGAAAGTATTAAAATATCTTTTATTGCTCAAACTTGTTACCTTGAAAATAACTAATTAGAGTATACCTATATTCAAAGACATATCAACAAAAGATATGAAATACTATGGAGCTTTAAAATTAAATACCTTGGCACGCCTCTTGGATAGTATCATCCACCAGAGGACAGACAACAAAAGCAAGAAGAACTACACTCCTGCAATCTGCAGAACAAAAACCACAATCACAGATGGTTAGACAAAATGAAAAGGAAAAGGAAAAGGATTATGTCCCAGATGAAGGAACAAGATAACCCCCCCAGGAAAACAGCTAAATGAAGTGGAGATAGGTAACATTCCAGAAAAAGAATTCAGAATAATGATAGTGAAGATGATCCAGGATCTCAGAAAAAGAATGCAGCTGAAGATTGAGAAGATGCAGGAAATGTTTAATAAAGAGTTAGAGGAGCTACAGAATAAACAGAGATGAACAATACAATAACTGAAATGAAACATACACTAAAAAGGAATCAATAGAAGAATAACAAAGGAAGAAGAATGGATAAGTGACCCAGAAGACACAATGGTGGAAATCACTGCCATGGAACAGAATAAAGAAAGAAGCACAATAAATGAAGACAGCCTAAGAGACCTCTGTGACAACACTAAATGCACCAACATTCATATTATAGGGGTCCCAGAAGAAGAAAGCTCTCAAGAAAATATTTTCAGAGATAATAGCTGAAACCTTCCCTAACATGGGACAGCAAACAGTCAACCAAGTCCAAGAAGCACAGAGTCACAGGCAGGATAAACCAAAGAAGAAACACACTGAGACACATAGTAATCAAACTGACAAAAATTAAAGACAATGAGGGCTTCCATGGTGGTGCAGTGGTTGAGTCTGCCTGCCAATGCAGGGGACATGGATTCAGACCCTGGTCTGGGAAGATCCCACATGCTGTGGAGTGGCTGGACCAGTGAGCCATGGCCGCTGAGCCTGCGTGTCCAGAGCCTGTGCTCCACAACAGGAGAGGCCACAACAGTGAGAGGCCTGCATACTGCAAAAAAAAAAAAAGAAAATATATTAAAAGCAACAAGGGAAAACAAGCAAATAACGTACAAGGGGACTCCCATAATGCTATTAGGTGATTGCTCAGCAGAAACTCTGCAAGCCAGAAGGGAGTGGCACAATATATTTCAAGTGGTGAAAGAGAAGAAACTACAACTAAGATTACTCTACCCAGCAAGGGTCTCATTCAGATTTGATGGAGAAATCAAAAGCTTTACAAACAGGGAAAAGCTAAGAGAATTCAGCACCACCAGACCAGCTTTGCAACAAATACTAAGGCAACTTCCCTTGGAAGGAAACACAAGAGAAGGAAAAGACCTACAAGAACAAACCCAAAACAATTAAGAAAATGGTAATAGGAACATACATATCAATAATTACCTTAAAAGTAAATGGATTAAACACAGCAACCAAAAGACATGGACTGGCTAAGTAGATACAAAAACAAGATCCGCATATATGCTGTCTACAAGAGACCCACCTCAGACCTAGGGACACATACAGACTGAAAATGAGGAGATGGGAGAAGGTATTCCATGCAAATGGAAATCAAAAGAAAGCTGGAGTAGCAGTACTCATATCATATAAAATAGAATTTAAAATAAAGACTGTTATGAGATGAAGAAGGACACACATAATGATCAAGGGATCAACCCAAGAAGAAGATATAACAATTGTAAATATAAATGTACTCAACATAGGAGCACCTCAATATATAAGCAAGTACTAACAACCATAAAGGGAAAAATCAACAGTAACCCAATAATAGTGGAGAACTTTAACACCCCACTTTTATCAATGGACAGATTATCCAGATAGAAAATCAATAAGGAAACACAGGCTTTAAATAGCACATTAGACCAGATGGACTTAATTGGTATTTATAGAGCATTTATTCTAAAAGTCACAGAATACACATTCTACTCAAGTGCACAGGGAACATTTTCCAGGACTGACCACATGCTGGGCCAGAAGGCGGCCTCAGTAAATTTAAGAAAATTGAAATCATATCAAGCATCTTTTCTGATCACAACACTATGAGACACGAACAAAAACTAAAAAAAAAACACAAAGTCATGGAAGCTAAACAATATGCTACTAAACAACCAATGGATAACTGAGGAAATCAAAAAATTCCTAGAGACAAATGAAAATGAAAGCATAAGAATCCACAACCTATGGGATGCAGCAAAAGCAGTTCTAAGAGGCAAGTTTATAGCAATACAATCTTACCTCAGGAAACAAGAAAATTCTCAAATAAACAACCTAACTATACACTTAAAGCAACTAGAGAAAGAAGAACAAACAAAACCTAAGTTAGTAGAAAGAAAGAAATCATAAAGATCAGAGCAGAAATGAAATAGAGACAGAGAAAACAATAGCAAATATCAATGAAAGTAAATGCTAGTCCTTTGAAAAGATTAAAAAAAAATGATAAAATTTTAGCCAGACTCATCAAGAAAAAAACAGGAGTGGACTCAAACCAATAAAATTAGAAATGAAAAAGGAGAAGTTACAACTGACACCACAGAAATACAAAGGATAATAAGAGACTACTACAGCTAACTGTATGCCAATAAAATGGACAACCAGGAAGAAATGGACAATTTCTTAGAAAGGTACAGTCTCCCAAGGCTGAATCAGGAAGAAATAGAAAATATGAACAGACCAAACACAAGTGCTGAAATTGAAATTGTGATTAAAAAACTCCCAACAAACAAAAGTCCAGGACCTGATGACTTGAGAGGCGAATTCTATCAAACATTTAGAGAAGAGCTAACACCTATCATTCTCAAACTTTTCCAAAACATTGCAGAGGAAGGAAAACTCGTTAACTCATTCTATGAGACCACCATCACCCTGATACCAAAACCAGACAAAGACACCACAAAAATAAAATAATATTACAGCCCAATATCACTGATGAACATAGATGCAAAAATCCTCCACAAAATATTGCCAATCCGAATCCAACAATACATTAAAATGATCATACACCATAATCAAGTGGGATTTATTCCAGGGTTTCAAGGATTCTCCAATATCCACAAATCAATCAGTGCGATACACCACTTCAACAAATTGAAGAATAAAAATCATATGATCATTTCAATAGATGCAGAAAAGGCTTTTTACAAAATTCAGTACCCACTTATGATAAAAACACTCCAGAAAGTGGGCATAGAGGGAACATACCTCAACATAATAAAGACCATATATGACAGAACAGCAGCTAACATCATTCTCAATGGTGAAATACAGAAAGCTTTTCCTCAAAGATCAGGGACAAGACAAACATGTCCACTCTCACCACTTTTATTCAAATTAGTTTTAGAAGTCCTAGCTAAAGCAATCAGAGAAGAAAAGGGAATAAAAAGAATCAAAATTGAAAAAGAATTTAAACTGTCACTGTTTGCAGATGACATGATACTATACATAGAAGATCCTAAAGACGTTACCAAAAAACTACTAGAGCTCATCAATAAATTTGGTAAAGTCGCAGGTTACAAAATTAATGCACAGAAATCTCTTGCATCTCTCTACACTAACAGCAAAGTTCAGAAAGATAAATTAAGGATACAATCCCATTTATCATCACAAAAAAAATGAAAAAAATACCTAGGAATAAACCTACCTAAGGAGGTAAAAGACCTGTAATCAGACACTATAAGACACTGATGAAAGAAATCAAAGATGACACAAACAGATGGACAGATATACCATGTTCATGGATTGGAAGAATCAATACTGTCAAAATGACTGTACTACCCAAGGCAATCTACAGATTCAATGCAATCCCTATCAAATTATTGATGACATTTTTCACAGAACTAGGACAAAATATCTTAAAATTTATATGGAGACACAAAAGACTCCAAATAGGCAATGCAATCTTGAGAAAGAAAAACGGAGCTGGAGGAATTAGGCTCTCTGACTTCAGGTTATACTACAATGCTATAGTCATCAAAACAGTGTGGTACTGACACAAAAACAGAAACATAGATCAATGGAACAGGATAGACAGCCTAGAAATAAACCGACACACCCATGGCCAATTAATCTATGACAAAGGAGGCAAGGCTACACAGTGGTGGAAAGGCATCTTCTTCAACAAATGGTGCTGGGAAAACTGGACAGCTACATGTAAAAAAATGGAATTAGATCATTCTTTAACACCTCACACAAAAATAAGCTCAGGGCTTCCCTGGTGGTGCAGAGGTTTGGAGTCCGCCTGCCAATGCAGGGGTCACGGGTTCGTGCCCCGGTCCGGGAAGGTCCCACGTGCCGCGGAGCGGCTGGGCCCGTGAGCCATGGCCGCTGAGCCTGCATGCCCGGAGCCTGTGCTCCACAGCGGGAGAGGCCACAGCAGCGAGAGGCCCGCATACCGCAAAAAAAAAAAAAAAAAAAAAAAAAAAAAGCTCAAAATGGATTAAAGACCTAAATGTGAGACTGGACATTATGAAACGCCTAGAGGCAAACATAGGCAGAACACTCTGTGACATATTTCACAGCAATACCTTTCTTGTTCTGTTTCCCAGACTAATAGAAATAAAAACAAAAATTAAAAAGTGGGACCTAATTGAACTCAAAAGCTTTTGCACAGCAAAGGAAGCCATAAACAAAACAAATAGACAACCCACAGAATGCGAGAAAATATTTGAAAATGATATGACTGACAAGGGACTAGTCTCCAAAATTTATAAACAGCTCATGAGGCTTAATATCATCAAAAGAAACAGCCCAATCAAAAAACGGGCAGGGTCTTCCCTGGTGCTACAGTTGTTGAGAGTCTGCCTGCCGATGCAGGGGACATGGGTTCGTGTCCTGGTCTGGGAAGATCCCACATGCCATGGAGTGGCTGGGCCTGTGAGCCATGGCCTCTGAGTCAGCACGTCTGGAGCCTGTGTTCCGCAATGGGAGAGGCCACAGCAGTGGGAGGCCCGCATACTGCAAAAAAAAAAGAAAATCCACAAATAATAAATGCTAGAGAGGGTGTGGAGAGAAGAGAATTTTCCTACACTGTTGGTGGGAATGTAAATTGAAACAGCCACTATGGAGAACAGTACAGATGTTCCTTTAAAAACTAAAAGTAGAACTACCATATGATTCAGCAATCCCACTACTGGGCATATACCCTGAGAAAAACATAATTCAAAAAGAAACAGCTACCACAATGTTCATTGCCCCACTATTAACAATAGCAAGGACATGGAACCAACTTAAATGTCCATTAACAGGTGAATGGATAAAGAAGATGTGAATATACAATGGAATATGAAATGTCCATCAATAGATGAATGGATAAAGAATATGTGTGTATATACAATGGACTATTACCCAGCCATAAAAATAAATGAAATTGAGTTATCTGTAGTGAGGTGGATGGACCTAGAGTCTGTCATACAGAGTGAAGTAAGTCAAACAGAGAAAGAGAAATATCATATGATATCCCTTATATGCAGAATCCAAAAAGAAATGATATAATGATCTTATTTTTTCTTATTCCTTTAGGTGTAAGGTGAGGTTGCTTTTTAGAGATTTTTCTTGTTTTCTGAGGTAAGCTTGTATTGCTATAAACTTCCTTCTTAGAACTTCTTTTGCTGCACCTCATAGAATTTGGATTGATGTGTTTTTGTTTTCATTTTTCTCCAGGTATTTTTTGACGTCCTTTCTGATTTCTTCACTGACCGATTGGTCGGTTATTAGCAGGTTGTTTAGCTTCCATGTGTTTGCATTTTTTTGTATTCTTTTTCTAGTAGTTGGTTTCTAGTCTCACAGCATTATCATTGGAAAAGACATTTGATATGGTTTTAGTTTTCTTATATTTACTGAGACTTGTTTTGTGGTCCAGCATGTGATCTATCCTGGAGAATGTTCCATGTGCACTTGAAAAGAATGTGTATTCTGCTGCTTTTGGATGGAATGTTCTATATATATCTTCTAAGTACATCTAATCTAATGTGTCATTTAAAACTTGTATTTCCTTATTGATATTCATTCTGGATGATCTCTTTATTAATGTCACTATAGTGCTAAAGACCTGTACTACTATTGTGTCACTGTCAATTTCTCTGTTTATGTCTACTAATTTTTGCTTTATGTATTTAGGTGTGCCTGCATTAGGTGCATATATATTTACAATTATTCCTCAATTATTATGTAATGCCCTTCTTTGTCACTTGTTACAGTCCTTTGATTTTACCTAAGTATTGCTACCCCAGCTTTCTTTTCTGCTCCATTTGCATGTAAGAGTTTTTTCCTTCCCTGGGAGGTGCTGGCCCACTGGTGGGTGGAGCTGAGCCTCACGGTAGCCAGCTGAGGGGTGTGGGGTTTCATAGCTAGTGTTGAGCAACTAATGAGTGGAGCAACTACTGCCATGGCTGGCTGCATGCTCTGGGGACACCTGGAGCTAATGCTGGCTCACTGGTAGTCAGGACCATGTCCTGAAGTCAATAAGCTAGAGGGAGGATTTCAAAATGGCTCTTACCAGCACCAGTGTCCTCATCAACCAAATGGCTGCTGCCAGCATCTATGTCCCAAGGGTGAGTTTCAATTGTCTCCTGCATCTCTAGGAGCCTCTCCAAGATCAGCAAGTGGGTCTGACCCAGGCCTCTTTCAAATTACTGCTTCTGCCCTAGGTCTTGTAGTGTTAGATTTTGTGTGTCCCCTTTGAGAGTGCAGTGTCTACTTCCTAGAGTGCTCTATTTTTTGCTTATGGACAAGTGTAGCCTCATAAAATGACCATAAACTAAAGAGGCTATCATTCTATTTACTTAATTCTATTTTAAAATGAGATAAAATATATAATTGAATAATCTTTTTTCATAGAATATTTTGTTTAATATATTTATTATACATGTATGAACATGTTAAAAACTAAGGAAAGTTTATATACTAGTATAGGTTCCTTCAAGTTGAAATTATGCCCAGAGCATATTAAATAATATTTTCTGGTAAAAAACTAACTTGTTTTTAAATCTAAAGTTGAGAATATATGTTTTCTTTTGAAGCCAATTACTTGAAAAAAATGGCAATTTACTGCATAAAATGTATAGCCTTTGGTTTTCAGATTATTCATATATATATATATGTACATATATATATGTATATATATGTACATATATATATATATGTACACTACCTATTCTATAAAATGCTATATTTGGTACATACTATCATCATAGAAAAATATCTGTTAATAAAATAAGCTAAAGTCTAGAATCTTAAGAAGTGTGTCAGAATACTCACTCATGGATAACACCTAAGCTGAGTTTTGGCTTCTGAGATTTGAGACACTTCTGAGAACTTTTCTTTTGGTAAGTGGTCTGCACCGTAGACTTCCCAAGAACTTCATGGAATCCGATTTATCAGATCCCATGGCACAGCAGAGCCTAAGGCAAAGTACTCTTAATAAGGACAATTGACCCCAAAAGATGTTTAAAGATGTACAGAAAATGTTCTTTCTCAGTCTTGCAAATTCTTTCTGAGACTATAATAAACTAAATGGAACAAAACATAATTAGAATTCTTCCATTTAGAATGATAAAGTTCATAGGGAATGTGGTAAAGTTTTAGCAATCCAAAGATTGAATTAGGGTGAATAGAAATGTGTTTATCAATCTAGGAAGACTGAATTTTGTAATAGTTCTTCATAGCAAGTAAGAAACTTAGAAAAGATAGAATAGAGTAAATGCAAACTGTGATTAAAATATGTGTTCATGAGTCTATATGAGGCTCAAACAACTTCCTACAAATTAAATTTGTTTACTAGTGCAGAATTTTAAAAAGTATTAGCCATGCATGTTATGTTTAATTTACTATTTCGAATTTAGGTAATTATACTTGTTTGGTATCTATTTCATATATATATATATATATATATATATATATATATATATATATATATATATATATTATGAGAGAGAGTATGAAATTTGATAAATGCAGGTTTGAGTCTCAGCTCTGCTTTGTGTTGGCTATGTGATCACGGACAAGATATTTATTCTCCACACATTAGTTGGGTGGTTGTAAGAATTTAATGGAATATACTCTGAAAATAGTTTCTATAAGTTCTGGCCCTTATTCTATACCTGGTAAATAATAGTTCTCTTTTTTGTATTGACTTCTTTTCCACCTTGATTTTGCTATCTTGTGTTCTGTATCTCATTAACATGCACTGGGTGATTGATAAAATTCATCACTCTTTAGATGAATTAGTGATATGATACTATATGGCATCTTTTATATTTATTAATGGATGAGAAAAGTGTACATAAAGTAATTACTTACTCAAGAGAAATTGATAGTTAAGAAGCATGAATTATTTGCTGTAGAGTTGGTACTATTTTAAATGCAAAATATCCTTTTGTCCTTACAGATTTGCATTTTAAGAAAGAAAAGACTGATGGGTTATAAACCCCATCTAAAAGAAAAGAAATGTGTGTAAATGATTCCTATAGTATGATCTTTAGTTATTTTGTTGCTGTGGTTGTTTAATTTTTTAGTTGTATTATTGTATCCAAACTTAGACACTTGCTTTCATAATGTACTGAGATTGTGACCTTGGAGAATTCTAAGAACTTCTTCTATAAGTTTTAAGTAAATGAAAATTATATCAAATTTTTGGAAGACTGATTAGTGGAAATAACTAGCTGAAATAAAATATTAGGTAATGCACTTCTAAGAAGAAAACAATGGATGTATTTTTCACATATCATTAACATTCAGGTGGAAACGCTGCTAATTGGTAGAATAATGTTCAAGGAAACCAACATAAGGATAATATAAGAAAATGTTTGCTAATGAGCACTGACCTAGGTTTATTTGTTGCTCAGAGTTTTTCAAGAAATATGTATTTTAAAGCAATTTTGGACCAAGTCATTATATTTCTTTAATTATTAATGCCCTTGGATTGCTCCTCTGACAATCACATGAAGCTTGAAATTTACTTTAAAGTAAAACTATGTTTTATATTAACTCAAAAGGTTTCTCCCCAAGAGCTAAATAATGAGATGTTATGATACAAATTGTAACTCATCTATATGCCTATTTGAGAGAACATTATACCTGTTTATACAAAACCTCCATGCCTCCTTGCTAAAGAGCAAAGATAACACCCTCTGACTGGTTGGTAGAGTTACTAGTGTTACTAGTGTTAAAACGGAGCCGAATTCACTAGTTTTCTTAGTGTTCCTATGCTGTTATTAAAACTATGCCCACCTTTTCCCCACCTGTGTCCCTCTTATTCCCTCCTGCCCTTCTTCAGTCATCTATTTATTCATGAAATACAATTGAATAGGGAGCACAGTAGATGGATTTTTTAAGAAGTGTTAATATAGGAACCTCTAACTTGAATGATAGTATTAGTTTGTATTAGCTCTCTGTTCCGAGTGAAAACAAATTGCTATTCCCTGATCATATTTCTATCTTTTTTAATGTCCTTTCTAAAAGCTACAAAATTCATCCCCACTTGGCCTTAACTATAGACAGATAGGTTTTTCAGAAAATGGTTTTGAGTCTTGTAAGCCATTGGACATTTCTAGTATTTTTATACAACCAAATATAAAATAGCTGGTGGGAGCAGTTGCATAGCACAAGGAGATAAGCTCAGTGCTTTGTGACCGCCTAGAGGGGTCAGATAGGAAGGGTGGGAGGGAGACACAAGAGGGAGGAGATATGGGGATATATGTATATGGATAGCTGATTCACTTTGTTACAAAGCAGAAATTAACACACCTTTGTAAAGCAATTATACTCCAATAAAGATGTTAAAAAAATCGACCATTTCACTCCAAGAAAAACTTTTCTATTGATAATATGAACATAATAATTTCAATATCAACTTTACAAATTCATTACTTTCAGCTATATCCTAGTTTTTAGACATTTTTAGCAGAAGATGTGTTGCAGGCAAGTAAACTTTCCTATTCTATAAATCTGTTTGGCGCGAAGTTATTTTACGATCTTTACTGACCTAGCTTAAATATGAAGACTCTTAATACAGTGGTGGGAAAATAACAAGATTCTATACAAACTGATATTTTTTAGCATGCCAGGAGATTTAAAATACATCCAGAGAAATATTAAATGCTAGATGGTAAAATACAATATATGCAATGCCAATTTTATTTATGTAAAAAATTATATATTTTATGTAGCAGAGACTGTGAACACATTTAACATTTTGCTTTTTTTCTCTAAAAACAATGAAACACTCTTGAAGTTCTTTCTATTTCTAATATTGTATGACTTTTTTAAACTTAAACTCCAATTTGTCCAGGTAATCATAAAACCATACTTATCATTTCCTCTGTGTTCAAACAATATTATTACATGATCCTCAGTGTGAGATATCTGTTTATTGCCAAATAAATATTATAGGAGAATGGTCAAAACATGTTCTTGACATTACTGTAAATGATGATTTCTATATGTACAATGGTGTATAGATGGATTATGCTTCCTTTTATATGAGTTTTAATAAAATGATCATCTATAATGTAAATATATTAGTGATTGCTGGGACATTTGTATTTTCAGTCTCTTAATTTTGCATATGATTTTAAATAATAAGTTTTTAATTTGTGGATATATATATATATATATGTCTCTATATAACCCCTTCTCTCTATTTAAAATTGAAAAAATGTATCCTCTCTTGATAGCTGAAGAATATTTGCTATCTTTATCTTGTTTGTTTTGTGTTTTATGTTTAACTTTTTAACTACCTGAATTTAGTTCGTATATGATATGATATATACATTCAACTTTCTTGTTTTAGCAAATAGGTTAGGTTAAAAACACCATTTTATATAATAAACATCTCACTCCATTTGTATGTGGCTGTCTTTATCGTATATTAAAGTTCTGAGTTAACATATCATTTTTTGTCACACTATATTAATTAGGATACCACATCAAATTACACAGGCCAAATAATAGTGATTTTTAAAATAGAGAAATGCATTGCTGTGTCATATAATAGTCCTTGCACAAGCAGCTCAGAGCTGATATGATGTCTCTATGACACTGGACATGCAGCCTCCTCATTTTATTGCTCTGCCATCCTAAGCAAACAGCTTCATACTGAAAGTCTCAGATAACTATTTCAAAGAAGAGCTGCCAAGCTTCCTGCATTTCAAGAGCACAATGCAGGAACAATACATTTCACTTCTGCTTAAAACTCATTGGCCGAATTTCATCACAGAGACAAGTCTAGCCACAGGAGATGTGAAATGCAAATTAAGCTGAACAACTATGTACCTAAGTAAAATTCCTCATGCTAAAGAAGAATCAGAGAATAAGTTTTGGAAGGAAAAATAGTAGTCTCCTCCAGACAGACCTAATTAACTACTGGGGCTTTGTGTTTTGACATATGGTAAGGAAAATCTCTGCTAATTCTCAATACCATATTTATTTTGACTAGTCTCCCCCATATATTCTGCCAGAGGAAATTTAGGATCAGCTTAAAATAAAACAGATGGATATGTATTAGATTTTCATCAACATAAAAATTATTGTGGAAATAACATATCTTTACAGTATATTTCCACTCATTAACTAATTATGATTTTCTATTAATTGAAAATATTTATATGTAGACTTTGGCAGTATACTTTTTTATTTTCCTTCTTTTTTATCCTTAGTTTCTTTATCAAACTTTCTTACCTTTCTTCTAAAATCTTTCTGATATATTATTTTCTTTTACTTTGAGGAATGAATGTAGTTATTGTCAAAATTTATGACTGCTATTGATATATCTATATTTAATTTATATATAGCTACTATTGAATATTCATTTATCCTAAAATACTTCCATTTTAATTCTTACAACTTATCCACAAGTAATAATAATTTTTTCCTATTTAGATCCAATTTTTTCTCTGGTTTATATCTCCTAATTATTTAACTGGCAATCATAACAAAAGTTATGTTAAGTATTAAATGAGAAAGGAGGCTTTACTGCTCATTCTTAATATTATAGAATTGCCTCTATTTTTTCAACTTTCATTATGTTAGAACCGTTTCGTTTGGGATAAATGTTATTTATATTATCTAAGAAAGTAATCTGCTATTTCTAACAAATTTATCAGGAAATACATATTGAATCTTATGTCTAACTTACAACTAACAATAAGATCAACTAAATATTTTTTATTGTTCTCATAATTGTAAAAAATTTCCTAATAAAAATAATCTTTCCAATATGGGACAAATGTTACTGAAAATATTTGATAGATCTTTTGTCATATGGTTGAACTGTACTTGATAGTATTTTATTAAGGATTTTTCAAAGAATTATAACTGAATTTGGTCTATAGTCTTAAATTGGAACTTTGATTTGTACTTCATCACTAGGGAATAATGGATAGATATTGTTTAGAACTGATACAAATTACACAATTATTAGCTTAGTCAATAACCTACATCCTGATAACTAAATTTGAAAATTAGAGTAAAGTTTTAAAAGGGTAGTCTATTTAGGGTATGCAGACAAGATGTAGATGAGGGGACAGGGAAGCTGGAGAAACTTGACCAACACTGAGGAAATCTTCAATTTAGAGACAAATGCCTCTAAGACACTGCTGCTGAATAGAAATATATTGAGAGCCACTTATGTAATTTTAATTTGCCTAGAAAGGTATAAATAAGTGAAGTTAATTCTAGAAATGTGCTTTGTTTAATTTGATATAGCCAAAATACTATCATTTTAATATGTAATCAGTGCACAAACTATTACTGAAATATTCTTTATCTCTTTCTTCCTTTGTTCTCTCTTCCTCCATCCCTCCCTCCCTTTGTTCCTTTCTTTTTCTTCTTCTCCATAGTAATCCTGCAATGCAGGTGTGTATTTTAAGCCATTACACATCCTAATGTGGACTAGCTGCATTTCAAGTGCTTGATAGCCATTTGTAGCTAGTGGCTACTGTATCATTTCAGGTTGACTCATTAAGTTACTTAATGTAATGACTGACCTCTGGATGCATTCACATTGCTGTATATATTTAATCTTATTTATACCTATGATCATGTCCCTTTAGCAATTCAGAGTCTGGATATAACCTCCACATGAACCCTCTGATCTAGTACTTAATCTATATATTACCTACAGTCTGGCAGTCATTGTTGGTCTTGATGGATAACTGGGGATTATTTTCATGTTCCATTAAATATTTTAGAAATTATTCAGCCATTGGGAAAGTGGATGTGGATGTCAATGACTTCTTCACTTAAAGGCAGTTAGTTTCACTGAAGCTGTTTACTTACCAACTGTTTATCACAAAAATATAAGAAGGCAGCCTCTAATAGGATCTTTCCTGGGACTTGTACCTCTGTAACAAGACAGAACACATTCACTGTGGCAAGATGCTAATTCATGTTAGCTTTGATCATCTGAACACATGAAACTTACCTGTATGACTCTGTCTTGGGGACTCATAGTCCAGACATATCCTTCATGTGAACTCAGCAGTAAGTCTCCTCAAAAAAGTATTTCATCATTTTCTGTACACCAAAATAAATTGCATAGCATGGGGATAATTCATTTTATTAAGCAGCTTGGCAGAATTTTCCAAGAAAATAAGTAGGCATGATATTTGGTTTGGATTCATTTTCTTTTCTCTCCTCTTTTGGTTGATTTGTGTGGTTCACTATCTCTTGTTTCAATTATTACATTTTTATAATATATTATGATAGGGAACATTTTATTACATGACAATTATGCCAAGTTATGAAAAATTGCATTTTTAAAACTGTCCTTTTTATTCATATTTTCAAATTTACTGCAATAGATCTGGTATTTAATAATTTATTTACTTTTTAAGTAAATATTCTAATTTAATTTTTATCATTTTGTTTTAATTATCAATTCTACCTTTGTACATTTTTAAATCAATACTGATCATATTTTTAATTTCTCAATTTTTTCAGATACAATTTTTCTACTTCTTGATTAGAATTTTTCCTTTTATTAATCAGAGATTTTTATTTTAAGTTACTATATGTTGAACTTAATATATGATATTGTTAAATTTGTCAATGTTTAGCCTCATTGCTTTAATTCTTTTATAAATCTATTTGTTATTTTTGTAGAATATCTGCCTTTTCTTGGAGACTAGCTTGAGGCAACATGTTGTAGTACTCTATGACTACCTGGAGATATAATTTGTCTATACAAGTAAAAATATAATATTTATCGATAATTTTGCGTTTTGATTCTGTTGAATATTGACTTTTAATTCTCTGTGCTCTCTTTTGTTTACTTAAACCTGATACCTAATACCTGTATATTAAGTTAATAAAACCAGATAATTTGTCTTATTAAGCTATTTTTGGCACTATAGTTTTCATACTATGATCAACAGTAGTTAAATTGCATTTGTAATAAAACAAACAAACAAAAAAACCCAAACCATCCCAGCAAATGAAAGTCCAGGACTTGTCAACTTCATAGAGGAATTCTACCAAACATATACAGAGGTGCTAATATATATCCTTCTCAAATGTTCCAAAAAAGTGTTGATGGTGGAACATTCCCAAATTCATTCTATGAGACCACCATTACTCTGATGCCAAAACCAGACAAAAACACTACAGAAAAGAAAACTACAGGCCAATATCTCTGATAAACACAGATGCAAAAAATTCTCAACAAAATATTAGCAAACCAAATCCAACAATATATAAAAAGGATCATACACCATGATCAAGAGGGATTTATTCCAGTTAGGTAGGATGGTTCAATGTTCACAAATCAATCACTGTGATATACAACATTAACAAAAGGAAGAATAAAAATCACATGATCATCTCAATGGATGAAGAAAAATCTTTTGACAAAATTCAACATCTATTCATTATAAAAACTCTCAGCAAAGTGAATACAGAGGGACTATATCTCAATATAATAAAGGCTATTTATGACAAAATCACAATTATATCACAAAATCACAATTATAACATCATACTCAATGGTGAAAAGCTGAAAATCTTCCTCTAAAATCAGGAACAAGACAAAGATGCCTACTCTCTCCACTGCTTTTTTTTTGAATTTTATTTTATTTTATTTTTATACAGTAGGTTCTTATTAGTTATCTATTTTATACATATTAGTGTATATGTGTTAATCCCAATCTCCCAATTCATCCCACCACCACCACCTTCTCTCCACTTCATTTAACATATTATTAGAAGTCCAAGCCAAAACAACCAGACAAGAAAAAGGAATGCAAGGCATCTGAATTGGAAGGGAAGAAGTGAAAGTCTCACTATTTACAGATGTCATGATACTATATATAGAAAACCCTAAAGTCTCCACCATACCACTGTGAGAATAGATGAATTCAGTAAGGTTGCAGGATACAAGATCAATAGAGAGACTCTGTTGCTTTTCTATGCACTAATAAAGAGCTATCAGAAAGAGAAAGTAAGAAAGCAATCTCATTTAAAATTGCAACAAAAAGAACAAAGTATCTAGGAGTAAACTTAACCAAGGAGGTAGAAGACCTATTCTACGAAAACTATAAAGATTTGATGAAGGATATTGAAGATGACTCAAACAAATGGAAAGATATCCCATGTTCATGGATTAGAAGAATTAATATTGTCTACACTACCCAAACAATCTATAGATTTAATGCAATCCTTATCAAAAGCTCCATGACAGTTTTCACAAAACTGATAATCATAAAATTTATATGGAACCACAAAATATCCTGAGTTGCCAAATCAATCTTGAGAAAAAAGAGCAAAGCTGAAGGTATTACGTGTCCAGACTTTAGACTATACTACAAAGCTACAGTAATCAAACAACATGGCACTGACACAAAAGCAGACACATAGGTCAGTGAAACAGAATAGAGAACCCAGAAATAAACCCATACACGTAGGTCAATTATTCTATGACAAAGGAGGCAAGAATAATGCTGGGAAAAATAAATTCAGAATGGATTTAAGACCTAAATGTAAGGCCAGAAATCATAAAAATCCTAGGAGAGAACATAGGCAGAATATTCTTTGACACAAATCACAGCAATATTTTTTTTTTAGATCTATCTTCTAAGGAAAAGAAACAAAAGCAAAAATAAACAAAGTCAAAGTTAAAAGCTTTTGCACAGCAAAGGAAACCATCAACAAAATGAAAAGACAACCTATGGAAAGAGAGAACATATTTGCAAATGATGCAGCCGACAAGGGGTTAATATCCAAAATATATAAACAGCTCATACAACTCAATATCAAAAAAACCCAAACCACTAGATTAAAAAAAGGTCAGAAGACCTGAATAGACTGTTTTCCAAATAAAATATACAGATGGTCAATGGGCACATGAAAGTGTGCTCAAAATTGATAATCAGTGAAATGCAAATTACAACCACAATCAGATATCACCTCAAGCCTGTCAGAATGGCTATCATCAAAAACTTTAGAAATAACAAATTTTAGAGAGGATGTGGAGAAAAAGGAACTCTTGTACACTGTTAATGTGAATGTAAATTGGTGCAGCCACTATGGAAAACAGAATGGAGGTTCCTCAAGAAACTAAAATTAGAACTGCCATTTGACTCAGCAATTCCACTGCTGGGTATATATCTAAAGAAAACAAAAACACTAATTTGAAAAGACATTCACCACAATGTTTTTAGCAGCACTATTTATAATAGCCAAGACATGGAAACAACCTAAATGTCCATTGATAGATGAATGGATAAAAAGTGGTATATATATATATATATATATATATATATATATATATATATATACACACACACACACATATACACACACACAATGGAATACAACTTAGCCTTAAAAAAGAATGAAATAATGCCACTTGCAGCAACATAGATGGACCTGGAGTTTACGATACTAAGTAAAGTAAGTCATAAAGAGAAAGACAAATACCATATGATATCACTCATATATGGAACCTAAAATATGATACAAATGAACTTATTTACAAAACAAAAACAGACTCACAGACATAGAAAACAAACTTATGGTTATCAAAGGGGAAAGAGGGTAGGGGAGGGATAAAGTAGGAGTTTAAGATTAGCAGGTATGAACTACCATATATAAAATAGATAAACAGTTAAGGTCCTATAGTATAGCACAAGGAACTATGTTCAATATTATGTAACAAACCATAATAGAAAAGAATATAAAAAATATATATGTATAACTCAATCACTTTGCTGTATACCAGAAACTAACACAACATTGTAAACCAACTATACTTCAATTAAAAAAAAAAATCCCTCCCAACAAAGAAAAGTCCAGGACTGGATGGTTTTCTGGATAAAGTCTACCAAACTTTTAAAGAGGAATAATGCCAATTATTCTCAAACTCTTCCAAAACTGAAGAGGAGGAAACACCTCAAAGTCATTTTTTAGGAAGCCAGCATTACCCTGATATCAAAGCCAGATAAGGACACTACAAGAAAAGAAAGCTATAGGCCAATAACTCTGATGAATATGGAAGCAAAAGTTCTCAACAAAATAAAGTCAACTGAGTTCACAGCACATCATTCACCATCATTAAGTAGTATTCATCCCTGAG
Source organism: Phocoena phocoena (assembly GCF_963924675.1). Taxonomy (NCBI): domain Eukaryota; kingdom Metazoa; phylum Chordata; class Mammalia; order Artiodactyla; family Phocoenidae; genus Phocoena; species Phocoena phocoena. Next base: position 26,831,182 of record NC_089235.1, on the reverse strand, counting down.
ATGCAAATGTGGTTCAACATAAGCAAATCAATAAATATGATACATCACATTTGATAATGTGATCATCTCAATAGATACAGAAAAAATATGTAATGAATTCAACCTCCTTTCATGATTAAAAATTCTCAACAAATTGTGTATAGAAGGAACATACTTTGACATAATAAAGGGACTATATGAGAGGCCCATATCTAACATCATATGGTGAAAGGCACAAAGCTTTTCCTCCAAGATCAGGAACAAGATAAAGATGCCCATTCTCACCACTCCTATTTAACACAGTATTAGAAATCCTAGTGAGAACAATTAGGTAAGAAAAAGCAATAATGGCATCTAAATGGGAAAGAAAGATGTAAAATTGTCTCTGTTTGCAGAAAATGCAATATTATACATAGAAAATCATAAAGACTCCACAAAAAATTGTTAGAACTAGTAAAGGAATTAAGAAAATTTGCAGAATACAAAATCAACGTCCAAAAATCAGTAGGATTTCTGTACATTAACTCTCTGAAAAAGAAAGAAATCAATCTCATTCACAGTACCATCAAAACAATAAATATCTAGGAATAAATTTAATGTTAAGTAAAATATCTAAACACTGAAAACTATGACAATGATGAAAGATGTTAAATACATAAATAAATGGAAAGAAAACCTATATTAATGGATCAGAAGAATTGATATTGTTACATGTCCATATTACCCAAAGCCAATTATAGATTCAATGCAATGTCTATCACTATTCTAATGGCATTTTTCACAGAAGTGGAAAAATATAATCTTAATATTTTTATGGAACCACAAAAATAGACACAGCAATCCTGAAAAAGAACAGAGCTGGAGGCACCATGCTTCTTGATTTAAAAATATACTACTGTAGGCACAAAAGGGAGGGGATGTGGGGATATATGTATATATATAGCTGATTCACTTTGTTACACAGCAGAAACTAACATAACAGTGTAAAACAATTATACTCCAATAAAGATTTTTTTAAAATATACTACAAAGCTATAATAATCAAAACAATACAGTTCTGGCATAAAAATAGACACATTGATCAATGCAAATGAATCAAAAATAAACCCTTGCATGTACAGTCAAATAATATTTGAAGAGGGAGCCAAGAATACTCAAAGAGTAAGAATAGTCTCATCAATGAATGATGTGGGCAAAACTGGATTGCCAAAGGCAAAAATGGAAACTAGAACCCTGTCTTACACCACTCTCAAAAATTAACTCAAACTGGATTAAATACTTAAACATAAGACCTGAAACCATAAAACCCCTAGAAGGAAACATACGGAAAAGTTCCTTGACATCAATCTTGGCAATTTTTTATTTGGATATGACACCAAAATCACAAACAACAAAAGCAAAAATAAACAAGTGGAAATACATCAAACTGAAAAGCTTCTGCACAGCAAAAGAAACAATCAATATAAGGAGACCCCAACCAACAGAATGGTAAAAGTATTTACAAACCATATATCTAATCAGGGATAAATATCCAAAATATATAAGGAACTCATGTAACTCAATAGCAAAATAAACCCTCAAATAGTTCAATTAAAAATAAGGAAGGGATCTGAATAGACATATTTCTAAAGAAGACATACGAATTGCCAACAGATGTATGTAAATGTGCTCAACATCACTAAACATCAAGGAAATGCAAATAAAAATCACAATGAGATATCATTTCATACCTATTCACATATTCACTGCAGCATTATTAACAATAGTGAAGACATGGATAACCTAAGTGTCCATTGATTGACAAATAGATTGCAAAAATGGAATATATATACATATATATATATATATATATATATATATATATATGTATATATATTCCAAACAGAAGAAATCATTCAAAGGAAGAAAACCCTGCCATTTGTGAAAACATGAATGAAACTTGAAGGCATTATTGTAAGTGAAATCAATCAGACAGAGAAAGATAAAACTGTGTAATTTCACTTATATATGGACTCTAAAAAAGCTGAACTCATAGAAATAGTCAGTTTGTGGTTGCCGAGGGTCAAAGGGTACATGCTTCCAGTTATAAGATACATAAGTTCTTAGGTTCTAATATACAGTGTGGTGACAAAAGTTAATACCATAACGTATACTTGAAAGTTGCTAAGAGAGTAGATCTTAAATGTTCTCACCACAATAAAAGGGATAATTATGTGAGATGATAGAGGTGTTAATTAACCTTATTGTGGTAATCAGTTTACAATACATATGTGCATAAAATCATCACATTGTCCACCTTAAACTTACACAATGTTATCTATCAATTATACCTCAATAAACCTGGAAATAAACTGAATTTAAAAAAAAAACGTAAAACAAAAGAAAACAAACACCTCCAAAGCAACTGCATGGTGGAGTGGTATAATGTGACTTCCAGCCTCTTAGCTGTGTTGTACCATCCATGGTGATCCTAACAGCATGGACAGGGTTTCTGAGGAAAACTGGGTAGAAATATTTCATAACAAAGATATTATTTTGAACAACAAAAATAAATCAATACTGCTCTATATGTTGATAATTTCCTATTTCTTTTTATAGTTTTATTTAAAATAAGGAGCTTACTTTTATCTGCATTAGAAATTTCTTGGCCAATCACATTTGGTGCACTGTAACTAATGGCTATAATTGTAACAATTATTTGCCTGTGCATATGTACCTTCTCTTAATTACCTGCAATGCATTTTCTTAAGTTTGTAATAGTAATTTAAAACAAAAGGAACCTTGTTTCTTGAGAAATAAAGCCAATGTGTTAATTTTCCAACTTTAGGAAGAAATGCAAATATTTCACTTAAAATGGACATATTGTATTCTGAACAACTAAATCCACTTTTTTTTTTTTTTTTTTTTTGCAGTACGTGGAACTCACTGTTGCGGCCTCTCCCATTGTGGAGCACAGGCTCCAGACGCACAGGCCCAGCGGCCATGGCTCATGGGCCTAGCCGTTCCACGGCATGTGGCATCTTCCCGGACTGGGACATGAACTTATGTCCCCTGCATCGGCAGGTGGACTCTCAACAACTGTGCCACCAGGGAAGCCCCTAAATCCACTTTTAATTAGTCATTCAGGTTTGGATTTGGATAGGAAGGCAAAGATCATATATTTCACAAATTCTCAGATCTCCTAGGTTCCTAGTGTCTTGATAGTTTTTTTCACCGTCCCCCAGCCAAAAGAAATACTTAAGAATTTCCTTTTTAAAACAGTTATGTCAAAAGGACATGGTAATATTAATTTGTGTGCTGTGCAAAAGGTGTAGCTGCTTTTCCTTGAAAAATTTAAATATACCTAGGTGTCCCTATCGGTTTTCTGAGGTAACACAATGTCCCTCAGTACTCTGTTTATAAACAACAAATATAGCCTCCCCATGTTTTCTGGTGTAGATTAAGCGTCAAATATTTGCAAGACTCCTTTATGGACAAATAAAAAGCAGAATGTAGCAGAAATTAACTGAGTATTCAAGGCATGTAACTCATTAGTTGGATAGGTATGTTTAGAATACAGGTTTTATGATATGCAGGCCAATGAAATTTCTATTACATCAATTTATACAATCATTCTGACTAGATCACACATGGCTCTTAAAAATCAATGTATCAAGGGAAAACAATCTGAAGAAGAATATATATATTTATATATATATATAGTAAATTTATAACTGAATCACTGTGCTGTACATCTGAAACTAACATGATATTGTAAATCAACTACACTGTAATTAAAAAGAATTATCAACCTGAAAAGAAATCAATGTATCATTATAGTATGTCTTATATTTTAAATATTTATATTTTCATTCAATTTAAACTTTTACCACAACACATTCATGTAGTAATGGTGCATGCATCAGGTTGCATTCACTATTTATTCACTTTGCATCCATTTTATTTATGATTCAAAGGACACATTTCTTCTTGCTGACAAATTTTCAGTAATCTGCTTATACATATTGTTGTGGTTTTTCATGTTATAGTTTTTGTGTTTTGAAATAACCTTAGTTAACCCTGCTTTAAACAGCTAGAATTGTTTTTAAAAACTATTTGCCTTAGAAACGTAGTTGTTCTAGAATGTTTATTCTTCCTTATTTGCATTCATTCTGTATTTGTTTTGTTTTCTTTGTGGTAAGAACTTCTAAACTGACTGAAGCATCCTATTAATAGTCTCCTGCCTGTGTCTTGTTTAACTTAGCTTTACTGTTGATTTGCTCTCACCTGTTTTTGACCCACCTTCTTGGGCATTGGTGGTACAGTTTGATTGTTTTCAACAACATTTTATTTCACCAGTCTCTTTCCTGCAACAATTAAAAGCCTCCAAAGAGAAATACACAAAATCATAGGGTAAATGAGTCAGTATAGCAGCCCAGAAATTTCACTGGAACAGGAGTCCATAAACTTGTTGGCTTTCCTAGATTATTTGCAAATTATTTATACTAATCTGAACCTAAAGCTCTCCACATCACTGTCCTAACTGTAGCCTGAACTGCATGGACTATTTGACATATACAGTCTTTATTAGCTGTAACAATCTCTGATTGGGTGGTTTAAGATATTTGGAAGAATTAGGGCAGGGCCCAAAAGAAAATGATGCTACTACAAGGACCCAAAAGGAAACTGATGTTCCCAATAAGAAGGAGTCAGTGAAGTTTGCTGGTCAATAAACTCTTAATTTGCGTAGTAAACTACTATTCTTATTATTTTTCTATGTGATGTTACATGTGAGACTTTCCTGCGGGATGTTTAAAATACACCTTATTTTACTTTTATTTATAACTTACTTATATCTTTACAATTATTTCCTACCAAAAACACGCTGAGAGATGTGTAGTAATTTTTACTTGAGTTATTTATATAACCTACTCTTTCTTAGCCATGTGTACCATTTGTTTATTTATTTATTTCTAAAGAAATAAATTGCTGGGCTCATCTTTCCATGTAGATAGTTTCAGCAACAGGCTACCTGTTTTTAAAATTACAAGCAGCAAAGATATTGAAAATTCTTAACTATGGAGACTCTAACCATTTATTCCTAACCAAATTGACTTGGAAAATGGTGGAATACTGTGTCATATATATGTGTTCCACTACCTCTATACCAATTTCCACCTCAAAAATGTTAAGTATATATTAGACATAATTCTTTAAATGTAAAATTTCTTCATAGAAAATTTGCTCCGCAAATGACAAAGGGAAATAGCATCACTTATTGATTAATTTGCACATATATTATAGTAACACTTATTTGATATTCATTGAAAGTACTTCATCTCATATGAACCCTGAAAGTCAATAGTATTCATAAAAATTTTATTTAGTACCCATATTTGTCACGGCAAAGGTGTGTCTTTTGAAACATTACTTTTTCAGTATTAATTTTCCTTCTCTGCTTAGGGCTAGGTATAGTCAATACATATAAATTTACAATGCTGATATTTGTTTATTTCACATTTCATTTTGCTACCATTTCTTTTCCTTTTCAAAGTTTCTGTTGTATTTAAGCAATAATTTTCTAACCTTAGAACATAAATCATAACATTCAATCCTGAAGAGGTCAATTTAAAATCTTTAAAATGTGCTTCCTTCATGAAAGAGTTAACTTGTCTATTTCTCTCAGTTCTCCGAGCCCTGTTTTCAGAATACCAAAGAATTCCTGTCACAAATCTCACATTGATATATACTTATATGTTATATACTTATATACTTATACTGAAACGACTCCTTTCTCCATTTTATTTACTAAAACAGTGGGTGTGTGCACGTGTGTGTGTCTGAGTTGCGTGTGTTTGTGTGTATATGAATGAAGGCAATTCTTTTCTCCTACCAGGTGGAAGCATTAGGATACAGTAAAAAAAAAAAAAAAAAAAATCAAATAAATTTTAACTATAAAATATTTTAGGGCTTCCCTGGTGGCGCAGTGATTGAGAGTCCACCTGCCGAGGCAGGGGACGTGGGTTCGTGCCCCAGTCCGGGAAGATCCCACATGCTGTGGAGCGGCTAGGCCCATGAGCCATGGTCACTGAGCCTGTGCGTCTGGAGCCTGTGCTCTGCAACGGGAGAGGCCACAACAGCGAGAGGCCTGCGTACAGCAAAAAAAAAAAAGAAAAAAGAAAAAGAAAAATTATATATACTTTTCCTATTTCATTCTCTCTCTGTCTCTTTCTCTCTGATTCTATTCTGTTATGTAAGTAGTTGGAGTGGTTAAGAGAGAAATTATGGTTAAGAGAGAAAAAGAAGGTTAGAAGTTTACAGAGGGTCTTAGTGTCACAGAGACCTTAAGGGTGTGGCCCAGAGGACATAATGAAAGGAGTTGAGGAAGACACATAATATGTGCTAAATCACATCTGCCAAAGTATCAATAGAAGCAAAAGATATTTCAGAAACTTTAATAGTAATTAAAAAATATTTTTAACTTCCTTCATTATTGAAAGTTTCATAGGTATTCCTGCACTGGATGCAAAGATGGAAAAGGAGCATAAGTTTTGTAGAGAGGAAAGTAAATAAAAGAGCATATGCAACTTGCATAAGCAAGTAATTATTACGGCCAACTTTCAGACTCAGGGTCTACTTTCAATAACTCAGTGCTGTACTAAATAATGATAATAGAATTAACAATAATACATAACAACTAAATTATTGATTTTCCAATTAAGCAAAAAAGTAATATGTTAAATAAAATCCCAAGACATTCTCTTTCCTCAACTACTCTAGTTTCTATTTTAACTTTAAAAGGCATTCATCAAAGCATATACTCTGTTTAACTAAGGATATATTTGTGTAAGAGAAAAGAAAAGTAGAATAATGCATTTGTGTAAAATTAAAATTTATATTAATTCTTATTTTCACTTGTTTTTGTTTCTTCTCTTTATATCCTATTACTTGAAATTTATTTTTGTCTATATTTCTTGCTTTCTTTCTCATCTTCTTGTCTGCATTTTGGTCTGTTCTTTTTATTAGCACTTTCAGCTAGAAGGTGAACTGAGGTGATGCAAGAAGTTAATAATTCAAATCAGCCAAGCATATGTTTGCATTCAAGGCTGGTATTCAGTTTGGACGACCAGTGTGGCTTTTGGCAGCATAGTGCTGCATCAGTACACTTGGGTGAAGCTTCAATTTTGAAATTCCTGAACACATGTTAACATGGGATGTTTCCTTTGAGTTATTCTGTGCATCCACAGAATGGACCTTTTCATTTTCCCAAAACTGTGACTTTTATAAAGTTATTCAAAATCTCTAAAATAAAATTGAGAACTGTTGACTAGGTTGCATGAGGGAGGAAGAATGTATCAGGCAAGAGAGCATCCAAGTTAGCATATGATTATTATCGCTATGGAGGCATTTGCTGTAGTTGAAATAGTGGGGCTTCTTCAGCTGCAAAAAAATAAAATAAATTAAAAAAAATTGCACTATATAGTTAAACAGGCAAGGGATTCTTCATTTAAAACTATTGAAATAGAGAAGAGAGATTGAACTCAATTCCTCTGAAACAAAAGTCTGTATGTTTTTTAAACCCTGGGGTGAGCTAACTGAAAAGTACTAGGGGACATTAGAGAAGACTTGGTCAATGTGATTAGGCCATCACTGTTTGCTAATTATTCCTTACAAGCTGTTACCTTCCTACAGAGACTGTGAGATCAGAGCATTATCTCTTTAGATTACTGTATTTTTAATGGATGATTCCAAGGTCCTTGAGAAAGACATTCCTGGGTTGTAAAACTGGGAAGAGGCTGGGAGAAGATTTATATCTCAAAAACCAAGAGAAAGAATTTGCAATTGTAGGTTTTATAAAGCAAATGCTCTAAGAATTGAGAAGTCAGGAACCTATAACAAGGAAGAGACCTATAGTGAAGCTGAAGGGAACTTTGAAGTCCTCTTGGTCACAATAAATACAGAAACATTGAAAAAAGTTCCTGAAGAAATATAGATCATTAATTTTAATCCACAGTCCAATAAGGTGTAGTCACTTTAGCCTGCTCCCATGGCATAAATTTGAATGCAAAATTATATTATCTAACTTTACCTAAGTTAGGAGTTAGTAGAACTTGATACAGCCACAAGTACTTCTACTTAATTAGTCTAAATGGAAAGTTTTTCTGAGAATTCCCTTCCTTGAATTTGCAAAATATAATTGCATTTTCTCTTTCATATTCATTCGGCTGTCAGCAGAGCAATGACAGGCACTTTGTTTTTAAAGATTTGTGGCAAATAGTTTAAGTTGCCATCTGCAGTACTACAGTATTTTCCAATAATGCAAAAGCTGAAAATAGCTTAAGAAATGTTATCCTTGGGCTATTTATGTCTTTGGCAAAGAAAGTTCATTTAATATAATTATCCATTCTTTACATTTTTACATAGAATATGTCAGTCTCCAGACTACTGTCCCTAGGCAGTAAATTTTAAATTCCAGGGAGTATATCTTTTTGAAAGAGTATCTAAACAAGATTTTGAGACCAGCGTTAGGTCATGAACCACCAGCCATACTTAGGCCTCAGCCCTTCTGCCTAGTGGTAGTGAAGTATATGAAATCAATGAGATTGTTAATAGACTAATGTGGCTCTAAAACCACTCTGTTGTCAGAGTTGAAGAATTTCTTTTCAACCTATGAACAATTGAATTTATAAGAGGATGTTATATTTTCACTGTGGAGATCACAAAATTGTTTTAAAATTCATTGTTAAGTGAAAATGACATTGAGAAATATATTTATCTAGAGAGTGAGGATTTTTCATAAAAGATAAAGGAGACTAAGCTTTTTAAATAGAGCATTCAGAGATAGATAAGGAGACAACATTCACAAATAGATACAGGAGACTATGCTTTTTAAATTGCAAATGGTGGAAATCTAGCTCAAAATAGGTTAAACTAAAAGGGTAGAGCAAGTGTAATCTGGCAAATATTAACAAAGGAAAGAAAGTGAAGCTTTATTAATCACACACACACACACACACACACACACAGGCACACACATGCACACACACACTATTCTGAGGGTAGGACATCTCCTCCCCAATCCTCCATGTTGAAGAGCTTCTCCTTTTCACCTGGGCATGTAATTGTTGACAGACTTCTGAAAGAAGGGTGTAAGTTTCTCCCTAAGATGTTTTTCCCTGCCATATGGACAATCTAGGTTGTTTGCTATGATATATATTTCTCATCTTTTTAAAAAAATAATGGTACATTAAATGACTTGTGATTCCAATAAACATTAGTTTTTTCCCTGCTTTATTCTTTGCATGAGAGATAGGTAGTCTTCCTTTTGTAAGAGAGTATTAAAATGACCATAGTTTTCATGTTCCCTTGCTTCCAGGGCTCCTTTTTTCCTATTACTCCCTCTATTACATGTTTTCCAAAAATTACACTGTTCCATTGCCACCTAAAATGGGTTATTACACACTAGGCATATCATCTCCAAATGACTGTAGAAAGAAAGAGCTTGATGAAGCTAAGGGTAAGGACATGGTGTAGTTGGGGCTAGGATGCATTGAAAGAGCAAAAGGGGAGTTAAGAACAACTTTGTCTGGATCAGAAAGTAGTTTCTATCTGCATTTTAGAATTTTTGTCACAATATTTATTTCAAATCATTACCCAAGGGGTAAAATAGAGAAAATATTCCAATTCTTCCTGAGCTTCCTTCATGCCTTAAAATTCTCTATTTTTACACGACTATTTGTGATACATAATTAATGTTTATAAATGGGCAATTCTGTCTTCCTTGCAGGATTCAGGGTTATAGACAAAATATGGATTTTCTTGAGAATCTTCCTCCCAGTCATTAATGAAAATATAAAATAGCATTATTTTAACTATAATTCCTAAGAAACCCTTCTGTTTATTCAAGAAACAAAAATTAATACATTTTAATCTAACAGTCTTAAAGAATTTACTAAATTCCTACCTTGTCCTCAGTATTTTTCAGTGCTATGAGAGATACAAAATGCATTATGAGGATCCTTTGCCAAGAGCAACCTCAGGTGCTAAAGTCATGCAATAATGTTTCTATCAAGCAAGGGAAAATGTAATTGAAGGCAAAATTAGAATGACTGGGTTAAACATTACATGCTGGGATTATGAAAAAAATGAATAGAACACAGGCATCACTCTTGATGAACTCTTCACAGAGTGTACAATAAAGAAAATGTACTATAATTGAAATAGCACATTATAAGTTCAATAGTACAGATGAAAGCAAAGTGTGGTAGAAGTCTACTCTGGGGAATGTTAGAAAGGAGGATACAATGGAATGAGTCTTGGGGGATGAATACAATTTTTCTAGATAGGAAATGGTTTAACTAAGGGAATTTCCAGCAAATGAAACAACTTATATAAAGGTATGGATGTTCAAAGAAATTTGCCACACTTAGGAAAAGTTAACTAGCCTGTGGATCATAGGGTAGGTGACAAAATACAACCTAGACAGCTGGTTTCCATCCCTCTTGTGAATGGGTTGTAAACTGTTACGAGGAATGTCGACTATTTGAGTAAAGCAAAGGGGAGTCGTTGAATGTATTAAGCAAGAGAATAATATGAACACATTGGAATTTTTTGTAGCCATAGGGTAAATCTGCATTAGAAAGAAATGATACTGCAGATAGGAAAATCAGTTAGGTTAATACAATAAATGATAAATGATCAAAAGCTGTAGAGATTGGATAGAGTGTTAATACAGCTTTAAAATAGCCCTATGGTATTCAAGCCTGTTTTACAGATGAAATAACCATGGCAGGCCAATACTGGTCTTTCAAAGATATCCAAGTTCTAATCCATGGAACCCATAAGTCTGTTAATTTACATGGTAAAGAGGGCTTTGTGAATGAGACTAAGTTAAATATTTTAATATGGGGGGATAATCTGGATCATCCATTTGGGTCTAATACAGTCACAAATTTCCCTGTAAGAGGGAGACAAGAGGATCAGAATTAGAAAAAGGTAATGTTTTGACAGAACTAGAGGTTGGAGTGAAGCACTCTAAGCCAAGGAATCAAAGTGGCCCTTAGATGACAGAAAAAGCAAGGAAAGAGATTCTCTCCTGAAGCCTCCAGAAGGAGCACCTTGATTTTGGACTCCTGGTCTCCAAAACTCTGAGTGAATAAATCTGCATTATTTTAAGCCACTTCATTTGTAGTTACTTGTTTTGGCAACAGTAAGAAGTCAATACAGCAACCTATCTAGTAAGTGAGAAATTTCAAATTTGAAATAAGTCTTCTATTAACACAATTGCTCCTTCCCCCCAACCTGAGTCTCAATTTCCTTATACTTAAAATGAGCTGATGATACTATAAGATTCCTGAAGTCTGTTCCCAACTGAAAATTCATATGAGTCTATGTATGATCGTAAAGGACTAGATGATTGGAAATGAGCAAATGAATGATTTTGTGAACTGGCTTTTGTACCAAATAAGTAACCTAAGTGTATAACTGTGAGTATTGACTAAAATGGTTAAAGCATACTGTCTGCAACAAATTTCTGTTAGATCCCTTGAGACTTCAGAATATGGTTACTGATTAACATATCTTCTTAAAATATGTAATTATACAAGCAGAAAAACACTGAAAGCCAGAAACCTGCTGTGACAAAAGGGAATTGTTGGTTCAATCAGTTTACATTTAGAATAACAGATTGTGAAACCATGGGTGGAAAAAAAAAGTCTCCTGAGGTAATTTTATCTCTAGTCTATAATCCATAAAAAGGGAACAAATTATGTGCAATCCATCACCTGTTAACTGAGCTGTGAATTTGAACTGTTTTAAGAATAATTAAATGAAATCCATTTGCACAGTTATCTAAATGTATAGTTTCTTTATGGGGCTAAATTTATTATTTTGTGGGGCGATGAACCTTGAATAATTAATTGTGATGTTAAATTTTAAAATGGAGTTTAACATCATGCAAAATAATTTATATCTATATAATTATAAAATTATTGTACTGTGATGGCTTAGAATTACTCATGTTTAGGGTGCTTCTCTGAAAAAGAATAGAACATAGCAAATAGCTATACCTTTGTAATTTTAAATATTCATAAGATGTGGAAGGATAATTCAATGAGCATAATAAAGGAGTCAGTCTTTATCTTTTAAACTTAGATATTCTTAGCACCCTAAACCTCATAGTGATCCTTACCAAGGCTTTTTGTACATGAAACAATAGTGGGAACAATCAGCCTTTGCCAAATTGGTACAATATCCTAGGCTTAATGTTGCAAGAACTGAAAACCTACAACCTTTATTTAATATCACTTGATTTTTTAGAAGTATAACAAGAATAGAGTTTGTTATGAAGACAAATATAAGGTCCAACTACAGTCTTCCTGAATAAATAACTGCTTTATGAGCATCAGAGAATGGACTTCTGGGTTGTACATACTAAGTCCATGAAGAAAAATGTAAAATACAAGGTAGTCAATTTGAAATCTGAGAGAAAACCAGACTTTTCAAATATAATTTTCAAATATATCATCCTCTACTAACATCAAACATTATATATGCTCTTAACAGCAGATGACATTCATACCATTTATTTTATTTTTGTATTATTGCTTGGGTAATTGTAATTGTAGATTTTCTTTCTAGTACCTATTCCTGGCAGTAAGATTTGTTATTTGAAATATGCAGTATTATCATGGTCATACTTTTACAAGCAAGTAATAAATAAGAGCTGATACAAAGAGTGATTTAAAAATCTATTAATAGAAGAAGACACACAAAGGGCATACAGCCTCTGTAAAAGGAAGATTTTATAGTTTGTTATCATTTTAATCAAATGCATTGGTTGCAAGGCATTTAGGCCAAGAGAATCTTCTTGGGAACCCACTTTCCATCTCAGGAACATCCAAGAGCATGCAGAATTCTTTCATTGGTTGAATGTAAAGAAAACCTTATACCCAGTTCTATATTGATTTAATGTACTATGAGATACAATGCATGTTTCCACATTTTCTTATAAAGTTCAGAACTTTCTCTGAAACTATGCTTGAATATAAAGGGAAGAAAATGATGTAGATTAAAAACAAATGTGGAAACTTTATATCACTTCTAAAGAAGATCTTACTCTGCAATCAATGACTGACCAAATATATTTAGAGTATATACCTTATAGAATGACCAACAAATAATATGTACAGCTCTGGAGTGTCCTTGACAGTAAATAAGTTTATACTAATACATGAAATCACAAATTCATAACTAGAGGTGCATTCCATTTCCTAAATCCTCTGCCCTTTCTTAGCATTAAGGCATCACTCAGGATGAGCCTGGTCATATTTATTTTTATACTTATCTTTATTATGGGATTTAGCACACCATGGCAAGCAATAATGGTGTATTAAATGACTAAATATCAAATTAACATGTATTTTCTTCATATTTTCAATGTAGAACATGAGGTTTTAATTGAATGTATTACCTTTATGATACCAGTATTACATAAGAAAATTGGAAGACTCCGAATTGTGAGAGAAACTTGTTGTCTTGGAATTTGTTATCTGAAAGTCCATCATAAGCCTATATAGCAGTATAATGAGAATGTGAGAGAAATAACATAAAGAAACATAAGATAAATTGAAGTTTATGAAGTAATAAGCCTTGTGGTAGATTTTAAAGTGTCTCCACTAAGAAAAGGGAACCGTTTTACACTGTTAGTGGGAATGCAAGTTGGTGCAGCCACCATGAAAAACAGTATGGACGTTCCTTAAAAAAACTAAAAATACAATTACCATATGATCCAGCAATCCCACTCCTGGACATATATCCGGACAAAACTATAATTCAAAAAGATACATGCACCTCTATGTTCATAGCAATACTATTCAAAATAGCCAAGACATCAAAACAACCTAAATGTCCATCGACAGATGAATGGATAAAGAAACCGTTGTGTGTGTGTGTGTTTACCCACACACACACACTAGAGTATTACTCAGCCATAAAAAGGAATGCAATAATGCCATTTGCAGCAGCATGGATGGACCTAGAGATTATCATACTAAGTGCAGTAACCAGATAAAGATAAATATCATATGATATCACTTACCTGTGGAGTCTAAAATATGACTCAAATAAACCTATCTATGAAACAGAAACAGACTCACAGACATAAAGAACAAACTTGTGGCTGCCAAGGGGGGGTGGGGGAGGGATGGATTGGGAGTTTGGGGTTAGCAGATGCAAACCATGATGTGTAGAATGGATAAACAACAAGGTCTTACTGTATGGCACAGGGAATTATATTCAATATCCTGTGATAAACCATAATGGAAAAGAATTTTAAAAAGAATGTGCATATACGTATAACTGAATCACTTTGCTGTATGGCAGAAATTAACACAACATTGTAAAGCAACTATATTTCAATTAAAAAAAATGCCTCCACTAAAGCAGCTCAAAAATAAAGCCTTAAAAATATTCCACATATCCCCATTATTCTTCTTTACTAGTTACATACAATAAAAGGAGGTAAAAGGGTTGGTTAAAACAATTCTTTAAGCAGTGTTCTGCTGTCTCTTATTTCCAGATTTGTGGATGTGAGAGAACATACCACAACAGTTATAAACATCATAAGTGACATAAATACAAAAAAGGACATTTAAAGGTAAATACTAGAAAAGGATTGAATTATAGAATGTTCCAGGCATAGTGAGCAGCTTAGATCTAAAGGAAATATAATAAAGATTATGCTTAATGATCACTGATGCTGCATAGGCCTTTCATGCTTCTGAGAAATCGTTCCTTGTTTTACCAACCCATTTTTTTCTACCACTATTGAAGTTGGCCATTTAAACTAGTCTCCTCTTTCCTCTAAACTCCAACATATCCTGAGACCCAGAATATCACTTTCTTCCTATTTCAGTGAGAAAACAGAAACAATTAGATGGGAAATACCAGGGCCTCTTCCCACACCTCCACCTCTTGTGTCTGTGTCCACACTCTGCGTTATCTCGTTATAGTAGAAACTGTCCATGCTCTTAGCCAAACTAGCTGTCTTATGTGGGTTTATCCCCAAAACAAACCCTGAAAGAAGACTCACTTCCAGGCAGTTTATTTGGGAAGTGATCCTAGGAAAGAAAGTAAGAGAATGGGGAAAATGGGACAGGGGGAAAAAGGCCTTTCCAAAAGGTATCCATGATATAATCCCTGAGACTTGTAAACATCATCATATTTTTTTTCTTTCGAAAAAGTCATCAGAGATGTAGTTAAATTAAGAATTTTGAGAGAAGTTTATCTTGGAATATCCAGGAAGGTTCTCAATGTTATCACAAGTGACCTTATAAGAGAGGCAGAGGGATACTATACACCAAGAAGGAAAAGGCAATTAGAGGTGGAGATTGGAGGGATGCAGACATACAAGTTGAAGAATGCCAGTAGCCATCAGGAGCTGAAAGAGGAAAGGAACCAATTTTCCCATGGAGCCTGTGGCCCTTGATTTCAGCTTAGTGATACTGATTTCAGATTTTTTGCCTTCAGAACTGTGAGAGAATAAATTTCTATTGTTTGAAGCCATCACGTTTGTGATAATTTGTTACAGCAGCACAGGAAACTACTACAGGCTTATAAAAGCACATAAATGATTATTTCATATTGAAAGTAGAATAACAAGTCACAATTTCAAAAGTCAGTTTTGCCCTGGCTTTTCTCTTCCCTGCCATTAAAATGATAAACGGAATATGGGTGTCACAACAAGGAACTAAACGTGTCAACATTCTATATTTCTGTAATTATGCTTTTCAAGAAACTGACTAAAATGTCTTGTAACAAAATGGAATTTGAATTACTTTGGTATATCCAATATATTTCATTTTTACTAATTTCGTTTTGTAGGTTTATAATTAACTGTGTTGTATATGAGGCTAATTTTAAAGCAGTATAAACTTTATAGATATGAGACTATAGAACTTTGACAAATTTCCTTATATAGGGAGTGGTCAGAGAATATTAATTAATATGGACTAAGAATCTAGCCCAGTTCCACAGCTTAATAATTTTTTTTTTTTTCGGTATGCGGGCCTCTCACTGCTGTGGCCTCTCCCGTTCCGGAGCACAGGCTCCGGACGCGCAGGCTCAGCGGCCATGGGTCACGGGTCCAGCCGCTCCACGGCATGTGGGATCTTCCTGGACCAGGGCACGAACCCGTGTTCCCTGCATCGGCAGGCGGACTCCCAACCACTGCGCCATCAGGGAAGCCCAGCTTAATACATTTTAATAAAAATAATAATTATTAGCTTTTCAAAGGTTTATACTTTATTAATACTATTAATTAGCATTAATGTATTGATTATGTGAATTGGTCTAGGACATAATGAATTTTCTTAACTGCCTGCTTGTGATATTTTTTCACTCAGATTTTCCATTATTTGCTTAGGTTTTCCCTATTAGATTTTTTCAAATGCGATGTTAAAGTCAATTAATTAAGTAATTTTTGAAGAGACTTTTTTTTTTTCCCCCGGTACGCGGGCCTCTCACTGTTGTGGCCCCTCCCATTGCGGAGCACAGGTTCTGGACACACAGGCCCAGCAGCCATGGCTCACGGGCCCAGCCGCTCTGCGGCATGTGGGATCCTCCCGGACCAGGGCACGAACCCGTGTCCCCTGCATCGGCAGGTGGACTCAACCACTGCGCCACCAGGGAAGCCCTGAAGAGACATTCTTTAAACTTCATGTAAATTTTAAATGCCCTGGAAAACAGAATTAGATTTGAATAATATTACAACACAGAAAGAGAGTCAGGCTGTCTGGGTCGAAGAATAAATCAATTTAACTTATAATTAAGTTAGTACTGTATTTTTTACTTTTGTATTTATTTTGATTTAGTTAATAACTGGCTTCGAATATTTTGAGATGGAATTCAAAGTTTCTTTTAGGCAAAGATTGGAATCTGAGTACTGGTGATTCTCCAGTGATCTCTCTCTTCTTCCCTTTTGTAGTTGCTCAGGTACTTTTACGAATTCTCTCTTTGTCTCATTGACTTTCCACAGCCTTTATTGGGTGCTGCTTTAAGGTACTGAAGATTTCCTGTGCTCAGGGGGATTTCTCTTGGTTATCTTGGTCTTTACATTACCTTCTTTGCCCCCTGCTGTGAACTCAGCAATGTCCCTGTGTTCCTCTTAGGGGAATCTCTCTCAGTTGCCTTTTTCTACCCCTGGTCACTTTCAGACTGCCGCCATGTACTTAGAAAGGACCACTGCATTTTGGGTAGTTTATTTCAATTTTCCCATACAATGGCCAGCCTTGGGTGAGCCACTGTTTTGCATTCAGAAAAGACCCCCATGTACCTTGGTGAGTTTCCATTAGCTCTTCTGACCTGCCTACAGTTACAAATAGGCCACTGCTTTGCACTTGCAAGGTACAACTAGATATTCCTCTGGTTATTTTTCTCAGAGTTCCTACTCTAGTTAAAGCCTTTGGATATCTGCTGACCTTCAGTTTTGCAAAGACTCCTGTTCCTGGGGGTTCTTTCTTAGTCCTACGTTCTTGCCTCTACTTTTGATAGGCTCCTGCTCTTCACGTGGTAAATGCCCCCTAGGAAAGAACTGGTTAGTGAATTACTGTATTTGGGGCTCTTTAAATTTCTAATCTGTCAGGCCTGTCTTAACATGGCCATTAAATATCTGTTAAAAGTTAATGCTGGTAACTGTTTACCCTAATCTGTATAGTGTTGGTTCCTCTTTGTGCCTTGTTTACAATAGTCAGCAATCATGGACTTCTCTTCTGCAATTTAAGTTTCTTTGCATATTTGGCTCACATTTTTCTTTTTTTTTTTAAAATTAAATAGTTTTTCTTATTTGTTAGTGTGGCAATGATGGTCTCTTGTAAATTTCTATATTCTAATCAGAATGGAAAGCCAAATGGCATGTTTTACCTACTGCAATTTTTGCTTTATGGACTAAGTGCTTGAGGGAGGCAAGTATTATTTTATAGGTTCATCTACTATTAAACTGGATTTTTCACAAAAAACTATTCTCATATTTATGATGCATAATGAAATTATATATGCTTATCCTGGAATGAGGCAAATGAGAATGATCTTGAATGGAATTGTGATTAGAGAAATATAAAATTAACACTTTAATTTATTTGAGCTGTAATTTGTTATCTGTTGCTGGTCCTGTTCCCATTTTAAATTCAGTGGCTCTTAATAAAGTGAAATAAAATTTGGGCTTTTTATCTGTCATTGGGGCTTTTCTGTTATATTGCATCAATTAAACACTACCATTCTAAGTATAATGACTTTCTCTGCTCCTATTTTTAAAATACCAATTGATGATAATGTTCTACCATAGCATATCATTAAAACTTATTATTAAAGAAAAGAATCCTCCAAATATATATTATGAGAGATACTGGAGGGTATTTTTTTTTTAATATGGTGAAGAAGTAGTGTATATTCAGAAGAGTAGACTAGTACAATTCTGCCCCCATTCCATTTACAGTCCTTACAGTTTTTTAGAAGATGAAGTGTAAGCCTTATTAAAAATGTACACCTAAAATTCATTAGAAGTCATTATACTTTGCCCTCATACTGTTTTTTCTTATATAATTATGATCTTGTTTTTATAATCTTACTCAGATAGGGAAATATTTTTTAAATATTTCCAGTTACATTAATGTAGTAAATATTCCTGCTGTGATTAATGAGGGGCACTGATATTATATTCACACTCAAAATGATTTTCTTATTTAAAAAATGATTGCCACTTTCCAAGAATACATTTGCTTATTGAAGTGAAACATCTGAATTTTAAACTTAACTAAAGCACATTTCATTATGAGAAAATAAATCTAATAATATAGTTTATTTTTCTCAAAACAGTGTTTTTCATCTAAGTTGTTTAGAAACCCACTGGTGCTTTAAGAATTGTCTAATTTATTTATTCTCAAACTTTGGTCTTAGAACCCTTTATACTCTTAAAAATTATTAACAAACCCAAAGAGCTTTAGTTTATGTCAATTACATTTATCAATAGTTACCATATTAAAAATTAAAACAGAAATTTAAGTAACATATTTATTTTTTCATTTTAAAATAACAAGCATATTACATGTTAAATAAATATTTTTGTGAAAGATAACTATCTTTCAAAATATTTAGCCTATTATCTTTAATGTTTGACTTAATACATGTCAACTGGATCACAGGAAAACTCTATTATATATTATTTAAAGAATGAGAGTAAAAAGGCAAATTATGTCTTCATATTATTATGGAAATAATTTTAGACAGGCAGAAGCTATGAAAAAATTTTCAGAGTACCTGGACCACACTTTTAGAACCACTGAACCATTAAGTAAGACACTGAAATATAATTGCTGAAGTACCTAATAGTTTGTGGATAATTCTTCCATTAAAACTTAACTCTTCAAGGGACTTCCCTGGAAGTCCAGTGGTTAAGACTCTGTCCTTCCACTGCAGGGGACGCGGGTTCGATCCCTGGTGGGGGACTAAGATCCCGCATGGCGCAACAAGGCGCCCCCCCAAAAAAGAAAAACCTTAACTGTTTGATATCTCTCTGGCTGTCTCTTGTGGATTTAAAATTTCCCCAAAAGATGATTCAGTTTGTTATAAAACAGAAACTATCACACCTTTGTAAAGCAATTATACTCCAATAAAGATGTTTTATATATATATATATATATATATATATATATACACATATGTACTTAACATGGTGCCTAGCACGAAGTCAGTACTCAATAAATATTAGCTATTATATGTATTATATTAACAAATATTAACTATTATATTAATTATATTAGTACACATTAGCTATTATACTCATTATTATAACATTATTAAAATAATCATATCTATTAATTATTCATCATGAAAAATAAAAAAAATATCCCATCCAAGTACTAACCAGGCCCGACCCTGCTTATCTTCCGAGATCAGACGAGATCAGGCGCGTTCAGGATGGTATGGCCGTAGAGGCGGAGAAGCTCTGGCTGCGGGAAGTGCATGCGCAACCAGGTCCCCAAACATGGAGTCTTGTAGCCCAGGTCTTACCTGAATCAGGATGAGGGAGTGCTGGGTCCAGGTGGGGCTGTTGGCTGTGCCCCTGCTTGCAGCCTATCTGCACATCCCCCCGCCCCCCAGCTTCCCCCTGCTCTTCACTCATGGAAGTCATCAGGCAATTTTTTTTTTACCTACAAGGGACTGCATATCTTCTACCAAGACTCTGTGGGTGTGGTTGGAAGTCCAGAGATAGTTGTGCTTTTACATGGCTTTCCAACGTCCAGCTATGACTGGTACAAGATTTGCGAAGGTCTGACCCTCAGGTTTCATCGAGTGATTGCCCTTGATTTCCTAGGCTTTGGCTTCAGTGACAAATCGAGACCACATCACTATTCCATATTCGAGCAGGCCAGCATCATGGAAGCTCTTTTGCGGCATCTGGGGCTCCAGAACCGTAGGATCAAACTGTTATCTCGCGACTATGGGTATATTGTTGCTCAGGAGCTGCTCTATAGGTTCAAGCAGAATCGATCTGGTCAGATTACCATCAAGAGTCTCTGTCTGTCGAATGGAGGTATATTTCCTGAGACTCACCATCCTCTCCTTCTCCAAAAGCTTCTCAAAGATGGAGGCATGCTGTCACCCATCCTCACGCGACTGATGAACTTCTTCGTATTCTCTCGAGGTCTCACCCCGGTCTTTGGGCCATACAACCGACCCTCTGAGAGTGAACTGTGGGACATGTGGGCAGGGATACGCAACAATGACGGGAACTTGGTTATTGACAGTCTCTTGCAGTACATCAATCAAAGGAAAAAGTTTAGAAGACGCTGGGTGGGAGCTCTTGCCTCTGTATCTATCCCCATTCATTTTATCTATGGGCCATTGGATCCAGTGAATCCTTATCCAGAGTTTTTGGAGCTGTACAGGAAAACGCTGCCGCTGTCCACAGTGTTGATTCTGGATGACCACATTAGCCACTATCTACAGCGAGAGGATCCCATGGGCTTCTTGAATGCATATATGGGCTTCATCAACTCCTTCTGAGCTGGAAAGAGTAGCTTCCCTGTATTACCTCCCCTATTCCCTTATTTGTTGTGTATTCCACTTAGCAAGAAACGCCCAAAAGAGGTCCTGGCCACCAAACACTATTCTCTCACAAAAGTCCACCTGACTCACACTGATGAACAGCATATAGTAAAAAGCCAGCAGAAGTTCTAAGGGTGACCTAATAGTTCACCTCCCATTCCTTTGACATCTGATCAAGTGTACGGACTTGCCTTTGTCTTTGTGTTAATAGGAAATTCTGATGGGCTCTACTACTTACTGATGCAGAAAGACAGACAGATATTCTTTTGCATAAAAGTCTTTGAAACACTTCTATGGACTTTTCTGAAATATTTAGAAATGCTAATTTCTGGCCCTGGTTGGAATTATCTAAAGGTGCCACCTTCACCTCACCTTGAATGGCTTTAATTCTCTAAGTGACACAGCTTCAAGTGAAAATGGGTCTCCCTTGTCATAACTTTGGATTTAGTTTGATTAGCTGCTTCTTACTGTAGTCATTTTGTTAGACTTTCGTTTCAATAATGCAGTATTCTAATTATACTTTAAGACTATGATTTACCTACACGTATTATGTATGTATTTTATAAGGACACTAAACCAGCAGACACTTACTCTAGCAGAGTAGTTTAACCTTATTAAACATGTTTCATTTCTGAGTAAATTGAAGTAAAGCCAAGCCATTTACAGAATTTCCTAAAATCACAGAACATTAAGGACAGTAGTCTCTGTGCCAGAAATTTACTGTTATTTGCTGTTAGAACTGGTCTTTCCAGCTAATAACAGTCGGACTCGTCATACCTCAGTGCTTAGAAGCATGTCCCTCCTGAGCCAGAGTGGAGAGGAAGGGATCGTTGTACAGTCCAAGTTATCAGGCTGAATATATACTGATTGCTTAACTTCTCATTGGTTGTCCCAGAGAGGGTTCCTCATGTAGCTCAGCAATTCCTGTACTCTACAGATGGGAAAGTTCCAGAAACTTTAAGAACAAAGTCTGAAAGTTCTATGAGTAAATGGTGCTGAATACTTTTTTTTTTTTTTTAAGCCACAGTTTCATTGTCTTAGTTAAAACAGGATTATTGAGTGGTGATTTTAAATTCTTTTTAATTTTTTTATTAGCAACTTCAAGTATAACAACTGGAATAAGTGTTTATTTTCTATTAATAAAAATGAATTTTGACAAAAAAAATAGAACTGGTGTCATGAACATTCTCCCACCTCTTTGACAAAGGTAATTTGATATGATAATATGAAATCTCTAAACCAATTGTATTGTCTAGCTTTTCTGTTTAATATTTATATGTCTAGGGCCAAAATGATTCACTGTAACATTTTTTACACTAAATAAATGTAGAGATTGCATTCGGTTCAGAATAAAGTTATGTTAATTTCTGCTTCTTTCCATCCTGGTGCATGGCAGATGCCCAATCAATGTTTATTGAGTTAACTTCATTTAAACATCTATCAGTTGAAGACATAGTGTGGTAAGCAACTTTAGTCAAGGCTCCCAATGACCCCTCCCTCCCAGTATTCCTGCCTTTGTGCTCATCCCTTAAGTGTGGGCTAGACCTAATGATTTGCTTCTAACCAATAGGATACAATAAAAAAGATGAGATATCACTTTCATGATTAAGCTGCAAAAGTAGGTGACTTTCTGGCTCTCTCTCTCTCTCTCTCTCTCTCTCTCTCTCTTTCTTGCTGTTACTGTCTTTTGCATTCTTGTTTGCCTGAATAGATGAAGCAAGATGCCATGCTGTGAGATGATCTTTGAAAGCCCCACATGACTAGGAACAGAGGGACAGTCAACAGCTTGTGAGCCTCAGAGCTCTCAGTCCAATAACCCACAAGAAACTAAATCTATCCAACAAATAGAAGAGTCAGCTAGGAAGTGGATCCTTTCCAGTCAAGTTCTGAGTTGATTTCCATCAGTAAGACCCACACTCAAAAGACTTGGCTAAGATGTACTTAGATTCCTGACCCACAGTACCTGTGAAATAATAATTGTTGTTAATTTAAGATACTAAGTAATTGAATAATTTGTTATGTAATAATACATAACTAAGACACTTAGTAAGAATTGTGATACAGGATAAAAATAAGTGGAATAGGAACACTGCTTATAGACTTTTGGAGATGGTAATTCACAGTAAAGTTATTTGTTGTTTTCAAAAGAACAAGCTCAATTCTAAATGCAAGATTGATAATACTCCTATTACTTAATAAGGTTCATTATTGAACCTTATTGAACCTTATTGAACCAAATTGAATATTTTACACCATTTTCTTCTTATCTTAAATTTTTAATTTTATTACACTTTCTACAAATAAGTGTATCCTAATATAATATGCTCTTATACCTTAAAGTTTTTTGGATTATTTTATCATCTTCAAAAATATCTGTTTATTACTTATCCTTACTGCTTTCCCTATAACTATATCCTTTAAGTATAGATATAAATTTAAATTGAAAATATTTTTTAATGTCCTTTAGCCAGATGTGTTTAAGAATTTTTGTGTGTGTGTGTGTGTCTAAGAATTTTAAATGCATCTTCTGGAATTAGGCATCATTAGAATTAGTATACATCAGACATATTACATTTTTGATAAATAATTATTGAATATAAGTATAAAATTATGAAACTGCATATTATTGTGATGAGCAGGTCTCTTTTCCAAATGATTTTACATATTAAATGTTATTGCCTCCTGCAAGAATAAGACAGAATACAGCATCATCAGCTGTTTTGATTTAAATAATGTAGTTGCTAACAAGTCTGGTTAAAATAAGTAGAAAAAAATTTTAAAGTTTTTTATGACAATATCACTCAATTATTTATCTCTTTCTGTGCTATATGCTAAAACTTTAATATATATTCCTTGAATTCTTTTTAATGTAAATAATTGGAAACCACATGTATTTCACAACAATTTGTTATTCAGTGATTATCGCTCACTTCCTCAACCCCAACATTGATATTTGAAATTATCATTTTAGTCACTAAATTATAAACTTTTTTTTTTAAACTGAAGAAGGTGGAGCATAAAAAGAAGACTCCTGCATGTTATCTGATGATGAGCCTTTTCTCAGGCAGGTTTTTTTTAATGAATGTGTATATACTAAAAGCAGTTGAAAATTAGCAAAATTAAAACTGTTCTGCAAACTTTGCCTTGTAGCACTCCAGGGGCACAAATAGCCAAAAATGATGATTTTCTTTCTTACCATGTCAAAAAGATTTCGCTGTTGAAATAATTTCAGGACTTATGAAAGCATCTCTACTTTGTAAAATCTACCTCTGAAATATTTTAGATACATTATTGATTTATGTCCTAAACTCCAAATAGAATTCCAGTTCTCACACATGTGCATCTCTTCTTGTACTTACAGTGGTAAAGAATATACTATCAACTCAATTGTACGAATTGAAAATCTGGAAGTCATCTTAAAGCTTCCATCTCTTTTGTCCACTGTAGCAATAAATCAACATGCTCCATCTGTTTCACTATCTATTAAATTGGCAGACACTTCAGGCTTTCTTCCCTTCTGCATAGATTCACTGCCACTGCTGTAGCTTAGGCAGCGATACCTTTTCTGGCAACAGTTTCCTAAATGTTCTTCCCTCCTTTAACCTTTCTACCATTCTAATGCACTCCAGAATGCTGTGCATGTAGTCATTGTAATAAGCACTTTTGATCATGTCATCTTTTCTCAAAATTCTCCAATGGCTACTCATTATTTAAACGATAAAATCAACATTAATTAACCTACTCTGTAAGACTCTCCATGGCATGACCTTCATGTTCTGACAGGTCGTAATTATGCATTGTCATAAATTTTCATTAATACAACAATATTCTTTTCTAGTACAATCAACTTTCTATTTATCTGCAGCACCACACAATAGCCATAGTTCTTTCACAATAGTTTCTAAGTTTCTTATGAATTTTCCGTGTTTCCCCCCTCTCTTTCTAGCATTTTAAGTTACCCTCCATGCAATCCATGTATTCTTCAAGCAACAATTATGAGGCATCTACTCTGTGACCATTGCAATGCTAGATCTCAGAGATAAAACTATGACTGTCATTATCATGCTTTGGAGGAGAGTACAGTTTAATGACAACAAATAAAATTTTCCTCCTGATTTTTTCCCTAATGAATTTTTACTTATATTTTGTCTCATTTTAAATGTGTTCATCTCTTTGTAGGTTAACCTGACCTTATCAGGCAGAAGTTAAGTGTTCTTTCAATTATGACCAGCATGCTTCTTTTAAATGCATCTAGTATACAAAGCATTTGGAATATTTTTAAAGCTTGTATGTTTGATATTTTATTAGGCTGTAAACTTCTTTAAGTGAGGAATTTTTGTTCCTTTGGTTTTCAATTCCACGTACTATATAGATTTGAGCACATATATGTGGTTAATAACATCTAGTGAATTAAGTGTTTGAGCGTCAATCCTCTGAAAGCTATATGTACATCTCTAAGCTATGTTCCTTATTTCTTAGATCATGCAATTGTTGTCTAACTATGCTAACATTAGAATTTGCTAAAAGCAGTGCCTTATTAATGAAAATCAATAGCAATAAGTAACAACACCCTACTCAGTGTCAAAGCCTATTTAATTTTAAATGGAATCAGAAGTCATCTAGTTAAAGTTTTCACTTAAAAGGTCTACTGAAAAAAGATGTTTAAAACAGAATGGAAAAGTAAGGTTTATGACCTGTATCTCTTGTCTTCCAGGGCAATTAATGCTTTCTTTACTAGATAAAACTCTTCTATTTTTTGTTCATGTGTTTTTATCCTCAGCCAAGAAACAACTTTCTTTTTCTCAGTCTCTTTATCCACTGTAGGGAAAAAAATATGACTGTAGGAAATGGTCATAAATTTTGTTATTTCAGGCATAATTAGCAGTTCATAATGTTCTTTGTTCTCAGAGAGCAATTTACTTGGATCACCATCACTGCATAATTAGCAAGTGCCCACTATGTAAATTGGGGTTTGCTTTTCTGCCCATCACTGATTTAAGATAATTTTAATTCCAAGTAAAAGAAAACTCAATTCAAACTTATTTAAACAATTGAGAGAATGTTTTGACTCATATAATTAAAATTCCTAAACACAGTTTGCTCAAGGCTCTGGCATGTTTTGTTTAAAATTCTCTAAGCTTGTGATTCCCCTGTATCAACTTCCTCTTTGGATTGGCTTCTCCCACTTTAGCAAATGGCTTCAGCAATTACAGGTCTCCAATTAACAGACCATCTTATGCAGAACAACCTTTGCACTGAATAAACAATGATTGGACTTAATCCCTTTAGGCAGGTGTATACCATGTGCCAATTATTTTAGGCTTGGTTTACCTGGTACAGTCACTACGGTAAGAGGAATGAGGATTTACTCACTGGTTTATCACCCAAACAATGTAACTGTCACATGGGGAAATCGTAGTTTAGATGTGTAAAGATAACTACAGTGAACAATATAAACTATCAGTTAAAAGAAAATATTAACCTAATTCACCTTTCAAAAGTCACTTATTTTCACTTATATGGTTAGAAGAATTCATCAGATGAAGCTGCACTAATGCAGCTACAGTGCCTCGAGGTAGTTATATTATCAATTCATTTCCCTTTACTGATTGAGTCTTTCTCATCTTCATACAAAATTGCTGCTATTTATTCCATATTTAAAACTAACTAGGTAACAAAAGAAAACAACAGCAAAAACCCTCTCTTGACTTTATTTTCCCTTGCAACAATTAGCTTATTTCTTTCACTTGATTGATAGCAAAACTCCACAAAAAATTATCCACATATACAATTCTAGTTTCTCTTCTTCCATAGTTCCCCAAACCCACTCCAATAAAACTTTTGCCACCAGGCTTATTAAGGTTAAAAACTACCTGTACATTTCAAATTCCAATGGTCACTCTGTGTTCCACAACCTGCTTGATCTGGTTGAACTCTTCTTTCATGAAATGTTTTAATTATCTGGCTTCCAGGACACCATAATTTGTGTTTCTTTCTTTCTTTTTTCCCTACTAATTCACTGGCCATTTCTTCTCATTTTCCTTTATTAGTAGATTGTCATGTTTAAGAATTCTTAGTACAAAAAGAACTCGGGAATCTTCTTTTTTGTCTTTCTACACTAGTCTCTTGGTGATCTTATGCAATTCATGGCTCTAAATACCATCTGCATGATGACAACTCCTAAATATATATATCAGTAATTTTGTATTCTCACTTTAATTATAAATTGCATGTATAATTATCTATTAGATATGTCCACTTGACTAAGTGGAATCTGAAACTTAATATCCTTGACTTACTTCAAGTTCACCTCCTGATATTCCATACAGAAACAGTCCTGATATTCCCGATCAAAATAGATGACAATTCCATTTTTCTAATTGCTCATGGTAAAAACACTAGTGATACATTCTTGATTCCTTTATTTGTGAGAAGGCCAGATATAGACCTTCTAAATTCCCATTCTTTGATTCATAAATGATTTGCTGAATTTTTTGTGCTCACTGATTAATAAGAAAATGATTTTAACTGAATTTTGGTTAACATTCTCTCCTTTCCCCATACCTTGAACATGCCTCTTATTATCTAATAAGAGTATTAGGGCTAAAATTGATTAATGAGGAGTTTGATTTTAAAATGAGGTGGTCTATTTATAAGATAAACTATATCTTCAAGAGACATTTATAAAATATGCTTTAAAATTCAGTAACATAAAAAAAGTTTTAAATTGGTTGTTTAGTGTTTCAAATCTTATTCATGAAATCATTTAAACAAACTGTTCCAATAGTTCCTATCATTACTTGAAAATGTCAATGAACTAGTTTTTAATGTTTGGTTCCACCCCCCCAAATCATGCAATCAGCTTGTTCTTTCCCTAGTACACTTATGTAATTGTTTTAGTTAAAAGTCTACGGTTTATACTTAAGACAACTAAATGACATAAAGATGAATTGCACTGAGAAGCTGTTCATGGTAACTGAAACAGTGTCATTTGCTGCATGTATGGACTGTTGCAAAAGTTTGAGCTCTGGGTATACAACCTACTCTTCACCCTTTGTAGAAAAATTACCTGGCTTTTCATAATATATTGCATTCTCTATACTATCTTGTGGTTTTCATTTTCTGTGAAAGCATGATGAATGCATTATATATAAATTCCTAGTCTTTCTACTAAATGCAGGGCATAGCCATTAATTAAAGTGTGACCATTCCAGTTTATAAAATATAGCTTCAACCAAACTGGCAGACATCACCTGCTTCATTTCTCCTTGTTCCAGAAAGTAACATAGTTAAAGAAATATAGTTAACCTTTTCCTCACCACATCTGTATAATTTTATATCTCCTTTTTAAATCATTGGAACACACATACACATACACATATATATTGTAAACCAGTCAATTACATGAGCAAATCAATAAACTGTTAAGATGGTGTAAGTGTGATCTTCGTGTGAAAAACATATTATTAAATTCGATGAGTATAAATGTCTAATTTTCCAACCAACTATATTTCAATTATATGAAATATATTACCATTAAAAAACATAGAGGAATTTGGTGTTTATGACAGTTGCTAAAAAAGGAAGTAAATTATATATTTCAATAGAATTTTTTGTTTGTTTGTTTTGTTTTGTTTTGCAGTACGTGGGCCTCTCAATGTTGTGGCCTCTCCCGTTACGGAGCATAGGCTCCAGACGTGCAGGCTCAGCGGCCACAGCTCACAGGCCTAGCCGCTTCGCGGCATGTGGGATCTTCTCAGACCAGGGCACGAACCGGTCTCCCCTGCATCAGTAGGCGGACCCTCAGCCACTGCGCCACCAGGGAAGCCCTTCAATAGATTTTGAAATTATTTTTAATGACCTAAGTAAGTAGTTCAAATAGACAAAAATTGCTAGGATTATAATTTTTTCAGGTTCAAAGGCAGATAACTGCCAATCAAATTTCTGCTTGCTTTGTTATTGTTTTCACTTATACTTTAGTCAGATTCTACTAATAGAAATATTTTACCACATTCTATTATTACCTTGGAATTCTAGCAAACTAAAAGAATATTATATCGGAATGATTTGAAAATGTTGATTTGAAAATGTATCTATGCTATTTATAATGAAAATAATGGCTGCCTTTTTAGTCGCTTTTAATCACTATTTAATACTAGGGAAGAAAATGATAGAT
Source organism: Phocoena phocoena (assembly GCF_963924675.1). NCBI lineage: Eukaryota > Metazoa > Chordata > Mammalia > Artiodactyla > Phocoenidae > Phocoena > Phocoena phocoena. Next base: position 26,801,946 of record NC_089235.1, on the reverse strand, counting down.
TTCAGCTCTTTGACACTTATACAAAACTTAAATATCCTATAGTAATTGTACTAAAAATTAATTGTTAATATATTAAACTTTGGCCCAATAATTATGGTGTTATATAATTTTATAGGAATTATTTTTTTCACATGCAAAATTATATTATTTTAATGATGCATGAGGGTGTGAGGCAGAGCGAAAGTGTCTATGGCAATAGAATTTTAAACTCAATTGCAAAGTTATATTATTCTCCCCAAAATAGATAGAATGTGAATCTGGAATAGTTTTTAGGTTGTTCCCAAATTTAACAATGAATTTTTAAATCCTAATAACCTTATTGGATGAGCTCTCCATATCCCAGAAGGGAAGAACATCAAGTCCTTTCTATTAATGAAGCAAATTGTTCCAGTGTAACTTGTCTAACAATTAAAATGTAAAATAATTATTTATTGTGACACTTCTTGGGATAATTTTAAAGCAGCTGAGGCATTAGATCTGGTTCTATGAATTCTTGTCCTGAGTAGATATACTATCAAGAATGGTCGATTCTCTCAAAGTGGTGATCATAGCAAATAGGTGTATTAATAATTAATGGCACAAAATCTCCCGTACAGTTTTACTGAGTTTTTATGATTATATTAAATAAATAATAATATAGTTAGATTTTATTTGTGTCTATTCTTTTTAAATGATTGATGCCTTCTACAATTTTATTTTTATAATATAGGTTTACATACTAATTTTCTTGCAACTTTAAGAATCTGGTAACTCCAAATTTTGACTTGGGAGTTAGGTAGTTATATTCTTAATCAGTTCAGACTGCTATAACAAAGCACCATAGACTGGGTGGTTTATAAACAACAGAAATTTATTTCTCACAATTCTCAAGGTGGGACGTCTGAGATCAGGGTGAAAGCCCTCTTCTGAGTTGCAGACTTCTTGTAATGTCCTCAGGTAGTGGAAAGGGCAAGAAAGCCCTCTAGAGTCTCTTTCATAAGGGCAGTAATCCTCTAAGGTCTCTTTTATAAGGGCATTCATTCTATTCATGAAGGTCCCATCCTCATGACATAATTACCGCCCAAATCTCCCACTTCTCAGTACCATCACATTGAGGGTTAGGATTTCAGCATATGAATTTTAGGGTGACACATTCAGTCCATAACACACCATAAGTTGTAAAGGACATTTACAAAATAAAATGATAAAAAACACAGGCAATAACTTGAAAGTCTTGGATATATATGTAGAATCCATTCTCTCATCTTCCTTGTCAAATTAACCAACTCAAGTTTTCTCACAACCATTCCACTGAACTACTATTGCCCACATCATCTTATTTCCCTCTCTGTAGCATTTAGCATTTCTCATAGCCAATTCCTCCTGAAACTCTCCACATTTAGATATCCTGTAACTAAATAATTTTTAACTATTTCTCTGGTCAATACATATTTTGACTATCTCTAAAATTGTAATGTAGCTGAGAATTTCATCCAAGACTTTACTTTTTTCTCATTTGATGCTGTCTCCGCTGATCTACTTTGCTTCTATTTCTTTAATCAAATCTGTGCAAGGATAATTTATAAATCTAAACCATCCACCTGACACTCAGTCTTTATCATCATCCTTAGTTCCCGAGCCATATTTCCTAATGATTATCTTCACTTTAATGCTCTAAAGGTAACTCCAATTTATGTTCCAAATTGAAACAGAGATACCTCCATATTAATAATTTAAGATTTCTAAGTCCTATCAATGCTTTCTGAACTTTTGAAAGGTTTTCACTCTCAATAGAAAAATTTCTAGCATTGAAGGGATCCCTAAATAGGAATACATAAACATGAGTTCAGATTTTTGTCTCAGCTACTAACTTGTCCTGTGGTCTTGGACAGAATATCTGATGTCACTTCTGAAATAGAGAGTATATAAACCCTTCTAACACCATGAATTTTTTAAGTATATTTGCACAGTGATTAGTGATTTTCTTAATAAACTTTATGAAAGACTGAAACTCTATATTTAAATAATACATTCCATGAATATCTACAGCAGATCCCCTACAAGCTAGGGCACATTGTAGGATATGGATGACATCAGTGAACTTAAAAGTCACAAATCACTACCCTTGTACAGTTTAAATTCTATTAGGAGTTTATAGCTAATCAAATGAGTAAGTGAAATATAGAGCAGGTTAGATAATGATAATTGCCTTAGAGAAACATAAATGAAAATGTGGTAATGGATGTTGTTAGTTAGGTGGGATGTAATTTTAATATAGTAGTCTGGGAAAGCCTCGCTGGGTGATTGACATTTAAGTGAAGACCAGAAAGAAGTGAGGGAGTGGGTTTGGTGGATCAACTGGAATAAAGAAATTCCAGACTGAGAAAATAGCAAGTACAAAGTGGAGAGGAAATAAGATATTTATTTAAGTAAATAGTGGAAGGATAGAGATGTACATTGGAGTCACTTTCTGAAGTGGTTTGTAGGCCATTGTGTGATTTTGATTTTGACTTACAGTGAGATGAGAAGCTCTTAGAAGAATTTGATTAGAATAATAATACACTCTCCCTCTCATTTTAACAATATCAAGGTAAATTCTGTCTTGGAAATATACTTTAAGAAAGACTGGAACCATAGGAACTAATTAGGAAGTTACAAGATTAATCTACTGTGAGAGAGGATGATGAAAAATCATGGTAGGTGGGGTGAAAAGTTAAGGTTTTATTTTATTTTATTTTTATTTTAATTTTTTTCCAGATTTATTGAGGCATAAATGATAATTATCATTGTGTAAGTTTAAGGCTTACAACACAATAATTTTACCTAATTGAAAAATAACTGTCACCATGTCATACATTACATCCCTGGAACTTATTTATCTTAAACTGGAATTTTGTACACTCTGACAACCTTCAACCATTTCACCCACATTCTGCCCTGGAAACTACTAATCTGTTATATTTCTGTGATTTTATTTTTTTTAGATTCCACATATAGGTGAGATTATACAGTATTTGTCTTTCTCTAACATATTTCACTTAACATAATGTCCTCAATGTTTGTAAGGTTATATTTTGAACGTAGAAACAGCATAGTTTGCTCTCAGATTGGATGATGGTGTGAAAGCGTCAAGGATGACTCTAATATGTTGGGACTAGGCAGTTGAAGAAATAGAGCTGTCACCACAGAAATGGGAAAGACTGCATAAGAAGGATATTAGGGGCTGGGGTCAGACAAGAATATTGGTTTGGACAAAGATGAGTTAAGGGTTACACTTGGAAATTCAAATGGAGTGTCATCAGGCAGTTGTGTATAGGATTCTGAAGTTGACTGAATCAGATGTTTAAAGATGAGGTCTTTTCAATATTAGGATCTGGGACTGAGAACCACCAAAGGAGACTGAGAAGAAGTAGCCTACTGTGGTCAGGAAAAAGCAAAAGAAAACAAAAGCCAAAACAAATATTCCCCTATACCCAGAATAAGAAGCCATATGAAGACAATAAATCACATAAGATGTAAAATGAGAATTGGCTATTTGATTCACCAAAGGAAGATCAGCATGGGCTAGAAAATACCAGTTTCAGTAGAGAGGATATGGCAAAACACTCATTAATTGATCTCAAGATAGCATGGTTGAGAGGAAATGAGTGTAGAGAACATTTTCAGTACTGCTGTTTTAAGGGCAAGAAAATGTACAGGACAAAAATGGAAACAGAAGTAGAATCAAGAGTATTTATTTGTAACGGGCATAAATTTCTCATGTTGGCCTGCTGTTTAGATGAATCCAGGAACAGGACAATTTATGATGTAGAGGAGAAAGTACAATTACTGGAAGGATATCTTTGAATTGCCAATAAGGAACTGGTACACAATTAGAAAATTTTGTCTTTTCTTGGAATATAATTGCCTCAATGTTTCAACCATAGTAACAAGAGAGTACATAGGGTATGTATGTACTGCTGTAGACAGGTGTGAAGATGTCTTGTTAATTTTTTTTTTCTCATCAGCTCTGAGGATGGGGGAGAGGTGTTGTGGATTGAAGAGAAAGGAGAGTTGGGGTAGGAATGGACCAGGAAAATATTGCACATTTGGTGGGCAGACTTAAGAATCCATTTGAGGCTAATGCTTAAGTTAGGAAAGACTAAAAGGCACAGTAGGTTTTTGAATATTTACTGGGTGGCCAACACAGTGATAGATATGTGTGTCTCAACACTCACCTTTACAACCACTTTAGAAATTTCCTATTATTATCACCATTTTCCAGATGGCTAATTTTTATATATTTACAGATTTAGTAAGTTTTTCTGTCGTTATTTGAAAATAGGTTCCTTTGATCTCAAAACTCATGTTTTTTTTTTTTTCTACTGTATCATGGTATAAGACTGTTATTCAGTTATTTCTCAAATCCAAGTTTGTTAAGAGCCATGGTGTTGCAAAAAGTGTGGTCTTTTATTTGTATAAAATGGTCACTATCATTTTTAAGTTCATATGATGACATTTTGTTTGTTAGGATTATGATGACTGTGATACCATGAGATGTTTAAATAAAGTGATCAAAGACAGAACAAAGATGAGCATATTGGGAAGTGCTATAAGTATTTCATATTTTCTCCTGAAGGATATTAGGAGTCAGTATTGTTACAGTTAGAGGGGGACAAATTGAATTGATGTTTAGTCATTTTTTCCTATGCTTATTCTTTAAAAAAAATTGTGAGATTAGATAAACAATCCAGTTTTAGCAGGCCTCAGCAAGCTGTGAGTAAAATTATGTTAATAATAGTAATTTTCAATATTCTCTCTTACTCCTGCCTATGAGCAGAGGACTTGTACCCTCTTCCATGTATCCTTGAAACATATCCAGGAGTCCACAGAGTGTATTTTAACTTATATTTTAAAACAACAAATTCTGGAGAGGGTGTGGAGAAAAGGGAACCCTCTTGCACTGTTGGTAGGAATATAAATTGATACAACCACTATGAAGAACAGTATGGGGGTTCCTTAAAAAATGAAAAATAGAACTACTGTATGACCCAGCAATCCCACTACTGGGCATATACCCTGAGAAAACCATAATTCAAAATGAGACATGCACCACAAAGTTCATTGCAGCACTATTTACAATAGCCAGGACATAGAAAAAACCTAAGTGTCCATCAACAGACAAATAGATAAAGAAGATGTGGCACATATATACAATGGAATATTACTCAGCCATAAAAATAAATGAAATTAGGTTATTTGTAGTGAGGTGGGTGGACCTAGAGTCTGTCATACAGAGGGAAGTAAGTCAGAAAGAGAAAAACAAATACTGTATTCTAACATAATTTATGAAATCTAAAAAAAAAAAGAAGTTCTGAAGAACCTAAGGGCAGGACAGGAATGAAGACGCAGATGTAGAGAATGGACTTGAGGACACGGGGAGGGGGAAGGGTAAGCTGGGATGAAGTGAGAGAGTAGCATGGACATATATACACTACCAAATTTAAAACAGATAACTAGTGGGAAGCAGCTGCATAGCACAGGGAGATGAACTTGAAACTCTGTGACCACATAGAGGGGTGGGATAGGGAGGGTAGGAGGGAGGCACAAGAGTAAGGGGATATGGGGATATATGTATACGTATAGCTGATTCACTTTGTTTTACAGCAGAAACTAACACAACATTGTAAAGCTACAATAATGTTGTTAAAAATAAAAGAAAACAAAGAAACAAGCAAACAAAAAATAGTCTAACTCCCTATGGCAATAATATTTTCTGTTTTAATTTTTCCTTAACACCATTGAGTATCCACATCTGCTGGATGTTTCTGTCATTTGACATTCCTGAGACCTAGATACACAAAACTCACTTTGTTCACTGACTCTCTGTTCAAGGTTCCTAAAACGAGGCTGCTTGGTCCCATTGTTTTACAGATTCTAATGAAACAGGAACTACTTATTGTATTTATAACTCATGGTCCCCTTAAGATGCAGAGATATCATCCATTTTGGTTACTGTTAACCAATCGATTATTTCTTTTGTGAATTTGATGTAAAGGACGCAGACATTAAATTTATGTATTCACATAATTTTTGTTTATTTACATGTTGGTTTATATGTAATGTGTGCACATTATACATAATTTTAAACATGATAACATGTAAAATGAAAGTCAAAATCATTCACTACACATGAGAGAAACCTTCCCTGGTGACACTGTCCATAAGCAATTTGTTGTGTTACCTTTTTTAGAAGCCTCCATTGATTCTTACTCTTTTTATTATAGGATAAATTCCATATTTCTTAACTTGATTGTAAAGGATAAATTATAACATTTTAGAGTTTTCTATGAGATAATTTTTCTTTGAGAGATGATTGTGGGGAGAGACTGGAATAAGGAAAAACAAGACAGAGTTTGGGCATATCTCTACTGAATATTGATATGACCATACCCATCTGAACAGGAAATGAGAGTAGATTGACCATTTTTAAAATTTAGTAACTTGGGAGAGTTTGAAGTTTGGGAGTTTGAGATTGACATGTACACACTACTTTATTTATTTATTTATTTTCAAAATGTTTTTATTGAGGTATTGTTGCTTTACCATGTTGTGTTAGTTTCTGCTATACAGTGAAGTGAAATGGCTATATGTATAAATATATAACCTCTTTTATAGATTTCCTTCCCATTGAGGTTACCACAGAGCACTGAGTAGAGTTCCCTGTGCTATAAAGCAAATATGTGCTATATAAATATATTACTTATCTATTTTATACACAATAGTGTATATATGTCAATCCCAATCTCCCAATTCATCCCACCCACCATTTCCCCCCATGGTATCCATACATTTGTTCTCTACATCAGTGTCTCTGTTTCTGCCTTGCAAATAGGTTCATCTGTACCATTTTTCTAGATTCCACATAAATGTGTTAATATGCAATATTTGTTTTTCTCTGTCTAACTTAATTCACTTTGTATGACAGTTTCTAGGTCTATCCATGTCTCTACAAAAGACTCAGTTTCATTCCTTTTAAAGGATGAGTAATATTCCATTGTGTAAATGTACCACATCTTCTTTATCCATTAATCTGTTGATGGACATTTATGTTGGTTCCATGACCTGGCTGTTGTAAATAATGCTGCAGTGAACATTGTGGTACATGTCTTTTTTTGAATTATGGTTTTCTCAGGGCATATTCCTAGTAGCAGGATTGCTGAGTCATATGGTAGTTCTATTTTTAGTTTTTTAAGGAACATCTATACTGTTTTCCATAGTGGCTGTATCAATTTACATTCTCACCAACAGTGCAAGAGGGTTCCCTTTTCTTCACTCTCTGTCTAGCATTTATTGTTTGTAGATTTTGTGATAATGACCATTCTGACTGGTGGGAGGTGACAACTCATTGTAGTTGTGATTTGCATTTCTCTAATAATTAGTGATGTCAAGCATGTTTTCATGTGCCTCTTGACCTTCTGTATGTTTTCATTGGAGAAATGTCTATTTAGATCTTCCACCCATGTTTTTTTTTGTGTGTGTGGTATGTGGGTCTCTCACTGTTGTGGCCTCTCTTGTTGCAGAGTACAGACTCCGGACGCGCAGGCTTAGTGGCCATGGCTCACGGGGCCGCCACTCTGCAGCATGTGGGATCTTCTCAGACCAGGGCTCAAACCCAAGTCCCCTGCATCAGCAGGTGGACTCTCAACCACTGCGCCACCAGGGAAACCCTCACCCATTTTTTGATTTTTTTTTTTTTAATATTGAGCTGCATGAGCTGTTTGTATATTTTGGAGATTAATCCCTTGTCAGTTGCTTCCTTTGCAAATATTTTCTCCCATTCTGAGGGCTGTCCTTTTGTTTATGGTTTCCTTTGCAGTACAAAAGGTTTTAAGTTTCTTTAGCTCCCGTTTGTTTATTTTTGTTTCTATCTTCAGTACTCTCAGAGGTGGGTCAAAAAAGATCTTGCTGCAATTTATGTCAAAGTGCGTTCTTCCTATGTTTTCCTCTAAGAGTTTTATAGTGTCCTGTCTTACATTTGGGTCTTTAATCCATTTGGAGTATATTTTTGTGTATGGCATTAGGGAGTGTTCTAATTACATTCTTTTACATGTAGTTGTCCAGTCTTTCTCACACCACTTATTGAAGAGGTTGTCTTTTCTCCATTGTATATTCTTGCCTTCTTTTTCATAGATTAGATGACAATAGGTGTGTGGGTTTATCTCTGGGCTTTCTATTTTGTTCCATTGACCTATATTTCTGTTTTTCTGCCAGTACCATACTGTCTTGGTTACTATAGCTTTGTAGTATAGTCTGAAGTCAGGGAGCCTGATTCCTCCAGCTCCATTTTTCTTTCTCAAGATTGTTTTGGTTATTCAGGGTTTGAGCAGAAATGAATGAAATAGAAACATAAAAAAACAAAAGCAAATATCAATGAAGCTAAAATCTGGTTCTTTGAGAGATAAACAAAATTAATAAACCTTTAGCCAGACTCATCAAGAAAAAAAGGGAGAGGATTCAAATCAATAAAATTAGAAATGAAAAAGGAGAAATTACAACAGACACCATAGAAATATAAAGGATCACAAGAAACTACTAAAAGCAGCTATATGTCAATAGAATGGACAACTTGGAAGAAATGGACAAATTCTTAGAAAGGTACAGCCTTCCAAGATTGAACCGGGAAGAAACAGAAAATATAAACAAACCAATCACAAGTAATGAAATTGAAACTGTGATTAAAAATCTTCCAACAAACAAAAGTCCAGGACCAGATGGCTTCACAGGCAATCCTATCTAACACTTCTCAAAGTGTTCCAAAAAATTGCAGAGGAAGGAACACGTCCAAGTTCATTCTGCAAGGCCACCATCACCCTTATACCAAAACCAAAGATAGCACAAAAAAAGAAAATTACAGACCAATATCATTGATGAACATAGATGCAAAGGTCCTCAACAAAATACTAGCAAACAGAATCCAACAACACATTAAAAGGATCATACACCATGATGAAGTGGGGTTTATCCCAGGGGTGCAAGGATTCTTCAATACATGGAAATCAATCAACTTGATGCACCACATTAACAAATTGAAGAGTAAAAACCTTATGACAATCTGAATAGTTGCAGAAACACTTTTGACAAAATTCAACCCCCACTTATGATAAAACACTCTCCAGAAAGTGGGCATAGAGGGAACCTACCTCAACGTAATAAAGGCGGTATACAACAAACCCATAGCAAACATTATTCTCAATGGTGAAAAAGTGAAAACATTTCCTTTAAGATCAGGAATAAGACAAAATATCCACTGTCACCACTATAATTCAACATAGTTTTGGAAGTCCTAGCCAGGACAATCAGAGAAGAAAAAGAAATAAAAGGAATCTAAATTGGAAAAGGAGAATTTAAACTGTCACTGGTTGCAGATAACATGGTACCCTACATAGAAAATCCTAAAGATGCCACCAGAAAGCTACAAGAGCTAATCAATGAGCTTCTTAAAGTTGCAGGATACAAATAATGCACAGAAATCTCTTGCATTCCTATACACTAAAAACTAAAGATCAGAAAGAAAAATTAAGGAAGCACTCCCATTTACCATAGCAACAAAAAGAGCAAAATACCTAGGATAAACCTACCTAAGGAGGTAAAAGACCTGTACCCAGAAACTATAAGACACTGATGAAAGAAATCAAAGAAGACACAAACAGATGGAGAGATACACCATATTCTTGGATTGGAAGAATCAATATTGTGAAAATGACTATACTACTATACTACCCAAAGCAATCTACAGATTCAATGCAATCCCTATCAAATTACCAATGGCATTTTTCACAGAATTAGAACAAAAATTTTACAACTTTTATGGAAACACACTGCTATATTTAAAAGAGACAACCAACAAGGATCTACCATATAGCACAGGGAATTCTGCTCAGCATTCTGTAATAACTTAAATGGGAAAAGAATTTGGAAAAAGAATAGATACATGTATATTAATAACTGAATCACTTTGCTGTACTTCTGAAACTAACACAACATTGTTAATCAGTTATACTCCAATATAAAATAAAAAAGAATCTACAAATAAAAAAAATTGGTAACTTCTGAGTAGGCCTCCTGGAAGAATGTTTTGATTTCAGATAAACTAATATCTTTCTCTGTTCAGTATTGATTAATAAAAATATGACCCTCACTACTTTAACTAGCTGCTAGGAGGAAATAAACTCCAATTCTCAGGTAGAAATCTTGAGAGGAATTGAGCTATCTCAAATATGCATGCTTCTGATTGATAAATGTGAAGTGTGCTGTAGTCTAAGAGGGCAAACCATGTTATAAATTGCTTGTTTAGATGGTACTTTACAATATAACTCAAATTTTCTATGATTTTGTTGAAAAGCAATGTCTAAATGACAAGTTTGGGAGCAATCAAATCACAATCGTTAAGGGCCCTCAGTGGTACATTTTTTTCTCACCACATCCTTCACAGAGGATTTTGTTCCTTTAGTCTTTGGATCTAGGATGAGCTGTTAAAGGAATGTGTAATTATGCCATTTCTCTTTCCCATGTTTGCCTATAGCTACTCTTTTCTAAACTGGATTTTACATGTTATAATTTATTTGATACATGATAGTGGGTTCTAAAAATCTGAATAACCCCATCAGTGTGTAGAAAATCTGCTCATGTTGCATGATCCAACTCTTCTATTTTTGAAGGTCCTTGGATAATCCCAAGTTGTTTTCATCCTTCTTTTTTCCCCCCAAAAAAACGTATAGATACTTACCACATTGCAGTAGTTGTATTGATTCTTATGTATGTCTCTTTTTCTAGATTATAAACATTAATGATAATGAACATTTGTTTATCTGTTTTTCAGTATCAAAAACACTGTGATTAGTACATGAAAGACACCCAGTAATTTTTGATGATTAAATGAAAGAATGAGTGATGGGAAAGTTCTTTTACTTACTTTACAGTTCAATATTTCAGTACCTTCTTGTGAAGTATCTATTAGCATCATGCATAGTGTATTATTTGAATATTTCATAATCTGCTTTCACTCATATGAAATAAGCCTTTCACTGAGGAAATATTCATTGAATAGATCAACAATTTTTGAAGTATTTCATTCTAAATTATTAAATACCAGTAAATGGAGTTTTACTTCAGTCATATTTATTTTGTCATTTTGAGTTAGAGAGATACAAGTCAATGGATTCTAGTAGAAAATTAAATGATCAAGAATTTCCAGATATGGAATTCTATTTAAGATGTGGCCTTTAATTTTCTATGTGTTTGTGCCATGTCACTTACACATGTTAAATTACTTTTTCTCAATTGCACAGACAAAAATATTAATTTTATTTAAGACAATCATCTTTGGTATACAGTGCTCAAAAATATTATTGCATATAGAAAAATATTGATGTATAGTGATGAAACATATCTGTTGGAAATGCAATTTGCCTCTTGAAATAATTGTATTTATATTCAATACATTTCATGCAGAAAAACACTATTACTCAATGACTGTGTCAAACAATTTGAAAAGAAATGTGAGATCTGAGTTGTCTAATCATTAATGGTTTTGTTTCATTACTAACTTTATAGTCAGAAATTAAATTTTGGAGTTACAATGATGATAGTAACATTTCTAGGCATCAATATTTCTGACTAACAACTTACAGAGGTAAAACTGAAAATTCTTCAGTTCTTATATTGTAAGAATACTATGTAAAGGACTTATGGAAGTGCGAACAAGTTTTGTCTTTCAATAGTAAGAGATATTAGCTTTGTCAACAATAAACACAGCTTGCTATTTAATACAGTAGTTGAATATGATTGTAAAGTTATTTTGAAATATGCTTCTGTCTTTGTGTGTATTTCTTTTGTTTTCATTACTAAAGACTAAACATTCTTTGAATGACCTTGAAGACATAGTCGTTTATATCTTGTGGGAACAGGCTTTTCAAGACTACAAGTATATCAAACTGCAATGAAGAGGGAAAAAATTTCCCAATCATACACTGTTCTATATTTCCAGCACAATCAAATAACATTTGTGACCTTCAATCTTTATTTTTACAAATGTACCATGATTGAAACATTTATATATAATACATTCTTTAGAAGAGACCTTGCTGATAACAGGGTTTTAAAAGATTGATGTTCAGAATAAAAGACTATTTTGACCTTCAATTCTTAACTTCACAATACCTTTGAAGAGAAACATTTGACATTTCAATAAAAACTTTAAAAATATTTTAACATATAACATAGGCTGACTAGGTGTATTATTTTATTACAATAACAAGCTTGGATAAAATTATGCATTTTCAATGTCTATAGTTACTATTCAGTTCAGAAAAATAATATGCTTATGGATAGGAGAGGCAGAGTGCTAAACTTTAAGGAAGAAATGAAGCACAGCTTTAGCACTGTGCTGTAGCAGAGCTACGGCCTACTGGGAAATGATACAGAGAGAAAAATGTCCAGTAGAGATAGGCAGCCATCAGAAAGGGGCAAGACTCTTGTGGAATACAGGTTTTGGGCAAATTCCAAGTCCATAACAATCTGAGATGAACCAGAAAACAAAATGAAGTAAAATTATAATGTGTATTGAAAATGTCAAAAAAATGTGATCCCAGTTTCTTCAATATAGCCAGTCTTTGAAAAAGGCTTATATTATAAATGAAAAAGGCAAATATGTTTATATGAAATAATAATATTCATTACCAAACTTTCTTAGACATTGAAAAGTGTAACTTTGCATAGTTGCTAGTATTTCTCAAGCTTATCTTTCAAGATCAGACAACTACTCAATAGTACTCCATATCAACTATGACTAACCATATCTTAAAGGCCAAGATAACTACTCAGTATGAAAAATGTTGCAAGTTATAAATTTCTAATTTTAACTGGCAAGCAAGGCCAATGTCAATTTTTTACTGATGTCTTAATAGTTCATTTGACTACACCAGTTGGAATATGTGTGTGTGTGTGTGTGTGTGTTTGTGTGTTGTGTGTATATATATATATATATATATATATATATATATATATATATATATTCCTATTTTCAAATCTAAAACTTTGAAATTCTGAGATTCATATTGAAGTGAAATCTTCTCAAAACACTGGTCATGTGGGTGAAATAAACTAAATTAATAAAACTTTGTGATTTCCTCAATGTGAATCTGTATTACCATTCTATGTGATCTATTGAAATTTAAGGAATTACATTTTAAATACCTAACGTTCTTTGATGAACTTGAGAGACAATAGAAAAAATATAGTTGAATTTGTTTTACTTATTTCATCTAAATAGTTTCCTCATTGTTTTTGACTGCCTTCTGATCAGTATTGCTAGATATGCAAGGCAGAATTAAATATATCTCACTTGCTTTTGCATAAGAGCAAAATATTACTTTTTACTGAAGGATAATTTTTTGTGTGTGTGTGGTACACGGGCCTCTCACTGTTGTGGCCCTCCCGTTGCAGAGCACAGGCTCCGGACGTGCAGGCTCAGCAGCTATGGCTCACGGGCCCAGCCACTCCACGGCATGTGGGATCTTCCCAGACCGGGACAAGAACCTGCGTCCCCTGCATCAGCAGGTGGACTCTCAACCACTGCGCCACCAGGGAAGCCCTGAAGGATAATTTAATGGAGCAGAGAATGTCTATGTTTCAAAGTTTCCTGTCATGATATTTGGTATTTTTCAGATTGGTCTGCTAGCTCTGCATATATGAGATTTCTGCAGTAGCTATCAGGGAAGAAATACCAGTGTTAACAAATTATAAATCCACTAAAGGAAACAAATCTGATTTCATTGTGTTCTATTATAAAAATTCCACCAAAGTGTTATGTAAAATGCAAATCTGACCCAAATCAGATCACCAAATCCATTTATTCAGAATAATTTCTGTTTCATTATAGGAAATAGATATATAGAATGAAGGAGAAAACAATAGAATAAGAAAATAGAAAGCAAGAGTAGACTGAATAGGTCAATATTAATAGATAAAATTTCATCCATATTTTCTCATGGCTAATTTGTGACTTTCAGAAGCTGGTTAAATTTTAGATCATTTTGAATTTGAAGCGATGCTGAAGTGAGTGCCTCCAGGAGAGAGGACTGACAGCCCTTCAAGAAGTCTCCAATGTTGGCATCACATTGTTGAAATGACTTCAGGTCTGAGTCAGTCTTCATGGCACACTAACATTGTTTAACAACAGAATGAGAGTAAAGCCTTGTCTTAAAGATGAGGTCATATCAATTTAGAATCCGAGAGATTAATACAGAAAACATATGGTGGAATTTATTAATTTTGCATTTACTAATTGATATAATTCATATAATGAATATATTTGCATATATGAATATGATAGTATATTATATTTTCCTATCATGATGATGAAAGTGAGAATAGAGTAAATGTTTTGTTTGCTTTATACTTATTTGTATTGCAGTCCTGACATTTTTGTAAATAAGTTGTTTAAGTGTTCAATTTACTACAGATTGGCTTGTGTCCAACTAAAATATATAGAACCCACACTGCATATAGTCTCAGAAAAAATATTCTCAGAGTTCAAAGAGGTTTTTTTTTTTATTATAAGAAATCCATATATTTGGGGAGATGCTGGACTTTATTAACCATTGTTTACAATAAGATTCCAAAATAAAACTGCATGCTCACAAAATTGATTTGACCTTTTTCCCCTTTGATTTAATATCTACTGAGACACAGAGTTAATATTCTTACATCCAGGAGGACTCCATACCTATCTTTTTTCTACCTGCTGGATAATTAGGTAATTGATGACTATCTTTCTCTTAATTTGTTAGGTTATTAAAGTTTTCCATAAGAATCATCTATTAAGTAATGAAAGAATCCTGCTTGAGCACAAGAATCCTGCTTGAGCACAAGCAAAAGATAAGGCCATCATCTTTTCAGAGATTTCAGAAACAGACAATGCTTACTGTAATCTACTGCTATTTTTTCCCACTAGAAATGTACTTCAAAATGACATTTTTAAAGTTAGTTTATATATATATAGATAGATAGATAGATATAGATATAGATATAGATAGATAGAGATAGATAGATATATGTATATATATATATATACATACATATATATATATATATAAAATATTGATAAAACATAACCAGATTTTCCTAAGCTGATTAAGCATAAACATAATTTCCAGTATGTCAAGGATACCTTATATATATTTATATGATTGTTGATCTCTAGGTCCATCTCCATAGGGAGCTGATTACTAATTCCGGAGAAAGGAATGAATCTATTCCATTTATATAATTTCCTGTCTCATTCTTGGTTTAATTGTTCTCTTCTAAGGAAACATTAAGACTGCCCTTATTTATCCCATGTTTGGAGATTACCCAAAGTGTTACTGTCTAGGCATTATGTATTTTGGAGGTTATTCACAAACTCTGTCTGAAAGAGAGTCGTTTTTCATTTTAGCCTTTTCACTGTAGGGTTTATTGACCTTAATTTAAGGTTTTCATTGAATTTACTCACTTCTTTCTTTCTACTATGATTTTACTTTGCTAAATTGTATGGCATTTTTTCTCTGTTAACCTCCATTTCCCAACTTTCTGGCAATTAATTTCTCTCTAGCTCATTTATTTTAATTTTCTTCACTGTATTGAGTCTATGTTTTTCTACTTATCTGCTGTTGTTGGGAGTGAGAAAAACTGATTTTTTTAGCATCATCACCAGGAATACAGTATTCCACCCTTCTTATGTCAGGAAAAACACACAAAAATCTTTATTTAAGGCTTATTACTGTTTATTTATGGTAATGTTTCTGAACTGAATAACTTAAGAATAAAAAAATAAGTGTCTGAGTTAGAAGTAACCATAAGTTGCATGTGGCTTTTCTGCTTTAGAGTTAGAAGAGATATTATCACCAAACTTTTCTTCAAATTCTTTTCATAAAATGCATCAGGTTAAAAAGTTCTGAACTGGAAATGAATACTATAAGAATAGAATAGCAATTGTTAACATTGTTTTCCCTCTCAACCTGACAGAAGGCTTTATAAAATCCAGTAAAATTCATTTTTCCTATGCTTCATTATTTTTGATACTATGTAGGTAAGCAGCAAAACATTGGTAATATCAAATCCTTTTTTTAGCGAGAAAAAAGAGAATAATTTAAGATTAAATACTTAAAAAATGACCTAAATTATTACCTTGTTGATAATTCTATGTAAAGCATATACATCGAGGGAATAATAATATCAACATAGAATGAATCAATTGATTATGTATCCTTGTCTTATTGTATTAATTTGTTTTATATTGTAGTTCACAAAGGAAATATTAAAATTATTATTGAATATATATATCCAAATTTCAATTTAAAAAATTTTTGATGAAAGTTCTCTAAATGTTCAGAGGAAAGTAAATATAGGTTTGGGTTGCTGTGGCAATGCAATTTAGTATACTACAAGTGAGGGACTATCAGTGTCTCAGAGGCCTCAACATTGTCATCGTGTATGGAGCTATGTAATTTGATAATGTTTTCAGTTCATTAACCTACCATGCTATTGAAAACACCAAAGAATGAACAGCAGAAAATATTGAAAAACTTGAGAATTCTTTAAAATTAGGAGATAAAGGATGTAACTTTTAAGTTCCTGATAAAAAAGATATTTGGAACACCCAAATATTCCAATAAAGAACCATTAATAAAGGAACTATTTAAAAATGAATATAGGATTAAGGAAACAAATAAGGCTTAGCAAAGCACTCAGCAACAACCTAGACAAAACTACTGGTAATATATTTAAATTATTAAATACTTCCCATGTATCAAAATCACAGAAAGAGTTTAGTGCATAAGAAAGAATTATAGAGATCATTAAGCACAAATCTCATTGTAACACACAACATTAAATTATTTCCAAAGCCAATGAATTCCATATCAGTTTTAATTAGTATACTATTCTTTTGCATGGTTTACTGAAATTTCTTTTAATATACCTTCTACTCTTTGCTTCCTTTGAGGTCTCAGTGAATTGTTTTGCCTTCCACATGGGCAAACTATGTGTGAAAATATTTACTCCAGAGTCAAATATTTAAGCATTTAAGGTATCTTTAAACTAAAATCAAGTTTGAAGACCATAATAGTGTTTCCAGAATTTCCCATATTCAGCTGCATTCATCCAGACACTTTACCTACTCTATATTATTATAAACTTCCCATGCATGTAGTTAAGGCCAATCCTTATATTTGAAACTTCAGGCTACACTAGGAATTGCTCTAATACTTTTTTTCTTATGAATCTCTAATGTTTTTCTCTCTACTGGAATATTCCCACCAGACTAGAGACATACTGCTATTTTTCTCACATTAATATATATGAAATTCTTTGTCTCTTACTTCCAATTTCAAAGAAGACCCTTTTTCTCTCACTGATTTTGCATCAAAAATCGTTAAAATATACGTCCATAACACTGTCTCCTATTTCTCTCTCTCTCTTTCTGTTTTTTCCTCCTATCATACTGACTGTCCCTTCTTAGTCTCTTTTATTGATTTTTCTTCATATTACAACCTCTACATGTTTGAAAGCTCTAAGCCGTAATCCCTGAACTTTATTTCTTTGGGTGTTTAAATAGTACCTTAAACCTAATATACCCAGACTTAATTCCTGATATTCACAAACACCAAAACTGTGTCTCCTTTGGTGTTTCTGGTTTCAATAAATAGGTATTACATCCTGCTTTAGCTAAGAAACTCCAAGTCATCAGTAACTCTTCTCATTGTTGCACACTCCATATCAGACTTTCAATTCCACCAGTTATGATAAATGGTATGTTTACCAAATAATTTAGTATAAGTAATATGGATTTTCATATTTCCAGGCTATAACAACATGCTCCTTGCTGCTCACTGATCAAACACTAAATACAGTTCTCCTATTTGGATAGTCCACTTCAAATTACCGTTGTTGATATTAGTCAAAATAATGCACACAGCTGTAATAAACATTCTAAACTCAAAATTGCTTAATATCACAAATGTTATTTCTTGCACAAAGTTTTCTCTAGGTTGTAGGTTCTCCTCCAAAATGAAGCTATGCCATCTCTGACAAATGACCCTTAAGGTCAGTGAAAAAAGGAAAGCATGAAATGGAAAAAAGCAACTCAGCACTTTATTACCTCAGCCCAGAAGTGGCACTTATATTTCATTTGTCAAAACTAATCATTTGGTCCCCAAAAAACTGCAAGACTTGGAAAGTTCAGCTAACATAGATATCGAAGAGTACTAGCATTTCCTGCCATACATAATTTTTGCATTTTAGCCTGTTTTCTCCCAAATGTAATAATTTTTATTTAAGAATTTAAATTCATATGATATTTAAATATCAACTCAGACAACTTTCTATCACAACTAAAACTAGATAGCTAATTAAATTTGTCACTTTATACCTGTTGTTTTCAAATTTCCTTTACTTACATAAACACAAAAAATATTTTTTTGAAAATTTCAAATTGATTTCTAAAATATTTCATCAAACATGTATATTATTGAAAGAACATAGTACCTGAAATACTATCAATATTGATTTTTTAAATTATATTGAAGGCCATATACAATAATGACTTCATATCACTAAAACTTATTAAAAATAATATCTTCATTAATATACTACTTAAACTTTATTTTCATTTCATTTACTTCATAGAAATTCATATTTATTTAATGTATTTTTATGATGATGAACCATTAATTAGTCTCCCCCATTATATTTCTTGCAAAAATATGTAAAGAGTTGGAAATTCATTTATTAATATTTTCTTTTTAATGCTTGTTATTATGTGGATTTAGTATTTAAAGAATTTCTTCTGGATTGAGTTATCATTACTATTACTATTAGTAAATATTTGAACCAAATATTATAAAATAGAGCAAATATTAATAAGAATTAAATATAAAAATGTTTTATTTTAAATGCCTATTTGAATGAGGTGATTGGATTTTTTATGGATCACTATTACCTGTTGCTAGAATAAAAATTTCAGTATATTCATTTTTAGTTTTTGTTAGATATTAGTTAGTAATTTCATTTATGTGTATCAGTTGATGGGAACTAAATAACTTCCATGATAGCAGTAGCAGTCAATGTTGTACCCATTTCAATTCATGCCTTCCTCCCTCCAAAAATTCAGTGTAGTATTAAGGCAAAATTCATTATTTACTTTTGATAATAAGATGACAACAAAATCAGTCTTTTTATCTTTTTATTCTTGAAAGAAAAGACCTAAAACTATCCTGATTTTCAAAAGAATACATATTATCTCTTTATGGTTATCCACTGTTTTCTACCTGAGAAATATAGCAAAAATATTTTACCAAAACCTTTAAATGACAATGTATTATAATTATTTAACTTGATATAATCTAATAGACTTGGAAAAATAAAAATATTTAAAATTTATTATAAATAGTAAATACAATATTATTTTCATGATTGTCGCTTTTTCTCATACTTTCAATTCAAAAAAAGCTTGAAGCTATAGATTCAGCTATAATCACACTTAGGAATATGGATCAGTTCAGGGAAAATAAATATAATTTGAAACTCTTTATATGCTATTTGTATGTATTATGCATCATGGAAAATGAATGATAGATAAAAAAGTGCCCATTGTCAAACCAACCATCTGCTTATGTGTCTTGTCCGAAAAATATGACAATTCCTTAATTCAAATAAAAAATTTGTAAATACTTAAAGGAATCTTACAGAAAGAAACACAAGATAGTTTACAGAAGATAATTTTTATGATATAATATTAAAATCAGTGAAGACATATAATGTAGAGCAAATAAATTGATTCAATCTGTTTTAATATTTTATTAAGAAAAATATACAATGCATTTTCATTATGTAACAGCACTGTGTGGTGTTTAAGTCAAATTAGTTATTTATGGAGTGAGGCCTATGATCCAAGGACCAAGGTTCTTTCTGAAAGTATGCACATTTGTATATCACCCCACAGATGTTTAACTTCAGGCTAACATGGCACAAATAGACAAAAATCATTTATTTCTTCTCACAACCAAAGAAACACCTCTGTCCTGGGACTGCTCCTATGTAATTATTTCAATGATCACAATGGAATAAAACCAGAATATGAAAATTAGCTTCTCTCTCAAGTCTCTATAAAGTGAATCAATTTAAAAATAATTGAAATATTTTAATTTTTGAATATACAGTGATAAAATCAAATGATGGAGGGAGGTTTCATTAAGGGGTGTTTAAAAACATGTGATTAATTGAAAGCTCATGACCTGGAATATGATTATGAGGAATTCTCTTATGAAAAGAAGGATCTTCATATTTCTGACCTGTCAAAGAAGTTGAAATTTTTAAATAACATTATAAAGCTCATTTTTTAATCTGCCTGCTATGTAAAGTGGCTGACAAAATGAATTCTACAGAAGGTCACATATTTTTAGCAATTAAAGAGTTGCAGTGACAGGTCACCTATTATAGCATTACTACAATAATTTTGTAGTTAAATCACAAAATAATTGAAATTTAGTTTCAACTTTTGTTGTCACACAAACAAATGTACTTACAAGATACTTTCATTGCCTTTCTCCTTAGCTACCTACTTTCTACATTTTAAAGTATTCATTTCCAGCAATTATAATCAGTTGGAACTGACTGGCTTCCAATGATTTGGATGCTGTTATAAAGAAAAGAGTCAGGCTATTTAAAAATGTAACTATTAAAACAATTAAATGTTTCTGCTGAATGTCACAAGACTAAAATTAAAACAAAACAAAATTTAAACATATTCTTTTTATTCCATTTCTCCAGTTCACAACATCATAAATCACATGCTTCTAAAACAAATTGTGGTCTTTTATTCTTGACATAGAATTAAACATATCCATAAGTATAGAGGCTGCAGTAATAGGTATTTTATAGTTTAATATCACTGGGTCCCAAGGTTCTATTAGCAGAAATAATAACATCAATTTCATATTTAACTGATATTCATCTTATTGAGGAAAATGTTCTCATTATTTCATTTGCTCATAGTGCTAATAATTTATTTTCTAAATGTGCAATTTAACAAAGTTGAAAGAACATATTCAAACACATCTGCTTCAGATAATTTTTAATTTAAGAACGTCTAGATGATTTTATCTTTACTTATTTGAATTATTCAGATACAATTTTTCACACTGCCCAAAATTAAATTTCTTAAAAATTGGAATGTTATATTATTAATAATAATCACTAATATAGAATACTTTACCTCTCTTCTATATTGAAAATGTTTTTTAAAAACTGGTTCCTTCCATATATTATATCTATCTATCTATATATATATATATATATATATATATATATATATATATATATATATATATATATAGAAAAAAAGAGAGAAGTAATATCTCATGTCCAAACCATCTTCCTAAAGTATAATATCCACAGTGAATCCTCTGAGCACTAGGTGATTTAATAAAAATATGTCAATGATATTACTATATTTACTGATTGAAAATAAGGTAATTCTGATGTGTAATGTTGGTTTCAACTGGAAAAACAAATCTCTAAAATAGAACTTTCCTTTTAGTATTCATTATGCTCTCATTTGAAAGATCAGACCTAACAGCATGGATGAGGTAAAAGAGCTGTTTTATCCTGAAATCTGCATAAGATTTGAGATAATTGTAGAATTAGAAAGATGTGGTCTGAAAGGCCTTTGACAATGCCACAGAGAAACCACTGAGGGTAATAGAAAATTCTGAGCTGGAAACTGTTTTGAAATATCTGGAAAACAGGGCAGCTTGGGAAAAGTGCTTCACGTGGGACAGAGTCAAATATGACCTTAAGGAAGGGACAAAGTAGTAGTGTTTAGGCAGCAGTACCATGGAATTTTTATCAATCAATCAATCAATCTATCTATCTATCGTCTGTCTGCCTAAGTCAGCATTCAAATAACAGAAAGTGGTCAGAGAAAAATGAAATCATGTTAATTTGTCTTACATTAAATTCATTCCCATAAACCTCAGCTCTGACTGAACTTCTAATATTTTCCTTTTTTTTTTGAATTTTGTTTTATTTATTTTTTTATAGAGCAGGTTCTTATTAGTTATCTATTTTATACATATTAGTGTATATATGTCAATCCCAATCTCCCAATTCATCCCACCAACAACAATCCCCTGCCACTTTCCCCTCTTGGTTTCCACACATTTGTTCTCTACATCTGTGTCTCTATTTCTGACCTGCAAACCGGTTTATCTGTACCATTTTTCTAGGTTCCACATATATGCATTAATATACGATATTTGTTTTTCTCATTCTGACTTACTTCACTCTGTATGACAGTCTCTAGATGCATCCACATCCTTATAAATGATGTGATTTCGTTCCTTTTTGTGGCTGAGTGAAATTATATTGTATATATGTACCACATCTTTTTTATGCATTCATCTGTCGATGGACATTTATAGAAATATAGATCAATGGAAAAGGATAGAAATCTCAGAAATAAACCCATGCACCTATAGACAACTAATCTATGACAAAGGAGGCAAGGATATACAATGGAGAAAAGACAGTCTCTTCAATAAGTGGTGCTGGGAAAACTGGACAGTTACATGTAAAAGAATGAAATTAGAACACTACCTAACACCATACACAAAAATAAACTCAAAATGGATTACAGACTTAAATGTAAGACCAGACACTATAAAACTCTTAGAGAAAAACATAGGAAGAACACTCTTTGATATAAATCACAGCAAGATCTTTTTTGATCCACCTCCTAGAGTAATAGAAATAAAAACAAAAATAAACTAATGGGACCTAATGAAACTTATAAGCTTTTGTAAAGCAAAGGAAACTACAAACAAGACAAAATGACAACCCTCAGAACAGGAGAAAATATTTGCAAATGAATCAACAGACCAAGGATTAATCTCCAAAATATATAAACAGCTCCAAAATATATAAGCAGCTCAATATTAAAAAAAAAACAAACAACCCAATCCAAAAATGAGCAGAAGACCTAAATAGATATTTCTCCAAAGAAGACATACAAATGGCCAAGAAGCACATGAAAAGCTGCTCAACACCGCTAATTATTAGAGAAATGCAAATCAAAACTACAATGAGGTATCACCTCACACCAGTTAGAATGGGCGTCATCAGAAAATCTGCAAACAACAAATGCTGGAGAGGGTTTGGAGAAGAGGGAACCCTCTTGCACTGTTGGTGGGAATGTAAATTGATACAGCCACTATGGAGAACAGTATGGAGGTTCCTTAAAAAACTAACAGTAGAACTACCATATGACCCAGCAATCCCACTATGGAACGTACACCCTGAGAAAACCATAATTCAAAAAGAGTCATGTACCACAATGCTCATTGCAGCACTATTTACAATAGCCAGGCCATGGAAGCAATCTAATACTTTCTTTAGTCAACTAACTTTCCTACATTTAGAATGGAAAATTACCCCCGCCACAGTGCTTCCTGTCCCTTGCCTCTACTCAGCTATAGCTGGTGGATTTGTTTCCAGGTATGTTGAGAATACAGAGGAAATATATGTACATTACATCTGACTCTTTTCTTCCTATTTATTCACTTTCTAAATTGAGATATAGTTGACATATAATATTTTGTAAGTTTGAGGTGTAAAATGTGTTGATCTGTTACATTTATATATTGCAATGTGCTTACCACCTTAGCGTTATTCAACACTTCTATTAAGTCACATTAATTATCTTTTTTTTTTTTTTTTTTTGGTAAGAATAACCAAGATCTGATCTCTTAGCAACTTTGAAGTATTGTTGATTATAATTACTATGCTGTGCATTAGACATCCACCTATTAGAATGACTGTTGTCAAAAAGACAAGAAATAACAAATATTGTTGAGGATGTGGAGAAAAGAGAATCCTTGTGCACTGTTAGTGGGAATGTGTACTAGTTCGGCCATTATGGAGAACACTTTGGAGGTTCCTAAAATTTTAAAAATAGAATACCATATGACCCAGAAACCCCACTTCTGGGTACGTATCCAAAGGAAATGAAAACATTATATTGAAGAGATATTTGCACTCTCATATTTATTGCAGCATTGTTCACAATAGCCAAGATATTAATTGACTTTGTATTTGTGATTGCTCAGTGCTTTCTGTATTATAATTTGCTTTTCTCTTTCTTTACTGAGTCATTCTCATCAGGATATGAACAGGGCTTGATGTCACTCAACTGAAAATGAAACAAAACAAAACATAAAAGCCTTTTGTGATCCCCTTCTATTCTGGGTACTCTCACACCTCCATGTTCCCTTTCCAGCAAAAGTCTTCTGAGTATTCTGCATACAATCATTCTACTCTCTATCTTTCCATTGTCTTAGGAACAGACTTTGAGGACACCATTCTCTCTTGTTTAACCTTCTACTCCACTGGATTTTCATGCCCTTTTTTGGACCTTATTCATAATTTTTAACTAAATTTTGGCACACTCTAGAACCCACTGTGGACCTCCTATTTTCTCTATATACATACACTTTCATAGGTAGTTTCATTTGTTTCATGACAATAAATATCATATAAGTTACTGATCAATACCAATGTATTCATCTCAGACCTTTGCCTAACTCCCAACTTTTATATCTTTACTCCACATGACTGTTTGGTTCATACTCTTAAAATGTGCTCCAATCTCAGCCTTCCACATTAATTAATGGCAGCCTATTACTTTAGTTGTTTAGTTTAGACACTATTTAGTCATTTTTGAGGACTCTTTTTCTTCTATAAAGAATTCTTCAAAACAAATCTCTGACGGTTCTACTTTGAAATATATTTAAAATCTATCAACCACCATCACCTCCAAATCACTGTATTGCTTTTCCTGAGTTATTATAGTAATAGTCTTCCTATTGCCCACATAACTGCACACACACAAACACAAAGACACACACCCACACACACAATATTTTCTGTATCTCACTCACAATAGGTGTTCTCATGGCAATGAGAGTGAATACTTGATACCATCTAACATCTCTGCTAAAATATCCAGTGTCTTTCATCTCTCTCAAAGTAAAATCCAAAGTTCTTACTCCACTCTGGCTCCATGATACTACTGTTATCACCCCTTAAATATACTAAACACTCTAAAACTTTTAATTCTGTTGTTTTTTTATCTTTAAAGGTCATCCCTTGATATTCTCATCACTCATACTTTCAATTCTTCCAAATCTTTGCTCAAATGTTACCTTATCAGATAGGCCTTCATTGAACACTCTTTAGAAAATAGGAGTCCCTGCATTCTTTTTGGATTTATTTGCAACATTTTTGCTGTTCATAGAACTTATCATCTGACATATTATGTATTTGTTTGGTTGCTTACTGTCTTCCTCCCCCTACCAGATTATAAACTCTATGATGGTAGGATTTTGTCCTGTTCATTTTGCCCAGAACAGGACTTGATGCACAGTAACATTCATAAATATATTTTAAATGAGTGAATAAATATGGATTCAAATTAAGTAAGACTTTTTTGTGAACACTAAAGTTATAAATATGTGTCAAGGTGGAGTTCTAGATTGTATGGTGAGATGGACAAGTAAGGGAGTCCTGGTGAGTAATGAATATTGTCTTGGGGTGTATTTGGAAGTGCCTGTCTGACTTCCATAGATCTGTCTCTTGATGTTTTTATATTTGTCAGAATCTGACTATAGTGAATTCTGATACCAATTATTTGGCTCTAAGTTCTAAGGCCATTTAAAGCATTTGTTGAAGTAGACGCTGTTCTTGGATGCTTCACCACTGTGAGGCATCATACCTAAAATTATGATCTTAGACATGACAACAACATTAAGTTGGACTTCTCTGTCCCCCATGGCATTTAATGGAATGACATGGCTTTCCCTCAAGCAAGAAACTCAGAAAACAAGTCTATTTATTTATGTATTTTCCTTAAATATCCAAAATATAATCCTGTATTTCTAAATTTAAAAAAAAAGGAGCACAATAGTTGGTAGGGAAGATAAAGTACATAAAATACTTTCGTATCTATATTATCTATCTCTATATAAAAGAGTCCAGCAAATTTTAAGAAAAGAGAGAATTGTGATGGTGCTGCAAACATTTCCTTTTTTAGCAAATGCATACACAAATACAAAATAAGAAAGAAATTTGTACATACCACACACACACAAATATGCACAGAAACAAATGTGGTTAAAATTTCAAGATATAAACAATTTTAATGTATTTACCAACCTGAATACCAAGCAAATAATAAATTAAATAAAATGGTGACAGAAAAAGTAAAGTTTAAGGTTCAATAAAACTAGGAACCAGTCACAATGTCAAACTATAAACTAATAAAACTAGGTTTTAAATGCACTGCTATTTGAACAAAATCTACGGACAATGCTGAGTATAAATACATTATTCTGCTCGTTATATATAGCAGAGTTCTCCATATGTTGATAAAATAGCCTGAAGATAGAAACAAATAAACTCTTGCTGTTCTGTGTGGAGTTGTGGATTGGATGTTGGCAACTAGTTTTGCTAAAACCTTCAATTTAACTGAGGTGACAGGGTATAAAAGGAGGAGATGTGAAGTAGAAATTCACACTGCAGCTGCTAAACAGCTGAAGTAGAGTTAAGACACTTAAAGACTTTTGACAAAAGGGTTATGCCATGAACAGGAAGACTTGTCAACTAGTATGAAGCGGATGCAGACCTATATGACAAAATGCATTAAGAACATGCATTGAAATAATACACGTGATCCTAGCAAATCCTTGCTCAAACTTCTGACTCCTTTCTCTGAACAAATTTTGGTTAAGAGCCATGCAATAAGGCATGACCATCATTCAAAAATAACTAATAAAACAATGACGATGCCACTATACCATAGATAATGCAAAAACAAAGGAAAGAAAAAAATGCACAAAGGGGAGGGGAAGAATATACATCAAAAGAATTGAAGCATAAAACAAAATAATTATATAATGTAACTAAGCAGTTGGATAAATATTTGCTCAAGAAATTTGTAAAAATATGACCTTTAGAAATAAAAAGTTCAAAGAAGAAATTCAAGGGCTTAAACATCAGATCACAAGGTAACATATTTGATGTATATACATTTTTTTAAAGGAACATGGTATAATATTATTAAAAAATAATATCTGACAAAATTAGCTAAAAGTGAACAGTAAAATGTGAAAATTCTCAATGTACAAGTGAATTTTACCTCAGAAATGCAATGTTAATACAAAATTGGTAAATTTATTCTATCATTTAACATATTGATAGGACAAAAGAAGTATATCTTATACTCAAATTTATACATTTAAAAGGCAGCTTATAAAATTCAATATCTTGATTATAAAAGGAAACAGGACAAAGGAATATGTATCCAAATTTCATACATACATGCAACAATTTAAAAAATAGAAATACTTTGAAAGATGAACTAATCATTCCTCACTCTACTTAAGGATATTTACTATCATCATGTTATTTTTATATTTTTTAAAATACTAGCCTTAGTAAATGGCCAAGACAAACTCTAAGGAATATTTCTATCAGAAAAGGAGAGGGCAAATTATCATCCTCTTCATATATGTTTGTATACATGAAAACCAAACTAATCACAAAAAGAATTTCATTTTTTCTCCTGGATTATATGAATTTAAAAAAATGAAACATAGTTGATTTACAAAATCATATAAGTTTCAGGTGTACATAAAAGAGACTCAACCTTTTTATACATTATACTCCCATTTATAGTAAGCATAAAATAAAAGCTATATTTCCCTGTGATGTATAATATATCCCTGTAGCCCGTCCATTTTATACGTAACAGTTTGTACCTCTCAATCCCATATGCCTAACTCTGCCTCTCCTCTTTCCCTCTCCCCAGTTGTAACCACTAGTCTGTTCTCTTTACCTGTGAGTCTGTTTCTGTTTTACTAAAATCATTCATTTGTTCTATTTTCTAGATTCCACATACAAATGATAACATACAGTATATGTTTTACTCTGATTTATTTCATTAAGGATAATAACCTCTAGGTCCATCCACATTGTTGCAAATGGCAGAATTTCATTATTTTTTGTGTTTGAGTAATATTCCAATGTGTGTGTGTGTGTGTGTGTGTGTGTGTGTGTTTGCATGTGTGTGTATACCACATCTTCTTTATGCATTGATATGTTGATGGACGCTTGGGTTGTTTCCATATCTTAGTTACTGTAAATAATGCTGTTATGATCATTGGGGTGCATGTGTCTTTTGAATAATGATATTACGAGCATTAGGTGCATTTTCCTCAAATATACACCCAGGAGTGAAATTCCTAGATGATATGGTAGATCTGCTTTTCGTTTTTTGAAGAACCTTCATACTGTTATACATTCCAATGGCATCAATTTACATTCCCATAAACAGTGTATGAGGGTTCCCTTTTCCCACAAAGTCACCAACATGTTATTTGTAGACATTTTGATGATAGCCATTCTGACAGGTTTGTGATGATATCTCATTGCGATTTTGATTTGCATTTCTCTGATGGTTAGCAATGCTGAGCACCTTTTCATATGTTGGCCATCTGTGTATCTTCTTTTGAAAAATGTCCATTCAGGTTTTCCATTTTTAATTGGGTAGTTTATTTGATATTGAGTTGTGTGAGCTGCTTATATATTTTATAAAATAACCCATATTAGATATATCATTTGCAAGTATTTTCTCCTATTCAGTAGGTGGTCTTTTTGTTTTATCAGTTTCCTTTGCTGTGCAAAAGTGTTTAAGTTTAATTAGGTATCATTTGTTTATTTTTGCTTTTATTTCTTTTGCCTTAGGAGACAGATCCAAAAAAAAAATATTTGCTATGATTTACATCAAAGAGTGTTCTGCCTATATTTTCTCCTAGGAGTTTTATGGTTTCAGGTTTTACATTTAGATCTTTAATTCATTTTGAGTTTATCTTTTTATATGCCATGAGAAAATGTTCTAATTTCATTATTTTACATGTATTCATTTACAGTTTTCCCAGCACCATTTATAGAAGAGACTGCCTTTCTTCTATTGTATATTCTTGCCTCCTCTGTCATAAATTAATTGACCATATGTGTGTGTTTGTTTCTGGGCTCTCTATTCAGTTCCATTGATCTATGTGTCTCTTTCTGTGCCCGTGCCATGCTGTTGTGATTACTATAGCTTTGTAGTACAGTCTAAAATCTGGACACGTAATACCTCCAGCTTTGTTCTTTTTTCTCAAGGTTACTTTATCAATTTGGGGCCTTTTGTGGTTTCATATAAATTTTAGGATTATTTGTTCTAGTTCTATGAAAACTGAGATAGGTATTTTGATAGGGATTGCATTAAATCAGTAGATTGCTTTGGGTGGTATGGACATTTTTACAATATTATTACCTCTTCCAATTAAAGAACTCAGGATATATTTCCATCTCTTTGTATCATATTCAATTCCCTTCATCAATGTATCATAGTCCTCAGAGTATAGGTCTTTCACCTTCTTTGTTAAGTTTATCAACATGCATTTTATTATTTTTGATGAGATTTTAAATGATATGGTTTTCTTGCTTTCTTTTTCTGATAGTTCATTATTAGTGTATAGAAAATAATAAATTTATGTATATTAGTCTTTTACCCTGCATTTTTACAGAATTCATGTATTATTTCTCATAGTTTTTGGTGGAGACTTTGGGATTTTCTATATGTAGTATTATGTCATCTGCAAATAGTGATATTTTAAATTATTTCCTTCCAATTTGGATGACTCATTTCTTTTTCTTGTCTGATTACTGTAGCTAGGATATTTTTTTTTTTTTTTTTTTTTTTTTTTTTGCTGTATGCGGGCCTCTCACTGTTGTGGCCTCTCCCCTTGTGGAGCACAGGCTCCGGGCATGCAGGCTCAGTGGCCATGGCTTATGGGCCCAGCCGCTCCAAAGCATGTGGGATCTTCCTGGACCGGGGCACAAACCCATGTCCCCTGCATCGGCAGGCAGACTCTCAACCACTGCACCACCAGGGAAGACCAGGACTTTTTTTTTTAACATCTTTATTGGGGTATAATTGCTTTACAATAGTGTGTTAGCTTATGCTTTATAACAAAGTGAATCAGCTATACATATACATATATCCCCATATTTCTTCCGTCTTGCATCTCCCTCCCATCCTCCCTATACCACCCCTCTACATAGTCACAAATCACCGAGCTGATCTCCCTGTGCTATGCAGCTGCTTCCCACTAGCTATCTATTTTACATTTGGTAATGTATATATGTCCATGCCACTCTCTCACTTCATCCCAGCTTACCCTTCCCCCTCCCCATGTCCTCAAGTCTATTCTCTATGTCTCTGTCTTTACTCTTGTTGTAGCTAGGACTTTTAATACTATGTTAAACAGAAGTAGTGAGAGTAGGTATCGTCTCATTCCTGATTTTAGACAAAAAGCTTTCAGCTTTTCACTGTTGAGTATGACATTAACTGTGTTTTCCATAAACAGCATTTATTATGTTGATATATTTTCCCTTTATTCCAAATTTGATGAGAGTTTTTTTCATGAATGGATGTTGAACTTTGTCAAATCTGCATCTATTGTGATCACGTGATTTCTATCTTTCCTTTTGTTAATATGGTGTACCATATTGATTGATTTGCAAATATTGAACCATCCCTGCATCCTTGAAAAACTTTCCACTTGATCATGGTTTATGATCATTTTTACATATTGTTGAATTCTGTTTCCTAACATTTTGTTGAGGATCTTTGCATCTAGATTCATCAGAGATATTGGCCTACAATTTTCTTCTTTTGAAGTGTCTTTCTTTTTGGTTTCAGGGTGATGGTGGCCTCATAAAATTTTCTTTTGTGTATTGGAGTTTTTATTTTACCTTGTTATAATAGACTGAGAGTGATTGCTCTAAACAAGATGATATAATTTCTTACCCTTTTGGCATGTGCTCAAAATTAATATTAAACCACATTTATTTTTAAAATTTTTTTAATCTTTTTATTTTATATTGGAGTATAGTTGATTATCAACGTTGTGATAGTTTCAGGTGTACAGCAAAGTGATTCAGTTATACATATATCAATTATTTTTCAAATCATTTTCCCATTTAGGTTGTTACATAATATTGAGTAGAGTTCCCTGTGCTATACAGTAGGTCCTTATTGGTTATCCATTTTAAATATAGCAGTGTGTATGTGTCAATCCCTAACTCCCTAACTATCGTTTCCCCCCACTCTTCCCCCCCAGTTACCGTAAGTTTGTTCTCTAAGTCTGTGAGTCTGTTTCCGTTTTGTAAGTTAATTTATATCATTATTTTTGATTCTGCTTATAAGTGATATCATACGATATTTCTCTTTCTCTGTCTGACTTACTTCACTCACTATGACAATCTCTAAGTCTGTCTATGTTGCTGCAAATGACATTATTTTATTCTTTTTTAATGGCTAATATTCCATAAAACACATTTATGAAATATAAAAAGATGTTGGTCAAAGGGTACAAACTTTCGTTTATAAAGATGTTGGAATATATTTTATAGCATGATATCTGTAATTAAAAATACTCTGCTACAAAAAAAAAATACTCTGCTACACACTTGAAAGTTGCTAATAGAGTAGATCCTAAAAATTCTCACCACATATACATACACACACATACACAGAACTAATTACGTGAGTTGATGGATATGTTAACTACACTTACTGAGGTAATCTTTTTGCAATATATAAGTATATTAAATCATCATATTGTACACCTTAAACTTAAACAATGTTATATGCAAATTATATAAACAGAAACCTTAATTAAGTAAATTTTGGAGACCAGAAGGGGGAGCTCTCATGCCCTGTTTTGATATAGGAGACCAACAACAAGAAGAAAGACTTATATTTTTTCCTGGCAAGGACTCATCCAATGAAAAGGCATGGACTTTCTGTTTTCTACTGCCCTCCTAACTTATTTCCCCTCTCCTTCCTTTGCAGTGCATTGGACCTTGCACATGGCTTGCCATGGTTGCTGTTCTATGCTGATTTACAATTTTCTGCTGATCCCAATTATAAACACATCTTTTCAAGGGAAATATCTTACTATTTCAGATCAACATTTTAGTAGCCAGTACTAGTACCAGAGAAGATCTTCCATGGCTCCAAGGCTGGTGACCAAACACATTGTGGTACCCACAGTTGATCTCATTGCACTCACTGCTTTTCTCACCAAACTAGAGTTTGAAGGTATATCTTTCTCCTGGAAAAAGCTCATGCATTCTCTGTTCAAAGCTCTGCAGTCCTTACTCAGGATCTATTTTAGGGTTCTGTCTTTTTAGTTAAGGCCTTGTTCTGTATGTAAGTACTTTTGTGGCACTTTGGTCTAATTTTTAAGATCAGCCTTTTTCAAAGATTGCTAAGAAGCCATTCCTTCACCCATTCCTTCAGGGTCAGGGGCTGTGTCACTGAAACTATGCCAATTCTTCCATTGAATCATTCTATCAGAATAGAGCTATTCTATAGAAACTGGTTGAAAAGCCTGTGGTCTAGATCCTCCAGGAACATTCTGTTTTCATAGAACTAGCTGATATTAGCTTGAAAGCTGTTTGAATTGAGCTGTTTGTGTTGTAAGCTGTTTAATCTGCTTCAAAATTATTCTTTCACTCTAGAGAAAAACCTCTGAGAAATGAAATCTGCTATCTAAATATTTTGAGGGCACCCCACTGCCCAGGGTCTCTGACCATTTTTATGTTTAAAATCTCAGATCTTTCCTTACGTGGATTTCTAACTAAATGGACTGACCTGACCAAAGGCAGTTTAGAATATCAGTGGTCATTATAGGGGAAATTTTGAAATACCCAAGCTTAATTTTCTTAAAACAGAGTTGGGCTATAATAGCTTAAAATCTCTGAGTGGAGTGTTTACTTTGATTGGTACATTGAGGTTCCCAATTTATAGGAATCTAAAATTGCCTGTCTGTAAATTAAGATTTTATGATTAATTGAGGCAAACAAATGATTAAAGAAAAATAAAATGTCTCTCAGAACCTCATGCTCTTCTTTGGCTTATTTGTCTCAGGCTCTGCCTCTTGTATCATCTTATCTCTTTTCCTGGAATCCATCCTCTTCTGGTGCCATATTCCTCTTTCTCGTCAATGCCCCGTAAGTCCTCCTTTACCTCCTCAATTCCCCATACAAATTATTTTACCAAGTGTCCCATTTTCTGTGAAACTCTTCCCACTCCTCTTTCCTCTGAACTTGTCAGTAACTCTCCTTTTAAAATTAAGTCTTCTAAGAATTCAGAGGCTAAACCCTTAATTTTTAATATTCCCTGAACTAAATCTGAATGGCAATCCATAGTCAAAGACTTTCCCAAAGTAAATGAAGATTCTCATAGATTTGCTGAGGAATTTAACATAGTCATTCAAACTATCAACCTGGTTTCATGGACTTATATTAGATAATACATATGCTTGTTGGTGAGGTCCAGGCCCAGGACTGAGAACCACTCACTGGTAAAATCCTGTAAATTTTCTAGAATTACAACTGGGAGACTAAATTGCAAATTCATTATATAATCAGGCATGGGTAATTGCTAGGTGACGATTGTTTTCTACATCAAGCAATTCCTAGGGCTTGTCCAAAGCCTGTTGATTGGAACAAAATTCTGGTTTTGACATAAAAAACTAAAGAAACTGCTTATGAATATTACAGTCAAATTCAGATTGTTTTTAAAGAGAATTCTGGTCTTCATTATGATGTTGATTCCACCTAAGCAGCTTTTAACTATTTGTTTATTAATGGGCTAAACTGGGAATTTTTTTCGTTAGTAAAAAGGATCAGGATGGAATGGGAAACTATATCCTACTCCAGATTTAGTTAATCTGGAAAACTAGCTCTAAAACTCTATTTGAGTCACCTTAAAGGAAGACCACCAGAATTCTTAAGCTTTAACTCCAGCAAATAAAGAGTCTTAAAACTAAAATCCTCCTGTCTCTTATTGCAAACAGCTAGGGCATTGGAAGAGACTGTTTCAAATTTACATACTTTCGATGTCTTCAGCCCTCTAACCAGCCCTTCCTATGTCCTCCCAATGCTCAATGATGGGGCTCTGAGGAACCACAGGAACTCTTCTGAATCCTCTCTCTTAATCAACTTGGAGAAACATTTCTCCAGATTGTGGATGAATCTCTTCCAGTCCTAATTGACAACTGAGCTACACTCTCAGGGGTCAATCCCACTACTATTAAAATAGCCCCTGCTTCAGAGTCCTAAAATAATTCAAATAGTGTGATCAATAGTGAACCTCAAGAAGTCTTATCTCTGATCCTCTTCCCTTTAGTTTAAGCTCTTTGAGAGGTACACACCTTACTCTTCTTTGTTCCTCTCCTCCTACCCATTTATTAGGGTAAGATTTCTTAGGGAACTATCATGCTGGAATTTCTTCCTCACAAAAGGGGAAAACAAGGTAAATTAAATGACACTTTAACATCTTTTATTTGTTCCATCTCTGATGGTTAGTAGAGCTGATACTGGAAACATTGATCATTTGTCCCTGTTGAATTAGCTACCACCTTTCTTATGGGCAAAATCTCCGACTGACTTTGGCAAAATTCACAGCACACCTCCCATGAATATTCATATAGATCCCTCAAAACCTCTTCCTAAAGTTAATCAATACTTTCAAACAGATCCCTCAAAATCTCTTCCTAGAATTACTAACTACAATATAAATAAATAAGCCCTTCCTTCAAAGCATATAATCTATAAAAGATTACAAGGCTCAAGGCCTCATTAACCCTTGTACTAGCCCCTGTAGTGCCCCTATTTTACCAGTGAGAAAATCTAAGGACTATGGGTTTTTCTAGGACCTTGAAGCAATGAACAACATTGTTATCCCTTGACACGATGTTGTTCTTAACCATCTTACCTTAGTAACATTCATTCCCATCAGAATCAAATTCTATACTGTAACTGATATATGCTTTGTGTTCTTTAGTATTCCAGTTGATGAAGCTAGTCAATGCATTTTTGCCTTCACTTGGGAAGAAAAACATTTCACTTGAAGAGTAATGCCTCAGGATTTTACTGAGAGTCTTCCCTTTTTCCTTTTTGTTTATGAAAAGGAAAGGAATGCTCTTGGGTACTCATTGCAAACCATGGTTGTACCATAGATCCACAGAGTACTATATCCTGTAACTTGGATCCTGTAGCACGAGGATATACCCCTTGCCTTAGAGAATATCATTGTAGGATTCCCTTTAACCATGCTTGTACCTCATGCAGTAGAAGCTCTCCTGAATTCTTACCGCACTCAACATTTCTCAGTCAGCAGCCCTATTTCCTATGAAGTCCTTTTATCAACTGCTTTTCATGTAAGTCTTTTATGTTGTAATAACTTTAACCCTGTCTCTCTTTTCCCCTCCATCACCAGTGAAGTCCCTGACAACTGTTTAACATGGATTGACCACCTCCTGACTCATTATGATGATCTACAAGAAGTTATTTTGGGTAACACTGACTTCTCATGGTTCACTGATGGCTCTTATTTAAAAGGTAGCAATGACAAATGTGGTGGTAATGCTATTGCAACTGTTTCTGATGTTGTCGAGGCAGCACGTATTCTTATGACTACTTCAGTGCACCAGGCAGAATTACATGCTCTCACATGGGCTTGCACTTTAGCCAAGGACAAAATTGCCAATATATATACTGATAGTACATGTACTTTTAGAGTAAATCATAATTTTGGAATGTTGTGGAAACAATGTGGCTTCCTTATTTCCAGTGGAAATGAAATTAAATATTGCCCTGTTGTTTAGGAACTATTAGATGCAATACTTTTACCTGTCATTTTAGCTATTATTAAGATTATGGTGTATTCTAAACTTGACTCTCTGGAAGCTAAATGAAGTCACCTTGCTTATATTTCCACAACAAATGCTTCCCTTACAGGGACCAACAGCAGCCATACCCCTGTCATGATCCAAAGTGTTATTTTCCCAAATAATAATTTAGAAAAACTGACTAGAGAGGCCCAACAATTGGCCTCAGAGAAGAAAAGAAACAATTTGAAATTCAAAAATTGTTGGTTTAATAAAAAGAAAAAGCTCTGGTTTGGACCAAATAACACCCCAGTCCTACGGGTGACTCTAAAACTTCCACTCCTCACCACTGTATATGCATTGAACCATCGGTTTACTGACAAAATGATAGCCTTCATGAATCGATATCAGTGGGGAAACATTAAAAAGACTGCAAAATGTGCCTACCTCACTTGTTCCACCTCTCCAAAATACAACTCAAAAAACTTTATTCATACTGGTTCCAGACATTTTAAACTACTAAGTGGACAATTAACTTCATCTGTCTAATGGATATAAATATTCATTATGTATTTTTTCATACTGGACTGAAGCCTTCCCTTGCAAATAGGCTACTGCCTCTTCAGTGGCTAAAGTCCTTTTTGGAAAGGCCATCCCTACCTGCTGAACTCCTCTTGAATATTTTACCAGCCAGGTATCTTCACAGGTCTGAGCTGTTTTGCCAGTTTTTCAACACTTTCTCTGTGCTTACCATGCTCAATACTCTGGTTTAGTTGAACACACTAATGGCATTATTTAAAGTCAAGTAAATGTTCTTAATTTGTAGACTCAAATACCTTGGTCAAGAGCATTGCTGTTGGTCCTTCTAAATCTCAGATCTACCTCTCTTAAAATTCATAAACTCTCACTCTTTGAAACATTCACAGGATGTCCACTGCACTTGGCTCCTTCTTATTTTGACCATATCCAATAAAAAGAGGTATATTTCAATATTACAAAGGCCTAATTTCTTCTATTAAAATTAACCATGTTTCAGTAGAGGACGCTTTACTGTGTACTCTTGGGAGATTATGTCCTTAATAATCATACCTTGCAACCTAGAGATTTTGTCTACTGAGAAAGACATCTCCAGAAAAACTTTCTTCAGCCTCACTGGAGAGGTCTCTATTGAGTACTGCTAACCAAACTTTGTGCTGCCAAACTCCAAGGAATAGACATACACACCTAAAGAAATCACCGAACTTTGACTGGATCAGCACATCATCTGTTGACCTGAATGTAAAGATTTCCCATAATTGAAATACATGACATCCAGATAACTGGACCAGGACTATTAGAAGTTTAATCACAAAACCTTTGATAATTATGTAATGCTTCAGATAATATCCAATGCCTATCATTTTGGTAACATATGGACTTTGGATAAAAAGTGCCTGTAAATTCTCCCTCCTACCCCTCCTTGTTACTCGAATGTAACCTCATAGGTTACCAATCTGTGCACTATCCCTCCAGCATGAGACATTACACCCAGAAAACATCCTTAAAGGCATTGAGAGACAAAAATCTGCTGAAACTAGAAAGCCTGACTCTTGATCAGTGATGCTTTCAGAGAAAGATGTTGATCAAAAAGGGGAAATGTAAAATAATTAACAAGCAGAAACCTTAATTAAATAATGAGAGACCAGAAACGGGAGCTCTCGTGCCCTGCAAGGATAGTAGAGCCCAACAAGAAGAAGAAAGACTCTTCTATCCTGGCACAGACAAAGCCAAAAATGTCGTGGAAACTTTGTTTATTCTAGGTTTCCCAACTTACTTTTCTCCTCAATAAAAGTTTTCCTTTCTCTCCTGCGATGAGGACTTAGACTTGCCATGCTATGGTTGCAGACTTTGAACTACAATTCTCTACTGATCCAATTTTGTTGGAGAAATATCTAGCAGTCTCTTTGTTTTTGTCAACAGTTTCAATAAACTGGAAATAAAGCAGACAATATAGGTCCATTCACCTATGCACTCTGACATAATTTTATGCTTGAATTGTCACTAGTATTACATTTTCTTTCTTTTTTTTTCTTTTTATATTTTTAACATCTTTATTGGAATATAATTCCTTTACAATTGTGTGTTAGTTTCTGCTTTATAACAAAGTGAATCAGTTATACATATACATATGTTCCCATATCTCTTCCCTCTTTCGTCTCCCTCCCTCTCACTCTCCCTATCCCAACCCTCCAGGTGGTCACAAAACAATGAGCTGATCTCCCTGTGCTATGCGGCTGCTTCCCACTAGCTATCTACTTTACGTTTGGTGGTGTATATATGTCCATGCCTCTCTCTCGCTTTGTCACAGCTCACTCTTCCCCCTCCCCATATCCTCAAGTCCATTCTCTAGTAGGTCTGTGTCTTTATTCCTGTCTTACCCTTAGGTTCTTCATGACACTTTTGGTTTTTAATTCCATATATATATATGTGTTAGCATACGGTATTTGTCTTTCTCTTTCTGACTTACTTCACTCTGTATGAAAGACTCTAGGTCTAACAAAAAAAAACAAACAACCCAATCCAAAAATGGGCAGAAGACCTAAATAGACATTTCTCCAAAGAAGATATACAGATTGCCAACAAACACATGAAAGAATGCTCAACATCGGGCTTCCCTGGTGGCGCAGTGGTTGAGAGTCCGCCTGCCAATGCAGGGGACACGGGTTCGTGCCCCGGTCTGGGAAGATCCCACATGCCGCGGAGCGGCTGGGCCTGTGAGCCATGGCTGCTGAGCCTGCGCGTCCGGAGCCTGTGCTCCGCAACGGGAGAGGCCACAATAGTGGCCCGCGTACCGCAAAAAAAAAAAAAAAAAAAAAAAAGAAGAATGCTCAACATCATTAATCATTAGAGAAATGAAAATCAAAACTACAATAAGATATCATCTCACACCAGTCAGAATGGCCATCATCAAAATATCTAGAAACAATAAATGCTGGAGAGAGTGTGGAGAAAAGGGAATACTCTTGCACTGCTGGTGGGAATGCGAATTCGTACAGCCATTATGGAGAACAGTATTGAGCTTCCTTAAAAAACTACAAATAGAACTACCATATGACCCAGCAATCCCACTACTGGGCATATACCCTGAGAAAACCATAATTCAAAAAGAATCATGTACCAAAATATTCATTGCAGCTCTATTTACAATAGCTCAGAGATGGAAACAACCTAAGTACCCATCATCAGATGAATGGATAAAGATGTGGCACATATATATGATTGTTTTGACTTTGGACTATTTTCTAAAATACTCTTATTTATAGTAATTTCTAAAATGTGTTAGTGTCTTAGTACTTTCTGGTGTGAATCCTTTCGTGTTTATTTACATTAGATTTTAGATTAAATACTTTCCCACATATATTGCATAGGTAGAATTTCTATCTACTATGAACCCTTTGAGGGTTTTAAGGTGTGTATTTTGGACAATGATCTTTCCACATTAATTACAACCAAATGATTTTTTGGAACCACAAAAGGCCTGAAATAGACAAAGCAATCTTGATAAAGAAAACTAAAAGCTGGAAGCATCAAGCTTCCTGATTTCAAATATATTACAAAGCTATAGTAATCAAATAGTACAGTATTGGCATAAAAACAGACATAAAGATCTGTGGAAACAGGCTGGAGAGCACAGAAATAAACCCATGCATAAATGGTTAATTAATTTACTACAAAGGAGCCAAGAATAAACAATGGGGAAAGGACAGTCTGTTCAATAAAAGTTGTTGGGAAAACAGGACAGCCACATACAAAAGAATGAAACTGGACCACTCTCTTACAGCATACATAAAATTAACTCAGAATGAACTTGAACGTAAGACCTGAAACATAAAACTCCTAGAAGAAAACATTGGTGGTAAACTTCTTGACATTGGTATTGAATATGACTTTTTAGATTCATCAACTAAAACAAAAGTAACAAAAGTAAAAATCAAGTGGAATTTCATCAAACTACTTTTGCACATCAAAGGAAATAATAAAAATAAATAAGCAAATAAATAAAATCCAATTATAAATGGATAGAAGAGTTAAATAGACACTTTCTCAAAGATATACAGATGAACAACAAGTACACAAAAAGCTGTTCAACATTACTAGTCATCACAGGAATTGCAAATCAAACCCATAATGAGATGTCACCTTAGACCTGTTAGAATGGCTATTAACAAAAAGTCAAGAAACAAATGTTGGTGAGGATGTGGAATAAAGAAAATCCTTGTACACTCTTGGTGGGAAAGTAAATTGATGCAGCCACATTGGAAAATAATATAGCAGTTTCTCAAAAATTGAAAATAGAACTACCATATGATATAGCAGTTCCATTTCTCAATATTTATCCAAAGGAAATAAAAACTCGAAAAGATATCTATGCCCTCATCTTTATTGCAGCATTCTTTACAATAGATAAGACATAGGAACAACCTAAGTATTCATAGATGAGTAAATAAAAATGTGATTGTATATTATATATAACGTATACTATATATAACTCAACCATATAAAGGGAAAGAAATTCTGCCATTTGTAACAACATGAATGGACCTATTGACCTTGAAGGCAATATGCCAAGTGAAATAAATCAGGAAGAGAAAGACAAAAACAGTATGATCTCACCAATATGTGGAATCTAGAACAAACAGACAAAACAAACAAATAAAACTCCATAGATACAGAGAACAGATGGGTGGTTGCCAGAGGCAGGCATGGGAGCTGTATGAAATCAGTGAAGGTGATTAAAAGATATAATCATCTAGTCATATAATAAATAAATCCTGGGGATGTAATCCACAACATAGTAATTATAGGAAATAATACCATATCGTATATTTGAAAATTGCTCAAAGAGGTTAAAAGTTCTCATCACAAGAAAAGTAATTTGTAACTATGTCTGATGATGGATATTAACTAGACTTATTGTGGTGATCATTTTGTGATGTAAACATATACTGAATCATTATATTATACATCTGAAACTAATAAAATGTTATGCATCAATTATATCTCAATAAAAATAGAAAATATTATCAAAATAATAGAAAGTATTATTTAAAATGCATTAAAATTAGAGATAAAAGTACACTATATGAAATATAAAATACACTGTATAAATTTTAAAACAAATAAGAGACAACAGAGAAAGGAGTGAGCTTGAAGATAAACACCAAGAAGACAAAGTTTGAAAAGATTGAACAGAGCCTCAGGGACCTGTTAGATTGTATAAAACAGTACAGTATATATTTAGTTGGAGTTTCAGAAAGAGAGGAAAGAAAAATGAAGACAGGAAAAAAAAAAAGATTTTTTGGATGATAGGACAGAACACAATGACACACAGATGGATGGGATGCAGAACTCTTTGTTACTTACAGCTCTGACCTAAAGAAGTCTGCCAGAGGCTGGGTTAAGATATATATATATATATATATATATATATATATATATATATATATATATATATATATATATATATATAAAGGATTCATCACTACTGATGCCACAAACATTAAAGGGATAATAAAAGAATACTATGAATAGCAGCATGCTCACAAATTTGATAATTTAGGTAATAGCAAAAAGTTCATTCAAAGACCCAGATTATCACAACTTACATAAAGATAAGTAGATGGCCTGCATTATTGTTTGAAATTAAATCAATAATCTACAACTTTCCAGAGTAGAAATTACTATGCCTAGATGTTTTCACTGGTGAATTCTAACCCCCAAATTATGGTAGAAATAATACCAGTTTTCCATGAAATGTTCAAGAAAGTACAAGCAGATGTAACTTTTCTAATTCATTCTATGAGTCCACTACTACACTAATACCATAAACAGGTTAAGAAATTACAAGGAAAGTACAGACCAATATCTCTCACAATTGTAGATTCAAAATCTTCAACAATATATTAACAAATCAAATTTAATGATGTATAAAATGAATTATACACCACAATCAAGTATGATCAATTCCGGTTATGCAAGGCTGGTTCAGCATCTAAAAATTAATCACTATAATCTACCTTGCAAACAGTCAATTGATACAGGAAAATTTGACAAAATTCCAAGCCCATTAATAATACAAACTCTCAGAAAAGTTGGAATAGAGGTAACTTCTTCAATGTAGTAAATAATCCCACCAAGAAAAGAAAGAAGGAAGGAAGGAAGGAAGGATGGAAGAAAGGGAGGGGGGAAAGAAGGGAGGGAGAAAAAAACTACAGTGAAATCTCATATACAAAAAGCTTATGGCTAACGTCATGCTTATGATGAGAACCTAAATGTTTTCCCACTAAGATTGTGAACAGGCAAATGTACCCTCTCTCTCTCTCTACTCCTATTTAACATTATGCTGGAAGTCTTAGCTCATGAAATATGACATGAAAAGGAAATAAAAAGGATAAAGATTGGAAAGAAAGAGATAAAACTGTGTTTATTTACAAACTATGTAATTGTCTATGAATCAAAGAATCTTCAAGATAATTCATGGAATTGATAAGTAATTATAGCATGGTTGCAATATAAAAGGTCAATATTGAAAAGTCAGTTGTTTCTCTATACTTCAGCAATGAAAAATTTAAATTTAAATTTAAAATAAAGGAAATAACAGCAATAATAAAGATGAAATATTTTGGCATAAATCTAACAAAACATGTGCAGAACCTACATGCAGAGCCAATATTATTGATGTCAATTATTCCTAAATTGGCCAATAGATTAAAAATAATCTCAATCAATATCTCAGCAAACATTTTACAGATAGGGACAAACTGATTTAAAATTTTTTATGGAAAGGTAAAATACCTAGAATAGACAACACAATACTGAAGAAGCAGGAGAAGGATGAGGGGAAGACAGAAAGAAATATCATGTTACTCAATTACAAATTTTTCTATAAAGCTATATTATTCAATACAATATTTTATTGGGGAACAAATAGGCATATAGATCAGTGAAACGGAATGAAGAGTGCAGAAATAGACCTACACAAATGTAGTTAATTTATTTGACAAAGGAGTTCAATGG
Source organism: Phocoena phocoena (assembly GCF_963924675.1). Taxonomy (NCBI): domain Eukaryota; kingdom Metazoa; phylum Chordata; class Mammalia; order Artiodactyla; family Phocoenidae; genus Phocoena; species Phocoena phocoena. Next base: position 26,759,050 of record NC_089235.1, on the reverse strand, counting down.
AGAAAGTGTAGTCAAATAAAAATAGTGCTGTTACATGTGAACATCCATATGCAAAAAAAAAAAAAATTAAATTATCAACAAGTCTTATGGATCCTAAACATAAATACATAATTCAAAACTATAAAAATTCCATTTTATAGATAAAATCTATAAAACCTTGAGTTTGGTAATGAATTTTTACATGCAACACTAAAATTGAGATCCATAAAAGAAAAAAGAAAATGTTATGTTGAACTTGATGAAAAGTAAACACTTTTGCAATGGGAAAGACATTGCTATGGGAATGAATAAACAAGCTACAAATGGGGAGAAAAATATTTCAAAGCATGTGGCTGATAAAGGACACATATCTAGACTATATAAAGAACTCTTAAAACTCAACAAGAACAAAAATTCAATTTGTAAAAGGACAGAAGAGCTAAGAGACACCTCACCAAAGAATATACAGATGGCAATAAGCCAGTTAAAAGATTCAACATTATTCATCATTAGGGAAATTAAAATTAAAATAATTAGATAATATTGCACACATATCAGAATAGAAAACATTTTTAAAAACCTGGAAATATCAATTGTTGGTAAAGATACAGAGCAACAGCAAATTTCACTCCTGAGCCATGGGAATAGAAAGATAGTTTGCAAGATAATTCAGCAGTTTCATACAAAGTTAAATCTAATCTTATTATATGATCCAGCAATTGTGTTCCTAGGTATTTAACAAACTGATTTCTGTCCCTAGATATTTACCATACAAATCCTGAACACAAATGTTTATCATATTTGCATTCATATTTGACAAAAACTAGAAGTAACCAAGATGTCCTTCAATAGGTGAACGCATAAACAAATTGTGTGTTTTCTTTTCACACAGTGGAATGTTATTCAGTGATAATAAAAATGAACTATCAAATTATTCATAAATATGAATACATTTTAAATGCATATCACTAAATAAAAGAAGCAAACCTAAAAAGACTATGATATAACTCAATTTATATGACATTGGGTAAAGGCAAAATTATAGAGACACACAGTATAGATCAGTGGTTGCCAGGAGTTCAGGACCCTGACAGATGACAGTTGAATAGGTGAAGAACAGGGAATTTTTTTAAGGTAACTGTAACTATTCTGTCTGATACCATAGTGGTGAATATGTAACATTGTATTTATTAAAATCCATAGAACTTTACATAAAAAAAGAGTAAATCAATTCATGCAAATTAAAAAGATTGTTTATGAAGCCATGGACTCCCAAAATAGAGTGCAAACTGTGAGAAAACAATCTAACTGCATTACAAATATACAAATCAATTTCACTGAAAGTGGTGGAGAGAAGTGGTAGTGACCTAAGTTAGCAGAAAGCAATGTCCTCTAGTTGATAAAGTTGTTTCCCTTATGGTATATATTAACAATTCTAAAACCATTATATATGTAATGGATATATATATATACATATATATATATATATATATATATATATATATATATATATATATATAAAAAATGGATTTGAACAATTAAATAAATGGATGCCAGAGAGTGAAGGCTATGTTTCCTAATGTTGGAATGAGGTTACAGATAATCATGCAAAAATGGTAACAGTGATACATGACCACATGGATTAGAGTTAGAGAAATCAGTATTAATTCATGTTTATCATAATGCATATACATATGTTTACATTCCAAATAAACATATGGAAATTTTTATATATGTGTGTATAAACTTGGGGTAATACAAATACACATCCATATATTTCTTTGATCTGTCAGCAGCTAAAGCCTAGAAGCAACATGGTAACTGCAATGAGCATACCTGGTGTCAAGATTTTGGTTTCTAACGCCATTCTCTGATAAAATGAAATAGAGCTGCTTGATAAATGACCAATTCTTAATCTGAAGCAAGAGTAATATACAAGATGAGCCTAGAGCATGCTGGGAAGTAAGGAAGTGCTAAATAAACACATACACACACAAACGGGGTATATTAAGGAGTCAACAAAGAAATTTGCAATGGTCAAAGCTGGGAAAATTTGAGCAAAAGAAATAACGTAGTGTAGAGTAAAAAATAAATATCCATGAGTCCCTCTTAACATAAAAAAATGAGTAAATAAGCAAATGGGGGAAAAGAAAAATATCCCATGCAAAGGAATCTCAAGTAATTTAAGATCTTCTGCTCCAGTAGATATTCTGGAACATAACTCCCTACTTCTTAAATGTGTCCTGTGCATCTTGACTTCTTCCCAAAGAGTGCAGTATGGAAAGGGAAAAAGAAATAACTTTACAATGGATAAATCTGATGAAGACTACCTTAGCTTGGTGCTTAAGATTAACATCAACAGTAATAAGTCATGTTAATAGTATGTATCTGAGGTGTGATGTGCTAGACTGGCAGTTTTATTATGTGGTCTCCCTTTTAGAAAGCCATAACCCTAGTATAATCATGAGAAAAATTTCAGACAATTCCCAATAGAGGGACAAAATACTTGACCAATTCTCCTCAAAACTCTCAAGGTCACCAAATCATGGGAAGTCTGAGAAAAATGTCATAGTCATGAGGAACCTAACGAGACATGAAAATAAATGTAAAGTGATACCCTGAATAGGACCCTGGAGAAGAAAAATGATATTAGGTAGAGAGTAAGTATTTCTGAATAATGTACAGGCTTCACATAATAATAATGTCTGGATATTGGTTCATTAATTGTAACAAATGTACCATATTAATGTAACAGGGGAATACTGTAATAAGGGAATGAAAAAATAGGAGAAACTGAGAGCTGGTATATTATTATTAAAGAAGGCATGAAAAAAGTCATAAAATTAATATAATTATATGCCACTTCAGGAATGAGAAAACGTGTGGCTGCTAGTGAAAATATTGCTTATATTTAGAAATTTTACAGCATTTATTGATGACATATACAGTTTTCAATGAAATATTATCATTAGTACTTTGAATAGTATGTCAAAATACTTCCAAGAGAGTGTGAAGAACAGTTCATTTTTGCTTATGAAGTGCTTTGATAGTTAATGACACTGACATTTCAATATATAAATCTGGGTCAGTTTATTTATTTATTTAAAAGCAACATAAATGCAGAAAAGTACACACATATTAAGTATATGTATGGTGAATTTTCACAAAACAAGGACATACATGTAACCAGCATTAGATTAAAAAAAAAAAAAGAATATTACCAACATTCCAGAAGCCCCTCTTATTCTTTGAAGGAACAGGCCAGGGGTCATAGAAAGGTAGAGGAAGAAAGGTAATGTTTGAACTGGATCTTGAAGGAAAGCTAGTATTTTAGCAGATGGAGATGAAATATGGTAGCAGGGACATTACAGAGAGAGGTAAACAAATGAACAATACCTCCCATATGCATTCAGGAATGAAGACTAGTAAATTTGTTAAACTCTTTCATACACAAAGAGTGTGCATGCTTGCAAGCTCAAAGTTGGCTTTTGGGCAATTTCTAGAGGGTTTTAATATCCATATTGTATTTTGTTTGGTATTTTGTTTTGGTAGAAAGAAACCCTTTACATTGGTTATAAAGGGTTTGAGTTGAGAAGTGATCTCCTTTAGGATAATAAACCATAAAAATTACAGAGTAAATTGGCAAGAAACAAGATGTAGAAAAACCTAATAGGAGGACATTATTCCTCAAAGTTCAGTCTCTGAATGCTTTCTTATATGACAAACAGTAGCAATAACCACATAGAGCTTCTATATCAGATTTATGAATTGATATAATCCTTTAAGAGAAGCTGATCTATCTTCTCATCTTCCCTATACAAATACATGCAACCATAGAGAATTTGTCTACATATGTCCCCTTTCATACCCCTGATTCACTCAGCTATATATAGAAACAGATTGTAGCTTTGACAATCCCAAGAGAAATTTCCTAGTAAACAATGGATATAATACACATGAAACTATAAGCATGGATCTTAGTGACCATAAGATATTCTTGAGTCTCCCATAGCACAATAAGGGTTATTATGAAAAAAAATTTGCCTCAGAGAAATAGACAAACTAAATAATAGTAGCCTGGAGAAGTAAATACATATTTATGCAATTCCTTGCATTGGTTTTGTGTTATTCTTCCATGAAGAATACTAAATTCTAATATATAGTCTGTCTTCAGAAAATTGATAATTTCAATGGAAAAGAGATCCACAAATATAAAACAGCTATGTATGTCATTTGTTAAATGTTTAAATTGATTTATTTTTTATTTTTATTGAAGTATTGTTGATTTACAATATTATATTAGTTTCAAATGTACAGCAAAGAGATTCAATATTTTTATAATTATATTCCACTTAAAGTTATTTTTAAAATGGCTATATTTCCCTGTGCTGTAAAATATATCTTTGTTTCTTATTTATTTTATACATAATTTGTATCTTGTAACCCCACACCCCTATCTTGCTCCTCCCCACTTTCTTCTCCCCACTGGTATCCAATTTGTTCTCTATATCTGTGAGTCTGCTTCTTTTTTGTATATAATGCAGATTTTGTAAAAATAGTATGTGAACATATCTCTAGGAACTACAGAAAATTGGTCCAAGGCTGTTTCTGGGAAGAAGTTCTGGTTGCCTTGCAGTCATGTCAGTTCTATCTTTAGAACATCAGCTGCAGGTAATTGCCAAAGAAGAAGAGCCATAGATTCATTTTACAGTGAACACATTGCCAGAAAACACATTAGGTTGCTATTTTTTACATTATTATTTTCACTTTCATTTAGATGCTTAAGTGATATATAAGAGAGAGAAGCTGAAGTTGTCTGTCCTCATACCAAACGTCTAATTAAGTGGTTTGGTCACTGCAGTTTTGGAATCACATAAATGACACAGACACGGATATGTCTTAAAGGCTTTAGAGATTTTATTGATGTTAGTAAGTTTAAGGCATCATAAAAGCCATAGTATGAATTCCCTTGGCTTAGCTCAAATAGATATTCCTGTATAATCAAGAATTTGGACAGCCTTTTTTCCCAATTCCTTGGAGGTAGCCTACAGATCCTTGGAATTTCCTGAGTGATAGGATGTCTTTCTTATTCATAGTGGCTTATGCTACCAAGGTAACTCACTGTGGACCCCTCAAAAATAGTTTATGGCAAAAAATGATTCAAGATGGGGGCTGGTCATGCCAGAAAGGCCAACTGTGTGATTAGGTGTTGAGTGTTTTAGCCATGTGATATCAGCTTGATCTCTGGGGAGAGGAGGGGAATATGGAGAGCAAATTCAACTGTGTGGCCTGTGATTCAATTGAACATGTCTATGTAATCAAACTCCAATAAAACTCTAAACACTGAGGCTTGAGTGAGCTTTTCTGCTTGGCTATCCTCTGCATATTGTCACATATCAATATGATAAGATGGTTACATATCCTGACTCCACAGAGGGAGGACAATGGAAACCTTTATGTTTGGAACCCTCTTAGATCTTGACCTATATACCTCTTCTTTTGGCTGCTTCTAATTTGTATTATTCTGCTATAATAAAATTATAATTATTAGCACATTGCTTTCCTACGTGTGTAAGTTGTCCTAATGAGTTAACCAACCTAAGTGGGTAGTGAAAACACCCAAACTTAAGTCAGTTAGTTAGAAATGAGGATGGCCCTGGGACCACCCAAATTGGTGGCTTGTATCTGAAGTTAAAGCAGTACTCCTGTAGAGACTGTGCCCTTAGCCTATGAAGTTTACCCTGATTCTGGGTAGTTATCAAAGCCATTGCAAGTATTTTTAAACAAAGTTTATAAAAGACACTCCGCCAGCTATAAATTTTATAATTCCTTCCTTACTTTGACCTTACATAACCAAAAAAGGTCATTATTAATGTAGAATCAGCCAGTAATTTTTGTATATGAGTATTTCTTGATTTCTTCCTTCTAGCTTATATAAAGTATCTCAGACAAATAGGTTACAGTAAACACATTTAGTTTTAACTGAAAGGCAAGCATCATGTATTCTGACAGGGGGAACATTATTACATAGCTCTGCTTAATAACTAAAGAAACAAAATAACAGAAGCTCCAATATTAGCTCACCTCAGATAATTATGAGGAAAGCAGACCAACCATATCAGCTTTGACTCAGGCCACCACTTCTTAACCAGGGAATCTAGAAAAGTGGTACCAAGTCTAATTAAAAGCACAGAATCAATGCAAGCATTTAACAATTCTCTCTCCACTACTGAACCCAAAAGCTAGAGTTAAATTTAGTAAGTTAACTGACTTGTATTTCAGCTGTGATTCTCAATATTAAAATAGTTCTCACTATTTGATATTGATGTAAACAGCAATCATACCTCCTCCTTCCGTCAACCTTCACACTCCAGTGATCAAAATGCCTTGACAATCTGCAAACTGATAGATGTTTTCTTGGACTGTTGTTATTTTCTGATGACAAAAAAGTGTTTCTCTGGTCATAAATAGAATTAAACAAACCACAAAAGCAACATAAAGACATAAAATTCAACTTTCATGGAAAATAATGCAGATCAATTCAATCTAACTTTTTTCTATAAATGTTATGAAATTTAAAACTGCTGAGGAAAAGTAATTGGAACACTAAGAACTTAAACTGTGCATAATTTGAACTATTTTAGAAATCATTGAGTGAAAGGCCAAGAAATGAGTCATTTAAAATATGCATTAAAAACAATGCAAAACAGTAAAATGGCATTAGGTCCAGCTGAGGTATAGAATTATTCAGAACATCCTGTGAAATCTTACTTATCACTTTCAGATTAAATTTAGATTTGAAAAACAATTTAACAACAAGCTATATTCAGAGATATAGTAATATCCACAAGGCTTGGGAAGTAAATAGGCTTATTTACTTATTTAGCATTTATGTTTGTGGGAGGTAAAATGGAATTTTTATTACAAATAGAGGAGTTTGCTGGTTTAACAAACTAGACTTTTTTTTTTTTAATTTCTTTTAAATCAGTAAAATAAGAAAAGAAAAACCTTGCAGAACTGAAATGCCCATTAGGTGATTTGAGAACTAGCTACCTATTGTCAATATACTATATTACTTTAGCTAGAGGTTTCTGGCATTTTAAAATAAATGAAAGGTGAATATTGAGATAACCATTAAAATTAAGAGGATGTATTTTAATTTTGGAAGACAAGAAAAAATTACATATATTTCATGATCTACCTTTCAACTAATTCCTTACTTCCCTCCCACATGTATCCTAGTCTTCAGTAACACAATTCCCTCAAATATGCCATGCTCTGTCAAGCTTCATGCTCTTGATAATGGAGTAGTCTCACCTGTATGAAGTTCTATTCCTTCTCAGAACTTGATAAAGGATGCCTTAGAATCTGACATGGGACTGAATCTGAATGAATAAATCCCTGTATCTGAGTCTTACTATCATCAATATAGCCTTGCCTATGGAGGTTTAAACTCCATCACTTGAGAAATTGACAGCTAACAAACCTGGGAAATTAGTGTGCAGCGGTAGGCATAAGGATACATACTTTAGATGAGAATGATTTAAAATTATCACAAAGTAAACACCATGTTTATAATAATATTAGGCTCATTGAATTTTGAGGCATCTCTGCTATACTAAGAAGAATATGGGACTTGGAGTCTCAGTCATTGAAACATTTATTCGTTTTATTTTCTAATTTGCATAAGAAAACATAAAATTCCTTCCAATCACAAGTTGAAGATTTTACTTAACCCAATTTTAATGGGGAAAACAGGAAGATGAAAAAATAGGTTCAAAGAAGTCAAGAAGCACAGATTTATATGTATTAAGGAAAGCTGAAGTGATGTTAAAATTGACATAAAACTGATTTTCTCTATGCAGGTAAAAGTCAATTGAACATCTATCAGAAATAATTTATTTGCATGTCCATAGATGAGAATTATTTTGCATTGCTACAGGCTATCTGCACCATGAAGAGGTGTAAAATAGTCCACCAGTATAGAAAGGATAGAATCACCTATAAAGTTGTGCTGTAAGCAATGAAGTTTTCCATTAAATATATCTAGATTTTTTTTTCTCATTTCAGTTTTCACTGAAATGAACATTGTGATTTTTTAAAAAAATCAATGAAAGATTACTCTTGTTTATAAGTTAAAGCTGGACTCATCATTATTTATATAGGTGAAGCCAGAACGTTTATTTACTAGATGAGTCTTCTTAAATTTGCTTTGCTGGAAGATTTTGTAAGGAAATGGATTGGGTTTATAAAAATCTCCATTATTTGCTCACTTGATTACAGGAAGCCATGTCCAAGAAAATCTATCAATTTTTTACCTGTGATACCTATGGATTTAGGAGAATTCCTTTCTTCTCAAGGTCCCTAAAATACTCTAAGTTTCCTTTCTCAGTAGAAAGTGATACTCCTTATCACTTACAAAACTGGAACACTTCCAGTCAGGCCACTTTCTGTAAGAGAGATTTATAAGTATTGGCTTCATATAGCAGACTTTAGCTCCTTGAAATAGCTTGTCCTAACTGATTAAATAATCATCATTCTCAAATATGATATTACAGACAAGACCTTGGTTGCATTATTATTTTTCATTATACTCTGATAAAAAGAGGACAGATTTAATGAATCTATGTAAGTAAATATGTTGCCATAGAAAGCAAAGAGACTCCAAATAGTTTCTGATTTGGGAAAGGGGAGGTCAGTTAGAATAAAATGTCACTTAAAGAAGTTTTGTTTCAAAGAAGTAGACTCACATATATAGAGAACAAACTAGTGGTTACCAGTGAGGAGAGGTAAGGGGGGACGGGCAATATAGAGGTAAGGGATTATAAAAAAAGGGTTATTATGGTGTCACCTACAAATTGGCACTTGCCATCTACCTCTACAAGGATTAACTTATGAGCTGCTGCAGCTGCTGACCTTCAACACCCCCTGAAAGGAGTTCAAGGTGGAGAACACAAATGAGGCACTCTGTGCTCTGGAAAAAACTGGCAGAACAGGTCTTCAGATAGTTAAATATTTTCAGGAGACGATTTTATGAGCCCAATTCTTCCATCTCCTCATATCTAGAAGACCACTAAAATCATTCATGGTGACGTCTGCTCCTTGTGACTAGTAGAAAACTTCTGCAATAAATTACTCGATGGTATGTACTCCCCCTTCACCAAAATCAGATATATACTGACCTTCCCCCTCCCCCTTCTTTGGAACAGTTTCTCAGACCTATCTGAAATGCTGTCTCCCGGGCTATAATCCTCATTTTGACCCAAATAAAACTTAACTCACAACTCTCACACTGCATTTTTTTTCAGTCAGCAATGCAATTATATAAAATCATGTGTGTGAAATTTTGAAAATTGTAAAGCACAGTAAAATTTTTAAAATGTTTCATTCATTGAAAATAAATTTCAAAAAAATATTTTTTTTCAATATTTAAAACTGAGACTACTGGTTTTCTATGACTTCCCAAAAGCTTGAGAAGCAAAGGGATTCCATATATTTTGGGAAAATACAAGACTAAAGAAATATAAGCAATATTCCAAATGAATAAATATAATCAACTCTTACTAGTTCAAGCAATCCTAGGTAATTAATTGTTGTTCAGCTGCATCTTGGACGAATAATTTAATTAATTTGTCTACTATTTTTTGTTGTTGTTTGGGTAGACATGTTTTCTTTTTTTTTAACATCTTTATTTTTTTATGTATTTTTTTACTTCTCACCCTCTTTTACTTTTTTTTTAACATCTTTATTGGGGTATAATTGCTTTACAATGCTGCATTAGTTTCTGCTTTATAACAAAGTGAATCAGTTATACATATACATATGTTCCCATATGTCTTCCCTCTTGCGTCTCCCTCCCTCCCACCCTCCCTATCCTACCCCTCGAGGCTGTCACAAAGCACCAAGCCAATATCCCTGTGCCATGCGGCTGCTTCCCACTAGCTATCTACCTTACTACGTTTGTTACTGTTTATATGTCCATGACTCTCTCTCGCCCTGTCACAGCTCACCCTTCCCCCTCCCCATATCCTCAAGTCCGTTCTCCAGTAGGTCTGCGTCTTTATTCCTGTCTACCCCTAGGTTCTTCATGACATTTTTTTCTCTTCTTAAATTCCATATATATGTGTTAGCATACGGTAGTAGTTTTTTTCTTTCTGACTTACTTCATTCTGTATGACAGACTCTAGGTCTATCCACCTCATTACAAATAGCTCAATTTCGTTTCTTTTTATGGCTGAGTAATATTCCATTGTATATATGTGCCACATCTTCTTTATCCATTTATCTGATGATGGGCATGTAGGTTGTTTCCATCTCCGGGCTACTGTAAATAGAGCTGCAATGAACATTTTGGTACATGACTCTTTGAATTTTGGTTTTCTCAGGGTATATGCCCAGTAGTGGGATTGCTGGGTCATATGGCAGTTCTATTTGTAGTTTTTTAAGGAACCTCCATACTGTTCTCCATAGTGGCTGAACCAATTCATATTCCCACCAGCAGTGCAAGAGTGTTCCCTTTTCTCCACACCCTCTCCAACATTCATTGTTTCTAGATTTTTTGATGATGGCCATTCTGACTGGTGTGAGATGATATCTCATTGTAGTTTTGATTTTCATTTCTCTAATGATTAATGATGTTGAGCATTCTTTCATGTGTTTGTTGGCAGTCTGTATATCTTCTTTGAGGAAATGTCTATTTAGTTCTTCTGCCCATTTTTGGATTGGGTTGTTTGTTTTTTTGTTATTGAACTGCTTGTAAATTTTGGAGATTAATCCTATGTCAGTTGCTTCATTTGCAAATATTTTCTCCCATTCTGAGGGTTGTCTTTTGGTCTTGTTTATGGTTTCCTTTGCTGTGCAAAAGCTATGAAGTTTCATAAGGTCCCATTTGTTTATTTTTGTTTTTATTTCCATTTCTCTAGGAGGTGGGTCAGATAGGATCTTGCTGTGATTTATGTCATAGAGTATTCTGCCTATGTTTTCCTCTAAGAGTTTGACAGTTTCTGGCCTTAAATTTAGGTCTTTAATCCATTTTGAGCTTATTTTTGTGTATGGTGTTAGGAAGTGATCTAATCTCATACTTTTACATGTACCTGTCCAGTTTTCCCAGCACCATTTATTGAAGAGGCTGTCCTTTCTCCACTGTACATTCCTGCCACCTTTATCAAAGATAAGGTGTCCATATGTGCACGGGTTTATCTCTGGGCTTTCTATCCTGTTCCACTGATCTATCTTTCTGTTTTTGTGCCAGTACCATACTGTCTTGATTATTGTAGCTTTGTAGTATAGTCTGAAGTAAGGGAGCCTAATTCCTCCAGCTCTTTTTTTTGTTCTCCAGATTGCTTTGGCTATTCGGGGTCTTTTGTGTTTCTATACAAATTGCAAAATTTTTTGTTCTAGTTCTGTGAAAAATGCCAGTGGTAGTTTGATAGGGATTGTATTGAATCTGGAGACTGCTTTGGGTAGTAGAGTCATTTTAACAATGTCGATTCTTCCTATCCAAGAGCATGGTATATCTCTCCATCTATTTGTATCAACTGTAATTTCTTTCATCAGTGTCTTATAATTTTCTGCATAAAGGTCTTTTGTCTCCTTAGGTAGGTTTATTCTAGATATTTTATTCTTTTTGTTGCAGTGGTAAATGGGAGTGTTTTCTTGATTTCACTTTCAGATTTTTCATCATTGGTATATAGGAATGCCAGAGATTTCTGTGCATTAATTTTGTATCCTGCTACTTTACCAAATTCATTGATTAGCTCTAGAAGTTTTCTGGTAGCATCTTTAGGACTCTCTATGTATAGTATCATGTCATCTACAAACAGTGACAGCTTTACTTCTTCTTTTCTGATTTGGATTCCTTTTATTTCCTTTTCTTCTCTGATTGCTGTGGCTAAAACTTCCAAAACTATGTTGAATAAGAGTGGTGAGAGTGGGCAACCTTGTCTTGTTCCTGATCTTAGTGGAAATGTTTCCAGTTTTTCACCATTGAGGATGATGTTTTCTGTGGGCTTGTCATATATGGCCTTTATTATGTTGAGGAAAGTTCCCTTTATGCCTACTTTCTGCAGGGTTTTTATCATAAATGGTGTTGAATTTTGTCAAAAGCTTTCTCTGCATCTATTGAGATGATCATATGGTTTTTCTCCTTCAATTTGTTAATATGGTTTATCACATTGATAGATTTGCATATATTGAAGAATCCTTGCATTCCTGGAATAAACCCCACTTGATCATGGTGTATGATCCTTTTAATGTGCTGTTGGATTCTGTTTGCTAGTATTTTGTTGAGGATTTTTGCATCTATGTTCATCAGTGATATTGGCCTGTAGTTTTCTAGCTTTGTTACATCCTTATTTGGTTTTGGTATCAAGGTGACGGTGGCCTCGCAGAAGGAATTTGGGAGTGTTTCTCCCTCTGCTGTATTTTGGAAGAGTTTGAGAAGGATAGGTGTTAGCTCTTCTCTAAATGTTTGATAGAATTCGCCTGTGAAGCCATGTGGTCCTGGGCTTTTGTGTGTTGGAAGATTTTTAATCACAGTTTCAATTTCAGTGCTTGTGATTGGTCTGTTCATATTTTCTATTTCTTCCTGATTCGGTCTTGACAGGTTGTGCATTTCTAAGAATTTGTCCATTTCTTCCAGGTTTTCCATTTTATTGGCATAGAGTTGCTTGCAGTAATCTCTCATGATCTTTTTTATTTCTGCAGTATCTGTTGTTACTTCTCCTTTTAAATTTCTAATTCTATTGATTTGAGTCTTCTCCCTTTTTTTCTTGATGATTCTGGCTAGTGGTTTATCTATTTTGTTTATCTTCTCAAAGAACCAGCTTTTACTTTTATTGATCTTTGCTATTGTTTCCTTCATTTCTTTTTCATTTATTTCTTATCTGATTTTTATGATTTCTTTCCTTCTGCTAGCTTTGGGGTGTTTTTGTTCTTCTTTCTCTAATTGCTTGAGGTGCAAGGTTAGGTTGTTTATTCGAGTTGTTTCCTGCTTCTTAAGGTGGGCTTGTATTGCTATAAACTTCCCCCTTAGAACTGCTTTTGCTACATCCCATAGGTTTTGGGTCGTCGTGTCTCCATTGTCATTTGTTTCTAGGTATTTTTAAATTTTCTCTTTGATTTCTTCAGTGATCACATCATTATTAAGTAGTGTATTGTTTAGCCTTCATTTGTGTGTATTTTTTACAGATCTTTTCCTGTAATTGATATCTAGTCTCATGGCATTGTGGTCAGAAAAGATACTTGATACAATTTCAATTTTCTTAAATTTACCAAGGCTTGATTTGTGACCCAAGATATGATCTATCCTGGAGAATGTTCCATGAGCACTTGAGAAAAATGTGTATTCTGTTGTTTTTGGATGGAGTGTCCTATAAATATCAATTAAGTCCATCTTGTTTAATGTATCATTTAAAGCTTCTGTTTCCTTATTTATTTTCCTTTTGGATGATCTGTCCATGGGTGAAAGTGCGGTGTTAAAGTCCCCTACTATGAATGTGTTACGGTCAATTTTCCCTTTTACGGCTGTTAGTATTTGCCTTATGTATTGAGTTGCTCCTATGTTGGGTGCATAAATATTTACAATTGTTATATCTTCTTCGTGGATTGATCCCTTGATCATTATGTAGTGTCCTTCTTTGTCTCTTTTAATAGTCCTTATTTTAAAGTCTATTTTGTCTGATATGAGAATTGCTACTCCAGCTTTCCTTTGGTTTCCATTTGCATGGAATATCTTTTTCCATCCCCTTACTTTCAGTCTGTATGTGTCTCTAGGTCTGAAGTGGGTCTCTTGTAGACAGCATATATAAGGGTCTTGTTTTTGTACCCATTCAGCCAATCTGTGTCTTTTGGTGGGAGCATTTAGTCCATTTACATTTAAGGTAATTATCGATATGTATCTTCCTATTCCCATTTTCTAAATTGTTTTGGGTTTGTTATTATATGTCTTTTCCTTCTCTTGTGTTTCTTGCCTAGAGAAGTTCCTTTAGCCTTTGTTGTAAAGCTGGTTTTGTGGTGCTGAACTCTCTCAGCTTTTGCTTGTCTGTAAAGGTTTTAATTTCTCCATCAAATCTGAATGAGATCCTTGCTGTTTAGAGTAGTCTTGGTTGCAGGTTTTTCTCCTTCATCACTTTCAGTATGTCCTGCCACTCCCTTCTGGCTTGTAGGGTTTCTTCTGAGAGACCAGCTGTTAACCTTATGGGGATTCCCTTGTGTGTTATTTCTTGTTTTTCCCTTGCTGCTTTTAATATGCTTTCTTTGTATTTAATTTTTGACAGTTTGATTAATATGTGTCTTGACGTATTTCTTCTTGTATTTATCCTGTATGGGACTCTCTGTGCTTCCTGGACTTGATTAGCTATTTCCTTTCCCATATGATGGAAGTTTTCAACCATAATCTCTTCAAATATTTTCTCAGTCCCTTTCTTTTACTCTTCTTCTTCTGGAACCCCTATAATTCGAATGTTGGTGCATTTAATGTTGTTCCAGAGGTCTCTGAGACTGTCCTCAGTTCTTTTCATTCTTTTTTCTTTATTCTGCTCTGCAGTAGTTATTTCCACTATTTTATCTTCCAGGTCTCTTATCCGTTCTTCTGCCTCAATCATTCTGCTATTGATCCCACCTAGAGTACTTTTAATTTCATTTTTTGTGTTGGTCATTTTTGCTTGTTTCATCTTTATTTCTTTTAGGTCCTTGTTAACTGTTTCTTGCATTTTGTCCATTCTATTTCCAGGATTTTGGATCATCCTTACTATCATTATTCTGAATTCTTTTTTAGGTAGACTGCCGATTTCTTCTTCATTTGTTAGGTCTGGTGCATTTTTATCTTGCTCCTTTATCTGCTGTGTGTTTTTCTGTCTTCTCATTTTGCTTATCTTACTGTGTTTGGGGTCTCCTTTTTGCAGGCTGCAGGTTCGTAGTTCCCACTGTTTTTGATGTCTGTCTCCAGTGGCTAAGGTTGGTTCAGTGGGTTGTGTAGGCTTCTTGGTGGAGGGGACTAGTGCCTGTGTTGTGGTGGATGAGGCTGGATCTTGTCTGTCTAGTGGGCAGGTTCACGTCTGGTGGTGTGTTTTGGGGTGTCTGTGGCCTTATTATGATTTTAGACAACCTCTCTGCTAATGGGTGGGTTTGTGCTCCTGTTTTGCTAGTTGTTTGGCATAGGTTGTCCAGCACTGTGGCTTGCTGGTCATTGAGTGAAGCTGGGTGCTGGTGTTAAATCTGGGAGATTTTCGCTGTTTGATATTATGTGCAGCTGGGAGGTCTCTTGTTGACCAGTGTCCTGAAGTTGGCTCTCCTACCTCAGAGGCAGAGCCCTGACTCCTAGCTGGAGCACCAAGAGCCTTTCATCCACACGACTCAGAATAAAAGGGAGAAAAAGTAGAATTAGTAGAAGCATGAGGAAAGAAAGATGGAAAGGAGGGAAGGAAGGAAGGAAGAAAGAAAGAAAGAAAGAAGCAACGAAGGAAAGAAGGCAAGAAGGAAAGAAAGGAGGGAGGGAGGGAGGGAGGAACGAAGGAAGGAGGGAAAGAAGGAAAAAAGAAAGAAGATACAGTAAAAATAAAATAAAGTATAATAAAGTTATTGAATTAAAAAATACTTATTTAGAAAAAAAGGGACGGATAGAACCTTAGGACAAATGTTGGAAGCAAAGCTATACAGACAAAATCTTACACAGAAGCATAAACATACACCCTCACAAAAAGACGTAAAGGGGGAAAAATGATAAATTTTGCTCTCAGAGACCACCTCCTCAATTTGGGATGATTCGTTGACTAAAGGAGGGAAGGAAGGAAGGAAGGAAAGAAAGAAAGAAAGAAAGAAAGAAAGAAAGAAAGAAAGAAAGAAAGAAAGAAAGAAAGAAGGTAAAGTATAATAAAGTTTTTAAAATTAATTATTAAGAAAAAATTTTTTTTAAAAAACCATGGAAGATAGAACCCTAGGACAAATGGTGGAAGCAAGACTATACAGACAAGATCTCACACAGAAGCATACACATACACATTCACAAAAAGAGGAAAAGGGAAAAAAATCATAGATCTTGCTCCTAAAGACCACCTCCTCAATTTGGGATCATTCCTTGTCTATTCAGGTATTCCACAGATGCAGGTATATCAAGTTGATTGCGGAGCTTTAATCCGCTGTTTCTGAGGCTGCTGGGAGAGATTTCCCGTTCTCTTCTTTGTTCTCACAGCTCACAGGGGCTCAGCTTTGGATTTGGCCCTGCTTCTGCGTGTAGGTCGCTGGAGGGCGTCTGTTTTTTGCTCAGACAGGACGAGCTTAAAGGAACCGCTGATTCGGGGGCTCTGGCACACTCAGGCCGGGGGGAAGGGAGGGGCACTGCGTGCGGGGCGGGCCTGCGGCCGCACAGGCCAGCGTGACATTGCACCAGCCTGAGGCCCGCTGTGCGTTCTCCCGGGGAAGTTGTCCCTGGATCCGGGGAACCTGGCAGTGGCGGGCTGCACAGGCTCCGCGGAAGAGAGGTGTGCAGAGTGACAGGTTGTGGCAGCAGCAGCCTTAGCATCTCCCGCCCATCCCAGGGGTCCGTGCTTTTAGCAGCAGCTCGCGCCCGTCTCTGGAGTTCCTTTAAGCAGCGCTCTTAAACCCCTCTCCTCGCGCACCAGAAACAAAGAGGGAAGAAAAAGTCTCTTGCCTCTTCGGCAGGCGCAGACTTTTCGCCGGACTCCCTCCCAGCTAGCCGTGGTGCACTAACCCATTCAGGCTATGTTCAAGCCGCCAACCCCAGTCCTCTCCCTGCGCTCCAACCAAAACTGAAACCGGAGCCTCAGCTCGCAGCCCCGCCTGCCCCGGCGGGTGAGCATACAAGCCTGTCGGGCTGGTGAGTGCCGGTCAGCACCGATCCTCTGTGCGGGAATCTCCCCGCTTTGCCCTCCGCACCCATTGGTGTGCACTCCTCCGTGGCTCCGAAGATCCCCCCTCCACCTCCCGCAGTCTCCGCCTGCGAAGGAGCTTCCTAGTGTATGGAAACTTTTCCTCCTTCACAGCTCCCTACCACTGGTGCAGGTGCCATCCCTATTCTTTTGTCTCTGTTTTTTCTTTTTTTCTTTTTCCCTACCCAGGTACGTGGGGAGTTTCTTGCCTTTTGGGATGTCTGAAGTCTTCTGCCAGCCTTCAGTAGGTGTTCTGTAGGAGTTGTTCCACGTGTAGATGTATTTCTGGTGTATCTGTGGGGAGGAAGGTGATCTCCGCATCTTACTCTTCCACCATCTTCAAGGTCCCCCCCTTAACATCTTTATTGGAGTATAATTGCTTTACAATGGTGTGCTAGTTTCTGCTGTATAACAAAGTGAGTCAGCTGTATGGATACTTATGTCCACATATCATCTCCCTCTTATGTCTCCCACCCACACTCCCTATCCCACCCGTCTAGGTGGTCATAAAGAACCTAGCTGATCTCCCTGTGCTATGCAGCTGCTTCTCACTAGCTATTTTACATTTGGTAGTGTATATATGTCCATGCCACTCTCTCACTTCATCTCAGCTTAACCTTCCCCCACCCCGCCCATGTCCTCAAGTACATTCTCTATGATTGTGTATTTATTCCTGTCCTGCCCCCTAGGTTCTCTAGAAACATTTTCTTTTCTTTTTTTTTTTTTCTTTAGATTCCATATATTGTGTTAGCACAGAGTATTTGTTTTTCTCTTTCTGACTTACTTCACTCTGTACGAAAGACTCTAGGTCCATCCACCTCACGACAAATAACTCAATTTTGTTTCATTTTACGGCTGAGTAATATTCCATTGTATATATGTGCTACATCTTCTTTATCCATTCATCTGTCAATGGGCAATTAAGCTGCTTGCATGTCCTGATGATTGTAAATAGTGCTGCAATGAACATTGTGGGACGTGACTTCTTTTGAATTATGGTTTTCTCAGAGTATATGCCCAGTAGTAGGATTGCTGGGTCTTATGGTAGTTCTATTTTTAGTTTTTTTAAGGAACCTCCGTACTGTTCTCCATAATGGCTGTATCAGTTCACATTCTCACCAACAATGCGAGAGGGTTGCTTTTCTCCACAACCTCTCCAGCATTTATTGTTTGTAGATTTTTTATGATGGCCATTCTGACTGTTGTGAGGTGATACTTCATTGTAATTTTGATTTGCATTTCTCTAATGATTAGTGATGTTGAGCATTCTTTCATGTGTTTGTTGGAAATCTGTAAATCTTCTTTGGAGAAATATCTGTTTAGCCCTTCTGCCCATTTTTTGATTGGGTTGTTTGTTTTTTTGATAATAAGCTGCATAAGCTGCTTGTATATTTTGGAGATTAATCCTTTGTTGGTTGCTTTGTTTGCAAATATTTTCTCCCATTCTGAGGGTTGTCTTTTGGTCTTGTTTATGGTTTCCTTTGCTGTGCAAAAGCTTTTAAGTTTCATTAGGTCCCATTTGTTTATTTTTGGTTTTATTTCCATTTGTCTAGGAGGTGGGCCAAAAAAATCTTGTGATTTATGGCATAGAGTGTTCTGCGTGTGTTTTCCTCTAAGAGTTTTATAGTGTCTGGCCTTACATTTAGGTCTTTAATCCATTTTGAGTTTATTTTGTATATGGTTTTAAGGACTGTTCTAAATTTATTCTTTTACATGTAGCTGTCCAGTTTTCCCAGCACCACTTATTGAAGAGGCTGTCTTTTCTCCATTGTACATTCTTGCCCCCTTTATCAAAGATAAGGTGACCATATATGCATGGATTTATCTCTGGGCTTTCTATCCTGTTCCATTGATCTATATTTCTGTTTCCGTGCTAGTATTTCCATACAAATTGTGAAATTTTTGTTCTAGCTTTTTGAAAAATGCCATTGGTAGTTTGATAGGGATTGCATTGAATCTATAGATTGTTTTGGGTAGTAGAGTCATTTTCACAATGTTGATTCTTCCAATCTAAGAACATGGTATATCTCTCCGTCTGTTTGTATCATCTTTAATTTCTTTCATCAGTGTCTTGTATTTTTCTACATGCAGGTATTTTGTCTCCTTAGGTAGGTTTATTCCTAGGTATTTTATTATTTTTGTTACAGTGGTAAATGGGAGTGCTTCCTTAATTTCTCTTTCAGATATTTCATCATTAGTGTTTAGGCCTGCAAGGAATTTCTGTGCATGAATTTTGTATCCTACTACTTTACTAAATTCATTAATTAGCTCTATTAGTTTTCTAGTTGCATCTTTAGGATTTTCTATGTAGAGTATCATGTCATCTGAAAAGAGTGACCATTTTATTTCTTTCCCAATTTGGATTCCTTTTATTTCTTTTGCTTCTCTGGTTGCTGTGGCTAAAACTTCCAAAATTGTGTTAAATAATAGTGGTGAGAGGGGGGTGCCTTGTCTTGTTCCTGACCTTAGTGGAAATGGTTTCAGTTTTTCACCATTTAGAGTGATGTTGGTTGTGGGTTTGTCATATATGGCCTTTATTGTGTTGATGTAAGTTCCCTCTATGCCTACTTCCTGGAGGGTTTTTACCATAAATGGGTGTTGAATTTTGTCAAAAGCTTTTTTGGCATCTCTTGAGATGATCATATGGTTTTTCTTCTTCAATTTGTTAATATGGTGTATCACATTGATTGATTTACATATATTGAAGAATCCTTGCATTCCTGAGATAAATCCCACTTCATCATGGTGTATGATCCTTTTAATGTGCTGTTGGATTCTGTTTGCTAGTATTTTGTTGAGGATTTTTGCATCTATGATCATCAGTGATATTGACCATAACTTTTCTTTTTTGTGACATCTTTGTCTGGTTCTGGTATCAGGGTGATGGTAGCCTTGTAGAATGAGTTTGGGTGTGCTCCTTCCTCTGCTATATTTTGGAAGAGTTTGAGAAGGATAGGTGTTAGCTCCTCTCTAAATGTTTGATAGAATTTAACTGTGAAGCCATCTGGTCCAGGGTTTTTGTTTGTCAGAAGATTTTTAATCACAGTTTCAGTGCTTGTGATTGGTCTGTTTATATTTTCTATTTCTTCCTGGTTCAGTCTCAGAAGGATGTGCTTTTCTAAGATATGTCCATTTCTTCGATGTGGTCCATTTTATTGGTATATAGTTGCTTGTAGTACTCTATCCTTTGTATTTCTGCAGAGTCAGTTGTTACTTCTCCTTTTTCATTTCTAGTTCTGTTGATTTGAGTCTTCTCCCTTGTTTTCTTGATGAGTCTGGCTAATGGTTTACAAATTTTGTTTATCTTCTCAAAGAACAAGCTTTTAGTTTTACTGATTTTTGCTATTATTTCCTTCATTTCTTTTTCATTTATTTCTGATCTGATCTTTATGATTTCTTTCCTTCTGCTAACTTTGGGGATTTTTTGTTCTTCTTTCTCTAATTGCTTTAGGTTTAAGGTTCAGTTGTTTATTTGAGATGTTTCTTGTTTCTTGAGGTAGGATTGTATTGCTCTAAACTTCCGTATTAGAACTTCTTTTACTGCATCCCCTGGGTTTTGGGTCATCATGTATTCATTGTCATTTGTGTCTAGGTATTTTTTGATTTCTCTTTGATTTCTTCAGTGATCTCTTGGTTGTTTAGTAGTGTGTTGTTTAGCCTCCATGTGTTTGTATTTTTTACATTTTTTTTCCTGTAATTGATAATAAGTCTCATAACTTTGTGCTCGGAAAAGATACTTTAAACAATTTCAATTTCAATAAATTTAGCGAGGCTTGATTTGTGACCCAAGGTATGTCCTATCCTGGAGAATGTTCTATGAGCACTTGAGAAGAAAATTTATTCTGTTGTTTCTGGATGGAAAGTCTATAAATATTAATTAAGTCCATATTGTTTAATGTGTCATTTAAAGCTTGTGCTTCCTTATTTATTTTCATTTTGGATGATCTGTACATTGGTGAAAGTGGTGTGTTAAAGTCCCCTACTCTTTTTTTTTTTTTTTTTGCGTTATGCAGGCTTCTCACTGCTGTGGCCTCTCCCATTGCGGAGCACAGTCTCCGGATGTGCAGGCTCAGTGGCCATGGCTTACGGGCCCAGCCACTCCACGGCATGTGGGATCTTCCCGGACCGGATCACAAACCCGTGTCCCCTGCATCGGCAGGCGGACTCTCAACCACTGCGCCACCAGGGAAGCCCAAAGTCCCCTACTCTTATTGTGTTACTGTCAATTTCTACTTTTATGGCTGTTAGCATTTGCCTTATGTATTGAGGTGCTCCTATGTTTGGTGCATAAATATTTACAATTGTTATATCTTCCTCTTGGATTGATCCCTTGATCATTCAGTAGTGTCCTTCTTTGTCTCTTGTAATAGTCTTTATTTTAAAGTCTAGGTTTTTCTGATATGAAAATTGCTACTCAAGCTTTCTTTTGATTTCCATTTGCATGGAATATCATTTTCCATCCCCTCACTTTCAGTCTGTATGTGTTCCTAGGTCTGAAGTGGGTCTCTTGTAGATAGTATATGTACAGGTCTTTTTTTGTATCCATTCAGCCAGTCTGTGTTTTTGGTTGAAGCATTTAATCCATTTACATTTAAGATAATTATTGATATGTATGTTTCTATTGCCATTTTCTTAAGTGCTTTGGGTTTCTAATTTTAGGTCTTTTTCTTCTCTTGTGTTTCCTGCCTAGGGAAGTTCCTTTAGCATTTGTTGTAAAGCTGGTTTAGTGGTGCTGAATTCTCTTAACTTTTGCTTGTCTGTACAGGTTTTAATTTCTCGGTCAAATCTGAATGAGATCCATGCTGGGTAGAGTAATCTTGGTTGTAGGTTTTTCCCTTTCATCACTTTAAATATGCCCTGCCACTCCATTCTGGCTCGCAGAGTTTCTACTGAAATATCAGCTGTTAGCCTTATGGGGATTCCCTTGTATGTTATTTGTTGTTTTTCCCTTGCTGCTTTTAATATTTTTGTTTGTATTTAATTATTGATAATTTGATTAATATGTATCTTTGCATGTTTCTCCTTCGATTTATTCTGTATGGGACTCTCTGAACTTCCTGTACTTGATTGACTGTTTCTTTTCCCATATTAGGGAAGTTTTCACCTATAATCTTTTCAAATATTTTATCAGTTCCTTTCTTTTTCTCTTCTTCTCCTGGGACCACTATAATTTGAATGTTGGTGCATTTAATGTTGTCCCAGAAGTCTCTGAGACTTTCCTCAGTTCTTGTCATTCTTTTTTCTTTATTCTGCTTTGCAGTAGTTATTTCCACTATTTTATCTTCCAGGTCACTTCTCCTTTTTTCTGCCTCAGTTATTCTGCTATTGATTCCTTCTAGAGAATTTTTAATTTCATTAATTATGTTGTTCATCATTGTTTCTTTGCTCTTTAGTTCTTCTGGGTCTTTGCTAAACATTTCTTGTATTTTCCTCATTCTATTTCCATGATTTTGGATCATCTTTACTATAATTACTCTCTGAATTCTTTTTCAGGTAGACTGCCTATTTCCTTTTCATTTGTTTGGTCTGGTGGGTTTTTACCTTGCTCCTTAATCTGCTGTGTGTTTCTCTGTCTTCTCATTTTGCTTAACTTACCATGTTTTTGGTCTCCTTTTCGCAGGCTGCAGCTTCATAGTTCCCATTGTTTTTGGTGTCTGCCCATAGTGGTTAAGGTTGGTTCAAAGGTTGTTTAAGCTTCCTGGTGGAGGGGATTGGTGCATTTTTTTCTGGTGGATGAGGCTGGATCTTTTCTTTCTGGGGGGCAGGACCACATCCAGTAGTGTGTTTTGGCGTGTCTGCGAATTTATTATGATTTTAGGAAGCTTCTCTGCTAATGGGTGGTGCTGTGTTCCTGTCTTGCTATTTGTTTCACATGGGTTGTTCAGTACTGGAGCTTTCTGGTCATTGATTGAAGCTGTGTCGTAGCATTGAGATGGAGATCTCTGGGAGAGCTCTCGCTGATTGATGTCATGAGGTCTCTGGTGGACCATTGTTCTGAACTCAACCCTCTCACCTCAGTGGCTCAAGCCTGTCACCCAGCTGGAGCACCAAGACCCTGTCAGTGCCACGGCCAGGTATGTGGGGATTTTCTTGCCTTTTGGGAAGTCTGAGGTCTTCTGTCAGCATTCAGTAGGTGTTCTATAGGAGTTGCTCCACATGTAGATGTATTTTTGATGTATTTGTGGGAAAGAGGGTGATCTCCACATCTTGCTCCTCTGCCGTCTTGATGTTCCGTCTGTCTACTTCTTGAATAAAAAGTTCCGGGAAGTGCTTCCCTGGTGGCACAGTGGTTGAGAATCTGCCTGCCAATGTGGGGGACATGGGTTCAAGCCCTGGTCTGGGAAGATCCCACATGCTGTGTAGCAACTGGGCCCATGAGCCACAGCTACTGAGCCTGGACGTCTGGAGCCTGTGCTCTGCAACAAGAGAGACCACGACAATGAGAGGCCTGTGCCAAAAAAAAAAAAAAGTTCTGGGAGATCCTGAACCTCTTCCATGGAACAGTGTGAAAGTTTTCTAAGTGAAGTTTTCTGTAGCCTACACCAAGAGTCTAGTCTTTAGAGTGTTAGATTCCCACAGTCCTCCTTTTCTTTGTTTAAGACACAAACAAATCTGTAGCTGATTTCAGAATCTTTGCTGAAGCATGAGAGCAAAACAAAACCTATCTTCAGGTGACAGTGACTTAAGATGCCTGTGATTAATTTATTAGTAGTAATATTCAAATGTAAAAGGTCTGATGAGAGCTCATGACAAGACTCTTGTGACAAGAAAATTTACTAGCTTCTGTGGCATGCTAAAGAAGATAATAAAGCCATTTCAAAAGCTATTTTAGGAAATAATGTCTCAAATTATAGTAAGTTTCATTTCAAAGAATGTAGTGAGTATTTAATCTGATTTATAAAAATGGAAAAAAAATAATTTTTTACAGTGGAAAAAGATGATGTAAAACATACAATCCTGAGACCATATATATATATATATATATATATATATATATATATACATATTTGTGTGTGTGTATATATATATAGTACAGATTTATACATAAATTACAGTATGATATTTGATTCCAAGTACATACCAATAATATAATAAGAATATAAATAAGAAATTCAGAGTATTGAATAGGTCTTAGTAGTTTATATTTTTGCAAAACTCCATACGTAAGTCTAACGTGCATTCCCCAATTGAAAACTACCAGCAGAAAAAATGCTAGATTCAATTAAAAGAAGACTGTGGACCAGTAAACATTTTAAAGAACTGAAATTATGACTGATAATACTGTGCTGTAGTTGCCTATTATCATTAGGCAAAGCATCACCAGATCTCATAAATGAAGAAAAAGTTGACAGAATTTTCATACTAACTCTATCAGTGTTTTCTCCAGTGTAAAAGACACTATAAAGACTGAGGGCATTGACAAATCTTTAAGGACTTCTCATAGAGCATACCATTTTAAATTATTGATATTAATACTAATATTAATATCATTTCATTTAGAGTTTTAACCCGAGGAAAGTTATGCATATCTTCTGATTAAATATCTCTTCCACTGCAGCTCATCAATGGTAACATATCAAATAAGTCTACTTATTTCTAGCACTCCTCTATTTATAAGGTGAAAGAACAAATCTTTGTACTATTTCCAGGAGACCATTGGCATTATATCAAAATGAGGTATTTGTATGAAATAAATACCATATATGTTGTTTTATTTTATTTAATTTGTTCTATTGTCAGAAACTGATCTGCGGAAGCTAAAAAAACAATGTCAAAAGATGACATTTGGATACTATTAAAATAGAATCATGTATGCTTGAAAATATTAAAAGGTTATACATTGTATCCAACTTACAAAACAAATTTGATAATAAACATAAAAAGTAGCAAGATCACAAACAAACTGAATTCTTTCATAACTGAGACATCTTTGTTTTCTTAAATAATAAGGATAAAGTGAATATAAAGAACAAAAAATTAGAGTGACAAAACACAGAATATAGGCAGATTACACGGAAAAAATAGATTATTCCTTCATATTGAAAAGTAATAAAGAGTAAATCATGGACAGAAGTCCACCAAAATTGGTTAAACTTTGCTAAGATTTTAATATATTTCATAGCTTTTTAGACTCAGATATTATAAACAAGAAAGTAAACTTTTTAGACTCATAGCTTTTTAGACTCAGATATTATAAACAAGAAAGTAAACTTCATTTTTAAGTTTTTTTCTTCATTATGCTCATTCATATTCTGTAACAAATGATAAATTATTTATTTATTATTTATTTATTTTTCAGTTCATTCAGTCCCATGTAATTAATTTTTTTCACCTTGATCTTTTGTTAGCCCTTTTATGAATTCATCAGTTTTCCATTAGAGTTTTGAAAATGCTTATTCATTCAGTTCAGCAGCATAGTCAGTTACCAGAAACATGTGCTTGTTAGAGTCTTTTCCATGAATTCCTTGAAGATGAAACTTATTTATAGGAACATTTTTGCAAAAGCATCAGAGTACACCCAGAACTGTCTGTAAATGACAAAAGACTTAAAAATGACCACGGTTAAAGATTTGATGAAAGTTCATAATAATGCAATTCATAAAGAAATTTAGTTATTTCTGAGATATACATTTTAAAATAATAGCTAAAATTAGGACTTATTATACAAGAACATATAAGATTTTTAGGAATTTCATGTAATGTCTGAAACATTTATATTAACATATTTCCATACAAATAACCCAAGAAAGTTTATTATTTTTTTAATTTTTAATTTAATTTTATTTTATTTTTCAAACAGCAGGTTCTTATTAGTCATCAATTTTATAAATATCCGCGTATATCTGTCAATCCCAATTGTCGAATTAATCACACCACCATCCCACGCTCCCGCAGCTTTCCCTCCTTGGTGTCCATAAGTTTCTCCTCTACATCTGTGTCTCAACTTCTGCCTTGCAAACCTGTACATCTGTACCATTTTTCTAGGTTCCACATACATGTGTTAATATGTGATATTTGTTTTCCTCTTTCTGACTTACTTCACTCTGTATGACAGTCTCTGGATCCATCTACGTCTCAACAAATGACCCAATTTTGTTCCTTTTTATGGCTGAATAAAATTCCATTGTATATATGTACCACAACTTCTTTATCCGTTTGACTGTTGATGGGCATTTAGGTTGCTTCCATGACCTGGCTATTGTAAATACTGCTACAATGAACATTGGGGTGCACATGTCTTATTGAATTATGGTTTTCTCTGGTTATATGCCCAGTAGTGGGATTGCTGGATTATATAGTAATTCCATTTTTAGATTTTTAAGGAACCTCCATACTGTTCCCCATAATGGCTATATCAATTCACATTCTCAAAAACAGTCCAAATGGGTTGCCTTTTCTCCATACCTTCTCCAGCATTTGTTGTTTGCAGATTTTCGGATGATGCCTATTCTAACTGGTGTCAAGTGACACCTCATTGTAATTTTGATTTGCATTTCTCTAATAATTAATGATGTTGAGCAGCTTTTCATGTGTTTCTTGGTCATCTGTATGTCTTCTTTGGAGAAATGTCTATTTAGGTCTTTTGCCCATTTTTGGATTGTGTTGTTTGTTTCTTTAATAATGAGCAGCATGAGCTGTTTATATCTTTTGGAGATTAATCCTTCGTCCATTGATTCATTTGCAAATATTTTCTCCCATTCTGAGTGTTGTCTTTTTGTCTTGTTTATGGTTTCCTTTGCTGTGCCAAAGCTTAAAAGTTTCATTAGCTTCCATGTGTTTACTTTTGTTTTTATTTCCATTACTCTAGGAGGTGGATCAAAAAAAATCTTGCAGTGATTTATGTCAAAGAGTGTTCTTCCTATGTTTTCCTCTAAGAGTTTGATAGTGTCCGGTCTTACATTTAGGTCTCAAATCCATTTTGAGTTTATTTTTGTGTATGGTGTTAGGGAGTGTTCTAATTTCATTCTTTTACATGTAGCTGTCCAGTTTTCCCAGAACCATTTATTGAAAGACTGTCTTTTCTCCATTGTATATCCTTGCTTTCTTTGTCATAAATTAGTTGACCATAAGTGCATTGGTTTATCTCTGGGCTTTCTATCTTGTTCCATTGATCTATGTTTCTGTTTTTGTGCCAGTACCATACTGTCTTGATTACTGTAGCTTTGTAATCTAGTCTGAAGTCAGGGGGTCTGATACCTCCCATTCCAGTTTTTTCCCTGAAGACTGCTTTGGCTGTTTGGGGTTTTTTGTGTCTTCATACAAATTTTAAGATTTTTGTTCTAGTTCAGTTAACAATGCCATTGGTAATTTGATAGGGATTGCATTGAATCTGTAGATTGCTTTGGGTAGTAGAGTCATTTTCACAATATTGATTCTTCCAATCCAAGAACATGGTTTATCTCTCCATCTGTTTGTATCATATTTAATTTCTTTCATCAGTGTCTTATAATTTTCTGCATACAGGTCTTTTGTCTTCCGAGGTAAGTTTTTCCTAGGTATTTTATTCTTTTTGTTGCAATGATAAATTGGAGTGTTTCCTTAATTTCTCTTTCAGATTTTTCATCATTAATATATAGGAATGCAAGAGATTTCTATGCATTAATTTTGTATCCTGCAACCTTACCAAATTCATTAATTATGTCTAGTAGTTTTCTGGTGACATTTTTAGGATTCTCTATGTATAGCATCATGTCATCTGCAAACAGTGACAGTTTTACTTCTTCTCTTCCAATTTGTATTGCTTTTTCTTCTCTGATTGCCATGGCTAGAACTTCCAAATCTATGTTGAATAATAGTGGAGAGAGTGGACATCCTTGTCTGGTTCCTGATCTTAAAGAAAATGCTTTCAGTTTTTCACCATTGAGAATGATGTTTGCTGTGGGTTTGTCATATATGACCCTTATTATGTTGAGGTAGCTTCTGTCTGTGCCCACTTTCTGGAGAGTTTTTATCTTAAATTGGTGTTGAATTTTGTCAAGAGCTTTTTCTGCATCTATTGAGACGACCATATGGTTTAATTCTTCAACTTGTTAATATGGTTTATCACATTTATTGATTTACATATATTGAAGAATCCTTGCATCCCTGGGATAAATCCCACTTGATCATGATGTATGATTCTTTTCATGTGTTGTTGGATTCTGTTTGCTAGTATTTTGTTGAGGATTTTTGCATCTGTATTCATCATGATATTGGTCTGTAATTTTCTTTTTTTGTAGAATCTTTGTCTGGTTTTGGTATCAGGGTGATGGTGGCCTCATAGAATGAATTTGGGAGTGTTCCTTTCTCTGCAATTTTTTGGAACAGATTGAGAAGGATGGGTGTTAGATCTTCTCTAAATATTTGATATAATTTAACTGTGAATCCATCTGGTCTTGGACTTTTGTTTGTTGGAAGATTTTATATCACAGTTTCAATTTCTTTACTTTTGATTGGTCTGTTCGTATTTTTCTATTTCTTCCTGGTTCAGTCTTGGAAGGTTATACCTTTCTAAGAATTTGTCCATTTCTTCTGGGTTGTCCATTCTATTGGCACAGAGTTGCTTGTAGTAGTCTCTTAGGATGCTTTGTATTTCTGTGGTGTCTGTTGTAACTTCTCCTTTTTTATTTCTATTTTTATTGACTTCAGTCCTCTCCCTCTTTTTCTTGATGAGTCTGGCTAATGGTTTATCAATTTTGTTTATCTTCTCAAAGAACAAGTGTTTAGTTTTATTGATCTTTACTAATTTTTTTTTTTGTATTTCATTTATTTCTGCTCTGATCTTTATGATTTATTTCCTTCTGCTAACTTTGGATTTTGTTTGTTCTTCTTTCTCTATTTCCTT
Organism: Phocoena phocoena; assembly: GCF_963924675.1. NCBI lineage: Eukaryota > Metazoa > Chordata > Mammalia > Artiodactyla > Phocoenidae > Phocoena > Phocoena phocoena. The sequence goes on along the minus strand of NC_089235.1, from coordinate 26,730,361 downwards.
TAGGTGTAAGGTTAAATTGTTTATTTGAGATTTTTCTTGTTTCTTGAGGTAGGCTTGTATAGCTATAAACTTCCCTCACAGAACTGTTTTAGCTGCATCCCATAGGTTTTGGATCGTCGTGTTTTCATTGTCATTTGTCTCTAGGTATGTTTTGATTTCCCTTTGATTACTTCAGTGATTTCTTGGGTATTTAGTAACATAGTGTTTAGCCTCCATGTGTTTGTGGCTTTTTTACGTTTTTTCCCCTATAATTCATTTGTAATCTCATAGCATTGTAGTCATAAAATATGTTTGATATGATTTCAATTTTCTTAAATTTACTGAGGCTTAATTTGTGACCCAAGATGTGATCTGTCCTGGAGAATATTTCGTGCATATTTGAGAAGTGTAATCTGCTGTTTTGGATGGAATGTCTTAAAAATATCAATTAAATCTATCTTGTCTATTGTGTCATTTAAAGCTTCTGTTTACTAACTTTTTTTTTTCATTTTAGATGATCTGTCCATTGTTGTAAGTAAGGTGTTAAATTCCCCCACTCTTGTGTTACTGTCGATTTCCTCTTTTATAGCTGTTAGCATATGCCTTATGTGTTGAGGTGCCCCTATGTTGAGTGCATATATACTTATAATTGTTATATTTTCTTCTTGGATTGATCCCTTGATCATTCTGTAGTGTCCTTCCTTGTTTCTTGTAACATTCTTTATTTTAAAGTCTATTTTATATGTTATGAGTATTGCTACTCCAGCTTTCTTTTGATTTCCATTTGCATGGAATATCTTTTTCCATCCCCTCACTTTCAGTCTGTATGTGTCCCTAGATCTAACATGGGTCTCTTGTAGACAGCATATATATGGACCTTGTTTTTGTATCCATTCAGCAAGCCTGTTTAATCCATTAACGTTTAAGGTAATTATCAATATGTATGTTCCTATGACCATTTTCATAATTGTTTTGGGTTTGTTTTTGTAGGTCCTTTTCTTCTCTTGTGTTTCCCACTTAGAGAAGTTCCTTTAGCATTTGTTGTAGAGCTGGTTTGGTGGTGCTTAATTCTCTTAGCTTTTGCTTGTCTGCAAAGCTTTGATTTCTCCATTGAATCTGAATGAGATCCTTGCTGCGTAGAGTAATCTTGGTTGTAAGTTCTTCCCTTTCATCATTTTAAGTATATCATGCCACTTCTTTCTGTAGTGTAGAGTTTCTGCTGAGAAATGAGCTGTTAATATTTTGGGAGTTCCCTTGTATGTTGTCATTTTTCCCTTGCTGTTTTCAATAATTTTTCTTTGTCTTTAATTTTTGCCAGTTTTCTTACTATGTGTCTCATCATGTTTCTCCTTTGTTTATCCTGTATGGGACTCTCTGCACTTCCTGGACTTGGGTGGCTATTTCCTTTCCCATGTTAGGGAAGTTTTCAACTATAATCTCTTCAAATATTTTCTCTGGTCCTTTCTTTCTCTCTTCTCCTTCTGGGACCCCTATAAAGCGAATGTTGTTGCATTTAATGTTGTCTCAGAAGTCTCTTAGGCTGTCTTCATTTCTTTTCATTCTTTTTTCTTTATTCTGTTCTGCAGCAGTGAATGCCACCATCCTGTCTTCCAAGTCACTTATCTGTTCTTCTGCCTCAGTTATTCTCTTATTGATTCCTTCTAATGTAGTTTTCATTTCAGTTATTGTACTGTTCATCTCTGTTTGTTTGTTCTTTAATTCTTCTAGGTCTTTGTTAAACATTTCTTTCATCTTCTCAGTCTTTGCCTCTATTGTTTTTCCATGGTCCTGGATCATCTTCACTATCACTTTTCTGAATTATTTTTCTGGAAGGTTCCCTGTCTCCACATTTTTTAGTTGTTTTTCTGGGGTTTCATCTTGTTCCTTCATCTGGCATATAGCCCTCTGCTTTTTCATCTTGTCTATCTTTCTGTGAATGTGTTTTTTTTCCACAGTCTGCAGGATTGCAGTCCTTGCTTCTGCTGTCTGCCCTCTGGTGGATGAGGCTATATAAGAGACTTGATGGGAGGGACCGGTGGTGGGTAGAGCTAACTGTTGCTCTGGTGGGCAGAGCTCCACAAAACTTTAATCCACTTAACTGCTGATGGTTGGGACTGGAATCCCTTCCTGTTGGTTGCTTGGCCTGAAGCAACCCAACACTGGAGCTTACCTGGGATCTTTAGTGGGGCTAATGACAGACTCTGGGAGGGCTTACACCAAGGAGTACTCCCCAGAACTTCTGCTGCCAGTGTCTTTGTCCCCATGGTGAGCCACAGCCACCCCACACCTCTGCAGGAGACTCTCCAACACTAGCAGGTAGGTCTGGTTCAGTCTCCCCTGTGGTCTCTGCTCCTTCCCCTGGGTCCTGATGCACACACTACTTTGTGTGTGCCCTCCAAGAGTAGTCTCTGTTTCTACCAGTCCTTTTGAAGTCCTGCAATCAAATCCCACTCTCTTCAAAGTCTGATTCTCTAGGAATTCCTCCTCTCATTGCTGGACCCCCGTGTTGGGAAGCCTGACGTGGGGCTCAGAATCTTCACTCCAGTGGGTGGACTTCTGTAGTATGAGTGTTCTCCAGTTTGTGAGTCACCCACCCAGCAGTTATGGGATTTGATTTTACTGTGATTGTGCCCCTCCTGCCATCTCATTGTGGCTTCTCCTTTGTCTTTGGATGTGGAGTATTTTTTCGTGAGTTCCAGTGTCTTCCTGTTGATGATTGTCTAGCAGCTAGTTGTGATTCTGGTGTTCTCATAGAAGAGAGTGAGAGCACATCCTTCTAATCCACCATCTTGGATCCTCCCTCTGATAACTTACTTTCAAATACATCTCAGATGTCTGTGAGGTTGACTAATTTCATAATACCAAAGATTGTTAATATATAGCATATTCATTTTTGCTATATTGAAATAAATTTATCAATTTTTTAATATTTTCTGTTTCAGTTTCAACGTGGTAAATAATGATTTTCTTTCCCAGAAAGACAGAAATTTGGGAATGTCAAAAAGTTTTAGCAATGTACAGGGATCTGAGGACAAAAAGGAAACACACAAACATACACATACACAAACATACACACACACACAAACATACACACATGCATGCACCCCTATTTTCCTTTAAAAGCAGAAAGCAAACATACACAGCTCTATTTATATATCACTATTGCTACTAAATATAAACTCAACCATGCACATTGATTATACCTTTTAACTAATGTAATTTAGTATCTGTAGTGTGACCAACTCTTCCTGATTTGTCCAGGTTTTACCACTAAAAGTCCCACATCTCAAGGAAACCTCCCAGACTCAGACAAACTGCAGGGGGAGAGAGGAGGAATTGAGAATTTGCCATACACCAGCATGTTAGCACACATGCAGAGCTTTATAACACAACTTTTTACTCTTCAAACTTCCCAAATGGCAAAAATAACCGTCTTACTTAACATGGCCCATGAATATAACTTCTTTTCAGTATGCAAAATTAAGAAGCAAAATGATGTAACTTAAAATTATGCTTGATAATCAGTTTCAATAGTCTATTTTACTTAAAAGTGATCTATCCAACAATCACAGAATAATTAACTCAATATCAGTGCAAGGTTTTAAGTTATCTAAAGATCTTGAAAAGTGTCTTCAAGCTGACATCCTATAAAATATAATTATTTTTGAATTTTTAAAAATCAGTCAGAACATTTGTTTAAGTTAAAAATAAATTTGTTTTTTTACATAATATTAAAAGTTAAGAGTATGAATGTTAATTTATTTGAGAACTAAACTTGTATATGTTTAAAAAAAACTCCTAAGAGGATTTGTGTTAGACCTAACATTGATGAATCAGTGTAGGCATAACTTTTTATTAAACTATGATTAGTAAATTAGCCTTGTTTGACAAAGTTTAAACAAATTTATGTAAACCTAGATTCATATTATATTTCTAAATTTAGTTTCATATAAAAATTAAATTACATTTAAAACAGATATGTTTTAGAGATTAAATTTTCTTATGTTTCTGAGAATTTTAAGATTATTTAATTTACACAAGCAATTATTAACTCCTTAAGCCAATCTAAACAGAGTGTTTATAATTTAAGAGGCTTTGTCATCTAAGGTATTAATTACCTTCTGGAGGAACAAAGATATTACACAGTCACACAATGAAAACTAAACGTCTTTCTGAATTATAGACACATAAACAAGCAGACACAGAGTGCTATTAGATCTTCAATTCTATAATTTCTGTCGTGGCTCAAATGTAAATATAGAAACACAAAAAAAGTCATTGGTCCAGATATTAAAGAGCACATTTCCACTCCAATGGGCATAGAATTTTTAATTGACTTAAGCTTAAATACATAAGTCAACATAAAAGACTAACAAAGCAGATATCACATTGCCTCTTATCCAACAGAGAACAGATCTTTATAAATCATTGATATATTTAACAAATATTCAGAATATAAAATCAGATTCTAATCATTGCTACCACAAATGGAGAGTAACATCAATCAAAGTAAATTAAGAACAATCAAAAGAACAAACACAAAAACAAAACATGATAGAAAGGGAAAATTAAAATTGGAAAAGAAAAAGATCCTATTATCACTTGGATTCACCACTTGAAGTCAAGAAACAACATGCTTAGGCTTCAACCATTCATAATGAAGTGCATTAATTTTACCCATTTTTCTTAGGTGAATGATTTCAGTATATTTGTAGAAGTCTTCTAAAATAAATAAAAGTGTATTTTTCCAGTTTGTTGCAATATAATTGACATATATAGCATTGTATAAGTTTAAGGTGCACAACATAATGATTTGATATAGGAATATATGGCTAAATGATTACTAAAATAAGTTTAGTTTACATCCATCACCTGACATTTAAAACTAAAATTACGATTCTTATACATATAAAAAATGACCTCATGTAAAAATTTAATTACCTTCCTATTAATGAGGAAACTTGTCAGATACAAAACCAAAGCCAGAATATTTTATTAAGTTTAAATTTGTTACATATGAAAACATATTTTATAATATGTTGTGCTACGGTAATATTTTATAGTTAATGGTATTTATAAATTACTGTTTCTCCATTTTTAAAATTGAAATTTAATTCAGTTTTATAATTTAGTCCCAAAAAGATGACTGGATTTTGTTTCATATGTTTTTGTATTTGGGCAATTTTATCTATGTCCCATATACTTTTATCATCACTAATTTCAATATTCATGCTAGTAACTACTAGGAAGTTGACTTTAAAGTTATCAACCTCTTTAATATAGAAGACTTTTATCGCCATTTATCAGTATGAACAAAATCTGGACCTGGTCCTTAGGCAGAACCACTGGATTAACAAGATTTCACATTAGTTTTCTCACACTGAGCCTAATCTTTCTACTATATAGGATGACTCAAATTGATTGAATGAATTCTTGTACATATTTCTAAATTCACCTTAGTTAACTGGGATACACTGCATAGGAACTTTGTATAATTTTTGTCTATATGGGCTAAAATCAAACATGAAAGTTGACATTTTTTTCTTTTATTACCATAACAGTAATTTTGGTCCTATCAGTGCCGCCACTCTAATGGTCAGAAAAGTCACAGAAAGATAGACTATGTGGAAAGATATTGAGAAGAGAAGACTTTTGTATAGGACTCACATCTAACTTCACTTAAGTCAATTTTACACAAGTACTAAAGACTGGAGAACTGCCAAAGATTTATTAATGGAGTCACTTACTGTCTCACTTCCTAGAAAGCATATCACAGAATCCACTGCACCTTATCTAATGGTTATAATTATCTAAATCTTAATATTTCACTGAAGTATCACCCTCTTTAACCCAAAAATTCAAAACAAGTTAGCATCATGGAGATATTAGTAATTTCAACACATATTTGTTAATACAAATTTTTATGTAAGTGCATTTTAATAAAAATATTTAATCATATATGTAGAAATGCATACTTAGATCATTTAACTTATGAAAAATGTCCATCATATAAATAAATTTGCAAAGTCAATCTTTGATGCCAAGCCAGGATTATTCAGTTAGGAAAACTCCAATAATATTTTTTCATTTTAATTAGGTATGCTAATATTTATTTTTAGGTATTTTATAAAACACATTGAAAACGAATTAAAGAAGGTATTTTGTGACATATTGTTAAAATCACTCAAGCCAAGATGAATATGATCAAAAATTAGATTGGCCATATAATTTATCATCCAAATCAGACCAATTTTAAGAGGTAAAGGAGACACTTTTAATAAATGATATGAAACAATGATATAAAGTGATATGAAAAACATATGAAATTGAACTGTTTTTGTTAAAATAAGCCATATGATGGTTTATTCATTTCTATGACAAAATTAAAAAGGAAAAAAGTCAATGTGCTGATTATTATGACTTAATATAAAATAATTCAATATATTAAATAGGAAAAAAATGTTTTATATCAGATAAAACAGTTGGCAAAGGGAGGATTTTCATTTATAAATCATGTTTGAGTGAAAGTTTTAAACATATAAAATTTTGGTAATTTTATATAAGAATTAAAACAAAAGTTAGATATAATTCTAAAAATTTAGTCAGACTTTGTGACAATGTTTTCCACATTATTAAATAAATTGTGTTTCCATACAAATTGTGAATTTTTTGTTTTACTTCTGTGAAAAATGCCATTGGTAGTTTGATAGGGAAACACTAAAGACCCCAAATACCCAAACAATATTGATAAAGAAAAACCGAGCTGGAGGAATAAGGGTGCCTGACTTCAGACTATACTACAAAGTTATAGTAATCAAGAGAGTATGGTACTGACACAAAAACAGAAATATAGATCACTGAGACAGGATAGAAAGCCCAGAGATTAAACCACACACATATGGTCACCTTATTTTTGATAAAGGAGGCAAAAATATACAATGGAGAAGACAGCCTTATCAATAAGTGATGCCGGGAAAACTGGACAGCTACATGTAAAATAATGAAATTAGAACACTCTGTAACACAATACACAAAAATAAGCTCAAAATGGAATAAATACCTAAATGTAAGACCAGAAGCTATAAAGCTCTTAGAGAAAAACCTAGGCAGAACACTCTATGACATAAATCACAGCAAGATCCTTTTCCACCCACCTCCTAGAGAAATGGAAATCAAACCAAAAATAAACAAATGGGACCTAATGAAACTTCAAAGCTTTTGCACAGCAAAGGAAACCATAAACAAGAGGAAAAGAAAACCTTCAGAATGGGAGAAAATATTTGCAAACAAAGCAACTGGCAAAGGATTAATCTCCAAAATATACAAGCAACTCACACAGCTCAATATGAAAAAAAACAAACAACCCAATCTAAAAATGGGCAGAAGACCTAAATAGACATTTCTTCAAAGAAGATATACAGATTGCCAACAAACACAAGAAAGAATGCTCTACATCACAAATCATTAGAGAAATCAAAATCAAAACTTCAATGAGGTATCACCTCACACCAGTCAGAATGGCCATCATCAAAATATCTACAAATAATAAATGTTGGAGAGGTCTGGAGAAAAGGGAACCTTCTTGCACTGTTGGTGAGAATGTAAATTGATACAGCCACTATGGAGAACAGTATGGAGGTTCCTTAAAAAACTAGAACTACCATACGACCTAGCAATCCCACTACTGGGCACATACCATGAGAAAACCATAATTCTAAAAGAGTCATGTACCACAATGTTCCTTGCAGCTCTATTTATGATAGCCAGGACATGGAAGCAGCCTAAGTGTCCATTGACAGATGAATGGATAAACAAGATGTGGTACACATACACAATGGAATATTACCCAGCCATAAAAAGAAATGAAATTGAGTTATTTGTAGTGAAGTGGATGGACGACAGGAATAAAGATGCAGACATAAAGAATGGACGTAAGGACATGGGGAGGGGGAAGGGTAAGCTGGGATGAAGTGAGAGAGTGGCATGGACTTATGTATACTATGAAACATAAAATAGATAGTTGGTGGGAAGCAGCTGCATAGTACAGGTAGATCAGCTCAATGCTTTGTGACCAACTAGAGGAGTGGGATCGGGAGGGTGGGAGGGAGATGCAAGAGGGAGGTGATATGGGGATATATGTATATGTATAGCTGATTCACTTTGTTATAAAGTAGAAACTAACACACCATTGTAAAGCAATTATATTACAATACAGATGTTTAAAAAACGTTAATTAATTAGGTACTGTAAAACATATCAATATATTTTAGTATATAATGTCATTTGTTTATTGTCAATAGGTGGTAAAACATCAAAAGATTTTAAAGGATGAAATTTGATGTGGATTGATACAATTTTGAATATTTCTTGAAAGGTTGTGGCAAAATTGGTTCTAAACTCATCTATATCAAACTCTATCTCTGTATATATCTATATTTTATCTTCAAACTGAGTCTGAAAGAAATAATGGGAACGTTATCCATTTTTGTATCCAGTGAATTTTTAGTTACCTGAAAGTCCTAGAAAATATTCAAGTCTTAATATAAGGCATTGGCTTCTTTCACCTCTACTGTTAAAGAAGGATTTTCTTTCCATACAATGTTATATCCTACAGATGTGTTCTGATAATTCACAAAATAATATTTAGAACTAAATGGCTGTGCGTGGGGGTGGGGAGTATTTTAATAAAGCATTTGATGTTATCTTTGTTTCCCTGGGACTTTCCCTCAAGAGTCTATATTCCTTGTAAATAGAAAATGGAAGAGCTGAGATGGTTAAATGATTCCTCTAACCTCTTATTTCTAGTACTCGTGCTTCCTTCTGCTCAGAAACATAGACTCAGAAATGTAGGCAAGATTGAGGAAGTCAAAGACTTTTGGAGTTCTTATGGTGCATATATGATTTTAGTAAATACTTATATAGAATTTATTATAGGCTGGGCATTGTTTTAAGCACTTTTAACATTATTCAAATTCTTAATTCTTATATCAGCCTTCTGAAATAAGTACTGTTAATATCTCCATTTTAAAGATATTCATATGAAGGCATGACAAAATGACAGGCAGTCAGGCCATCACTTTCCACTATGCAGTGTTAATTGTAGTGTATTCTGGGGCCTTTACCCTTAAGGTGGGTTCCCCAGAACAATCATTTAAAATTGTCTCTTTGGTGCCCAAAGAGGTTTTACACTTTGAGGCAATGCATGGTACCAAGGTTCAGGTTTAGTGAGGGTCATACCTTTCTTTTTTAAAGTAAAGTAGGAGGAAGGAACAAGACATGGAAAAGAGCAATTTGAAGAATGCCTAAAAGGCACATATTCAGGCAGATCAATTATAGGAAGAATTTACACAAAAGTTAATTATATGGGCACTGATTACTTAATTATTAGCACCCCCAAATCCATTGGAGATTCTTCAGGTAACCTCCAAGGTGCAAGTACTCTAGTCAAAAAACTATATAGTACAATTTAATTTAATTAATTAATTAATAATTAAGTTAAAAATTAGTAGCAAGGGAGACCTTTAAAATGGTGGAGGAGTGAGACCTGGAGATTGCCTTCCTCTCCACAAATACATCAGAAATACATCTATATGTGGAAGAATTTCTACAGAACACCTATTGAACACTGACAGAAAACCTCAGACTTCCCAAAAGGCAAGAAACTCCCCACGCACCTGGGTAGGGTAAAATAAAAAAGAAAAAGCATAGACAAAAGAATAGGGATGGGACCTGCACCAGTGGGAGGGAGCTGTGAAGGAGGAAAGGTTTCCACATACTAGGAAGCCCCTTTGTGGGCAGAGACTGCGGGTGGCCAAGGGGGGATGCTTTGGGGCCGTGGAGGAAGGGAAGGCAACAGGGGTACAGAAGGCAAAGTGGAGAGGTTCCCACACAGAAAATCAGTGCTGACCAGCACTCACAAGCCTGACAGGCTTCTCTGCTACCCCCGCCGGCTGGGAAGGGTGGGGGCTGGGAGCTGATGCTCTGGCTTCAGAAGTCAGATCCCAGGGAAAGGACTCAGATTGGCCGTGTGAGCACAGCATGAAGGGGGCTAGTGTACCAGCTAGCTGGGAGGGAGTCCGGGTAAAAGACTGGTCCTGCCTAAGAGGCAAGAGAGCATTGTTTTGGGGTGCCAAGGAGAGGGGATTCAGAGCACCACCTAAACAATCTCCAGAGGTGGGTGTGAGCTGCGACTATCAACACAGACATCAGAGACATGCATGAAATGTTAAGGCTGCAGCTGCAGTCACCATGAAGCCTGTGTGCAAGCACAGGTCACTATCCATACCTCCCCTCCTGGGAGTCTGTGCAGCCCGCCACTGCCAGGGTCCCATAATCCAGGGACAACTTCCCAGGGGGAACACGCAGCATGCCTCAAGCTGTTGCAATGTCAAAATGGCCTCTGCCGCTGCAGGCTCCCACTGCATTCCGTACCCCTCCCTCCCCCATGGCCTGAATAAGCCAGAACCCCCTAATTATATGCTACTTTAACCCCATCCTGTCTGAGCGAAGAGCAGACGCCCTCAGGTGACCTAAACACAGAGGCAGGGCCAAATCCAAAGCTGAACCCCAGCAGCTGTGTGAACAAAGAAGAGAAAGGGAAATCACTCCCATCAGCCTCAGTAGTAGTGGATTAAACCTCCACAATCAACTTGATGTACTCTGCATCTGTGGAAAACCTGATAAACAACGAATCATCCCAAAATTGAGGCAGTGGATTTTGGGAGCAATGATATATACATTTATTTCCATTCACTCATTTTGTGAGTATGTATGTGTATGCTTCTTTGTGTGATTTTGTCTGAATAGCTTTATTTTACCATTTGTTCTAGAGTTCTGTCTATCTGCTTTTCTTTTTCTTTTCTTTTCTTTTTTTTTTTTTAGTATGGATTTAGTGCTTGTTATCATTGGTAGATTTCTTTTTTGGTTTGGTTGCTCTATTCTTTCCTTTTTCTTTTTTTTTTTTTTTAATTTTTACTTTCTTATTTTTAATAATTATTTTTTTTTTATTTTAAAAACTTAATTATATTTTAGTTTTTCTTTCTTTCTTTTTTTCTCCCTTTTCTTCTGAGCCATGTGACTGACAGGGTCTCGGTGCTCTGACTGGGTGTCAGGCCTGTGCCTCTGAGGTGGGAGAGCCCAGTTCAGGACATTGGTCCATCAGAGACCTCCCAGCTCCATGTAATATTAAAGAACAACTGCTCTCCCGGAGATCTCCATCTCAATGCTAAGACCCAGCTCCACTCAATGACCAGCAAGCTACACTGGTGGACACAATATGACAAACAACTAGCAAGACAGGAACACAACCCCACTCGTTAGCAGAGAGGCTGTCTAAAATCATAATAAGGTAACAGAAACCCCAAAACACACCACCGGATGTGCTCCAGCCCACCAGAAAGACAAGATAGAGCCTCATCCTCTGGAACACAGGCACCAGTCCCCTCCACCAGGAAGCCTACACAGCCCACTGAACCAACTGTAGACACTGCGGGAAGACACCAAAAACAATGGGAACTATGAACATTCAGCCTGTGAAAAGAAGACCATAAACACAGTAAGTTAGGCAAAATGAGAAGTTAGAGAAACACACAGCAGATGAGGGAGCAAGGTAAAAACCCACAAGACCAAACAAGTGAAGAGGAAATAGGCAGTTTACCTGAAAAACAATTCAGAGTAATGATAGTAAAGATGATCTGAAATCTTGGGAATAGAATGAAGAAAATACAAGAAATGTTTAACAAGGACCTACAAGAGCTAAAGATCAAAGAAACAATGATGAACAATACAATAAATGAAATTAAAAATTCTCTAGAAGGAATCAATAGCAGAATAACTGAGGCAGAAGAATAGATAAGTGACCTGGATGATGAAATAGTGAAAAAAAAAATACTTCAGAGCTGGAAAAAGAAAAAATAATGAAAAGAATTGAGGACAGTCTCAGAGACCTCTGGGACAACATTAAATGCACCAACATTCAAATTATAGCAGTCCCAGAGGAAGAGAAAAAGAAATGTACTGAGAAAATATTTGAAGAGATTATAGTTGAAAACTTCCCTAACATGGGCAAAGAAAGAGTTAGTCAAGTCCAGGAAGTTCAGAGAGTCCCATACAGGACAATACCAAGGAGAAACACTCCAAGCCACATATTATCAAATAATCAAATTGATTATCATATAATCAAACTACCAATAATTAAATACAAAGAAAAAAATATTAAAACCATCAAGGGAAAAGCAACAAATAACATATAAGGAAATCTCCATATGGTTAACAGCTGATATTTTAACAGAAACTCTACAAGCCAGAAGGGAGTGGCAGGATATTTTTAAAGTGAGGAAAGGTGAAAACCTACAACCAAAATAACTCTACCCAGCAAGGATCTTATTCAGATTTGATGGAGAACTTAAAAACTTTACAGACAAGCAAAAGCTAAGAGAATTCAGCACCACCAACCAGTTTTACAACAAATGCTAAAGGAACTTCTCTAGGCAGGAAACACAAGAGAAAGAAAAGACCTGCAATAACAAACCCAAAACAGTTAAGAAACTGGTAATAGGAACACACATATCAATAACTACCTTAAATGTAAATGGATTCAGTGCTCCAAACAAAAGACATAGACTGGCTGAATGCACACACAAACAAGACTCATACATATACTGTCTACAAGAGACCCAATTCAGACCTAGGGACACATACACACTGAAAGTGAGCGGATGGAAAAAGATATTCCATGCAAAAGGAAATCAAAAGAAAGCTGGAGTAGCAACTCTCATATTAGTCAAAATAGACTTTAAAATAAAGAGTATCACAAGAGACAAAGAAGTACACTATAGAATGATCAAAGGATCAATCCAAGAAGAAGATATAAAAATTGTAAATATTTATGCACCCAACATAGGACCATCTCAATACATAAGGCAAATACTAACAGCCATAATAGGGGAACTTGACAGTAACACAAGAATAGTAGTGGATTTTAACACCTCACTTTCACCAATGAGCAGATCATCCAAAATGAAAATAAATAAGGGAACATAAACTTTAAATGACACATTATAAAAGATGGACTTGGGGCTTCCATGGTGGTGTAGTGGTTGAGAGTCTGCCTGCCGATGCAGGGGACACAGGTTTGTACCCTGGTCTGGGAAGATCCCACATGCTGCAGAGCGGTTGAACCCGTGAGCCATGGCCGCTGAGACGCACATCTGGAGTCTGTGCTTCACAACAGGAGAGGCCACACAGTGAGAGGCCTGCGTACCTCAAAAAAAAAAAAAAAAAAAAAAAAAAAGATGGACTTAATTAATATTTATAGGACGTTCCATCTAAAAACAACAGAATACACATTCTTCTCAAGTGCTTATGGCACATTCTCCAGGATAGATCATATCTTGGGTCACTAATCTAGCTTAGATGAATTTAAGAAAATAGAAATTGTATCAAGTAATTTTTGTGACCAAAACACTATGAGACTAGATATGAAATACAGGAAAAAATCTGTAAAAAATCTAAGCACATGAAGGCTAAATAATACACGACTTAATAACCAGCAGATCACTGAAGAAATCAAAGAGGAAATCAAAAAATACCTAGAAAAAAGTGACAGTGAAAACACAATGACCAAAAACCTATGGGATACAGCAAAAGCAGTTCTAAGAGGGAAGTTTAGAGCAATATAATCCTACTTCAAGAAACAAGAAACATCTCAGATAAACAACTTAACCTTACACCTAAAGCAATTAGAGAAAGAAGAACAACAACAACAACAAAAAAAACCAAAGTTAGCAGAAGGAAAGAAATCATAAAGATCAGATCAGAAATAAATGAAAAAGAAATGAAGGATAGCAAAGATCAATAAAACTAAAAGTTTGTTTTTTGAGGAGATAAACAAAATTGATAAACCATTAGCCAGACTCATCAAGAAAACAAGGGAGAAGACTCAAATCAATAGAATTAGAAATGAAAAAGGAGAAGTAACAACTGACACTACAGAAATACAAAGGATCATGAGAGATTGCTAAAAGCAACTATATGTCAATAAAATGGACAACTTGGTACAAATGGACACATTCTTAGAAAACAACAACCTTCCAAGACTGAACCAGGAAGAAATAGAAAATATAAACATACCAATCACAAGTACTGAAATTGAGACTGTAATTAAAAATCTTCCAACAAACAAAAGCCCGGAACTAGATGGCTTCACAGGAGGAATCTATCTAACATTTAGAGAAGAGCTAACACTTATCCTGTTCAAACTCTTCCAAAATATAGTGGAGGCAGGAACACTCCCAAACTCATTCTATGAAGCCACCATCACTCTAATACCCAAACTAGACAAAGATGACATAAGGAAAGAGAACTACAGGCCAATATCACTCGAATATAGGTGAAAAAATCTTTAACAAAATACTAGCAAACAGAATCCAAGAGCACATTAAAAGGATCATACACCATGATTAAGTAGGGTTTATCCCAAGAATGCAAGGATTCTGGAATATACTCAAATCAATCAATGTGATACACCATATTACAAAACTGAAGAATAAAACCCGTATGATCATCTCAACAGATGCAGAAAAACATTTTGACACAAATTCTTTTGCAGAAAAAGAATTTTGTCATTTATAAATCCTCCAGAAAGTAGGCATAGAGGGAACTTACCTCAATATAATAAAGGCCATATATGACAAACCCACAGCCAACATTGTTCTCAAGGGTGAAGAAGTGAAGCTATTTCCACTAAGATCAGGAACAAGACAATATTGCCCACTCTCACCACTATTATTCAACATAGTGTTGGAAATTTTAGCCACAGCAATCAGACAAGAAAAAAAAATAAAAGGAATCTAAATTGGAAAAGAAGAATTAAGTTGTCACTGTTTGCAGATGACATGATATTATACATAGAGAATCCTAGAGACGCTATCAGGAAACTACTAGAGGTAATCAATGAATATGGTAAAGTAGCAGGATACCAAATTAATGCACAGAAATCTCTTGCCTCCCTATACACTAATGATGTAAAATCTGAAAGAGTAATTAAGGAAACTCTCAGTTACCACTACAACAAAAATAATAAAATACGTAGGAATAAACCTTCCTCAGGAGACAAAAGACCTGTATGCAGAAAACTATAAGATACTAATGAAAGAAATTAAAGATGAAACAAACAGATGGAGAGATATACCATGTTCTTGGATTGGAAGAATCAACATTGTGAAAATGACTCTACTACCCAAAGCAATCTACAGATTCAATGCAATCCCTAGTTAACTATCAATGGAATTTTTCACAGAACAAGAACAAAATATTTCACAATTTGTGTGGAAAAACAAAAGACCCTGAATAGCCAAAGCAATCTTGAGAAAGAAAAACAGAGCTGGAGGAATTAGGGTCCCTGACTTCAGACTATACTACAAAGCTACAGTAATCAAGACTGTATGGTACTGGCACAAAAACAGAAATATAGATCAATGGAACAGGATAGAAAGCCCAGAGATAAACCCATGAACATATGGTCACCTTATCTTTAGTAAAGGAGATAAAAATATACAATGGAGAAAAGACAGCCTCTTTAAAAAGTGGCACTTGTATAACCTGACAGCTACATGTAAAAGAATGAAATTAGAACACTCCTTAACACAATACACAGAAATAAACCCAAAATTGATTACAGACCTAAATACAAGCCAGACAATATAAAACACTTACAGGAAAATATAGACAGAACACTCTAACATAAATCACAACAAGATCCTTTTTGACCTGCCTCCTAGAGAAATGGAAATAAGAACAAACAAATAGGACCTAATGAAAAAAGCTTTTGCAAAGCAAAGTAAACCAGAAACAAGACGAAAAGACAACCCTCTGTATGGTAGAAAATATCTGTAAATGAAGCACCTGGCAAAGGATTAATCTCCAAAATTTACAAGCAGCACATGCAGCTCAATATCGAAAAAAACAAATAACCCAATCCAAAAATGGGCAGAACACCTAAATAGACATTTCTCCAAAGAAGACATACACATAGCCAACAAACACATGAAAGAATTCTCAACATCACTAACCATTAGCGAAATGCAAAGCAAAACTACAATGAGGAATCACCTCAAACCAGTCAGAATGGCCATCATCAAATTATATACAAACAATAAATGCTGGATAGGGTGTGGAGAAAAACGAACCCTCTTGCACTGTCGGTGGGAATGTAAATTGATACAGCCACTATGGAGAACAGTATGGAGTTTCCTTAAAAAACTAAAAATAGAACTACCATATGACCCAGCAAACCCACTATTGGGCATATACCCTGAGAAAACCATAATACAAAAAGGGTCATGAATGACAATGTTCATTGCAGCTCTATTTACAACAGCCAGGACTTGGAAGCAAGCTAAGTGTCCATTGACAGAAGAATGGATAAACAAGATGTGGCACATATATACAATGGAATATTAATCAGCCATAAAAAGAAATGAAATTGAGTTATTTGTAGTGACATGATGGACATAGAGGCTGTCATACAGAGTGAAGTAAGTCAGAAGGAGAAAAACAAATACCATATGCCAACACATATATATGAAATCTAAGAAAAAGAAAAAAAAGAAATGGTTCTGAAGAACCTAGGAGCAGGACAGGAATAAAGATGCAGGCATAGAGAATGGACTTGAGCACACCGGTAGGGGGAATGGTAAGATGGGATGAAATGAGAGAGTGACATGTACTTAAATGTACTACCAAATGTAAAATAGCTAGTGGGAAGTAGCTGCATAGCACAGGGAGATCAGCTCAGTGTTTTCTGAACACCTAGAGGGGTGGGATATGGAGGGAGGAAGGTAGACACAAGAGGGAGAAGATGTGGGGATATATGTGCAGCTGATTCACTTTGTTATAATGCAGAAACTAATGCACCATTGTAAAGCAATTATACTCCAGTAAAGATGTTAAAAAAAAAAAAAGTTAGTGGCAAATGGCAAGACTAGAGGAATTCCTGAAAACAACTTTATATTTGGGTCTGCAAGCAGCATCTCTGTCATCTAGCTATATAGTACATGAAATGACAGGAAATTGTATGTGTGCTTTCTTGCTATGTTTTGCTTTTCATTGTTTGTCATTTAGCTTTCTCTTCTAGATTGTAAAATTAAACAGGAAAATCTTCTCCAGTCTGATTATTATTTTAGTTAAGATGGGTGTATTTATATGAATGAGAAAATATAACCTTGTATGCTAATTTAGAGAAAATCTTTAATGTAATTCAGGTCAAGGAGATTCAACCAGAGAGGTTTTACCAGATGTTAAGAACCATTCAAAGTGACTTCCATTTTATATGTTTATAAATGTGTATGATATTATTTTATTGTTCTGTCAGAAATATTAAAAACATAAATCATCTGAAATGAAGCCTAAAGAAAAATGCAAATGTAGTTTACCATATTGGCTAAATGAAATACAAAGAAATGCATTAAATCTTTTAAGGGGTTGATGGTGATATCTAAATTGCTATGATTTCTGTTGCATTCCAGTAGTTATAGTTAAGGGAAAAAAAGATGGTTTAATCTAATTAAATGTGCTATGCACTTTCCAAAACGAGAAGATGCCCTGCAATTAAATAATTATGGTTAGCATTTTTCAAAGAGTGACCTTAAAATATAATTTCCTCTCATTCTAGTGTTACTCAAAATGACAAACAATGTCAGAATGAAAAGCACACCTATTAGGTGGGATGTTATTTTTTCTTTGAGTCATCTGGCCTTTATTTTTTTAAGTGAATTCTATTTTAGAAAGAGAGGGACTATATTTGTTTATGTTTATAATGTGCAATGGAATTTCTTTCTTTGATTCCAATAGAGACCACAGTGTTTGCTAGAATAAGAGTTTTTATTTTTTTCACTTATGAGATGTTAAAGAACATTCACAGAGAAGAGCTAGAAATTAAAAGATAAAATTCAATGTGAAAAGTAATTGGTCTGTAATTTAGGACATTTGAAAACCTAAATTTTATTTAATAGCATTTCCTGAAACACATTATATTATCACATCTTCATTTTGCAGTTTCAAAAATCTTGTTAAAATCTATTCAATAAAGGTCTTGTACCTTGCTGGCTTATTCATTGCAACTAATTTTTAAAAGTAATGAATTTCTGCCTTCCCTATGTAAAGGACTCAGCTGATGGACCAGTTATCCCATGATTATTATGAGATGGCAGAAGTAATTGTGTAATTTTCTTCTAAGTTAGGAAAATACGCTTTAGCACATCATGATACTCTTCAAAAAAAAGTTGAAAACACTACATTATATATTTTACCCCTATTTCTCCAAACACAAAACTTAAGAAAATACTTATGGGATTTTAGATATTTATATAGCCTATTAATATTAACTCAAGTCTATATTACACCAGGGATAATTTTCATCAATAACTTCTGGGGATTTTACATTTCCAGATATTGGCTGGAAAGCATGCTGATTAAAGTGACCTGATGTGAGTATCAGTACAGTTTTCACTATCAGCATTTTCACTAACATTTCTCTGTCCTTGAATCATCAAATTCTTCTTTGGTCTCTTTTACCTAAAGCTTTTTTTCCTTGCCTATTTTGATTATTTAAGTTATTATGTGTTTTTTCTATTTATATTTGGTCTTGTAAGTACTACATTTTCCTTTACAGGTCATATTTGCAAATATTAATTTTCAAGCTTAATATGGTTATTTAAATTAATTTGAATATAAAATTAACTGTTAAGTAGAGGTGGAGTTTGTTGCATAAACACCATTAATATGAGAGATGAAGTGTCAAGAGTTTGTTCATTTTTCTTTTGCTCATCTCCTCTTCACCAGCTTTCTTTCACAAAGTTCTACCCTTTACCAAGATCTGTGTAATGAAGATTTGAAAAAAAAAAAGTAAAAATTGGTCTAGACCTCTAGAAGCAAATATCATTCAAGCAGAGTGATGCCAAGTTTAAAATCTAGACTCCACTTATTTTTTAAAAATTACACTCACAGCATCTACAAAAATTAGCATTGCAGGTTTCACTATTTGGATTTGACCTACTCTCCAAATGGATTTTTACAACAGGCATAATAAAATAATAATTGCAAAGGCATTGCACAGCTGAGTGAAAATGTTAGAAATGTGAAAGGCAGCCAAAGGACTAAAAATTAAGCAAGAGATTGGAGGTAAAAAAAACAAAATCGAGACTAATATGTACATTTAAAATAGACACACACACACGTAAACTCATTCTAACAAAAAATTAACAGCTAGTTAACTTGCTATTGACCAATTTTGTTGACATTGGAAGAATAATATTTTTTTTTCTGAATTCAGCTCAGTATTAAAATGATTAGTACGTGTAGAAGACGCCTGTCAAACTTGTGATCTTCTCTAATGGACTGAGAGGCATAGTAAAGATCATAAGCTTTTCTTTTAACATTTCCTGCGAATACATTATGGCTTCAAACTTCAGTTTGGGAAAGCAAACTGAAGTTTTGCTGTAGAGTGACAGGACTTAGTCAACCATGTCATTCAAAGGAACTGAGAAAATGAAAGGAGATTTTATACTCATTTGCATGACTCCTCCTCTCATATAATATTAGTATCCAAATTCTTGTGTCTTATTTATCTGCTATTCTACAAGTATCCATTATATAAAAGTTTAATAATAACACCAAGAGTATTCTTATTTGCAATCATCAATTTTATAAATAAATACTAACACTTTGGATTATTTTAACACCTGCTCAAATACTGAAAGCAAGCAATATTTTTATCCTTACTTGTGAGTAAAATTAATACATCACGTAATGTGTGGTAGGTAGAATTCTAAGGTGGCCCAAAAGCTTCGTATTTATATGTTGTGTATACTTACTTCCCCTTGACTGTGGGCAAGCCTATAAATATGTTGAAATATTGCCTTTGAGATTAGGTTACTAAACAGTTGACTTGGAGTTAATAAAAAAGAGATATTTTCCTAGGTGTGTCTGACCTAATCAGGTGATTTTGGAAAGAGACATGATTTACTCCTGTCTTTGAAGGTGTAGTCTCCATGAGTTCCACAGCTGCAAGATAACATATTCTTTCAACAAACATGTGAGTTTGGGAGAGAGCCCTGAGCCTCAAATGAGAATGCATTCCCAGCAGACACCTTAATTTCAGCCTTCAGAGACACTAAGCAAAGAACCAAGCTAAGGCTTATCTACATTTCTGTCACCATAGGATTGTGACATAATAATTGGTCATTGTTTTAAGTACTGGTAATTTGTAACACAACAAATACATGACGTTTTGTAATACTAATATCAAATTTAGGGGAATAGTTATTATTTTTTGGAGGGAAGGTGTTCATAGACTTTTGCAGCTTCTTTGGCATGGAAGGATGCCCAGAACATACAAACGATCTCTCTCTCTCTCTCTCTCTCTCTCTCTCTCTCACACACACACACACACACACACACACACACTCTCTCTCATATACTTTCTTGAAAACTAGAATGCAATTGCATTGGAACACATTCGGTTCTCGGGGTTTAAGCAAAAGCTGGAAGCTTATTTACTTCAGTTTTTTTTTTCTTTCCTTCTAGCTAGTAATCCATGGCAGTGTGCAATAATATGTAGCAATTTTAAAATATTATATTGCTTTGTATATTTCCATGGGATTTATCATCCTTTATTTTCCAGTTTCCTTACCTTGACTGATTTGAATTTTGAACAGAAGTCAATGTCTTCCTGACTTACCATTGTATTCTGAGACACTAAGTAAAAGATTTTGAAATAATAAATTTTTGATAGATATTGTTTAAGAGAAGATAAGTATCACAGTAAATATTTGAATATCTTCTATATGTGAAATGATATATAGAATAAATATCTATATCTATCTATATATCTTAATATATAAAATAGTTTTCTCATAATAGTACTGAGATTTGACTATCCTAATCATAACTCTTCACCGCACTCACTATATTTCACTAGAAGCTATAACCACTATAGATTTTGAGATCCTGTATGTCTCACCTACTTTTATGCCTGCTTCATGGTAGGTATTCAATTCATGACAATTGAGGGCTATTTGAACCTACATTTACCTCTCTTTGTTTAAAAATCCTAATTAAACTGTCAAAGAAATATATAAATAAGGAAAGTGAGAAAAATGTGCAGGGTAATATTAATGGTCACACAACAATGAGGAATTTTGGAAACTAAGTATAAAGAGAAAATGCTAAATTTACAGTGGAAGAGCACAGTAGATAACACATCAGTAACACAATCAGCAAAGTTAATATTAAAAATAATAAGATATATCTACACTTTCTGTCTCTGATAAGATGCATTGAGAAAGGCACATCATAATTTCTTGTTAAAAATGAATAGCCTTAATCTAATCATGAGAGCACATCACATAAACACTAACTAATGGACATTCTACAAAATATATATATATATATATATATATATATATATATACACACACACACATACATACATAAGTGGGAATCTAGAGAAATTCAAATAAGGTCTATTGATTAGTTAATAGTCTTAGGTTAAGGTTAATGTCTTGATTTCCAAAATTGTATTATCTCCATGTAAAATATTAACATTAGGGAAAGCAAACGAAAGATATATAACTCACTTTATTATTTTTACAACTTTTCTAAAAGTCTAAAATTATCTAAAAAAATAGTTAGGGACCAACTCATCATGGAAGTGTAGACTCAAGTGGTAATCTAGATGCATTGTGGTTACATTTCCATTTCTAAGAACAAAGAAAGAATCTGTAAGTTTCTTGACTGAAAACCAAATAGAGCCAAATAAGATATATTAAAAAAAGAAAGAAAACCAAATTAGCATTCCTTTTCTATTATTCTATACACATGAATTCACTTTTTAAAGAGTTGTGAGGAAAAAACATGTGTCCCTAAAATATATACTTCAAGGAAAACTTTTGCATTAGGTTTCTAACTTGTCTAATGATCTTGCACCATACAACCAAATTTCTTCTCGGCAACCATGTGACTTCTAAAATGCAATTTTGTTATTTTCTTTCTCAAAGCTTTTCTATTTTACTATTGACCAGAAGTCCAGTGTGTTAAATATTTGTTATATAGCTTGTGCTATGGGGCCCAGATCTTGTGGCAGTCCAGTTACGAATGCAGTTTCTATGTTCAGAGAATTTCTTTGTCCACTCTTCACTACAGTGTTGAAAAAATCTGCCTGGACTTGCTTTCTCATCATCTTCTGTGCTCTGTGACATGTGATCATGTCTGCCAGTGAGATGAATTAACTCAAATGATATCACTTATATGTTCAATCTAAAATATGACACAAATGAACTTATCTACAATACAGAAACAGACTCATAGACACAGAGAACAGACATGTGGTTGCCAACGGGGAGGGATGGATTGAGAGTTTGTGGTTAGCAGCTGCAAACTATTATATACAGAATGGATAAACAACTAGGTCCAACTGTACATTACAGGGAACCATATTCAATATTCTGTGTTAAAACATAATGGAAATATATATATATATATACAAATCACTTTTTGGTACAGTAGAAACTAACACAACATTGTAAATCAAAACAACAAAAAAAAAAACAAACAAAAAACAAATATGGAATAGATACACCAAAAAAAGAAAGAATCCTCAGAAACTCCTCTGATGTTGATAATGCCAACAACTTGTCTTTGTTGTACAATCAGCAGTAGAGATAGTCATACGAGTGATGTCATTGTTAAGGGCTCAGGGTCACTGGTGTTGATTGGTTATCTTGTGTCTGTGCTAAATAATGGCAAAGGTATCTTGTCAAAAAAATTCTCACACTGACTCTCCTTGTGTCTGAGACTGATGTTTAGCCCCGCCCCCCAGAAGATTTGATGGTTTTAAAGTACACAATATATTTATGAAAGCATCCTTTTTTGCTTAAATTTGCCTGATTTTGCTTGCTGTTTGTGACTAAGATTCAGATTCCATTAACTTTTCCATTGTGCTTTCAAAAAATACTTCTTCAAAACATTTCAAAGATTTGAATGAGCAAAGTAGTAGACAAGAATTTGAAAAATTTAACAAAATAAAAATTGTCATGACAGAAACAATGGCTTAAAGTTAACTCTTTATCACTCTTTATTGTGATTTTTCTCAGTATCTCAAGTTTAAGCACCTGGTTAGCCAGTAACAGGGGTTCATTGCTTTACCTTTCCTTAAGTGTAAACCCTTATCAAAAGAACCTTACTTAGCAGGCCAGGAGAAAATAAAATAAAGCAAGAAATAAAATAATTGATTTCCTAATATAATGTCTATAATTTAACACTAAATTAATTTTAACTGAATAGTTTTTAGCATGACTACACCTCATTTTCTAACTTATTTAAACCATCTCTTGATATATGAAAGGGAGAGTAGAAGAATAACTATTCCATTCAGGTCTGCTTCTATGCTGTCTCTCTAGCTATGCTCACCCAAATAATTGTTTAGTTCAAGTATGTATTTTACTGCTACACTGTATTTTCTTGGTAATTCTCAAATTCAGCTCTTTCCAGAGATTTTTCTGTGGGAAAATGGACTTTTCTGAGTAAAAGATTATTTTTATCTGTATTAGCATACCCTGTACTTATTTTACATATAAAGTTTTCCCTTTTTTTGTCTGTAATTACCTTTGCATCTGTCTCTCCAGAATTACAAATTTCAATATAGCCTGTAGACTTTACTTCTGACATTTTTTATTATTTTGTTGATTCTTAAAAATTGGTTCTGTCATTTGGTAAAATCTGGCTGAATCTCTTCATGTCAGACTCGTAAGTGGACCTCATCTCTCTAGTAAGTGTATAACTTCACTTACAGTCATTTGTCCATTATATCAGGTCTTGAAGAACTCAGAGAAAGTCTCTGTGGTTTCTTGTTTTAATATTTCTGTTGCTTTGTTTGTATGATATTTCAATGTATTTTATTATTTTTGATATAGATAATATAATTATCAGATCAGTTCACTGCTAGATAAATTACATTTGTGTGTGCTTGACATTATTGAATTGTTCACTGTACATTATTGCCTGTTATATTTTCAACAACTCTATGAAATAAGTATTATCATTACTTGTTTTTGTATCAATGAAGATGGAGATCTTGAAGTGATTTCTTAATGAGTATATTGGACAAAATTTCATAAATAGGTAGTAGACTTTTTTAAATTCCAAAATTCTTTCCACTTATTTCCTACTCCTCAGTGAGGACTGACTTCACAATCCATCTCAAGGGTTCTGAAGTCAGTCAGTCAATAATTACTCAGACCATGCTAAGTAGTTTTACTTTCACTGTAGTTTACCACAATCCACCAAATTAAACCAAGGACATAAGTCTTGAGAGAGAACAGGGTTTCTTGGTGCCTCTCTTGCTCTACTTAGGGGTAAGCCCAGTCTGAGCAGTCCATTTTGTGTTGGGAATCCAATGAGTCAGGGATACCTGGAATCCCAAGCTTACTGACGTTTGTACCCTATTAGACTGAGATAAAGGGATGGGAAAGGAGAATCCATCACACAAGGGTTCTGCCCAATTATGATAATAACAATTTATTTCATGAACTAGTAGTATAAGCTAAATGATTTTATGTTTTATTTCTTACTGTGTCAACAGGTTTGCCTAAAGAGGATTTTGTGCCATAGGGCTGGTCATGACCTACCACACTATTTTTCAGTATTTAGTTAATATTTACTTTCTACACAATTTCTCATTACCTCATTGTCTTTAATTTGTGTTGATTTGATTACTATGTATCTCAGTATGTTCCTCTTTGGGTTTATTCTGCCTGGAACTCTCTGTACTTCCTTGACTTGGGTGACTGTTTCATTTCCCATGTTAGGGAATTTTTCAGCTATTATCTCCTCAAATATTTTCTTAGGTCATTTCTCCCTCTCTTCTCCTTCTGAGACCCCTATTATGTGAATGTTGGAGTGTTTAATGTTGTCTGAGAGGTCTCTTAGACTGTCTTCATTTGTTTTCATTCTTTTCTCTTTATTCTGTTCCATGGCAGTGATTTCCACTGCTCTGTCTTCCAGCTCACTTGTCTGTTCTTTTACCTCAGTTACTCTGCTATTGATTCTGTCTAGTGTATTTTTCATTTCAGTTATTATATTGTTCATCTCTGTTTGTTCTTTAATTCATCTAGGTCTTTGTTAAACATTCCTTGCATCTTCTGAAACTGTGCCTTCATTCTTTTCTCTGAGATCTTGGATCATCTTCATTATCATTACTCTGAATTTTTTTTTTTTTTTTTTTTTTGGTAGACTGCACATCTCCACTTCACTTAGTTGTTCTTCTGAGGTTTTATCTTGTTCCTTCATCTGGGATATATTCCTCTGCCATCTCAGTTTGTAGACGAAACTTTCTGTGATTGTGGTATCTGTTCTGCAGGCTGCAGGGTTGTAGTCCTTCTTGCTTCTGCTATCTGCTCTCTGGTGGATGAGGCTGTCTAAGAGGCTTGTGCAGGCTTCCTGGTGGGAAGGTCTAGTTCCTGACCCCTGGTGGGTGAGTTGTGTCTTGTCCCTCTGGTAGGCAGGACCATGATCAGGAAGACTTTAAGCACCCTGTCTGCTGACTGATGGGGCTGTGTACCCACCTTGTTGGTGGTTTGGCCTGAGGCATTCCAGCACTGGAACCTACAGGCTGTTGGGTGGAGTTAGGCCTTGGGGAAGAAATAGCAGCCTCTAGCAGGGCTTACTCCAAAGAGTTCTCACCAGAATTTCCACTGCCAGTATCTTTGTCCCCTCAGTGAGCCACAGCTGCCTCCTGCCTCCATGGAGACACTCCAGTATTAGCAAGTAGGTCTGGCCCAGTCTCTTATGAAGTCACTGCTTTCTTTCCTGGGTCTTGGTGTGCACATGAACTTTTGCAGACCTTACAAAGTTGGAGTTTCTCTTTCTCCTAGTCCTGTGGAATTCCTGTGATCAAACCCAGCTGGTCTTCAAATCCAGAATCTCTGGGGGCTCCTCCTCCTGCTGCCAGACCCCTCTGGCTGGGAAGCCTGATGTGAGATTCAGGACATTTACTCCTCTGGGAGAACTTCTGTGATATAATTATTTTCAGGTATGTGGGTCCCCACCCAGCAGGTATGGGATTTGATTTTATTATGCTTGTGCCCCTTCCTACCATTTTGTTGTGGTTTCTTCTTTGTCTTTGCATGTAGGGTATCTTTTTTGTAGGTTCCAGTGGGTTTTTATTGTCAATTGTTGTTCAGGAGTTAGTTGTGATTTTGGTGGTTTTGTAAGAAAGGGTAAGCTAATATCCTTCTGCTTTGCCATCTTACCAACCAAAATCTCTCTCATTATCTCATGATGTTAAAAGTGAAAAAAATATTTTTCTACCAGCCTAGTTACCTAGTCACATTTTGTAGTAAATATATATATATATATATATATATATATATATATATACTTAAATAATGTACTACCTTTTATAAACAGTAGTACTTTACAGTGTATTGTATATATTTTTTCATGTAGCATATCTTTAAAAAATTCTGTATCTACACATATGTATATACTTCTGCAAGTATTTTAAAGGTTTTCTAACTCCAGCTTATAAAAATTGATATGATGTAATTAATTAATGTTCTACTAATGAATGTTTAGACAAATTATGAACTTAGCATCCTTTTACATTCAAAATTTTCATTCCCCCATTTTTTATATATTCCTATGTGTGGTTTAATTTTTATTTGTTACATTGGCAATGTTGGAACTCATATTTCTTATAAAGTAAACTCTGAGTATTTTTTCCCTGATTTTAAGAAAAGAGTGAATATTTATTTATTTTAATTCAACTTTGTAATTTCAGTATTTTTTAAAGTTAAAATATGGACTTTCTTTAGTGAACAGAATTATCCAAACCCCCAAATATATGGTATTTTATCTTCAGGTTATCAGTTCTACCCCTTGCCACCATCTATTTCAATTATGTAGATATTCCTACAACAGTTATAATCCAGTGTCCTAAGATCACAGTTATAGAACTTTGAGTGACAAGATTTATTAAGTAAAAGAGTTTAACTTATAATACCACTTCATATCAACCAACTGAATTTTAGTTTAATTTGTTTATCTCTGATAAAATTGTATTCAAAAAATAGGTGGTTTTATCAAAGAATAGTCAACAGTGAAGCTAAGCTGGAAACAGAGAAGCCATAAAAGAAGAGATTTCCACCACCAGTTAATGTAGTTCTTAAAGCCCAGATAAAAGATGTGGCCAAACCTATAAATAACACTAATTAAGTTTGATTTACACTTAAAAATTTATGTTCATTTCAGCAAAATTATTAACTTTTTATCATATTAAAGAAGAAGGAAATTTTGCATCACCAAGAAATGGAGAAAGTGATCAAAACCAAGCTCTATTCTGGTTTTTGTTTAAGGCATTAGGTTAAGAAATTTATTAATATCTATTAAATAATTTCATAGAAAATATTAAAACAATGAAAATCAACAATTTCCTTAAAATTTACATTTTAATTTGGTAACTCTATTTTACTTTTAAAAAGCTTTCTAAAATTCTTTCAGAACACAGAGCACTTTTACATCTTGTATCATCTTTTTATCAGTCTGATACATAGGTTATGAAGCTCATACCTCCATTTCACAAATGAGTGAACTAAAATACTTAGATACTAATTGTTTATAGCTAATTAAGAGCTAAAAATAAAATTAATTGTTTTCAGAGGCAAGATTGGAGTGTGTGTTTCTGAGTGCCCAGTCTTCAAAATTTGCCAACAAACCATTTCATCTCTGATAATAAATCATTCTATTTTTAAACTTTTCTTTGAAATAATTTTAGACCTACAAAAATGTTGAAATTATAATACAAATAATTACTATATATATTTATGTTTAAGATATATTTTATTTTTAGATCAGTTTTAGGTTACAGAAAAATTGCTATGATAGTACAGAGACCCCCATATGTCTGGCAGCTAATTTCCTCCAGTACTACCAAATTACATTAGTATACATTGTTATAATTAATGAACCAATTAATGAACACATTATTATTAAGCAGAGTCTATCCTTTATATTTTACCTAATATGCTTTTTCCAGGATCCCATCCAGGAAAATACATTACATCTAGTTGTCTTGTCTCCTTAGGCTCCTTTTGGCTGTGACCAATTAAAAAATAAACATTCTTTGCTTTTGATGGCTTTGACAAGTTTGAGGATTAATGGTCATGTATTTTGTAGAATGTCCCCCAATTGGGATTTATGTGATATTTTTTTCATGATTAACCTGGAGCAATGTGTTTTGGGGAAGTAGACTAGAAAGGTACAGTGCCATTTTTATCAAGGGCACAT
The DNA here is from genome assembly GCF_963924675.1 of Phocoena phocoena. NCBI lineage: Eukaryota > Metazoa > Chordata > Mammalia > Artiodactyla > Phocoenidae > Phocoena > Phocoena phocoena. The sequence goes on along the minus strand of NC_089235.1, from coordinate 26,702,041 downwards.
GCTATCAGTGTGACTTATCACTGTTAATGTTAAACATCACTTGGCTGAGGTAGTGCTTGGCAGATTTCTCCAATGTAAGGATATTCTTTTTTCATTTACCCCTTTCTGTATTCCACTTTTTGGAAGGAAGCCACTATGCACAGTCCACACTTAGGAAGTTGGGAGTTATACTTTTACTCCTTAAGGGTGGGGAGTATTTACACAAATTATTTGGAATTTTTCTACACAGATTTGTCTCTTCATCCAATTTATTTATTATATAATTTATTTATATCAGTATTGGATATTCATTTTATAATTTGGGTTTAATCCAGTACTATTTATTGTTCAAAGTGTTCCAGTTTTGGCCATTGGAAGCTTTTGCAGTTGGCTCCATTTGTAGCCTTTGCAGTTGGCTCCATTTGTTGGTGTGTCAAGAAATATTTGATATGCCCATAAATAATTGTTATTGTTGTGTTTTAATTTTTTAAAGCATATCATATTTTCTGGCACTACAAGATGATTAAGGCTCATTTTATATATTTTCTACCTCAGTTTTAAAATCAGGCCAAAATCCACAAATGTTCATATTTTGTAACTATACTATACTTTATCATTCTCTCTCTTTCTCTCTTCTTCTCTCTGTCTTCTCTCTCCCTGTCTCGAATGTTTTTAATAATCTTCCCAACAACGTTTGCAATTGATTTCTCAGTATATTTTATAATATTTCTCAAAATAAATATTAACATTTTTATTTGAATTGAAAAATATCACCACCTAATCTATAGGCCTCATTTATAATTACAAATTTTTTCTTATAATATCTTTTACAAAAAAATACAATAATATTTCTTAGTTCAGGATTGAATTGGGAATCTCTCATTGCATTGATGACATTGTTTTTGTTAGTAAGCTTAAATCTGGAGCAGTTTCACAGTCTTTTTTTTTTTTTTTTTTTTGTCTTTTATGATCTTGTCATTTCTGAATTATATGAGCTTTTATTTTGTAGACTGTCCCTCAATTTGGGTTAGTCTGATATTTCCCCATGATAAAATTATGGTTAACAATTTTGGCGAGAATTGCACAGAAGTGATACATTATGTCCAGAGCTACCAGATTTTTTTTTCATTATGGTGATATTAATTTTAATTATTTCTCTGTTACTTCTCAACAGCAAATTTATTATTTTTCTCCTTGTAGTTAAAAAATGCCATGTAGGGAGATAATTAAATACTATGTAAGTATGTTATTTGTAACTAAATTCCCATTTACTAGTTTTAGATTCATTAAAGATTTATGTACCTGAAAATTTAGTTACTATGTTGATTATCAAAATGTGATTTTCTAATTCCTTCAGCATTTTGCATTTCATTATAATGAATAATTTTCTTTCTCTTCTATGTCCTTGTTTATTTATATGATTATGTGAATGTAGACTCATGGATTGATAAAATGGTTCAAATCCATTACTGCAATAATTTGTTTTAAAGCTCAATTTGTTTCTGGTTTATCAAATGGAAATTTATCCAAGATAACACCTATATAATTTAATATTTCCAGCTGATTTTTATATAATAGTATCTCAAGTACTGATTTCTAAGAAGTTAGAGATACAAAATTATGACCAAGATATGAATCTTTCCCCTTACCAATAAATTATTAAATGTTTAAATTGTATTAAATAAACAATAAAGCAAGAATAGGATGTTAAACAAAATTTTAACTAAACATAATTGCTAGAAAATCCTTATATTATTTTAGTCAACCTAGATATACTAGCTAGAAGAATAATTTTTTTTTAGCTTTGTTTTCTTAAGAAAACAATCTTAAAAGAATTGACTGAGATGATTAAATTAAATTTTCAACCTGGGGCTACATTTTATGTGAAAACTTCAAATGAAGGGTTATGAATTTCTTCAACCTATATTTATCAAGCTCAAATTTCTCTAGACTTCATTTGGAGGAGACTTTGTATAGTAATAACTACCGAGCTTAGTGAATATCTGTGATTTCTGAAGGTAATCATCTCTCCTGCTTTAGTGCCTCCCTGCTGTGTTCAATGAATTCAGAGCAATGGGTGATGATGGCTAAATAATTAATTCAGCACAGGAAATCTGAGTGGATTTTTTTTTCTTATTGTCGTTGTTTGTTTAAATTGATGTACAAATAGAGGATTTTAAAAAAGAAATCAAGAAACACATCTTATTGCAAAAAAAAGTTTATCAGTGTTCATAACTTTTATGATGCTTTGGCCAGAGTCCTTGTTGAGTACTTTAACAAAAATAAAATAGTAAAAGTTTGGATCTTCCCTTCTATGTTGTCATTATATGCAGATGACATGATATTCTATATAGAAAACCTTAGAGACTCCACAAAAAAACTATTAGAACTGATAAACAAATCTAGCAAGTCAGCAAGATACAAGATCAACATCCAGAAATCTGTTGCACTTCTTTACAGTAACAATGAAACATTAGAAAGAGAAATAAGAAAATAAAATCCCTTTTAAAATTGAAAAAAAAAAAAAAAAACCTAGGAATAAACCAGGCTAAAGAGGTGAAAGAATTAGAAAATTGAAAATAAATAAAAGAAATGGAAAGATATTCCATGCTTTTGGATTAGAAGAATTATAATTGCTAAAAGGGCCATACTGCCCAAAGCAATCTACAAATTCAATGTGGTCCCTATCAAATTACCCATGACACTTTACACAGAACTAGAACAAATAACCCTAAAATTTAAATGGGATCACAAAATACCCAGAACTGCCAAAACAATCCTGAGGAAAAAGAGCAAACCTGTATACATAACCCTCCCATAATTCAGACAATTACTACAAAGCTACAGTAATCAAAACAGGGTAGTATTGGCAAAAAAACAGACCTACGGATCAATGGAACAAAATAGAGAACCCAGAAATAAAGCCACACATCTACAGTCAATTAATCTTCAACAAAGGAGGCGAGAATATACAATGGAGAAAAGAGAGTCTCTACAGCAAGTGGTGTTGGGAAAGCTGGACAACCACATGTAAATAAATGAAGTTAGAACACTTACATTCTATACAAAAGTAAACTCAGAATGGCTTAAAAATTTAAATATAAGAATAACACCATGAAACACTATGATATAAATCATAGAAATGTTTTCTTAAGTCAGTCTCCCAAGGCAAAAGAAGTAAAAACAAAAGTAAACAAATGGGAACTAATCAAATTTATATGATTTTGCACAGCAAAGGAAGCCATAAACAAAATGAAAAGACAACCCACAGAGTGGGAGAAAATTTTCACAAACAATACGACCAACAATGGCTTAATTTCCAAAATATACAAACAACTTATACAACTCAATATCAAAAAAAAAAAAACCCAATAAAAAAATAGGCAGAACACCTAAATAGACATTTTTCTAAAGAAGACATACAGATGGCCAAAGGTACATGAAAAGATGCTCAGCCTCACTAATTATTAGAGAAATGCAAATCAAAACTAAAATGAGGTATCACCTTACACTGGTCAGAATGGCCATCATCAAAAACCTACAAATAATAATACTGGAGAGGGTGTGGAGAAAAGTGAACACTCCTACACTGTTGGTGGGGATGTAAGTTGGTGCAGCTACTATGGAGAACAGTATGGAAGTTCCTTAAAAAACTAAAAGTAGAGTTAACATATGATCAAGCAATCCCACTCCTGGGCATATATCTGGAAATGTGAAAATGCTAATTCATATATGTACCCCAATGTTCATAGCAGTACTATTTACAATAGCCAAGACATGGATGCAACCTAAATGTCCATCAACAAAAAAATGGATTAAGAATTGTGGTGCAGGGCTTCCCTGGTGGTGCAGTGGTTGAGAGTCCACTGCACCACTGCAACACGGGTTCATGCTCCAGTCCGGGAAGATCCCACATGCCGCGGAGCGGCTAGGCCCGTGAGCCATGGCCTCTGAGCCTGTGCATCCGGAACCTGTGCTCCCTGTGCTCCACAACGGGAGAGGCCACAAGAGTGAGAGGCCCGTGTACCACAAAAAAAAAAAAAAAAAAAAAAAAAAAAAAGAATTGTAGTGCATATACAACAGAATATTACTCAGACATAAAAAAGAATTAAATAATGCCATTTGCAGCAAAATGGATGGACCTAGAGATTATCATACTAAGTGAGTCAGACAAAGACAAATATCATACAATATCACTTACATGTGGAATCTTAAAACATGATATAAATGAACTTATCTCCAAAACAAAAACAGAATCACAGACATAGAAGACAATTTATGGTTACTGAAGAGGAAGTGGGGGAGGGATAAATCAGGAGTTTTGTATGAACAGATACACACTACTATATATAAAATAGATAACTGACAAGGACTCACCGTGTAGCAGAGACAACTATGTTCAATATATTTTAAAACCTATAGTGGAAAAGAATCTGAAAAAGAATATACATATATATATATATATACACATACACACACATATATATATATGAATCATTTTGCTGTACATTTGAGTAACATAATGTTGTAGAACAACTATACTTCAATAAAAAACAGTAAATGTTTAGAAGGTGTTTGCTATGTTTGCTTTATTATACTTTTAATAGAATGTTATTTTAATAGGTACTCCATATTATATACATCTATTCTTTATACAAGGCATTTTTTAAAGATACATACTTGTATGCAATCTCAGTATTTTCAAAATACAACAAAATTATGATATTCTAGTGAGTTGAGAGAAGTAGTCTGCTGTGAGGAAACTGAACTTATGCTAACATTCCTGAATATTGAAGGATGTAACTACGAGGGGCAATCATCCGTGGTTACTAATAACTAAGAGCAAAAAGTTAGAGTGAATCTGGTAAAGAATGTCAGAGTAAGCTCAATGTAACTACTGATCAATGTAACTACTATTTATTTAAAGTAGCATAATATATAAGGAGATTAAGTTCTATATAAATAGAGATGGATAACCATGACAGCTTTGTAGCCACTTTCTCACAGTCTTCATGCATTCAGGGTATTTGCTTGCTCAATAATAAAGTCAGCTAACTTTATATTTATGAATTAGTGGGTCCTGTGCCAAATTTTTTTCCCCAAGACTCCTTGTTAATCTACTCTAAACAATTGAAACCTTTAAGGATTGTGCAAATTATATTAAAGTGTTATTTTGAGTCTGAGTTACGTAAAGCTAACAGATAAAATCAATCACATGGAACTTGTTTTTTTGAAAATATAATCCATAAGGCAACTATCATGTAATCATGGAATGATACATGCTAGAAATGAAGTTAATTTCAAAGCTTTTTGTTCTTTTGCTTAAACATAAAGTATTATTGATGAACCCTTTCTTTCTGAATCATTGATAAAGCAAAGAATGGTGGAAAATATTGGTAAATTCATCTTTACTCCAACATAGAATACTCAATAAGATTTTTCAATCAGACTTACAATTTGTAGATAGGGCTGCAAAATTGCTGTTTCTCCCTTTGGCTCTCAGCACTCTCAAACAACAAGAAGAATAAAAAATAGACATGACAACTTTATCTTCAGTGAAATCCAGAGAAGTTTGAAACCCCAAGCCAAAAAATAGAAGATGTGTGAAAAGCAGATATTATTAAGAAAAAGAGTAAAAGAAAAATACCAATTGTGCTGATCTCAGAAAGCATCAGCATAATATACATTTCATAGATGAGGGATGAAAGAGAAAGAAAAGAACCCATTTTGCAGTGGAGTAGGAGATGTACTGTTTATGAGTTCCCCTGGACTGACTCTGATCTGTAGTGCAGAGAGGAGAGTGATAATTAATAATGGAGGCAGACAGTCTGCATATGTAGAAAGTAGTGTAGCAATTATATGTGATATTGGGGAGAAGAGCTAAATGGTAATATGAATATTCACACAAATTTCTATCTCCATTGACTAATTACACTCAATTATGCAAATTCAACACATTATAAAGGATGCAGCACCTGAAAAACTAGAAAAAGTAAATAGATGTCAAGTATCAATAGAATGTAAGACTATATATAAAAAAAATGTTGCCATAGAAAAGGGCTTGACAAGCTTTCTCTCATGGACAGGATAGTAAATATTTTAACTTTGGAGGTCGTATGATCTCTGTTGCAACTACTCATTCTTGCTATTGTAGTACAAAAGCAGTCATAAACCATATGTAAATGAATAATCATGACCGTTTCTAATAAAACTTGACTTATGAAGAGTGATATTTGATTTATATAATTTGAATTATACAATTCAATCATGAATATTTTTAAACCATTTAAAAGTGTAAAATATTTTCTTAGCTCATAAGCTACAAACAGACAGGCAATGGAAGGGATTTGGCTTGCAAACTAGTTTGTTCACCCCTGGCATAAAGCATATTAAAAATCATGAACAAATATTTCTCCAAAATTTAAATATCAGTTTGTGTATCAAAGCCACTGCTTATATAAAATAGTAACATGAAACAGAAATATAAATAATGAAGAAAAGATATTTTGAGGAAAGAGTAGGTAAAACATAAGCTGGTAAGGTCACAAAAGAAGTGTAAGAAAAATATTATATAAGTGTATCCAAACATAGTAACAGTACAAACAAAAATAAGTATACCTTGCTAAAAATACTAAAAGACATACATGATAGAAATATGAAAAATCAAGTAAAGAAAAGAAAAGGAGTTGGGAAGTATTAGAGGAAATGTGTAGGTAGACAACTTACTTACAATTGAATTTCCTCGAGAAAGAATATGGAATAATAAAACAGGACAATATTTTTGTGGTGATATAATTCTGGTAAATTTTCAAGGGCAGAACATGTAGGGACCCATAGGCCATTGGCTTATTTTCACTCCTGTTTTATTATGAGGCAAAAATAAAAATCAGTGAGTCCAGATGTTGGCCTGAAGGATTGAAAAGGTTGGGTGATATCAAATGGAATTCAGAAAAGGGTAATTACATTATATTTGTGGGGAAAGATGGGAACTGAACTTTTTAAAATCTAATTTGGGGATATATACATTCATGCTTTAAGTTCATTCAATTAATTCATGAAATTCAATTCAATCAAAACATTTGGATAATACTTTCATTACTCTTCACCATATTCAATTTAAAATTTCTCACCCATAGCACAATGGGTTTTAATGAATTTAATGAATTTCATTATCCATAATGATATTCATACCTTGTTATATGGAAAAGGAATGCTCCTAAAGAATATAGCATTTGACAATTCTGTTGAAAATGATTTAAAATTATAGAATATAAAAAAAAACTTGGAAATTGAACTGATATCTATGACTAATTTTTTAACATGATCATGATGTCACAAATATTGACAATAACATGAATATTAGCTAAGTCATTAGGCATCTTTTATTTCAACAGATAATACAGTCATTGAAAACAGTTACACTCCCTCAGTATATTTGCATACGTTTACTAAAATCGTTTATTTTATTAAAATTACTTTATAAAATTTTGTTTTAATATGTTTGTTTCCTGAAAATTACTTTACTATTTTTAAATAGATGACTTTAAATGAACAGTAAAAGGGTATTCAGTTAATACATCTCACATTTTAACAATGTGACCAAAAAAGGTGACCAGCAAAATTTCTGTAAAGTGTTCTATTATCGAGTGTTAATCTTAAAATTCATCTCATAATAGCATCTTTAGGTGTCATTTTCAAATAGTGAAAACTTTAGATTAATAATATCTAATATAATTCTTTTACAAAAAATCTCCTTCATAGAAAATAGAGTAGTAGTTTGTTTTAATTGAAAAATCATTATTCATTCCTCTTAGAGATGATATATATTCAACAGAGGCATTATAATATATCAATTTAAGAGAGATAAATAAATAGTAAGATTCTGGATATAAATTTTAATTCTGGCAACATCAGAATAATTTCAGTTTTTAAAAATATATAAACTTCAAATATAGAATATTCAAAATAGTGATATCCTAAGATTATGGAAAAGTAGACTAGATTTTTTTGGCCTATACATCTTCTACAAATCTCATTCCTTTGCAGTAATATTTTTATAAGGTATTTAATGGAATTTTCCTTCTCCTTCTCTCACTCTCTCTCTCTCATTTATAAGTCAAGAATGAAGAGACATCTTAATACATTTCCTTTCTTTCCATCATGAACCTGGATCAGAATAGGTGATTTTCACTTGAAGATTAACAAATTATAATTCTTAAATAAATGCTTCTTTTGTCCTAATAATTAAAATTTAAGAGGACATGTAGCGTTCAAAATTTTACTGTGAATTCCAAGTTAATTTTTGTTTTTAAAATCCTCCCTCCCCAAATATAGATTTTTATGGGTATATACAAGTTTTAAAATAGTATGGTGTGGTAAAATCATGTTCTATAAATATAAATATCGCTTGCTTGTAAGGTCAAAATCTATGGGCTTAATATATAATTAGAAAAATATTATATGTCAGCTGAAGCTGATATTATTATGCTTGCTGATCTCAAGATCCCCCAAAAATCAAGAGTATAGAAGTCTATTTTTATGACAGAAGCTCTTTTTAGTTCCCAGAATAATTTAATTACAATGTGACTAAATAATTTAAAAAAGGAGGACCATGTTAATGAATTGGAATTTCAAATAGAGCAAGTATCAAGTATATGCCTTGCAAGGAAGCAAATAAAATATTAGGCATTCATGAAAGTAGCAATTACAGCAGTGGGATCTAAATCAAGTTATATTGACAAAACACTAAAAAATACAGAATATTATTTAAATGAGATTCCATTGAAGACATCAAAGCAAAAGGAAAGCATTAACCATTTTAAAATATATTTGATGTGAATTATAATGTTTTCTAAATTGTATAAGTGAGTAACCTGAGAAATAATAACTGTGATAGCTATTCTATCTTTAGTAGCTTGTATACTTTTCCTGGGAATATAGATAAGAATATAAACAAAATAGTGATTCAATGCCTGACATTTGGGACTGTTTAACTTTTAAATTATTAGCATGTCTACTATATTTTCAGGCAATTACTGCTTTTTTAAAAAAAAACCTTTCTGACAACTTAATGTTTAAGTAGGATTTTTCACCATGTCATATGACCATTACTTGGGGTGGGAAAAGAGGATTGCATTGGGGGAAGAGTTTAAGCTATCTCAGAGAGGGAAGGGAAGGCTGCCACCTTGAACAGCCATTTTACTTTTGCTGTATATTCATATAAATTCTTAGCAACTTTTGGGTCTCCTCTAAAAAAATGCTTTGTTCATTTATTTGGTACAATAGTCTGAACTTTTCCTTCTGCCGCTTAAAATTTTATTTTCTCTTGAAAATTATTTTATTTGAATATGATGCTGAATCATCATTGACAGATTCAGAAAAGAACAATATTCTATTGCAATATAACATTGGCCCAGCAGAGCCTGAGAGTCTGGACTTATTTATTAATTCCTCTCCCATCTCAAACTGTCCACAGAATCTAGTTCCATGAGTTGATTTATTGGAGAGCATTGGTTTTCCACTCTGGTAATTCTAACACACCATTTTTATAACATATTTCTTGAATTCCACCTTTACTGTCCTGAAATTAAATTCACAATAGTATAATGTATCTACAAATATACTTTAAAAATGAATAATATAACTGTACTACAAAGGAGAAATGCAACAAAGGCAATTTACAGTGAACTAATAGGTATTCAATATTTAATGCTTGGTTAAAACTCCACAAAAGACCTAATGAGGTAGTCATATGCTTGCATCAATATGCAGAGTCACCACAGAGAAGATGTCAATAAAAGTAGACAGATATAGATTTGTTTTATTGATGACCCTCATACAATAAGTGTTTCTGTTCATGGCATGTTTACATAAAGGTAAAGAGCCAAATAATAGTCTTAGGTAGACTCATTGTATTTGCTTTTACTTAGGAAAAAATCATTGATGTTTACAACTGTGCAAACTGTGCAAATGTTTTGATTGTAAAATATAGTTAGGGTATAGACTTAGATAATTATAAACAGATTTTTCACAAATTTGAAAGCCCAGCAGGACATGTGAAAGTCACATGGGTTAAGGGGTGATTCTTTGTAGTGCCTGACATTCTGTATGACATTGGCACTCAAGTTCCCTGTAGTTTTCTACGCAGATCATTGTGATAACAAAAATGCCACCATTCTCAAATAATCTGAGCATCCCTAAGGAGGAAGCACTGGCATAGGGCACTTGACTGGCAAGATTGTTTGTGCCTGAGGTCTGGAGATAAAGACAGAAGCAGTGGAGAGAGGATGGAGGTGTCTCCTGAAGAGACACCTTCAGCAACTAAATATGTGCTCTACAAAGCAAAAAGCTGAAGTCAGAATGTTCATCATCAAAAAATCTACAAACAATAAATGCTGGGGAGGGTGTGGAGATAAGGGAACCCTCTTGCACTTTTGGTGGGAATGTAAATTGATACAGCCACTATGGAGAACAGTATGGAGGTTCCTTTATAAAACTAAAAATAGAACTACCATCTGACCCAGAAATCCCACACTGAGTATATACCCTGAGAAAACCTTAATTCAAAAAGACACATGGACCCCAAAGTTCATTGTAGGACTAGTGACAATAGCTAGGACATGGAAGCAACCTAAATGTCCATCGACAGATGAATGGATAAAGAAGATGTGGCACGTATATACAATAGAATATTACTCAGTCATAAAAATGAACAAAATTGTGGCATTTGTAGAGATGTGAATGGACTTAGAGTCTGTCACACAGAGTGAAGTCAAAAAGAGAAAAACAAATATCATATATTAATGCATTTATGTGGAATCTAGAAAAATGGTACAGATGAACCTACTTGCAGGGCAGGAATTACAAATGCAGACATAGAGAATGGATGTGTGGAAATGGGGAGAAAAGGTGGTGGGATGAACTGGGAGATTAGGATTGACATATATACCCTACCAAGTATAAAATCAATAGTTAGTGGGAACCTGCTGTATAAAACAGGGAGCTCAACTCGGTGCTCTGTGGTGATCTAGATGGGTGGGATAGCGGGGTGGGAGGGAGGTCCAAGAGGGAGGGGTTATATGTATACATATAGCTGATTCACTTTGTTGCACAGCAGAAACTAACACAACATTGTAAAGCAACTATACTCCAATAAAAAATAAATAAAGAGGAGGGACATTAAAAAAAGAAAGAAAATGAAGTTGTCAGACTGAAAATACAAACATAAACAGCTCTTATTTATGACTCAGATGGCAAATTTGGTGTAGTTGGGGATAGATCAATTTCTTCAGAAATTCATTTCCCTCCAATACAGTGATAACAGAAGAGAATGCAGTATTCCTTTGGTGTATAAAGGATGCTGCCAACTTTATAGGATAGTGCTCTACAAGAGATAGTACTCTAGGAAGAGAATTAGCAGGTGTTCTGTAGTCTAAAGTCATGTCCTAGTATACAGATATGAAAGAGGAGGTCGGAGCAAAACTATCCACAGGAATATCACAAAATAACTGAGAGAGATATTCAGGTGGCTTGAGGACCTACAGTTGAGGAATATCAAGCAAGCAAAAATTGAGTAGTAATGTTAATATGGCTTCATATGTACTAGAAGCTGATAGTCTCTGATAAATTTCCAGTTATGTTGGTTTAATTAATTGAAAACTTGCTTTATATCCCTTTGACTTATTTTCATCAATGTGTACCTGTGTGTGTGCATGCATGTGTGTGTGTGTGTGTGTGCCAGTACCTTCTTAGTTTCTGGCGCTGCAAGATGTTGCAGGCTTATGTTGTAAATTTTCTGCTCCAGTAGTAGAATCAGAATTTCTCCAAGAATCTCTGATTATTTTATTGGAGAATGATATTAGAAATCAAGATAAGGGTTCTAGGTGTGCTCAAGGTGTCTTCTTTTGATGATAGTTATCACTTGTGTCTCATACGTAGAAGGGGTATAAAAGACAGCTCTTGGGATAAACTAGAGGATTTTCTGGCTCTTAAACCCAGCAAAACCCTCAGACTTGCTATAACTTTGGTTGCTTTAAAGCTTTTTCTGGTTACTGAATGAATTTCCAAGTAATCATTAAATTGTATTCCCAGTTTAGAGAGGGACAGTGCTACATAGCAGCTAAGAACATGGACTGCCAGGGCCAGAATTCCAGTTCCAACACATGAAGAAACACATCATGCCTGTGTGACCATGGTCAGGATATTCAATAGCTCCATGCTTCTTTCCTCATCTATAAAATAATAATATGAATATTACCTTAATTATAGAATTGTGAGGATTAAATGTATTAATATAAGAAAAGTATTAAAACAGTGCCTAGAAAATAGCAAGCAATCTACAAAGCCAGCTATTTTATATATATATATATATGTCTTTAGAGCTAAGAATATTATTTGTTTATATTAACATGTATGGAAGCCGGATCAGTTACAAACAATCCAAGACCTAGTCAGTGGTTTATTTTCCATTTTTATATTTATTCATTCAACACATTACAGAGAGTCTACCCTCTGCTACGTAGAGTTGTAGAGTTACTGGGGATACAATAGTGAAAAAAAGGCCTCTGCTCTCATGGAGTTTACATTCTAATAGAGGAGACAGGCAGAAAAAAATAAAAAAAAAGCACAGGGACATGTAAGTCCAGGTAGGAATAACTACTATATAAAAATAAAAAAGGAAAGATAAATGGAACTCTTCAGTGAAAGTGGAGTATCTGTTATCTTAGAGGGTAATCATGGAGGATAGGTGACATTTGAACAAAGTGCTGAATAAAATAAAGTGTAAAGTCATGAAGATATCTTGAAGAAGAACATGAAAAAAGGAACAAGAGAGTGGTAAGAGGTGAGATTGAGAAGTTAATAGCTGCCAGGTAACATGACTTTATAGGAATTTATTTTGTGGGATAGAAATATACTGGATGAAAAATATGATCTAATTTATGTTTTGGCAAAATCACTCTAGCAGCTGTGTGTGCTTGGAGAGACCTGTTTATACATCATTGCATTAGTTCAGGAGATAGATTAAGGTGAATATTTTTATAGGAACAGGGTTTTCGTGCTGCAGGACGTAGTTGCATTTGTTATATATTTTTCATTATTAATTTAGATTGCAGGAGAACAAAAGCAATATTTAGAATGTGAACATTTGAGATTATATATCAGTTGTTCTCAGACTTTACTGGCCAAAAATACACATGGATAGTTTGTTAAAACACAGATTGTTGGCTGCCCTACCTGAGAGTCTTATTTAATAGGTCTCAATGGGATCTGATCACTTGCATTTCTAAAAATTCCTAAGTGATGCTGATGCTGGACCACACTTTCAGGACCTCTGCTTTATAGCACAGGGAGGATGATTCTATTGGTTATGGGTTGTAAATTATAATTTCTTTGTATTAAAACTTTTGTTTATATTTTTAGCTCTTGTGTTTTGTAATGGAAATGACTTATTTGTAGATTAGCACAGGGGTATAGTTTGGGAAACAGATCTTACTGGTAATAAGTGATTAAAAGTTTAGACTCCATTAGTCTTCAGATATGGATTTACATTTAAATTAAGGTGTGTGTGTGTGTGTGTGTGTGTGTGTGTGTGTGTGTGTGTTGTTGTTGATTGATTGGTTGGGAGGAGCAGCTTTTGGATGGTGAATATAAAAGATTGGGGAAAGAAATATCTAGGCTTACTAAAATTGGATAATTACATCCCAAGTTGTAAATACAAAAAAGGTGACTCTATAAAAATACTGACTAAAATGAGGAAATTGAAGAGTTCTGAATTTGGTTTTACTTACCTTTGATATGTACTATATTCAATATCTTAATGTATTTGATTAAAATTTAGATTACATTTGATTTTTTTAAATCTAAGGCTAGAGATTTTATTTCTAGCACATGCCTAAAGTAATTAATATAAACTCCCATCTTCTGAGGGCCTTAAAGAAAGTTTATTTAACATAATAAGAGGTTTAATAACTTACAGTAAAGACTACATAGTACTCTTCTGCTGCTGTTCACCAGTTGTTTTAATGATGGTAACTCCAAGATCTGGAATGTGATTGAAAATGAGAATGTTTTGCTGTTTCTGCTTATTTGCAAAATTTGTGTACCCTGTGGGAGATTTACATGGGGATCTTACTATGGAGTCATTATGTCTTCCATGTGATTTTGATTTTGATCTTGAGCTAGTCTGATTGTAATTGTCAAAAGGACATCTATATAATCTATAAAACTACGGAATCACTATGCTGTATACCTAAAACTAATCTAATTATGTAAATCACTATACTTCAATAAAGATTAATTAATTAATTAAACATAAAATATTAGGATATCTAAATTGTGATCCCCAATAGGTACTTTATATATAATGACTCAGAAAAATGACAGGTTAAGTCTAGATGTGTGGCCACCTTTATATTTTAGTTTCAATTTAACAAATGGGTACACTGGAGAAGATATTTGTTCTATCAAGGGATTATACCACTTTTCCACTTTTTTATTTTTACTCACATTTAAAAACAAAATTATTGGAGTTTAACTGATTTACAATGTTGTGTTAGTTTCAGGTGTACAGCAAAGTGAATCAGTTATACATGTACGTATATACACTCTTTTTTAGATTCTTTTCCCATATAGGTCATTTCAGAGTATTGAGTACAGTTCCCTGTGCTATACAGTAGGTCCTTATTAGTTATCTGTTTTATATATAGTAGTGTGTATATGTCAACCCCATTCTCCCAGTTTGTCTCTCCTCACCCTTTCCTCTCTGGTAACCGTAAGTTTGTTTTCTACATCTGTGACTCTATTTCTGTTTTGTCACTTATATTTTTTATTTTTATTTTTTTGCGATACGCGGGCCTCTCACTGTTGTGGCCTCTCCCGTTGCGGAGCACAGGCTCCGGATGCGCAGGCTCAGCGGCCATGGCTCACGGGCCCAGCTGCTCCGCAACATGTGGGATCTTCCCGGACCAGGGCACGAACCCGCGTCCCCTGCATCGGCAGGCGGACTCTCAACCACTGCACCACCAGGGAAGCCCTTGTCACTTATTTTTATTGATTTTTAACAGTAAAGATGATAATCTAGAATTCAGTTCATAAATTCTCTTATTCACCTTACCTAAAATAGTTTTAAAATATTTGTTTAATTGATTTTTAGCCTATGTTCAGCTTTTCAAAATGGATAAAAATGTTTAATACTATTACTTTAAATAGTTAATCAACAAAAAATGAAATAAAGTTAAATCATGCGCTTAACTGCATTAATCAATTTGCGTAAACCAAATGTGCAGTTAATTAATGTTCTAATTGGCTTTGCGTCCACAGCCTTGAGATTTCTGCCCCCTAATTAAAGTATTTTCGCAAGCATGGGCTTGCAGCATGTTTCTTGACATATTTGTGTGCATCTGTGACATCTTATTATAGTATCCCTTTAATTTGCTTCATTATTCCTATTTTATTTCTTTTAAGTTAAAATATTTAGCACTGAATTTTTAATATGAGGCCCCAATTCAGAAAGTGCTCAGGGTATGCATAGAAAAGTGAAACTTGATAAAAGTGCTCTGTGAAACCACAGTACACATTTTTATCTGATTTCTAAATCTTTTACTTTGCAAAATTGGTAATATTGCCATTAAAAGAAGATTTATTTTTCCTGTTCTTTTTACGTCCCAGCTTCATTAGCTTTCATTTCCCTACATTGAATTTCCAAAAGCCACTTAGCTGCCCATGCTCCTAGTTTATCCCAGTCATTCTGATTTTTACTGTTCAGCTTCTTTGCATTGATTGACTCATGGCTCCTCTCCAATAGTCAGCAAGTTTCATCATATAGTGCACATTCTTTCTACCATCTCTCTGCACTCCTATTCTCTGACAGTGCATGAAACACTCCATATCAAATCCTCAGCAAGTTTTTAAAGCCACTCACAGATTAACCTTGACCAGCCTGTATTTTCTAGTGACTAGAATTCAGTAGAGGCCTTATAAGAATGAGGTAAATCTAGGGCTAAGTTTTTGTGTCCTAAATACCAACAATGCATTCTCCTTATTTTTTACCTTGGTTCCTCAGAAATTGTTTCATCAAGTTTTATTGAATGTTTAAACTAACTGTTAAAATACACACACAGGGAGCAAACAACTTTTTCTGAACATGACTGCATGAAAACTTGCCTCATTTTAGAAGCAGAATATGTTAATTAAATCTGTTAATAATTTACCACTCAAATATTTCTTCAATTCAATCCCTTTCCCCACCAATATAGGGCAAAGTAGATTATTTCCCAGCCAGCATTACCAGAGACTTCATCTGGAGACCTAAAGTTTTTTTTTTTTTTTGGAAAAAAAATCACCTTTCTCATTTTTTATTTGTACTTTTATTTGATAATTTGAAAATAATAATAATGCCTTGGGCTACAGCCATAAAATACTGTAAATTTATCGATTGACTTTTGAAAATTATTTTTTTATAAATTTATAATCCAGATTCAACAAGGCAATTATGATTTGTTTAAAATAAAAAATATTTGGAGCAACTGTCATTAGTTCAATGGCAAAATTTAATGGCTGTCCAATTACTGTGTTATACCAAAAGAGTACTCTGTTTTGGAGAAACACAGACTAAATCAATAGTTGATTCTATGAAAAAATAGAACTTCATTTTTAGACCTATTCTTTTTGTTTCTTAACATCTTTATTGGAGTATAATTGCTTTACAATGGTATGTTAGTTTCTGCTTTATAACAAAGTGAATCAGCTATACATATACATATATCCCCATATCTCCTCCCTCTTGTGTCTCCCTCCCATCCTCCCACCCCTCTAGGTGGTCACAAAGAACTGAGCTGATCTCCCTGTCATAGCCCTATTATTAATCAAATATCAATATTTTGTGTAACTTTGCAGAGAATGTATTCAGACTTTTGTTTCCTTAGATACTTATCTATGGTTCCCACATTTCACATACTCAATTTTTATAAAATGCAAACGTGTGAACATACCATTGATCACCCTTTTCTGTGTGCAATGTGAATTTCATGTATCAGCTAGTACTTAGGCATTCCTTGTGATATGTGCCAAAACATACTTCAGTTTTAGCAGTGCTGATCAGTTTTTCCCTTGGCCTAAACATGGGTTTTTGCATAAGTGCATGAATATTATATTTTGCCTCTTTTGTAAAAAAGTAAACATATATATATATATATATATTTAACTTGAAAAGTCTTTATGATACTAAAATTTACATAAATATAGACATCTTTAGGCATGTCCAAAGTACCAGTACTTAAGCCTTAATTAGATCCTCTTTGCACATAAATTGACATTTATATTCACTTTTGTGTGTAAAAATAGACTATGTAAGAAATTCTAGAAATAGAGAACTGGTTTCTCCGTAAACTGAAGTGAATGGCTTCCAGATGCCTTGAATAACAATTAAGGTGCCCTGTGATTAAGTTTCAAATAAAGTCTTTTACATATCTCTGTCTCTGTACTAAAGAAAGCAAGCCAACTAGTTTTTCTTTACTAAATGGCAATTTTTAATCATCTCACTTTCCTTCACACTTTAGGCTATTTTATTTCATCAACATACTTGTCACTCTATTTCAAGTTTTTACCTATGCATTTACATGTCTGGTCACAAGATGAGCATCTAACTATGTTGTGGTATTATTAAATTGAGTCTTGACTCAAATGTCAGCTTTATTGTGATTAAGATGAATAGATGTCTCTGAAACAGATTGATTTGCTCTAAATAGCTTTTCATATTTCAAAGAGGGGATTGCTCAAGCTAAACTACAATCTCAACAACAACAAACCCATTTACATTTTCCATCCTATTACTTTGTTTGGAGTAAACAGACAAGCAGTCTCCTTAACCTGCGCTGAATTATTTTTATAGGATTGATAAATGCAGCCCAGATCATGACCTGGTGCATCAGTTTTTGACTGTTAAAATGCTAGCTAATTTCCTGACTATTTCATTTTGGAAAATGGGCAGCTCTATCCTTGTAGCATCATAAGTACAGCAGACACAAAAGCAGTTAAAAATGCAGGTTGTTGGTGCTTACTATAAATTTCAAATCTAGTCATACTTCCTTCATCCATATCTACATGGTGCTTAGTTATATATCTTTGGTTAATGAAGTAATTTAGAAATTAAAAATATGAGAAAAACTTAAATATTCTTCAAAGCATGCAATCGCTGGAATTGTTTTTATATATACAAAATATTTCAGCTAACTCAGTATTATGTAGATACATGGATGGTCTAGATACTTGCTACACGAAGTGTGATGCTCTGTTCAGTTACTGCATCGCCTTGGAGTTTGTTAAAATTCAAAATCTCAGGCTGGTTCTTATATCTCCTAAATCAGAGTGGGCATTTTCATATCTCCCAGGTACAGATGATTCTAATGCATGTTAACATTTAAGTTCTGCTGTTTAAGTCTTCCTGTCTTTAGAATTCAAAAGTAAATTCTGCGTATCCCAAATCAATATTTTTCCCAATCTAAGTGTGCCTGTGTACCATTAAGGAGACGATGACGACAGAAGTTTTTGTTTATTTTAACTTGTATTCAATAAGCCTGTATTAAGTACTAGTATGTGCTGGGCTCTGTGCTAGGTGCTAATTGTACAAAGATGGCAAGAACACTTCTCATGCACTATAGGAGTTCCACATCAACTGTAAGGACAGATAGAGAAATGATTGCAGTTTGGTGTTACAAGTGCTTCTAATATTTTAGTTAAGAAATTCACCCACACATGGCAAAGCTTTTAAAAAAATAAAATTATTGTACTATAGATTTTTTACAATGTTGTGTTAGTTTCAAGTGTGCAACAAAGTGAATCAGATACACATATACATATAGCCACTCTTTTTTTTTTTTTATATATATTCCTTTCCCATATAGGCCATTACAGAGTATTGAGTAGAGTTCTCCATGCTATACAGCAGGTTCTTATTAGTTATCTATTTTATATATAATAGTGTGTATATGTCAATCCCAATCTCCCAGTTTATCCCTCCCTCCCTTATCCCCTAGTAAGCATGTTTGTTTTCTATATTCATGACTCTATTTCTGCTTTGTAAATAAGTTCACTTGCATACTTTTTTATAGATTCCACATATAAGCGATACCGTAAGACATTCGTCCTTCTGTGTCTGACTTACTTCACTCAGTATGACAATCTCTAGGTCAATCCATGTTGCTGCAAATGGCATTATTTTGTTCTTTTTAATGGCTGAGTAATATTCCAATGTATATATTGTATATACATATACATTGTGTATGTTGGTGGACAATTAGGTTGATTCCATGTCCTGGCTATGGTGCTGCAATGCTCACTGGGGTGCATGTGCCTTTTCAAATTGTGGTTTTCTCCAGGTATATGTCCAGGAATGGGATTCCTGGGTTATATGGTAGCTCTATTTTAATTTTTTTAAGGAACCTCCATACTGTTCTCCATAGTGACTGTATGAATTTATATTCCCATCAACAGCAAAAGATGGTTACCTTTCTCCATACCATCTCAAGTATTTATTGTTTGTAGCTTTTTGATGATGGCCATTCTGACTGGTATGAGGTGATACCTCATTGTAGTTTTGATTTGCATTTTCTCTAACAATTAGTGATGTTGAGCATCTTTTCATGTATTTTTGACCATCTGTATATGTTCAGATAAATATCTATTTAGATCTTAAACCCATTTTTTAATTGGGTTGTTTGTTTTTTGATATTGAGCTACATGAGCTGTTTGTATATCTTGGAGGCTAATCCCTTGTCAGTTGCTTCATCTGCAAATATTTTCTCCCATTCTGAAGCTTGCCTTTTTGTTTTGTTTATGGTTTCCTTTGATGTGTAAAAGCTTTTAAGTTTAATTAGGTCCCATTTGTTTATTTTTATTTTCATTACTTTAGGAGGTGGATCAAGAAAGATTTTACTGCAACTTATGTCAAAGAGTGTTCTGCCTATGTTTTCCTCTAGGAGTGTCATGGTTTCTAGTGTTACATTTAGGTCTTTAATCCATTTTGAATTTATTTTTTGTGTATGGTGTTAGGGAGTTCCAATTTCATTATTTTACATTTAGCTATCCAGTTTTCCCAGCAACACTTATTGAAGAGACTGTCTTGGAATACTCCCAAGCTCATTATACAAGGCCACCATCACCCTGATGCCAAAACCAGACAAAGATATCACAAAAAATGAAAAGTACAGGCCAATATCACTGATGAACATAGATGCAAAAATCCTCAATAAAAGACTAGCAAACTGAATCCAGCAACACATTAAAAGGATCATAAACCATGATCAAGTGGGATTTATCCCAGGGTTGCAAGGATTCTTCAATATATGCAAATCAATCAATGTGATACATTACATTAACAAATTGAAGAATAAAAAACATATGATTATCTCAATAGATGCATAAAAAACTTTTGTAAAATTCACCACACATTTATGATAGAACTCTCCAGAAAGTGCACATAGAGAGAAACTACCTCAATATAATAAAGACCACAGATGACAAACCCACAGCCAACATCATTTTCTATGGTGGAAAACTGAAAGTACTTTCTCTAAGATCAGGAATAAAACAAGGATGACCATTCTCACCGCTATAATTCAACTCAGTTTTGGAAGTCGTACCCATAGCAATCAGAGAAGAAAAAGAAATAAAAGGAATACAAATTGTAAAAGAAGAAGTAAAACTGTCACTGTATGCCAATGACATGATACTATACACAGAAAATCCTAAAGATGCTACCAGGAAACTACTAAACTCATCAGTGAATTTGGTAAAGTTGCAAGATATAAAATTAATACACAGGGATCTCTTGCATTCCTATACACTAACAACAAAGATCAGAAAGAGAAATTAAGGAAACAATCCCATTTACTATCACAACAAAAATTAAAAAAAACCTAGGAATAAGCCTACCTAAGGAGGCAAAAGACCTGCCCTCAAAAAATTACAAGACACTGATGAAATAAATCAAAGACATCACAAACAGATGGAAAGATATACCATGTTCTTGGATTGGAAGAATCAATATTGTGAAAATGACTATACTACCCAAAGCAATCTATAGATTCAATGCATTCCTTATCAAATTACCAATGGCGTTTTTCACAGAATTACAAAAAAAAAAAAAAAATTACAATTTGTATGGAAACACGAAAGACCCCAAATAGCCAAAGCAATCTTGAGAAAGCAGATTGGAGCTGGAGAAATCAGGATCTGTGACTTCAGACTATACTACAAAGCTTCAGTAATCAAAACAGTATGGTACTGGCACAAAAACAGAAATACAGATCAATGGAAAAAGATAGAATGCCCATAGATAAAACCACATACCTATGGTCACCTAATCTAAGACTGGCAAAGCTATTTTGAAGAGGTAGAAATAGTTTGAAAGTAAGGTCTGTTTATAAATTGTCTCCTAAAACTAAATAAACAAGTTTTATTAGATATTTGACAAAGACTATGCATAGTTAATTGCACTATCGACTTATACATACATTGTGTCTAGATGTATATAGTTTTATATATGTGCAATATATAATTGAAATATAAATTATCTAATGTACACAGTTTGTATTCCAATAGACATATTTTAAATTTACATTTACATGTTATACAGAGGGTGATTAATAACAAAAGGGTAAAATAACTACCCCAAGGTCACAAAATGGGTAACAAATCATGTTGGGATTCAAGTTTATTTATACAAATAAATAAACATTTTCCTCACTAGATCTAATCAAAGAGCATTTAAGGAATTAGCATTATAATAATATTTCTTCTTTTGCAAAAGGTTTTTGGTTTTGTTTGTGTTGATGACATATATTTGATTAAGAAATCAAAGGCATGTTTCTTTTAGCTGATATATAATACAAGTGACCAATGTATCTCATAGCAGACATACCATAATCATGACTTTAAAACAGTTTCTGAAGACATTCAACTTAGTGGAAAATTTATGGGAAGCACCAATAGTCTTCAGTTATGCATTCCACAATTCTGGACCAATGATTTTTTAAAAATATTTTAAAGGTTTATTTTGTCTTTTAATTATGATCAACTTTTAAAACACAAAATTATGACATTGTATATTAAATGTTTAAAGACATTTTAACAGTTGTTGCATCCAAGTAACAATGGCATAAACTTGAGGAACTGAGCCCTTCAACAGGATCAGATGGCCTGTCAGAGACTGCAGCTCAGAAGCACGCCTCATTTGATGGCAGCCAAAAAAGCAATGGACAGTGTTCAAACCTTGAACGCAGAAGAACAAACACTTTTTCTATGGTTTATTTGGTAAACTCTGTGACAGTTGGACATCTGGATATGCTAGAAAGAAAGAATTTTAAGCTATAATTGAAAACTGTCCATTTGAAGAAGATGATCAATTTTCTGTAATTAAGACTAAGTAGTGGGTATTTGTCACAAGCCAAATTAATAGAAATTAATTTAAAACCCTTGGGAGGGGCATGCCATGCTGATCTGTGTAGCATGAGCCTGAAGGGGAAAGTTTATTACATGAATAAGATTTCATTGTCAAAAAAAAAAAAAAATGTCATTCCGGCAAACGCTGAATAAGGCAAGTAAGTTTTTCAGAGGGTAAAGTGCCTGTCAATTAGATAAACTAGCATGCAGAGGGCACCATTTGATAAATTACTCTTTCCAGAAAACTAAATTGTACTGTGTTGTATAGAAAAGTCACTCATTCAAGGGTGAGGATACTGCTTTTAAAGACTAGTCTATTTCTTTTACAATCTTATTTGCTTCCTCTTTAGTTTAAAGCATGGCAGAGTGAAGTTAAATGTTCAGTCATGTTAGGTTTGTGAATGGAAGACTGTGGAGAACAAAACTAACATCCCTCAGTACATTTACTACAACCCATCTGTGATTGTCTTCACGAGTAGAGAACTATCAGAAAAAGTCAAGGCTTATCAAAGTAGTTATATTTTGTATGGTCATTTCTAGAAACTTCACAATCATCTCAAGCTACAGAAGGGCTTTGGAAGCACTGGTCCATGAAGAACTGCCATCTATTTGTTTATTATGCAATTCTGGTGGATTATTTTTTTTAGGTTAATATTTCAGCTTAGCTCTAGCAACATTACAACCCTACTTTTGTGTACTAACAATTACCTGCATGAGAGAATGAGACAAAATTGGAATATGATTTCCGTCCTTAAGAAAGCTTCGAAGAAACGGCAGCATCAGCTTGTCCTCATCTACTGAATATGGATCCTAGCCATCTCTTTACTTTTATTTCCATTTTGTTTTTCTGTTCCCTTAAGCTTGTGCCTTTTTACATACATATATTTTAATTAATTTTTATTGGAGTATAGTTGATTTACAACATTGTGTTAGTTTCTGCTGTACAGCAAAGTGAATCAGTTATATATAGACATATATCCATTCTTTCTTAGATTCTATTACCATATAGGTCATTACAGAGTATTGAGCAGAGTTCCCTGTGCTATACAGAAGGTTCTTTTTTTTTCTTTTTTAATAGGAGGTTCTTATTTGTTATATATTTTATACATATTAGTGTATTTATGTCAATCCCAATCTCCCAATTCTTCCCACCACCATCACCCACCCCGCCACTTTCCCCCTTCGGTGTCCATATGTGTGTTCTCTACATCTGTGCCTCTATTTCTGCCTTGCAAACCAGTTCATCTGTACCATTTTTCTAGATTCCACATATAGGTATTAATATACAGGGTTTTTTTTGTCTTTCTGACTTATTTCACTCTGTATGACAGTCTCTAGGTCCATCCATGTCTCAACAAATGACCCAATTTTGTTCCTTTTTATGGCTGACTAATATTCCATTGTATATACGTGCCACATCTTCTTTATCCATTCATCTTTCGATGGGCATTTAGGTTGCTTCCATGACTTGGCTATTGAAAATAGTGTTTCAATAAACAGCGGGGTGCATGTGCTTTTTGAAATATGGTTTTCTCTGGGTATATGCCCAGTAGTGGGATTGCTGAGTCTTATGGTAATTCTATTTTTAATTTTTTAAGAAACCTCCATACTGTTCTCCATAGTGGCTGTATCATTTATATTCCTACCACCCAACCAAGAGGGTTCTCTTTTCTCCACACCCTTCCTAGCATTTATTGTTTGTAGATTTTCTGATGATGCCCATTCTAACTGGTGTGAGGTGATACCTCATTGTAGTTTTGATTTGCATTTCTCTATTAATTAGTGATGTTCAGCAGTTTCTCATGTGCCTATTGGCCATCTGTATGTCTTCTTTGGAGAAATGTCTATTTAGGTATTTTGCCTAATTTTTTTTAACATCTTTATTGGAGTATAATTGCTTTACAGTGTTGTGTTGGTTTCTGCTGTATAACAAAGTGAATCAGCTATACCTCCATATCCCCTCCCACTTGTATCTCCCTCCCACCCTCCCTATCCCAACCCTCTAGGTGGTCACATAGCACTGAGCCCATCTCACTGTGCTATGCAGCTGCTTCCTACTAGCTATCTATTTTACATTAAATAGTGTATATATATATCAATGCTAGTCTCTCACGTTGTCCCAGTTTCCCCTTCCCCCTCCTCATGTCTTCAAGTCTATTCTCTACATCTGTGTCTTTATTCGTGTCCCACCCTTAGGTTTATCAGAAGCATTCTGCCCATTTTTTAATTCTTTTTTTTAATATTGAACTGTATGAACTGTTTATATATTTTGGAAATTAAACCTTTGTCTGTTGATTTGTTTGCAAATATTTTCTCCCATTCTGAGGGTCATCTTTTCATCTTGTTTATAGTTTCCTTTGCTGTGAAAAGCTTTTAGGTTTCATTAGGTCCCATTTGTTTTTATTTCCATTACTGTAGGAGGTGGGTCAAAAAAATCTTGTTGTGATTTATGTCAAAGAGTGTTCTGCCTATGTTTTCCTCTAAGAGTTTTATAGTATCTGGCCTTACATTTAGGTCTGTAATCCACTTTGAGTTTATTTTGTGTATGGTGTTAGGGAGTGTTCTAATTTCATTCTTTTGCATGTAGCTGTCCAGTTTTCCCAGCACCACTTATAGAAGAAACTGTCTTTTCTCCATTCTATATCCTTGCCTCCTTTGTCATAGATCAGTTCACCATAGGTGCATGAGTTTATCTCTGGGCTTTCTGTACTGCTCCATTGATGTATATTTCTGTTTTTGTGTTAGTACCACATTGTCTTGATGACTGTAGCTTTGTATAGTCTGAAGTCAGGAGTCTGATTCCTCCAGCTCCTTTTTTTCCCTCAAGAAAATTTTGGCTATTGGGGGTCTTTTGTGTCTCCATACAAATTTTAAGAATTTTTTGTTCTAGTTCTGTAAAAAATGCAATTGGTAATTTGATAGGGATTGCAATGAATCTGTAGATTGCTTTGGGTAGTATAATCATTTTCACAATATTGATTCTTCCAATCCAAGAACATGGTATATCTCTCCATCTGTTTGTGTCATCTTTGATTTCTTTCATCAGTGTCTTATAGTTTTCTGAGTACAGCTTTTTTTACCTCCCTAGGCAGGTTTATTCCCAGGTATTTTATTCTTTTGTTGCAGTGGTGAATGGGATTGGTTCCTTAATTTCTCTTTCTGATCTTTCATTATAAGTGTACAGTAATGCAAGAGATTTCTGTGCATTAATTTTTTTATCCTGCAACTTTACCAAATTCATTGATTAGGTCTAGTAATTTCTTGGTGGCATCTTAAAGATTTTCTATGCATAGTATCATGCCATCTGAAAACAGTGAGATTTTTACTTCTTCTGTTCAAATTTGTATTCCTTTCATTTCTTTTTTTCCCCTGATTGTCATGGCTAGGACTTCCAAAACTATCTTGAACTATAGGGGCAAGAGTGGACATCCTTGTCTTGTTTCTGATCTTAGAGGAAAGGCTTTCAGTTTTTCACCATTGAGAATGATGTTTGCTGTGAGTTTTTCATATATGGTCTTTATTATGTTGAGGTAGGTACTCTCTGTGCCCACTTGCTGGAGAGTTTTTATCATAAGTGGGTGTTGAATTTTTTGAAAAGATTTTCTGCATCTATTGAGATGATTGTATGGTTTTTATTCTTCAGTTTTTAATATGGTGTATCACACTGATTGATTTGCATATATTGAAGAATCCTTGCATTCCTGGAATAAATCCCATTTGATCATGATGTATGATCTTTTTAATGTGTTGTTGGATTCTGTTTGCTAGTATTTTGTTGAGGATTTTTGCATGTATATTCATCAGTGATATTGGTCTGTTATATTCTTTTTTTGTAGTATCTTTGTCTAGATTTCATATCAGGGTGATGGTGGCCTTGTAGAATGAGTTTGGGAGTGTTTCTTCCTCTGCAATTTTTTGAAGAGTTTGAGAAATATGGGTGTTAGATCTTCTCTAAATGTTTGATAGAATTCACCTGTGAATCCATCTGGTCCTGGACTTTTGTTTGTTGGAAGATTTTATATCACAGTTTCAATGTCTTTACTTGTGATTGGTCTGTTCATATTTCTTCTTGGTTCAGTCTTGGAAGATTACACCTTTCTAAGAATTTGTCCAGTTCTTCTGGGTTGTCCATTCTATTGGCATAGAATTATTTGTAGTAGTCTCTTATGATGCTTTGTATTTCTGCAGTGTCCACTGTAACTTCTCCTTTTTCATTTCTAATTTTATTAACTTGAGTCCTCTCCCTCTTTTTCTTGATGTGTCTGGCTAAAGTTTATAAATTTTGTTCATCTTCTCAAAAACCAGCTTTTAGTTTTATTGATCTTTGCTATTGTTTTCTTTGTTTCTATTTCATTTATTTCTGTTCTGATTGTTATGATTTCTTTCCTTCTGCTAACTTTGGGTGTTTTTTGTTCTTCTTTCTCTAATTGATTAGGTGTATAGTTAAATTGTTTATTTGAGATTTTTCTTGTTTCTTGAGGTAAGATTGTATTGCTATAATCTTCCCTCTTAGAACTACTTTTGCTTCATCCCATAGGTTTTGGATCATCATGTATTTGTTGTCATTTGTCTGTGGGTACTTTTGATTTCCTCTTTGATTTCTTCAGTGATCTCTTGGTTATTTAGTAACATACTGTTTAGGCTCCATGTGTTTTTGTTTTTTAGGTTTTTTTTCACTGTAACTTGTTTCTAATCTCATAATGTTTTTTTCAGAAAAGATGCTTGATATGGTTTCAATTTTCTTAAATTTACCAAGGCTTGAATTGTGACTCAAGTTATGTTCTATCCTGGAGAATGTTCTGTGTGCACTTGAGAAGAAAGTGTATTCAGCTGTTTTTGGATGGAATGCCCTATAAATATCAGTTAAATCTATCTGGTCTATTGTGTCATTTAAAGCTTGTGTTCCTTATTAATTTTCTCTCTGGATGATCTGTCCATTGGTGTTAGTGAAGTGTTAATGTCCCCCACTATTATAGTGATACTGTCAACTTCCTCTTTTATAGCTGTTGCAATTTGCGTTATATATTGAGGTGCTCCTATGTTGGGTGCATATATATTTATAATTGTTATATCTTCTCCTTGGATTGAACCCTTGATCATTATGTGGTGTCTCTTCCTTGTCTTTTGTAACATTCTTTATTTTGAAGTCTATTTTGTCTGATATGAGTATTGATACTCCAGCCTTCTTTTGATTTCCATTTACATGGAATATCTTTTTCCATTTCCTCGCTTTCAATCTGTATGTGTCCCTAGGTCAGAAGTGGGTCTCTTGTAGACAACATATATATGGGTCTTGTTTTTGTATCCATTCAGGAAGCCTGTGTCTTTTGGTTGGAGTCTTTAATCCATTCACATTTAAGGTAATTATTGATCTGTATATTCCTGTTACCAATTTCTTAATTGTTTTTGGTTTGTTTTTGTAGGTCCTTTTCTTCTCTTGTGGTTCCCACTTAGAGAAGTTCCTTTAGCATTTGTTGTAGAGCTGGTTTGCTGGTGCTGAATTTTCTTAGCTTTTGCTTGTCTGTAAACTTTTGATTTCTCTGACAAATCTGAATGAGATCCTTGCTGGGTAGATTAATCTTGGTTGTAGTTTCTTCCCTTTCATCACTTTAAATATATTGTGACACTCCCTTTTGGCTTGTAGAGTTTCTCCTGAGAAGACAGCTCTTAACCTTATGGGAGTTCCCTTCTATGTTATTTTTTGTTTTACTCTTGTTGCTTTTAATAATTTATCTTTGCCTTTAATATTTGTAAATTTGATTACCATGTGTCTCAGAGTGTTTCTCCTTGGATTTATCCTGCGTGGGATTCTCTGCATTTCCTGGACTTGGGTGGCTATTTCCTTTTCCATATTGGGGAAGTTTTCAACTATAATATCTCCAAATATTTTCTCGGGTCTTTTCTCTCTCTCTTCTCCTTCTGGGACCCCTATAATGCGAATACTGGTGCATTTAATGTTGTCTTAGATGTCCCTTAAGCTGTCTTCATTTCTTTTCATTCTTTTTTCTTTATTCTCTTCTGCAGCAGTGAATTCTACCTTTCTGTCTTACAGGTCACTTATCTGTTCTTCTGCCACAGTTATTCTGCTATTGATTCATTCTAGTGTATTTTTCATTTCAGTTATTATATTGTTCATCTCTATTTGTTTGTTCTTTAATCCTTCTAGGTGTTTGTTCTTTAATTCCTCTAGGTTTGTGTTAAACATTTCTTGCATCTTCTCGATCTTTGCCTCCATTCTTTTTCCGAGGTCCTGGATCATCTTCACTATCATTATTCTGAATTCTTTTTCTGGAAGGTTGCCTATCTCCACTTCACTTTGTTGTTTTTCTGGGGTTTTATCTTGGTCCTTCATCTGGTACATAACTCTCTGCCTTTTCATCTTGTCTATTTTTCTGTGAATGTGATTTTTGTTCCACAGGCTGCAGGATTGTTGTTCTTCATTTTTCTGCTGTCTGCCCTCTGGTCGATGAGGCTATCTAAGAGGCTTATGCAAGTTTCCTGATGGGAGGGGTTGGTGGTTGGTAGAGCTGACTGTTTCTCTGGTAGGTGGAGCTCAGTAAAACTTTAATCTGCTTGCCTGAATGGGTGGGCTGAATTCCCTCCCTGTTGTTTTTTGGCCTGAGGAGACCCATCACCAGAGCCCACAAGTTCCTTGGTGGGGCTAATGGCAGACTCCAGGAGGGCTCACGCCAAGTAGTACTTCCCAGAATTTCTGCCGGTGTCCTTGTCCTTGCAGTGAGCCACAGCCACTTCCCACCTCTGCAGGAGACCCTCCAACACTAGCAGGTAGGTCTGGTTCAGTCTCCTATTGGGTCACTACTCTTTCCCCTGGGTCCTGATGCACACATTACTTTGTGTGTGCCCTCTAAGAGTGGAGCCTCTGTTTTCCTCAGTGCTGTCGAAGTCCTGCAATCAAATCCCACTAGCCTTCAAAGTCTGATTCTCTGGGAATTCCTCCTCCCGTTGCCAGACACCCAAGTTGGGAAGCCTGATGTGGGACTCAGAACCTTCACTCCAGTGGGTGGACTTCTGTGGTATAAGTGTTCTCCAGTTTGTGAGTCACCCACTCATTAGTTCTGGGATTTGATTTTATTGTGATCACTCCCCTCTTACTGTCTCATTGTGGCTTCTTCTTTGTCTTTGGATGTGGGGTATTTCTTAGTGAGTTCCAGTGTTTACTGCCAGTGACTGTTCCTATTTTATCTTTTAAAATTACAATTCTAGTTAACAATTTCCCCACGTTATTGAGATATTATTGATATATAACTTATGTAAGTTTAAGGTGTACAACATGATAATTTGGTACCTGTATATGTGGTGAAAAAAGTTCCAAAATAAGTTTATTTAACACTTTCATCCCCTCACATAATTTCCATTTTGTTGTGTATGTTGATAACATTTAAGATTTATTATCTTAAAGGCTTTCAATTATGTAATATTGTTAATTATAATCACCATGCTATACATTAGATCCTCAGAATTACTAATCTTATAGTTGGAAGATTGACTCTTTGATTACCATCTCTCCATTTCCCATATCCCCTAGCCACTGGAAGCCGCCAATCTACTTTCTTTCTTTATTTCTTTGAGTTCATTTCTTTGGTTTCTTGTTGTTGTTGTTGTTGTTGTTGTTGTTTTGGCTGTGCCACGAGGCTTACTGGATCTTAGCTCCTTAGTTCCTCAACAAGGGATTGAACCTTTCCCATGGCAGGGAAAACGCCAAGTCCTAACCACTGGACCACCAGGGAATTCTCAAGTTCATCTATTTTAGTTTCAACTAACAAGTGACAACATACATTATTTGTCTTTCTCTGTCTGATTTATTTAATTTAGCATAATGCCATAAAGGTCCATCCATGTTGTTGCAAATGGCAGGATTTCTTTTTTTGTGGCTGAAGAATATTTTTATGGCTAAATAATAAATATATATTTAATACATATATGAATGTATACCACATTTTCTTTATACATTCATCTGTTGATAGACACCTAGTAATGGCTTAGCTACTATAAATAATGTTACAGTGAACATTGGGGTATGGATTTTTTCTAGATAGAGATTTCATTCCCTTCAAATATATATATATATATATATATATATATATATATATATATATATATATATATACACCCAGAGGTGAAATTGCTGGATCATATGATAGTCCTATTATTAATTTTTGAGAAACTCCCATATTGTTTTTCATAGTGGTTATTTTAATTTACATTCTCACCAATAGTGTACAAGAGTTGCTTTTTTTCCACAGCTTTACCAAACCTTATTGCCTTTTGTCTTTTTTTATAATATCCATTCTAACAGGTGTGAGGTGATTACTCATTGGGGTTTTGATTTGTATTTTATTGATAAATAGTGATGCAGAGCATCTTTTCATTTACCTGTTGGTGAGGTTTATCTTTTCTTTGAAAAATGTTTATTCAGTTCCTTTCCATATTTTCTTTTTTAAATTGAGGTTTGGTTGATATATAATATTACATAAGTTTCAGGTAGGTATACAATATATTGATTCAAAAATTTTAAAGGTTATACTGTATTTATATTTATTATAAAGTATTGGCTATATTTGCTGGGTTGTACAATGTATCCTTGTAACTTATTCATTTTATACATAGTAATTTGTACCTTTTAACTCCCTAACTCTATGTTGCCCCTTCTCCCATCCCTCTTTGTACTGGTAACCACTAGTTTGTTCTCTATAACTGTGAGTTCATTTCTTTTTTGTTATATTCACTAATTTGTTTTATTTTTTATATTACACTTATAAGTGATATCATACAGTATTTGTATTTCTATGTCTGATCTATTTCACTTAGCATAATACCCTCCAAGTCCATTCATGTTGTTGTAAATTGCAAAATTCAATTATTTATTATGGCTGAGAAGTATTCCACTGTACATATATACCATGTCTCCTTTATCCATTCACCTGTTAATGGACACTTAGGTAGCTTCCATATCTTGGAAATTGTAAATAATGTTGCTATAAACATTTGGTGCATATCTTTTCAATTTAGGACTGGAATTGCTGGATCATATGGTAGTTCTATTTTTAGTTTATTGAGAAATCTATATACTGTTTTCCACAGTTCCTATGCCCATTTTTAAATCATATATATATATATATATATATATATATATATATATATATATATGATACTGAGTTGTATACAATTTGAGTATTAACCCCTCATTAGATAAATGATTTGCAAATATTTTCTCCCATTCCATAGGCTATCATTTAATTTTGTTTATGGTTTCTTTTGCTATGCAGAGCTTTTTAGTTTGATGTTTTCCCACTTGTTTATTTTTGTTATTGCTGCTTGTGCTTTTGATTTCAATTCAAAAAATTATTGCCAAGACCAATGTCAAGGAGCTTTTGTTTTTTTCTAGTAGTTTCAGAGTTCAGCATCTTGCATTTAAGTCTTTAATCCACTCTGAGTTAATTTTTTATGATTGGTATAATACTGTATAGGAATCTGATTTCATTCTCCTTATATGGTTATCCAGTTTCCCCAATAGCATTTACTGAAAAGATTATACTTTCCCCATTGAGTATTTTTGGCTCCCTTGTCAAATATTAATTGAAAATATATGTGAAGGTTTGTTTCTGGGATTTCTTTTCTGTTCCTTTGTACATGTGTTTATTTTTATACTAGTACCATATTGTAATCACTGTAGCTGTGGAATAAAGTTGAAAATCAGAAATTTTGATGCCTCCAGCTTTGTTATTCTTTCTCAGATTGCTTTGGTTATTCAGGTTATTTTTGGTTTGTTTGTTTTGTTTTTGTTTTTTGAGGGGGTCTTCTTTAGTGGCTCCATTCAAATTTTAAGATTGTTTTTTCATGCTTCTGTGAAAAATGCTACTTTGATAAGGATTGAATTGAATTTATAGATGGCTTTGGATAGTACAGACATTTTAATTATATTAATTCTGATCTATGAACATGGAATATCTTTCCATTTTTTGTGTGTCTAATTTATCTCATCAATATCTTGTACTTTTTAGTGTACAGATCCTTCACCTCCTAGGACTACAAGATTTCTCCTGAGAAATCTGCTAATAGACTTTTAGGAGTTCTTGTATGTGGCAGATTTATTTTTCAGATTCTGCTTTTAAAATTGTCTCCATCTTTGATTTTAGACAGTTTAATATTAATGTATCTAGGAGAAGATTGTTTTTGGTTGAAATTAGGAAACCTATTAGCTGTATGAACTTAAATGTCTAAATCTCTCCCCACATTCAGGAAGTTTTTAGCCCTTGTTTCTCTAAATAAGCTTTCTGCCCCCTTTCTCCCTGTCTTCTCCTTCTGAGACTCTAAAAATGCATAGATTGGTCCTTTTAATGGTATCCCACAAATCACATAGATTCTCTTCACTCTTTTTCATTATTTTTTCTTTTTGTTCCCCTGACTGAATGATTTCAAATAACCTGTCTTCCTATTCATTAGTTCTTTCCTCTGCTTGGTTGAATTTACTATTGAAGTTTTTTATTGAATTCTTCAAATCAGTCATGGTGTTCCTCAACTCTAGAGTTTCTGCTGTTTTGGGTTTTTAATGGTTTCTCTTTGTTTGTCCAACTTCTCATTTTTTTCATACATTGGTTTCTCAATTTCATTTAGTTGTATATTTGTGTTTTCTTGTAGTTCATGGAATTTCACTTAGAGGATTATTTTGAATTCTTTGTCAGACAGTTCATAGATCTCTATTTCTTTATGATCAGCCATTGAAATTTTGTTACTTTCCTTTGGTGGTGTCATTTTTCCTATTTTATTCATGATCTTTGTGACTTTGTGTTGGTGTTTGCAAATTTGATGATTAGGCACCCCTTCCAGTCCTTTTATAGACTGTCTTCAGCTGTCAGAGCTTTTCACCATTCAGCCCATTTAGAGATTCTAGTGATCTGTCTGATAGTGTCTGAGGGTGGGCTGGCTGTGGGAATCCTTGGTAGTCTTGGTGCATGGGTGTTCAAAAACCTAGTTCCGTGGTAGTCAGTTGGCCTTAGGCCTAGTTTTGATCCTGGGTTCACAGGTACCTCATGCAGCCTAGATTTGCAGATTCTGATGGGAAGCCTGAGGTCACAGGACCTACTCAAGTGTGCTGAAGCTGGCTGGTGCTGGATATGCTGTAAGCCCATGTGCACAACAGCCTGCTTGGAGCTTGGTGCCACAGAAACTGCCCAATGCCACGAGAGCCTACATTGGTAAGGTAAGCCAGGAGCTGGGTTCATGGAAGCCTGCTGGCAGCCTAGGTTTGTGGAAACCTGAGGGAACCTGGGGCCACAATAGCCACCTGGGGCTGTAGGAACTAGCAGGTGCCAAGATGGATTGGATCTCTAGGTTCCCAGGAACCCTCTGACACTCTGGAGCTGAGGAAGCTGCTGAGCCACATGAGGCTGCTGGAGATGGCCAGTACCCATGTGGGAAAGGGCCCTAGTTTCACAAGGGCTCTTTGGAAACCTGGAAATGAGGAACCTGCCTGAAGCTGTGGGTCTTGCCTGAGTGTGCTGGAACCTGCGGGTGACAGTGTGATTCAGGGGCCTGGATTAGCAGGTTTCTGTTGCAAGCTTGGTGGCAAACCTTTATTTATCTTAAGCTTGTGGGGTTTTTTGGTCTTTTCAAACTCTGATCTCACTTACTGTACTTTAATATTTCTATCTCTATCTTTCTGTCTCACTCTCTTTCCCTATTATTTCCATTCTTTTCTTCCCTTGTCTGTTCTATTTTTCCCCTTTCCTCATTCTCTTCCACATTCTTTCTCTGTCCATTCTTCAACACTTGTCCTCTTGCCTTTCCTTTCTTTATCACTTCCCTGTCACCTTTGGATGTGCCTTATCTCCCTGTATCCTCTTTATCTCCTATCCCTCAGCCAGGATGATTTCTATCCCAACCATCCACATTTTTTCAGCATCTCGATCATGGATGGACCAAGGAGAAGGATTTCATTATTGTCTTAACCATCTAAATATCTGGAGAACAGGGCCCTGGTTAGAGTTCTGTTGTTCTTTATGTGCATTTTGTTTTTGTTCCTTGTTATGTGGAACATATTATTACTTCAAAATTATATATTTTTATTTTGTTTTGAATGATGGAAGAAAGACAAGCTAACCTTTCTGTTCATCCTTAAATATGGCATATCTTCTTCCAGATAATTATGACAGGCTTGTCAAAATTGCCTGATCATCATGGGAAAAGATAAAAGAATTGCAGGAAAAGGAAGCCATTTCAATTCATTTTTTTACCCTTTTTCCTGGACTGCAAAGTAATTCCAGATCACAGAGGAACCTTGGACCATTTTATGGAATATTTGGACTCCTACTCACTACTCTGTGGTTTGAGTTCATCCAGATTTCCCTTAAAAATGATGAGGTTTAATAATGCAATCTCGAATATGGTTTTAAACAAATTTCAACACAATATGTGAAAAGTCAAATATGAGCTCATCTTTCTGAGAATTGAGCTCACAGTCTGTTTCAATATTTCCTAAAGGCAATCAATTCATGATTAGCTACACTATTATAATTAGTTACATTGTATGATAGATCTAACTTATTGAGATGATTTCATATTGAAATTGCAGTGCCAGATACTTTTCTATTGGTAATCTTACACTACAAAATTATCATTATCTGTTTTTCATTAATTATTTCAAATACTTGCTCCCAACAGTCAAAACCACCCCTTGGGTTGAAAACTATGAATCTATTTTGAATATAGGGAAACTACACCTGGGAGTTCATTGGTTCAAGTACCAATCTTGTAAATGAGATCATATCTAGTCCAAACCTGCATCAAATCATAAGGAAGTAGGCAAGATAGACATTCACATATGAATGGAATAATGGTTGATGATGGGGGGTTTGTGAGATATTTACTTTCTTACAGTTCGGAGTTTTATAATTGTTTGGTTGACCTTCCAAATGGCAACATTCAGTGGTTACACTTCTAGAAGTCAATTCATGTGTAAGGTTCCAAATTCAAATAGGTGTATAAATATAGGAGACAGTGTGTTTGTGTGCATGTGTGTCAGTACACCAATATTTCATCATTTTATCAGCTGCCTCCAACTTACATTTGATTAAAATCAACATCTTAAATTAGAAGGAATAGGGAGGACTGGGGAATGAAAGGAAGCTTTAGAAATGCAGAAGGAGCTTTGATGGAAGATGTTTCAGGGACAGAAAGGCAGTATAAAAGAAAATATCTGTTTTTCTAATTTATATTATTTAGATATTCTGGTTCTAAAGCATTTTCTTGCCACTGTTTTTTCCCTAATTGTTCTGATATTCTTTTATTTTATATATGGAACTTTGAATATCAGTGAAACCTGTATAATCATCTATATATGTATGTATATCAAAGTTGAGGAAAGGATTGAAGGCTATTATCAGCAAGAGGAAGAACTACACAAATTCATAAATCCAAACTGGTTAATAGTTTTGTTTTGGGAGATTTTTAATGTGGTGGTTTAAAGTATCCAGTGTAACAAAACTCGCATTAGCTAAGCTTGTTTAGTCTATTTTATGAAGTGGAACCTGTGTATCTAACATACATTTGAAATTAAGATACATTATCTTCACCAATCAGTAGTTTGTTTTCTTTTAACTGTGATAAAATTTACTATTTTAACCATTTTAAGTGTATAGTGAATACACCAGTAAATGGAAAGAAAGGAAGAGGATATGTTAGAGAGAAGCTGGGCTGTAACAGTCTCAACAAAGGCCTAAGCAAGTTCCATAGGGGCCTCTGTAATTGTACTGAGTAAGACTGAGGGGCCAGGCCTTTACATACCTTTAACAACTGGTAATTTGATGCACACTACCCTGCAAATGGGGTGGGACCATGAAGCTGAGGAATCTCTTCAGCCAAATCAATTCCAAAACTGACAGCTGAGGACTGTCTGGTGGCAACAATCCCAGCTGCAGAAAAAAGAAGACTTTAGTACTGAAAGGGCATCTGAACAGTAATGCCTTACAGACATGGCTTCAGTGTTTTCCCATAAACAATTCTCATTTGTTCTGATAACAGTGCAAGGTAGCTAGGGCAAGTATTATTAACCATGAAGCAAGTTAATAATGGAATTAAAAATTTATACTACACAGGGATCTTATTTATTTTATTAAATACAGAATTAGCGATGTAACACTGGCAGGGAACAATAATGCAAAAACATGTACTTATTGACCTTTTAATTTGTAATATGTAAAGGAATGATTCTGAGCAATTTGATGCTAAGGAAAAAAACTGCATAGAAAAAAACAAAACAGAAATAAGCATAACAAATTTCTGATGATTGATGGGGAGGCTCAAATCTCTTTCTGTGATTCAGCATCAACTCTAGCTAATATCTGTATTTAAATGTTTACAATGCCACTTAGTATGAGGTAACTAAACACTAAGACAGCTCATAGGGATTTTTCTTTGTCAATTTCCTTTATTTTTCCCCCATTTTTTTGTACATTTTCTTGTACTAAAACTTCAGATATTCTCCTGCTGAGAAATGAAGGTAGGCACAGTAGTGGATCATGTTTTTGACAAGCCCAAAGCTTGCTGACCCGTGCACAATATACTTACCTGCCACATTTTTGTCAACATCTTGACAAGGTCATCATGCATTAAAGAGAAACATTTAGTCTCTAACACTCTAATGCTCACTTTTCTTGAAGAAAGTGTGCAAAAGTGTATAATTTTAACACATCACTATCATTGCTGCATACATAGTAGGCAATTTGGTTCATTGTAAGTGAAATCTTGCATGCAAATACATCAGTCAGAAGAAAAATGTTCTGAACAATAGCCAGCTACATCTTTGAAAGATACACATTGGTTGACCTCTAAATATCATTGTGGCTTAAAACTAAACCAGGTATTTTCAAGTATGTTTATTATTGGAACACTTTCATTAAGCAAAGACCAAATATAGAGTTGTTGTCTATCTATCTATCTGTCTGTCTATCTATCTATCTCTATTATCTATCATCTATTTAATTCCAGGGCTTGGACAAACTGATTTGTCTCTCCTTCAACTCCAAGCATAACTAAGGTTTTAATCTGTGAGGACTATAAGGATATTCTAGGGAAAATTTTATAAACCTGTTACTGTCAAATTTTAGAGGGTATTAAGGGACTATATATATATATATATATATATATATATATATATATATATATTTCTAAGCAACAATGACACATTTTGAACATCTATTTTAGCACTTAATACCTGTATGAGGCTAGCTTATGTATGGATATTATTTACCTGTCCATATTTTGATTCAGGATTATGTTTTATTTTCCTCCTACATTAACTGAATAAAAGTTTGGCACAGTTGCATTGGATTGAACAGAACAAAATTTGATAAATATTATCTTAATATGGTTATCAAATCCTTATAGCCAATAACATTCCTACATTAGTATTCCAGTTATAAAATACAAATACTTACATGGAAATACTATGATCCAAAAGATATATTTACTACACATAGAATTTTTTCTTGGACTTTTACTCTTTTTTCTTGGCCTGCAAATCTTAATATCTGTCTGAGGTACAATTTTATCAAGGCGATAAGTCAGACAAGAATATCAGGGATAAATGGTGTAGGACTTCCAAGAGGAAACAAAGGATACACTTCAAAATCACAACACAGTAGTAATTTTAGATAGAATTGTCACATACTTGCCTATTGGCAAGTAGAGTAGAACTTGGGGATTTCACCCTATGGTAACCATTTCTCTTAGTAATAAAATAAGGCAATCCAATTTTATCTCCTAGGAATCTAGGGGTTGCTAAGATGTTTCTTTGGTTAGAGTCAACTGACTTTTATTTCTGGATCCTGATGTACTAGGTATATAGATTCTAAAGGATCTACAAACTTATGATAGTTTTTCCTTATATTTTAAAGTCCTGACAAAAAGTTGTTACCCACCATATTTTTAAAAGCCCCCTGTAATTTATGAACAGTCCAATTCTTCAATGTACACATACAGAGAGAAAGAGACTATATATATATATATATATATATATATATATATATACACACACATAGATGTATGTATATATTAATTTTATATATGTATAATATGCATATTATTTACTCCCACATTTTAAGTGTGAGAAAAAGTACTATATACATAAAACATATGTATATTCATATATACTCACATATTTTACACTATAGTATTATATAATTAGGCTGATAATCCCAGACTTTTATACATTTTTGGAAAAGCCCAAGTTTATTAAACATATAAACTCACTCCTCTATCATGTTAATGAAAGAAAAAATGTTAAAATCAATAGAATACATAAACCAAGGTTTTAACTCTTTGTATAAAGTATATCGTAAAGTACAGCTACATAAGCAATGAAACAAAAAATTGACAATTAATTAAAACACTTTTGTTAATGTTTTGTATTTCATCATTCCTCTTGAAAAGTTGTTTAGCTCCAACAGAGCTATACTAACTCACGTACACTATGAAGAACCACAATGACATTTATATGCACTTACACTCACAGTATTCATCAGTTCGTCTAATAAACGTTTATGAAGCACGAACGTTTCCAAAATTTTACATAGAATATAATGAAGATGAGTGTATGCCCCATTGGGATTCTGATTAATAAGCTTTCTCAAGGAAACTTAATATTGGCCACTGTTAAATGAATGAAGAAAAACAAAAGAATTCCAAGCCTGAAAGATTTGGCTCCAGGTAATTTGACTTCAAAGTTATTTACTTTACATAGGATGACAGCGTGTACTTGATTTCATGCATATGAATTATAATTCAATTTACAAAATCACACACTGAATTGACATGAATGATATTAGTTTCGTCTTAGATATTCTGTTTATCTGTACTTTCTTTTGAGGCTTCAAACTATTGACACTGAAACTTTTTACACTTATTCTTTGAGTTAAAGCAGACTAATTTTTAAGCAATAAGTCTGTGACTTGAAAAATCTAATTTCTTTCTCCAAAGCATATTTATATATATATATAAATCTAGGATGGACTAGGTCAATATTGAAAAAAAAAATGTCTGACACATTTCTAAAAGCATGTGGTTTATACATATTTCCACATTGTAATACCTCGTTCAAATTTTGATCTTCACAAGTCAATGATCTTGAATGGCCAAGTATGCTTGTTCCCACTTTTAGCAAACTGAATATGAGAATAAAAAAATTAAGAAATCAGTAGAAAAATTGGGATCTGAATTAGTTCATTTTGTTTATTTTTATGTTAAGTACCAACATATTTTCGTCTATAATATTAAGCAATAGCAAAAACAATGATTATCAGGTTTACAAAATTTTAAATGGTTCTTGTTTCTATGCCTTTAAAATGTAGTGATTATCAAGCATGCATTCCATGAAGGAGCCAGACAAAACTCCACCCTGGCTTGCTCCCAGGTCACTGCTCTGGCTTGGCTTTCACTCATCTTGAGGAAGAATAAGCCAAGAACAGTTGAGCCAAAAGGAGCATCCAGAGTATAATCAACATCACAAGGCTAATAATCATAACAGCTGCCAAAAGGATATACAACAGTGATGATATGGGTGCCAAAGCACTCAATAATTTTGTTGAGCCTTGGAAGTTATGCATAAAATGCTGTGTGATCACAGTGTTGTACCACTGGGAAGTATGGAGTGTTTAATCATCCCTTTCCTCTGGCATGCTCGTTGCTTGTTTCTTCTTTGTCAGTGTCACGCTTGCCTAGTCTTTAAAAAATTTCAGGTTTAAGTAAGGAAAAAACAACGAAAAAATGTAAAAACTTGCAATTTTGCGAGGACTGAATTTCTAATAGAATGACATTATAATAGTTCAGTTTCAAGCAGTGGTAACTGTGGAAATTAACCAATAAACCTGACAGCACATAGAGCAGTCTTTAAGTACAAGTAAATTTACTACTAGTTGTCATGCAGGCACAGAAAAACTGCATCGCTAATGCTATTTCTGAACTTAATTCAATATTTTATAAAACTGTCTCTAAAAATGACAACAAGAAATAAGAAGCTGTATAATATTTCAGTTCCACAATTTAAACAGAAATTTTTAAATGATAAAAAATTTTCTGACTCAAATAAATGATATAAATCAGTAGTTTTAATTACCTGTAGCTGAGTATAAAATGAAAACCTATAAAGCATTATTATAAGGTTAACATTTACAGTGATAAGCTCAAGAAAGTCAGTGTTATTTACATATGCTTTTAAGAAAATCTATGAGGGTCTTTGAACACATTTATGATTCAGATTCAAACAGAATCTTTTGGACAGTAAACTGTCACTAGAAAAGTCAAGGGTATGCTAGTAATAGTTATAGCAATACAGGCATTTATATTTCTGTAAAGATTCGGTTGCCCATGCTTGGAAATTTGGTTCTAAAATTATATGCAATATAAGACATAGGAAAAAGTCTTACAGAACATGAGATTTGTTTCATACTGGGATGAGTATAGATGGCCATACTAGAGGATCTATGTCAAGAAGATTCATTGCATTGCATAAATTAAAGGAGTATTCATTCCATTTTATTGAATCTCTCATTTAAAGGGGAGAAAATTAAATCCCCCAAAAGCCAAATTGATTTCCAAAGTAACAAAATGTATATGAGAAAAAAAAATTGAGTCCAAAATGCATCTTCTCAGTCTTAACCCTTAGCATTTGACCAATATACCTCCTGGAGGTCTACAAACATAATGCTATCATTCAGTAAATACTTATTAAGATGATTAAATTGAATTAAATTGAAGAGTAACTTTCAAAATATTGTATAGAAGTTAGATGGCTAATAACTAAATATCAAAAGAATGTTCATATTGCAAATGG
The DNA here is from genome assembly GCF_963924675.1 of Phocoena phocoena. Taxonomy (NCBI): domain Eukaryota; kingdom Metazoa; phylum Chordata; class Mammalia; order Artiodactyla; family Phocoenidae; genus Phocoena; species Phocoena phocoena. Next base: position 26,660,778 of record NC_089235.1, on the reverse strand, counting down.
GCTAATTTGATTTCTCTTGAGTTTAATATTACTTACATTTTCTCTTAAATCACACATAATTGGTTGCTTCAGAATTTTAAAATCACAATATGGCCGTGTAAGAAATTATGATAAACTGATGAAGTTTCACAGGTCAATTTCTTTTGCCACGAAGGAAATTTGATATTATCAATTTACAAAAGAGAACCACTCATATTAGACAATTTTCTACATAAATTTCACTTCATTCTACAAATTTTTACATTTATTCTCATCTTCCATTCAAGGCAGAAAATGCTATATGCAGTAGATTTTCAGATTCTCACCAGATATGTCAGGAGTAAAAAATAACTACTTTTTAGAGGAGAAGATCGTTTAATATATTGGAAACTTCCTGTATACAACTTCAAAATCCTCCTTGCCTCTCTGCTACTTCACTCAGTGTGTGACAACCAGTCACACAAAGGGCTTCAATCAGTTTCATGCAGGTGCAATCCAACAGTGCCTCACCTCCGAACCATGCTGCTTACTACTTCCTTCTTGCTCTGGGCTTCTCTGATGCTGCAACATGGGATGACTAAGGAAATCAGCTCTGCCCTGATAAATGCTCATCCCTCACACAGCATGACCTGTATTTGTGGCTGTTAATGCTCACATTTGACCAATAGGGATCTGGAGTCAACAGATAAATCCTACCTCTTTTTCCTGCCCTGGGTAGAAAGTCTGAGAACACAGTCCACAGATTTTTCCACAGATCTCACAGGGTCAGGTTTCAGGAAACCTCATCTGTAACAAACTGTACAGCACAGCTTTGGATTGATTTCCCTCCTTGTACATTCCACTTCCCCTAGTTCACTTCACAGCCCTCCTCTTCCTCTCTGTCCCTTACACCTGATACCTGGGGTCACTTTGCAAATACACTGCCAGCATGCATGCCACTGTCTCAGGCTCTGTTTTCAGGACAACCCAGACTAACTTGGAGATGTGTTTTTTAATGTGACTAATTTTACTCACTATGGATATGGATGGGACCAACCTAAACAGCCATAATTCAAATGTGAATTCCAACAAAATTATAGTTTTGTACATGTCATGTACATAACACCATTGATCTTTGAAATTATTCATGAAACGTTGAAATGGCAAATATTTATGCCACTAACACCAAGGTTCTATTTTAAATTCCAGGATATTGACAGAGTGGCTCAATCATGGAGAATTATCTAAATGTGTGGTAGAACTGTAAACAGGAAAATTTCAATTAGTTGATTTTCATTGGACTCAGCTGTAGCCAATGGCAACAGTACTGCTAATATTTGTAGTTACCTATAGCTATGAGGAAGTACTATTACTAACACTAACTTATTTGGTTTCAGTATTAAAGCAGAGACCACTGGAGTTTACATTCTTTCACTACGCTATTGTAGCTTGAACAATGCTGCATTAGAAATTGACTCCAAAACCTATTCTCTTGCCTTTAAATCACATCAATCTTTGTGTTTGCCATCCACTTAATTCTACAGCTTTCTTAGGGAAACCTATGTGAACTGAATGGAGCAATCATTCAATAGTAATCATTTATTAATTTGTGTGCATTGTCATTAAGGTATATGCTACTTATGTGAGTACACTTATGAGTAGATACAGCACTAAAAGCCTGTGCTTTGAATACAGTATATTTTAAATGAATATATTTTAATCCATATGTGAAACTGATCTTAATAGTGTTAGAGCTAACAATGAGTTGTCCTTAATTTAGAGGGTCACATAGTGAACATGTATAAAATTTGATCACACGTTCTGACTCAGCTATGATGCATATTGGATAACAAACTGTAAAGGGCATATAGCACTTTATCTGGCCCTTAGCCATAACTCACACTGCAAGCCCTCTCTTCTCAGTGCATATTAATCATTTACACTTCATGATAATGAAATAAAAACCGGGAATTCTGATATTCAAAATTCTGTTTAGATGAAATTCCAATTAAGAAGACAATGTAAGAACTTAATGGGAACAGGAAGCAGTATGATTTGGTTTCACTAAGACTTCTAAGATTTCAGGGCTGATTTCCTTAGGTAGGTTCATATTCTTTGAATATAACTTTTGTGATTATTGTCACATACTGTCATCTAATGTACTGTTGCATTTACAGTGAGTGATCTGGCTGTTAGGGATTAGAGTAGCTGGTAAAGACAAACTGGAGAGGCACTGAACTGATTTTATTCTCCATTCTTGCAGGTTGAAAACACAAATATTACCTTGGAGTGAAAATGCAGAAACCTAATTTAAAGATATTTAAAATATACCCTTTGTCAATTTAGCAGTTGTGAATACCAAATGTATCTAATTATATTCCCTCTGCTACTTAAGTCTCCTCTTGGAAAAATATATTCCTTTCAGTACTCAGGACATTTTCTGACTAAGCAAATCAACATGGGGCTGACAAGATCTAAGTTTTAACACATAAAGAGAAATATATATATATATATATATATATATTCATATACATACATTGTTTTTTTTGTTTGTTTGTTTGTTTTGGCCGTATGCGGGCCTCTCACTGTTGTGGCCTCTCCCGTTGAGGAGCACAGGCTCCGGACGCACAGGCTCAGCGGCCATGGCTCACGGGCCCAGCCGCTCTGCGGCATGTGAGATCTTCCTGGACGGGGGCACGAACCCGCCTCCCCTGCATCGGCAGGCGGACTCTCAACCACTGCGTCATCGGGGAAGCCCAAGAAATAATACTTATCATCTGCTCTTTCCAGTTCACCCTGGATGCTGCCCCAAGGGAATCTTTACAAAATGCCAATGTCATCATTTTATACATTTCATTAATATTCCTTAATTATTTAGCATAATAGAATTGCCAATTAGGTATCTTCTCATATGGCTACTCAAAAATAGTATTAGTGGCTCTTTGGAATGATGTGATGAAAAGGGCTCTGAGGCAACGAACAGGATAAACAGAAAATGTGCCATTTTTGCTTAATGAAATCATAATGGAGTGGGATATCTGAATACCTTTTAAAAGTACATAAATGTGTGGTTACATCTCTCTGGCAAACCCTTCAGCCTTAGCTCTTCTTCTTATCGTACTGTCCCTTAGTCATGTGAGGATGCTCTCAGCTCTTGAATGAGCTCTTCCATCCCTGACCTCTGAGCTTTTGCTCAGGTTCAGCATTCTGCTTGGAATTCCATGTCCTGCATCAATCAGGGTGGACAGCTTCTGTGTCTTGGAAGACTGAACTTAATCATCTCTTCTACTATTACACCCTCCCTGATTCACTCAAATACAGTAAATTACTGCTTCCTTGGTGCCTCTGTTTAACTTAGTGCATAACTTACTTCATTCATGCACTTATTCATTTAGGCTTTCTCTCAATAAATATTACATACATAAACATAGCATATATGTATAGTCTATGCAAGGGACTTTATGCGTGATTGTGAATAATATAGAAATGCTTATATGAATATGCTCATCCTATTTTATATAGCTTAGGGCCTCTCATAAATATTCATAACTATACTACAGGTATTTATTTATTTATGTTTCCCATATTAAAATATAAACTTTTTGGAAGACTGATTAGAGCGTATATTTATTTGTATTCCTCATATTTAGTACAGTGCCCAATACAATGTCGGCGTGCAAAGTTTTTTAATGAGACCAAATTGATTTAATAACCCATTGGGATAATAGCCTCCAATCGTATTTATATTCTTCAACGTAGTTACCCATGCCTAAATTAGAAATTCACATGACTTATAATACAGTAGAGGGTCTAGAGTGAAATTACATTGGAAAAAATGTGAGAAAAAATGCATAACTACACAATACATAGCTCATTATACAAAGAAACATGAGTCCTTTGTTAGAAATTAAAATGTGCTCTCATACTTAAAAATAATGTCTTTAAAATATTTTAAAGCAATTATTTTAACCTCTAAGAAAGGAAAAAGCAATAATTAAATGCGAAATATGTAAAGTATCCAGGGAAAGATAGTAATATTAATCTATCAACAAAAGTCAGTGGAGAAAATTCAACTCACAGCTTCATAGTATTATAAATATGCTTTCAAGGGCTTCCCTGGTGGCGCAGTGGTTGAGAGTCTGCCTGCCGATGCAGGGGACACGGGTTCATGCCCCAGTCCGGGAAGATCCCACATGCCGCAGAGCGGCTGGGCCCGTGAGCCATGGCCACTGAGCCTGTGCGTCCGGAGCCTGTACTCCGCAATGGGAGAGGCCATAACAGTGAGAGGCCCGTGTACCTCAAAAAAAAAAAAAGAAGAAAAAAATGCTTTCAAAACACAGAAAAATCCTCAGATACATTTTATCTATCTATTTATCACCCTGCTCTGTATCATCAATTTATCTAGCATTCAAATAGAAAAAAGGGATCAGCATAGGTAATTCATTATTTTACATCTCTTTATAACTAAATATATATTCATAGATTAATATATAGCTCAACTTATAAAGCTATTCAGCTCTTTCCTTATTTTCTAGTGTCAAAATACAAAAAATACAATGAACAAAAATGCTTTGATTTATATGTGTGTTGGAGCTCCTTTCCTGAAAGTACAAAGTGGCTTGAACAATTAACAGCTTTGTCCTTCAGAGTCATTGTCCACATAGAAAATAAACATAGTAATAACACAACTCTGACTTTCTCTCTCCCTGTCTCTGATTCTCTCTCACATACACACATGCACACAAACACACACACACACACACACACACATTAAACTTAAACATTTAAAATAAATCACTGCCATTTACACAATTTTTTTTTTGCAAAAGAGGCTTATTTTTAACTGTAATGTGTTTTATTATTTTTATATCATTATAATTATTTTAAATTAATGTGTTGCAGAAGTGTGCTGATGCAAGATGTATAAGGGCCACAGCCAGGGAGATTTGGAAGCTGTGTAGAAGTCAAAATTGATGATATTAAATCTTAAAGTATTTGAAGATTGCTCTGTCAGGTAAAACACTTTGAAAGGCAAAATACATCATCAACTATAAAGAGTTGTTTATAGTTGTTTATAGTAATTATAGTTGTTTATAGTAATTATAGTTGTATAATTGTTAATGAACTTGGTTTATACTACTGAGAATATGAAACATAATTATAATGCCAGGTAGATTATCTTGTAGATATTAGTATAGTTATAGGTACAGATATAAGGATAGGGATAGGGATAAGTTTGATATGAATATAGAAAGTCATTACAGATGCACATGTGGATATAGATATACAGAAGTGTATTGGTACATATATAAAAAGTTAATAAGCTCTCCCGTTACACAAAAATCTATGGACTATCACAGATATATCACTGTTTCAAGGCACTGTTGGTGTACAATCCCACAGATGGATTCAACATTTGCTTAGTATGGGATTATCTCCTAAAATACACATATATCTATTTTCTACTAAATATTAAAAATAGAAAGTATTTTTAAAAGCTCACTTTACATAATTTACAAATTATTTTACCATGAGCTATATGTCTGAGCATTACATTTTTATACAACCTGGTAAAAAAAAAATTAGAAAGTCTTATTCTTGACCAGTTGGCTATGGATATTCTGCAAGTATGTTAATCCCTTTGTCTTGTTCCATTGTGTCAGAAATGACAAGTTTGAGCAAGATAATCTCCAGTATACTTTTAGCTAATAACGTGAAATTTCTCTTTTCTGTTAATGTAATTGGCTGAGTTCATAAACGGCTTTTTACATTTGTGAGGAAAAAAAAACTTTCATGCTGTTTGCTTCTTAAAGTTTTAAAAATTCATTTGAAACCACACTCTGTAGTTCTCATTCTCCTTCTATTTATCTGATACTATGCATAGTAGTCTCTTTTTCCTCATTCAAATCCCACGCAACTTCATCTCTTCATCTTACACTTATCCTTTACCATTAACATCTCTCTAAAATATTTTTAACTGTATCCTTTATATCTAAGGTGACTCAGCATCCCAGGTAGAGATGAACCATGTTACATCTGTTGCTGCTTCGCAATTACCAGTATTAGCTCCTTACACTTGCAAAGACACCCAGGTTTCAATGGCCAATTGCATAATCCTTCAATCTATGAGCAATTTTTTCACAATAAATTAATTTACCCCAATTCTCCACTTTTTTTTTTTTTTTTTTTTTTGGCAGTACATGGGCCTCTCACTGTTGTGGCTGCTCCCATTGTGGAGCACAGGCTCCGGACGTGGAGGCTCAGCAGCCATGGCTCATGGGCCCAGCCGCTTCGTGGCATGTGGGATCTTCCCGGACCGGGGCATGAACCCGTGTCCCCTGCATCAGCAGACGGTCTCTCAACAACTGCGCCACCAGAGAAGCGCTTCCAAGTCTTGACAAGATGTTCTTGCCACTTCCCTTGTTTCACTGAAGCCTGACTTTAACTTGAGAAGAGAGATTTATTTCTTGCACTCTCCTCAGAGGGAAATGTTCTTCTCTCACATGCCCAGACAGAGGGGAGGAAAGTTGATATTCTTTAGCTCTGAGTTGGTAGTCTCTATTTTTCCATAAATTTCCCTCTCTTGAGGCTCAGTTATACCTCTGAATTTATACAATCATTTTATCTCTCCTCAACAGAATTATTTACTAACTCTGGCTTCTCTTCCTGTTTCTTGAAAGATCTCTCCAGATGGGTACCATCCTCGATGACAAGCTGACTTTGGTCTCAATACCCCAATTTAGAAGCTTAGCCACAAGTACTTTTCATCCTCAAAACAATGACTTAGAGGGGGACCTTGAAGATGGCAGAAGAGTAAGACGTGGAGATCACCTTCTTCCCCACAGATACACCAGAAATACATCTACACGTGGAACAATTCCTACAGAACACCTACTGAAGGCTGGCAGAAGACCTCAGACCTCCCAAAAGGCAAGAAACTCCCCCACTTACCTGGCTACGGCAAAAGAAAAAAAGAAAAAGCAGAGACAAAAGAATAGGGACGGCACCTGCACCAGTGGGAGGGAGCCGTGAAGGAGGAAACATTTCCACACACTAGGAAGCCCCTTCGCGGGCGGAGACTGCGGGAGACGGTGGGGGGAGCTTTGGAGCCGCAAAGGAGTGCACAGCAACAGGGGTGCGGAGGGCAAAGCGGGGAGATTCCCGCACAGAGGATCGGTGCTGACCAGTACTCACCAGCCTGAGAGGCTTGTCTGCTCACCAGCCGGGGCGGGCGGGGCTGCGAGCTGAGGCTCGGGTTTTGGTTTCGGTTGGAGCGCAGGAAGAGGACTGGGGTTGGTGGCTTAAACACAGCCTGAAGGGGTTAGTGAACCACAACTAACCGGGAGGGAGTCCGGGGAAAAGTCTGCACCTGCCGAAGAGGCAAGAGACTTTTTCTTCCCTCTTTGTTTCCTGGTGCGCGAGGAGAGGAGTTTAAGAGTGCTGCTTAAAGGAACTCCAAAGACGTGCACGAGCCGTGGCTAAAAGCGCGAACCCCAGAGATGGGCGCGAGCCGCGGCTAAAAGCGCGGACCCCAGAGACGGGCATGGGATGCTAAGGCTGCTGCTTCTGCCACCAAGGGGCCTGTGTGCGAGCACACCCCTCTTCCGCGGAGAGCCTGTGCAGCCCCCCAGTGCCAGGTTCCCGGGATCCAGGGACAACTTCCCCGGGAGAACGCACGGCGGGCCTCAGGCTGGTTCAACCTCACGCCGGCCTCTGCCGCTGCAGGCCCGCCCTGCACGCAGTGCCCCTCCCTCTTCCCCAGCCTGAGTGCGCCAGAGCCCCCGAATCAGCGGTTCCTTTAAGCCCGTCCTGTCTGAGCAAAAAACAGACGCCCTCCAGTGACCTACACGCAGAGGCAGGGCCAAATCCAAAGCTGAGCCCCTGTGAGCTGTGAGAACAAAGAAGAGAAAGGGAAATCTCTCCCAGCAGCCTCAGAAATAGCGGATTAAAGCTCCACAATCAACTTGATGTACCCTGCATCTGTGGAATACATGAACAGACAACGAGTCATCCCAAATTGAGGAGGTGGGCTTTGAGAGCAAGATCTATGATTTTTCCCCCCTTTCCTCTTTTTGTGAATGTGTATGTGTATGCTTCTGTGTGAGATCTTGTCTGTATAGTTTTGCTTCCAGCATTTGTCCTAGGGTTCTATCCGTCCATGGTTTTTAAAAATTTTTTTTCTTAATAATTAATTTTAATAACTTTATTATACTTTACCTTCTTTCTTTATTCTCTTTCTTTCTTTCTTTCTTTCTTTCCTTCCTTCCTTCCTTCCTTCCCTCCTTTAGACAACGAATCATCCCAAATTGAGGAGGTGGTCTCTGAGAGCAAGATTTATGATTTTTTCCCCTTTACCTCTTTTTGTGAAGGTGTATGTGTATGATTCTGTGTAAGATTTTGTCTGTATAGCTTTGCTTCCAACATTTGTCCTAAGGTTCTATCCGTCCCTTTTCTTTTATTTTCTAAATAAGTATTTTTTAATCCAATAACTTTATTATACTTTACTTTATTTTACTGTATCTTCTTTCTTTCTGTCTTTTTTCCTTCTTTCTCTACTTCCTTCCTTCCTCCCTCTCCCTCCTTTCTTTCCTTCTTGCCTTGTTTCCTTCTTTGCTTCTTTCTTTCTTTCTTCATATTTCTACTAATTCTCTACTTTTTCTCCCTTTTATTCTGAGCCACGTGGATGAAAGGCTCTTGGTGCCCCAGCCAAGAGTCAGGGCTCTGCCTCTGAGGTAGGAGAGCCAACTTCAGGACACTGGCCAAAAAGAGACCTCCAAGCTACACATAATATCAAATGGCAAAAATCTCCCAGAGACCTCCATTTTAAACCAGCACCCAGCTTCACTCAATGACCAGCAAGCTACAGTGCTGGACAACATATGGCAAACAACTAGCAAAACAGGAACACAACCCCACACATTAGCAGAGAGGCTGCCTAAAATCATAATAAGGCCACAGACATCCCAAAACACACCACCAGATGTGAACCTGCCCACTAGAGAGACAAGATCCAGCCTCATACACCACAACACAGGCACTAGTTCCCTCCACCAAGAAGCCTACACAACCCACTCAACCAACCTTAGCCACTGGAGACAGACATCAAAAACAGCGGGAACTACGAACCTGCAGCCTGCAAAAAGGAGACCCCAAACACAGTAAGATAAGCAAAATGAGAAGACAGAGAAACACACAGCAGATAAAGGAGCAAGATAAAAATGCACCAGACCTAACAAATGAAGAGGAAATAGGCAGTCTACCTGAAAAAGAATTCAGAATAATGATAGTAAGGATGATCCAAAATCTTGGAAGTAGAATGGACAAAATGCAAGAAACAGTTAACAAGGACCTAGATGAAATAAAGATGAAACAAGCAACGATGAACAACAAAATAAATGAAATTAAAAGTACTCTAGATGGGATCAATAGCAGAATAACTGAGGCAGAAGAACGGATAAGTGACCTGGAAGATAAAATAGTGGAAATAACTACTGCAGAACAGAATAAAGAAAAAAGAATGAAAAGAACTGAGGACAGTCTCAGAGACCTCTGGGACAACATTAAATGCACCAACATTCGATTTATATGGGTTCCAGAAGAAGAAGAGAAAAAGAAAGGGACTGAGAAAATATTTGAAGAGATTATAGTTGAAAACTTCCCTAATATGGGAAAGGAAATAGTTAATCAAATCCAGGAATCGCAGAGAGTCCCATACAGGATAAATCCAAGGAGAAATACGCCAAGATACATATTAATCAAACTGTCAAAAATTAAATACAAAGAAAGCATATTAAAAGCAGCAAGGGAAAAACAACAAATAGCACAGAAGGGAATCCCCATAAGGTTAACAGCTGATCTCTCAGCAGAAAGCCTACAAGCCAGAAGGGAGTGGCAGAGCATACTGAAAGGATGAAGGAGAAAAACCTGCAACCAAGACTACTTTACCCAGCACGCATCTCATTCAGATTTGATGGAGAAATTAAAACCTTTACAGACAAGCAAAAGCTGAAAGAGTTCAGCACCACCAAGCCAGCTTTACAACAAATGCTAAAGGAACTTCTCTAGACAAGAAACACAAGAGAAGGAAAAGACATATAATAATGAACCCAAAACAATTTAGAAAATTGGAATAGGAACATACATATCGATAATTACCTTAAATGTAAATGGACTAAATGCTCCAACCAAAAGACATAGATTGACTGAATGGATACAAAACAAGACCCTTACATATGCTGTCTACAAGAGACTCACTTCAGACCTAGAGACACATACAGACTGAAAGTAAGGGGATGGAAAAAGATATTCCATGCAAATGGAAACCAAAAAGAAGCTGGAGTAGCGATTCTCATATCAGACAAAATAGACTTTAAAATAAGGACTATTGGAAGAGACAAAGAAGGACACTACATAATGATCAAGGGATTGATCCAAGAAGAAGATATAACAATTGTAAATATTTATGCACCCAACATAGGAGCACCTCAATGCATAAGGCAAATACTATCAGCCAAAAAAGGGTAAATTGACAGTAACACATTCATAGTAGGGGACTTTAACACCCCACTTTCACCCATGGACAGATCATCCAAAATGAAAATAAATAAGGAAACACAAGCTTTAAATGATACAGTAAACAAGATGGACTTAATTGATATTTATAGGACACTCCATCCAAAAACAACAGAATACACATTTTTCTCAAGTGCTCATGGAACATTCTCCAGGATAGATCATATCTTGGGTCACAAATCAAGCCTTGGTAAATTTAAGAAAATTGAAATCGTATCAAGTATCTTTTCTGACCACAATGCCATGAGACTAGATATCAATTACAGGAAAAGATCTGTAAAAAATGCAAACACATGGAGGCTAAACAATACACTACTTAATAATGAAGTGATCACTGAAGAAATCAAAGAGGAAATAAAAAAAAATACCTAGAAACAAATGACAATGGAGACACGATGACCCAAAATCTACAGGATGCAGCAAAAGCAGTTCTAAGGGGGAAGTTTATAGCAATACAAGCCCACCTTAAGAAGCAGGAAACATCTCGAATAAACAACCTAACCTGGCACCTCAAGCAACTAGAGAACGAAGAACAAACACACCCCAAAGCTAGCAGAAGGAAAGAAATCATAAAAATCAGATCAGATATAAATGAAAAAGAAATAAAATAAACAATACCAAAGATCAATAAAACTAAAAGCTGGTTCTTTGAGAAGATAAACAAAATAGATAAACCACTAGCCAGAATCATCAAGAAAAAAAGGGAGAAGACTCAAATCAATAGAATTAGTAATGAAAAAGGAGAAGTAACAACAGACACTGAAGAAATAAAAAAGATCATGAGAGATTACTACAAGCAACTCTATGCCAATAAAATGGACAACCTGGAAGAAATGGACAAATTCTTAGAAATGCACAACCTGTCAAGACTGAATCAGGAAGAAATAGAAAATATGAACAGAACAATCACAAGTACTGAAATTGAAACTGTGATTAAAAATCTTCCAACAAACAAAAGCCCAGGACCAGATGACCTCACAGCCAAATTCTATCAAACATTTAGAGAATAGCTAACACCTATCCTTCTCAAACTCTTACAAAATATAGCAGAGGGAGGAACACTCCCAAATTCCTTCTACAAGGCCACCATCACCTTGATACCAAAACCAGACAAGGATGTCACAAAGAAAGAAAACTACAGGCCAATATCACTGATGAACATAGATGCAAAAATCCTCAACAAAATACTAGCAGACAGAATCCAACAGCACATTAAAAGGATCATACACCATGATCAAGTGGGGTTTATTCCAGGAATGCAAGGATTCTTAAGTATACGCAAATCTATCAATGTGATAAATCATATTAACAAATTGAAGGAGAAAAACCATATGATCATCTCAGTAGATGCAGAGAAAGCTTTTGACAAAATTCAACACCCATTTATGATAAAAACCCTGCAGAAAGTAGACATAGAGGGAACTTTCCTTAACATAATAAAGGCCATATATGACAAGCCCACAGCCAACATCAACCTCAATGGTGAAAAACTGGAAGCATTTCCACTAAGGTCAGGAACAAGACAAGGTTGCTCACTCACACCACTGTTTTTCAACATAGTTTTGGAAGTTTTAACCACAGCAATCAGAGAAGAAAAGGAAATAAAAGGAATCGAAATCGGAAAAGAAGTAAAGCTGTCACTGTTTGCAGATGACATGATACTATACATAGAGAATCCTAAAGATGCTACCAGAAAACTAGTATATCTAATCAATGAATTTGGTAAAGTAGCAGGATACAAAATTAATGCACAGAAATCTCTGGCATTCCTATACACTAATGATGAAAAATCTGAAAGTGAAATCAAGAAAACACTCCCATTTACCATTGCAACAAAAAGGATAAAATATCTAGGAATAAACCTACCTAAGGGGACAAAAGACCTGTATGCAGAAAACTATGACACTGATGAAAGAAATTAAAGATGATACAAACAGATGGAGAGATATACCATACTCTTGGATAGGAAGAATCAACATTGTTAAAATGACTCTACTACCCAAAGCAGTCTCCAGATTCAATGCAATCCCTATCAAACTACCACTGGCATTTTTCACAGAACAAGAACAAAAAATTTCGCAATTTGTGTGGAAACACAAAAGACCCCGAATAGCCAAAGCAATCTTGATAATGAAAAAAGGAGCCTCAGGAATCAGGCTCCCTGACTTCAGACTATACTACAAAGCTACAGTAAACAAGACAGTACGGTACTGGCACAAAAACAGAAATATAGATCAATGGAACAGGATAGAATGCCCAGAGATAATTCCATGCACATATGGTCACCTTGTCTTTGATAAAGGTGACAGGAATGTACAGTGGAGAAAGGACAGTCTCTTCAGTAAGTGGTGCTGGGAAAACTGGACAGATACATGTAAAAGTATGAGATTAGATCACTCCCTAACACCATACACAAAAATAAGCTCAAAATGGATTAAAGACCTAAATATAAGGCCAGAAACTATCAAACTCTTAGAGGAAAACATAGACAGGACACACTGACATAAATCACAGCAATGTCCTTTTTGACCCCCCTCTTAGAGAAATGGAAATAAAAACAAAAATAAACAAATGGGACCTAATGAAACTTCAAAGCTTTTGCACAGCAAAGGAAACCATAAACAAGACCAAAAGACAACCCTCAGAATGGGAGAAAATATTTGCAAATGAAGCAGCTGACAAAGGATTAATCACCAGAATTTACAAATAGCTCATACAGCTCAATAACGAAAAAACAAACAACCCAATCCGAAAATGGGCAGAAGACCTAAATAGACATTTCTCCAAAGAAGATATACAGACTGCCAACAAACACATGAAAGAATGCTCAACATCATTAATCATTAGAGAAATGAAAATCAAAACTACAATGAGATATCATCTCACACCAGTCAGAATGGCCATCATCAAAAAATCTAGAAACAATAAATGCTGGAGAGGGTGTGGAGAAAAGGAAACACTCTTGCACTGCTGGTGGGAATGTGAATTGGTTCAGCCACTATGGAGAACAGTATGGAGGTTCCTTAAAAAACTACAAATAGAACTACCATATGACCCAGCAATCCCACTACTGGGCATATACCCTGAGAAAACCAAAATCCAAAAAGAGTCATGTACCAAAATGTTCATTGCAGCTCTATTTACAATAGCCCAGAGATGAATACAACCTAAGTGTCCATCATTGGATGAATGGATAAAGAAGATATGGCACATATATACAATGGACTATTACTCAGCCATAAAAAGAAACGAAATTGAGCTATTTGTAATGAGGTGGATAGACCTAGAGTCTGTCATACAGAGTGAAGTAAGTCAGAAAGAAAAAGGCAAATACTGTATGCTAACACATATATATGGAATTTAAGAAGAAAAAAAATGTCATGAAGAACCCGGGATAAGACAGGAATAAAGACACAGACCTATTGGAGAATGGACTTGAGGATATGGGGAGGATGAAGGGTGAGCTGTGACAGGGCGAGAGAGAGTCATGGACATATATACACTAACAAACGTAAGGTAGATAGCTAGTGGGAAGTAGCCGCATGGCACAGGGATATTGGCTCGGTGCTTTGTGACTGCCTGGAGGGGTGGGATAAGGAGGGTGGGAGGGAGGGAGACGCAAGAGGGAAGAGATATGGGAATATATATATATATATATATATATATATATATATATATATATATATATATATATATATATGTATAACTGATTCACTTTGTTATAAAGCAGAAACTAACACACCATTGTAAAGCAATTATACCCCAATAAAGATGTTTTTAAAAAGTGACTTATTTTTTATTCAACTATTGCAAAATTATTTCCAAACCCACTCTATAAAATTGTCTAACTCAGAAATATCCTAAGTCTAAAATCTTCAATTATAATGCCTTTCATTCTCATCACAAATGATCTTTTGCTTTTTTCACTCTCTTGTGTTTATTTTCATTGAAAGCACCAAGCACTGTACCCTTTCATTTTGCACTTCTATTTCATTTCTCTTTGTCTTCCCTTTTCTTTCTTTCCAAGCTGATTCCATTTCTTCAACTACTGTAGAGTTTGGTCTAAAGCAAATTTGGATACCATCCTCTTTAGGCCATTCAGCTATTATTCTCTCTCCTCATTTTCAGCTTCCCACTCTTTAATTTCTTGCTCTTGTCAGAATAGAAATGCACTCCAGCCTCTTCCAAAAGACCAAAACAAACAAAGTAAAAAGACTAATATTTCATAACCTTCTTTAGCTATCTTCCTCCTTCTCTTCATGCTCAGATTTCTTGAGAAAAATATCTGTCAATGAATACTTTTTTACCGCTCATTTCTTCAATATATATTCCCATCCCTGCAAACTCACTACATTTAACTCACCTAAGTCACAGCTTATCTCTTACTTATTAAATCCAGTCTTGCCTATGGTTGCATTTGGTACTGCTAATAACTTCCTAATTGAAATTTTCTTTCTGTTTTCTTTAATTCAATTATATCATTCTTGCCTGTTACTTCTCAGGTGATTTTATGGAATTTCCGATCTTCCCACAATACTTGAAACTCAATTTTTCTCAAGTTTCTGTTCTCAGTCTCCTTCTTCTTTTCATACAGTTCTATTAAAACTGCCCAATTCATTCCGAGTGAAATGCAAAGTGCTTACAAAGACCTGCAAGCCTGTCATGAATACTGTGATCCAGATCTACCCTTCAGGACTGAAGTAATCATTTCAGCTACTGATGTTTTCAGTTCTCCAATTTTCCTAGACAGTGTCCCAATATGACAAAGGCAGATCTAGGTTAATACAATTGAGTTACAGAAATGATCCACTCCATCCTATTAATGATTAACTCTTCTACCTTGCTTGAAGATAATTAAAGGTCTCCGTTCTTCAAGGTAATATAAGTTCTCTGGATATTATCTCCATTGACCTCTTGTCCTTTTATCTATAACTTGGGTAAAATAATATAACTAACACCTCAAAGCTGTTAAAGAAGGAAAGGGACCATATCAAGAAGGATTTTCAGTACCAGCAGGAAAAGGGAGTATATATGGAAATGCTGCTTGGGGTTCCAGACCAAAGGAGGCAGATCACAAAATTGAACAAGGGAGATTTCATCAATTTGGGAAAAGTCTCCTGGTATACAGAATTAAATGCTCTTGCAAGACCTCAAGGAAACAAGGCTAACAAACTCTTAGATTAACTATGAAAACGATTGCCCTTGTTAAGTGAGGAAAAAAAGTTCAGATTTCCTATAGGATACATTGGAAATGGGTATAAAAGTCATGGTATTGTAGATGTAATGTGTAAGGGTTGACACCCATCTTCTGACCATGTTTGTAGGAAGATGTGGGGGAAACTATTTAATAAGTCATTAAGGATCACAGTCAAATCTGTGTGTCAGGAAGCCGGGACACCTGTGCTAGGCTGCACACATTTGTTGCAATTAAAGCAGAACATGAGACAGACCTGAAAGTATTTCCCAGGTCACACTCAGATCCATCAACATGGAGAGGAAGCCTCACTGGCACAAATAATGTCCAGATCACAGTGTGTTCACTGAGTCTACACATCATCTGGTGATGACATATTTGGTCTCCAAAGCTATAATCGGAACAAACATCATTGGAAGTTGACACAGTCCGCACATAAGTTCTTTGGATTATGAGGTAAGAAAAATTGCAATAAGAAATGACAAGTGGAAGCTTCTGAAACTGCCCTTTCCTCTCCCAGTTTGGCCAAGATATTGGATCCCAGGGGAAATTAAAGACTAATACCAATCTAAAGGGCTGAAAGATGCAGAGATTGTGGTCTCCATCATATTTCTATTTAACTCATCCGTTTGGCCCCTATAAAAGCTAGACAGGTTCTGGAGAATAACTACAAATTATCACAAACTCAAACAAGTAATAATCCCAATATCAGCTCTGTGGCCAGTAGTAGTATCTTCGCTATAGTAGATTAATATGGCCTCAGGTATGTGATATGTGTCCAATAACCTGCTATGTTCTTTTCCATCCCTATCAGGAATGAGGATCAAAAAGAATACAAAAGATATGTCTATGTGACCAACAATAAACATGAACGCATTGGGCTCTTCATACCAAAGGATTATCAGACAAGAAGAAAAACTATTCCATCCATCTGGGATAATTCATACTATCAGGAGGAGGTAAGGCTGATGTTACATAGTGGGGCATGGACAAATATGACTCAGACTAAGGTGATCCACTTAGATGCCTCTTGGTATCCCCTTGCCAAATTTGATTGTAAATAGACAGGTCCAAGTGTCATGTTTTGAGAAGAATGGGAGAATGAAGGTCTTAGACCATACCAGGGATAGGGCTGTAGGTCATTCTACCATGTTTGCCACCTGGTCCAACAGTAGTGCTGGTAGACATTGAGGGTCATCTAGGATGGATAATAGAGAATAGAGATGATGTTCATCTGCTGAGGTCTCAAGTCCAGTAGCACTGGTGTGGGCTGAAGTTCATTTCCATAACCTTTTTCCAATGTTCCTTCAAGAAAAGTTTTCCACTAGAGTATTGAAAGAGATTATCCTAGAATGTAAATGAAACAAGAGAATAACTGAGCACATCAAACTCTGTGGTATGGTGGGTACTGTTCTACATGGCCTAGATTTCTTTTTCAGAATAGAAGGAATTATTCATTCAGCTGCTGGTAAGTTGTCTTGTCTGACAACTTTCATATGTCAGACTTCTGGGAAGTGTCTCCGCTAAAGAGAATTGCTTCACTCAAAGTTACTCTCCTTTCTAGGAGCAGCATGCATCCAATGACTGACTACTGAGGGAATATAAAGCAGGTCCACTATACAATGGGGGAATACTGTGATGGTCTGTCTCAGCTTTCCAGCTCCACCCAAGGTTGGTTAAACTCCTTAGGTGACTGCACCATGACCTAACTTCTGCACTATTCTGATTTTGTCACTTCATACAGGTAGTTATAATGAGAACACTCCCTGATTAATATCTGTCTCTAATTTCCATTTTACTGCCAGTTTCCCAGGGACCTCAGCCCATGACAAAATCATACTCTACCCCCTTTACTTACTAATCTATTCTATGACTCTCCCCCATCCATTTGCTTTGCCCCAACTCACTATCCTTCTTCTCTGTTCTTCTGGAAACAAGATAGTTCCACCTTAGGCTTGGTCAAGGACTTTATTAACATCTGAAGGAATACTCTTTCCAGTATCACTGGGTTTCTAACTTCCTTCTGGTCTTTGATCAAATGGTAAAATTCTCTCATAGGTCTGACTATGCTACACACTCACACACACACACACACACACACACACACACACCAAAAACACACAGCCCAAGCAGGCACTCTTAACTCCTTTTTATTCTATGTTTGTCTCTTATTTCCACAGCATTTACTAGCTTTTAATAAATAGTTTATTGTAGATTTCTTGTATTTATTATTCACTTTTTGTCTTCACTCAAAAAATATATGCCCAACTAGGGAATGATCTTTGGTTGCTATTTTTTCCTCATTAATATGTTTAAGCACATAAGAATGAGTCCAGGCACACATTGGCACCTAATAAGTGTTTGTAAAATAAATGAGATCCATTTATAAATTTCACAAGCATTTCCTAAATTACTTGTTCAAATTATCACCCACGATCAAGTTCTCAAATGTGCCTCTCCTTTTTTCTTTCTTATATATTAATAAAGTGCTAATATATCTAGAAAGCAGGTAGCTATTCTAGGGGCACATTTGTTTACGTCAATCACCATTCCAAATTGTCCTCAAATTGTTTTCAATCCACAGTTATTTCTTTAACATTGGTTCTCATATCTTTCATGGATTAAACATATTCTAGTTGCTCCCTTTGAAACTGACTTCAAAACTTTACTAATTCTTCCTCTACAAACAGAACAAAATTCTCAGTGTGCGAGTTATTATTCTTGTGCTTCAAATCCACATCAACCTGAATTTCTTAACTTTCTCAATTTTTTTTCCCCTAAAAATTAGTATGTATTCTCATGGTGTATTAGTTAAGATGTTTTTGGCTGCCAGAAACAGAATGACGGCCAAATGCAGTTTAAAAGCTAGACACTTGATTGTCTCTCATAATGAAAATTTGGCAATAAATAATCCAAGTTTAGTGCAGCAGCTCCAAAATATCAACAATGACCCAGGTGCTTTATAGCTTCCTGCTTTAACATTCTTAGTATGCTGGCTTTTTGTTCTTATTCTTGTATCCCCAGGCAAGGATGAGAGTCACTACATCTTCATGAAAATATCCCATGTAGGAAGAAGAGGAAGTAGCATAAACATGGGCTCCCTTATTTTATCAGGAAAAGTAATCTTTCCTAGTTGACACATGTAGCTTCTCCCTTATATTTTATCACATGTCTACATCTAGACAAATCATGTACATACCATAAAATCAAGATTACTAAAATGTGCTTAACTAGAGATTTTTGGAACCTTTTTATCATAAACTTCAGAAGAAAATTTATTTTCCATGTGATCTTCATGAAGAAATTCTTTAATATTATTGATGTATCTGAGAGGTTCTATGATATATACATTATATTATATGTATATTACAATATTGATATAGATTTAGACTATATAGATATAGAATATTAACATTATATTATAGATATACAATATTAACATTAATATTATATTATTGATGCAATACTATTATTGACTATAATCTATATTATAAATGATATGACTATAACATATATATACATACATATAACTCTAATAATATAATTCTAAGTTATATATTCTATCCCATCTGAGTTTGTTAAAAGCTGATGAAGGTCAAATCTATTGCTTTAACAACTTACTGAATAAAAAGCTTTTCCTTTTGCTAAGAGTGGACAAGAACCAATTGAATTATTTCTAAGGGGGTTTGAGTGGAAGAATAACTTCTCTCTGCTTGTCCTCATGCATTTTGTTGGTTGAGCAATATCTGAACAAAATTGAGGTTCTCTGAACAATGAAAGGGAATGTTGACTAATAAGCATACAATGGTATCCAAAACACAAGGTATTTTTGCATGTACATAATCCATTTTTTAAATTATTTCTTAGCCTAATTGCTAAAATTATTTCAAAGTGTAGAAGTGCCCCTTTCTATAAGAAGTTGTTCTTGATTACCACAAAATGGATTAACTGTCTTTCTTGTGGTTTCTCACAGTAAATTTTCTTTACTTTAAGAAGATTAGTGTAATTGTTAGACTAAAGTCATACCTTTTTTTCTTTCTTTTATATACCTGACTGTGAGCTTCCATGGCTTCAATTATTATTTAATCAGTTCTATCCACTCATCTCTACACAGAGTGTCTGGCATATATATTTAATGTGTTTCCTGAATGTCTGAATTAATGCATTTTGGGTGAACTTTAACATGAACTTTCTAAATTTTCCACGATTTTACTGTGTGTTTGTAGTGTACACTTTAACATATACAAAATAATTTTCTTTAAATGTGAATAAATTTTTTCCTTGAAAAGTGATGCACACATGTTTTATATCTTGATATATTAAAAAGTGAATTGATCATAGCAGCTCTCACTAAACCTTCTGATGTGTAAAATTAATTAGCCATACTTTGTTGGTCTCTCATGCTACGTTTTTCTTACCTTGATCACTGCCTCTATGTTTGGCAAGCACTACAGGGAAGGGACAAGTAAAGTTATTATTTTTATAGTAAGGTGTTTAGATATTATGCAGAATTGAAGGATAGAGATATCTGGAAATGCTGTATAATCTATATCACAATTCCATGTTCAGAAACACCTTGCAATCTCAATGTATTGCAATTCCAATACATATTGATGAGACTTGTTTTTTGTTTGTTTGTATGTTTGTTCTAATCAAAGCATGAATAAATGCATCAGTTCTTATATTCCAGAAGCCACTATTTTTTTTCTTGGAATAACTTATATCTGATTTATAATAGAGTTTTAACACACACACCTATACACATATATATGACTAATATTATGTGTTGAAAATAACATGCAATCACATGGTGCGAATAAGGGCAAATAATTAACTGGAATTTTGTGACATTTGAAACTATGGAAGTGAAGCAAATACCTCTGCCTTCAAAATGTCCAATACAATTGTATTATTTTTTAAATTAGTTAAATCAGTGTTAAATAGAAAAATTAAAATGACTGCATACGTCTAATTACCTAAACCCTCTAGTGGTTGAGGTAGATGCTGAAGAAAATAATTGGTCTTCATTATATTCAGAATTCTCTAAAAAGAAAGAGTGTTTCCTGACAGTTCTGCTCTGGTCAAAGGTAGAAGATAAAATCATACACTTTACTGGATATATATCCCTGTGGATTTTTCTCTCCCACAAAGGGAAAATAGACTAAAATCAACCTTTCTTAAAAAAAAAAGTTGGCTGGGCGGGAAGATGGCGGAAGAGTAAGACGTGGAGATCGCCTTCCTCCTCACGGATACACCAGAAATACATATACACGTGGAACAACTCCTACCGAACACCTACTGAAGGCTGGCAGAAGACCTCAGAGCTCCCAAAAGGCAAGAAACTCCCCACGTACCTGGGTAGGGCAAAAGAAAAAAGAAAAAACAGAGACAAAAGAATAAGGACGGCACCTGCACCAGTGGGAGGGAGCTGTAAAGGAGGAAAAGTTTCCACACACTAGGAAGCCCCTCCGCGGGCGGAGACTGCGGGAGGCGGAGGGGGGAGCTTCGGGACCGCGGAGTGGAGCACAGCGACGGGTGCGGAGGGCAAAGCGGGGGGATTCCTGCACAGACGATCGGTGCCGACCGGCACTCACCAACCCGAGAGGCTTGTCTGCTCACCCGCCGGGGCGGGCGGGGCTGCGAGCTGAGGCTCGGGTTTCGGTTTTGGACGGAGCGCAGGGAGAGGACTGGGGTTGGCGGCTTGAGCATAGCCTGGAGGGGTTGGTGCGCCACGACTAGCCGGGAGGGAGTTCGGGGAAAAGCCTGCACCGGCCGAAGAGGCAAGAGACTTTTTCTTCCCTCTTTGTTTCCTGGCGCGCGAGGAGAGGGGTTTAAGAGCGCTGCTTAAAGGAACTCCAGAGAAGGGCGCGAGCCGCGGCTAAAAAGCGCAAACCCCAGAGACGGGCGCGAGCCTCGGCTGAGGGCGCGAGCCCCCGAGACGGGCGCGAGCCGCGGCGGGAAGCGCGAGCCCCCGAGACGGGCGCGAGCCGCGGCGGGAAGCGCGAGCCCCAGAGACGGGCGCGAACCGCGGCTGAAACTGCGGAGCCCAGAGACGGGCGGGAGACGCTGGGGCTGCTGCTGCCGCTACCAGGGGGGCTGTGTGCGAGCACAGGTCACTCTCCGCACCCCTCTTCCGCGGAGCCTGTGCAGGCCGCCACTGCCGGGTTCCCGGGATCTGGGGACAGCTTCCCGCACGGCGGGTCTCAGGCTGGTGCAGCGTCACGCCGGCCTCTGCCGCAGCGTCACGCCGCCTCTGCCGCCGCAGGCCCGCCCCGCACGCAGTGCCCCGCCTTCCCCCATCCCCCAACCCCCGGCCTGAGTGAGCCGGAGCTCCCGAATCAGCGGCTCCTTTAACCCCGTCCTGTCTGAGCAAAAAAAACAGACGCCCTCCAGCGATCAGCGCGCAGGGGCAGGGCCGGGTACAAAGCTGAGCTCCTGTGAGCTGTGAGAGCAGGGAGGAGAGGGGGAGGTCTCTCCCGGCAGCCGCGGAGGCGGCGGATTGAAGCTCCACAATCAACTTGATGTGCCCTGCATTGTGGAATACCTGAATAGACAGGGAGTGAGCCCAAATTGAAGAGGGGGAATTTAGGAGCGAGATCGGTGATTTTTTTCCCTTTTCCTCTTTTTGTGAATGTGGGCATGTATGCTTCTGTGTGAGATCTTGTCTGTATACTCTTGTTTCCACCATTTGTCCTAGGGCTCTATCCGTCCATGGTTTTTTTTTTTTTTAAAAAAAAAAAAAAACTTTTTTTTAATAATTAATTTTAATTGTAATAACTTTATTGAACTTTACCTTCGTTCTTTCTTTCTTTCTTTCCTTCCTTCCTTCCCTCCTTTAGACAACTAATCACCCCAAATTGAGGAGGTGGTCTCTGGGAGCAGGATTTATGATTTTTCCCCCTTTGCCTCTCTTTGTGAACGTGTAGGTGTGTGCTTCTGTGTAAGATTTTCTCTGTATAGCTTTGCTCCCAATAGTTGTCCTAGGGCTCTATCCTTCCATGGTTTTTTAAAAAAAAAAAAAAAAATTTTTTTCTTTCTTAATAATTAATTTTAATTGCAATAACTTTATTGTACTTTACCTTCGTTCTTTCTTTCTTTCTTTCCTTCCTTCCTTCCCTCCTTTAGACAGCAAATCACCCCAGGTTGAGGAGGTGGTCTCTGGGAGCAGGATTTAGGATTTTTCCCCCTTTGCCTCTCTTTGTGAACGTGTATGTGTATGCTTCTGTGTAAGATTTTCTCTGTATAGCTTTGCTTCCAACATTTGTCCTAGGGCTCTATCCGTCCATGGTTTTTTTTTAAAAAAAAAAAAAAATTTTTTTTTCTTTCTTAATAATTAATTTTAATTGTAATAACTTTATTGTACTTTACCTTCGTTCTTTCTTTCTTTCTTTCCTTCCTTCCTTCCCTCCTTTAGACAGCAAATCACCCCAGGTTGAGGAGGTGGTCTCTGGGAGCAGGATTTAGGATTTTTCCCCCTTTGCCTCTCTGTGAACGTGTATGTGTATGCTTCTGTGTAAGATTTTCTCTGTATAGCTTTGCTTCCAACATTTGTCCTAGGGCTCTATCCGTCCATGTTTTTTTTTTAAAAAAAAAAAAAAAATTTTTTTTCTTAATAATTAATTTTAATTGTAATAACTTTATTGTACTTTACCTTCGTTCTTTCTTTCTTTCCTTCCTTCCTTCCCTCCTTTAGACAGCGAATCACCCCAGGTTGAGGAGGTGGTCTCTGGGAGCAGGATTTATGATTTTTCCCACTTTGCCTCTCTTTGTGAACACGTATGTGTATGCTTCTGTGTAAGATTTTCTCTGTATAGCTTTGTTTCCAGCATTTGTCCTAGGGTTCTATCTGTTCTTTTTTTTTTTTTTTTTTTTTTTTCTTTTTCTTTTTTTTTTGTTCTAAATATTTTTTAGTACAATAACTATATTATACTTTATTTTATTTTTACTGTATCTTCTTTCTTTCTGTCTTTTTTCCTTCTTTCCTTCCTTCCTTCCTCCCTCCCTCCTTTCTTTCCTTCTTTGCTTCTTTCTTCCTTCCTTCCTTTCCTCCTTTCCTTCTTTCTTTCCTCAAACTTCTACTAATTCTCTCTACATTTTCTCCTTCTTTCCCTCCTACCTTCCTTCCTTCCTCCCTCCCTCCCTCCTTTCTTTCCTTCTTTGCTTCTTTCTTCCTTCCTTCCTTTCCTCCTTTCCTTCTCTCTTTCCTCAAACTTCTACTAATTCTCTCTACATTTTCTCCTTCTTTCCCTCCTTCTTTCCTTCCTTCCTCCCTCCCTCCCTCCCTCCTTTCTTTCCTTCTTTGCTTCTTTCTTCCTTCCTTCCTTTCCTCCTTTCCCTCTTTCTTTCCTCAAACTTCTAATAATTCTCTCTACATTTTCCCCTTCTTTCCCTCCTTCCTTCCTTCCTTCCTCCCTCCCTCCCTCCTTTCTTTCCTTCTTTGCTTCTTTCTTCCTTCCTTCCTTTCCTCCTTTCCTTCTTTCTTTCCTCATACTTCTAATAATTCTCTCTACTTTTCCTCCCTTTTATTCTGAGCCGTGTGGATGAAAGGCTCTTGGTGCTCCAGCCCAGGAGGCAGGGCTCTGCCTCTGAGGTAGGAGAGCCAACTTCAGGAAACTGATCAACAAGAGACCTCCCAGCTCCACATAATATTAAACGGTGGACATCTCCCAGAGACCTCCATCTTAACACCAGCACCCAGCTTCACTCAACGACCAGCAAGCCACAGTGCTGGACAACCTATGCCAAACAACTAGCAAAACAGGAACACAACCCCACCCATTAGCAGAGAGGCTGCCTAAAATCATAACAAGGCCACAGACACCCCAAAACACACCACCAGACGTGAATCTGCCCACTAGAGAGACAAGACCGAGCCTCATCCAGCACAACACAGGCACTAGTCCCCTCCACCAGGAAGCCTACACAACCCGCTGAAACAACCTTAGCCACTGGAGACAGACATCAAAAACAACGGGAACTACGAGCGTGCAGCCTGCAAAAAGGAGACCCCAAACACAGTAAGATAAGCAAAATGAGAAGACAGAAAAACACACAGCAGATGAAGGAGCAAGATAAAAACCCACCAGACCTAACAAATGAAGAGGAAATAGGCAATCTACCTGAAAAAGAATTCAGAATAATGATAGTAAGGATGATCCGAAATCTTGGAAGTAGAATAGACAAAATGCAAGAAACAGTTAACAAGGACCTAGAAGACATAAAGATGAAACAAGCAACGATGAACAACGCAATAAATGAAATTAAAAGTACTCTAGATAGGATCAATAGCAGAATAACTGAGGCAGAAGAACGGATAAGTGACCTGGAAGATAAAGTAGTGGAAATAACTACTGCAGAGCAGAATAAAGAAAAAAGAATGAAAAGAACTGAGGACAGTCTCAGAGAGCTCTGGGACAACATTAAACGCACCAACATTCGAATTATAGGGGTTCCAGAAGAAGAAGAAAAAAAGAAAGGGACTGAGAAAATATTTGAAGAGATTATAGTTGAAAACTTCCCTAATATGGGAAAGGAAATAGTTAATCAAGTCCAGGAAGCACAGAGAGTCCCATACAGGATAAATACAAGGAGAAATACGCCAAGACACATATTAATCAAACTATCAAAAATTAAATACAAAGAAAGCATATTAAAAGCAGCAAGGGAAAAACAACAAATAACACACAAGGGAATCCCCATAAGGTTAACAGCTGGTCTCTCAGCAGAAACCCTACAAGCCAGAAGGGAGTGGCAGGACATACTGAAAGTGATGAAGGAGAAAAACCTGCAACCAAGACTACTCTAACCAGCAAGGATCTCATTCAGATTTGATGGAGAAATTAAAACCTTTACAGACAAGCAAAAGCTGAGAGAGTTCAGCACCACAAAACCAGCTTTACAACAAATGCTAAAGGAACTCCTCTAGATAAGAAATGCAAAAGAAGGAAACGACCTATAATAACGAACCCAAAACAATATAGAAAATGGGAATAGGAACATACATATCGATAATTACCTTAAATGTAAATGGACTAAATGCTCCCACCAAAAGACACAGATTGGCTGAATGGATACAAAAACAAGACCCTTATATATGCTGTCTACAAGAGACCCACCTCAGACCTAGAGACACATACAGACTGAAAGTAAGGGGATGGAAAAAGATATTCCATGCAAATGGAAACCAAAAGAAAGCTGGAGTAGCAATTCTCATATCAGACAAAATAGACTTTAAAATAAGGACTATTAAAAGGGATAAAGAAGGACACTACATAATGATCAAGGGATCGATCCAAGAAGAAGATATAACAATTGTAAATATTTATGCACCCAACATAGGAGCACCTCAATACGTAAGGCAAATACTAACAGCCATAAAAGGGGAAATAGACAGTAACACATTCATAGTAGGGGACTTTAACACCCCACTTTCACCCATGGACAGATCATCCAAAATGAAAATAAATAAGGAAACACAAGCTTTAAATGATACATTAAACAAGATGGACTTAATTGATATTTATAGGACACTCCATCCAAAAACAACAGATTACACATTTTTCTCAAGTGCTCATGGAACATTCTCCCAGATAGATCATATCTTGGGTCACAAATCAAGCCTTGGTAAATTTAAGAAAATTGAAATTGTATCAAGTATCTTTTCTGACCACAACGCCATGAGACTAGATATCAATTACAGGAAAAGATCTGTAAAATATACAAGCACATGGAGGCTAAACAATACACTACTTAATAATGAAGTGATCACTGAAGAAATTAAAGAGGAAATAAAAAAATACCTAGAAACAAATGACAATGGAGACACAACGACCCAAAACCTATGGGATGCAGCAAAAGCAGTTCTAAGGGGGAAGTTTATAGCAATACAAGCCCACCTTAAGAAGCAGGAAACATCTCGAATACACAACCTAACCTTGCACCTCAAGCAATTAGAGAAAGAAGAACAAAAAAGCCCCAAAGCTAGCAGAAGGAAAGAAATCATAAAAATCAGATCAGAAATAAATGAAAAAGAAATGAAGGAAACGATAACAAAGATCAATAAAACTAAAAGCTGGTTCTTTGAGAAGATAAACAAAATAGATAAACCACTAGCTAGACTCATCAAGAAAAAAAGGGAGAAGACTCAAATCAATAGAATTAGAAATGAGAAAGGAGAAATAACAACTGACACTGCAGAAATAAAAAAAATCATGAGAGATTACTACAAGCAACTCTATGCCAATAAAATGGACAATCTGGAAGAAATGGACAAATTCTTAGAAATGCACAACCTGCCAAGACTGAATCAGGAAGAAATAGAAAATATGAACAGACCAATCACAAGCACTGAAATTGAAAGTGTGATTAAACATCTTCCAACAAACAAAAGCCCAGGACCAGATGGCTTCACAGGTGAATTCTATCAAACGTTTAGAGAAGAGCTAACACCTATCCTTCTCGAACTCTTCCAAAATATAGCAGAGGGAGGAACACTCCCAAATTCCTTCTACGAGGCCACCATCACCTTGATACCAAAACCAGACAAGGATGTCACAAAGAAAGAAAACTACAGGCCAATATCACTGATGAACATAGATGCAAAAATCCTCAACAAAATACTAGCAAACAGAATCCAACAGCACATTAAAAGGATCATACACCATGATCAAGTGGGGTTTATTCCAGGAATGCAAGGATTCTTCAATATACGCAAATCTATCAATGTGATAAACCATATTAACAAATTGAAGGAGAAAAACCATATGATCATCTCAATAGATGCAGAGAAAGCTTTTGACAAAATTCAACACCCATTTATGATAAAAACCCTCCAGAAAGTGGGCATAGAGGGAACTTTCCTCAACATAATAAAGGCCATATATGACAAGCCCACAGCAAACATCATCCTCAATGGTGAAAAACTGAAAGCATTTCCACTAAGATCAGGAACAAGACAAGGTTGCCCACTCTCACCACTCTTATTCAACATAGTTTTGGAAGTTTTAGCCACAGCAATCAGAGAAGAAAAGGAAATAAAAGGAATCCACATCGGAAAAGAAGAAGTAAAGCTGTCACTGTTTGCAGATGACATGATACTATACATAGAGAATCCTAAAGATGCTACCAGAAAACTACTAGAGCTAATCAATGAATTTGGTAAAGTAGCAGGATACAAAATTAATGCACAGAAATCTCTGGCATTCCTATATACTAATGATGAAAAATCTGAAAGTGAAATCAAGAAAACACTCCCATTTACCATTGCAACAAAACGAATAAAATATCTAGGAATAAACCTACCTAAGGATACGAAAGACCTGTATGCAGAAAATTATAAGACACTGATGAAAGAAATTAAAGATGATACAAATAGATGGAGAGATATACCATGTTCTTGGATGGGAAGAATCAACATTGTGAAAATGACTCTACTACCCAAAGCAATCTACAGATTCAATGCAATCCCTATTAAACTACCACTGGCATTTTTCACAGAACTAGAACAAAAAATTTCGCAATTTGTATGGAAACACAAAAGACCCCAAATAGCCAAAGCAATTTTGAGAACGAAAAAAGGAGCTGGAGGAATCAGGCTCCCTGACTTCAGACTATACTACAAAGCAACAGTAATCAAGACAGTATGGTACTGGCACAAAAACAGAAAGATAGATCAGTGGAACAGGATAGAAAGCCCAGAGATAAACCCATGCACATATGGACACCTTATCTTTGATAAAGGAGGCAGGAATGTACAGTGGAGAAAGGACAGCCTCTTCAATAAATGGTGCTGGGAAAACTGGACAGGTACATGTAAAAGTATGAGATTAGATCACTCCCTAACACCGTACACAAAAATAAGCTCAAAATGGATTAAAGACCTAAATGTAAGGCCAGAAACTATCAAACTCTTAGAGGAAAACATAGGAAGAACACTCTATGACATAAATCACAGCAAGATCCTTTCTGACCCACCTCCTAGAGTAATGGAAATAAAAACAAAAATAAACAAATGGGACCTAATGAAACTTCAAAGCTTTTGCACAGCAAAGGAAACCATAAGCAAGACCAAAAGACAACCCTCAGAATGGGAGAAAACATTCGCAAATGAAGCAACTGACAAAGGATTAATCTCCAAAATTTACAAGCAGCTCATGCAGCTCAATAACAAAAAAACAAACAACCCCATCCAAAAATGGGCAGAAGACCTAAACAGACATTTCTCCAAAGAAGATATACAGAATGCCAACAAACACATGAAAGAATGCTCAACCTCATTAATCATTAGAGAAATGCAAATCAAAACTACAATGAGATATCATCTCACACCAGTCAGAATGGCCATCATCAAAAAATCTAGAAACAATAAATGCTGGAGAGGGTGTGGAGAAAAGGGGACACTCTTGCACTGCTGGTGGGAATGTGAATTGGTTCAGCCACTATGGAGAACAGTATGGAGGTTCCTTAAAAAACTACAAATAGAATTACCATATGACCCAGCAATCCCACTACTGGGCATATACCCTGAGAAAACCAAAATTCAAAAGGAGTCATGTACCAAAATGTTCATTGCAGCTCTATTTACAATAGCCCGGAGATGGAAAGAACCTAAGCGCCCATCATCGGACGAATGGATAAAGAAGATGTGGCACATATACACAATGGAATATTACTCAGCCTTAAAAAGAAATGAAATTGAGATATTTGTAATGAGATGGATAGACCTAGAGTCTGTCATACAGAGTGAAGTAAGTCAGAAAGACAAAGACAGATACCGTATGCTAACACATATATATGGAATTTGAGGGGAAAAAATGTCATGAAGAACCTAGGGATAAGACAGGAATGGAGGCGCAGACCTACTGGAGAGCGGACTTGGGGATATGGGGAGGGGGAAGGGTGAGTTTTGACAGGGCGAGAGAGAGTCATGGACATATACACACTAACAAACGTGGTGGGGTGGATAGCTGGGGGGAAGCAGCCGCAAGGCACAGGGATATTAGCTCGGGGCTTTGGGACAGCCTGGAGGGGTGGGAGGGGGAGAGTGGGAGGGAGGGAGATGCAGGAGGGAAGACACATGGGAGCACATGTATATGTATAGCTGATTCACTTTGTTATAAATCAGAAACTAACACACCATTGTAAAGCAATTATACCCCAATAAAGATGTTAAAAAAAATAAATAAATAAAAAAAAATAAAATTAAAAAAAAAAAAAAAGTTAATGTGTAATTGTTTTCCTTATTAGACATACTTGTATACATATTTTTTATTTAACACAAGCAGTATTTAAATAAGTAGGAAAGCTGTAATTGCCAAAATATTTTCATGTATGAACTTAGATAATTGTTTGCCTAAAAATCTTGTGGTGACACATTATAAAATAAATGACATATCTAATCTTACAATAATAAATTAC
This sequence comes from Phocoena phocoena, assembly GCF_963924675.1. Classification (NCBI taxonomy): domain Eukaryota; kingdom Metazoa; phylum Chordata; class Mammalia; order Artiodactyla; family Phocoenidae; genus Phocoena; species Phocoena phocoena. The sequence continues at coordinate 26,630,639 of NC_089235.1, read as the reverse complement.
TTTTCCTAATATTTTATTCCCTGTATAACAGTTTAGTAACTATATTAAGAGAATGACATAAGATAATGCTTGTCAGAGTTTTGGATTTCAAAAAAAAATATATAAAGAAACTAGGAGAGTGTGTAATATAACTGCCAAATTTCCTTTTACTAGGTCAAACTATTAAAAGTAAATCAAATAGGAAACTCAAAGAAGAATGAGGAGAAGGAGAAGAAAGAGGAAAAAAGAAAAAAAAGAAAAGGAAACATTATCATGTACCAGCATTTAAACTGCTAGTCAATGAATTTGTTGGCATTTAGGTCTTTCATTTTGGGAGGAAAGGATATTCCTTCAAAACATCCCCTTCATTTGGAATTTTACTAAACAATGACAGAAAATATCATCTGCAAAAAAATAAACACAAAAACATATTTAGGCCTTTAAGAGAGCTTAGATAAATATTGTCTTTTTTCACTTATTTCACAGATCATCATAAATAAATTTTCTACTGTGAAATTTGCTGAAAGGATTAGTTAATTTTACTTACTGGAACTACAAATCACAAGATTTTGAGTGTTCATTCGTAGATACTTTATAAGGTGTAACAGAAATATAGAGGCAGAATTTGGAACTGTCTAATTTGTGGGAAAGAATTTAAGAAAGCAAAAATGCCAAACATATAAATAGTCCTTTCAAATCAGTACATGGTAACAAATGAGCCTGAGGAATTTTTATATCCTAGTAAAATCATGGGAAGCCACATGGAAAGAATTCAGTTGACTAAAACTTCTCAGTAAGAAAGAACAATGCCCATTGGGTATATATACTATATCTTTATCCATTCATCTGCCAATAAATCTTAGGTTGCTTCCATGTCCTGGCTATTTTAAATAATGCTGCTATGAATGTTGGGATGTATGTATCTTTTCGAATTATAGTTTTTTTTCTGGATATATGCCCAGGAGTGGGATCACTGGATCATACGGTAACTCTATTTTTAATTTTATTTTAAGGAAACTCCATACTGTTCTCCATAGTGGCTATACCAATATACATTCCCACCAACAGTATAGGAGGTTTCTTTTTTCTCCACACCTTCTCCAGCATTTATTATTTGTAGACATTTTGAAGATAGTCATTCTGACCAGTGTGAGGTGATATCTCATTGTAGTTTTGATTTGCATTTCTCTAATAATTAGTGATGACAATATTTTCATGTGCTTGTTGGCCATCCATATGTCTCCTTTGGAGAAATGTCTAGTTAGATCATATTACTCAGCCATAAAAAAGAATGAAATAATACCATTTGTAGCAACATGGATAGACCTAGAGATTATCATATTAAATGAAATAACTCAGACAAAGACAAATATCATATGATATCACTTACATGTGGAATCTAAAAGAAATGATACAAATGAACTTATTTACAAAACAGAAATAAACTCACAGACATAGAAAACAAACTTATGGTTACCAAAGGGGAAAGGGGGGATAAATTAGGAGTTTGGGATTAAAATATAAACACTAATATAAATATATAAAATAGATAACTGACAAAGACCTACTGTATAGCACAGGAAAATATCTCATAATAACCTATTTTATATATATATATATATATATATGTGTGTGTGTGTGTGTGTGTGTGTGTGTGTGTATGTGTGTGTAAAAAAAGGAATAAAAAAGAACAATATCTAGAGAAGTAAAACTTTGAGAGGAAAGAGATAAAAATCATGTAAGTGGTAAATGGGGAGGTTAAATATCAAGAACTCTTTCTATCTCCAGCATCACCAAGGGTGCAGTTTCTCTAATGAATGTTTCTAAAGAAACTGTTCCCTTTCTGCTCTATGTCTATAAATAGCATTGTCACTTCAGGCTATCATAACTTAATACTAAAGAAGATCCAATTATTTCCTTTGTTATGATTTGATGCCATGTAATAAACTTTCTGATTATAGTTTATATTTCAGTTTATTCTTCTACAGGAAGAAAAATGCACAGACTAATTGAAACTATCTTGTAATCTTTCAAGCAGTTGGAGCTCTCATTGGAAAAAAAGTAAATTTATCTCAATTGTACTTTGATACTTGAACATGATCTTCCCTGACTAGTAAGAAAGATATATTTTTGTTGGTATAAATAACATTTAGAACACAACTGTGTGATAGATGCTTGCTAATTTTTATTACAGACTATCTCATAACTGAAATTGGAGTTAGCACAATTATTTTATGTTTGGAGAATTTAAGCTCAGAGATGTTAAGGTACTGCTTAACAAAATAAGTGGGAGAACCTAAATTGAACCCAATTATTATTTTTTTAACATCGTTATTGGAGTATTATATATTTACATTGTTGTGTTAGTGTCTGATGTATAAAAAAGTGAATCAGCTATACATATAAATATATCTCCAGATCCCTTTCCTCTTGTATCTCCCTCCCACTCTCCCTATCCCACCCCTTTAGGTGGTCACAAAGCACCAAGCTGATCTTCCTGTGCTATGAGGCTGCTTCCCACTACCTATCTAGTTTACATTTGGTAGTATGTATATGTCCCTGTCACTCTGTCAATTCGTCCCAGCTTATCCTGCCCCCTCTCCGTGTCCACAAGTCCAATATCTACGTCTGCATCTTTATTGCTGTCCTGCCCCTAGGTGCTTCATAACCTTTTATTTTAGCTTAGATTCCATATATATGTGTTAGCATATAGTATTTGTTTTTCTCTTTCTGACTTACTTCACTCTGTATGACAGACTCTAGGTCCATCCACCTCACTACAAATAATTCAATTTCGTTTCTTATTATGGCTGAGTAATTATCCATTGTATATATGTATATACCATATTTTCTTTATCCATTCATCTGTCATTGGATGCTTAGCTTCCTTCCATGTCCTGACTATTGTAAATAGTGCTTCAATGAAAATTGTGGTACATGACTTTTTGAATTATGGTTGTCTCGAGGTATATGCTCAGTAGTGGGATTGCTGGGTCGTTTGGTAGTTCTATTTTTAGTTTTTGAAAGAACCTCCATACTGTCCTCGATAGTGGCTGTATCAATTTACATTCCCACCAACAATGTAAGAGGGATGGCTTTTCTCTACACCCTCTCCAGCATTAATTGTTTGTAGACTTTTTTATGGTGGCCATTCTGACTGGTGTGAGGTGATACTTCTTTAGAGTTTTGATTTTCATTTCTCTAATAATTAGTGATGTTGAGCATCCTTTCATGTGTTTGCTGCAATCTGTATATCTTCTTTGGAGAAATGTGTATTTAGGTCTTCTGCCTATATTTGGATTGTTTTTTTTTTTTTTTTTTTTTGATATTGAGCTGAATGAACTGCTTGTAAATTTGGGAAATTAATCCTTTGTCAGTTACTTTGTTTGCAAATATTATGTCTCATTGTGAGGGTTGTTTTTTCATGCTGTTTATGGTTTCCTTTGCTGTGCAAAAGCTTTGAAGTTTCATTAGGTCTATTTGTTTATTTTTGTTTTTATGTCCATTTCTCTATGAGGTGGGTCAAAAAGGATCTTCCTGTGATTTATGCCATAGAATGTTCTGCCTATGTTTTGTTCTAAAATTTTTATAGTATCTGGCCTTATATTTAGGTATTTAATCCATTTTGAGTTTACTTTTGTATATGATGTAAGGGAGTGTTTTAATTTCATTTCTTACATGTAGCTGTCCAGTTTTCCCAGCACCACTTATTGAAGAGGCTGCCCTTTCTCCACTGTGCATTCCTGCCCCCTTTATCAAAGATAAGGTGACGATATGTTCATGGGTTTATCTCTGGGCTTTCTATCCTGTTCCACTGATCTATATTTCTATTTTTGTGCCAGTACCATACAGTCTTGATTACTGTAGCTTTGTAGTATAGTCTGAAGTCAGGGAACCTGATTCCTCCAGCTCTGTTTTTCTTCCTCAAGATTGCTTTGGCTATTCAGGATCTTTTGTTTTTCCACACAAATTGTGAAATATTTTGTTCTAGTTCTGTGAAATATTCCATTGATAGTTAGCTAGGGATAGCATTGAATCTGTAGATTGCTTTCAGTAGTAGAGTCATTTTCACAATGTTGATTCTTCTAATCCAAGAACATGGTATATCTCTCCATCTGTTTGTATCATATTTAATTTCTTTCATCAGCATCTTATAGTTTTCTGCATACAAGTTTTTGTCTCCTTAGGTAGGTTTATTCCTAGGTATTTTATTCATTTTGTTGCAGTGGTAAATGAGAGTGTTTCCTTAATTTCTCTTTTTTCATCATTAGTGTATAGTAAAGCAAGATATTTCTGTGCATTAATTTTGTATCCTGATACTTTACCAAATTCATTGATTAGCTCTAGTAGTTTTCTGGTAGCATCTTTAGGATTCTCTATTTATAGTATCACGTCATCTCCAAGCAGTGACAGTTTTTCTTATTCTTTTCCGATTTGGATTCTTTTATTTCTTTTTCATCTCTGATTGTTGTGGCTAAAACTTCCAAAACTATTTTGAATAATAGTGGTGAGAGTGGGCAACCTTGTCCTATTCCTGATCTTAGTGGAAATTTTTTCAGTTTTTCACCCCTGAGAACAATGTTGGGTGTGGGTTTGTCATATATGACCTTTCTTATGTTGAGGCAAGTCCCTCTATGCTTTCTGGAGGGTTTTTATCATAAACTGGTGTTGAATCTTGTTGAAAGCTTTTTCTGCATCTATTGAGATGATCATATGGTTTTTATCTTTGAATTTGTTAATATGGTTTATCACATTGATTGATTTGTGTATATTGAAGAGTCCTTGCCTTCCTGGGATAAACCCCACTTGATCATGGTGTATGATCTTTTTAATGTGCTGTTGGATTCCGTTTGCTAGTATTTTGATGAGGATTTTTGCAACTATGTTCATTAGTGATATTGGCCTGTAGTTTTCTTTCTTTGTGACATCTTTGTCTGTTTTTATTATCAGGATAATGGTGGCCTCATAGAATGAGTTTGGGAGTGTTCCTCCCTCTCCTTTATTTTGGAAGAGTTTGAGAAGGATAGGTGTTATCTCTCTTCTCAAAGCTTGATAAAATTTGCCTGTGAAGCCATGTGGTCCTGGACGTTTGTTTGTTGTAAGATTTTTAATCATAGTTTCAATTTCAGTGTTTGTGATTGGTCTGTTTACATTTTATATTTCTTCCTGGCTCTAAGAAAGTTGTGCTTTTCTAAGATATGTCTATTTCTTCCAGGTTATCAATTTTATTGACTTATAGTTACTTGTAGCAATCTCTCATGATCCTTTGTATCTCTGCAGTGTCAGTTGTTACTTATTTTTCATTTCTAATTCTGTTGATTTGAGTCCTTTCCCTTTTTTTCTTGATGAGTCACGCTAATGGTTTATCAATTTTATCTTCTCAAAGAACCAAACATGTGTCTTGGCATGTTTCTCCTTGGATTTATCCTGTATGAGACTGTCTGAACTTCTTGCACTTGATTGACTATTTCCTTTCCCATATTAAGGAAGCTTTCAACCATAATCTCTTCAAATATTTTCTCAGTACCTTTCTTTTTCTCTTCTTCTTCTGGAACCCCTATAATTCAAATGTTGGTGCATTTAATGTTGTCCCAGAGGTCTCTGAGACTGTCCTCAGTTCTTTTCATTCTTTTTTCTTTATTATGCTCTGCAGTAGTTATTTCCACTATTTTATCTTCCAGGTCACTTATCCGTTCTTCTGTCTCAGTTATTCTGCTATTGATCCCATCTAGAGTACTTTTAATTTCATTTATTTTGTTGTTCATCGTTGCTTGTTTCATCTTTATTTCTTCTAGGTCCTTGTTAACTGTTTCTTGCATTTTGTCCATTCTACTTCCAAGATTTTGGATCATCCTTACTATCATTATTCTGAATACTTTTTCAGGTAGACTGCCTATTTCCTCTTCATTTGTTAGGTCTGGTGCATTTTTATCTTGCTCCTTTATCTGCTGTGTGTTTCTCTGTCTTCTCATTTTGCTTATCTTACTGTGTTTGGGGTCTCCTTTTTGCAGGCTGCAGGTTCGTAGTTCCCGCTGTTTTTGATGTCTGTCTCCAGTGGCTAAGGTTGGTTCAGTGGGTTGTGTAGGCTTCTTGGTGGAGGGGACTAGTGCTTGTGTTCTGGTGCATGAAGCTGGATCTTGTTTTTCTGGTGGGCAGGTCCATGTCTGGTGGTGTGTTTTGGGGTGTCTGTGGACTTATGATTGTAGGCAGCCTCTCAGATAGTGGGTGGGGATGTGTTCCTGTCTTGCTAGTTTTATGGCATGGGCTGTCCAGCATTGGAACTTGCTGGTCATTTAGTGGAAGTGGGTCTTAGTGTTGAGACAGAGATCTCTGTGAGAGCTTTTGCTGTTTGATATTACAAGGGCCGGGGAGGTCTCTTGTGGACCAATGTCCTAAACTCAGCTCTCCCACCTCAGAGCCTGAGGCCAGACACCTGACCGAAGCACCAAGACCCTGTCAACCGCACAGCTCAGAAGACAAGGGAGAAAATAAAGAAAAGAAAGAAAAAAAGAAAATAATTAAAATAAAAAATTGTTAAAGTAAAACATTAAAAAGTACTTAAAAAGAAGGAATAGAGCATCCAAATCAATAAAAAAATCCACCAATTATAAGAAGTACTAAAAACTATACTAAAAAAAAAAATGGACAGACAGAACCCTAGGACAAATGATAATAGCAAACCTATACAGACAAAATCATACAGAGAAGCATAAACATACAAACACACAGAAGGAGAAAAAGGAAAGAAACATATATGTCTATATATTTAAAAAGAAAAAGGAAGAGAGCAACCAAATCAATATACAAATCTACCAATGAAAATAAGCTCTAAATACTAAACTAATATAAACATAAACCTAGAAACAAATTAGACACAGAAAGCAAATCCCAAGTCTACAGTTGCTCCCAAAGTCAGCTACCTCAGTTTTGGAATGATTTGTTGTGTATTCAGGTACTCCACAGATGCAGGGTACATCAAGTTGATTGTGCAGGTTTAAGCCACTGCTCCTGAGACTGCACAGAGAGATTTCCCTTTCTATTCTTTGTTCACATAGCTCCTGGGGTTCAGGTTTGGATTTGGCCCCGCCTCTGCATGTACGTCACCCTGTGTCATCTGTTCTTCACCCAGACAGGAGGGGGTTAAAGCAGCGGCTTATTCAGGAGTTCTGGCTCACTCAGGCTGTGGGGAGGGAGGGGTACTGCATGTGTGATGAGCCTGTGGCAACAGAGGCCGGCATGACTTTGCAACAGCCTAAGGTGTGCCGTGTGTTCTCCCGGGGAAGTTGTCCCTGGATCATGGGACCTTGACAGTGGTGGGCCGCACAGGGTCCCAGGAGGGGAGGTGTGGATAGTGACCTGTGCTTGCTTATAGGATTCTTGGTGACTGCAGCAGCAGCCTTAGCATTTCATGCCCGTCTCTGGTGTCTCCGCTAATAGCCACAGCTCACGCCTGTCTCTGGAGCTCGTTTAGGTGGTGTTCTGAATCCCCTCTCCTTGCACACCCCAAAACAGTGGTCTCTTGCCTCTTCAGCAGGTCCAAAGTTTTCTGGACTTCCTCCAGGCTAGCTGTGGTGCAGTAGCCCCCTTCAGGCTGTGTTCACGCAGCCAACCCCAGTCTTCTCCTTGGGATCTGACCTCTGAAATAGGGGCCTCAGCTCCCAGCCCCCACCAGCCCCGGCAAGTGAGCAGACACGCTTCTCAGGCTGGTTGGTGCTGGTCGGCACCAATTCTCTATGCAGGAAACTCTCCACTTTGCCCTCTGCAACCCTGTTGCTGTGCTCTTCTCCATGGCTCCAAAGATTCCTTCCCCGCCTACCCCCCATCTCCACCAGTGAAAGGGCTTCCCAGTGTGTGGAAACTTTTCCTCCTTAACAGTTCCCTTCCAGAGGGGCAGGTCCCATCCCTATTCTTTTGTCTCTGTTTCTCCTTTTTCCTTTTGCCCTACCCAGGTACGTGGGGAATTTTTTGCCTTTTGGGAAGTCTGAGGTCTTCTGCCAGCATTCAGTAGGTGTTTTGTAGGAGTTGTTCCACATGTAGATGTATTTTTGATGTATTTATGGGGAGGAAGGTAATCTCTAAGTCTTACTCCTCCACCATCTTGAAGGTTCTAATTTGAAGCCGGAGAGAGGAGTGATACAAAATATTATGAATATGAATCTTGACAGAGCTTGACTGATACTCAAGAGCTGACTCTAATATTTCCAAAGAGAACTGCAAAACATCCAACTGGAAAACACAGGAGTGTATTTTCAGTGGCAATTCAGAGTCAATATACAGAGTGATAAAAGAGTTGAAATCATTTCAACAGGGTCAGTCCCTGCCTTTGCTTCTTATCGAACCCAATTCTTTTTGATTTCAAAGTTTGCTTTTTGTTTCACTTTACACAGGCTATTTTTCTTATACTTGTGGCACTACTTGTTGACATCTTCTGTAAATTAAGGTGAGCAATATATTATTTAACAGTTAGCTATTTTATTACTTTTATATATTTCATAATTTTGACAAATAAATTGTGAGTTTTCAAGAGAGCAAGAAACATGTTAAATACTTCTGCCTCACGTGGACTTAGGCAAATGGTCATAACTGAATCTGTATCAATTGACTCTGACTGATTTTCTGTGATTTTTGGAAGACCAAAAATAATATTAAGTAATGCAATTGGGCTTAATCACAAACTTATTCATTTTTTTTTTTGTTAGGCTGTAATACCAAGTAATCTTTTGCCTAAACTTTTCACTTATAAACTAGTTATTTTTAGCAACTTTAATTACAATTTATGGAGTGAAAAAAATCACAGATGGTAATTTACAATGAAAGCCATTTATCATTATGGGGTAATTAAAAACTTGCAGCTTTTTCTCATTAGCCTTCTCCCTCAACTTAGTTTCTATTGATTTTTTGTCTTGAATAGTTAGAGAAAATTATTACAAATTTTACGTACTTTTGAATACTGATCTTAAACCAAAGCCTAGCTCCTCAATTTTCTCTCCTATATTCATCATATTCCACCTGTGCTTGCCATTATTTTTCTCTCTTATAATTAGGCTCTGTTCAATATCATCAGCTCCTGTTGACTTGAGGGGAGTTCATGGACTACTTTTTTTTAGTTTTCCATTAGATAAGTGAAGATAGCATTTAAAAAACACAAAATAAAAAAAAAATCACTGTTTTAAGAAAACTGATAATAGCCTAATATTTTGCACATATAAAGGAAATTCAACACTACCATCCATGTAGACTTGTAAGTATTATAGAATACTAATATTGCAAGGGCATTTAAATGTCATCTGGTACAACTGCACATTTACTATTGGATGCCCTTCTTCACAGCTGCTAGGCCTACCTTTCATTCATAGTTGAACACTTCCAGTGGCTGGGAAAAAAGTACTTCCAGAAAAGATAATTATAGCAGTTTATAGCATTGCCATCTATTGGACTATGCCAAATGAATATAATTTTAATCACTGTTTTTACATTTTATGGTTTCTAGTCAAATATATATGAAACTTCAACATAATTGTTACATAATTACCTTAACAACCTTCCTCCTAATATTAGAATGTAAGTCCAAATTGAGTTACAGTTATTTTCCTTTTGATAAAGTGACATATACTACTTATCCATCAAATGTTTGTTGATGTTTCTAGAAGAAAAAAAAGCATGCATGGTTGACTGACAATTTTCTGGCTTTCAACAGACTCCCATAGATGGCTTAGGAGAGATTGTCACCTCTTCTCTTGCTCATTTTAACATCAAGCAAGAAATCTGGTTTGCATCAATAACATATGCAAAATAACATTGTAAAGCAATTATACTCCATAAAACAAAAGTTTAAAAAAAAAATACAAACAGAAGACACAGTTGAGCTGTCACAAATTCGGTATAGAAACTCTGTGGGGAGAATCTAAAGGGTGAACTTTTATTCCGTTTTTATCTCTCCCTTTACTCTTTATTTTTATGGTGGTCAGAAGGTAGGAAAGATATAAAAAAAAATCTGTTTAGCTATGAAATCTACATTGGAGTTTCTGATGGGAAAAGGAAACTTACCTAACCATAGTTTAGAATATATATATATATATGTTTTTTTGACAAAGTGTGTCTCGGTTAGTTGCCCAGAAATGGCTTGTAAACTTTAGGGGTAAAAATTAAAAGAACATTAATTTGGTTTGCTGAAGTACAAAACTGACAGGAATTTGGATAAAATGCTCATACGGCAACACAAATGTATGCAATAATTACCATGTCCTATAATTTATCTTCTTAAAAAAGCTAAGTAGAAAAGAAAAATACTGAAGAGGGTGTGAAATTTAGGTATTCTATATTATGATTCAAACAAAACAAGTCCCACATAATGGTTCACACAGAGTTTTACTGCATTTACCACATTCTATTAAAGTTATTGATAATCAAAAATTCTCCATCATGATCTCTTTGAAACTTAAAATTGTGCTTTGTTCATTTACTACGTGTATTCCTTGGCCTAGGGTCATCGATTGGAATAGACCTGAAGCCTCAATATACCCAATACTCCTTAATGACTCTTTATGTAAATTGGGTTTTAAATCTGTCAATTATTTGCCATATTTTGAAAATAGAAGTTTTAGCATGTATAAACATGGTATGTTCACATATAATATCACCTCTTTAAAAATGTAATATTGCACACATTCCTTTAAGAAACAATATTAGAGCAATATAGCATCAAAAGCAATCCTGAAATTAGCTTAATTTTTTAGTTACATTTTTGATTATGTATCATTAATGTGCTTCAAAGGAAAAAAATGTGTAATCATAATTTCTCTCCAAAATAATGCATTTAGCAAAAGAGGTAAAAGGAAAAAAAGAGTTTTTATGATTATTTACACAAATGAATAGAGAATCTAATATCACTCAGCAAGACAATGATGATGGCTTGTAAACTACTTAACTTGGATATTTTCCTTCCATGAGATCCTTATAAATACTAGGTGTGGAATGTTCAAACCTGACTGAATATCTATATCCAGGACATTGTTGGGACACTGATTACTAGAATTTTGGGGGAACTATTAGCTTGAATGATAACATGAGGAAAGTTAAGTACATTTTCTTTTGTGTTTTTCATATTAGTGTTCAGCTGAAGATAGAAAACAAGGTACCCTGTCGTTTGCTGCAACTCAATGAGACCTAGTTTTCCTCTTAAATGAAAGCTGCAGTAGCATACAAAACATGTCTTAGATTTTCACTGTTATTACATCCATTTTAAAAATTAAATTTCTTCTCAGAACATGCTCAGAACATACAAAATTCAAAGCACTTAAAATTCTAAGAATCTAAAACATTACTGCATTTTTGTAGAACTAAAATGATGTTTCATTATGAATAACTGGTGAATGACAAGTATTTTTTGGATGTAACATTTCTAGAGTCACCTCGAATACCTAACATTTTAATATGGAAATATTTTAGAGGATGATATGTATTTGGGCTTAAATGATTTTATTATAAATTCTTTACAAAATATTTCTAACTCAAGATTATACTTAGGAATTATTGCACCAAATACAGTTTTAGACCAACTATACAGTACTTCCATAAATGGATTATATTTTTTATTTAATAATAAATGGACTAAAATCCACTTGTAAATAATTTCTGCACACCTCTACTTTCTTTTTGCTAAAGTAAACCTTGGCAACATTATCTTTAAGTGATAATATACATTAGAAATGAGAAAAATAAAATATCAACATGTTGTAACTTGCCAATGTCACATCACTGATCTTTTTTTTTTTAATATAAAAAGAATCATGCTAAAAGTATATATAACTCAAACGTGATTTGTGGTGGTGTTCTCTGCGGTTATTCAGCAGCAGATAAATGGCTATGTGAGCTGTCCAGGTTACTTGCTGCTGTCATTCTTTCCAATAGGCCTGTGAAACTAACAGAAGTTTATCATAAGAGCTCAGCCATGAGTTATATTTGTTGATTCTGCTCACCACTTATTTTCACAAAAATTCCTCTAAGCTATTTTTTAGTTTGTGGCAATCAGGTTTTCAGTGTATGAGGGGCTACTTTCTCTAAAGTTTATGGGATATTTATTTTCTAAATATTTAACAAGTCTGTTTAACAACAACTTCATGGAGTAATTCTCCAATGAGAGCTGAAAAGCATACCTTCCTGGAGGAAAATATTAAACTGCACAGCTGTTAGAAACTTTCAGTTATCATTTTATGTTTAGAAAGCTTGTGTACATTAAGACTTCTAAAATAAATTAAGTGATTCCCCATTAATCAATTCTACGCTCCATTTAAGTACATTATTTATGGTTGTGGTTTTAGTGTTTTGTTAACATCACCCTAAATATTTATTGTGAAGCATCTGAAAATAGCTTTACTGTAGGGATTGTCAACTCTTCTTCCCCTTTCCGGCTGGTAAGAGATTTGGTGTTCAAAGTATATTTTCCTTCAACAACCTTCTCAGGGTCAACATTTACAGTTTATCTAAGAATATTAGTGATTTAATAGGACGTTTCCCTGGGATATTCTACCCATTGTCTTCTGGAGACAATGTAGCCTAGTTCATAAATGATGCTAAGCAAGTTACACAGGTAAGAGAAGAAGAAATTTGAGAGCAAAATTTTATTATAGATTATGATAAAAAGGTTTAACTCAACTAATAATATATTGTACTTCAGCAAAAATATAGTTGGAGAACGTCTAGCACATTTTAGCATAGTCTTAAATTAAGTACGTTAAAAATATAGATTATCAAATGGTCTGGGATAAGTTCTGGTTCCTTGAATTTATTCCTTTTAATTTTCAAGTCTGGAGCCAACTTAGAACTTCAGATTTCTTCCCCTCCCCCCACCCCACTCTGCTGTCTCTGCTTTTCTGTTTGTTGGTTTTATTATTCTTGCTTTTTTTTTGTTTTTAGCCTCAGAGACAGAGAGTTCCTAATCACATTCTTTAATTTATGGCAAGTTGTTCAATTTGTTCATTATTCTTCTTAAAGACATTCACAAGTTTCATTAACTGTTTTTTTTTCTCTTTTAACCAAATCCTTTATTTCATTTCCCAGACTCATTTGAAATAGCCTAAATAATTGGGAACTTTGCTCTATGTGCTCACAAAATATAGTTACTTTTATTTATTCACTTTTACGGAAAAGAACAAACATACAGAAAAGTGCACATAATCAGCATATCCATTTAATCTGCCTCCAGATCAAGAAATATAATATTAACTGAAGCTCAGAATCTTCCATATTTCCCATTTCAGTCAATATCCCCAAGAGTAACTTCAATACCGATTTTTACTGGCACAAATTATTAGTTTTGCCTGTTTTGGAACTTTATATAAATAGAATCATACAACGTATACATTTTGTGGATGACTTCTTTCACTCCTCTTACAGACATATCATTGTATGTACAAGCAGATAAAAGTGAATGATTGAAATGTCGAAGATGTACCCAGCCTAGGGAATATTATGTAGTTATAAATCAAATGCTAGATCTATAATTATTTTTCCTGTAAGAAATCTATTATATACAGTTAGTTTTAAATATATAGTTGCAAATTAATAGTTGTGATTCTATTTTTAAGACAACAATTTATATGTCTGTATGAATTTCTACATGTTTGCATTTGCATAAATACATATGATATATGACAAAATGTTAAAATGCCCTAACTCAGAGCAATAGGATTTGGAGAAGTTGTAGAAAGATTATTAACTTTTTAATAAAATTCTGCAATGTCTGGCTTGCTAAAATAAACAAGTAGCCATTATGTGACTTTAAAAACAGTAAGTTAAAGCAAAACAAACAAACAAACAAACATATTATTTGTTAAGAAATGGAAGAATAAATAAACCTGAAGTCCTCACCCTGGAAAAATTGAATATTAGTGGATGACAGAAAAAAGAACTGATCATCTAGTTTCCTATGTTTATACTGGACAGTCCTCATCAAATTAAAATTGAGGCATAAAGTAATTAAAAGTAAAATAATGTAACATGTTTTTATTTTAAATTTACAGTGTTCTCTATGGTCAGAAAAATTACATTCCAAGAACCTGAAATACTTTACTGTTATGTTAGTAACAAATTTGACATCTTTAGAGGGTAAAATATAAAAAAGTAGTTAAAAGAAAATTGACTTAAAAACAGGCTATCCTAATTTCCAAAAGATAAAAATGAATTACTAAAATTCAAAAAAAAAAAATTAGTCTCCCCTAAAATCACAAAACCGGAGTTGAAAAAGGTGTTTTATGAGCCTTAGAAACGGGAGTGTTCACCAAGAATCAATACAGGTTCAAGAACAAATTTGCCAAATTAGAGTCTCTTTTCATCCTAAATAACTTCTCTAGTGACACTTTATAGATACAGTGTATCTTAATTTCACTATGCTAGTTAGAAATCTTTTATAATATCCAAACAGGATGAGAGGAAGACTGTATAATGATTAGGCCAAATTGTTGAACAACTCATTGGCTTGAAGATATATCCCAAGTTGTATATCACAGACACTGACATTGGTTAGACTCATTAATTTTTTTAATGAGAACTTGAAGGAGAATGTGTGTCTGCATCACCTTATTTTAAATTGAGTTTTCTCTTATTGAAAATTCATGTACCATATTTGCTGGTAAGATTACAGAGCATGTGCTGTTAAATATAACCTAGTTTTAAATCCTCTTATGTAAGTGTAAATGATTGCTCTGCAGGTAGTTCTTTCTCAGTTATTTAACATACATACACTTTTCCAAAACCTACTATATATTTTAGTGTCAAAACCAACAAAGGATAGGCTTTGTATTTTTCCTGCATGTGCATTTAATTTGACTAAATTTTTCAAGCCTATAAAGTAGAATTTTAAGTGATTTTTAATAAAGATAAAAGAGGGTTTTTTTCTAATATATATTTAGATTCCATTATTCTATGCTATGGAATTAAATAATAATAATTTTTAGAAGTTTGAAATTGAACTGAAAACTTCAAATTTTAGTAAATACAATTTAAATGGCTATATTATATAAAAGAGATTTATAGGGTGAAAACACTTTATTAAAATCTGGAGTATAATTACCTTAGTGATATAGACTATCTAGAAGATAGAATTTAATTCATCACAGATTCCGGTAAGTAGAGTATGGTCCCGAAAGTATAATTTGTAATATACTAAAATAACAACTTAAACAACCTATATGGCCATAAGTAATAAATTTTGCACATGAATTATGGTACCAAAACACAATAAAATATATACCATTGTTGAAGCTAAGGGATAGCTCTATATCTGCTGTTGCTAAAAGAAATCTTTAAAATATACAATGAATAGAAAAGAAAAGCCAAGGAAGACAACAATGTTTATACTGTTTGTTCTTTTTTTTTTTTGCTAAAAACAATGATTATACATGGCATGAACATACCTACACACTCATATATATATATATATATATATATATATATATATATATATATTGCTATATATATAGCTGTACACTTGCATATTTATGGAATACTGACTATGTTAAAAAAACAAACTATTGAGAATTTTCATTTCTGGGGAATAGGGCTGAGTTATAGGATAGACAGGACATTCAGTTTCCATTGTATATCATCTTGTACTGCTTGCTATTTTATAATGACATATTTTGTTATTAAATAAATACAAAATAAAGTAAGAAATATATACAAAGTACATTAAAAAATTATTCCTCAGGTTTAAGGCAGTTTCAAAAGTCTGATCATCTAATAATAAAATGCTAACTACACTCAAGTTATACAGATAAAATGTGTTTTATCGTCTCCAGTAATGCATTATCTTATTTACATTCATCTTATGCCCAACTTTATTATTCATAATCCACTTTCAGTGCTTTATATAAACTTCTGTCTGTATATAATTTCTAGAATTTTATGAATATAGATTGATTCTGAAAATACTCAATTTTGCTGATTTATAAATGGCTTTCTTATTTGTAAGGCTTTAGTTTTCTAAAATAAAGTCACTTTGACTTGTGTTTATAGCTCTCAAATTATCAAAAATGCATGTGATTTGAAGGTACTCATAAATGTTGTAGTCTCTCTATATTATCCCACAATAATTTTAATGTATATATAATATTTATATTTTGAACAATAGGTCTATAAACCTATCTTCATAAAAAGAACATGGTATTTTATGAATATTTCTTACCCCCAGTACTTCCTAGTAAACTCTAGTGTACATTGTAGGCTTGTCTTAAATTGTAGTTCTTATATCATTTATCTTGCTTAAGGAAACTCAGACCATATTCTAGGGGAATAAATGAAAAATATCAACCATTTAAGTAGCTTTTTTTTAAAGAATGATAGAGACTGGCATACTAATTACTATACCTACCATACAGTAAGCATTTTGAACGTGCATAGCCTTTTTACTATTTAATTACATTACAGACAATATATTAAGCATTATTACTTACATTAGAGAATGCCAAAAAGCTAGCAACAGATTATCCCCTGGTTTGAATAACACATTTTGGAGCCTAAATACAGATTTAAGGTAGAATATCATTATTTTCTTCTTAGCCATTTTCTAAGCAGCCATTTATGCAGCCTTGTCATCTGGCATAAAGAAAACCTGAATAAAAATATTAAAAGCAATCACATAAAGACACAGAAAAAATAAAATGCATAGTTTTTGTAGAAAGTAACATGAACTTAAAAAAAAATCTTAGGAAATGAAGTTAATCTATGGAATAAGAATATGCCTAAATTCATTTATTTGGTCATTCAACAAATATTTACTGAGAGCCTGCCATGTGCCAACTTCTCTTCTAGGGACTTAGGATTTAACAGTGAGCAAAAGCAATTAGAAACTCCTGGCTCAAAGGAACTTAAATCCAGTGGAGGGGAGATGGACAAAACTCATAGTAAGTAGACTATAGTACTTCGGATGGTGCAGTTTTAAATAGACGGGCCATGAAAAGTTCACTTTTATAAAGGTGACATTTTGGCAAAGAACAGAAGATGTTGAGGGGATTGATGAAATTTCTCACATGTATTGAATACAACTGGAGAAAGACTAGTTCTATTCCTGGGAAAGGAAACTGAAAATGTAAAAGTTTTGAACTGAAAGTGTGTCTAGACTCTGATGGTTGAGGAAGAGCCAAAGGATGGTTTGGCTACAATTCAGCAAACCAGAAAGGCAGGCATAGAGGTAACTATTGAAAAAACTTCAGCTCTACTCAAAAAGAAATGGGTATTGTAAATAGTGCTTCAGTGAACATTGGGGTACATGTGTCCTTTTGAATTATGGATTTCTCAGAGTAAATGCCCAGTAGTGGGAGTGCTGGGTCATACTGTAGTTCTATTTTTAGTTTTTTAAGGAACCTCCATATTGTTCTCCATAGTGGTTGTATCAATTTACATTCCCACCTACAGTGCAAGAGGGCTCACTTTTCTCCACACTCTCCAGCATTTATTGTTTGTAGATTTTTTGATGATGACCTTTCTGACCCATGTGAGGTGATACATCATTGTAGTTTTGATTTACATTTCTCTAATACTTATTGATGTTGAACATCTTTTCATGTGCCTCTTGGCCATCTGTATGTCTTCTTTGGAGAAATGTCTATTTAGGTTTTTTGCCCATTTTCTGATTGGGTTGTTTGTCCATCAACAGAAGAATGGATAAAGAATATGTTGTATATATACACAATGGAATATTACTCAGCCATAAAAAGGAATTAAATTGGGTCATTTGTAGAGATGTGGATGGACCTAGAGACTGTCATACAGAGTGAAGTATGTCAGAAAGAAAAAATCAAATATCATATATTGACACATATATGTGGAATCTAGAAAAATGGTACAGATGAACATATTTGCAGGGCAGGAATAGAGACGCAGACATAGAGAATGGACGTGTGGACACAGGGAGGGAAGGGAGGGTGGGATGAATAGGGAAATTAGTTTTGACATAAATACACTACCATGTGTAAAATAGATAACTAGTGGGAACTTATGGTATAGCACAGGGAGCTCAGCTTGGTGCTCTGTGATGAGCTAGATAGGTGGTATAGGGGGTGGGAGAAAGATCCAAGAGGGAAGGGATATATGTATACTTATAGCTGATTCATTTCATTGTAAAGCAGAAACTAACACAATATTGTAAAGCAATTATAGTCCAATTAAAAATTGGGAAGTCATTTGCAGAGCTTTGAGCAGTTATAAACTGGAACACTATGTATGCTCTATTGAGAGGATTGGGGAACAGGGAAGTGGCTAGGGAAATAGTTAGGAGGCTATTGTGACATAATAAGCCCAGAGGTGATAGCGGTTTCAACCAGTGTGGTAGAGGAGAAGCAATGGGAAGCTGGGGAGAATCTGTATATATTTTGAAGGTAGACCAGACAGAATTTACTGGCAGATTAGATACGGAATACAAAGGAAAGAAAGCAGACAAGAATGACTCCAAGACTTTTGGTCTAAATGACTCAAGGGATAGAGTTGTCTTTTACTGAGATGGGGAAGACTGAAATGCAGATGTTCAGGGTTTGATCACATGTTTGCTGTTTGGGTATATTAAGATTTCAAAATGGAGATATTGAATAAGCAGTCTGATGTGGTAGGCTGGAGTTCAAAAGTGAGGTCTGAGATGGAGGCATTAATTTAGGAGTTGTCCACAGTTAGATAGTATTTGAGATTGATGACACTGGATGAGATTGTCAAGGAAGTGTATATAGACAGCAAAAAGAAGGAGACACAATAACAGGCCATAAGAGATTTCAATGATTAAAAGTCAGCAAGAGGGAAGGTTAAGGGAAGGAGACTGACAGCAGCATGTCTTGGGTAGAAGGAGAATCTGGTTCCCTGTGAGCTAAGTGAAGAAAATGTTTCATAAAATAGAGTGTTTAACTGTGCTCAATTTGTTTGTGAGCCAAAAGAGGTGAAAAATGATATGAAGCATGGATATATAAATGTAAAAGCAGAATATGTGTCAACACTTTTATGCTTAGAAACATTGCAAGTTTGAAAAACTGAAAGAGATTAGCTATTAAACATGATTAAGCATGATATACTGATACACATGAATATGATTGCTCAGTATATCATGATTAAACATGGTATACTGAGCAATCGTATTCACTTCATTTTGGGTGTACTAGATAAAGTTTATGTAACAATGTATAAATAAATTTAATAAACTGTGAATCTAAGTATTTTAGCAATGCACAATTGGAGTGTTGAGATTAGAAGGGCAAGTGGACAATTCATAGGAATATTTTCCAAAATGTCCTAAGCTTTTTCACAAGCCTACTTTGAATAAAATATTCATAAATATTTTATGTAGGATGTTTATAGTTCTTCCAAGGATGAATAGAGGCAAGCATTACCTCAAACCTTTTATAGTAGAGTTGAAAAAACTATTTCCTTCTAAGAAAAATTATAGACATGGTGAGTATATTAAACTAATGTTCAGAAGCAAGAATAAATTTTCAATCTTATCAGAAATGAGTTAAGACAGATATTTTAAAGCATCAATAATGTAATTTCTGTCAACTAGACTGGGTTGTATTGAGTATATCAGGAAAATAGAACAATAAATTTGAGCATTACTCCATAATAACACCTCAAGACGTGATACTGAATATTATTAGTCATGTGTAACTTACGGACACTAAAACAAATGGTGCTAATAATTGAGACCTAGGACAGGATTCAAGGTGTATCATTATTGATAGTGAAAGAATAATTGGAAAAATTCACAACATCACATTTTTAACAAAGTCAATGTATGAGATAATTTATCCACCTGTTTTATTTTAATAAAATAACAGAGCAAAGTTTAAGTCCTATGAAATAGCAATAATAGAGACTTGGGAATAAGAAGCTAGATATCTCAATTTTAATCACACAGGTTTAAAAATTAAACATATGCTTGCAAAAATGAACTAATCAGAAACAATTTTCTGAAAGATATTGGTCAAATACCGCAACATCACATGAGTAAGTTTGTGTTTAATGTAATTCTTCCACAGGTATGACATAATTTGCAAGGATCTCTACTACTTATTTGAATATATATAACTAGAATATATATAGTCTAACTAGAATAGCCTTTTAAAGAAATTCCAAACTGTTAGATTTCATTGGAATAGTTTTGATACATCTATCTGTGCCATAAGGTACAGCTGATTCAAAAATCCCAGTTATTTTTTCTCAAGGAATAAATTAGTAGTTGAATTAAATAGTCACTACCAATGAATCTAATTAAAGGTATGTATGAGGGTGAGGGAAAGGTTTAACCTTTATTCCATAGCCCCACATACAACACAAGACAGTTTTTATGAGAGGAATTTTTTTTCTTTTAACAGAGAGGTAAAAGGCATATACTAATAAACATTGTATTATCACCAATGAAAAAAATACAGAACAATAAAATCTCAAATTAGAGCTGTAAAAATGGAAGTGACAGCCTCATGCAATAACAAAACAAAAGCAGAAAAAATAAAAATGTAGTTTCAGAAGAAACATTGAAAATCCAAATCCCTCAATGGCCCCTTCTATGACTCTGTCTACTCAAATTCTCTAAGTCTTAATATCCATATCTGTACAATGAAAATACACTCTTCTGAAATATTAGGAGTCTTAAGATGTGGACTCCTATGGGACTTCTGAGGGCTCAGGATGATTTTGCTGCTGCCTCCCCACAAGTGGACCTGAGAATGAAGAATAGGAAAAAAAAAAAAAAAGGATTTGTGAATTCTTTCCCAGTATTAGGGGTTTCCTTCTCTGATCTTATATGTCAGGACTAGAGTTCTCCTGGAGCTCTCTGCTCATGCGTAGGACCACTTCTGCTTTTGACACTGCATTGCGTTCAGGTAGGAAGATTCTGGAAGAGAAAAACCGGTAGTGGTGTGGGGGAGTAAACTCATTGCCAGTTAGGGGTGCTTATTTATTTGCTGCAGGATTAGTATAGTTTTGTAGACATTAGCAATAAAACTTTTATAGTATTTTGCCCTTACCCTGTTGAGAATCAAACCATAGATTATAAGACATGAAAATATAAAATTCCAGTATATTATATAGAGGGCCAAATATTATATATTGTTTAAAATTATCCACACATTTAAACTACTTTAATTCATGGAAATTGTTAGCACTAAAATAAGGTGCTAATTAAAATAAATTTAGATAAGTTGAAAAGCCAAACTCAACTAAATAAATATCCTTTACAAGATAATCACATAAAACGAAATACAGAAATGATAAAAGTAAAATCCTTGGTAAAAATATGCTTTGTAAAATAGGAAAATTAAAGAAGCAGAGAGTAATTTTACTGTCAAAATTGTGTTTATGGGCAAAATACTGAAATAGGAAAAATATTTTTCATCAATTCACATACTTCTTGTAAGTACACTGCTTTTTCACTGCCCACATATTCATAAAAATTATTAAACTAAAATTAGTAGTGATAAAATCAAGATGCAATTATTTTAAAATTCATCCTCATAGTAAATATTTCCAGAGTTGCATGATGCATGGATTCCAAAAATTTCAAAGCATTCTGCAGCAATATTTGTGTAATGATGTTTTTAGAGCAAAGGAGCAGCCACTGCTCCAAAAGCCTGTTAGTTTCTTGTTCAACCATGTGTTTTGCATGGATAATTTCATCTAATAAACATTATGAAATTGAGACTTAACAATCCCCTTTGAAACTTAAAATCTGAAAATAAACTTGAAGGGTTACCTAGAAGATAATCTGTTTGTAAATAGGGAAGATTGCACACCGAACAGAAATAAAAACTTCTCATGACTTAAATGATGCTCCAACTCACCCAGTGTTCAAGAAAAATAGAGCCCGGTTTCTCATTCCTATGTATCTGTACATCTTATTGTTAGAAAAAAATGTTTATTATACATGGGTAAATCAATCAAATTTTAATGTAATTGAAACAATTATTCCATAGTAAATTGGAACAGAGAGCCAACATTTTCGATGTGTCAAAGGCCTTTAAAGACTTGAAACCTATGACTTGTAAGAGAGGAAAAATTATTTTCCATCTACCCTTCTAGGGTTTTGGCTGATACCCCCCTGTAAAAAAATATAGATTAACAAACTGAAGTTTAAGAACATGTATACCTCCTGTATACATGGGAGATATCCAGGAATACAGAGTAACTCCCTGAAACAGCCCAAGCCACCACCTTAAATACCATCTCCAGCAAAAGACAAAAGAAGATTTTGGGGAGGGGTGGGAAGCCAAGGAGAAATATTTTGGTGTGGCAAATTCTACTTCCTTTTAGATTATAACTACCTACACATTCAAAATATTTTCTTCTTTGAAAAAGATTAAGACAATTCTGACCAAACACAACTCCTCATTTTAAGTTATTTCTGGCATAAGTTTTTATATTAATTAGAAAATCTCTCAGAATAATTTCTGAAAGTTAAAAATAATGTATTTAAAAATAAAATCCAAACTGTTGCTTAGCAAATCACTTGGAGCTATTCTATTATATAAAATTCCACCTGCTATAGTCCTTCCTTCATGTGACGTCCTCATAGGCTTCCCCAATATAAATACACATTATTTCAATTAACTTTCATCTCATAGACACATAAACACATGTAAAAGTTAGTGAAATTATTCAAGCCTTCTATGAACAAAAAATCCCACAGGTTTTTATAGCAAGAGCACACATTAAATATAATACTGAAAAGTACATATAATACCAAAGCCATAAGTATTCATGTAGTAAGCAAAATAATAAGTAAATAATATATGAAGATATAAACACAATAATAACCATCACCAGAATATTGAAAAAGCATACAACACATGCAATTTTTAATTAAATGGTATGTTACCTAAAAAATATTTTGAACCAAATATTTTATATATATGAATTTATACAAAGAAAGTTATAAGAATAAAATTACTTTTCTCCAATAATCTATATCATAACATTATTCATAATTGGGACCCTAAATATCAAAGGAAGAGAAAGTGAGTAAAGAAAGTATAATATATTATGCAAATAATATTCATGCAATGATGATTATTGTTATTAGTGTTGTAAAATATTTAATAAACTAAGAAAGTATTTATGTTGTACTATTAAACACGAAAGAAAGTCATAAAGTTGTTATATAGTTTAATTTTAAAATTATAGAAATACATTTCCATCTGAAACATATACATATGTAAATATGCATGCACGGGTTTGCAAATAACTATAATAAAATGTTAAGACACACTACCTTTAGGGAATAGAATTAAGGGTAATTTATATCTGCTGTTTTTTTTTTTTTTCTCTGTAGTAATAATATTACTTTGTACAATGTTTTAATTTATTAAACTAAAGAATTTTGAGGATATCAGTTCATGGACAATCAAGATTACATGGCATTCTTCCCATAATGTGAATACTAAGCACAATATTATTTATGATCTTATAAATCTTTATATCATAGATAATAATTAGAGTTTATTTTTAATAATTTCTGTGAAAACCGTCTTTGGTTAAATACACACTCACAGAGCAGTAGTTCATAAAATGATCCCTCCCTAATAATGTGCTATTATTACACATTAAAATTACCTTGTTAGGGCTTCCCTGGTGGCGCAGTGGTTGAGAGTCTGCCTGAGGATGAAGGGGACATGGGTTCATGCCTCGGTCCGGGAAGATCCCACATGCCGTGGAGCGGCTGGACCCGTGAGCCATGGCCGCTGAGCCTGCGCATCCGGAGCCTGTGCTCTGCAATGGGAGAGGCCACGACAGTGAGAGGACTGCGTACCACAAAAAAAAAAAAAAAATTACCTTGTTAAGATATGAAAATGCAAATGGATCTCAATGAAAACCTTCCTTTTTTAAAGGACATGTGAAAAGTAAAGTTCAAGGATTTAGAATGTTATATTTATTTTCTTAAGTACAGACACGTTTTTAATTTAAGTGATTGGAGGGACTGACACTGTGTAGATGCTTGGTCCAGAAAGTTATTTTTTTATAATTCCTATTGTCACCATACTTCTTACATAGTAATTACAAAATAAATGTTGAGTAAATCAGTGATATTTGGTTTGTCCTTTCAGCCATTTTCAATAGGTTAGCTAAACATTATTTATTTATTTGTAAAGAAGACATCAAGGAAAATTTTGATTTTACCCTCTGTACCCCCCTCCAGTAAATTGGGATGCCTCACAGACAGTATGATGTACTTGGGTAAGAATAGAACTGGGAGTCAGGATGTTTGGGTTCCTGGTTTTAATCTCTACATTTTGCCACCTGCACAACTTGAGAAAGTCATTTAAATATCCCAGAAGCTCAGTTTGCTGATTTAAAATTAGGAATATTAAAATTTATCATATCAGAAATATTTTGAAAATAAAATAATGTGTAAAGCTGATTTTTAAATTCTGTAAATTATTCCATGTTATCACCTCTGCTGACTACTTAGCTATAACTCTTTTATTATTTTAATTAATGCTTTAGGTTGTATGGTATCTATGCTTATTTGTCACAGTCTATTTAGAATTAGTAATGTACCACTTCATTTACTCTACTTCACTCCTCACGATATAAGAATCTTATGAGAGTAAAATTCCATTTCCTTCAAACATCCTTATTTATTCTTATTGTAATATATATTATTTTTACTTACATTATAAATCCCACCAAGCAATGATATTATAATTTCTATTAATGGTCTTTATTTGGTAAGAAAATTAGAAAAAGTAAAAAAAAAAAGTAATATTTTCTATCTACCTAAACGTTTATGGTTTCTTCTGCCCTTCAATCTGTCTTGTTGATCCATGTTTCTGTTTGGTTTAATTTCTCTTTGCTCTAAAGAACTTCCTTCAGCATTTCTTATAGAGAATGTCTGCTGGCGCCCCATCAGCTTAAGTTTTATAGCCAAAAAGTAACTCATATGTGAAGAGTACTATCATTGTGTATAGAAGCATAGGTATGACAGATTTCAGGGAGTTAATATGATGTTTATTTTATGATAAGAGCCCTGACTGATTTTTGCTCTATTCACTCTCAAACAGAAATGTCCACCTTTTGTGTTGAAAAAATTGTTTAGTGAAGTCACCACTAAAGCAGCCAACTCTCTTTCTCCAAAGTCAGGGGGCAAATTACCGTTTCTTCAGCATCGTACTTTTCAGACATAAGAAAAATATGTCCCTCAAGCTCTAAATTACTCATATTAAGCTTTCTAAATGGCCCCACTCCTTAGCACTCTAGCTCCAGAAACTCACAGCATCCACATGTCTTGCCTTAAAAGTCCTTACTTTTTTTAATATCATTTATAGTTTGTTAGTTAATGGACTTCTAACTAGTTCTACAGCATATATTCTGTATGCATTATTGAGATAGTCTAGATAGAAACTCACTTTGAAATATGAGTAGTATTTGTTGCAAAGTTTCATAGGTATTCATTCAAAACTGTGTTGGAAAATAAAATACTAATCTCTTGTCATTCAGTTGCTCATAATTTTACTGGGGAGTGAAGATGTGCACATAATGCAAGAGTATTAAGCAGCAAGTAACTATAATGTGATTAAGGAGAAGAGATGACAAATAATCTGGATGCTTTGTAAAAATTTAAGCCAACAGAGCTCTGTTAGTGGGACCTCAAGTGGAAAATAGAACTTGAGATGTATTTTGTCAGATTCTTAATAGTTGGCAAAATTTTTCCCATCTTTAAGCTAACATATTAACCTGACATAGTTTCAGGGATGCTAGGAGAATATGTGAGATTCCTGTGTCAGAGACAAAGAAGAGATTTTAACTCACAGAAATAACAGTAGTCAGAATATTGGCATTTTTGGTGCTGATCCTCTGAGCCTCAATTCTCAGAGGGTGAATAAAGAAGGCCATATGACACATACACATACAGTGGGTTGTGCTGTAGAAGAGCAATCCAGAAATTAGAAAAGTTGAATCCTTTATAATGACAGCAAGCGTGCCTGCTCTTTATTCCAGAAGGAGATAGTATTTCTACCTTCAAAGAATGTTTGCTTTCCAAATGTCTTTGAAAAGATAATCCTGAACAAAGGACAGTTAGTGCCTTTCTTGCAAGGCATGCACCAACACAAGAATTATGTCACATAAATGGCAAGGTGTCAAAGCATCATTACTGGTTTGAGTTAGCTGTGGAGAGGACAAAAGTTATACTCAATATATTAAACAATGCATTTGTATACACAGGCATTCGCCTAGAGGGATAGTAGCACAACCATTCAAAGTATCCGTGCCAACATCAACTGTGCCAACTCCCTTGTTTGGTTTGAGCACACTCTTGCCTGGGGAAAATCTGGTGATCAGAATTGTCATATTTGGATCACAGCGGGATGGCTAGCAAATGGCAAAATAGTCCCCCAACAGTACCCACCTCAAACAACCCCAGTTTGGATTATAGCAAAGATACAGCCTGCCTTCCAGGGTGGAGCACAGAGGAAGTAGTCAATCATCTGCCCTGGAATGGCATATGTGTCAACTTATTAAAACAGATAGTTCTTTTGTCTGTGAAATATCATTCTTGAAGCTTCCTGAAATGTAGGGTATCAACTCTTTTTTGTTGAATCCTAAGGAGTTGTGGGTTCTAGGGAAATGGGTTAGATCACAGCTATTTAAATATTTCAACATTTTGTGTGTCCATTCTAGTATGTATTGGGTATTTGGGGGATGAGAGGAAAATTAAGGTAAAAGGAGCCAGACAACATCAGCAAAAATCTTTAATATAGGAATAAAATAGTATGTAGGTGAAAAAAACACTGTTTATATGTTGATTGTAGCAGAGAACATTATTTTTTTAGAAATCAGGAATAAAATATATAGAATAAATATATAGAATAAAATAATAATATATATATTGAATGAAATTATTGAAACTGAGTCCTGAAGTTTTTCTTTTTAGTCTAGAGATAATAATGTATTAATTGAAGCCTCTTTGATATAAAATAGTAACTGAAACACTTAAGTTTTAGAAGATTATTGTAGGAGTAGTATATAATATGAAAAATTAAGATTGTTGCATCATTATCAGTAGTAATAGTACTACTACTACTATTAGTATTAGAGGAGAGACAGAGAGTTGTCTGAGAGCAATGTTCAGCCTTTAGGATAAATGAGAATGGTGTTGGTTAAGAGTACAGGGGAGTAGTGCTCACAGACATAGAGAAAACTAAGAAAGTATGTTAGACATGTGACTAAAAATAAGATAATAAACCATAATCACTGGGAGCTTTACAAAATATCTATGTATTTATCTATTTGATTGGTAGATAGATATAGATATAAAATTGAAAAAGATATACTAATACCCAGGTCCCAACTCAGACACAATTAGTGTCTGCTTTTAAAATCATTTTCCAGACAGCCCAGCCCTAGCTCAGAAATACAATTTTAGATGATTATGTAATGCCAAAATTTCACAGGGTAAAATTAAATGAGAATCAATTTAAAATAAGAGCCGTGGAAATTCTCGTAATGCCTTTATTATTTGATTATTTGCAGTCATTTTGTATAATTTTATATGAATAATAAAGATAGCATTTTAAACATATAATAATTTATTTTACCTATTGTTTTTCCATCAATGAGATAAAGTTTAATTATGATTTTTACTCCTTTAATATAAACTTTTTAATCCTATATAAAATAGTCTTATATTTAAATATGAATTGTAGTTGCAGATTTTACAAAATTATTAACTTTAATAGTGAAGCCTGATAGTGCTATGAAATCAGTTACATATTTCACCCTAAAATTTTATTTTGTATTTTTCATAGTTTTACATTATGTTTGTGAAAATATGTGTGGTAAAATTCAACATATACTTTTTTATTCATATTTTTATGATGTGGTCATTTCACTTGAGTTAAATTTTTTTAAATTCTACATCTTGACACAGGAAAAATTTTCATTTTCTATGGATTTCTATGGCACCATAATGTCTCTTTTCCACATTAATGCTGTAGATGGTGAAATATGGGTGTAATGGGGTGAACTGAAGGTAATCTTATTTTAATAAGTAATGCCAGAGCTCTACTTAAAAAAAAAAATAGAATTTCAAAGTTGTTATTGTTTTAAAAGAAACTTAGATATCTGTAAATAAAACTCTGATGAAATTGTCAGTAGGAACACCCTAAAATAATGATACAGTTACACTGCTCTGGAAAGAACTTTGGTAAAGGATATGCAAGGCAGAGTAGTAGAGAGAATGGATGAAGCAATAAGCTGAGAAGCTGGAAGAGGAATGTAATGGAATAAGCCTATTGAAGAATCCCCCATTAGCAGGAAGCAGACAAACAATCTAGATGCAGTCAAGACTATTTATTTATTTATCTATGTATGTCTCATTCATTCATTCCAATTTAGTAGTATGAACCTCTCAATAAGTACTGAATATCCATAGGCACAATTTGGAATATGAAGGAACATTTTCAGTGTCCAGTATGAGACAAAAAGAGGGAAACCAAACGCAAGTGAAACTTATTTAGCAAAACAAGAAATCAGAGCCAAGAGACATGCCAGCCTCATGTCAAGATTCCCTCAGAGAAATCAGATGTGTTATGGCACATAGAATGACATTTCAAACAAAATTTAATATAAACCTGAAAACATAGGATGATTCGTGTTGACATCAGGGCTTTATATACTGTTAGTTCACTGGTTATAAACCAAAGTTCTCTCTTAGATGATCTCATTTAAATTCTCCTTACACATTATATATGTTTTCCCTGTATGACATGTTAGAGTTGCCTCCTAAAAGTGGTATTCTTTTAAATTTCTTTTGCTTTATAATAAATTGAATTCTGTTCTACTCTATCGAGATACTACACTTAAACACATCATTTAGTTCTTACATGTAAAATATGCATTTTTTTATATTTTTACAGTACTGTACCCTATTTCTTTTCATAAGATTTGTTCGATTGAGCTGATGAAAAAGTTAACTTTAGTCTCTAGTAGTTGAAACTGGCTGTAAATTGGCTGTTATATCCTGATGATCCTTACTAGAAATTCACCCATCATTTCATTTTGTAACCTTACTTTTTTGCCAGTTTTTTAAACTTACTATATGCTTCCTCTTTAATGTCACCAATATTTATTTACCTTTAATTCCAATTTATATATTATTCTTTAATGATTGTTTTAACTTAAAGTTAGTCAGAATTTAAAATAGAGGTAAATAAATTCAAAATATGTCAGTTAACAACTAGTTCAATAATAAATAGTGTCAACATATTTGCTTATTATATAATCAACTTTTAAAGGGAAAGAATTTATCTAATTTACAACAGTAAATTTTGGATTTGACCTTGATGTTTGCCCCAAAATTTCGAATAGATTTCAAATTCGGCCTCTAGGGACCTCAAGACAAAATGACTATTTCAACATATTTTATAGCATTACTTAACTTCTGCACAATCAATATATCTCAGAGGCAAAGCAATATGTATGCTATGAAAAATATATGTCATTTTAAATTATTTTAAATATATGAACAGCTTTCCATGTGCATTGAAATCGTGAGAATTTCTGGGTTTTGTCTTTCATAAATATAACAAATCAAATTGAAAAATATTTATATAATGAATAACCAATAAATTGTCATACAATTGCCATTGACAAAAGAACACATATGGCTATAAGTAATTTAAGAATCACAAGCATGTGCTATTTTCTTCACATGCTTCCATGTGCACCAGAAAATAATTATAACAGCTCATATTTTAGCACCTTAACAAGCCATAGTCAAGATAACTTCATGGAGTTTTTTCATTCTTTTTTAGTTGAAGGTAAACTATATGAGTTACAAGAGATTTTGGAACTGCCTTGTCCAGTTTTAATACATGATGCTCAAACAAGATGGAACAATGGTTATCATAGGTTAATCAGTAGTGCTCGAAGAAAATAAAACCTTTATTGCACTTTTCACATAACAATATCAACATTCAGAGCTTACTATCAATCTGATTGTTCAAAAAATAAATCATGGATGTTCTTTGAGAGTGAGAGTATTCATACATAGCACGATACATGTTTTAAAGTTTTTTCTACTGTGTGATTAAAAAAATAAAACTGGCATTTATACAATGAAGGCAAAATCACTTGGAAATTTAATATGATGTTATTTTCTTGAAAGTGCATTACTTGTTTACATTTCTAAACTCAACATTTAAGGAAACACTGTCTCAAATAATTGTGTGATGAAGTCAGCATATGCAAATATATTACAAATAAAAATACAAGTGAGGGAAAATATTCTAAGTAACAATCTACAGAGATCAGAAGCTTCTTTCTCAGATGATAACACAAGACTTCAGATTATGTGATGGTTTTGGTTAAATTCAGTCATTACCATCAATAAACTTCAAGTCTTATAATAAAATGTGGGTAAGTTAACAGCTAATAATTTGGTGGCCACAGCATCAGCAGCAGTAACATTAACTGGAAGTGAAAAGCAAAGATTTATATCTTGATTCTTCACTAACCTTAGATGAAAATGTCTAAACTGGGGGTAATATTGTAAATAGATTAAGGGTTACTATCACTAACAAATGAAGACCTTCTGAATAATGAAAACAAAAAACCCTATAAGAAAATGGACAAAAAGGAAACAGAAATGAAAAATAACAGTAAAATGGAAGTAAAATGTGTACGACTTTCCTTCTAATATAAGGAACGCCTTTTAAGACTCCCAGAGATACCATTTCCCCAACAATCAGATTGGCAATATATAATAGTTTGACAAAAGACTTTGTTGGTGAATTTGTGGGGAATGGGCACGCTTTCTCATATTGCTGGTAAGAATACAGAATGGTGTAAACAGTATGGAGGAAAAATTGAAAATTCTAGGGAAATTAAAATTAAATATATCATTTTAATTTAGCAATTCCACTTCCAACATTCTATTCCAAAGTCCCTTTAAGACAATTCTGACAAATAAGTATGTTTAAGGCTATTCTCGGCAGGATGATTTGTAATAGGAAAATATAGGAAATAGTTCAAATACCCACTTAATTAGGAGACTTGTTAAATACGGTATGATATATCCACACAATGAAAACTATGCAGCTTTTTTTTAAGGGAGAAAAATATATCTCTATGTATTCTTATATGGATATATATGTATACATAATATATATGCACATATATATTAATACATACATAGGTACACATATATCTCACATATAAACATTTTATTGAAATATCTTACAGTACAAAATAGTAGGAGTAAGTGGAATGGCTGCTTGGGATGGCTGAGCCATTGATCATAGAGGGGAATTTTAAAGAACAGGGACATGCAGTGGCACCTCTTACAGGAGGCTGAGGCACCCTAGAGGCACAGGGT
Organism: Phocoena phocoena; assembly: GCF_963924675.1. Lineage (NCBI taxonomy): Eukaryota > Metazoa > Chordata > Mammalia > Artiodactyla > Phocoenidae > Phocoena > Phocoena phocoena. The sequence continues at coordinate 26,599,318 of NC_089235.1, read as the reverse complement.
GTCCAGTATTACATGCTAAGTGACAGGATCCTGCCAGGTATTTTATACCTTGGAGGGTGATGATCACCAGTGGTACAGGCTGTACAGAAAGGGCAGCTCCTTTTGAAAATGTGCATTTCCTTCTGGACACTTGCTGTATAGCTACATCCTAGAGTGACACAATGCATTCTTCCAGATACCTACCAAGAGGTAGGGTATATATAGGCTTGGTTTTAGGCTGCACAGAAAAGTTCAAGACCAGTCAAAACCAAAAGGGTCACATTGTGAGACTTCATCCCTATCCTATGAATTTCCAGTTTGATAAACCAAAGAAAAATAAAGGTCCAGCCAGCCTGGGGACAATGTGCATGTATCTGAAGAAGCCCTGGGGATTAAGGTGATCAGTCAGAAGGGGACAATGTAGAAGTAGGCTCTGAACATTTTGTGGCCTTGCTACTCCCCACCCCCAAAAGCTGCAGTTGAGAGCTGGGCCAACCAGTGCTCATAGAGAGGCTGACTTACAGTCATAGAATACTTCCTACCATCTGTTTTGTTAAAGTGCGTGCCATGAATTTTAAACTAAAGAAAGAAGACAGGATCAAGATAGCAGGGTAGGAAGACCCAAAGCTCACTTTCCCCCATGACCACATCAAAATTGCACATATATATATATATATATATATATATATATATATATATAAACTCTTGTTGAGAATGACCTGAGGACTAGCAGAATGGCTCTTCTACAACCAAGGCTGTTAAGAAAGAACCACAAGGAGTCTGGTAGTAGGGGAGGAGAAATAATCTACTTGGGACCAACACCCTTAGCAGGTGACCCAGAAAAGGAGAGGTATATCACAGGTTTGAGGTTCCTCCTTTAGGATTGAAGGGTTTAAGTTCTATATTAGACACCACAGCCCTGAGGTCTAACACTGGGAAAAGGAGCCCCCTTAGTAAGTTTGAAAAACAGTGCGGCTTATCTGAGGGGTGTAAGTAACCAAGACTCTGCTCTTGAAAAACATGCCCACAGACTTACTTGCTCCCAGTCTCAGTGCAGAGGAAACAAACTGAAAAATGTCTGGTGCTCTGGCTAAACTTCCAGGACCACCCAGAGTGAGATTGAGCTTGCACTAGGCTCCTGCTTCAGCCCCTCCAGCCCAGCGCTGCTTCCCACTAAGACAGAGACCATCATTGCCAATGTGTGTGCCCTCATCAGGGAAGGATGGAGCCAACTCACAACCTGTTCTGCCACTAGCCAGGGAAGAGACCCAGAGCCAGCTAGAAGTACAGCTCCAATTCCTAGATCCTCGACCCCAACTTTGACCAAGGTGGAGGTGGAGCCAAAATTCAGAATGAGTACTTGCCTTGCCCCTACCACTGCAGAGACTGCTATTATTCCAGAGAGAAGCTCCAGCTCAGATTAGGCTCTGGCTCCAGCCACTTCAATGTCCACCAAGGCAGCACACCTCAGGAGAAGATGCAGGCCATCCATGCTCACTTCAGATCCAGCTCTCCCAGCAAAGAAATTGGCAACATGCAGACTGAATAGGGACATTCTGACACAACTTCCTTGCCCATGTACTTATACACCTTCAATACCAGGATAGGTTACTGTTTTGCCTACATCTGTAGACAAAAACAGAAAAAGTCAAACAAAACTAAGAAGATATAGGAATATATTTCAAATGAAAGAACAAAATAAAACAGCAGAAAAAATCTAATGAAACAGAGATAAATAATTTACCTGATAAAGAGATCAAAAAATAGTAATTGAACTCAGGAAAAGAATAGAGTAAAAAAGTGAGAACCCCAATAGAGAACTATAATATATAAAAAAGAACCCATCAGAGCTGAAAAATACAATAACTGAAATTAAAAATACACTACAGGAAACAACAACAGATTAGCTGATACAGAAGAATGGATAAGTGACGTAGAAATCAAGATAGTGGAAGTCACTCAATCACAACTACACAAAGAAAAAGAATTTAAAAAAATACAAGGATGGTTTAAGGGACCTCATAGGAAACATCATGCATGCTAACTTTCACATTATAGGATCCCAGAAGGAGAAGCCAGTGAGAAAGTGGCATAAAGTGTATTTGATAAAATTATGGCCAAAAACTTACCTAACCTGCAGAAGGAAAGAGATATATAGAAAGCATAGAGAGTCTCAAACACGATGAATCCAAAGAGACTCACACCAAGACATTTCATAATTAAAATGGCAAAATTTATAGTTAAAGAAAGAATTTTAAATGCAGGAAGAAAATAAAACAGTTGCATATTCCTAGTCAACACAAGAGAATTCCCATAAGACTATCAGCTGATTTTTCAGCAGAAATTTTGCAGGACAGAAGTGAGTGGCATGGTATATTCAAAGTGCTTAAAAGTAAAAATGTACAACGTGGATACTCTACCCAGTAAGGTTATCATTCAGAATTGAAGGAGAGATTAAAAACTTCTCAGATGAACCAAAACTAAGAGTTTATCACTACTAAACTGACCCTAAAAGAAGTGTTAAAGGGTCTTCTCTAAGTGGGAAAGAAAAGTCTACAACAAGAAGTAAGAATTTATAAGAATGGAAGACTTCCACTAGTAAAAATATAGATAATCCAAACAGAATGATTACTAATATTGAAGTTGAATCAATAATCAAAAAATCCCCCCCCCCCAAAAAAAAGTGAAGGACCAGATGGCTTCTCAGGGGAATTCTATCCAATATTTTTAAAAGAGTTAATATCTATACTTCTTAAACAATTCCCAAATATTTAAGAGGAGGGAACTACCAAACCCATTGCATGAGGCCAGCATTACCCTGATTACAAAAGCCAACAAAGACACTAAAAAAATAAATAAATAAACTATAGGTCAATATTCCTGATGAACATATTTGCAAAAATTCTCAACTAAATATTAACAAACCAAATTCAATAATATATAAATTGATAATATGCAATGATCAATGGGATTTATTTCAGGGGTGAAGCATGGTTCAATACCTGCATATCAATGTGATACACCATATCTCAAAACAAAGAAAAAAAATGATGCTCAAAGTCACTAATCATCAGGGAAATGCAAATCAAAACCATGATGAGATATCACCTCACACATGTCAGAAGGACTACATCATAAACAGAAAAAGATAACAAGTGTTGGTGAAGATGTGGAGAAAAGGAAACACAAGTACACTGTTGGTGGGATTATAAATTGGTGAAGCCACTATAGAAAACAGTATAAAGGTTTCAAAAAAATAAAAATAACACTATGATATGTTCCAAAGAAAATGAAAACATTAATTCAGAAAGATATATGTACCCCATTGTTCGTAGCAGAATTATTTATAGTAGCCAAGATATGGAAACAATCTAAGTGTCCATCAAATGTTGAATGGATAAAGATGTGGTATATACACATATACGTATATAAAACAAAATACTACTCAGTCATAAAAAGAATGAAATTGTGCCAATTGCAACAACATGGTTAGACATGGAGGGTATTATGTTTAGTGAAATAAGTAAGACAGTAAGAAACAGATAAAGTATATTTTCATTAATGTATAGAATGTAAAATATAAAATAAATGAGTGAATGTAACAAAGCAGAAACAGACTATCAGATACAGAGAACAAACTAGTGGTTACCAGTGGGGAGAGTGGCAGGTGGAAGGTCAAAATAGGTAAAGGGAATTAAGAGGCACAAACTACCTTGCATAAAATAAATATGATACAAAGATGTAATGTACAGCACAGGGAATATAGCCAATACTTTATAATAACTTTATAAGAATATAAAATGAAATATCTATCTATGAAAATATCAAAGCAGTATGTTGTACACATGAAAATAATATAATATTTAAGTAAACTATAATTTTTAAAGATGAAATTAACACATTAAAAAGTAAAGTAACAAGAAAATTAACTTGCAACTGGAAGACGAATAAGTTCTGGCAATCTATGGCACAACAGTGTGATTATAGGCAACAATACTGGATTTCATACTTCATAGTTGCCAAGAGACTAGATCTTAAAATTTCTCATCACAAAAACAAAATAATTATGTGACATAATAGAAGTGTTAGCTAATGTTATGGTGGTAATAACATTGCAATGAATAAGTGCATCAAATCAACATGTGGTATACCTTAAGTTTATACCATGTTATATGTCAGTTATATCTCAATTTAAAAAAAAGAGAAAGAATCAGATGTCACTGTTCACTTCAGGCAGAGAGTGAAGAACCACATGTCTCTAAGCCTACCTTGAAGCAGTTGACAGTCACCTTTCATAGAAAGTGGTTTAATTATAGGCTTTTTCTTAGTATTTTAAAATTTATTTGTGAGCTCTGGTGTGGCTACTCTAGAACACAAGGCTTTGCTTTCCTCCATGTCTCTGTCATTTAGCAAATGAGGTTAGTGTCCTTATCAGAAGCAATAACAAACCCACAGGTTCTGGAAAACAGCACTGATGCATAAAATTTCCTACAGCAAATGAGAAATCCAATAGAGAGGTAAATGGGCATTAGAACTGAACAGACATTTTGCAGAAGAGAAAACAAATCAGGGCAATAAGCATATAAGAGATTACTAATCTTAGTAATAACCAGAAAATTAAAAATTAAATCAGGTAGTATACCATTTTATATCCATTTTATTGACAAAAACAAAAAAAAAATTTTGACAATACCAGAGGCTGGAGAGGGTGTGCATCAACAGGATCTCCTGTAATTGCTGAGGAAGCATAACTTGGTAGAGCCAGTTTTAGAAATTTTGACTTATCTGGTAAACTTGAAACCTCACTTATCTCATGATTCAACAAACCCACACCTAGATATATACCCAAGAGAATTAGTCACACCTCTACAATGTAGAGATTATGTACAGTATCATTCATAGTAGAACATTTCATAAGAGCAAGAATCTGGCAACAACCCAAATCCTCACTGATGGGAGAGGACACAAATATACATTAATAAAGTCAGAGAATGGCATTAATATGCCAGTAGTCTGAACAATTGAACCACACCCAGAGAAAAAATGATGAATGTAACAATATATTATTAACACATTTAATTTCCAAAAGATATTTAGCATAATCTCAGTTTTATAAGGTTAAAAAATCATAAATACATTATTTAGGAATACATGGTGAAGACAATGAACTATATGAGGCATAAATCTAGGAAATGATAATCAAAGATTCAGGATTATGTTAAGTCAGAGGAAACAGAGTTGAGATCTTTCATAACTACATACACACATTTGAGTGTTGGGAATTTCTATTGGCATATCTTCAAGTTCACTGTCTTTCCTCAGCCGTGTCCAGTCCACTGATGAGCACGTCAGAGGCATCCTTTATTTCTGTTATTTATTTATTTTTTTTAATTTCAAGCATTTTATTTTGATTCTTTCTTAGGATTTTCATCTCACTGCTTACATTATACATTCATTCTTACATAGTGCCTACTTTTCCCATTAGATCCGTTAAAATATTAGTCACAGTTATTTCATATTCCTGTTCTGATACTCGTGAAATCTCTACCATATCTGAATATGGTCCTGAGGCTTGATTTATAACTTCCAACTATGTTTTTCTTGGCTTTTAGCTGATCTTGTAAAATTTTGTTGAAAGTCCGCCATGATTGAATCATAGAAGCTCTGCTGATGTGGTGGTAATATTTGTGTGTGGGAGGGAAACAAATATTCTATAATCCTTTGATTAAGTCTTAGTGTTTAGTGGCCTGTGTTCCTAAGATATGACCTATGTAATTGTATGTCATCTTTTATTTCCTTCTTTTGTTGAGCTAAAAGTGGTGTTAGTTGGGTAACATTCCTTCTTTCACATATGATAAATCTGTATTAAATCTTTTTACTTGACGATTACGTCTTTCTTATAAAGAATATTGGGTAGATTATAAAATAACTACTTTTCCCTTATCTATTTCAGAAACATAAGAGTTATTCTTAGCTATTCACCAACAGAACCTGCTGGGATTACTGGAGGAAAGACACATAAAAATGTAGGGGTTCCCAAAACCCCAGTCTCCAGGAGTTTCTCTCTCACTATTCTACACTCCAGCCTTTATACTAGCCTCAGCAGGAAGTCAAGTTACTGTTTAATTGTACCTACCAGTCTATGGCTCCACATAAGCTGATATGGCCTGTGATTTTCTGTATTTGCCCCTCTTTCTAGATTTTAGACTAGTGCTTTTTTTCATGTGACCTTAATTCTCTGAATAAGAAATGTCATTGATTTTCAGTTTTTTCAGTATTTTTCTTATTAGAAAGAGTGAGTGGTGACCTATAAGCTCTTTCTATATGAGAACTGAAACTGGAAATATTCAGGCTATATCTTAATTGCCAGCCATTTGGTTTAATCCTTGATCAAGGAAATGTCTCAATGTTATACCTTTTACCGGTAAATGCAAATTCTACATTGTCTATATTTCCTGTATATTCCAGCTGCAGGCTAGCCAGTTTTTAAATTTTATTTTTCTGAGTTCATCTGTTTAATGTAGACCTTAAATGTAGCAAAGTCAAGCTTTCCACATTCTGCATGAACATCATCTTCCCTAAGTCCATAAATAGTTAGATATAATTTTTGTATTACAATTTCCTTCAGATGACAGTTTTACCAATGTTTCAACACTACATAACAGTTTTCCCCAGGTATCTCTCACTCAATCCCAAATACACTGCTGCATGTTTTAAACATTTGTTATGGCGATGCTCCACTTGTAGTTATTAATTTATCAGCTCCTGGTGCAAAATAAACACCTCAGAAATCTCAGTAGCGTAGCACACAAGAAGCATTTATATACTCACTAATCTGATTAGAGTAGATCACTTGGGGAAGCTCTGTTTCAATTCAGTTTGGGAGATGGGGAACTTAACTGATTAGGCCTATTGCAAAGGAGATGATTTGGACGCCAAACTAGGTGGAGCAAACTTACCAAGGGAAGCATTTTCACACAGTGATATTTTTGCAAAGGTATAGAGCCAATACATGTTTTGTGGTGAGTCTGAAAAGTTATATCACAAATTGTGTGGATATTGTGACCAAAAAATTGTGACCAAAGTTTTATCCTAAATAAATTAGATAGTCATTGTATCAATCTGTTAAGTCTACTGTGAGTAATATATGTAAAATTCCTTGGACAATTTCCGGCATTTGCTGAATGAAAATACATGTCAGCTATTATTTAAGAGGCCATTTTAAAAAAATAGTATAAGTAGTCATGGAAACTAAAGTGACTGTGTTTCTATTCATTTATTGTTGTGCTAAACTAATGAGTTTTAAACAACTAGCTTTCATTTAGATGGTTTTTTGAACCTCTATATTGGCTTATAATAAATGACTGTATTCAGATAAGGAGCATGCAACTTCTACATACATGTCTCATGAAGATTTTAGTTTAAGGCAACCCATGGATTGGGAGAAAATATTTGCAAATTATTATCTGATAAAGGGTTAATCTCCAAAATATGTAAGGAACACTTACAACTCAATACTAAACAAACAAACAAGAAATATAATAACCCGACTGGAAAATGGGCTAAGGACTTGAATAGACATTTTTCCAAAGAAGACATGAAACTGACCTATAGGTGTATTTTTAAAAATGTTCAGTATCACTAATCAAAGGAAAGTGAAAATCAAAACCACAATGAGATATCACTGTACAGCTGTCAGAGTGGCTATCATCAAAAATCAAAAGATGACAGTTGGTGAGGATATGGAGAGACTGGAAGCTTTGAACATTTTAGTGGTAATGCAAAATAGTGTAGCTGCTCTGGAAAATAGTATGGAGTATAATTGAATTATAATAGTATAATTGAAATTGGGATCTCTAAGTGATACTATAAAGTCTAACATCCATTGCCAGATGAATAGATTATATATATATATATATATATATATATATATATATATATATATATATATATTATAGATAATCTATATGTATATTGGAATATTATTCAGGCTTAAAAAAAGAAGGCTATGCCATGATATGTAACAACATGGATGAAGCATAATGAGGACATAACGCTAAGTAAAACAAGTCAGTCTCAGAAAGACAAGCTCTGAATGACTCCATTTACATGAGGTATCTAAAATAGTTAAATTCACAGAACCAGAGTGGAATGCTGTTTGCCAGGGGTTTGGGAGAGGGAAAATGTGGAGTTACTAAACAACTGACATAAATTTTCAGTTAAGCTCTAGAGATCTGCTATACAACATTGTACCAGTAGTTGACAATAATGTATCATACACGTAAAATTTTGTTAAGAAGGCAGATGAAAAAATTTAAAAATCAATAGTATGGTCCCATTTAGATGACAGTACATTTATTCAAAAAAATGTACTGTGAACTGCTTTAAATGTTATACACCGAAATGTTCATAACCAGCTAATGCACCAAATATTTGTATAAAGATTTTTCTGGATGGTGAAATGAAGGAGTACTTTAATTAAAAAGAGAGAGAGAGAGAGCAATTATTTGGCTTACCAAAAATGGAGAAATTAGGGAGCTAATTTGGCTCTATATCCCCACAATAAAAGTCAGTGTTGTGAATATTGAAAATTTGGTGATGGAAGAGACAGAGAAGGAGAAGAGATTGTGCAGCTGACACTGCTTTCCTCTCCCACATCTCTAAATTTGGTAAAGAAGAAAATCATTTTAGAAACAGAATGCCATAGCAGACGTTTTTTAAACAGATGAATCATGTTTCCTAATTTTATTAAGGCATTTATGCAATTTTTAGCATTCCTAAATTATTACTTGCTTTATTTTTAAACTTTTATATACTATCAGTAGAACAGTAAATGTTCTTAAATACTGGATATAATTTTAACTACATACATTTATGTGGTCTATTTTCAACCCTGTTTGACCCACTTACTTTAACCATCTATTGTGTCTAATATTATTCAGTGTCTATTATTGGTCTAAACATCCATCAGTTGTCTACATATGAGTGAACATATTTTTAAGCATATGTATTAACACATTTATACATATATATTAGTTTATATAACTGACTAATAAAATAGTAACTATAATCTCTCTATATATTTTCATGTATACTATCCATAAGAAAGTGATAGGTATCCAGGAAATCTATTTTCCTGATAATTGAGGATTATCTCATTTATATAAACATATATGTGTATATTTGTCTCTAGTTTTCTTCCTGTTTTTCCCCATTCTTCTTCCCTTGCATTAAATAGGAAGACACATTGCCTCAGAGGCAGAATATCTGAGGGGAGAAAAGACAGAGTTTTGACAGCTTTTGTCTTTACTTTAGGCATATGTAAAACATATTGGACAGAAGTGATAGAAAGAGCAGAATTTCCCATCCAGGCAGTAATATTGATTATAAACAAACAAAACTACAAACCTGGGGAATGACAGGGAGAAATGAGTGAGAAGGAACAAAGAGAAGATAGGACTGAACTTTTAGTAGAGATAAATGACTGCGTAGTGCATATGTGAAGATAGAACCTTAGTCTGTTTCACCAGATTTCTTCAACCCAGATAGAACTCAGAAGTCACAGAGAATAGCAACTCCTTAAAGCGCCACATTAAAATCTGCAGTAGATGGGCTTCCCTGGTGGTGCAGTGGTTGAGAGTCCACCTGCCGATGTAGGGGACATGGGTTCGTGCCCCGCTCCGGGAGGATCCCAAGTGCCACGGAGCGGTTGCGCCCGTGAGCCATGGCTGCTTGGCCTGCGCATCCAGATCCTGTGCTCCGCAACGGGAGAGGTCACAGCAGTGAGAGGCCCACATACCGCAAAAAAAAAAAAAAAAAAGTGTGCAGCAGAAGTCTCAGTAAACTCATGTATAAATTGATGATCAATGCCTTGGAGCCTTAATCAGTTCTCATATTCCTACAGGTATCTTGGCACATGTGAGTTCCTACAATCAGGGTACAACCTCTGGGATGACTGAAGTGACTTTTCCAGTGAAATATCAGAATAGATATCTGGATTCCGATTTTTAAAAAAATTACATTGTTGAATTTGAGGACAATTTTAAACTCACACTCTCATTTCATTGTAAACACTAAAGATAGGATTCTTAATAATTTGTATTCAATTTTCCCCATGATATTTACGCTTACCAAATATATGCAGTTCTTGTTGAACTGTGGCCATATTTATTAATGATTGTGGTGCTGTGCCACATTATAATTAAACAAATTAATGATTTATTAACCCATGTGTTACATAACAACCAAAGTTCTTGAGTTTCATTCCTTGCTGTCAGATTTGTTAGCCTTTTTTTCTTAACCTCTAGTAACTTTTCTCTTCTCAATTAATGCTCATCTTTTAAGTTTTTTAGATTGGGAAATATGATAACTAATCATTTCACAATTATTTCTAAATATAAATAAGCTCTGAGGTACAGTATGAAAATTTATTAAGCATGTAATATGAGTTAAGCTCAACAAATTTAATTGTGACATTTAGATAAATTTTCTGCTTTTATAAATGGAAATTAAGTGATTTTTGTTTGAATAGGAGAATACAAGTACTCATTTATTATTGAATGATGAATAGGTATATTTCTTTTCTATATGGAAATCTGGTCTTTTGCATAAGTATGTCACCTAAGGAGCTGACATTGTACTGTGAAGAAGAAATTACCTAAATTAGACCAAGTTTGATTAATGTTTTGGCTTTTTGTTCACTTGAACCTAATCCACAGTGAGGACAGAGATTTGTTTACATACTCTCTTGGGTCCCCCTACACCTGGCACCAGAATCAAATCAGTCAACATACCTATTTATCTCCCTTTATTAATAGCAGGATTTATTTATTTGTCTAGGTTGCTCTCAGGCTGTGAATGAGCCATTTTTAGAGTCCCAATTTTTTTTTTTTTTTCGTTACACAGACCTCTCACTGTTGTGGTCTCTCCCGTTGCGGAGCACAGGCTTTGGACACGCAGGCTCAGCGACCATGGCTCATGGGCCCAGCTGCTCTGTGGCATGTGGGATCTTCCCAGACCGGGGCATGAACCCGTGTCCCCTGCATCGGCAGGCAGACTCTCAACCACTACACCACCAGGGAAGCCCCTAGAGTCCCAATTTTTTGAGTGAGAGAGAGTCCTGTTTCTAATTTCTATCCTTGCACAGGACCATAGCTTTGTTTCCTATTCCTTAAGAATCATTTCTGTGAGATTTCTTTTTTAGTCATGGTGATATAGTTTACTGCAATCCATTTGGTGTACCGAACTAAAATTCAAAAGCATCCATTTTAAAGCATAAGAGAGCTATCAATGCAGCTACGACAAAATGTGAAATCTAAGAGAGGAGAGGAATGCATGAAGGGACCTTGACCACCTGTACTTTCCTTCTAGGCATTTCTTATGACTCAGGATGGAGATGTTGATAAGATAAGAAGTTTGTAGGAGCTGAGAAGTTGTGTGGCTCCACTGAGTTCTCATGATTGGGGAATGAAAAGTATGTATATGTTTGAGTTGTGGTTTGCCATGGTAGTCAGGACAGGAAGAGCCAAGATATTGGAATGAAAAAAAAGCACACTGAGTAGCAGAAGGCTGAGAGTCTAAGAGACTGGGAAGCCATATCTGCACCCCCAGGTTCATCGCAATATTACTTAACAATAACAAAGACATGGAAACAATCTAAGTGTCCATGAATGGATGAATGGATAGTAGATATATCTACATTTTCTCTATTTAATATTCATCTATATATGTACAAAAACACAATGAAATATTTTTCAACCATAGAAAAAGAAAATCTTGCCATTTGCAAAAACATGGATGGATGTTGAGGGCATTATGCTAAGTGAAATAAGTCAAACAGAGGAAGATAAATACTGTGTGACCTCATTTATATGTGGAATCTAAATAAAAAAACAAAAGCAGAACACATTCATAGGTACAAAGAATAGATTGGTGGTTGCCCGAGGTGGGGGGTGGTGAACGAGGTTGGTCCAAAGTTATAAATTTCCAGATATAAGACAATGGGAATGTAATTTACAACATGGAGACTATAGTTTATACTATATTGTATATTTCAAAATTGCTAACAGAGTAGATGTTAAAAGTTCTCATCACAAGCAAAGAAAGAAAATTTGTACCTATGTGTGGTGAGGGATATTAACTAAACTTCCTGTCATAATCATTTAACAATATATACCAAATCATAATGTTGTACTCATAAAACTAATACAATGCTATATGTCAATTATATCTCATGAAAGAACTTTAAAATTACGAATAAAATTCTAAAAATAGAAATAAGTATTAAATAAGTGTTTAAAAAGAGAATTAAACATAGCATTTTAGAGGACTAAAGAACTGAAAGATAAAACAACAGAAATCCAGCATAAAAAACAAAATCAAAAAGTTTGAAAATACATAAAATATTTAAAGTCATTGAGCTAAATATTTATCTGAAGAAGTCAAAAAATGTGTGGCAAATTAAAATAAAGAAAATAAAATGAAAGTGACTATAAGAGTAGAAATAAATAAAAGAGAAAACTACATATAGAAAATAAGCAAAACCAAGATGATTTGTTTTTAAATATTAATGAAATTGAAAAAAATTGACAAAGCACAGGTTACCAAAATCAGTAGTAAATGAGGTTCATTAATAAATCTTGTAAGTATTAAAATGATACTTAGAGAGCCATATAATCTACCTTATGCTACAAATTTGTAGATTCAAATAAAATGGACAAATGCTTGGAACCACAACTTAAAAGTGACACAAGAAGAATTAGAAAATATTTTACCTGAAATTGAAGCTCAAATTACACATCTTCTTTTAAAGAAAATTCTAGGCCCAGGTGAATTATATATTGATCAAATAAATGGGCATATTTTCACAACAACAAAAGGACTAAGAAGCTTGAAATAATTCAGTTGATGAGGTCTGAATAATAATCATCATTAAAATCAAATAAAGATAATACAAGAAAAAATTACGGTTCTGTATTTTCCATGAACATAGCCATGTAAAGAGATTCTAAACCAAATATTAGCAGACCAATGCCAATTACATGTAAGAATAATTGGGAAATGCAATTTTGGTGTAAAAATCAATGTATCACATTACATAATAAAGTAGAAAGATTACATGGATCTCTAATGTATAACAAATAGCCACATTATCAATTCAAGATAATGTATCATAGCAAAAACTCGGTGTAAGAATCAATGGCATGTTGTTTGGCAAAGTCGTCTTTTACACATTCTTGTTTTTGTTAATATGTAGGGTTCTAGATTTCCATCAATGTGTTTTGTATTAAAATCTGTTTTTTCTGATATTAATATAATGTCTTCAGCTTTTTTAGGTCAATATTTACACAGTGAAACCCCTTTCTTTATTTTCAATCTTTCTGAGGAATTTGCTTTACTTAAATCACTTGTAAAGAGCAGAAAGTTGGATTTAAATTTGTAAACTAATCTAATAACCTCTGCATTGATTGTTAGTCTCTTGGTTATATTAAATTATTTTTTTACATTTCTGTATATCACTTTTTTCTTCTTTCATCCTTTTTTCTTTCTTGCTTTCTGTTAAACTGAATAATTTTTCTTGAGGAACACCTTTTGGTTGTCACTGCTGGTTGGGAAGTCACATGGTATTATGACTATTCTTTTAGTAATTTTTCTTAAATCAGTAATTTATGAAAACAAGTGTGAATTAGCCTCACAAAATACTCTAGTTAGTCCTTAATTCCATTCTCTTGCCAATTATAATAGGAAATGAAGCACACTTTAATTACATTTGAACAAGGCTCTAATTTTCTCCCTTACTACTTCATACACAGTGGCAATATCTTACTTTGGGTGTGAGGAGATTTTAAACATATGTTATTTATAATAACTCTAACATAAATTAATTGGTATATGGATCAATTACTATTTTCAGGTTCGTTGCATGAATCTCATATCTTCCATTTTTCTTCTTCCTTTCAGTAGATCCCTTAGAGGTGGTCAGTGTGGGAAAATATCAATGTAAATGAATCTGAAAATGTCTTCATTCCTTAATAATGTTTTGTTCAGGTAAAAAATATTAGTTTTCAGTTCTTTCTATTACTAATTTGAACTTATCTTTCCACTATGTTCATATTCATATGTTTTGATGAGATATTTATTATACATCTTTATAATATCTCTAACTATGGCATTTTAAAAATTTATTTATCCTTGATAATTTTGAGTTCTATTATGGTGCTTTTAAATGTGTAATTATCACATGTGGTACTTTTCCAATCTAAGTTTTCTAGTCTTGAATTAGGAAAATTTCAGGTATTATTATTATTATTTTAAATTGCTTTTCTGCCATCCGCTATGTCAAGATTGACAGCTCCCAAAATAATATATGCCTCTACTAGAAACTAAGTTTTCTGTTTTTTCTGCTAAATGAATGCGAAAAGTGGAAAGCTGAAGTGGTTTGAATCGCTATTCTGTAATAATATGCAGTATCTGACCAACAAAAAAATTGGTTCAGACCTTATATATCTGAACAAAATTCCATAGTGAGGAAATCAAAATGATTCTTATCTGCTTCCAGACAGGTAAGATTTCTCCCTTTCAGAGGTTAAAACAGTTTAGTATATTTCAGTCTAATGCCATCAGTTCTAGCAATTAACAGAAAATACTCTCATATTTTAAAAATTAGTTAAATGATTGTCTTAAATTTCTGTGTTGTGCTTATATTTATTTACTATCTTCATATGGATTTTATTGAAAAGCTAACAGGGTCTCTGTCAGAGATTGGTAGCTCTACATTTAAAACAATTCTATTTTAAGGTGGAAGGATAGAATTTAAAGAAACCACTCAGTAACAAGGCAGTTCCATTTGACTAATTAGATGTATCTAATTAGTCCCATATACTGGGGAGTGGGGAGTGTATAGGTGGCAGTAAGTATTTCACACATGTGAATAAATAAAGAAAACTCATACAAACTGTAGAGACCTAAAATAAAATATTTTATTCAACACAATTGACAATAAGATAAAAATAAATACATCCTCAGTATTCAGTACAAAATGTTCTAACATTTGTGACAAGCTATCTAGACTTTGTATGTGATAAATAACAACAAGCATATTAGCTTTTACAAGGAAGATCATGCTATTTCAAAGTTAAATAAAGAATAGTATGTTTTTTATGCTTTAGAAATTAAAAAAAAAAGACAAAATAAACATTATTTCAATTAAAGTAGGTGCCACTAATGTGAATAAACTCAATTTCAGTTCATTAGACCAAAAATGTCTAGTGACAAAAAAAAGGTCATTTTGGTTTATATAAAGGCAGATTTCTTAAAGACAAGGAAAAAAGAAAAAATGGGTGGGAAAACTATCTCTTGAGAGATATATTTGTTTAACCACATGATTGCTTGGCTTTCCTTTGCCAAAGAAAAAATTTGATTATAGTTGGTGATTGATAAAAGTTATCTCCCCTGACACTTCTATACAAAGAATAAGATAAGACTTAAGCAAAACAAAACAAAACCCAAATCACTCTACCATTTACATAATTTTAACATGCCATTTTTGCTTTTGGTTGCTTTTAAATACTTCAGTAAGCATCTCATTACTGACAGAAAGCTCTATTTAGCAGAAAATTATTCTTACCCATAGGAATGACATTTTAGTTTCAGTCTGCCAAAGTGAGTTTAATACTATGTCGTTAATCATTGCCTTGGGGGTGACACCTGGGGAAAATCATTTAGTGGAGATTAGAGCACTTAAATATAACACTGAAAATATGCAACGTGGTCAGTGAAATATATTTCAGTAAATAATGATACTGATAAATATTTAAATCAGCTAGAGATTAAATTCATTTCTATTTATTAATACTATTAGCTTAATTTTGCTTACTAAATACAATAAATGTATTCAATTGATACATTGTTAAATGTACTCTAATATAATAATCATAAATTTTAAAATGTAAAGTTATTGATTATTATGTAATACTAAACACATAGAAATTCTGGGGTTATTTTTAATTATTTTTACTCTCAAATTTTCTTATTTCCAATTCCATATAATTGGAATTTGTCTGCTGGTATTTGGTTTAAAATTTCTTTTAGGTTTCAACTAAGAGCTCTGGTTTGAAAGACTGAGCATGAGACCTCTGCATGCAGCCCCATATGAGCAAGTGCATCTAGACCAGGCACAAAGGGAAAAGAAAAAGGAGGAGGGAAGATGGCAGAAGAGAGAGATGCAGAGATTAACTTCCTCCTCACAGATACATCAGAAATACAACTACACATGGAACAATTCCTACAGAACACCTACTGAACGCTAGCAGAAGACCTCAGACCTCCCAAAAGCCGTGTGGATGAAAGGTTCTTGGTGCTCCAGCCAGGAGCCAGTGCTGTGCCTCTGAGGTGGGAGAGCCAACTTCAGGACACTGGCCCACAAGAGAACACCCAGACCCACGTAATATCAAATGGCAAAAATCTCCCAGAGACCTCCATCTCGACAACAAGACCCAGCTTCACTCAACGACCAGCAAGCTACAGTGCTAGACACCCTATGTCAAACAACTAGCAAGACAGGAGCACAAACACACACATTAGCAGAGAGGCTGCCTAAAATCATAATAAGTCCACAGACACCCCAAAACACACCACCAGATGTGGACCTGCCCATGAGAAAGACAAGATCCAGCCTCATCCACCAGAACACAGGCACTAGTCCCCTCTACCAGGAAACCTACACAACCCAGTGAACCAACTTTAGCCACTGGAAACAGACACCAAAAACAATGGGAACAAAGAACCTGCAACCTGCAAAAAGGAGAGCCCAAACACAGTAAGATAAGAAAAATGAGAAGACAGAAAAACACACAGCAGATGAAGGAGCAAGATACAAACCCACCACACCTAACAAATGAAGAGGAAATAAGCAGTATACCTGAAAAAGAATTCAGAATAATGATAGTAAAGATTATCCAAAGTCTTGGAAATACAATAGAGAAAATGCAAGAAACATTTAACAAAGACTTAGAAAAACTAAAGATGAAAGAAGCAATGATGAACAACACAATAAATATAATGAAAAATACTCTAGATGGGATCAATAACAGAATGAGGCAGAAGAATGGATAAGTGACCTGGAAGATAAAATAGTGGAAATAAAAACTGCAGAACAGAAAAAAGAAAAAAAGAATGAACAGAACTGAGGAGAGTCTCAGAGACCTCTGGGACAACATTAAATGAACTAACATTCAAATTATAGGGGTTCCAGAAGAAGAAGAGAAAAAGAAAGGGACTGAGAAAATATTTGAAGAGATTATAGTTGAAAACTTCCCTAATATGGGAAAGGAAATAGTTAATCAAGTCCAGGAAGCACAGAAAGTCCCATACAGGATAAATCCAAGGAGAAACATGCCAAGTCAAATTTTAATCAAACTGTCAAAAATTAAATACAAAGAAAACATATTAAAAGCAGAAAGGGAAAAACAATAAATAATACACAAGGAAATCCCCATAAGGTTAACAGCTGATCTTTCAGCAGAAACTCTGCAAGCCAGAAGGGAGTGGCAGGACATATTTAAAGTAATGAAGGAGAAAATCTTACAACCAAGATTACTCTACCCAGCAAGGATCTCATTCAGATTTGATGGAGAAATTAAAACCTTTAGAGACAAGCAAAAGCTGAAAGAGTTCAGCACCACCAAACCAGCTTTACAACAAATGCTAAAGTATCTTCCCCAGGCAAGAACGCAAGAGAAGGAAAAGACCTATAATAACAAAAAAAAAAAAAATTAAGAAAATGGGAATAGGAACATACATATTGATAATTACCTTAAATGTAAATGGATTAAATGCTCCAACCAAAAGACACAGAATGGCTGAATGGATACAAAAACAAGACCCATACATATGCTCTCTACAAGAGACCCACTTCAGACCTAGAGACACATACAGACTGAAAGTGAGGGGATAGAAAAAGATATTCCATGCAAATGGAAACCAAAACAAAGCTGGAGTAGCAATTATCATCTCAGACAAAATGGACTTTAAAATCAAGACTATTAGAAGAGAAAAACAAGGACAACACATAATGATCAAGGGATCAATCCAAGAAGAAGATATAACAATTGTAAATATTTATGCACCCAACATAGGAGCACCTCAATACATAGGCAAATACTAACAGCCATAGAAGGGGAAATCGACGGTAACACATTCACAGTAGGGGACATTACAACCCCACTTTCATCAATGGACAGATCATCCAAAATGAAAATAAATAAGGAAACACAAGCTTTAAATGATATATTAAACAAGATGGACTTAATTGATATTTATAGGACATTCCATCCAAAAACAACAGAATACACTTTTTTCTCAAGTGCTCATGGAACACTCTCCAGGATACATCATATCTTGGGTCACAAATCAAGCCTTGGTAAATTTAAGAAAATTGAAGTTGTATCGAGTGTCCTTTCTGACCACAACGTTATGAGACTAGATACCAATTAAAGGAAAATATCTGTAAAAAGTGCAAACACATGGAGGCTAAACAATACACTACATAATAATAAAGTGATCACTGAGTAAATCAAAGAGCAAATCAAAAAATACCTAGAAAAAAATGACAATAGAGACACGACAGCCCCAAATCTATGGGATAGAGCAAAAGCATTTCTAAGAGGGAAATTTATAGAAATACCATCCTACCTTAAGAAGCAGGAAACATCTCAAATAAACAACCTTATCTTGCACATAAAGCAATTAGAGAAAGAAGAACAAAAAAAAAACCCAAAGTTAGCAGAAGGAAAGAAATCATAAAGATCATATCAGAAATAAATGAAAAAGAAATGAAGGAAACTATAGCAAAGATCAATAAAACTAAAAGCTGGTTCTTTGAGAAGATAAACAAAATTCATAAACCATTAGCCAGACTCATCAAGATTAAAAGGGAGAAGACTCAATAGAATTAGAAATGAAAAAGGAGAAGTAACAACTGACACTGCAGAAATACAAAAGATCATGAGAGATTACTACAAGAAACTATGCCAATAAAATGGACAATCTGGAAGAAATGGAAAAATTCTTAGAAATGCACAACGTGCCGAGGCTGAAAAAGGAAGAAATAGAAAATATGAACAGACCAATCACAAGCACTGAAATTGAAACTGTGATTAAAAATCTTCCAACAAACAAAAGCCCAGGACCAGATGACCTCACAGCCAAATTCTATCAAACATTTAGAGAAGAGCTAACATCTATCCTTCTCAAACTCTTCCAAAATATATCAGAGGGAGGAACACTCCTAAACTCCTTCTACGAGGCCACCATCACCCTGATACCAAAACCAGACAAGGATGTCACAAAGAAAGAAACTACAAGCCAATATCACTGATGAACATAGACACAGAAATCCTCAATAAAATACTAGCAAACAGAATCCAACAGCACATTAAGAGGATCATACACCATGATCAAGTGGGGTTTATTCCAGGAATGCAAGAATTCTTCAATATATGCAAATCAATCAATGTGATACACCATATTAAGAAATTGAAGGAGAAAAAACATATGGTCATCTCAATAGATGCAGAGAATGTTTCAACAAATTAAACACCCATTTATGATAAAAACCCTGCAGAAAGTAGGCACAGAGGGAATTTTCCTCAACACAATAAAGGCCATATGTGACAAACCCACAGCCAACATAGTGCTCAATGGTGAAAAACTGAAAGCATTTCCACCAATATCAGGAACAAGACTAGGTTGCCCACTCTCACCACTCTTATTCAACATAGTTTTGGAAGTTTTAGCCACAGCAATCAGAGAAGAAAAGGAAATAAAAGGAATCCAAATCGGAAAAGAAGAAGTAAAGCTGTCACTCTTTGCAGATGACATGATACTATACATAGAGAATCCTAAAGATGCTACCAGAAAACTACTAGAGCTAAACAATTAATTTGGTAAAGTAGCAGGATACAAAATTAATGCACAGAAATCTCTGGCATTCTTATACACAAATGATGAAAAGTCTGAAAGTGAAATCAAGAAAACACTCCCATTTACCATTGCAACAGAAACAATAAAATATCTAGAAATAGGGCTTCCCTGGTGGTGCACTGGTTGAGAATCTGTCTGCCAATGCAGGGGACACGGGTTCGTGCCCCAGTCTGGGAAGATCCAACATGCCACGGAGCGGCTGGGCCTGTGAGCCATGGCAGCTGAGCCTGTGCATCCGGAGCCTGTGCTCTGCAACTGAAGGGGCCACAACAGTGGGAGGCCCATGTAACGCAAAAATAAATAAATAAATAAATAAATAAATAAATAAATATCTAGGAATAAACCTACCTAAGGAGATAAAAGACCTGTATGCAGAAAATTATAAGACACTGATGAAAGAAATTAAAGATGATGCAAATAAAAGGAGAGATATACCATGTTCTTGGATTGGAAGAATCAACATTGTGAAAATGACTCTACTACCCAAGGCCATCTACAGATTCAATGCAATCCCTATCAAACTACCACTGGCATTTTTCACAGAATTGGAACAAAAAAAATTCAGAATTTGTATGGAAACTCAAAAGACCCCAAATAACCAAAGCAATCTTGAGAACAAAAAACGGGACTGGCGGAATCAGGCTCCCTGACTTCAGACTATACTACAAAGCTACAGTAATCAAGACAGTATGGTACTGGCACAAAAACAGAAAGATAGATCAGTGGAACAGGATAGAAAGCCCAGAGATAAACCCACGCACATATGGACACCTTATCTTTGATAAAGGGGACAGGAATGCACAGTGGAGAAAGGGCAGCCTCTTCAATAAGTGGTGCTGGGAAAACTGGACAGGTACATGTAAAAGTATGAGATTAGAAAACTCCCTAACACCATACAAAAAAATAAGCTCAAAATGGATTAAAGACCTTAATATAAGGCCAGAAACTATCAAACCCTTAGAGGAAAACATAGGCAGAACACTCTATGACATAAATCACAGCAAGTTCCTTTTTGACCCACCTCCTAGAGAAATGGAAATAAAAACAAAAATAAACAAATGAGACCTAATGAAACTACAAAGCTTTTTCACAGCAAAGGAAACCATAAACAAGACCAAAAGACAACCCTCAGAATGGGAGAAAATATTTGCAAATGAAGCAACTGACAAAGGATTAATCTCCAAAATTTACAAGTAGCTCATGCAGCTCAATAACAGAAAAACAAACTACCCAATCCAAAAATGGGCAGAAGACTTAAATAGACATTTCTCCAAAGAAGATATACAGAGTGCCAACAAACATATGAAAGAATACTCAACATCATTAATCGTTAGAGAAATGCAAATCAAAACTCAATGTTATATCATCTCACACCAGTCAGAATGGCCATCATCAAAAAATCTAGAAACAATAAATGCTGGAGAGGGTGTGGAGAAAAGGGAACACTCTTGCACTGCTGGTGGGAATGTGAATTGATACAGCCACTATGGAGAACAGTATGGAGGTTCCTTAAAAATCTGAAAATAGAACTACCATACAACTCAGAAATCCCACTACTGGGCACACACCCTGAGAAAACCATAATTCAAAAAGAGTCAAGTACCACAATATCCATTGCAGCTCTATTTACAATAGCCAGGACATGGAAACAGCCTAAGTGCTCATTGATAGATTAATGGATAAGGAAGATGTGGCACATATATAAAATGGAATATTACTCAGCCATGAAAAGAAATGAAATTGACTTCTCTTTAGTGAGGTGGATGGACCTAGAGTCTGTCATACAGAGTGACATAAGTCAGAAAGAGAAAAACAAATACCATATGCTAACACATATATATGGAATCTAAGAAAAAATAATGGTCTGAAAAACCTAGGGGCAAGATGGAATAAAGATGCAGACCTACTAGAAAATGGACTTGAGGACAAGAGAAGGGGGAAGGGTAAGCTGGGACAAAGTGAGACTGATAGTGTATATTTGGACATATATATATACTACTAAATGTAAAATAGATAGTGGGAAGCAGTCACATAGCACAGGTAGATCAGCTCAGTTCTTTGTGAGCAGCTAGAAGAGTGGGATAGGGAGGGTAGGAGAGAGGGAGACGCAAGAGAGAAGAGATATGGGGATATATGTATATATATAACTGATTCACTTCGTTATAAAGCAGAAACTAACACACCATTGTAAAACAATTATATTCCAATAAAAACGTTAAAAAATAAAGAAAAATAATTTTATAGTTCAGTAGTCATTTACTTAGATATAATTTTAATATATTTTATAATTGTTATTTTCCACATGAAATTAATTTGTTTGCATGTGACTGACTGCACATTACCAAACTAAAACTCCAAACGGTGTGATCAGTAATCCGGTGGGTATACTGAATAAAAGCCAATACTTTGGTCATGTTCAAATAATGAAAAATTAATTAGGTGTTAAACATATACTTAATTAGCTTTATGTCCATTGGATGTTGTAACAATAATATGGCATTTATTTCAAATTTAAAACTCATACCCTGTTACTTCATTCAGTTTTGTTAGAAGAACTGTTTAATCATAGATATACAAGATACAAAATAGTTTAGCAATTCCCCTTGAGGCTCTGCCAATAGTTATTTGCATTTAGAAATAGCACCCTGATATTTGGAGTTATATTTTTTTCCATAAAGTGTTATTGGCAAAATGTAGTATAAACAATGATGTTTCAAGATGCATAGATTTTAGTTTTATATTGGGCATGTTACCTATGCCTATGAATTAATTATAATCATTATAAATTTCCCAAAAGTGTCTTTATGTTTTAAAGTTGAAAAATTAATTACAGAAGTCCATATATTTCTTCTGAGTGACTCCAGAAATCTATTACCTCTCAGTACACTGATAACTAGCTTTCTTGAGTTATAACTGACATACAATCATATACACATGTATAAAGTATAAATTTGTAGTGAAATATCACTATAATCACAAAAATAAACATGTTTATCACCTATAAAAGTTTCCCAGTGCCATTTTGTTATATTTTCTTCATGTTCTTTTACAAATATCACTCCCTTCTTCCTCAGGCAGACACTGGTCTAGTTTGTCTCAGATTAGTCTGAATATTCTAAGTTTGTGCTATAAATAAAATCATACCGTACACACTTATTTTGGTCTGGATTTTTTTTTTTTTTTTTTTTTTTTTTTTTTTTTTTTGTGGTACACGGGCCTCTCACTGCTGTGGCTTCTCCCATTGCGGAGCACAGGCTCCGGATGCGCAGGCTCAGCGGCCATGGCTCATGGACCCAGCTGCTCCGCAGCATGTGGGATCTTCCCCGACCGGGGCTCGAATCCACGTCCCCTGCATCAGCAGGCAGACTCCCAACCACTGGGCCACCAGGGAAGCCCAGTCTGGATTTTTTAACTTACAATTAGTTTGAGTCATCCATGTTGTTGATTCATCTTTCATTTTATGGCTATATTTCAAAATTTATCTATTTATCTGTTGATGGACATTTGGGTGATGTCCATATTCCAGCTATTGCAAGTTGATATGAATACTCATATGCTGTTTTTTGTACAGACTTATGCCTTCATTTTTGTTGGGTAAATACACAGAAGTATAGTGATTGAGTGATATGGTAGATATATATAACTGAAAAGAGCCGAGAAATACACCCAGGCATTATGGTCACATTTTTTTGACAAAAGAATTAAGAAAATACAATGGGGAAAGAGGATAGTCTCTTTAACAAATGATGTGGGGAAGATTGGATGACCACATGCCAAAGAATGAAACTAGACTCCTATCATATACCATAGATAAAAATCCAGTAAAATTGTTTAAAGACTTGAACATAAAAGCTGAAAACATAAAACTCCTAGAAGAAAACATAGGGGGTAAGATCCTTGACATTGGTCTCAGCAATAATTTTTTGGATTCTACACCATAGCAAAGGCAACAAAAGCAAAAATAAACAAGTGACTACATCAAACTACAAAGCTCCTACATAGCAAAGGAAATCATCAACAAAATGAAAAGGCAACCTATGGACTGGGAAAAAATATTTACAATCCACATATCTGATAAGTGGTTTATATCAAAATATACAAGGAACTTGTACAACTCAAAAAAAAAATCCAATTAGAAATGAGTTAAGGACCTGAATAGACATTTATCCAAAGACATCTAAATGGCCAAATGGGAAATGAAAATGCATTCAACATCACTAATCATCAGGGAAATGTATATCAAAACCACGATGAGATATCTTCTGACATCTATTAGGGTGGTTTTTTATCAAAAAGTAAGAGATAAGTGCTGACAAGATGTGGAGAAAAGAGAACACTTGCATATTGTTGGTGGAAATTTAAACTGGTACAATCATTATGGAAAACAGTATGTAGGTCCCTCAAGAAATTAAAAATATAACTATCATGTGATTCAGCAATTCCACTTCTGGGTATATATCCAAGGAAAAAAATAATTACATTGAATATATATCTGTGCTACCATGTTTTTTGAAGCATTATTTGTACTAGCCAAGGTATGGAAACAACCAGTGTTTATCCACAGATAAATAGGTAAGATGTGGTATATAAACACAATGAAATATTATTCAGCCCTAAGAAAAAGTGAAATCCTATCATTTGCAACAGCATGGATGAAACTTAAGGGCATCATGCCAAGTGAAATAAGCCAGAGAAAGAAAAATACTACATGGTATAATTTATGGGTAAAATCTAAAAATAAAAAAGTGGATATTATAGAAACCCATAGAAAGTGAAAGCGAATAGAAAAATGAATACCAGAGACTGGAAGATGGCACAAATAGAGAGAAGCTGGTAAAAGGGTACAAAACTTTCAGTTATAAGCTAAATAAGGTCTGAGGATCTAATGTGTAACATGGTTACTATAGTAGATAACACTGAACTGTATGACTGAAATTTGCTAAAAGAGTAAAGTTTAAATGTTCTCACTAAAAAAAGTATCAATATATATGTGAAACAATGGGTAAGTTAATTAAATTAATGGGATAAATTTTTCTACAGTGTATACATACAAGTTTCCTTGTGTCTCTTTTTATTAATATTTTTAATGGTAAGAACATTTAACACGAGATCTACCTTCTTAACAAATTTTAAAATAAACAATAGAGCATCGTTAACTATAGGGACTCTGATGTACAGCAGGCTTCTAGAACTTATCTATTTTGCATAAATTGGCACATTGTACACTTTAGTATCTCACAATTTTATTTATCAATTATACCTCAATAGAGCTGAGAAAAAATGAAAAAAATAAACTGCCACACTGTATGCCAGGGTGATTGTGCTATGATACATTCCAACCAACAGTGTATAAGAGGACATAAAAGTTTATATATTTTTATCTTTATTGTACAAAATTTATTTTACTCTAATTTTTTTTTTTTTTCCCAGTATGCGGGCCTCTCACTGTTGTGGCCTCTCCCATTGCAGAGCACAGGCTCCGGATGCATAGGCTCAGCAGCCAAAGCTCACGGGTCCAGTCGCTCCGCAGCATGTGGGATCTTCCTGGACCGGGGCACAAACCCATGTCTCCTGCATCGGCAGGCGGACTCTCAACCACTGCACCGCCAGGGAAGCCCTTTACTCTGATTTTTAATGAAAAGATCACAGTCAGCCAATTTGTTGAAGTTTTCCCAAGCACTGACGATGAAGCTTATCATCTATTGGATTTTTCAAGAAAGTCCTAGGGGCAGAATTATCTGGGGTATTTTTGAAATACTTTGCTATAGCCTGGGTATAAGAAGAAAAGCTTGGTTAGACACAAAACCTTAGATCACGTTTTATTTCTTGTGTTTCTTTAAAATGTTGTATTAATATTATCTTACTTTGTTGCTTTTGAAAAGTATGTTGCTCACTTGACTTTTCTTTCTATTGCAAATTATTTAGTCTTTTCAATGAAAGGATCTGTGGGTATTTCCCTTTACTTTTAAGGATAACAATTTATTAATATACCTCATATCTGGTCCTTTTTAATAACTGCATTAGATCTTCTATTAGCTCTAGATACATTTTTCAGTTACAGCTAAAGTCAGTTATTTACCTCCTGGACTCCAATACTACTGTGTTAAATTTTTTTTTTTCTCAACGATATTTCTTTATTGTATTTTTATTTTCTTAGCTATTTCATGCTTTTCCTCAATATTTCTAATTACACTTATCATCTGAGTCTATCTCTGTTTCTATGGGTTTGACTATTTTAGATACTTGACATATGTGGAATCGTTCAGTGTTTGTCCTTTTATGACTGCGTTATTTCACTCACCTTAATGTCCTCTAGATTCATCCACATTGTCATAAATGGCAGGATTTCCTCCTTTTTAAGTCTAAATAATATTTCATTGTGTATATTCTGTATTTTATTTATTAATTCATCTGTCAATGGGCATTTGTGTTGTTTCCATATCTTGGCTATAGGGAATAATGCTTTAATGGACATAGGAGTAAAGATATCTCTTTCAGATCCTGAGTTCAATTATTTTGGACAAATATCCAGAAGTGGGGTTGCTAGATCATATGACAGTATTATTTTTTATATATTTTAGGAACTTCCATACTGTTTTCCATGAAGTCTGCACCATTTTACATCCCCCTCAACCTTAATATTTTGAAAAATATTAATCAGGTATCTTGAAAAATATCTTTCAGTTTGGCTATGCCCGATATATACTCATGGTTAGACTGGTGTTATAGATTTTTAGAACAATACCAGAGAACAGAAGTGCCCTTTTCATCACATTATATCAAGAGGTACGTAATATTAACATGACCTATTCCTGGTGGTGTCAGCTTTGATAATTTGGTCAAGGCAGCGCTTGTCAGTTTCTCCAATGTAAAGTTTGCCATTTTTTTAAATCAAATTTCATCCATTTTGTCAATTTGCATTTCTAAGTTTAAAATATTTTATTTTAATAACAAATGCTTTTAAATGATAATTAATCATATTAGAACATTGTATATCATTTTTATCTACTACGTTTGGTTATGGAAATAATTTTGCCATCTGAAGTATTTCAATTTTCTGTTTTATCTATAGACAATCATTGTATAGTTATTATTTTCTTCTACTTTGAAATATTATATCTTCCTGGACTTTCAATAACAGTTGTATTCGGGCAGGTGTAGGGTTTGAGGTTGCTTAATTACTATTTCTTAGTTGAAATTCTTTCTGTTAATTAATAATCAATATTAGTCTTGTTTGGCTGTGGTGCGTATTATAGGCCTTTTAATTTTCTTGTCTTTTTTTTTCTTCTTTCTCTTTCCTACACAGACTCCAATGATCTTCCCCCTCTTGCAAATTGTTCCACTTTCCCAAAGAATGATATTCTTCAAACACTATCATCTAGAATTTTAGCCTTCTCTTTACTATAGGAATATTTAGTCCCAGCCCCTTCCTTGGTTACTGGAATTGGCTCTGCTGAATTTGGATTTACATTCCTACTAACAGTTAATTTGAAACTTGTAATATTCTCTGTTGTATTGTTATGCCTGAAGTGTGGGTGATACTCTACATGTTGTTCTGTGTGGTTTTATTGCAAAATGCATGACAAGATTCAGGTTTGGGGAAGCTGTTATTGTGTGAACTCTATCATCATTCTTTTCTCTAACAATAGAAGTTCTTCTGAATATGAAAGAACTATTATCTTAAAAATAATAATGATATGTTCTGGATTTTCTAGTCACTGATTATAAAGACAATGCTTTAAACATAGATTTCAAGGAACTGTTTTGGAGGGAAAAAAGATGACATTTCCAGTCAGATGAGTTAATCTTGACTATTTTTCACATTTCACACATAAAACATTAATAAAGTGTGTTGATTCATTTCAATCACTTGGTTAACCATTATTCATTTTGAAGTCTCCTGGCAGAATTAAAGAAAAATATTAAAGTAATAAAACTGCAAATAAAAACGGTATAGTAGCTTCACAGTTTTATTTTTTTAGCTCATTGCATCATCAAATACCCTTTAAATGGAGTGATCTTGTAAGATTTTTACTTTTATCTCTTCCTAGTCACATCACTACTCAACCTTGCTTATTCTGAGGGAGACAAATCCATCAGAAATATTATTTGGAAGAAAATTATATTCTGCTTTATGTAGCAAATATTTGTCTTTAGTTTTCATACCTATAATTGCAGTTTAGTCAATAGCTACCAAAAGATCTTGCAGAATAATTTTATGATTTTGGGACCCCTGAGAAGAGGATATCAAAACTTGATTTCTATGATGTAGAATGAACTATTTCAATACCATTTGCTGTTTAGGTTAATTATGGTAGGTCATAATACTATTTGTGTTAATCATCAAAAGCACTCTGTATTATTAATTATGTTAAATTCCCATTGTAAATGTCCACACCATGTTTATTAAGTTCTTTACAATTTATTCAGAAATATTAATTCATAACCTACTATACTTGGTTTAGAAAATAGAAATGAAGAATGTATAGTCCCAGGATAAAGGGAAGCAATGAATCCAGCATTGCAATGCAAGAAAGACTTAGAGTACCAGTCTGGTTCAATAGGAAAGAAAGGAGACTTGACTAGAACATAATTTATTTGACTTTCACCTACTTTTATTTAGACTTTATATTTGGTTTTTGCAGTGGATTGGGGCACACTGATAGAGATGAGGATCAGACTACCTTCCTTCCCAATTTCCTACCAACATACCAATCCCTACCTCAAGGATGTTGCACTGTAAGGGATGAATAGAAAGGAAGAAGGAAGTTGCAATTCAATGATCTAACAAGATAATGTAGCAGTCATCTTGTAGAAAAGTTATCAAATTTGGAATATGACCAGTGGAAAACAGTTTTCCAAACATCTATGTAGAAGAGAATAATAGCACTCCTGGAGGAAGGAGCAAAATTATTCCAGAAATGATACATCTCTGCAAAAGAAACGCTAACTATGCCTTGTATATAGTATGTGAAAGATAAACATAAATAGATTGAAAACAAAGAAGGTAAAGAAGTAACAAGTACCATAGGTCTTATAGGTCATACTATAATCATGAGCATTATCATGAGGCCAAGCAGCCAAAGAAAATAAATCACATTCATGTTTGAGAAGAACCACTTTGCCTAAATTATGTAAAATGAATGAGAATGCAGATGGGGAGGCAGAGAGTAGAATCTGTATAACAATTCAGAGAGATAAAATAATGTTATAAATTTTATAAGAAAATAGCAGTATATAACACTAAAATAAGGTATTAGGAAAAGAAGAAACACTGCAGTTAACTTTTAAGAATTACTTTAAATAATGTAATCAAATGTTTTTTTTAATTGAAATACCATTGCCTTACAATATTATATTAGTTTCAGATGTACAAAATAATGATTTGATTTGTTTATAGATTATACTCCATATAAAGTTATTATAAAGTGTTGGCTATATTTACTGTGCTGTATATTACATCCTGTATAACATTTATTTTATACCTAGTAGTTTGTATCTCTTACGCCTTTACGCCTATCTTGTCCCTCTCCCTACCACTCTCCTCACTGGTAATCACCAGTTTGTTCTCTGTAAATCTGTTTCTATTTTATTATTCATTCATTTGTTTTATTTTTTTAGATTCCACATATAAAATAAAACAGAGTGTTTGTCTTTCTCTTTTGGACTTACTTAACTAAACATAATACCCTCACATGTATACATGCTGTTGCAAATGGCAAAATTTCATTCTTTTTTATATCCATATCTGTCTATATATCTATGTATCTATCTATCCATATATCAATATGTCTACTACATCTTCTTTATCCATCCATCTGTTGATGGACACTTAAGTTGATTCCATATTTTATTGGTATATATAAAGCTGCTGTGAACAATGGGGTGCATATATTTTCCCAAATTAGTGTTTTCATTTTCTCCAGATATATACACAACAGTGGAATTGATGGATCATATTGTAGTTCCATCTTTAACTTTTAGAGGAAACTCTTTACAGTTTTCCATAGTGGCTGTACCAATATACAATCCCACCAACAATATACTATGATTCCCTTTTATCCAAATCCTCACCAATACATGTTTTTGGCTTTTGGATGATAGTCTTTCTGACAGGTGTGAGGTGATATTTCACTGTGGTTTTGATTTGCATTTCCCTGATGATTAGTGATGTTGAATATATTTTCATGTGCCTGTTGGCTACCTGTATATCTTCTATGGAAAAATGGTTATTCAGGGCCTTTGCTTATTTTTCAGTTGGGTTATTTGTTATTTTTATATTGAGTTGTACAAGTTCATTATATATTGCATATTAACCCCTTATCAGACATATTGTTTGCAAATAGTGACAGTTTTATTTCTTCCCTTCCAATTTGGATGCCTTTTATTTATTTTTTCTTATCTAACTGCTGTGGCTAGGACTACTAATACCATGTTAAATATAAATGGTGAGAGTGGGCATCCTTATCTTATTCCTGATTTTGGAAGAAAAGCTTTTAGCTTTTCATTGTTGAGTATGATGTTAGCTACATGTTTATCATGAATAACCTTTATTATGTTGACATATATTTCCACTATACAAACTTTGGTGAGTTTTTATAATGAAGAGGTATTGAATTTTGTGTTATTTCTGCATCTATTGAGATGACCATGTGATTTTTCTCTGTTCTTTGTTTAATGTGGTGTATCACATTGATCAATTTGCATATATCAAACCATCCTTACATCCCTGGGACAAATACAACTTGATCATGGTATATGATCCTTTTTATGTGTAGTGTCTTTGATTTTCTTATCAGTGTAATGCTGGCCTCATAGAATGAGTTTGGGAGTGCTTTGTTCTCTTTTATTTTTTGGAATAGTTTGAAAAAGGTAAGTATTAATTCCTCTTTATATACTTTGTAGAATTCCCCTGTGAGGCTGTCCCATCCTGGACTTGTTTGTTGGCAGATTTTTGACTACTCATTCAATTTCAATATTTGTATTAGGTCTGTTCATGTTATATATTTCTTCTTGATTCAGTCTGGGAAAGTGGTGTGTTTCTAGGAATTTACCTATCTTTTTTAGGTTTTCTAAATTGTTGGTGTATAACTGCTCTTAGTGTTCTTTTATAATTGATTAGCTTTCTGTGATATCAGTTGTGACTTCTCTTTCATTTCTAATTTTGTTTATTTGTGTCCTTTCTCATTTTTATTAATGAGCCTGGCTCAAGGCTTATTTATTTATTTTTTTTCAAAAATACAGCTCTTGGTTTGGGCTTCCCTGGTGACACAGTGGTTGAGAATCTGCCTGCCGATGCAGGGGACATGGGTTCGTGTCCCGGTCCGGGAAGATCCCACATGCCACAGAGCAGCTAAGCCCGTGAGCCATGGCTGCTGAGCCTGCATGTCCAGAGCCTGTGCTCTGCAATGGGAGAGGCCGCAACAGTGAGAGGACTGTGTACCACAAAAATAAAAAAAATAAATAAATACACAGCTTTTGGTTTCTATGATCTTTCCTGTTTTTTTTTTTTTTTGTCTCTATTTATTTCCATGCTAATCTTTATCATTTTCTTTCTTATACTAATTATTGGATTTGCTTGCTCTTCTCTTTCTAATTCCTTTAGATGATTGGTTAGGTTGTTTATTTGTGATTTTTCCTATTTCTTTAGGAAGGTCTGTATTGCTATAAACTTCCCTCTTAGAACTGTTTTTGCTGCTTCTCATAGATTTTGGAAAGTTGTGTTTTATTTTCACTTG
Organism: Phocoena phocoena; assembly: GCF_963924675.1. NCBI lineage: Eukaryota > Metazoa > Chordata > Mammalia > Artiodactyla > Phocoenidae > Phocoena > Phocoena phocoena. The sequence continues at coordinate 26,567,621 of NC_089235.1, read as the reverse complement.
CCTCAAAATATTTTCTGATCTTTTCTTTGGTTTATTCATTGTCCCATTGTTTTTTAGTAACATGTTCTTCAGTGTTCACGTTTGTGGGGCTTTTTTTCTCCACTTTTCTCCTTGTAATTGATTTCTAATTTCAAATCTTTGTGGTTGTAAAAGATGTTTGATAATATTTCTATCTTCTTAAACTTGTTGAGACTTTTTTTGTGGCCTAGCATGTGATCTGTCCTGGAGAAAGTTCCATAAACACTTGAAAATAATATGTATTCTGCTGTTTTTTGGAAGGAATATATTTTTGATTGGAGCACTTAGTCCATTTAAAGTGATTACCTGTAACTATACCTACTTGATTTAAAGAGATAGTCATTTAAGTTCAAACACATTCTAAAGAATGTATATTTTTTAAACTCCCTTCCCACCCATTTTGTGTTTTTTTTAAATTAATTTATTTATTTTTGCTGTGTTGGGTCTTCATTTCTGTGCAAGGGCTTTCTCTAGTTGTGGAAAGTGGGGGCCACTCTTCATCGTGGTTTGCAGGCCTCTCACTATCGCGGCCTCTCTTGTTGTGGAGCACAGGCTCCAGACACGCAGGCTCAGTAGTTGTGCCTCACGGGCCTAGTTGCTCCACGGCATGTGGGATCCTCTCAGACCAGGGCACGAACCCATGTCCCCTGCATTAGCAGGCAGATTCTCAACTGCTGCACCACCAGGGAAGCCCCCATTTTGTGTTTTTACTGTCATATTTTACATCTTCATGCCTGTCCCTTAGTGATTTATTTTACAGTTTATTTTATAATTTTTGACTTTTGTACTAAGTTTATACATTTTTTAACTTTTGTACTAACTTACTTAAGTGGTTCATCCATTGCCTTTACTATTATTTGCCTTTACCCATGGGATTTTCCCTTTCTATATTTTCTTATTTCTTGTTATGACCATTTTTTTTCACTCAAAGAAAACCCTTCAATATTTATTGTAATATTGGTTTAGTAGTGATTGACTCTTAGTTTTTTATGTGCAATTTTTGTTTGTTTGTTTGTTTGTGTTTTGCTCTGGGAAACTCTTTATTTCTTCTTTAATTCTGATTGATAACCTTGCTAGGTAGAGTACTGTTCATTGTAAGATTTTTCTTTTTTTTTTTTTTTTTTTTTTTTTATGCGTTACGCGGGCCTCTCACTGTTGTGGCCTCTCCCGTTGCGGAGGACAGGCTCCGGACGCGCAGGCTCAGCGGCCATGGCTCACGGGCCCAGCCGCTCCGCGGCATGTGGGATCTTCCCAGACCGGGGCACGAACCCGTGTCCCCTGCATCGGCAGGCGGACTCTCAACCACTGCGCCACCAGGGAAGCCCAAGATTTTTCTTTTAAAACTTTAAATATATCATGCCACTCACTTCTCTCTTTCAAATTTTCTGCTTAAAAATCAGCTGACTGCCTTATTGTTGGGGAGTGGTGTCCCTTTCATGTTACTATTTGTTTTTCACTTACTGCCTCTAAAATTCTCTTCTTTTTCTTTCACTTTTGCCATTTTACTTATGTCTTGGTGAAGATCTCTCTGGTTCATCTTGTTTGAGACTCTCTGTGGTTCTTGTACCTTGATATCTGTTTCCTTCTTCAGGTTCAGGAAGATTTTAGCCATAATTTCATCAAATAGATTTTCTGCCCTTTTTTTTCTTTCTTCTCCTTCTGGCACCACTATAATAAGAATGCTAGTACCCTTGATGTTGTCCATGAAGTCCTTTAAACTATCTTCACTTTAAACAACTCTTTTCTGCTTTTGTTGCTCTGATCGGGTGATTTCCACAATTCAATCTTCGAGATAACTATGCTTTCTTCTGTATCACTTAATGCTATTAATTCCTTCTAGTGTATTTTTCATTTCAGTTTTTGTATTCTTCATCTTTGGCTGGCTCTTTTTTATATTTTCTAGTTTTTTTGCTGATTTCTCTCTCTGTCTATTATTTCTCAAGATCAGTTAGCATTCTTATTACTATTGCTTTGAACTCTTTATCAGGTAAATTATTTATCTCTATTGGTAGGGTTTTTTCTAGAGGTTTTATCTTGTTCATTCATTTGAAACATATTCCTCTATTTTCTCATTTTGTTTAACTTTCTGTTTTTCTCTATGAGATTAGGTGAAACTGTTAACTTTCCAGGTCTTGAAGGCATGCCCTTGGGTGGGACCATCCCTACACAATCTGCCTGTGCCTTGTATCTTTGGTGAGAGAAAATTGGATTTGATATGATCACAAGTTGAGTCCCCCTTTGGTGTGCACTTGTGGCTGCTGCCTTGGGGTAAGCTGGATATAGAGGTGCTGGAACCTGTGCCAGTTGTAAAGAAGGGTTTCTCTTAGGCTTATTGCCAGTCACTGCCCTATATGGATTGGGACTGGGTCCCAAGCCACTAGAGCAGGAGCCCTGAGGGAATTGACTTCTCACTGGTACAACAGCAGTCTCTACCTTGGTTGGGGGTGTGGACAGGGCCCCACGTCTTGGGGCTACAATTCTGAGCTTGTTCCACTCTTTCTGTGGCATGTCTGCCTTAGTTAGAGACTAGATAATGACCACAGGTGTTGGAGCTGCAACACCAAACTGTTTCTGCTCCTTCCTAAGTGTGTACATGTACACACTTCCTAGAAATGTCAATCCCTTTCCTGGCCAGAGGCAGGGCCAGGGCCCAAGCTAGCTTAGTTCCCTCCATGTGTGTGCACAGTTTTTGGCAATTGTGGCTTCCATTTTAGTAAGAAGTAGTCCTGGAGCAGGAAGTGCTGAAGCAGAAACCCAGTGCAGACTGAGTGGTATGAAGGAGTGGTCCTTGCAGGCCAGCCAGAGCACTGGTTTTCAATCTGCTGCCTCCTTGCTGGGACTGCACATAAGCAAATCTGTGCATTCATTCTTCAAGAGTGAAGTTTCAGATTCTTCCAGCCCTCTGGTAAAACCTACTGGTTTTCAAACCAACTAAGGGTATTCATATTTTGGTATTGAACCTCAGAGCTGAGGTGCTTAATATGTGGCTCAAATCCTTCACCTCCCAGGGAGAATCCATGAGCCTTTGTTATCACCTTCCTCTTCTATTTTCCCTGCTAGTGGTGTGGGTGCTGACTACATTATTTCTCCTTCTACCAGACCTCCTATGGATCTTTCTTTACAGCCTTGATTGTAGAAGAACTGTTCTGCTAGTCTACAGGACGTTCTCAGCAAAAGCTGTTCTATGTGAGGTTGTAATTTTGATGTGTTTGTGAAGGGGAATGAGACCAGTGTCCTCCTACTCTGACATCTTGATCCATCTTCCTGTCTCAATTTATTTTTTAAGACAGTAACTTTAGCAAAAGTGAGAGACTTGGCTTAAAGCAGAGGGTATGAATAGGGAAAAGCATTTTTGCCTTTCCCTACAATACAACTCATTGTTGATTGAAAGGCATCAATACAACAATGAGTTGTATTGATGTATATCATTCAGATTGAATTGTGCCAAAACTAAAACATATATATTGGAGGATTTTATACTAATTGTATTGTGTACATTGCATAAAATAATTTTATGATAATCACAACTTTACTTATAGAAAAAGTTTGCCATATTTTTATTGTTTTTAACCTAATAAAATAATTGGCTAAATCAAAAGTAACACAGTTAGGATGCTCGCATGAGTAACTACCAATGAACAGTGTTATAAAGGAGTCATTTGATATAACTGCTGTTATCTGTGTACCACAAATGAATGAAAAAATGAATGAAATAAGCAGTATATTTATAAAGAATATGCATTTATACATATGAGCAATCTCTTGAGCAGCATGAAATGTATATTTCTATTAATCTAAAGATTCATTATATTTTAGTAACATTTCCTCTGTTTCCAATTCTATTTTAAACATCTCAAAAATTATTTTGTCATGCAATTTATAACCAACTGTTCCTAATTCACTGGCCTCATAAAAACTGTTCTCTTTCTTACCTCTCACCTTCTATCTGTATTTCGTTGATATGTTACATTTCACTAGCCTCCTTAAAGCAGGGCATTTGTTTCCTCCAGAGCTTGGAATGCAATGTAAAGTAAATGGAGGATTGGTATAAAAGAACACCTGTGCAGTAATGAGATAAAAGAAGTCTGAATGAATAAAAACACAGAACATCTAGTCCATCTTGCTTCCTTAAATTTGCAGAGAAAAGTAATATATTAACTGGTTTGGTAAATAGCAATCCTCATAGAGAATATCATTTTATGTTCCTTACTCTGAGATATTTTTCTAAAAGGGAATTTGACGGTAGAGTACAATAAGATTTTATAGTAAGGAAAATCTTTCAACTTGCAACCTGTGTTCTTTATTTGTAATAAGAATATGGGAAATGAAGGCTAATAGTGAGATTAAATTATATTACCTGAATTTTCTAAGTTGAATATTTGGAATAGGACCTAACATTTGTTTCTATAATTGCCTCTCAGTTACATTCTCTTCATGAGGAATTTTTGTGAAATCAGTAAATAAATTTGTATAGGAATTACACTGGAACACATTTCTAGAAACTGCTATCTATAAGGTTTTAGATCTAAAGCACTTTTGTTAAGGGATTTATATGTATAATTGACTTCAAACCCTTTAGAATGAAGCAGAGCAGAGTAGATACTTCTCCTTTAGAATGCTAGGTTTGAGTGCCCATATAAAATTAATTATTTTTCCACAAGTAAGTGACATGTGATTTGATGAGCTATCTAATCCATGTGAAAGACCCACATGGAGGGCAACTGTGTACAGAGCTCTGCTTCTCTTAACCCAGGTGTTAAGTAAGTATTCTCCTTTCATGTATTCCACTTGTTAAAGAAACAAAAGATGGATTAGACCTAATAATTTAAATAATTAAATAATTTAAATATAGGATCATATTATCTATCAGGCTTATTTTCAGTCTAGTGATAGACATCTTTTCAAACACAAAAAAGTGTCTATGTGGTAACTCATAGGGCCTGCCCACATACCAATCTATCAATTGCTGTGTATCCAATAGGAAAGAGACTATCATTGTTCTTATGTGTGAATTAATTTTTAAACTTTGCCTATTTAAATTTTATCTAATGTAATTATCTGATGTAATTCACCTGAGAATATGCTCCCCAAATATGTAACATATGAACTGACTTTTGCCTCTTCTGTGCTCAAAGTATTAATTAATCTATGGCCCATTAAACTCAGCTAAGACATAAGAACTTTCCTCAGCACCACAGTCTATGCAGTCGCAAATTACCAATAAGCTTTAGCACTCAATATGAACCATATTTTTCTGTTGTAATGTTAAAGAGACTATGAGAAAAGTTTCAAGATATGCTAAATCAAGCCACTCTGGACTTGCTAAAACATCTTTACTCCTGGATGAAAAAATAATTATTAATATCACCTGTTCTGCCATAAGACATTATAAGAATAACAGCCAACTAAGTTCATGTTATTCAATTCTAGATTACACATGAATGTTTCCTTATGTTTAAAAACGTAAAAAGCATATAATAAAAAATAAATATCAGATATCTGTAATTTCACTGAAACCTTAGTTTATTAAATCAGGTCGTGTTTATATATTAATATAAGCTTTATAGCACTTTGCCTTTATCCCTATAAGACATGTGTAAGCTAGACAGAGTAAGTTTGTCCTGGCTTGATATGTAAATAAGCTAAACTAAAGCTGTTTAATTTTGTGTGTGCTTATTGAAATTATGTAAAAAGGCTAATCAGAACTGGGGGCATCAAAACATTCAAAGGAGTTGTAAATGTAAAGTTAATTTGATTTGACAAGAAAAATAATACATTAAGTGATGTAAAGCATCATATATAATATAAGAATACAATGTTATGAAATATACTACATTAAGGAATTTGAAACTGAAAGAAAATTTCCATGGAATTGAAATACCAGGCAGCAATATAAAAGAAACCATAACTGCAAAAAAGACACAAATTAAATCTATAATTAATTATGCTTATTTATACTGGTTGCTCATTTAAATAAAGGCAAATTCCATTTGATTTTCACATTAAAAAAGACCAATGACCTTAAAACTGACCCCTCCATGAAAATGTAGCAAACTTGTTAGCAATTTAATGATCTGTATATGAAGTCAAAACGTTATAATCTCTTATTAGATGTCACATTGATTTCTTGCACTCATAATGATAATAAATGAGCTGAAAGAGGTTAAAAGGCAAAAGTTATGATTTAAGGAAAATGAACACTTCAGACGCATCATCACTATGAGACCCTGATTAATAAAAATTGAGCTAGTCAATTAATGTTGACATTTATTTTCTGTCATAAAATAAAAAGGATGAATAGGTTGATCCTATTCATTACATTCTCCTAATCAAGCCCAAGGACTCTCATATTTTCCTATTTCTAATATCTTTGCTCCATATATTCCACTTCCAATTTAACGACTTCCATTAGTAGCCTCTATAAAAAGGCAGCAACCAAAACTCAGTCAGGTAACATTTTCATGTGTCTTTCTTTGAAATTTTAGACATATACTCAAAATCATTCTTTTTAAAAAATTGCTATAAGTTCATATGTTTTCCAAGTGAAGGATGGAGTTCTCTAAAATCGTTATAACAATTTTCTCTAATAACACAATTCAGTTTTTAGTATTATCCTCTAGATAAAAAGTTGTCTCATTTAGTTTGTTTTGCAGAAAAACAGAGTTTAAATATAGGGTTAGGAAATACTTCTAGAAATTTAGAAAGAAGAATATTCTTTATAGATAATGCATAAGTATTTGACCAAACCTCACTCAGTAAAGCAACAAGGATTAGCAGAACTGCTCATATATGCGAAATCTGAGAACACATATGGTAATATTTATTTTAGTGAGGAAATTTGCATCATTTTTAAGAGCATAAACTTTGATACAAGACATATTTTATGTTTTAAATTTTAAACTACAGTAACTGATTAGTTGTGTGACCTTTGGCTAGTTACATAACCTTTCTAAACTCACTTTATAAAGTGAGGAAACTGATGGTGTCTATATAATTCATTAATGAATGAAATACACATATCAAGGTGCTTCACAGATGAAAGGCATTCAATGATTGTCAATTGCTATAGTTACTACTTTTTACAATACTTTGGTTTAAAATTCAGGCTTTTGAAAAATATAAGAAACTTTTAAAGGAAGAAAGTTCATAGCTTTTGCATTTCAGTAGGTAGATAAAATTTACCATCTTCACAACTAACAAAATTATTTATTTACTGAGTGAATCTATAATTTGGTGAAATAACTTTAAGTGGTGTGTGATTTAATTAGAGATTAATTTCCATGCATATAGTCATTTTTTTCAGCACAATTTTAAAAAGCCAGACAGCCTCCACTATTTTTTTTTCAAATTATTCAAAAATTAATTGGGCATAAACAATTCAAGGGTAGTGGAGTAAATATGCTTTAAAATTGCTACTGCATAAAAATAAAAACATAGGCAACAATTTTTAACATCAACATTTTAAGAAACCTGGGAACTAACCAGATTTGTCACAGTCCAAGGAAGATTAGTTAAGAAAAATGGTTTAATTGCTGTAAGAACAGTGAGCTTTGTGAAATTATTAATTTGTCAGATTAACACTTCCTTCTATCCAGATTCATGGTAGCTTTGAAAATCAATAATTTTTCAACATCCGTGACTGTGAAAAAGAACAACCTGACAGCCACAGGAGGGGATAAATGGGTTTTAAGTTCATGCAAATTTGCGTACCCAGATTGTCACTATTTGACTGGTCTGGCAGCTCTGTGAAAAGCTCTGTTTTCAGAATTTGTCTCTATTTGATTTTATTTAGAATTTCATCTGTGTAAAAGGCCCTATTTCCCTGGCACTTGTCAAAAAACAATCAGAGACAACTGTTCAAAATCACATCTGACTGAAACAGTGAGACCAGTTGGGGCTAAGAAGAGGCTGACCAACAAAGATAAATAAAAAAAAAAATTAGGAGAATAAGACAGAAAGCTTGGAAAATATTTATAATATTTATTGAATCTAGAAGACCATACAAATTTGCAGGGTTGTGCACATGCTTAGGACAGACTTGAGAAAATCCTAATTATTCACCTTTGGCTGACTTTAAGAATATGCACAAGCAGAAAGTGAGGTCTAAGTCACAGTTGTAAAGTACCTGCTGGAGCAAAGAACATATGTCACTACACATACACAGAGTCCCTCTACACCCACCTCCTCAAAAGATGGGAGATTTATTAAGTCAATGAATTAAAGGAAATTTCTGTCCAATTATTACTGACTTTGCTAACTGAGAAGAGACTGCAGTGATCACACTGAGAAATAACACAGACTTTATGGAATTATTCTAGTAAAATCCTTAAACAAATAAATAGTAATAGTGACAAAAAGCAAATATAAACTGTGAGCAAGGGGAAATCTGATTTCCAGAGTCACCATATTATATTATTTAGAATGTCCTATTAACAAAAATCAAGAGTAACTTAAAGGAATAGGAAAATATGATCAATACACAGGCAAAAAAATCAGTCAATAGAGACTGCTCTTGAGAAAGCCCAGATGTTAAATTGATTGAGAGACAGATCTAAATCAGCTGTTATATACTTGGTTAGAGAACTAAAGGAAATCATGGTCACAGTATGAAAGCAGAGAACAATGTCTCACCGAATAGACAATATCAATAAAGAGATATAAATAATAAAAACCATTTAGCAAAAGCTAATAGAATGGAAGGGAGATAAGAAAAATTCAACAATATTAGCTAAGGACTTCAATAACCTATTGATTTCTCTATTGTTTTCTCTTTTCACTTTCATCGAAATCTGCTCTTATATTTATCATTTTCTTGTTTTGGATTTAACTATTTTTCTAGTTTATTAAGCTAAAAGCTTATATCACTGACTTGAGAACTTATTTCAGTTTTAATACATGCATATAAGCATTGAATATCAGCATGCTATAAATTTTAATGTACAGAATATGAACTGGAAAAGAATATATATTCTGCTATTGTTGGGTGGTGTGTTATATAAATTTCATATATTTCACATTGGTGCATAGTGTCATTCAGACCTTCTAATTTGAATATTTCTATTTCTCTTTTAGTTCTAACAATTGTTTCTTTATAAAGTTCTCTGGTCAGGTGCAAATGGCTTAGAATTATTATGTCTCATTACTGAGTTTGCCCTCTTATCAATCTGTAATGTCCCTCTTTATCCTTGAAAACATTCCTTGTTTTGAAGAAAATTTGTCTAATATTAGTATGGCCAATCCAGTTTGCTTTTGACCAGTGTTTGCATGGTGTATCTTCTTCTAAGCTTCTAATTTTAATGTAGGTCTTTATATATATAGTAGTTTATTCTAGATAGTCTATAGTTGGTATTTTTTATGTAATTTGGTAATTTTTCTTTTATTTTGGTATATTTACATAAGTTGCATTTAAATATTATAGTTAATCAAATACAATTAATACATCCTGTTTATTGATATAATCTGGGGCTACCATTTTATTGTTTTAAATTTGTTTGTTCCCTTTGGTTTTTATTATAGTTCTTCCTTCCTACCTACTTTTGGATTACTTGGATATTCTTATTATTATAATTTTTCTATTTGCATAAATTAGTAATGTGTGTTTTTAGTGGTTGTTGTAAGCCTCACAATATAAATATCTAATCATTCACAGATTTCTTAGTTAATATTTTACCAAAATAATTAAAATATCAAGCCTTAAAACCATATAGGCACTCGTCATCCCACCTTTACGTTATAGTTGTCATAATTATTGTATTTATACACACTGGAAATTTACCTGTGTTTGAATTTTTTTGTTTCAATTGTTGTACACATTTCAGCCATAAGAAAATCAGTGTTTTATATTTACAGAGATATTACTATATCATATCATACTTTATGTTTAAAGTTCCAAGTTTATCTCTGGCTTTATTTGCCTTTTGTCTGAAAAGTAGGGTCTGTGTGTGTGTATGTGTGTCTGTGGAGAGAGAAAGAACACTTTCTCTGGGGAAAAATGTCCTTAGTTTTCCTTTATTTGATAATATATTTCAATTTCATTTCTACATGATATTATCATTTTATACAGAATTGTGCATTGACAATTCTATTTTTCAACACTTTAAGTTTGTTGTTCTATTGTCACTGGAATTGTTACTCATCGAAATTTTGTTCCTTTCTATGTAAAACGTCATTATTCTCTGGCTGCTTTCAAGACTTTTTCCTTATCTTTGGCTTTCAGAAATTTCATTTTGTGATACATTCGAATGTACTTATTTGAGTTGAGCTTATTTAGGGTTTGCTGAGTTACCTGAAACTTTATCTCTATATTTTTCACAAAAAAATTACAAACATTGGTGATTACTTATTCCACTATTGCCTTCAGAACCTGTCTTTTCATATTCTCCTTCTGGTCCTCATGCAATATAAATATTAGATCTTTTAATATTGTCCCATAACTTCTTAACAATATTTTCAGTTGTTTTTCTCTGTTCTTCTTAATAGATAATTACTATTATCTATCTTCCTTTATTTAATGGAATCTTTTCCTGTCATTTCCATTTTTTCTATTTATCTCCATTCTACTATTTAGTCCACTGAGTAAATGTGTTATTTTAGATATTACATAATTCAATTCCAAATTTTTATTTGGTTCTTTTTTCACATAATTTCTACTTCTCTTCTGAGAATGTCTATCTTTTTTATTCATTTTGAGAGCCTTTACTTTTATCTCATTGAGTACTCTTATAAGAGCTGCTTTAATATGTTTGTCTTATAATCCCCAATTTTGAGTCATTAAATTGTTGGCATGCTCATTGCCTTTTCTCTTGTTTCTTTAAATGATGTTATGAATTTTATCATGAACATTTTTAATATTATGTTTTGAGATACTAGGCTCTGTTAAAATCTGAAAAACACTGACTGTTGTTTCTTTGCTTGTTTGTTTTAGTATGCAATTAATCCATTTGGGCTGAATATATAATTTCGGTCTCATCTGGTAGATGTGATTTCAATGACTCTTCTATGATGCTATGAGTTTGTCCTTGATATATGCCATTCAGAGATTAATGTGTGAGTTGCTTAAATAGTTTATATTGTAGTTTGAACTTCTCTGTTTTGCTATGTTGTTTTGGATCTGTCTCAACTTCTGTTTTCTCTTCTCTGTGAATAACTGCATAATATCCTGCTCACTGGGGATCTCTTTTCCAGTTTACTAGCTTAAATCCTGGAGTTTCTCTCATGGCTATAACTGGCTACAGTGCATAACTAGGGCCTGCCTTTATGACAGGATTAGGCAAGAATAAATAAGAGAAAAAACTAATAAAGTTGAAGAAGACACTTTTAAAAGAATAAAAACGCTGGGAGAAAATATTTGCAAGGTGCATATCTGATAAGAGACTGGTATACAAAATATTCAAAGATTCTTAAAAGTCAACAATAAGAGAACAAACAATACAGTTTAAAAGTGGGCAGAAAATATGAATAGACTTTTCACCAAATAATATATACAGATGGAAACTAAGCATATGCAAATATGCTCAACATTATATGTCACCAGGGAGTTGCAATCTAAAACAATAATGAGATATCACTATTCACTTATTAGAATGGCTAAAATCAAAAACCCTGACAATACCAAAAGCTGGCAAGGATGTGAAACATAAAGACATACTAGTCATTGCTGGAAGGAATGCAAAATGTTATAGTCACTTTGAAATACAGTTTCCCAGTATCTTGCAAAACAGAACAAACCCTTATAATAGTCTCTAGCAATCAGTCTTCTTGGTATTTACACAAATAAGTTGAAAACTTTTATCCACACAAAATCCCATACATATGTTTATAGAAGCATTATTTATAATTGCCTAAACTTGGAAGCAACTGAAATGTCCTTTGGCAGGTGAATGTATAGACGGAGGAATATTTATACTGTGGAATATTATTCAGCCATAAAAAAGACATGGAATGCCAAGTCACAAAAAATGTAGAAGAACATTAAATTCATACTGTTAGGTGAAAGAAGCCAATTTGAAAAGGGTACATACTGAATGAATCCAATTATGTAATATTCTGGAAAAGAGAAAACTTATGGAGACTTGAAAAAAACTGGTGGTTGCCAGGGACTGGGGTTGGGGAGAGAAAAAGCAATTAATATGTAGAACACAGGGGATTTTTAAGGGGAGTGAAATTATTCTGTATGATAACTGAAATATGTCATTAAATATGTGTCAAAACCTATATAATGTACAACACAGAGAATAAACCTAAATGTGATTTATGGAGTTCTGTCAATAATAATGTATCGATATAGACTCATCAATTATAAAAAAGGTAGTACACAAATGCAAAATGTTAATAATAGAAGAGACCATGGGAGGAGGAGGACTTAACCTGCTATAAATATAAAGTCGAAGTTGAGGAAGATGGCAGAAGAGTAAGACGTGGAGATCACCTTCCTCTCCAAAGATACATCAGAAATACATCTACACGTGGAACTGCTCCTATAGAACACCCACTTAACGCTGGTATAAGACCTCAGACCTCCCAAAAGGCAAGAAACTCCACACGTACCAGGGTAGAATAGGAACGTGACCAGCACCAGTGGGAGGGAGCTGTTAAGAAGGAAAGGTTTCCACACACTAGGAAGCCACTTCATGGGCAAGGACTGCAGGTGGCAGAGGGGGGAAGCTTCAGAGTCGCGGAGGAGAGTGCAGCAACAAGGGTGTGGAGGGCAAAGTGGAGAGGTGCCTGCACAGAGGATCGGTGCCGACTGGCACTAACCAGCCTGAGAGGCTTGTCTGCTTCCCCGCTGGGGCGGGCAGAGGCTGGGAGCTGAGGCTTGGGCGTAAGTCGGATCCCAGTGAAAGGACTGGGGTTGGTGGCGTGAACACAGCCTGAAGGGGTTAGTGCACCACGGCTAGAAGGGAGGGAATCCGGGAAAAAGTCTGGAGCTGCCATAGAGGCCAGAGACTTTTTCTTCCCTCTTTGTTTCCTGGTGTGTGAGGGGAGGGGATTAAGAGTGCTGCTTAAAGGAGCTCCAGAGACGGGCACAAGCTGCGGCTAACAGCGCGGACACCAGAGACAGGCATGAGACGCTAAGGCTGCTGTTGCTGCCACCAAGAAGCCTGTGTGCAGCACAAGTCAGTCTCCACACCTCCCTTCCGGGGAGACTGTGCAGCTCACCATTGCCAGGGTCCCGTGATCCAGGGACAATTCCCAGGGAGAATGCACAGCACGCCTCAGGCTGGTGCAATGTCATGTTGGCCTCTGCTGCCGCAGGCTCAACCAGTATCCATACCTCTCCCTCACCTCGGCCTGAGTGAGCCAGAGCCCCTGAAACATCAGCTCCTTTAACCCCGTCCTGTATGAGTGAAGAACAGATGCCCTCAGGTGACCTACATGCAGAAGCGGGTCCAAATACAAAGCTGAACTCCTGGAGCTGTGCGAACAAAGAAGAGAAAGGGAAATCTCCCCGAGAAGCCTCAGTAGCAGCGGATTAAATCTCCACAATCAACTTGATGTACCCTGCACAAGTACATGTGTAATAACTGAATAGACAACAAATCATCCAAAATTGAGTAGGTGGACTTTGAGAGCAAGATGTATTAACTTTTTCCCCTTTTCCTCTTTTTGTCAGTTTGTATGTGTACGTTTCTGTGTGAGATTTTGTGTGTATAGCTTTGCTTTCACCATTTGTCCTAGGGCTCTGTCTATCCATTTTTTTGTTTTTATTTTTGGTTTTATTTTTTCACTTTAAAAAATTCTCTTAATAATTATTTTTTAATTTTTTATTTTAATAACATTATTTTACTTTATCTTATTTTATTCTATTTCTTTCTTTCTTTCTTTCTACTTATTCTCCTTTTAATTCTGAGTGGTGTGGATGAAAGGCTCTTGGTGCTCCAGCCAGAAGTCAGTGCTGTGTCTCTGAGGTGGGAGAGCCAACCTCAGGACACTGGTCCACAAGAGACCTCCCAACTCCACATAATATCAAATGGCGAAAATCTCCCAGAGATCTACATCTCAACACCAACATCCAGCTTCAGTCAACGACCAGCAAGCTACAGTGCTGGACACCCTATGAAACACAACTAGAGAGACAGGAACACAACCACACCCATTAGCAGAGAGGCCACCTAAAATCATAATAAGGCCACAGAAACCCCAAAACACACCATCAGACGTGGACCTGCCCACCAGAAATACAAGATCCAGCCTCATCCGCAAGAACACAGGCACTAGTCCCCTCCACCAGGAAGCCTACACAAGCCACTGAACCAACTTGACTCATTGCGGACAGACACCAAAAGCAACGGGAACTATGGACCTGCAGGTTGCAAAAAGGAGATCCCAAACAGAGTAAGATAAGCAAAATGAGAAGACAGAAAAACACACAGCAGATGAAGGAGCAAGATAAAAACCCACCAGAGCTAACAAATGAAGAGGAAATAGGCAGTCTACCTGAAAAAGAATTCAGAATAATGATAGTAAAGATGACCCAAAATCTTGTAAATAGAATAGAGAAAATGCAAGAAACATTTAACAAGGACCTAGAAGAACTAAAGAGGGAACAAGCAACAATGAACAACACAATAAATGAAATTAAAGATACTCTGGAAGGGATCAATAGCACAATAACTGAGGCAGAAGAATGGATAAGTGATCTGGAAGATAAAGTGGTGGAAATAACTACTGCGGAACAGAATAAAGAAAAAAAGAATGAAAATAACTGAGGACAGTCTCAGAGACCTCTGGAACAACGTTAAACACACCAACATTCGAATTATTGGGGTCCCAGGTGAAGAAGAGTAAAAGAAAGGGGCTGAGAAAATATTTGAAGAGATTATAGTTGAAAACTTCCCTAACATGGGAAAAGAAATAGTTAATCAAGTCAAGGAAGCACAGAGAGTCTCATACAGGATAAATCCAAGGAGAAACACACCAAGACACATATTAATCAAACTATCAAAAATTAAATACAAACAAAACATAATAAAAGCAGCAAGGGAAAAACAACACACAAGGGAATCCCCATAAGGTTAACAGCTGATCTTTCAGCAGAAACTCTGCAAGCTAGAAGGGACTGGCAGGACATATTTAAAGTGATGAAGGAGGAAAACTTACAACCAAGATTACTCTACTCAGCAAGGATCTCATTCAGATTTGATGGAAAAATTAAAACCTTTACAGTAAAGCAAAATCTGAGAGTTCAGCATCACCAAACCATCTTTAAAACAAATGCTAAAGGAACTTCTCTAGGCAAGAAACACAAGAGAAGGAAAAGACCTACAATAACAAACCCAAAACAATTAAGAAAATGGGAATAGGAACATATACATTGATAATTACTTTAAATGTAAATGGATTAAATGTTCCCACCAAAAGATACAGACAGGCTAAATGGATACAAAAACAAGAACCATTTATATGCTGTCTACAAGAGACCCACTTCAGACCTAGGGACACATTAAGACTGAAAGTGAAGGGATGGGAAAAGTTATTCCATGCAAATGGAAATCAAAACAAAGCTGGAGTAGCAATTCTCATATCAGATAAAATAGACTTTAAAATAAAGACAATTAGAAGAGACAAAGAAGGACACTACATAATGATCAAGGGATCAATCCAAAAAGAGGATATAACAATTGTAAATATTTATGCACCCACATAAGAGCAGCTCAATGCATAAGGCAAACACTAACAGCCATAAAGGGGAAATTGACAGTCAGACAATCATAGTAGGGGACATTAACACCCCACTTTCACCAATGAACAGATCATCCAAAATGCAAATAAATAAGGACAAACAAGCTTTAAATGATACATTAAACAAGGTGGACTCAATTGATATTTGTAGGACATTGCATCCCAAAACAACAGAATACACTTTCTTTTCAAGTGCTCATGGAACATTCTCCCAGATAGATCATATCTTGGGTCACAAATCAAGCCTTGGTAAATTTAACATAATTGAAATTGTATCAAGTATCTTTTCCGACCACAGTGATATAAGACTAGATATCAATTATAGGAAAAGATCTGTAAAAAATGCAAACACATGGAGACTAAACACTACACTGCTTAATAATGAAATGATCACTGAATAAATCAAAGAGGAAATCAAAAAATACCTAGAAACAAATGACAATGCAGACACGACGACCCAAAACCTATGGGATGCAACAAAAGCAGCTGTAAGAGGGAATTTTATAGCAATACCATCCTACCTTAAGAAACAGGAAACATCTCAAATAAATAACCTAACCTTGAACCTAAAGCAATTAGAGAAAGAAGGACAAAAAAAAACCTAAAGTTAGCAGAAGGAAAAAAATCATAAAGATCAGATCAGAAATAAATGAAAAAGAAATGAAGGAAACTATAGCAAAGATAAATAAAACTAAAAGCTGGTTCTTTGAGAAGATAAACTAAATTGATAAACCATTAACCAGACTCATCAAGAAAAAAAGGGAGAAGACTGAAATCAATAGAATTATAAATGGAAAAGGAGAAGTAACAACTGACACTGCAGAAATACAAAAGATCATGAGAGATTACTACAAGCAACTCTATACCAATAAAATGGACAACCTGGAAGAAACTGAAAAATTCTTAGAAATGCACAACCTGCCGAGACTGAACCAGGAAAAAATAGAAAATATAAACAGACCAATCACAAGCACTGATATTGAAACTGTGATTAAAAATCTTCCAAAAAACAAAAGCCCAGGACCTTATGGCTTAACAGGCGAATTCTATCAAACATTTAGAGAAGAGCTAACACCTATCCTTCTCAAACTCTTCCAAAATATATCAGAGGGAGGAACACTCCCCAACTCATTCTATGAGGCCACCATCACCCTGATACCAAAACCAGACAAAGAAGTCACAAAGAAAGAAAACTACAGGCCAATATCACTGATGAACATAGATGCAAAAATCCTCAGCAAAATACTAGCAAAAAGAATCCAAAAGCACATTAAAAGGATCATACACCATGATCAAGTGGGGTTTATTCCAGGAATGCAAGGATTCTTCAATATATGCAAATCAATCAACGTGATACACCATATTAACAAACTGAAGGGGAAAAACCATGTGATCATCTCAGTAGATGCAGAGAAACATTTCGACAAAATTCAACGCCCATTTATCATAAAATCCCTGCAGGAAGTAGGCATAGAGGGAACTTTCCTCAACATAATAAAAGCCATATATGACAAACCCACAGCCATCATCGTCCTCAATGGTGAAAAACTGAAACCATTTCCACTAAGATCAGGAAAAAGACAAGGTTGCCCATGCTCACCACTCTTATTCAACAGTTTTGGAAGTGGTAGCCACAGAAATCAGAGAAGAAAAAGAAATTAAAGAATCCAAATGGGAGAAGAGGAAGAAAAGTTGTCACTGTTTGCAGACGACATGATACTATACATAGAGAATCCTAAAGATGCTACCAGCAAACTACTAGAGCTAATCAATGAATTTCATAAAGTAGCACGATACAAAATTAATACACAGAAGTCTCTGGCATTCTTATACACTAATGATTTAAAATCTGAAAGTGAAATTAAGAAAACACTCCCATTTACCATTGCAACAAAAAGAATAAAATATCTAGGAATAAACCTACCTAAAGAGACAAAAGACCTGTATGCAGAAAATTATAAGACACTGATGAAAGAAATTAAAGATGATACAAATAGATGGAGAGACACACCATGTTCTTGGATTGGAAGAATCAACATTGTGAAAATGACTCTACTATCCAAAGCAATCTACAGAGTCAATGCAATCCCTATCAAACTACCACTGGCATTTTTCACAGAACTAAACAAAAAATTTCACAATTTGTACGGAAACACAAAAGACCCCGAATAGCCAAAGTAATCTTGAGATAGAAAATTGGAGCTGGAGGAATCAGTCTCCCTGACTTCACACTACAGTACAAATCTACAGTAATCAAGACAGTATGGTACTGGCACAAAAGGAGAAATATAGATCAATGGAACAGGATAGAAAGCCCAGAAATAAACCCACAGATGGTCACCTTAACTTTGATAAAGGAGCCAATAATATACAGTGGAGAAAAAACAGCCTCTTCAATAAGTGGTGCTCGGAAAACTGGACAGGTACATATAAAAGTATGAAATTATAACACTTCCTAACACCATACATAAAAATAAACTCAAAATGGGTTAAACACCTAAATGTAAGGCCAGACACTATCAAATTCTTAGAGGACAACATAGGCAGAACACTCTATGACATAAATCACAGCAGAATCCTTTTGGCCCACCTCCTAGAGAAATGGAAATAAAAAGAAAAATAAACAAATGTGACCTAATGAAACTTCAAAGCTTTTGCACAGCAAATGAAACCATAAACAAGACCATAAGACAACCCTCAGAATGGGAGAAAACATTTGCAAATGAAGCAACTGACAAAGGATTAATCTCCAAAATTTACAAGCAACTTATGCAGCTCAATAACAAAAAAACAAACAACCCAATCCAAAAATGGGCAGAAGACCTAAATAGACATTTCTCCAAAGAAGCTATACAGATTGTCAACAAACACATGAAAGAATGGTCAACATCATTAACCATTAGAAAAATGCAAATCAAAACTACAATGTGATATCATCTCACACCAGTCAGTATGGCCATCATCAAAAAATCTAGAAACAGTAAATGCTGGAGAGGCTGTGGAGAAAAGGCAGCACTCTTGCACTTTTGGTGGGTATGTAAATTGATACAGCCACTATGGAGAACAGTGTGGAGGTTCCTTAAAAAACTACAAATAGAAGTACCATATGACCCAGCAATCCTACTACTGGGCATATACTGTGAGAAAACCATAATTAAAAAAGAGTCATGTACCAAAATATTCATTGCAACTCTATTCACAATAGCCAGGACATGGAAGCAACCTAAGTGTCCATCAATGGATGAATGGATAAAGAAGATGTGGCACATATATACAATGGAATATTACTCAGTCATAAAAAGGAACGAAATTGAGTTATTTGTAGTGAGGTGGATGGACCTAGAGTCTGTAATACAGTGTGAAGTAAGTCAGAAAGAGAAAAACAAATACCTTATGCTAACACATATATATGGAATTTAAGAAAAAAAGAAAGGTCATAATGAACCTAGGGTTAAGACAAGAATAAAGACACAGACCTACTAGAGAATGGACTTGAGGATATCGGGATGGGGAAGGGTATGCTGTGACAAAGTGAGAGAGTGGTATGGACATATATACACTACCAAATGTAAAATAGATAGCTAGTGGGAAGCAGCCTCATAGCACAGGGAGATCAGCTCGGTGGTTTGTGACCACCTCGAAGGGTGGGATAGGGAGGGTGGGAGATGCAAGATGGAGGAGATATGGGAACATATGTATATGTATAACTGATTCACTTTGTTATAAAGCAGAAACTGTCACACCATTGTAAAGAAATTATACACCAATAAAGATGTTAAAAAGTAAATAAATAAATTATATTTATTAAAATAATAATAATATGAAGAATTCCTCCTACAGTCTGCAGCTAACATAGCCATGTTTTTCCCATAGAGGCTGGTAACTCTATCAGTTTTTGGTGCTTTAAAGTCTGTCATTACTTGGCATGGGGCTCACCCTTGGGTCAATGCCTGAAGAGAAAGTAAAAACAAAAATAAACAAAAGATGAAAATCTCCCCAGTACAAGTCACTTAATTCAAGTTTCCCCTTCCTGCAACCAATCCATCTGCTTTGCTTAATTTTCAGAGTCCTCAAGTAGTTGAGGTTTTAGTTTTTTTATTTTATTTTTGAGAGTTGGTCCTGTAAGAGGTTGGCTGTCATGTACTTTTGTCAGCTTGGTGAACCTCAAAAATCCCCACTGCTTTGATTTTATTTTTTATTTGTTATTATTGAAGTATAGTTGATTTACCAAAAAAGACAAATACTGTATGTTATCACTTATTCATGGAATCTAGAAAATAAAACAAATGAATATAACAAAAGAGAAATAGACCCACAGATATAAAGAATGTACTTCATTGGTTTTAAATATATTTCTTAACCACTCACTCATTAATCCATTATTTACAAACAGAATAAATAATAATGAGCGGGTTAAATACTGACAAAAATATATTAGAAATGTCTTTATAAACACAAACCAAAAAAGCTAAAAACGTGTTTTTTTAGGGGAAACTTATACATTTAAATATCAGTAATACACAAAATAGTCATTTTGATGACAGGTGTATCTATGCGATGTTAAGACTGTGTATAAGATGGTCTTATTTATCACAGTTTGTAGTTTTATTTTGATATTTTTTATTCATAGGCTCAGATTTATCATTATGTTATTACAGTATACTGTTTATTTCATTCTCATTTTGATCAGTGTGTCTTTGTTACTAAGAAAGTTAAACTTTTTGAATTTTAGGACATATTTCTTTTGAAAAGAATGATACATAAATAGATCAGTATAGATGACCTAGATATTGATGGACTCGTATTATGAACATATGAATTTGTGCACCGAATGGCTTAATCTCTTTCATAATTTTATAATATTGAAAAATGTCCATATGTTTACAATATACTCAGTTTAAAAAAATGTCCATTTCCAGTAAGTATAAAAAAAAGACAAGATTAATAAACTAATTTAATTCCAAATATATTTAAGATAGTAAAGAACTCCTCATGTTTTGCTTTATATGAGTGATGTCTGCTTATTTTAAAAATGTTTTGTTTTTAAATGATTTTGAAGTAAGTAATTTATATAATGCCATATTATGTTATTGCAAACCAACATCTCCCATCAATTCTTTTCAGGTATTCATTTGTTCCCTTATGCAAAATATTGTGAAACCTATTGTTTCTGACACAGTTCTATGTGCTGTGTGTAAGAACTAATACAATATATGATATGAATCCTGTTTTCAAAGTGATTACAGTTTCCTGATTAAGAATGCAAGGGAATGTATGAAAACTATGCAAATTCAATTATTGTGCGGAAGAAGTAAGTGGATTTTACAAAATAGATAATTTAGTAAAGGCATAAAAACACAAGTTAAGAATGTTATGCGTGCATGAAGTGAGGGCAGAGAAGTCACAGGGAGGTTAGTAACTTAACAGATTTAGAGGTGGGAATCTACATAAGTATATTTGGCTACAGTTCAGATATTGTGTCAGTAGATATTTTTGGGAGCCCAGAGCAGTAAGTCTTTTTTGCAGCTCGGCAGCTTGAAAGAAACCTACATATAATAGGGGACTTATTCTCATGCATTGAAAAATATGCACAAAGTGTCTCAAAATGTAATGTTTGTTTTAACAACAAAATTAGGTTGATTTAACAATCATTTATTTATTTCAATGTGATTAACACTGTCCTAGGGGGAAAATATTGCTGAATGTTCACTATAAACCTGGAAAGGAAGGAGCTATTATTTCATTTCCAGCAACAAAGGAGGATCCTAAGTCTCAGACACACAACAAAGCATGGAAGTTAAACCTAACATCTAGAACCTGGTGTCTACATTCAAAAACCAGCTCTGACAATATGTGTGTGTTCTGCAGGTTTTGCCTTTACCCTGGTGATTGGTACACCATTGGGAGAGGAGCAGCTCAACCTAGGATGAATTCACATGCTTAACATTTTTGATTTTTTTCCAGGAGAGGTGTGTTATGGGGCATGCATCTGACAATTCCTTTAAACTGGTAATTGTCAGATATTTACTTAGATATGCAGTGATGGTCTGTGTTCAAAACAAACATTTTGGTGAGAGATATTCCTTCAACATTTTGTAGTCCAGTAGATTGAACATCAACAATTTTCTCATTTATTACATATAGATATATTGATATAAATATGTTTACAATTTTTATTGTTTTAGCAAGAATGATACAATTAGCAGAGGTGCCATCTCTTAGGAAAAAGTTGAAATAAACACACCAGAAAATACTTACAGCACTTCTGTATCAGAGCTAATAATTATGGGACTAAACACTGGAAACTAAGCCTTGAAAATGGTAAGCATTGGCTGACCTAATGAAGCAAAGTCCTTTGGTTTTGAATAGCATGTTCATATAGTCATTAATGCAACACGTACTGTTTGCCTATTTTGTTTAGAAATGTTCTCAACTACAGAAAAGTTTGGTGTCTTCTGTTGTCTTACTGACTGACTCATAATGCCAGCCCTATTAATATGAGTGATTTTGAGTTTGTTTGTTTGTTTTTTTCTAAATCAGCCAATCCCTATCACTGTGAGATTTTACCTATATTAGAAAATACAGCCTGTTATTTCTTTGAAATACAGAAATCAACATATCTTCCAGTTCTGGTATGTTATTTGTAACACATGTACCTATTCTCCAATGTTTTGACAAATAGCAATCCATGTAAGTATAAATTATTGTTTGAAACTATTACAAGTGATTCATGCCATTGTTCATGTAGACATAAAGACAAGAATAATTCCTTTATCAAGCATAATATTATAAAAAGAAATATGTGGAAAATTTTGATCCATTCAGTATATATTTACATTGTACATTTTAGTACATTTACATTATCTATTTTATATTTATAGTCCATTTAGTTTGTCCATGCAGCTAATTTTATCAGTGTAATAGGATACTGAAGACACAAATTACAGAGTTTTAAAATGTAAGTTTTGGGGCTTCCCTGGTGGTGCAGTGGTTGAGAGTCTGCCTGCCAGTGCAGGGGACACGGGTTCGAGCCCTGGTCTGGGAAGATCCCACATGCCGCGGAGCAACTGGGCCCGTGAGCCACAACTACTGAGCCTGCGCATCTGGAGCCTGTGCTCCGCAACAGGAGAGGCCCATGCACCGCAATGAAGAGTGGCCCCCGCTTGCCACAACTAGAGAAAGCCCTCGCACAGAAACGAAGACCCAACACAGCCAAAAATAAATAAATTTTTTAAAAAATGTAAGTTTTATAATAAAATAAATTCATATTTGTAGATGTACAGAAAATTATGTTTAAATGGAAAAAATTATTTATAGTAATTAAAACATTGGGAAAGCATGCTTAAACAATCTCCAGGAAATAAATCTACTAATTAAAGCACTACTAAAATAATGAGGAGATAACTGTTGTGTATAGGTGAGTGGTCAGGTGGAAAGTAAAGACAAATAATATGTAGTGCAATGATAGGTTGACTGAATGATAATGATAGATAATTGAGAAGATATTTGAGAGATGATAGGTAGATGTAGGAAGTAATGGGAATTAATTTTAAAAATAGGTTCTTAAATGATAAATATTCTTCATTTTCTTGTTTGTATTTAGAGCTACGTGGGAGACAGGGAGAGAGAGGCTACATGTGTTTATCCTGAGTTCTTTGAGCATATATAAGACCATCTGTGCTTGCTAATCTGTCTTTTCCATTAGAAAAAAAATACACATATACATGCCATTATTTATGCTCTTTGAAGCTAGGGTTGAAGAGAGTAGAAGAGTGAAAAGGAGAAAGCAAGATCTAGAGAAAATACGGAGGAAGAAAAAATGAATGTATCTGAATATCTCTAAGTGGAAGAAATTATAGTATCTGCTGGGTGGTGACTTAAAAATGAGCTTTGCAATAGAAATTGAGAAAAATGAGAGTTCGAAGACACAGTTGCTGTACCATATTAGTGTCCAAGGTCCTTAAACTATTTCCTTTAGCCTGTGCTGTGTTCATGTGGTTTAGAAGTCATCTGTTCTGTTTTCCTAAATTAAGTGCACAAATTATGCATGTGATCACAGTTTAAATGAATTGAAGTCACTTCTCTCTGGTAAAACAATGTGCATATGTGTACTGTGTTTTCCCTGCTAGAGAGTAAGTCCATTGAGGGCCAGAATAAGCATGTAATTTTTAATGATAAGGTAATCATACAACAATAATTTATAGCTTTGTTATGCTAAAAAATAATTCTTGACCATCTCAGTGTTCTCTGGCTAATTCCACATTTTCATCTCTGAAATGTCCTGGATTTGTTGAATCTTAGTTCGAATGACACAAATATGAATCAAAGAGGAGAATAAAGTCAACATAATCAATATGTGGAGCTGTTCTCAAATAAATGAGTACTCAATAAATAATTAATTTGTTATAAACATGTTAACAATTTTTACTTTGTAGTTCAGATGTACATGCTAGCTTTCAACACTTATAGCTAATGATCAAAGGTACTGATTTTTGTATGTGCTAACAAAAATATAATAATGAGTACATATAAGATAAAAATTCAAAATTATAAAATCTGGTTTTATAACGTCAGTAAACTCTATTTGTTTAAGTCTACACATTTCTTCTTAAATATTTATTAAAATTAGTTTCTGGAGTACTACGTAAATGTGTTGAAAGAAATAGGCACATTTTTCACATGAAGATCTTGTTAGGGTGAAATTGTATTCTGTTCCATCTGTTATAATGTGGCCTATCAATATCTTAAACAATGTAGAACTTTTACATTTAATGTCATAATAGCTAATGAAATGTAATATGAAATATTTCTATGGGTTCTGAATCTCTGTTTTTATATTCAGCAAAAGTTTAAATGATGCACAAGCATATTACTGCAGCTATATCACAGCGCATAATAAATGAAATCATATAAGGATAGATAAAAATACCTCTTAATAGCTTCCTCTGTCAGTGTGTTAAAAGATTATTGATGGCAGAAATGTAAAAGAAGCTCAGAACAGCTAAGGAACCAAAAGAGACAACTGAAATGGAAAAAAAATTCTGTCTCAGTTTACTTCCCACAAATTGGTGTGTAACTGAGAATATGTCAAAATAAGGTTATACCAGGAAAGTAAATATCTCCCTTAAAATTAAAAAAGGTAATATCTATAAAATAATAAATATTATTTGACACATACACTTCAAAAAAATGAATACATATATAACAACAGAGTACTAGTCAGATTCAGCTCTTCTATGGTAATCAAATATTAATATATTAAATTGAGTGGTAGAAATTCCACTAAAAAATTAGAGATTAAAATATACAGACATTAAGCAACTGGAGTTTTTGTGATGAAAAGGACAAACATAAAGGAAACTGGGAATGGAGCAGTATTTTCTACCAAGTAATAAAGAAAACTATGGGTGGTGATTTAAAAATTTTTGAAGTAACTGACATAATAAGACCAATTAATATGTTCAAGACTTCATCCTCTTATCCTATTTCAATACTATGGCTTTTGGTTATATTCATTTCCTCACAATCATTAGAGAACATGAACTTAGTAAAAATTACAATCTAGACTATATATTATAAATGGATAATAAATTATGTTAATGTCAGAGAGTATACAACTAAGTTGAATTCTGTTTAAAAACTGTATATACCTGTGAAGATTATATTAAAAAATAAAATTGTCTATAGTAGAGAAGATGAAATTGATTTCTAAAATTGGAAATTTTTAAAGAACAAAGTTGTTATTAGGAGGGACTAGTAGATGGAGAATACTTGTGCCTTTGAATCTTCAAAGGGAATGATCGCAAATGGTATTCCATTATCCATATAGGAGTACAACAAAGGACATTTAGCAATTATTCGGTCTAAAGACCTTGGAGAGTCCTAAAGAAATTAATTCCCCTTGGAGATTTGTATCTAAGTTTGAAATGTTGACTTTAATGTCTAAGATAAAGGACATCCACATAAAAGTTACCTTAAAAAGAAAACTTTCTATATGTGGAAAAGATTAGAGTGGGAAATGCATTTCCAGCAATGTTTATTTTTCCTGAAAGAAGGGTTAAAATGTTTGTTATCATGATTTGTCCCAGCACATTCAAATTCAGAGAAGCAAAATAGTTAAATGATGATCAGTTACCCAAAGATGACACATGTCAAATTCTCACATAGAAGTGATAATATTGTAGATATTTCTAATAATTAGATGGCAATGCTAGTAGAGTACCAGTTAAAGATTAACAGAATTATTGGCAGAGAGTACTCTTTTTGCAGCATCACTAGTGTTTGTTGAGGAATGAGTCTTAAAAAATGGAGCTGCTTTGCAATCAATATAACTGAGGAGGCTTGGACTGAATAAATCCTCTTTAATTCTATAGCTTCAAAAATATTTGTTGTGTGTACACTGAAGGTTAGAGCATTGATGAGGTTCTTTTGGAGACTATGTATTATTTCTTATGTCTGATCTTTTGAAACAATATGGTTTGTAGATTTTTTTTTCTTTTAGCATAAAGGCAAGTGACCATTGTCGGCAAATGTGGTTAAGAGTTGGAGTTAAATATAGAATCCTTTCAGGAACTATTAAGTAAATCACAGCAGCAAGAACTTCCTTTCTAATTTTTTCCTTGTCACTAAGAGTCAAGATTTGGTTTCAGTATTTGACCTAATCCCTCTCATTCAGACCCCGTGAGTTTTTTCTTCTTGTTTAGAGTTTTGCCAAAAGCAAAAGCAACCGTCCCAACCAGCAGGCATTTACACAAGAAATAGACATCTCTCAGTCCAGAGATACAATAGCTATGCCAAATGAGAAAATCAAAGATTCCTAGTGGGTTCTTGGTAAAATATTTGGACCTTCTAAAGCAATCTCACTATTTTTAGAATAATCACTGTTGACTTTTAGCTGCACCTGGAATAGGAAAGAAAAGGACATGAGAGGCAGATGTTCTGTGTTCAGAGCTGGTGTTTTGGTAGGAAGCTGAGACAAGCTGGGACCTGGGATGTGGGACCCTTTGCTGCAGTGCTTGTACCTGGACAAATGTCTCCTCGAGCAATAAAATACAAAGAAATTTATGAGGGACCAAAAATAACTGCACTCTGTGGCAATTGGGGCAAATTATGAACAATAAGATACAGAAAGGCCACAAACCAACTGCCATTTCTGAGGTGCCAGGAGCAAAAGCAGGGTACTGCACATGATCCCTGCATACAGCACCATCAAGGGGCAGACATTTACACATGCAAGCCTTCTTGTGCCAGGGAAATATTGTTGTCATTCAACAGTGATAGGTCTTCTGCCAAAAGTGATCAGGAAGATATCACTCATTTTAAGCACAAGTATCATCTAATGAGCAAGGAGTTCCAAGGAAACCATAAATGTATGTCTTTCTTTCTCTCTGTCTCATATTTTAAAAATCTTTTTCTGAGTCAAGGACCCATTATCTCCTTTTTTTTTTTGTTTATTTTAAAATTGTATTTAAGGACGTCCCTGGTGGCACACTGGTTAAGGATCCACCTGCCAATGTAGGGGACACAGGTTTGAGCCCTGGTCCGGGAAGATCCCACATGTCGCGGAGCAACTAAGCCTGTGTGCCACAACTACTGAACCTGCACTCTAGAGCCTGCGAGCCACAACTATTGAGCCCGTGTGCCACAACTACTGAAGCCCGTGAGCCTAGAGCTCATGCTTCACAACAAGAGAAGCCACTAAAATGAGAAGCCTGCACACCACAATGAAGAGTAGCCCCCACTTGCTGCAACTAGAGGAAACCCGCACACAGCGACAAAGACCTAACGTGGCCAAAAATAAATAAATAAATAAATTTTTAAAAATGGTGAGAATAGATATACTTGCCTTGTTAAAAAATAATAAAATAGTATTTAAAATTGTACCCTTTTCTGAACCACTACCTCTTTTCTCCTATTAGCCAATTCTATACCCTTCCTTTTCCAAGGATACCCAGCATTGCCAGTTCTGTGTTTATCTTTCCAGATATTTTTTCTTTCAACATATTTATTTATCTAACATTTATCTGTTGACTATATATGGGTGTGTACCTACAAATATGTACAGAAAATATATGCTTGTATACATTTATGTGTTTGTATTATTTTTCGTGAATAGGGTCAAGTCACATGTATCATTCCAGAATTTTCTTTTCATGTAAAAATATGCCATGGAGATCAACCCCTGTCAGTGCAGGTAGTACTTTCTGATCACTGTATAATATTCCATAACATGGATGTAACTCATTTAATAATTCTTCTATTGGTACTCATTAGGTTATTTCCAGTTACTTATTAATATGCACAAGTCTGTAATGAGCATTTTTGTAGACAGTTATAGTGTACCTAAACACATATTTCTGTAGAACAAAGATTCTTAATAGAACTGCTGAGTTAAAGGGTATATGCAGTAGATACCACCAAATTATTTTTAAAAGATTATAAAGTTTTTCTTCTATCAGAGTGTATAGAATTACTTGTCTCTTCACATTTTCACCAAATTTGAACATAATTGATATATTTTTCTTTTAAATTTCTACTAAACTGATGGGTAAAAATATTTCTTTGTTTAACTTTTCAGATGATTTTGGAGGTTGAAAACATTTGTATCTGATTCTTAGGCATTTGCAGTCCCTTATTCTTTAGATTGTCTGTTCATAATCTTTGCCCGTTTTGTCTTATTAATTTAAACATTTTATTGAATTGTTGTAAATAAATGTCATATGTATGTTGACTAGATTTTGGACTTTAATTAGATTTACTTTGTGACCTGAAAAATAACAAAATTTCTTGTGAGGTTCATGTGTACTTGAATAGAAAGACTATTTTATGTATAAATTATGTGTTCTGCTAAATGAAATTTACAGCCACATTATATGTAATTTTTCACTTAATACAATCAAAGGTGATCTCTAAGAGAACTGTTGCTGTTAAAACTCTAGGGGAGGAGAGAAAATTTAGAAAATTGCTGTAGGGAATGACAGAAAAAAAAAAAAAAAGGAGGATTTAGATAAGATTATAAGCCAGGATTTAACAGCTAAATATGCACAGACAATTGTGGAATGTTTGAGATCCAGAAGCAAAGACCTAGCCAAAGGATATATATAAAAGACTGTGTATATGGGCACACAAGAGGTTAGCACTACTAGAAAAATTAGCATATAGAATGGCAATAAACCAGCCATTGCAAAATCACAACCAAGTAATTACGATTGGGTCCATAGCAAGAGTCATCTCAATGTGAAACAGTATCTTCTGAGATAGGTAATCCTCATATACTTCTAGAGCAAATCAGAGGTAGTGGTGATTTATTGTTGATTTGGATACTAATATTAATCCTTTTCATTATCAGATAAAAGAGCCTAACTGGAAAAACAAAAACAGAAACAAAACTCTGTGAAGAAAATGAAGTCTACATTGTTAAATAAGCTTACCTACAAGGAGCTGTGAGTTGTTTTCTTGTGTATCTTTATGACAAAGGGACTGGGATTCTGTAAAAGGGCCTCTTTCAGGGCAGATATGAATTTTATAACTCCGAAAAGAATAAAAATTACACACATGCTCCCAGTAGCCCTGCAGGCTTTGTGAGTAAAAAGACTGTGACAGTTTAAATGATTGTAATAATACTGGTATGGTGAACTTCTTTTTTCCCCCTGAAATAAGAAGTTCTGTGCTATTGCGTAAGCCACTAACTGATATACTCTCCTGCATTTATGATTATGACCTGCTTGGAATATTCTGAGAATGTCCTAGCAAGAGAATCATCAGGGGCAAATTTTAGTACTGCTGGAAACTGAAACATGTTTTTTTCATTTTATTCAAATATTTACTCTGTTTGGAATTGATCTACCTAAAGTAGTTCTATTTTTTAAGTAGAAATACAAAATAGAGAGAAAGAAAAAAAACCAAATAAACCTGCCAAAAATGTGTAATAAAAATATGAAAAATCTCATTGCAGAATCCAGCCAATAATTATTATAAACATTCAATCAAAAGTCAAATTATTTAATTTATCCAGCAGAACTCTTTTTCAATAAAACAGTTGAATTATCATGTGAGAATAAATTTCTATAAATTTTGTGAAGTTTTTAACCTCTGCCAGCGAGGGTTGAAAAGTGGATCTAATAGTTTATGAATTTTCACAAGAGCCAACAGTGTCTTTTTTACATACGATTGCATTTGTATCTTATAAATCTTGAGCTGAATTATAGCTATCATTCCTCTTAAACCTCATCTAAAAATAAAATTAAATTGCCTTAAGTCTTTTTCTTGTGAGTGCAAAATACACATTTATTTTTCTCCACATCTTGTACAGGGATAGAGGTCAATGGGAAAAGTAAAACAAACAAACATGTATTCAGAGATATTTGAATAAACTCACTTGTATCTGTATCTATTTCTGCTGCATTTGAATTGATGAAATTTCACAGTATAGAAATGTAAATCGCTAGTTAATTATGCAAATAAGTCATCCAGTTCAGGTATGTTATATTTTCAGATTGTTTTGAAGATTGTGTTTATTGGTAAAGATACAGAATGAATAATGGGGAGCATTGTTTTCTTGCTGTCAAAATGCATGTTTTAGTAGGAGTAACCAGTTGAAAACAATCAATTCAGTGCTGGGAGCAGCTGCAGTATGCCTTTATGGAACACAATAATTTCAAATTAATTTAATCCAAGATGAATTACAAATTATTTTTGTAAACTACACATTAATCCTTAAGGGTTATTTAAACAGCTGAACTTGATGTCATTTGCCCCATCTGCCACAACAGATGCTTTATTCCAATATGAATATTAAATGAATTTTGAAGGCAATTTCCATTACTGTAAGAAATATTTACAGATTGCAGAAAAGATGACAGTTTCTCTGATGATTGGGAATGCTTTTCTGTAAATTTTATCATGAAAGGTATTAAAAATATAAAGCATGGCACAAACCTAAGTTTAACTGCAGAACACAAAGACATTAAATACCCCTCACATAGATAATTTTCAGTGTCAGCCTTTTCCCATAGATTATTTAAGCGCTTTACACATTAGCCGTTCTTGTAAATTTTGGTTGAATTTACTACCTTCTTTCTAAATGACACATTTTAATTTTATTTGCCATGACTTACTTTTAGACTCATGTATTTCTTTTGATTGGAGAAAATCAGATTTGGCATATAGTTATCTTCTATTTTCAATGAGAAAAATTCCATTGAAATTTTACAAGCATTGATTATATATTGAGAGATTTAAAACATTGGGTGAACAAGAGCTCTAAAGACTATAAATCACTGAAGAACTACACATGAAGAATGATTTCTTTATGAGCATAGATTACTAAGAATCAAGGAGCAATTGTGGAACAGGTGAATGCGATGATATATGCAATGATATGCATTGCAACATTGTGGTGGTAGTGATTTGGTGACGATCTATTTTGCACCACCGAGATAAAGGGTAGACATAACATGTTGATGAGCGCTAGGAAGTATTAAACAACAGTTAGAAGCAACAGAATATATGCAAGATAGCAACATGGATAAATCATTAAAATATAGTGTTTAGTGACCAGAGTAGAATACAGAATGTCAGTTTCAATTTATTTATTTTTATTCTCATTATAGGCATATGTTCCTTCTTCTATGCATTCTTGGTATTTTGGATGCCAGACAATTTTAATTTTATACGTATATTATGGGACACAATTAAGACACTTGATCCTTTTACTTCTTGTCTTTAAAGTTTCTCAGGCAGGACCAAAGACATGTTTAGCCTAGAGTTAATTATTCCTCACTACTGAGGCAACCCTTTTGAGTGTCTCATACATCATGAGGTTTTCCTGTCTTGCTGGGGGTAAAAGCAGTATTCACAGTGCCGTGTGAGTGTCAGGTATTGCTGCCTCTTTCCTTATGGGTAATTCTTTCTCAAGCATTGGCTAGTTTCCTCATGTGCATTTGCTGATCAATACTCACCCGAATTCTCAAGAGGGGACCCTCTGTAGATCTCTGTGGTTCTTTCTTTATGCAACTCTTTCCTCTCATGTTCTAGCTTGAAAACACCAGTCACTTTGGCCTCTGGATTCTCAGCTCTGTCTCCTCAACTCAGGGAGTCTGCTCACATCTACTTGGGTTGTCCCTCTTTTGCCACAGCCTGGAAACTCTCCTAAGAAAATAATACTGGGCAATTGTAAGGCTCACTTGATTTGTTCCCTGTCTTTCAGGGATTACTATACTTTGCTGCCTGATATCTAGTGTTTGGATAGTCACTGTCTCAAATATGTGTTTTGCTTTTTCATGTTGCTAGAGATGAGAGGGTAAATCTAGTCCATGTTACTCTATTTTGGCCAGAAGCAAAAACTCTCCAGCTATAAAGTAGCTAGGCTCTCTAGAACTTTTCCAGTATTCAGAGCCTAAGAGTTTTGAAGAGAAAATCCTAATGCTACTCCTAAAATATTTGAAGCCAGTAGTGGATTGACTCTAACTTAAGCTCAATAAAACCAAGAAACAGCTCCACCAAAGATTAGATGGGCACAGTACTAGTGACCTAAGGGAAAAAAAAAGATACTTGTCATTTTGGGGGACAGATGCTATTTACTTTAATCTCTAATGTTCTTTTATATCCATCAAACAATCAAAAATTTTATGTCTACATGAATAAGCAAGACCATGTCTATACAGACAACAGATTAAACAGTCACTAGGATCATATCCGGAAACTAGTCAAATTTAGGAATAAATTTGGAAAATTTATTCTTAAATAAATTTAAACCTATGGAAAAATGTAAACCTATGGAAAAATGTAAACCTACTTTAAAATAATCATGTTAATTATTTTAAATAATCTGTTGAAAAGACAATAAAGTGCAAGCACAAATAGAAATTTCAGCAAAATCATGGAAACTGATTCTAATATTTATATGGAAATGGAAAGTATAAAGAATATCCAAAACAATATTGAATAACAGAAAAAAAATTGGGGACTTAAATACTTCATTTTAAGGATTACTATAATGCTATAATTATTAGTGTGTTACTAGTGTAGGGGTGAACATAAAAATGAAAGGAACACATTGAGAGTCAAGTAGTAGTCCCACAGATGTTTAGTCAAGCACATTTTTCAACCAAGGCAGTAATTAAACTCAATGAAAAATGAAAAGTCTTTTTAAAAAAATGTTGTTATAACAAAACACCTGGATATTTATGGAAAATTATTAGCCTAGACTGCTAGTCACCCATACACAAATATTACTTTGAGACAAACCATAGACCTAAACATAAAAGCTAGAAATATAAAGTTTTTAGAATAAAAGATAAGTGAATATCTTCACAACCTTAGGATGGGCAAAGTTTTCTTAAACAAGACATACAAGACACATCATAAAATAAAACAAATGAAAAACTGAATCCCATTCCAATTAAAATAATTTCCTATTAAAATAAACCTTTTAAAAATTATTAGGCAAATTACAGAGTGGTAAACTATTCATAATATATATTTCCATGCACAATATATAAAAGATTCACTCAAAAATGAAAATAACATATTTAAATATGAGCAAAAGAGGACAGAAAATACACAAGTGTCCAATAAGTACATGAAATATGATCAAGATCATTAGCAATTAGAGAAATGCATTTTAAATGGTCAAAAATGCTCTGTAGCATCCTCTAAAATGGCTAAAAATTTCACATGCACACACTCAATATCAAAAGTTACAGAATTTGAGCAACTAGAGCTCTCCCACATTGCTGATGTGTATA
Source organism: Phocoena phocoena (assembly GCF_963924675.1). Classification (NCBI taxonomy): domain Eukaryota; kingdom Metazoa; phylum Chordata; class Mammalia; order Artiodactyla; family Phocoenidae; genus Phocoena; species Phocoena phocoena. The sequence continues at coordinate 26,534,175 of NC_089235.1, read as the reverse complement.
TAATAAGATGATGCCATCACCTTGGCAGTTTATTATAAACCAAAGGTCATTACCCTACTACCCAGTTATTCTGCTTCGGGCTATGTAACTAACCATAACAAATTACTTACACAATAATTTTCACAAGAGCTATATTGTAATATCCTCAAACTGGAAACAACCCAAATTTGTATCAACATGAGAATAGTTATCAAAAATTAAATAATATTCACATAAAATGTTACTAAATTAAAAGGAACAAACTTGATACACAAAATGACATGATATATCTCAAACGCATTACTGTGAATGCTCATAGGGGTATCTATATGGATGTCATCAAAGTGAACCCATGAGATCTTTACTTTGCCCATTTATGCAGTCTTTCAATTCAACTCCACTCTACTCTGCACAAAAGTAATATTTCTTCATTCTATAATAGTTTTGGGGGGATCTAAACTTTGAAATTACCCCTGAAATTTCAGCAATTCATTGAGAAAGTTCTAATTCTTACTTTATTTCTTGGGTTCATCTAAAGAACAGCAATCACTTCAGAGTACCATGTGTTTTTCCCATTTGAATTAGTTGGAAGGGTATGGTGGAACTTACTGGTTGCTACCCTATCAGTCCACACGCACACAAAAAAAAAAAACATAACAAAAGGGAGTACACTAGATAAAACAAAATAAGGTTAAGATAAAAAAAATCAAAATAATTCTCTGGGAAAGAATAGATTTGTGTGGGTTAGAGAATGGTCATGGCATGCAGAGACTCTGTCCAGTAAAACCCATTTTCTTCATTTTCCATACTAATAAATTTGAATTGGGCTTGAGAGCTCCTAGCTGGGGATTACCTTCTCTTGATCTCATTGCAGTTTAAGTGTCCATTGACCATGTCATCTTTAATGAAATATGAGAAAAGTTGATGTGTATCTTTACAACGTGGGATCATTTAGAGAAGAGGTGAGACTTCCTTACTTTACCTTCCCCTGCTTACTAGCTGGAATCTTGATATAAGCTCTCGCAAGATGTACCGTGAAAGTCCTTGCACCTTGTAAATGACACTTATTGAAAAACTCACTCCTCATGTAAAGAACTTCCCAGATCAATATTATAAGGGGAATAGGGCAACTTCTGAAAAATAAAACATTTTCCATGTTTGACTGAATTTATCTGTGATTGAACCCATGTAGAGTATATTATTGCGAAGTTAAGGAATTGTAATTTCAAATCACAACCCAAGAAACAAAAAGATTTTTGACTGTTTCATCTTCTCTCAACCTATATTTTCTAAACAGTAAGATCAGGATAATAATATAATATTGCAAAAGTAGATTTAAAATTTGAAGGACTCACAGAGTAGGTGTTCAAAATATTATAATTCTCTAACATTCATTTTCATTCTATTTATACTGCATACACACTTTGAAGGATCAAATACATAACTTAAGGGTTTCCCTGGTGGTGCAGTGGTTAAGAATCTGCCTGCTAATGCAGGGGACATGGGTTCGAGCCCTGGCCCAGGAAGATCCCACATGCCGCGGAGCAGCTAAGCCTGTGCGCCACAACTACTGAGCCTGAGCTCTAGAGCCCACAAGCCACAACTACTGAGCTCACGTGCTACAACTACTGAAACCTGCGCACCTAGAACCCATGCTCCACAACAAAAGAAGCCACGACAATGAGAAGCCCGCACACCGCAACGAAGAGTAGCCCCCTCTCACCACAACTAGAGAAAGCCTGTGCACAGCAACGAAGACCCAACACAGCCAAAAATAAATAAATTAATTATTTTTTTTTTTTAAAAAAAACACATTATTGTAGGTTGTAACAAACGGAAGTGACTGCCAAATTGTTATGTGCTGCATTAAACAGTATGCAGTGCTCCAACAATTTGACAACCTGTACTTCTACTACCGTTTCATCACCTAGGCCTAGAGTACTTGCTAAACTTGTAACTTTCAAAAAAAAGTAGGTAGATTGATTCATTACTATTCGGTAATTTAAACTTTGCAAATGAAACAAATGAAAGAAGACTCTACTTCTTTTCTGAGTCTTGTTACTTCTGTTTCATGATTACAACTTTGAAGATGGCTTCTTTTAGGGAACCTTACATTTGATACTCACTATATCTCACTTTAAAGTTAGCATTTGCCTGAATATAATGCAATCAAAACATCACGTCACTCATTTAAAAATACATATACTTTGGAAAGTATAGGAGACTGAAAAAAACATAGCAAATTGTAAACATTAATCAGCTTTAAATATATAAACAAAAACAAAACAACAGAAATAGTTTTTATTATGATGTATGTGGATATGTGATACATGCTGGAAAAAATATTTAAGAATAAAAATATTTTCCTTAAAGATTACTAGGCCATGTAAAAAATATGGAGTCATTCTGATATTCTCTCCACTAAATGTTTTTAGCTGAGTGTTTACAATATATAAACAATTCTCTTTGAGACCTTGACTTGAATGAACAAACATAAAATCTACTGAAAATAGTTCTGTGTGACTCAGTTCTTCTTAGGAAAAGAAATTCAATTCACTTCTTGGCTATTATCAAGATGAATGCTTCAGTTTTGAGCTTCTCTCCCCAGTTTAGATTTTGGTAAATGTAAGGTCGTTCATTTTTTGAACGTTTAACTTAAGCAAGTTAAAGTCTGTGCTATTCAGATTAAAGATACATCTTACTTGTAAACTGAAATGTAATGCAGCAATTAAAGTGAAAAACATCTGATTTTTCTACGGAACTGCAAAGAGCAAGACAGAGCATACTTATGAGTAAAGAATATAAATGTTGTATTCCAAGTGTTGTGAAATACATTTTATGATGTATCCAGAACCAGAAATGTGCTATTTATTAATGAGTTTCTATAATATATGTTAATGAAATGAATATTTTTCAATAGACTTTAATTCCTTTGCCATGGTATTTCCTGGAAAATAGTGAAATAAATAGTGACTAGATATCCAAGTGATATTTTACCTACTCAACGTCAGAAAGAAATTTACAAGATCAACATTTAAAAAGTCATAAAAATATGCTGTATCAAATTATTAAAGGGAAGAATGCAGCAAAAATATGTGTTTTATGTTTTCTGAAAGTCTAGCCTGTGGGAAGCTTAGTGCTGTTTTCCTTAATCCTTACAACTTATGGTAGGTAGGTATTCTTGCCCCAACATTACATCTGAGGAACATGAAGATCTTACACCTTCAGTTACCTTCCCAGAGTCATACAAAACATGGAAAAATGGTTAAGAGGATTCAATACCCCATGTTATTTCACTGTACAATGCCATCTACGTTACATGAATTCTCACATAGTATTGAAAATAAAGATTTAATTTTTAAAAAAAGAATATTAAAGTATAGTTGATTTACAATGTTGTGTGAATTGTCTGCTGTACAGCAAGGTGACTCAAGTATATATATACACCACATTCTTTTTCATATTCTTTTCCATTATGGTTTATCACAGGATATTGAATATAGTTCCCTGTGCTATAGAGTAGGACCTCGTTGTTTATCCATCCTATATATACTAGTTTGCGTCTGTTAATTCCCAAACTCCCAATCCTTCCCTCCCCCATGCCCCCTCCTCCCTTGGCAATCACAAGTCTGTTCTCTATGTCTATGAGTCTGTTTCTGTTTCATAGATATGTTCATTTGTGTCATATTTTAGATTCCACATATAAGTGATATCATATGGTATTTGTCTTTCTCTTTCTGACTTACTTTGCTTGGTATGATAATCTCTGGGTCCAGCCATGCTTTATGGCTGAGTAATATTCCATTTTATATATGTACCAGGTTTAATTTTTATGGTAATCCACAGCCATATTTTCTCCAATATATTGCCAGACTACCTTTTCCTTTAACTTTCTTTCTCAGTAAATATGTTTCATGAGCCATATTTCTTTGTCAAGAACTTCATTTTAATTCTTTGGTCCACCTAGAACATTCCACAGATTTTTTTTTAAATTACGACTATTTTTTTTTTTAAAGCAGTTTAAGGTTCACAGCAAAGTTGAGGGGAAGGTAAAGCAAATTACCACTTACTCCTTGTCCCCACACATGCATAGCCTCCCCTATTACTAATATCCCTCACTAGAGTGGTACATTTATTACAATTGATATTTTCATTTTATTATAAATATGTTTTATTATAAATATAAATGTTAATTATTCTGAAGATTTCCTCTTTGAGCCATGTTGTTTAATCTCCATGCATTTTGGTATTCTCCTGTTATCTTTCTGTTATGGATTTCTAGTTTAATTCCATTGTGGTCATACTGTATGATTTCTATTCTTTTAACTTTGTTAAAGTGTCTTTTATGGCCCAGAATATGGTCAATTTTGGTGACTTTCCCATATGAGCTTGAGAAGAATGTGTATTCTTCTGTTGTTGGATGAAGTAGTCTATAGATGTCTTTTACATCCAGTTGATTGATTGTGTTGTTGAGTTCAACTATGTCCTTGCTGATTTTCTGTCTGCTGGATCTGTCCATTTCTGAGAGAAGAATGTTGAAGTCTCCAACTATGATAGTGGATTCATCTATTTCTCCCTGCAGTTCTGTTGGTTTTTGCCTCATGTAGCTTGATGCTCTGTTGTCAGGCACATACATATTAAGAATTGTTAGGTTTTCCTGGAGAACTGACCTCTTTATCATTATGTAATGCCCTTCTTTATGCTTGATCATTTTCCCTCCTTTGAAATCTGTTTTATCTGAAATTAATAAAGCTACTCTTGCCTTTTCTTTTGATTAGTGTTAATTTGGCACATTTTTCTCTATTTACTTTTAATTCATATGTGTCATATTTTAAGTGAGTTTTTTTATGGACAAAATATAGTTGGGTCTTGATTTTTGGTCCACTCTAACAATCTCTATCATTTAATTGATTTCTTTAAACCATTGACATCTATAGTGATTATTAATACAGTTGAATTAATATCTACCATATTTGTTACTATTTTCTATTTATCGCCCTAGTTCTTTGCTCTTATTTTTTGTTTTCCACCTTTATTTTTTTGCCTTTTGTGATTTTAATTTAGCATTTTATATGATTCCATTTTTCTCTTTTTTAGCATATTGATTATGCTTCTTTTTTAACATTTTTTATTATTTTTGTGTTTGTCCTGGAATTTCTAATACTTATAGTTAATCCAAATCTACTTTCAAATACCACTGCATCACTTCATTGCTAGTGTGAATATCTTATATAATAATCCTAATTCCTTCCACTTGTCCCTTGTATCATTGCTGTCATTCATTTCTGATATATATGCATACAGAAGCATATAAATATAGATACATAAAATACATATGTAACCCAATATACTGTTGTTATTATTTTGATGTTAATATTAATTAATTTTTGAGGTTCAAATTTTTATACTTATTTTTTCAAAGATTTCTGTTTTCTTAATGTCATGTTTAGAATAGGAACTTTTGGTAGTAAAGTTTATTAAGACTCTTGATACATACAGCAAAAATTATTTTATAAGGATTACAACAATTAAGTTTCCATTGCCTTATATAATTATTTAACAATATACATTAAATAATTTTTTCAATTCTATAAACAAATATTTGATCTCATCTTTTAAAGAAATAAATAATATTTTCACAAGTTTTATAACAATGGTTTTATTGAGCAAATTACTTGCTCATGTAATTTGTTTTCTTTTTTCTTTTATTAATGGTTCTCAGCAACAGTTGAATTAAACAAATTAATCATCTACCTCAGATGATGAAATATTATTATTATCAGTCCAGTTGATGTCTCTATTGTTTAAATTTTTATTTATCATTCTTTTTAATGCCATCTCTATTCTTTTCTCTAGTCCTCATGATAAAGTACCATTTTAGTGTTTGGGTAAGTTTCTTTTCATTTGTTAACATCCTTAGAAGTCATAAAGTGTCTTTTATACATGTACATTTAATTTACTTCACCTAAATGGCACAGTGTTATGCATCTAATTCCTTTTTCTATGTTTCCCTTCTTCCACACTATAAACTCTTTTAAAAGTATATTTATCATTTATTCTCTTGGATTTTTGTCTTTTTCTAATTTCCTTCTGTGACTTTGTTTTTTAAAGATATAAATCATTTTGGAGTGATATTAGAAATAGCTTGAAATAATTTAGAGTTAGAAATAATTTTCTGATTTTGTTTTTTATCTTCCTGTAATATTTGGATAATATAGTAACTGATGATTGATATTCAGGAAATTAATGCATAACTTTTATGGACTGAATGTTTCTTTTTCCTTCAATGTTCCTCCAAATTCATATGCTAAATGTTTCCTCCAAAATCATATACTAAAACCCTAACTTCTAGTGTGGTTATATTTGGAAATGGGGACTCTAAGGAAGTAATTAAGGTTAAGTTAGTTCATAAAGGTAAGGCTCTGATTTCATAGGATTAGTGTCCTTATAAGAAGAGACATAAGAGAGCTGGCTCTTGCTCCCTTGCACAAAGAAAAAGGTCATGTGAGCATACATCAAGATGGTAGCTGCCTACATGCCAAGAGAAGAAGCCTCAGAATGAAACCTACCTTGCTGGCACCTTGATCTAGGACTTTACAGACTCTGGAATTGTGAGAAATAAATTTCTTTTGTTTAAGTCCTCTAGTTTGTGTTAATTTGCTATGGCAGCCCAAACAGATTAATACAATGTCCTACCCCTATTTTTTCATGTTGCTTTCTTATTTAACAATGTGTCATGAATTGCACTCTTCTCCATCTAGGTCTATCCCTATCCTAAACACTTTTGGTGGCCATATCAAAATCTTTTGAGAAGTATTTTCAAAATTTCTCATTTTCCCTCAGGATTCAGACGTGAGGTTCTTTTACTGATGGGATGGCTCATACCTCATACATATTCATGTTGTAAAAAAGTTTTGATAGTCTTGCCTCACCCAAAACATCTAGAATTTCACCAATTTTTTTTTATATTGTTTCAATTGTCCCTTTAATTTAGCCTTTTGAGATCCATGGGTTGAGGATCACTTGCAACAGGCACACCTGAAATGCTGTGGAAAATTTAACATTACTGGCCTATACTAACATCAGAATCAGTAGTGCTTTGATAAGGAGATTAGAATATGGGTTAATGACAAACTCTCCAGGTCATTATAACATATCTTAGGCATGTTAAAGTGTAATTCTCATATAGACAATCCATTGGGATATATATATAAAACTCTACAGAAGTTCATTTTATTTTCTTCTAAATAGTTCATTTTTCTAGCAAAATGTATCCTTGATCTTGTTGTATATCTGGTTCTATTTTCTCATAATCTGAAAGAAACTATTTTCCCTATTTCAGAGGTGATAATCAGAACTACTTGAGAAGGAACAATAAATGTTTTGGAAGAATCAACTTTTTATGATTAGTAATATAATTCACTGAAAGCATCTGTTATTATTTTTGTTTATAGTATAATTTTCTGTAGGAAGTTTTAAAAAACCAAATCTTTAACAAGGCAGTATAGACACAGAAAAAGCACTGAATATTTTATATAAAGAAAAACAATATAATAAGTTGATGAGCACAAATACACACAATGTAGATTTATAAATCAAATGACAAAATGCATTTATCTATTGTACAAGGTTTTCCTAAGCCAAATTGGAGTATTTTTATATTAGTTAAGTTACTAAATAGCTACTATATTCCTAAATTTTAATCCATTATCATGTTTTTTTTATTTACAATACCAGTTTTCTGAATAATACAAAGTTGTATTTCTATACCCATTGTCCCCAACCTTTTTGGCACCAGGGACTGGTTTCGTGGAAGACAATTTTTCCACAGACAGGAAAGGTGGGGTGGGAAGGGATGGTTCAGGTGATAATGCAAGTGATTGTTCAAGCAGTAATGTGAGTGATGGGGAGCGATGGGGAGCGGCAGATGAAGTTTCACTCTCTTGCCCACTGCTCATCTCCTGCTGTGCAGTCAGGTTCCTAACAGGCCATGCGGCCTGGGAGTTGGGGATCCCTGTTCTACACCACACAATACAAGAAGGATGTAGGTTATTTTATTCTTTTAATAAATTTATTTATTTTATGTATTTATTTTTGGCTGTGTTGGGTCTTTGTTGTTGCATGTGGGCTTTCTCTAGTTGCAATGAGTCATGGCTACTCTTCATCGTGGTGCACAGACTTCTCATTGTGGTGGTTTCTTTTGTTGCTGACCACCGGCTCTAGGCGTGTGGACTTCAGTAGCTGTGGCACATGGGCTTAGTACTTGTGGCTCATGGGCTCTAGGGTGCAGGCTCAGTAGCTGTGGCGCACGGGCTTAGTTGCTGCACAGCATGTGGGATCTTCCTGGACCAGGGATCGAACCCGTGTGCCCTGCACTGACAGGCAGATTCTTAACCACTGTGTCACCAGGGAAGTTGGATGTAGCTTCTTTATACTGTCTTTTAGAATCACTTTGCTCTACTTTTAGCAGTATACCCTGCAAGAGCTACTAATCTGCTTCACATTCTAAATCTATTGTTCTTGTGAGTAATGGAAATTCCCTCCAGATTTCTGCAATAGGTTCATTGCCAGTCAGTTTGGTATTCTGTGCTTTTTACACATTTTTGGCTGTTTGTAAATTTTTGTGGGAGGTTGGGGGTAGTTGTACCAGGAAAGGAGGGTCAGATGGCATTTTATGATGGAATAGCAATTTCATTCCATATTTCTATTATGAAGTTGTTTGTGCCATAAGGTACTTTGGGTGAGTCCTACATCCTCAAATGCTCAGTAAACTTCCATGTGAAATCTACACTCTTATAAGAGTTTCATCATATCATTCAGATTGTTATCAAAGTGTGTTCTAGCTATCAAAACTCACCAATTCTTTGTTGATGTTCCTTTCAACCACTAATTCATGTGTGAGATAATAATTATCTAAATATTGTCTGGAAAATTTGCTTTATAAGAAATGTACATCATCTGCAAAAATGTTTTTTATATTTATTAGAATTGTATCAAATTGCAGCAAAATGCATAGTGACAGTGGCTTATATAAAGTAGTGTTTTTAATTTTTTCACCTAACAAAAATTTTGTAAGTAGGCAATCCAGGGCTGTTACGGCAGTTCCATTACGCCATTAGATAGCCACAACTGATTATTTTGCCTCCTATATTACTATTTGAATTTTAGGAAGAAAGAATGAGAAGGGCAAGAGGCTATTGCTAAGAGTCTGACTCAATGGTATGTTTATTAGCTACATTAAGCTACATTTGGAGTGAAGGTGGGATGGGGATGTCCCTGATTTGTAGCATTTGCTGATTTCATTGATATAAATACTGTTCTTGCAAGCCAGTGAAATATATGGTTTTACCATAGACTCTTGTCTCTGCCCTCTTTTAAAGCACTTTCTTGGGAGCCACACTAAGCAATTTCTATTTATATCTGATTACTCAGAATTGTATTCTGTAGCAACCCCTTGCTACAGAGGAAGCTAGAAAATAGTACTGCCCTAAAATTAGGGAAGGGGAGAATAGCTGTTAGGCCAAAAGTGTCTGTTATAGTTGTCCATGAAAAACAATAAAATAATATCAGAAATATTTCTGAGGAAGAGAATATTCAGAAAAAATAAATTAGGTTACTTCTATAAAGTAGCAGAAGCAGGCAAATTGAAAGATTACACACAGTAGATGCATAATTCAGTGCTGAAATATTTTATTAAAAAGTTATTAAATTTGAGTATGTAAATATGTAAAGGAATGAAAGTCAAACTGCTGAAAATATTCATATCTTTAAAATATTTGGATGATAGAAAAATATTCTATTGCATAAAATTTCATTATGGCTATATATATATATATATATGTATATATATATATATGCTTCAAAGGAAGCATATACAGAACATATTTAACATAAATTTATTAATGTCTAATAATGTATAAAATGTAAATTAGTGGCAATGCTAGCAAATGGATTTTATCACTTAAAATTGAATTAGAGTCCATTTGTTCTAAAAATAAATTAAGGAAGAAAATATGTATATTCCAAGTACAGAAAATTTTGCTTTCTCTATTCCATTCGAATTCCAAGCAATAACTATGAGAATAATTATTCCCTGACTCTAAGATGGAGTCAAGAAGATTCATGGGTTCATTTTGTCTGGATCATTGTTTTAATTCTTTCTAAAATGTATTCTATTATTCATATTCTAATTAAAATCTACTGCGTGCTAGGCAATTGTTTCAAGATATCTTTTAGTCTATTGGGGAAGATAGTCAATAAGAATCATTTAAAATATGGAATTCTTACCAACTTCCACTGCAAGGATGAGCTGAAGAACCCTACTGCCCATAAACTAAACTAATTTGAGAATCATTGAAAGCTTAAAAATTAATTCTTCAGTTAATACAATTGTTAAAAATTGTTTTCCCTCAAGTGTAAAATAATAGAAGAAAATGAAGTACACATTTCTAACTGCATCATGCCTCTCATGATGACAGATCACCTTCTTTGTTTATCTATAGCCAGATATATCTATAATAGGTAATTCCATAGCAAAAATTGCAAATGATTATGCTTCTATGTTATTATCATATTCTCCTCAAGTTTCTTCTGACAATTTTGATTGATTCCAGTTTCTAAAAGTGAGATACTATGTCTTTTTAAAATTATAGTCCCAATATCTATAAAATTCCTGAAATTATAGTAAATGGTTGAAAATAAATGTTGAATGAATAAATGAAAGGCTGAGAGGATATCGGTGGTGTGCTGAAGTTCTGGATTGATAAAAGGCAAAGTGAGTTGGAAAGCAGCTGATAGCCCAAGAAAAAGCTTTTCAATAAATAGTAAAAGCAAGAGACATTGACTCTAGTATGATTTTGGACTCATGCCATACATATTTGCCATTATACACCTAGTGAAAACTAAATTATTTATGCTAATGGCTCTATGGATAATTTAAAATAGTTTCTTACTAAGGCAATGAAATACTTTTTTGTACTTACAAAAGAATGTGAAATAACCATATGTTAAGAATCTGCATTTCATCAAAATAATGAAATATGCCTTGACAAGATTACTTAAGAGAAGCTAAAATGTATATATATATATATATATATATATATATATATATATATATATATACAGCTCCTAGTGGCTCTTCTGAACTTGCAATTCCTTCATTTGTTTGTAAAAGAGTCTTTTTTTATTAGACAATTTTATAGACTTTTTAATTAGATACTTTATATATATATACATGTGTGTACATATGTATATATCTATATATATTTTTTATTACCCGGCTATATTGGTCTTTTCTTTTTCTATCCCTTAATTTCAAAGGGATAGATATAGTTTCATTACTGAACAATAGATAGTGCTAAATTGAGCTGTCCTAAATATTTCATGATATTTTCTCCTTGAATGTTTTAAGGACAAGCTTATTAGAGCTACTGGCCCTTTCCTGGTAACTAATACATATTTTAGTAAATTCTTTATTCAGTTAAGAATCATTTTTAATTATGTACTAAGAACTGTGCTAGGTATTAGACAATTTCTAGGGGGAGACATCCTTGATTTTAAGAAGCTAATGATGTTAATAAAAAAGACATTTTTACAAACAAATGAAGGAACTGCAAGTTCAGAAAAGCCACCAGGAGGCATGGAGGCAAGCATAAGAAGAGCACATTGATTTTAGAATGGGCACCTTCCCTTGATTTAGAATATTAAGGTGGGTGGAAAAAGTAGTGCTTTGTTGTTTTTTTTTTTTAAAGAATGACAGCAGGAAGATCAGCTATGAAAGAATTTTTCAAGCAGATTGTCTTAGGATGAATTCTCTAGAAATAGACTCGAAGGAGGTAGTTGCATGTGAGGAAACAATGAAGTCAAGATTGGAAAGAGGGAAACTGACTCTCAATGTCATAGCAGCTGAAGTTTCAACCAATCTTATATGGAGTCCTGGAGCTTAGATGGTCCTATAGACTTGTCTCCAAATTGCATTTCTGCACCTGTCATTGCCCCAGGCCCTCCCTAACAGAGGGTATGATTTTTTGAAGCAGTTCCCTGTGCCTGGGGGGAATTCCTAGGGAGAGAAGTTTTTATAATATTCCCAGGGAATGGGGGATGGACATGCTGGCCATGAAGAGAGGATCTAAGCACAGTGCCTTAGTATATACCATCTTTTATACCACTAGATCCACTTACTTCTTGTAAGTTCTCAATTAGGCAGAGACATTCTTCCAGGATTCTAGATAGACTTTTTCTCTGGGTAATTTTAAAAGAAGACAATAGGCAAAGTCATTCCTACTCTCTCCTTTTATTTCCCTAAGCCATGCATCATGTGTTCTAACTATTATCTATCTATCTATCTATCTATCAACCTATCACCTATATTTCAACCAATTCTTACAAGGTATCTTTCTTTAGCTGATGCTTCAGCTCTGCCATCACAATTTTTTTCCATCACCTATTGGACTAGTAAATTTGTGGTGGTGCAGTATGTGATAGTAACTGTAGCTTCCATAGTCCTGGATCCACTGTCACACCTCTTTTTGTGTAATATAGTTTTCTTGGTCAGAGGAGTGATTACACAAATTCTCTATTGAGAGACCAAACTCTGTAAGCACTAGGATAGTGGTGCTGGTTAAGGCACTGAAAGCAGAAAAGGCAATTCCATATTTGTAATATGTGTCAATTCTAGTCAAGATGAATTACTGTCTCTTTCAAGATAAAAGGTATCTATATTGATGGAGCATTGGTCTCTGTTGCTAGAAGGTTGGACATTCAGTAGCAGCAGTGGTTAGACCAGATTTGTTGAGTAAAGCCCATATTATTGGTCCTACATATAGTTTTTAAATTCCTTTCAGTATTGCTACTCTATCCATGAACACTTTTGGCCATACTAAGGTTATTGATGACAGAGCCCAGCCGACATTACCTGATCAAGTTATTCTTCTACTGGATGTTTAGTGGCTCTCCTTTGGTGATTGACCTCCAAGCAGGATTAATACATAATCAAAATCTTCAGAATTTCTACTGACTCCTGTAGGTCAATCCACATTTCTCTACTCCAGACCTCTGTGTTCCTAATCTTGCAACACACTTCTTTATTCAAGACCCTAAATAGCCACAAGATCTGAGACAGGACTCAATTTACTACTTGACTCCCATCGCCCTAGTCAAACAGGGGGACCATAATTGTGCTTGGGGTATATGAGTAACAATGTTAATTCTATCCCTGAATTAAACAATTTAAAAAAGGTTCACCAATTCCTGATAATCTAAGCAAATATTCTTAAGTCTTTTGGGGAAAGGATTGCAGTGATTAATATTGAATGTACTTGCCATACTGGTTTTAGAGTCCCTCCACATAAGAATCTGTCCTCTTCTTTAGTCAGCATATTCTAAGCCTGAAAACAGGCTCAATTCCCCCCCCCCCCAAAAAAATAGGTGAAGATAACATCTCTATCTATCAATCTATCTCTCTATCTACATATTTAGGTACAATGCCCTTAAGCCCTTGCTCATCCATCCTTGTGTTTTTTTGACTGTATAAATTAAGCAAGTCCATTGTTGACCACATATTTGCTTTCCTCTAGAAACAGCATGTTCTGTCAACCAGTTCATTATTTTGTGCAAACTGGATCCCTTCTGACAATCACTTTAATCTTACCACTCATTGCAGTAATTGTGCTCACCTTGCTCCTGCCATTTTAGCACCACTTAGCTCTGATTGAGATCTTATTATCATTGCTATCAAGTTCTTTATAGGTTTTTCTATTATAAATCCTAATCTAAAGAGGAAGGTTACCACTGAATTTCTTCATGTTTCTGGTGCCATTTATTTTTTGTTGCTGTTGTTTGTTTTGTTTTGTTTTTGTTTTTGTTTCCAGTGCATTCCTAATTACTTTAGTAATAGATAGTACTCAGAGTCCTCCTGTGGAACCCTGTGATGTTCTTATATTAAACAGTGTATCCTATTTCTCTCCCATGATCGTTCTGAAATTACTAATTCACTTAATGTGGGTCATTGCCTTTATTAATAACCATCTTAGAGGTATGTTAACACTGTCTCTCGAAGTCCTTTCTGGGCTGTTAAATTCTATAACATAAGAAAGTGTTCCTGGATCTATCAGCTGTCCCTTATCCAAATTTGTTTCTACCTCTTTTCCCCCTTCATATGCCATCTCTAGATTCTGTCTCATTTTTACTTTCCCATCTGCTAGTACCTTCTAACCAGATTCTGCTGTTTCTTTGGCATATAATCTCTCTTCTTCCTTAGTAAGTCTAGAACTTCCTCATTCTGGATGTTTTGGAATTTAACCTTTGTTGGCCAGATTTTATCTCTTCATAAGGGTGAATGTCTACATTTGCAGACCAAGGAGGTACAGAAGAACCTGGGAGTTCATGTTTCTTAACTGCATCTACTCAGATATTTTCTTCTAAGTCTTATGATCTGTCTTCCTCCCTATTGGTGCCCTTACCTTAGCATAGGAAAGCTACATGGCCTGAGATTTCAACCTTCTCTACTACTACTTTTTCTGTTACTTCCCAATCCTGATCTTTTCTTCTGCCTGCCCACTGGCTGCAGACAAAAGTTTACTAATAGTTACCAAGGAAGTCTTTTGGCTTTAATATTTTGCCTTGAATTTCTGATTAATTTTGCTCAGCATGTTATTATCTTTCATTAATGAATTGATGACACTGAAAATAATCGTCCAATTCTGTTGTCCTTAGAGTTACCAATTCCTGTATTTCCTAGGGGTCAAAAGTACTGCATCAGTCAGTGTTTTCACTTTCACTAATGAAAATTTTAACAGATGCTCTGTTACAGTTTTACAAGGATTATCAGTGGTCCACCTGTGACTGGTGATAAAACCCTCATTTTCAGCCATCAAGGGATCTCTCTGTAAAATCCCACTGTGTAGTCTGCTTCCCAGGATGACTCTGGTAGTGACTGTCTAGTTAGGTTTCCTAGCAAAATACAGAGGGTTGCATGCAAAAGGTTTATTGGGAAGTGCTTTGAGGAGATATACTTATAAAAATGCAATGAAAGTAGAATTAGACAGAGAGGAATGTTGATTCACATTGTTGTTGCAGCTTAGACATCAGCATTTCCTACTGAGAACTCTGAAGCTGTGGTAACCCTTCAAAATTTTCCACAATTGAAGCAAAGGCTGGGACTTTTAAATCTCTCATTAACCAGCCCTCAGCTGCAGGCCATCTCTTAGGATGAGTAGAAACCTTAGGTGAAGCAGTTCCCTGAATCCCAGAATAATGCCTAATGAGGAGCTCAGCCTTGACTAATCACCAATTGACATTCCCAACAGCTGGCAGATGAGTGTTTTGGCCCAAAATAGGGGATCTCAGTGGAGCATTATTTTACATAAAACACATAGAAAATTCAGTCCAGTTTGTATGGAGTTATAAGAATTGAATGAGCAAAAATAAGGAAAATGAATATAACATCAACAGAGATAAATTTAATAAAAACACACAGTTATAAGTTGCCACAGATGTTAATTACTATTAAATCATTGAATTAAGCAGCAGTTTGAACCAATGAAGTAAAACTTGATGATGTATTTCCAGGCTGTTATGAATATCTTTTTTATAGCTCTTAAAAATTGTAATACTTAATAGATGATAATCTTCCATTTGTCTCAGTAACAATTTGCATTATTAATTTAAAATAAAGATTCAGTATTGGATGTAAAAATAATAGTCTTATTTTGCAACTCTTTGTAAAATTAACTTTGAATAAAAGTCAAAATAAGACAAATCTGTTATTTGCCTCTTTCATCAGAGATCTCACAGATCACTAAGGGGCTAACTAGATTAGGGCAACCTTCTGGAAAGAAGAAAATAAATTACAAACTAATTTACTCCTTCCTAAATGTTTATTTTGCTTTTGTAATAAGATTACTCTTACATAGATGGATGAGTTTGTAATTTCTAACACATAAATAAATTAGAATGGAAGAGATTTTATGTTTACAATCTTTCTCAAGTTGAGTACTTAAAACTTAAAGAGTATGAGATGAGTGAAAATATAATAGTAACACTCCTACCTTTATTTCTAAAAGTTGACTGAAACTATGAAGATGAAAGAAAAATAAATGCTATAGGGCTTCCCTGGTGGCACAGTGGTTGAGAGTCTGCCTGCCAATGCAGGGGATGCGGGTTTGTGCCCCAGTCTGGGAAGATTCCGCATGCCACGGAGTGGCTGGGCCCGTGAGCCATGGCCGCTGAGCCTGCACATCCGGAGCCTGTGCTCTGCAACGGGAGAGGCCACAGCAGTGAGAGTCCCGCATACCGCAAAAAAAAACATAATAATAATAAAATATAAAAATAAATAAGTGCTATAATCATTACTGAAGTACATTTGACTTTATGAGGAAATTTTATTAAATATGGTAAAGTGGATCCTCATTGAAGAATGTCAGTAATATGGGCCAATTTACAATTACTTTTCCTAGAGTGCAGGAAAGTTCAAAGCTAGGGGAAATGGTGGTCTATAGAAGAGATATGTGTATCTTTTTTGTAGCCTACAGTGTGTGTGTGTAATATGATACTTCATTGGCGCGCAAATATAAACAATAAATGGGCAGTCCTCCATGTTAGTGCAACAAAGCTCCCAGGTCTGGTTGAGTACCTTGCATACCTGGAAGAGACACTATATAAAACATACACTAAATAAAACATACTACCAGTGAAACTGACCATTTAGTCATAATTTCAATAAACATAGAAAAAGTAATGTAGGACATAGGACAAATATGTAATCACCAAAGAAAAGTACAAGTTTAAAAAAATAGAATAATAGCAAATTTTAAGTCTTGGTCGCTTAGATCTCTGGAAAATGGCACATGTATATAAGAGATAATTTTCTAAAATAAAAGAGAAAAATATTATAAAACTTAATGGTTACAAATGTTTTATTATCTTTAGACCTGAATCCGAATCCTAGAGTTTCAAATTTGGATTTATAATTTTGCAAATGTAATTCCTTTATGTTTATTACTTATTTTATTATCTTTCTGTATAGGTTGTAGTGAATATCATATAAGAAAAATGTTACTCAACTCTTTGGAAGTAGTATTAGCTTTCCAATTGCGGACTGAAAATCATGCTTCTGTGTACTTCAAGATAAAAATGTTTACAAGTCCAGGTTCATACTGCTTGCCACAAGACAGAGACAAGTTGTTGGGGCAAGGAAGATGAACTTTATTGGAAAGCCAGCAGACAAAAAAGATGGTGGATTAATGTCCTAAAGAACCATCTTTCCTGAGTCAGAATCCAGGCTTCTTTTATATTGAAAAGTGAGGAGGTAAATTTCTGGTTCCAGCCAGACTCTAGAAAGGATGTGTTAATTTTTTCCTTCCTACATCCATTCAGGGGTAGGCCTGATCAGGATGTTTCCTGTGAGCTAAACAAAAGTATTTTAGCTTAACGCTCATTACCTGGGAGGCAGGGTTCCCAGAGATGGGCCATTATGTATGATATAGGCAGCAAACCTTTAGTGATTAACTTGTAATAGAATGCAAATGTTCTTCCCTATTATGGAAAAGCTTTGGATTTTTTTTATTTTCTAAAGTATAATACTAAATAGAATTTTGGAAACAAAAAATAACACATTTCTCTCCTACAAGTTCCCCATTCTTAACCTCTAGACACCAAAATAATGATTCTAATATTTCCCCTTCTCTTCCCTTAACAAGCACAATTAGGCATGGGCAGCAAGGATGAATTTCGTGAATAGTAGCTATAGGCATTTATAGAAAATTTTACAGTAGTCTATAGAAATTTAGCCTGTCAGCAATGTAGATACCACTTTAATCAAATAAGGAATTTTGTTAGACTACAATCTACTATAGTCATAATGATGACAGTAGGTTTCTAATAAATTTAAATTATTTAAACTATTATTTAAATTATATGTCACATATTTTGAAAACTTTTAAGATAAGAAATAAAACATTTTCAGTTGTAAATGCCCTAATTTCCTCCTCAATTAAGGCATGGTATTATCCAATGGTGAAAAAAATTTTAGATAGTTTTCTCTTTCTTCTGTCTATGGAAAAATGATTTTTTCATAATCAATGTAAAATGCATATATGAATATTTATTCAAGAATTAGATATTAATGAAATAACAGATAAATAATTTAAAGCATAAAATATTTTAGTTCAGCAAAATACACAAATTTAGTACTGTACTAAATTAGATAAAAATGAATTTTTTACATATTAGCCATTGATATTTATTTATTTACAATGTGATAGTGATCAAATCAGATGGAAAAAAGTCCTAAGAAACTTCCTGCTTCCATGTCTTGTTAGAAGAAAGGCATGGATGACATAGTTCAATAACTTTCACTATTATTCTAATATCTATCTTCAAAATCACAAGACTTCAATAATTGAAATAAGTCAATAGAAAATTACTGCAAAACGAAATGGAAATTTGGGACCCACTGAATGATTTACTTGAAAAGCTGTTTCAAATACCAAAGACTGTATTTTTGTAATTGTTCCCCATTTGAAATCTATTTCTATCCTGTTACAGAAGAATGACAATAAGGCATATATATATATATATATATATATATATATATATATATATATATATATAAATTTCAGCAAATATATATAAATTTCAGCAAAATTGACAAAACAGGTATTTGGCTATTTTCTCCACTATATTGAAAGCACAGTTTGAACCAGTTTCTCCTCATTCATTAATGAGTCTTTTCTTCCTTATTCTTTCACTGTATAAATAATTATTCACAATATAATCTATTTAAGCAAGGTTTACATGAACATAATTTTAATGTGAAACTCTGTATTATTTATTGAAAATTTCCACTATGAAAAGTCCTTTTACCAAGGCTTGATTTGTGACCCAAGATATGATCTATCCTGGAGAATGTTCCATGAGCACTTGAGAAGAAATGTATTCTGTTGTTTTGGATGGAATGTCTTATAAATATCAATTAAGTCCATCTTGTTTAATGTGTCATTTAAAGTTTCTGTTTCCTTATTTATTTTCAGTTTGGATGATCTTCCCATTGGTGAAAGTAGGGTGTTGAAGTCCCCTACTGTGATTGTGTTACTGTTGATTTCCCCTTTTATGGCTGTTAGCAGTTGCCTTATGTATTGAGATGCTCCTATGTTGGGTGCATATATATTTACAATTGTTATATCTTCTTTTTGGATTGATCCCTTGATCATTCTGTAGTGTCATTCTTTGTCTCTTGCAATAGTCTTTATTTTAAAGTTTGTTTTGTCTGATAAGAGAATTGCTTTTCCAGGTTTCTTTTGATCTCCATTTGAAAGGAATATGTTTTTCCATCCCCTCACTTTCAGTCTGTATGTGTCCCTAGGTCTGAAGTGGGTCTCTTGCAGACAGCATATATACAAGTCTTGTTTTTCTATTCATTCAGTCAGTCTACGTCTTTTGGTTGGAGCATTTAATCCATTTATATTTAAGGTAATTATCAATATGTATGTTTCTATTAACATTTTCTTAATTGTTTTGGAATTATTATTGTAGGTCTTTTCCTTCTCTTGCATTTCCTGACTAGAGAAGTTCTCTTAGTGTTTGTTGTAAAGCTGATTTTGTGGTGCTGAATTCTCTTAGCTTTTGCTTGTCTGTAAAGGTTTTAAGTTCTCCACTGAATCTGAATGAGATCCTTGCTCTTTAGAGTAATCTTGGTTGTAGGTTTTTCCCTTTCATCACTTTAAATATGTCCTGCCACTCCCTTCTGGCTTGCAGTTTCTGCTAAAAATCAGCTGTTAACCTTATGGGTATTCCCTTGTATGTTATTTGTTGCTTTTCACTTGTCACTTTTAATATTTTTTTCTTTGTATTTAATTATTGATAGTTTGATTAATATGTGTCTTGGCATATTTCTCCTTGGATTTATCCTGTATTGGACTCTCTGTGCTTCTAGACTTCATTGACTATTTATTTTCCCGTATTAGGGAAGTTTTTGAATATAATCTCTTCAAATATTTTCTCAGACCCTTTATTTTTCTCTTCTTCTTCTGGGACCCCTATAAGTCGAATGTTGGTGTGTTTAATGTTTTCCCAGAGGTCTATGTGACTGTCCTCAATTCTTGTCATTTTTGTTTTCTTTATTCTGCTCTGAGGTAGTTATTTCCACTATTTTATCTTCCAGATCACTCATCCGTTCTTCTGCCTCAGTTATTCTGCTATTGATTCCTTCTAGAGAAGTTTCAATTTCATTTATTATGTTGTTCATTGTTGTTTGTTTGCTCTTTTGTTCTTCTAGTTCCTTGTTAAACGCTTCTTGTATTTTCTCCATTCTATTTCCAAGATTTTGTATCACATTGACTCTACTCTGAATTCCTTTTCAGGTAGACTTCCTACTTCTTCTTCATTTGTTTGGTCTGGTTTCTTTTTACCTTGCTCCTTCATCTGCTGTACATTTCTCTGTCTTCTCATTTTGCTTAACTTACTGTGTTTTGGGGTCTCATTTTTGCAGGCTGCTGGTTTGTAGTTGCCATTTTTTTCAGTATCTGCTCCCAGTGAGTAAGGTTGGTTCAGTGGGTGATGTAGGCTTCCTGGTGGAGGGGACTGGTGCCTGTGTTCTGGTGAATGAGGCTGGATCTTGTCTTTCTGATGGGCAGGACCATGTCCAGTGGTGTGTTTTGGGGTGTCTGTGAACTTATTATGATTTTTGGCAGCCTGTCTGCTAATGAGTGGGGTTGTGTTCCTGTCTTGCTAGATGTTTGTCATGGGATGTCCAGCACCAGAGCTTGCTGAGCTGGGTTCTAGCATTGAGATGGAGATCCCTGGGAGAGCTTTTGCCGATTGATATTACATAGAGGGAGGTCTCTGGGTGTCCAACGTCTTGAACTCAGTTCTCCCACCTCAGAGACTCAGGCCTGACACCCGGACAGAACACTGAGACCCCATCAGCCACATGGCTGGAGGATGGGAAAAATCAAAGGATTTAGGTTTCTGGCCCTTGGATGGTGGCCCACTTGGTATTGGGGTTCCACAGCTCTGACTCAGTGGTTGGCATAGCTGCCCTGGGATCTTTGGGGTGTTGGTTCTTGGCACCTGTGTGGAGAAGCGCTATACACACGTCCACCTTCCCCTCTTCTCTTGATTTTGTTCTTTATTTTTTCTATTAAAAAAAAAAACTTCTTTGTTTCTCTTTAGTTTTATTTAAAGGTTTAGTTTTATTTATCACTTATATATCATCATTATGATATATAAGTGATAATAAACAAAAGGTGAAACCAACAAAAAAGAAAGGAAAGTGATATTAATACTCATTTGGTATATAAGATATATAAAAGAGTATAAGGAAGAGAAGAATTTTGACAATATTCATTTGGAAAAAGAGTTAAATTAACACAATTAAATTATTACAAAAGTACTGAGTCTAGTGTTTTATTTAACATATTTAATTAAGTGCCTATTACATGCTTGTCATTTGACTATGACCTGGGCAAACAAATATGAACAGACAACTCCAAGCTAGCAGCTTACTATCTAGTAGAAGATGTGACATTTGAAACAAAAGCAAATCCTTTTACAGGGATGGTTAAGTATGGTATACAATTATATAAGTATGTATGACTATCAAAAACTTGCAGTAAATGTTCAGTAGAATATTGAATCTAGGGAATTGATTTGAGAAAATAACTGATTTTTGAAAAGAATTAAAACCACTTAGAAAATTTTCAAAATAGCTTGTTTCATTTTAAAATAGTAAAATTAGATTATTAAAATAGTAATTTAAATTAGAGAAAGTATTTCAAATGTTACATATTAATATCCAATTAATGTTTTATTATTTTATTTCTATATTGTTATGAATTCATAATATCAATAAGATTGGGAATAAGATGTGGTTTAGAGTGGGACAGGGTATTTCTGAATTATCTCTAGTGGAGAACTGATATAAGAATAAAATGACGTGGGTGCAGAGAAAGACAGCCGAGGATTATTCAAAGCAAAGTATTGTTTTCAATAAATTATAAGTTGAATACAAATAATGAAGCTTTGATCTTTTTGAGGATATTTAAATACTACCCTGACTATGAAGATATATGAGAATTCTTATGTCTGAGGAAGGTAGAAAGTGGAGAGGAAGAGCCAGCAGACCATTGAAACAGGAGAGGGTTGGACACATTATTAGTTTACCCAAAAGACCCAGAAATATCACCATCACATTATATTTCTCTAGAAATAGATCATGATAAGAGTCATGTGCTTAATTGCTCCTATGCACCAGCATTATTCTTACAAAGGAAAAGTACTTTTAATGTTCATAACAACTTTACACACTACATATTTTATCTGAGTGGTACAAACACACATGCTTTTAGAGCCATTATTCAAAGGTCTATAGCTTCACTATTTAGCTTTTAAATGTGTTTACTACACCAAATGGGAAAAATTTTAAATATATTTTTGGAAGATTTTACTCCACTGAGCTGTGTCTATGACAACTATACATTTTGAGCAAAACATTGAGGCATAAGATCAGACCAGATTTGAAAGTCTTTGGAAATTCCTTCCCATATCTGTTTTATAGTAGTCTTGCATTTTCAGAGAAATAAATATCACTGCTCTTTGGGTAGAAGAATAGATTCTTATATAAGTGCTGACCTTATCACCTTTATCTACCACAGAGCCTTCTCTGTTGATTAACTTTTCAGGTTTATATATTTAACCACAGAAAACCTTATTTCTACATATTTTTTCAATCTATAAACATGCTTAAGTCTTTGTCCTGCTGAGAGCAAACAAACAAAAATAGAATAATAATATCCTTTAACCTGCTCCCACACCTACTTGTGGCTTTAGTTGTATCTTTCCAATCACAGCTACCTTTGATATGATAGCAGTCTACCTTTCTTTTCTGACTCATCCACCAAAAAATGGCTTTTAGATATGACTTTCTGTCAATGATGATCTGTGTTTCAGTATAACTCTGACATAACCTTTATGTGGCTTTCTACAGTATAACCCTCCATTCTCTCTGAAAGAAACCTCTTGGTATACATAACATCACTTCTTCCTAATTTTCTGAACATTTTCCCAATTCATTTCACAAACCATTTCACTTCTTTTGAATTTGGTCACCTTCCTTTCTCAGATGCTAAACACTCGTCCCTTGAAAGTGACAAACTTTCCAGGGCTTTTACCTGAGCTACAAATGATCATACTAACATAAACTGTCAAAACTAAACTGAAGTGTCTACCTTCCCCCCTTCTTTTCTGTCAAGGAGATCATGCAATGTAACAGAGAAGAGATCAAACTAAATTCAAAACCAATGAATAGAGAAAGTTTTGGGTTTTTTTTTTTTTGTTTGTTTGTTTGTTTATTGCATTACGTGGGCCTCTCACTGTTGTGGCCTCTCCCATTGCAGAGCACAGGCTCTGGATACGCAGGCTCGGCAGCCATGGCTCACGGGCCCAGCCACTCCGTGACCTGTGGGATCTTCCCGGACCAAGGCACGAATCTGTGTTCCCTGCATCAGCAGGTGGACTCTCAACAACTGCACCACCAGGGAAGCCCAATAGAGAAAGTTTTGAGGTAGAATTTCACAAGTTTTTTAGCTGTAATTATTTCATAATAATCTCTATTCTAACTTGAACTTCAAACATAAAAAGTAAAAACAGAAGTTCCATTTTTATCTTTATACCAGATAAATTTCTTCAACTATGTAATGTCACTGCTCACTGCAAAGTAGGTGATAACCAAACCAGAAACAAACAAACAAAAAAACAAAAAAAGCAAAAACATAATTCAGTATTTATATAGTGATACAGACTTAGTTTTTCAAATTTTATCACACTGACAAAGCCAAATGGTACTGACAGTAAAATGTTTGGGAAAGAATTAACCTGTAAGAAAAAACATCAGGGAAGGGTTTACTTTAGGCTTTTCATAAAATTACAGGCCAGCTTGTAAGAGAGCTTTTATATTAAACTATTCAATGCTTCCTCTTTTCCTCCCAATTAGTGTATGTTATTATAAAATAATTAATTTGAGAGTATCTTACCTCATATTGACCAGTTCATCTAATCACAACACTCTTTTCATTAATGTATTTTTGACTGTTACTCAAATAAGGAAATTTCTTCTTCCTCAAATATGCCGTTTATTACTTTATTTGTCAAAATATTCTCTTTTCTTTACCTGCTTCTTTACTTACTATTATCCTTATATCTATACTTAGAATAACCATGGTGGAGCTAATCAAGATGAAATGGTGATGTGTGTCTTTGGAAATATTGCTTAAAAATAATGTATTGTTTGTCTATTTGTTAATTCTTAATTGTTCGTTAATTTTATATAATTTTATTAATAATTTTGGAAAATGTAACACAAAACAAAACAGACAAACAGAAACAACAACCAAAAAAAAAAAAAACACAAAAAAACACTCAAGTCATAGAAGAACCTAGAACTACAAAGAGAGCTTTAATTAAAAAAAATTTTTTTTAATGAAAATATTAACATTTATAAAATGAAAATAAATTATCACAAGGAATTAAATGGGTTTTGGTTGATATTATTTTTGTCTTTTTAATTACAAATTAACAGAGTGCAGAAAACATTATGCTGTCAAGCCAACAGAAAGATGCTAACTTAAGTCTTAAGTATAATGAAAAAACAAACAGAAAAAAAATTTTCCCAAGTTACACAGTAGATAGTCTACCAGGCCAACTCAAGTTCAGTACAACATGGAGTATATTTCTTTTGGCAATATACCCAAGAATGGGGTTGAGATAGGAGAGGAGAAGGGACCAAAAGAACTGACAAAATTTTAACTACAGCAAATAACAAGGAGATTGATATACCATGAAAGCATTCAAGATTGCTGAAGCATGAATGGCATCATATATAAAATTGAGGGTCAGGAAATGAATGGATCATGGGTGACTTTGTAATCTAATAGGATCTCAATGCACTAGTTTTCAACTGTCTTTTACTTGTGGGAATTTAAAAGAAATGTATTTTTACATTAGTTTTAATATGATTATCCTTTGAAAGCAATTTTATTCTCCACAAATACAACTTATGCTAATTTTTGCTGTTACTGGATAGTTATATATTAAAGGACTTTTTAAATATTCTTATTAGGATTCAAATATTAAAAGTCATATATCCCTTAATTAAACATTATTCAGATTATATTAAAATTAGAAAATAAATAAACTGAACAGACAACTAAAAGACATATAATAGAATTTAACCGAAAGCAACTTGTAGTTTTAACAAAACTCTAAATACTCATTTAAACTTACAGCCACATAACTATATTTTGGGTTATATGTGATAGACAATTAAGTGAGTGCTTCTTGAGATAAAATAGAAGAGTGTGTTTTAAATTTTTTTCATGTCTCATGGTGTCTAGTGTTCCCTCAAGAATCCCTATGTTCAGAGATTTGCTAGAATAATTCAAGGGATTCAGAATATAGCTATATGTGTGGCTAAGATTTACTATAGGGATATTTTAAGGACACACATCCAGATCATAAGAGAAAAAGACAAAGGTGAAGTCTGGAGAAATCTATTTGAAGGCTTCCTTATGCTTCATCTCTCCCTCCCATGAGGAGTCACATAGAGTACACTTTTCTTCCAACAACAAAAATACAGCAACATATGTACAATAGCTATACTCATGGAAGACCTTTAGAGATTCAGCTGTCAAGGTTTTGACTGAGGTCTGGTCACATCGGCACCCGCTGTCTAGCAGGTACCAAAATTCCAGATTTCCAGAATAAAGCAGACATTTGGAATAAGCCATATGTTCACCATTAACCATATTGTTTACACAAACAGAATCGGCAGAGTGAGCCACGTTCATCAACATTTTCTAGTTAAATGTTGCCTGGGAACACTCCAAGAGCCAAGTTTCCAAATGCCAGATATAGACCAACTTTGCAAGTAGGCCTTTATAAGGATAACAGTCTCAAGTTTTCTAAATCTTTTTTTCAAACCCACAAATTTTAGATTAAATATATGAGCAGGGGCTTCCCTTGCAGGGGACACGGATTTGTGCCCGGGTCCGGGAAGATCCCACATGCCACAGAGCATCTGGGCCTGTGAGCCATGGCCGCTGATCCTGCACGTCAAGAGCCTGTGCTCCACAACGGGAGAGGCCACAACAGTGAGAGGTCCACGTACCGCAAAAGAAAAAAAAAAAAATTATATATATATATGTAGAGGGACATCTTGATTTTCCAATTCAGATGTTTTCACTCCATTTTAGTTAACTGAACTACCAGAGGCCAGCTGTATTAATTTTATAGGGCTACTGTAAAAATATACCACAAGCTAGGTGGCCTAAAACAACAGAAATTCATTCTTTCACAGTCCTGGAGGGTATATGTCTAAAACTAGGGCCAGGATCTCTCTCAAGGCTCTAAGAAAAAAACTCGCCTAGACCTTTCTCTTAGCTTCTGGTGCTGTAGGCAGAAGACAAGGCATTGACCATCCTTGTCTTGTTGACATATTGCTCCAATCTCTGCCTTTGTCTTCATAGGGTATCCTGCATGTGAGACTGCATCTCAGTGCCTCTTCTCCCCTTACCCGGCATCAGCCATATTGGATGAGGGTCCACCCTATTTTCAAATAAGGTCACATGCGCAGGGACTGAGGGGTTAGAATTTCAACTTATCTTTTTGGCAAACTAAATATTCCAAATATTCTGAAAGGCTGTTTCTCTATAAAACTACTAGGTCTATTTAAAACATACTGTGTAATACATTACTAACCACTGAATAAAGGAAACCAAGAAAAACAAAACAAAATCACACAAAACA
Source organism: Phocoena phocoena (assembly GCF_963924675.1). Lineage (NCBI taxonomy): Eukaryota > Metazoa > Chordata > Mammalia > Artiodactyla > Phocoenidae > Phocoena > Phocoena phocoena. Next base: position 26,507,400 of record NC_089235.1, on the reverse strand, counting down.
GATAAAGAATGAGAGCAAGATAGAGAAAGAGATCACTGAAATCCAAAAAATATACTGAAATAAATGTGAAGAGATTCCCCTGAGGACAGTTGGCGCTATAATTTCATGAGTTTCTTTGAGGAGGTAGCAAGGTGAAGGAAATTATATCACAAAGCCAGAGATCCCTAAAGGAAGACACACACACACACATATACACACACATGATTTGTTCTTATATTTCTTTATACTTGAAATACTTTTCTGTCTAAATCCAGAGATTAGTTCCCTTCACATTATATTATTACTACCTGATAGGTACATAACTCAGAAAGTTGTTAAAATTATTACTAATTATTTTGGTTCCTATGTATCAATAATCAGCATCTGGCTCTCTGTAACATCTTAAAGTTTTTTATAATTACATCAGAAAAAAAAAAAAAGTAGTCCCTAATTTAATTGAGCTTTATCCTAATGGAAAATTTGAACAGGAGGAAAAGGAAGAGGAGGAAGAAAAGGAGGAGACAGGAAGAAAAATGGGAGGAGAAGGAGGTCCTGCAACAGGACAAGGAGGAAGAGAGAGATAGGATGAGGTGGAGGAGTGGGAGGAGAAAATAAATATGTTTCTCTGATAGAGACTACGTTGAGATGGGGAAGGGCTGGCGCACTCTTGATAGCTGTTGCTGTGTAATTGCCCAATTTTCAAGCTAGAGTGAAAGTCTCCCTCTAGCAAAAAATATACCAACAAAGCCTATCACTGTGCCTGGTATGGAATAGGCACTCCATAAATACGTGGATGGAAAATAATGGACTGTAAACATAGATAATTGCCTTAAAAACTCATGAGGGAAAAGTGGATAATATTTATTAAAATGCTTTTTAAAAGTTTAAATTTGAAACAATGGAACACTTTATTATCAAATGTTGCAAATTAGGAATATATAGCAATGTTTATTTGTTTTTTAATATAAATTATTTAATCACATTATGAGGAAATTTAAAGTATAGGAAAATCTATTTTAAACAAACAATTATTCGAAAAGTTGAGAAGAATTTACAAATGAAAGTTATAAATGGACCAGATTCCATGTGACCCATGAAAAATTAGGCTATTAAAAATTATATTGTATTTTTTACTTTGTTTGGCTCAGAGGTATTTCTGTGGCTTCAGAATCTGAAAAAATGATTTTCCTTTAGTTACCAGATATCTTTTAGTATCTCTTCTACCAAATTCCATTTTATCTCTCCTTTCTTTACTCTTTATCACAATAGTATCATTTCTCAGTCATGGCTAGGTATATTTTTCAAACTCACTGGTGACTGAGCCACTGTTCTCCCTTTCCACCTACATGTCAACAGTTGAAAAATGGCAGTAGGTTTCCTCCTTAATTTTCCAGTGCTTCTTTCCATACTCTCAAATCATATTATAAGGGAGCAGCAGACAGGATTCAGGCTGCACTGAGGAGGTAAATTATTAGCTGAAATCCCTTTCTCTACTACAGAAGTCTCCAGCAGCATTATAAGAAATAGTTATTTGTTTCTCTTGCTTGGTAGTTTACAGTGATCCTTTTGTGTATTTGGAAGAAAATTTGTGATTATATAAAAATATAAGGGCTTCCCTGGTGGCACAGTGGTTGAGAGTCCGCCTGCCGATGCAGGGGACACGGGTTCGTGCCCCGGTCCGGGAAGATCCCACATGCCGCGGAGCGGCTGGGCCCGTGAGCCATGGCCGCTGAGCCTGTGCGTCCGGAGCCTGTGCTCCGCAATGGGAGAGGCCACAACAGTGAGAGGCCCGCGTAACGCTAAAAAAAAAAAAAAAAAAAAAAAAAAAAAAAAATAAACTTTGACAGCATTTTAAATATTTCAAATTATTTCACTAAAGGAGTTGGGTCTTTAAGTGATATTCCAAAATCTTAGTTATTCAATTTCTCAGTCTAGAACTTCAAAATCACCAGGTTGTTTTAAAAATGCATGCTTGGAGCAACAAGGAAATCTGAGTAAGTATGTAAGATGTGTATTCATTTGTATATTTTTTTATTCTATATTCCTGGAAGTGTAATTCTTCAGATTTATCTTGAATTTAATGTGATTCAAAATTATACAAAGAGGCATCTACTCAAAATGTACAATATTGCTTTTTGGAAAAAAAAAATAACCTTATAATATGACATATTTTACTGTCATAATTTTTAAAAAATATAGATGGTTTTACTTTTTAAATAATACCTATATATATTTAATTTTATTCACTGAAGAAAATATAAACTATGAGAAGTTATAGCTTTTATAGAGTATGTAATTATTAAAAGCATATTTTCAGTTTTTTTTGTAATATAAATATAGCTTGTCAGAGTGTACTGTAAAATCTCAAATATACTAATTAGAACTTCATTCACAACTTAGCTTTAAAGTGAGAGGAGGATCCAAGGAAATGAAAGCTACAGTATCTTGCATAACAAGTTATTTATATGAATTAAGGGACATGTAAAAGAAGAGTAAAAATGAAACTGGCAAAGTGCTAATATTTTCTTCCCATAGTAGGAGGAAGTTTTGATTATAGCACCATCAATTTTTTTTATTTTAATAACAATTTATATTGCCCATCTCAGTTTTTTCACAGATAATTCTTGGCAACGGTCATGCAGCTTGGTGGAAAGCTTTATTTCTGGCTTGAAGTGTTTTATTTTTTTCCCACAGTCTCTTGAAGAAGAGTTTAAAATCTGAAGGCTTTCCCCAATTTTAAACTCATTGTTTTCTGCCAAAGGAAAAACTTTCTATCTCCCATCTCCAGATGTATATTTATTACCATGGACTGAAGGTAGTAAATTTAAACATTTGGATATCTACAATTTTGTTAAAGAAAAAAATTATAATAAATTAGAAATTACATTAGAACAAATATTTTATGTCAATATAGGCTTCACTTTGACTTAAATCCATATATCAGAATTTTCTCCCTTCTGTAATTCATGTACAGAAAAGCTGTATTAAAAATTGAGCCAAATTTTTCATACTAAAGAACTGTTATTATTATATTTACTTCTTCCTCCTGCTCTTTTGATTAAAATTTGTCCATGTTTTTGTTTTCACTTTTCTTTCTTGTACATGCATGTAGTAATGAAAGTAAATATCGGAAAACATTGGTAGTTAAGTTTTTTAAAAAACAGAAAAAATCTTAGCAAGAATCCTATTACAGTGACAAATATTTGATTTAAAAACATAAACAGCTATCTTTTTATTAATAAAAATATTTTGATAAAGCACTTGCTTGGTGCTAGAGAAAATGTAGGATCAATACCTGAAATATATTTAAGAAAAAAATAAGGTGGGGAATTGAAGTGGGCAGTTTGATAGAAAAATAATAAAACTGTTATTGTGGGGAATAAAATTTTCCACAGAAATCATTTTTAATGTATTAATTACAATGCTCCATCTGTGCTTGACATGAGCCTAAGTTCATAACCACTGAGTTCCTCGTTAACATGCATGACAAAACTTCCCTAGCTAGAAAAGAAGTAACAACACTTGAATTTTACACTCAGGAATTCTGCAAGAGCATTTACTTCTGTAGGATACAACTTCGGTTGTGGGTAGGCTTATCACGTCAGCATTTCATTTATAACAATATACTTTCCATATTAATAAATTACAATAACAGCATCATTTCTTACATAAATTATTAGAAATTCCTGGTATTTTGTCAAAGTGGTCTTGATTTGAGTTCCCCTAAAAGCAAAGCCTGAGGCAAGTTCCAGGTGTTGGTAATTTATCAGGGAGCAAATCCCAGGAGTCACAAGTGAGGAAGTAGAGAAGAAGAGACAAGGCAGGGAGAAAGACCAACAAAGGGCACATTGATGAGTGGGTTGTCACTGTGGAAAACTGAGGTTCAACCCTAAGGGGGATCTGAGGTAGAATGTGTATCTTCATATTATGGACTCAGAAAATGGTTTATTTTTTCTCTAGTTCTGGAGCCTGGTGGTTCCTAACCTTAGGCTGAGCAAGTTTCTATGGTAATAGAGAAATGTTATGTTGAATTATATTTTGGATAAGCTTCTACTATTAAAAGTGATTATGTTTGTGTATATATATAATATATATATATATATATATATAATGTTTTAATTTTATACATATTCATAATACAGATGTGAGTTTTTCAGCCAAAATACCTAATTTAATAATTGACAAATTATAAAAATATGATGACAAAACTTCTTAAAACTAGAGAATGTCCCCTGTGTTCTATTTTGAAAAATCTATAACTAAAAGTTATACTAGGGACACCCACATACCCTGTACCTTGATTCACCAATGGTTAACCGTCTGTCTCATTTGTTTTATCTCTTATCATAATATCATTATTGCAATGCAGAGATTTAACAATAATATGACAATATAATGTATTTTAAAATCCATAATTTTAATTTACACATATATTCCAAAAGGTGTTCTTAGGCATATTTTTATCTTAAAACTTAATCAAATATGAACAGTGACATTTGGTTGCCATGTATCTTTAATCTCCTTTAGTGTGGAAGAATCCCCAAGTTTTTTTTTTTTTTTTTTTCAGTACGCGGGCCTCTCACTGTTGTGGCCTCTCCCGTTGTGGAGCACAGGCTCTGGACGCGCAGGCTCAGCGGCCATGGCTCACGGGCCCAGCCACTCCACGGCATGTGGAATCTTCCCGGACCGGGGCACAAACCCGTGTCCCCTGCATCGGCAGGCGGACTCTCAACCACTGCACCACCAGGGAAGCCCCCAAGTTTTTTTTTTTTTTTTTTTTATATCATATCAATATTTTTGAAAGGCCCAAATCAGTTGTTTTGTAGAATGTGTCAAATCTGTATCCCCTGATTGTTATCTTACAATATGATTCAGGGTAGAAATTTTGGGAAATAATATAACCGGAGAGATTTGTGTACTCTCTATTGCATCTCATCAGAGGGTTCATAATGGTAGTTTGTTCCATTATTAGTGATCCTAAGTTTGGATAAGGGTGCATCTGTAACACCTCTCCACTAGAAATATATCTTTTATCCTTTTGTAATTAAGAGATGAGAAATCTTGTGATTTTTCTTTGTGTTTATGAGCATGTGAATATCCTTTTCCCTAATAAACTTTCATTCAATGATTTTATCATCCATTAGTTTTCCTTGCTGGAAACTGTTACCACTTTTGGGTTGCAAAATTGTGACTTTCTAGTTTTGTCATTGCTTTTAGATTTATTATGCAAACTTTATTTATTTATTTTTTTAAGTTAAATCATTTTATTAGGCTTCTAATACACAGCAATTTTCTTGCTTTAGCCCTCCTCATACCCAGTTTCTTGCTCCCAAGGCAATCCAACTCTTTTGGTCCTGATGCTTTCCTAGTTACTTTTTTTATAGCTTCTTCTTTTTTTTTCTATGTATTTCTTTTTCTTTTTTTTTTTTTTTTTGACATCTTTATTGGAGTATAATTGCTTTACAATGGTGTGTTAGTTTCTGCTTTATAACAAAGTGAATCAGCTATACATATACATATATCCCCATATCTCTTCCCTCTTGCATATCCCTCCCTCCCACCCTCCCTATCCCACCCCTCTAGGTGATCACAAAGCACTGAGCTGATCTCCCTGTACTATGCGGCTGCTTCCCACTAGCTACCTATTTTACATTTTATAGTGTATATATGTCCATGCCACTCTCTCACTTTGTCCCAGTTTACCCTTCCCCCTCTCCATATCCTCAAGTCCATTCTCTAGTAGGTCTTATTATGCAAAATTTCTTAAGTAAAGAAGTGCCTCTCCCCTACTTTTTGAGTATCATTGAGAATTCATGAGTTCTTTTGTATCCTGCTAAAAACTCTGTAAGATCCACAGTTTCATAGATATTGGCAAAAATCAGGAAAATCCTAGTTCAAAGACAAAAAAACATAGCACATTTGATAGCACGAGCCTCACAGCTGAGGAATCTTAAGCTTAGAAAACCTCAAACCTTATAAGGGGGCTGCTGGTAAATCTGTATAACTTTCTCCTAGAGTGAGATTATATCTTTTTATTTTGGTCAGGAAACAAATGTTTCTTCTGCCTCAGAGGGAAGAAGTGTCTTTATTAAAGCAGTTTGCTATACAAATATTCTTAAAAAGATAGTCCTGAACAAAAGCTGTCATTGCCTTTATTCAAAGGTCTGCAAAAATGTAAGTAACTCATGGAAAATTCTCTTGCAACAATACAGTGTTGTATAATCCATTCCTAATATTCATTGTGGTACTTTATTTTTCCAAAATTGTTCACTGGGAATATATTCAAGTTGGTGCTTTATCTTTCAAAATCTCCCTCCCTCTCTCCCTCCCTCCCTCCATTCCTTCCTCCCTCCCTTTTTTACTTTCTTCTTTTCTTCAATTCCACCCCCTCCCCACTTCTCTTTCTGTCTTTGTCTCCATCTGTCTCTGTCTCTCTCTTTCTATCTTTCTCTCCAACACTTTCTTGTTTTCTGGCACATTAAGGTATTATACTTTATGCTTTCTCTTCTCCAGACCTAGAGTTGGTTATTTCTCTAAAAACGACTTGATTCCTTTTAGTAGAAATGGTATTCCAAACCAAAACTTGCAAATATTTTATAAACACTGTTGGGCATCCAAACATAATTCAAATCAATTAAAATATTGCCTGGGAAAGATTGTCACTAAGGAATAACTAAGAATGTTAATCACTTTTTTTGTGGATGTTTGAATTTAGCATACAGTAGTTTAGGAGTGCTGATATATATATATATATATATATATATATATATATATATATATATATATATATGCTCTTATAACATGGTAGGCATTGGGTTAGTGCATGTTAACTGAATGAAACTGTAAGTTGCACAAGATTTGAACAAAAATTTAGAGACTACTTACCTATAGTTCTCTTGGCAGAGAATTTTTAGTATATCTACTTTAATTAAAAGAAAATATTCTATTATATATTGCAAATATTTCTAGTAACAAAACTTAGTTTGCCTTTGAGTATTGTTGTAAATATATTTTGGATGTGATTTTAAGCTATGGAAATATTTGAATGGCTATATCTAGATAATTGATCAGTATTCAATGATTTGGAAATTCAGAGGAAGATTTTATTATTTAAAGTTTTTTGGGGGTCTAGGTAAGATGAGAGTGAGCATGCAAGTTTTATATTGACAAAGTTAAGGAATCGCTGGATAGAATGGAAGGATACAAATTAATTTGAACTCACCAATACCTATCAATATTTTTGACAACTTTGGCTAGAGTTGAAAGATATTTATTGGGAACTTGAGGGCGTAGATTTATAAAGGGAAGGTATATTATGTATTTTTTTAATAGAGAAGATGTGACTATTTGTAAATAGATATGAAAGGATCAATCATAGTGATGAGAATGAAGACAGGAGAAAATAAGTTTATAATCAAGGAAGGAATATAGTCCCAGGATCTCAAGATTAGATCAATGTTAAGAGTAGAGAAATGAAGATTATACAATATGTCAAAGTGCATACTGGCAAGACACTGTGGGATGAAATGAGATGGTAAGGCAAGAAGGAAACACTAGCTGGAACAAAACCCACCGATAGTGAGAAGGCAGGCAAGAAAGTTACAGATTCATCTACATGTATTTGGAAGAAGCCAAGTTTGGAAGCCAGAATGTGGTAACAAAACAACATGTAAACAAAGAGCAAGTTTAGGACAGCCATAGGCTTTTCATGGACCTAACATGGATAATCAACCTGTCCTCAATGCTGATTAACCAGATCATTGGAATTCAGTAGGCAGCAGAATCCTGGAAAATGTTGTCAACAAGGCTTCAAGTTTTGAGAAACATTGTTCACTATTTTAACTTTTGATATTTATTTGCTAGAGGACAGAAAATGAGAAGATAAACAAAGAACAAGGTAGGTTGTTGGACAACAGAAAGAAGGAATTCTAGAATTAAAAAAATAAATAAATAAAGCAGTGAGTAATCCAAGAGGTATTGGTGTACCAGAGAGTTTATAAATTCAAATGAGAATCAGGTATCAATACAGTAATCCCATTTCAAGAACTGAAGAATGAGGTAGATCAAATTGTCAACAAAGTATGACCTTTGGGCTTATTCTAGCTTGTAGCCTGTTTTTATATGTATCGTAGCTGAGAGTGACTTTTAGAATCTTAAAGAATCATAACCACACACATGTACACATACAAAACACTATCCAAAAGAGGATTTATTTGCCCATATTGTAGCGTACACATTACTAACAACAAACACTTAGGTTCTGTCTACTTTGTGCTATAAACAGTAGCTCCTAGAAACCCCAAAATTTACACTATAGGAGGAGTCAAAGGGGTGAAGTTTCAAAGTGTCATCTCTACAGATAATATATTCAATGATCTATTGCTTTCCCTTGGCTCTCCTGCTTCAGCCCTATTATAGACCTGCCAGACACCAATTTATTCCTTAAACAAATCCACAAAGAAGGGCCTGTACTTCACTAACATGTTCTTGCCAAAGCTGTTTTAACAGAAAAAGATTTTGCTTATCATTGGCTGATTTTTACCTCAGAAACATTGGGTCAGTCATTCATTCTATCAGCTATCCAGCCAATATTTTAAAACGTTTATCAGACACCCGGCACTGTTCTAGAAGATGAGAGTGAAATGTTGACTAAGATAGAGTCCCTGCTCTCACTTTGCTTCCAATCTATGGATGTAGAAAAAAAAGGAAAGGAAGAAGGGACGGATGGAGGGAGGAAGGGAGGGTAGGAAAGATAAATTCTATGAAGAAGATAAAGCCAAGCAATGAAAGATAATGGAGAACTATTTTAGCTAAAAATGGTAAGGGAATTTTTCTCTGAACTGAGACTTGAATAAATGGAAACAGCCATGGGGAAAGCATTATAAAGAGAAAGGATATTGAATGCAAAGACCCAGAGAAAGAAACAAGCTGGAGGTATTTTAAAGGACAGAAAGGAGTTGAGGATGGGGCAGAATCTTGACATAGGAATGGCCAAGAAAAAGAGGACAGGGAATAGGCAGAACCCCAGAGACTTCCTCATTACTGCCTCAAATGTTTTAATCTGTGACAAAAGCAATAACCAGTGAAGCAGAAATTCAAACATTTTTGTAATCAACTTTGACAAACACTAAAAATAATATCAATTATACAAAAGGTTGGTATGAAATAGTTTCAACACAACTATGTTCAGCAAACTCTTCTTTTTCCTTTTTTAAAGGCAGCAGCAAATATACCACCTTTTCTGGAGAACATTTCCAAAGAACTATCACATTGAAGCTTATTATTAAGTATCTCAGAAATTTATCTGCCATATTCTCCTAAAATTTCTGAGGAAAAAATGATCACTTCAGACTAGGGTCATCTGAATTAGATTACCTGAATAAAAATGGCATTGAGGAGTCTTGAAGAAGGGTTGAAATTGGAACAGTAGAGGATGTGGGTGGTGACAGCGAAAGTCTGGTGAGATGTTTCCCCCTAAAGCAGGTGTACCCAACTCCCAGGCTGCAGACCCAGTAATGGTCCACGGCTTGTTAGGAACCAGGCTGCATGGCAGGAGGTGAGCGATGGGCCAGTGAGCAAAGCTTCACCTGCCGCTCCCCATTGTTTGCATTACCACCTGAACCATCCCCCACCCCCATCTGTGGAAAAATTGTCTTCCTCCAAACCGGTCCCTGGTGCCAAAAATGTTGGGGACTGCTGCCCTAAAGAATGAAACAGAATAGTTTACCTGAGCTACAGTGTTTATGTGGAAAAATGGAATATATGTCTGGATCTTTCCAGATACAATCCTTGGAGCAGATGACTGTGAGCCTGTTCAAAAGTGCCTTCCAATTTATAGAGCAGAATTTTTAGGAGAAAGGGAGATTTTAATACTCACACAGCCACAATATACTAAATAAACCAAGCACTTATTAACAGGCACATATAAAGAAAGGTACTGTTGGAGATCTACAAACAAAAGGGGAAGTGACATAAACCATCCCACCTATTCATCCCCAACCCCAGAAGTCAGGGCATTCTTTCTACCTGGATGATTGCGATTGATGTCCTATATGGTGTTGCTGACTGCTGTGTATCATTGCAAATGATTTCAACTTTATTTCTCAGGGAGAGCTTAAAGAGTACTTCTGAGTCTCTCAGTGCATTGCAAAAATAGGATGAACGTGATATTCCTACTGAAGCACTGTATATGGTCCCTCCCGAGTCAGGCTCCCATTCATCAGAACAATGCCTCAGTTCTACTGGCTCTTTTTCTCTAAGTTGTTCCAACAGAAGCAAAAGGCATAGCATTTACTGTTTTATTTATTTTAAGGAGCAAACTACTGTATTATAATATTGGCACTAATACTATATTTTACTTATGAAAACAAAGTGTGCAAATGTTTTGTTTTAAAGAATTTTATACCCAGAAATTCCCATAATAGTTAAATCTGATTGACTAAACATTATCAAGTTAAGATACATTCAGTGCATCTATGTTAATATATTCATTGTAACTCTCAGTTGATGCCACCCAGATTTCCACAAAACTCCATACACAAGCTGACACTGACTCTCTTTTTCTTATCTTCTTAAGAGAGCTATTAATGACAATGACAAGTTTACTAAACATTTTTATAAGTAAGTATACACCAAGTTAAATTATATCAGAGTCAATATTTTTATAAAATACATTTTTAAAATTCAAATAGAGCAAACAAATATTTCCAAAGGACAGAACATAAAAATGAGAGAACCAAACATCCTAAGGATGAATAATAGGAAACCCCAGTATATAGGAGATAGAAGTAGGAGCACATGATGAGAAAAACTGACTTACAGATCATAAAGTTAAAAAGAAAAAAAAATAAAACAAATATTATGGGTATCCTTGGGGAAAGGACATTTGAGGTAAAGATCCGTCATAATGGCCATACTCACAGAATGAAGACTGAGAAAGACTTTTCATATCTATTTAATAATTTATTGAAGGGGCTTTCCTGGTGGCACAGTGGTTAGGAGTCTGCCTGCCAATGCAGGGGATGTGGGTTCGAGCCTTGGTCCAGGAGGATTCCACATGCCGTGAAGCAACTAAGCCCATGTGCCACAACTACTGAGCCCTCGTGCCTCAACTACTGAAGTCCTCAAGCCTAGAGCCCGTGTTCTGCAACAAGAGAAGCCACTGCAATGAGAAGCCCATGCACCGCAATGGAGAGTGGCCCCTGCTCACCTCAACCAGAGAAAAGCCCGTGCACAGCAAAGAAGACCCAGCGCAGCCAAAAATAAATTAAATAAGTAAACTTATTAAAAAATAATAATTTATTGAGGAGACATTCACATAGCATGAAATTAACCGTTTTAAAGTGAACAGTTTGGTGGAATTATCTTTAGTTTTGCATCATAGAATCTGAGAATTAGAAAGGATTTTATATATTAGCTCCCCTAGCAACAGAAACCGAACAGAAACTCTTTTCATAACATAGTTGATATACTCCCATTAAACTTCTACGTGGACTTATCCTGGGGGTCCTAGTGTTTATTTTTCTAAACACGGATGATTCCCTAGAGGTTAATCTTGCTAGATTCTCTTTAGTAAGCAAGGTCCCCTTGATAAGACACGGCCTGGCAAGCACACATGCCATCTTGAAAAATGGTCCACATTAGAAAATCTACCCACTACAGAAGGGTTTACATCAAATTAAGCATCAAATCTGATGTCAATACCCATTATGTTATTTGTTTTCTGTCAAGTGCCCAGCTTTTCTATTACTATCTACCTCTTAATCTAGGTTTGCCATATATAATACAGGACACTAAGTTAAATCTGAATTTCAAATTTTACAAAAACCTACTCTTTAAATATGTCCCAAATAGTGCATGTGATATACTTACACTAAATAACCGATTCGTTGTTTGAACTTCAAATTTATTTGGATATCATGTATTTTTATGTGCTAAATCCAGCAACTTTAATTAAAACTAAACTTAAAACTAGACTTATCTTTTTCTTTTCACAATTTTCTTCCTAGAAGAAATTCTTCATTGACTGCCCTTTCCCAGTTACCTCTTTAGGAAAGATGATGGAGGCTTCTAATAGGGCATATTATTTTTCTAATAGTGTTTCTACCTCAACACATAAATTAAGAGCACCTTCCCTTTCTGAGTACTAGGAAGAATAGCCTTTCCATAACCCCAAGAACACTTCTGATTTCCGAGTTTGAAAGGAAGAACTAAGCATTTTTCAGTTGAGCTCTTTCTAGAAATAGAATTTTTTTCCAGAGGTAATTGTCAATAAGACATACAGATTTTTATGTGCAAAATGACACAAAATTGTGCTGTCTATGCTTAGAAAGTCTGTGTTTTTTCCTGTGACCAAGTAGTTAAGTTTAATGCAATGACAGTATTAAGGAATCCAAGTGTGACCTCTTATCCATGTTTCATTTTCCAAACAGTTTATTTGCAAACTTGACATTTCAATACTTGACATTTAAATATGCTTATAATGTTTTATTTCTCTATTAGTTTTAAAGCCAGAGAAGAGAAAGAAAGTTGTGAATAATTATTATTGCTAAAAGCCAAACAGCATATTGACACCTCCCTCTCTCCCATTTGTCTCAAGTTCCATTAATACTAATTTATGCTGATGCAATCTAGAGGTTCTGAACCTAGGGTTTATTGGTGAATTTCATAAGGTCTTGGTCCCCTTGACAGTATGTAAAATTTATCTCTACTTCTATGAGTATGTTCCTGGATAAGAGTTTATAGTGTCATCAAATTTTCAAAGTATTGAGAAATCCACAAATTTTTCTGAACCACTGATGACTATTTACTTCTCTGCCCTTCTTTACTCAGTTCTCTCCAGAGATAGTGAAACACTTCCTGGCATATCCTTCAGTTTATCTCCCACATCCATTAAACAATAGTTTTAAAAAGTATGGTTGTTTATTGCCATGTCCAAAGATATACTACAAATCACTGAAGATATAGCTCAAACCTTTCACATAGTGAGAGATCTGTATGATTTTGATATTATATTTGTCTTTTCTCTTGTTTTGAAAGTCTTCCCATTTAGTTTAATACTTATGTCATACTGGACTAGATTAAAACTTACGCATTGAGTGCTATGAAATAAAATATATGCTATTCTTGAATTCTCAATGTCACTCATCTAGAAAAAGATTCCTGACAGTAGGTCCAAAATTAGGTGTGGTTCACCAGGATCATAATACAATATCAAAATTAGTATTAGGCACTTTCATTATTTATCTTATACCCAACAATGTAATTCTTCTTTAAGAAGCACTTTAATAACATGTTCTCACTATAAATGTATAAGAATGCTTATATTATCATTATTTATAATAGCCCAAATCTGCAAATAACCCAACTGTCCATCAACATTAGAATGGATAAATAAACTAGTATGTGCCCCCAATGGAATACTATACAGCAATGAGAGCCAACAGTCCACGACATGCAACAACATGGATAAATTCTAAAGCAAAAGAATCCAAATCCAAAAGGGTATATGCTTTATGATTTCACTTATGTGAATTCCAATAACAGGCAAAACTAATCTATAGTGTTAGTCACTAGGAGAGTTTTTCATCTGGAGATCTTTGGGTTTGCTCAGAAATACATTCTAGTCAAACTCTAAGTGGTAAATATTTAAAGTCCAAGGGTGTCTTCATCTACAGTTCCTACTCTTTCTCACCTTTGAGCTTTCCCATTTGCTGCAACTCAAAGTGGAATGATTCACCTCTGTTTACATAGCTAATTTTACATGTCCCTATGCTTTTTCCAAGCAGTTTTTCTTGTTTCTTTTAGTCTAAACTTGATGTCCTTCTTCAGTCTTCTAAAACAGCAACCCCCAACCTTTTTAGCACCAGAGACCAGTTTCCTGGAAGACAATTTTTTCACAGACGGGGTGGGGCATGATGGTTCAGGCAGTAATGAGAGCGATGCAGAGCAATGGGAAGTGGAAGATAAAGCTTTGCTCGCTCGCCAGCTGCTCACCTCCTGCTGTGCAGCCCAGTTCCTAACGGGCTGAAGACTGGTACCAATCCACGGCCCAGGGGTTGGGGAACCTTTTCTAAAGAGTCCCTTGCTTTCCTCCTTTATACCATTTATCTCAGTGTATTGTAATTGTTCATTTTTAGATTCATGACTTTTACCCAAATCTGTGGTTTCTAGACCTGTTTTTCTCATGCTTGACGTGTTCAAACATGAGATGAAAGATCAAATATGTACATGCATATGCCTATGTATATAAATACAGATATGTATATGTAAGAAATAGAATAAGCCCTATATTAGGTGATAGAGTTGAGGTGACTCTAAATTGAAAGAAGGCAACCACAATATCCTTAAAATTAATTCCTGTTTTTATCTTTTCATAGCATCCAATATTTTCACAAATTATTTAAAAAATATTTTTGCTGAGAATATATAGGTCCCTTCCTATTCAACCTTTTTCATAATTTTGCATTATTAGGAAACTTTAAATTTCTGTTTCAAGTTTCTTTAGGTTTTAATAATGAATTTATAGTTAATGAATCCTGTATGACAGGATTTTATTATAGGTCCTGTTATTTGCATTTATAATAATTATCTTATGGTAATTGAAAATCAAGGGTTTATGTTAAATATTTTCACATTATTCCTACAGCATATATTCTTTGTACAGAAAAACTGAATTATAAGTATACCAATGATTATCATTTTCTAGATTGCTTTTACTTTTAGTAATGCAAAATTACTCAGCTTTCTTGGAGCATTCAGTCATTAAAAATCATCCTTTTAACCTTCTATTTGAAGCAAGACAGCTATTATCTCTATTTTCAAAAAGCAAAACCCAGAAAAATCTGCTTTGTCTCACTTTGTTACTCACTGCTACTCATTTAGACTAAAAATGATTTGACCTTGTGTTTCATTTGAGAAAATCACATTTCTAGAGTGTAATTAAATCAAACATGAGATGAAAGAAACACACTTCTGTTGGGAAAATACCTAAAAATCAAGTTTGCTCCTTCAAAATATTTTTTCTTGTTATTTTTTAATGGTGCAGTGCTCCCTGCAAGTGCTTATATTTGACCTCATAAGAATTATCTCCATGTTAATGATAGATGAATTTGTAAAGGCCTCTTTTCAATATCCTCCAATGTTACACTAAGGGCAGTCATTCCTTAAAGGCTGAGATTCCTGGTCAAGCCGCAAGGCCATTTTTATTTATTTATTTATTTTTTCCAGTTCTGAGTATATACTTACAAATTTTAAAACATAGACTCAAACAGTTATACACCAATATTCATAGCAGCACTATCCACAATAGTCAATAAGGTGAACACAACACAAGTATCCATTGACAGATGGATGGACAGATATATACAATAGAATAGTACTCAGCCCTAAAAAGGAAGGAAATTCTGACACATGCTATAAAATGGAAGAATCCTGAAGACATTAAGCTAAATGAAATAAGCCAGTCACAAAAGGATAAATACCATATGATTTCACTCATATAAGGTTCTTAGAGTAGTTAAATTCACTGAAACAGTAAATGGAATAATGATTACTAGGGGCTGGAGGGAGGAGAGAAGGCAGAGTTATTATTTAACAGGTACAGAGTTTTTGTTTTTTTTTTAACATCTTTATTGGAGTATAATTGCTTTACAATGGTATGTTAGTTTCAGCTTCACAACAAAATGAATCAGTTATATATATACTATGTTCCAATATCTCTTCCCTCTTGCATCTCTCTCCCTCCCACCCTCCCTATCCCACCTCTCCAGGCGGTCACAAAGCACCGAGCTGATCTCCCTGTGATATGTGGCTGCTTCTCACTAGCTATCTACCTTACGTTTGGTAGTGTATATATGTCCATGCCTCTCTCGCTCTTTGTCACAATTTACCCTCCCACCTCCCCATATCTTCAAGTCCATTCTCCAGTAAGTCTGTGTCTTTATTCCTGTTTTACCCTCAGGTTGTTCACGACATTTTTTCCCCTTAAATTCCATATATATGTGTTAGCATACGGTATTTGTTTTTCTCTTTCTGACTTACTTCACTCTGTATGACAGACTCTAGGTCTATCCACCTCATTACAAACAGCTCAATTTCATTTCTTTTTATGGCTGAGTAATATTCCATTGTATATATGTGCCACATCTTCTTACCCATTCATCCGATGATGGACACGTAGGTTGTTGCCATCTCCGGGCTACTGTAAATAGAGCTGCAATGAACATTTTGGCACATGATTCTTTTTGAACTATGGTTTTCTCAGGGTATATGCCCAGTAGTGGGATTGCTAGGTCATATAGTAGTTCTATTTGTAGTTTTTTAAGGAACCTCCATACTGTTCTCCACAGTGGCTGTATCAATTTACATTCCCACCAATAGTGCAAGAGGGTTCCCTTTTCTCCACACCCTCTCCAGCATTTATTGTTTCTAGATTTTTTGATGATGGCCATTCTGACTGATGTGAGATGATGTCTCATTGTAGTTTTGATTTGCAATTCTCTAATGATTAGTGATGTTGAGCATTATTTCATGTGTTTGTTGGCAGTCTGTATACCTTCTTTGGAGATATGTCTATTTAGATCTTCTGCCCATTTTTGGATTGGGTTGTTTGTTTTTTGTTATTAAGCTGCATGAGCTGCTTATAAATTTTGGAGATTAATCCTTTGTCTGTTGCTTCATTTGCAAATATTTTCTCCCATACTGAGGTTGTTTTTTGGTCTTGTTTATGGTTTTCTTTGCTGTGCAAAAGATTTTAAATTTCATTAGGTCCCATTTGTTTATTTTTGTTTCCATTTCTCTAAGAGGGGGGTCAAAAAGGACATTGCTGTGATTTATGTCAGAGTGTCCTATGTTTTCCTATAAGAATTTGATACTTTCTGGCCATACATTTAGGTCTTTAACCCATTTTGAGCTTATTTTTGTGTATGGTGTTAGGGAGTGATCAAATCACATAGTTTTACATGTAGCTGGCCAGTTTCCCCACCACCACTTATTGAAGAGGCTGTCCTTTCTCCAATGTACATTCCTACCTCCTTTATCAAAGACAAGGTGACCATATGTGCATGGGTATATCTCTGGGCTTTCTATCCTGTTCCATTGATCTATATTTCTGTTTTTGTGCCAGTACCATACTGTCTTGATCACTGTAGCTTTGTAGTATAGTCTGAAGTCAGGCAGCCTGATTCCCCCAGCTCCGTTTTTCGTTCTCAAGATTGCTTTAGCTATTCGGGGTCTTTTGTGTTTCCATACAAATTGTGATTTTTTTTTTTGCTCTACTTCTGTGAAAAATGCCAGTGGTAGTTTGATAGGGATTGCATTGAATCTGTGGATTGCTTTGGGTAGTAGATTCATTTTCACAATGTTGATTCTTCCAATCCAAGAACATGGTATATCTCTCCATCTATTTGTATCATCTTTAATTTCTTTCATCAGTGTCTTATAATTATCTGCACACAGGTCTTTTGTCTCTTTAGGTAGGTTTATTCCTAGATATTTTATTCTTTTTGTTGCAGTGGTAAATGGGAGTGTTTTCTTTATTTCACTTTCAGATTTTTCATCCTTATTGTATAGGAATGCCAGAGATTTCTGTACATTAATTTTGTATCCTGCTACTTTACCAAATTCATTGATTAACTCTAGTAGTTTTCTGGTAGCATCTTTAGGACTCTCTATGTATAGTATCATGTCATCTGCAAATAGTGACAGCTTTACTTCTTCTTTTCCGATTTGGATTCCTTTTATTTTCTTTTCTTCTCTGATTGCTGTGGCTAAAACTTCCAAAACTATGTTGAATAAGAGTGGTGAGAGTGAGCAACCTTGTCTTGTTCCTGATCTTAGTGGAAATGCTTTCAGTTTTTCACCATTGAGGATGATGTTGGCTGTGCGCTTGTCATATATGGCCTTTATTATGTTGAGGAAAGTTCCCTCTATGCCTACTTTCTGCAGGGATTTTATCATAAGTGGGTGTTGAATTTTGTCAAAAGCTTTCTCTGCATCTATTGATATGATCATATGGTTTTTCTCCTTCAATTTGTTAATATGGTGTATCACGTTGATTGATTTGCGTGTATTGAAGAATAACTTGATCATGGTGTGTGACCCGTTTAATGTGCTTTTGGACTCTGTCTGCTAGTATTTTGTTGAGGATTTTTGGATCTATGTTCGTCAGAGATATTGGCCTGTAGTTTTTTTTTTTCCTTTGTGACATCCTTGTCTGGTTTTGGTATCAGGGTGATGGTGGCCTCATAGAATGAGTTGGGGAGTGTTCCTCCCTCTGATATATTTTGGAAGAGTTTGAGAAGGATAGGTGTTAGCTCTTCTCTAAATATTTGATAGATTTCGCCTGTGAAGCCATCTGGTCCTGGGCTTTTGTTTGTTGGAAGATTTTTAATCACAGTTTCAATTTCAGTGCATGTGAGTGGTCTGTTCATATTTTCTATTTCTTCCTGATTCAGGCTTGGCAGGTTGTTCCTTTCTAAGAATTTGTTCATTTCTTCCAGGTTGTCCATTTTATTGGCATAGAGTTGCTTGTAGTAATCTCTTATGATCTTTTGTATTTCTGCAGTGTCAGTTGTTACTTCTCCTTTTTTCATTTGTAATTCTATTGATTTCATTCGTCTCCCTTTTTTTCTTGATAAGTCTGGATAATGGTTTATCAATTTTGTTTATCTTCTCAAAGAACAAGCTTTTAGTTTCATTGATCTTTGCTCCCATTTCCTTCATTTGTTTTTCTTTTTTTTCTGATCTGATTTTTATTATTTCTTTCATTCTGCTGTGGAGGTTTTTTTTTGTTTGTTTTTCTTTCTCTAATTGCTTTAGGTGCAAGGTTAGGTTGTTTATTCGAGATGTTTCCTGTTTCTCAAGGTAGGAATGTACTGCTATAAACTTCCCTCTTAGAACTGCTTTTGCTGCATCCCAGAGATTTTGAATCCTCGTGTCTCCATTGTCATTTGTTTCTAGGTATTTTTTGATTTCCTCTTTGATTTCTTCAGTGATCACTTCATTATTAAGTAGTGTATTGTTTAGCCTCCATGTGTTTGTATTTTTCACAGATCTTTTCCTGTAATTGATATCTAGTGTCATAGTGTTGTGGTCAGAAAAGATACTTGATATAATTTCAATTTTCTTATATTTACCATGGCTTGATCTGTGACCCAATATATGATCTATCCTGGAGAATGTTCCATGAGCACTAGAGAAAAATGTGTATTCTGTTGTTTGTGGATGGAATGTCCTATAAATATCAATTAAGTCCATCTTGTTTAATATATCATTTAAAGCTTGGGTTTCCTTATTTATTTTCATTTTGGATGATCTGTCCATTGGTGAAAGTGGGGTAATAAAGTCCCCTACTATGAATACGTTACTGTTGATTTCCCCTTTCATGGCTGTTAGTATTTGTCTTATGTATTGAGGTGCTCCTATGTTGGGTGCATAGATATTTACAATTGTTATATCTTCTTCTTGGGTGGATTCCTTGATCATTATGTAGTGTCCTTCTTTGTCTCTTCTAATAGTCTTTATTTTAAAGTCTATTTTGTCTGATATGAGAATTGCTACTCCAGCTTTCTTTTGGTTTCCATTTGCATGAAATATCTTTTCCATCCCCTTACTTTCAGTCTGTATGTGTCTCTAGGTCTGAAGTGGGTCTCTTGTAGACAGCAAATATATGCACCTTGTTTTTGTATCCATGCAGCCAATCTGTGTCTTTTGGTGGGAGCATTTATTCCATTTACATTTAAGGTAATTATTGATATGTATGTTCCTATTCCCATTTTCTTGTTTTTGGGGGTTTGTTATTGTAGGTCTTTTCCTTCTCTTGTGTTTCTTGCTTAGAGATGTTCCTTCAGCAGTTTTTGTAGAGCTGGTTTGGTGGTGCTGAACTCTCTTGGCTTTTGCTTGTCTGTAAAGGTTTTAATTTCTCCATCAAATCTGAATGAGATCCTTGCTGGGTAGAGTAATCTTGGTTGCAGGTTTTTCTCCTACATCACTTTCAATATGTCCTGCCACTCCCTTCTGGCTTGCAGAGTTTCTACTGAAAGATCAGCTGTTAACCTTATGGGGATTCCCTTGTGTGTTATTTGTTGTTGATCCCTTGCTGCTTTTAATATGCTTTCTTTTTATTTAATTTTTGATAGTTTAATTAATATGTGTCTTGGCATATTTCTCCTTGGATTTATCCTGTATGGGACTCTCTGTGCTTCCTGGACTTGATTAACTATGTCCTTTCCCATATTAGGGAAGTTTTCAACTATAATCTCTTCAAATATTTTCTCAGTCCCTTTGTTTTTCTCTTCTTCTTCTGGAACCCCTATAATTCGAATGTTGGTACTTTTAATGTTGTCCCAGATGTATCTGAGACTGTCCTCAGTTCTTTTCATTCTTTTTTCTTTATTCTGCTCTGCAGTAGTTATTTCCAGTGTTTTATCTTCCAGGTCACTTATCCATTCTTCTGCCTCAGTTATTCTGCTATTGATTCCATCTAGAGTATTTTTCATTTTATTTATTGTGTTGTTCTTCATTGTTTCATCTTTAGTTATTTTAGGTCATTGTTAAATGTTTCTTGCATTTTGTCTATTCTATTTCCAAGATTCTGGATCATCTTTACTATCATTATTCTGAATTCTTTTTCAGGTAGACTCCCTATTTCCTCTTCATTTGTTAGATCTGGTGGGTTTTTATCTTGTGTGTTTTTCTGTCTTCTCATTTTGCTTATCTTACTGTGTTTGGGCTCTCCTTTTTGCAAGCTTCAGATTCGTAGTTCCTGTTGTTTTTGGTGTCTGTCCCCAGTGGCTAAAGTTGGTTCAGTGGTTTGTGTAGGCTTCCTGGTGGAAGGGACTAGTGCCTGTGTTCTGGTGGATGAAGCTGGATCTTGTCTTTCTGGTGGGCAGATCCACGTCTGGTGGTGTGTTTTGGGGTGTCTGTCGACTTATTATGATTTTGGGCAGCCTCTCTGCTAATGGGTGGAGTTGTGTGCCTGTCTTGCTAGTTGTTTGGCATAGGATGTCCAGTAGTGTAGCTTGCTGGTCGTTGAGTGATGCTGGGTGCTGGTGTTGCGATGGAGATCTCTGGGAGATTTTCGCCAATTGATATTATGTGCAGCTGTGAGGTCTTTTGTGGACCAGTGTCCTGAAGTTGGCTCTCCCACCTCAGAGGCACAGCACTAACTACTCGCTACAGCACCAAGAGCCTTTCAGTCACACACCTCAGAAGAAAAGGGAAAAAAATTAGAAAGAAAGAATTAGTATAAGTAGAAAGAAAGAAAGAAAGAAAGAAAGAAGGGAGGGAGGGAGCAAGGAAGGAAGGAGGGTAGGAAGGAAAAAAGAAGGAAAGACGATAAAGTAAAATAAAGTAAGATAAAATATAATAAAGTTATTAAAATAAAAAAATAATTATTAAGAGGAGAAAAACCCAATAAACAAAAAAATGGATGGATAGAACCCTGGAACAAATGGTGGAAACAAAGCTATTCAGACAATATCTCACACAGAAGCATAAACATACACACTCACAAAAAAAGGAAGAGAGGAAAAAAATCATAAATCTTGCTCTCAAAGTCCACCTCCTCAATTTGGGATGATTCGTTGTCTAAAGGAGGGAAAGCAGGAAAGAAAGAACGAAGATAAAGTAAAATGAAATAAAGTTATTCAAATAAAAAGTAATTATTAAGAGAAAATTAAAAAAAAAAAAAAAAAACGGACGGATAGAACCCTTAGACAAATTGTGGAAGCAAAGCTATACAGACAAAATCTCACACAGAAGCATACACATACACACTCAGAAGAAAGGAAAAGGGGAAAAAATAATAAACCTTGCTCCCGAAGCCCTCCAAGCCCTCCTCCTTAATTTGGGATGATTCCTTGTCTATTCATGTATTCCACAGCTGCAGGGTACATCAAGTTGATTGTGGAGCTTTAATCCGCTGCTTCTGCGGCTGCTGGGAGAGATTTCCCTTTCTCTTCTTTGTTCTCACAGCTCCCAGGGGCTCACCCTTGGATTTGGCCCCGCCTGTGCTTGTAGGTCGCCGGAGGGCGTCTGTTCTTTGCTCAGACAGGACAGGGTTAAAGGAGCCGCTGATTCGGAGGCTTTGGCTCACTCAGGCCGTGGGTAGGGAGGGTCATGGAGTGCAGGGCAAGCCTGTGGAGGCAGAGGCCGGCGTGACGTTGCACCAGCCTGAGGCACGCCGTGTGTTCTCCGGGGGGAGTTGTCCCTGGATCCCAGGACCCTGGCAGTGGCGGGCTACACAGGCTCCGCGGAAGAGGGGTGTGGATAGTGACCTGTGCTCGCACACAGGCTTCTTGGTGGCGGCAGCAGCAGCCTTAGCGTCTCATGCCTGTCTCTGGGGTCCGTGCTTTTAGCCGTGACTCGCGCCTGTCTCTGGAACTCCTTTAATCAGCGTTCTTAATCCCCTCTCCTCGCGCCCCAGGAAATAAAGAGGGAAGAAAATGTCTCTTGCCTCTTTGGCAGGTCCAGACTTTTCCCCGGACTCCGTCCTGGCCAGCCGTGGCGCACCAACCCCCTGCAGGATGTGTTCACGCAGCCAACCCCAGTCCTCTCCCTGCGCTCCAACCAAAGCCCAAGCGTCAGCTCCCAGCCCCGCCCGCTCCGGCGGGTGAGTAGACAAGCCTCTCGGGCTGGTGAGTGCCGGTGGCCCTTATCCTCTGTGCGGGAATCTTTCTGCTTTGCCCTCCGCACCCCTGTTGCTGTGCTCTCCCCCGCAGCTCTGAAGCTCCCCTGCTCCGCCAGCCACAGTCTCCGCCCACGAAGGGGCTTCCTAGTGTGTGGACACTTTTCCTCCTTCACACCTCCCTCCCACTGGTGCAGGTCCCGTCCCTATCCTTTCGTCTCTGTTTATTCTTTTTTCTTTTGCCCTACCCAGGTACATGGGGGGGTTTCTCGCCTTTTTGGAGGTCTCAGGTCTTCTGCCAGTGTTCAGTAGGTGTTCTCTAGGAGTTGTTCCACGTGTAGATGTATTTCTGGTGTATCTGTGGGGAGGAAAGTGATCTCCGCGTCTTACTCTTCCGCCATCTTCCCAGAAGTCCTCGGGTACAGAGTTTTCCACAAGGCCACTTTTAGATGTAACTTGTTTCCTTGGAGTACAATATTCTATGCTGCCAAATTCAAAAATTTAAAAAAAAAGCAAACAGTATAAATGTTAAAGCTGTATTTTAGGGCACAGTATCATGTAACAAGTGTCAGCATGCTCATAGAGGTTAACCAGATATGATTTGTTAAAATTACCAAATATGGTTTCTTTGAGATGAAGTTCATGTGTGAGTACAGAAGAGTCAAAATTATGAAGCCAAGACATAATCCCTAAAAAATACTGGACAGATCAAATAATATATGAAACTTCCTTCTAAAGTCTTCTGTATTTCTATATCTTCAACATAATTTAAATATTTCTCTAGTGTTTAATCTTCACAGATGGCTCTTCCTTCTTTATCGATTTGCATTTGAATGCTGCCTCATTCTCCTCTGCTTACTTTATATGTTAGTTGGGGTGATATAGAGGTAGGAATGTGAGCCCAGCATATTGTTTTACAATCTTGATGAGGTGGTGTTTGCTAGATTATTAGTAAATTTTATTCAGTACCCCAAAATTTTATTGCTAACTTAAATCCTGCTGAATTTCTAATCCTGTTATAACTTTAGTCCTATAAACAGAATACTCCTTTTTGGTTACAGAATTTGGTTTAATATTTAAAACTCAACATTCAACTGCAAATTTTTACTTATAAAAACTCTATTGTACATAATTGGTAATGTGTTGAAATAAAATATTAAATGATAGTTATTTTATGTTTTCCCATTTCCTGGTATATAATCTAGTCCTTATTTATTTAGAAGAATTTACAGATTCGTAGAGGCTTAAGAATGATATATCAGACATTTGAAGAAAAGAGACTGTCAATGCTCAGTTTTTAAGGTTCAAATTAGATTCAGGAAACCCAAGACTGAAATATTAGTTTGTTAGTTTGCTAGTGGGCCTATAACAAAATATCACAGCCTGTGTGGCTAAAACAACAGAAATTTGTTTCCTCACATATCTAGAGTCTAGAAGTCCAAGATCAAGGTGTTGGTCGGTTTGGTCTCTCCTGAGGCCTCTCCTTGGCTTGCAGACGGCCATCCTTTGGCTGTCCTCGAATGGCCTTTACTTTATGCTCCTACTTAAAGAAACCCTGGTAGTGCAGTGGTTAAGAATCTTCCTGCCAATGCAGGGAACATGGGTTCGAGCCCTGGTCCGGGAAGATCCCACATGCCACAGAGCAGCTAAGCCTGTGCACCACAGCTACTGAGCCTGTGCTCTGGAGCCCACGAGACACAGCTACTGAGCCTATGAGTCTCAACTACTGAAGCCTGTGTGCCTAGAGCCCGTGCTCCGCAACAAGAGCTACCACAATGAGAAACGTGTGCACGACAACGAAGAGTAGCCCCTGCATGCCACAATTAGAGAAAGCCTAAGCACAACAACAAAGACACCACATAGCCAAAAATTAAAAAAAAAAAAAAAAAAAAAACACCAGGAGTTTCTTTGTGTTCAGTTCTCCTCCTTGTACAAGAACACCAGTCAGACTGGATTAGGGACTACCTGTACAACTTCATTTCACCTAGTTACCTCTTTCAAGGCTCTATCTCCAAATATAGCTTCATTCTGAGGTACTAGGGGTACCTCAAACTTCAACACATGGATTTGGAGGGAACACAGTTCAGCCTGTAATTATTAGTGTTGTGTGAAAACACTTTGTGAGTATAAATGAGTGAAGTCCTAACATATACAATAGAGTGTAAGAAAGTTAAATCCTCCATTTCTAACATTCTCTTGTCCAGGGAACTCTATGAGTTCCCCGGGATAAGAGAGGCAAGACAATAAGAGACTTGCTAGAGAGATTCATATTTTTTCATGCCTGAAAAGAGGCTCTTTGACTGTATCCCTAGGTAGGCAGGGGATTGGGATTTGGTAGGTAGGTGCCTACTCTAGGTAGGTAGAGGGGTTTGAGCCTGTTTACTAACAGGAGTAGGTAGAGGGGTTTGAGCCGGTTTACTAACAGGAGATTCAGGGAACAGCAAGCCCACTGATGAAACAACGGGCCCAGCATTGCTCCAGAACATTCACATAACAGTGACTAATGAATTATCTAGACAGAGGGGCTTGAGGTATCCTCATAGAAATTTGTGTTCCCAAGCTGCTAGTCAGACATTTTCTTGTTGCCCCAAATAAAGGCAAAGAAGTTGACTGGAAAATGTGTCCCACAGTGTGACAAGGATGATCCAATCAAATGGAATATGAGAACTGAATGTCACATGAGGACAAGGCTTCTTCATCCAGATTGCAGTGCACTGAGATTCTGACTCCTGTAGATTCCAGCATGAGTGTATTCTGATGAATGATAGCTAGAGAAGAGCACTGTAAATTTTGGCAGGTGTCAGCATAAGATGGCTATGAACCAGGTGCTTCCCTGATAAATAGTGACAGAGAGATCTTCATTTGACTGAAATGACAGAAAAACCACAACATTCTGATATAATTTCCTTTCAAGAGCCTAGAGACTCAGTAATTCACAACTTTGCAAAATGTTAGCTTCAAGAAAGTATTGGGACATTACAAAATTAGAGATTTTATGTTTTTTTCATGCATAAGTTATTTGGCTATGAATTTCTATCTGGTACACATTTTTTTCCAAAAGCTTATTAAGTTGTGAATGTTTGTATGTTATCTGGGGTGGGGTGTACTTTTGTAATACTTTTTTTTTTTGTTTGTATTGTTTTCCTCAAAGCAGAGTGACTGAATGGCGACCATGGTTATAAACCTTAGACTAGGCAAAGTTTTAACTGCTTTACTTTGGAGAACATACCTATTTTGCAGAATCTGAATGCCTAAATTTGCTTAAATAAACAATAGTGAAAGATATATTATACTTGATCTCAGAACAAAACGAGCAGTGAAATGCCAAATGCATCCTGAACTATTCTGTTACCTTTCTGCCTTGTTTATGCACTTTCCTCTTAAATGGCACAGATCATAAACACTGTCAGCTGTATGTACCTGAATAATGCATCAGGAGACTGGAAGTTACTAAAAGGAAAGAAAAAATTCCAAACTGCTGAAACAGCAATACTAACCACCATTACTGAAATTGTCAGTTTATGATAGAGATTATTGGTAATTTCTGTTACTTATGCGGACTAGCTCATAATTCATAAGGAAACATCCTTGCTTATTTGTTCCACATAATAAAATGAACTTACTCTCGAACACGGCCAGGGTCTGATGGGGTAGTTATTGCATCAGCTTCATAAGCTTAGACATGTTTAACTTTTTTAGGTTCAGTTTTCTCATCTATAAAATAGGAAAGTGCTATTTTAAGAGTTGTGTTGTCGAAATTATGAATTTAATTTTCCTCAATAATATAATTATTGTTTCCTAATTATAGTATCATTTTTATGAATTTCTGGGTCAACATTTCTGGTGAAGTTTTAATATTACAAAAAATATGTTCAAAGGGGAGAAATTTTGTAGTTAGAATAGTGCATACGTCGAAATTCTTAGGCAAACTTATCAGTTGTAATTGAGAGATGAATAGATTCTGGAAAATAAGAAAGCTGATTTGGTAAGATTTAAATATATAAATTCATATTAATGTATTGTTTTAAATAAGCTGACTTGAATAGGCAGAATACCCAGTAAGATTTGTTTACTTATTACCTTTCAGGAATTTGTTAATAAGATTGTAAAAATAGATCCTTAGACTACAAAGGAGAAAAACAAAAAAAGCTAGACAAAGTTTTATAGCCACCTAAATAAAATTGATTATGTTTTCAGAAAAAAAAGAGAGGATGGGAATTAAATTATTAAGTTTTACTTTGTCTTCAATTCTTGTTTGGAGACTGTTGTATAAAATAAACTAGTGTAATTTTAACTTTCCCTCTGATTATTTTTCATTGAACAGCACCATTCTAATGAATAAAATGATTTCACTTGCCAGACTAGAAAAAATATTTTTCAAATTTATTCAGCAGTATAGTATTCCGAATAGAATTTTAGTCCCTAGAAACCAGGGACTTATGTTTAATTAATAGTTTAAGTAGAATCCATTACTTGACCATCAAATCTCTTGAATGCTCATACTTAAGTAAACATTTTTGATTTGTGTTAACAATTAAATTAGAATGAAATCCAATAAAAGTTCCGTTAGCAATTTAAAGATGCAGATTAGCAAAATGTACAGTGAATTCTAATCTTCTTTCAGTGATTGATGTACATGTTCAAAATATTAAGCTCTTACATGTTCTTAATAACATTTTCATTTTCACATGCATGCACATGTTGAGTCAGTCAATGCCTTCTAATACGTCTTATTCTAGTAAAGCAACCTGGAACTGGTAATTGATGTTATTATCAACAAATGAAATAAATCAATCGAAGTGAATATCACAATTCTCTTTTTTCTTCACTTAATATAATTATGATAAAATATTCTGATGTGCTACAAAAAAGCAATTTCACTGTGTGTGAGCTGCTTTCTGGATGAATAGAGTGAATATGAATAGAATTTTTTGTAGAAATAACAAGCTTTTTTAACTCTGCAATTTATGTTATATAAGAGAAGATTCAAACAGAAGAATAAATAGGGAGATACATTTAAAAGAAGAAAAAAGAAATTTCACTTTAACCGTTATTATTTATATGCCAAAGAGGCTAAGACTTATAGGATGCAGACTTAAAAAAATGTTCTATAAGCAAAATTTTCCTTAAATGTGACCAACTTTTATTGAACTATACTAATATATTGGAAATATATTTTCAAATCGATCAAACAGACTGATACATAGTTTGGCAACACACAAAATATTTGAAATCATGATTGCATCAAAATTCAGGCTATGTAGTTATTGCAGATTAGTGTGAAGCATTATGCGGCCCATGTGTGGAGGCAGAAGAGTAAAAGGCATTGGTGGATTCCATGATATGAAACTCCAAATGCCCACCTTGAGAGCAGTGTCAGGGTTATGGTGATGCCCTTAGCTGTAGGTGCTGCAAGCAATGTGTAGCATGTGATATCAGAAGGCAGGTCTTATGACACAAAGCAGTCTTACCGTTATGGGATAAAATCTAGTAATAGATGCTGCTCAGGTCAGCAGTTGGGGTCTCAGTATCAGGCAATGGGTCACCCTGACCTCAATACTTAACCAGGAATCACAGAGAGAACTCTAGCACCAGGAAGGGAGAGCATGATTGCACTTTCAGGCAGGTGAGCAAGGACAGAAACAGAGAAAAGAATTAAGGTGATCATTGATTTAAAAGACTGGAGAAAGGAGAAGTATAAAGGGATCTCCCTCTTGCCAGACTATTATATTTCTGAACAATTCTGCAGTCATTAACTATGGACTATGGTTAACATGATGTGTTAATATAGCTTCATCTTTGGTAAAAAATGTACCTTTCTATTGAATGATGCTGATAATAGGGGAGGCTAGGCATGTATGTAGGGAGAGGTTATATGGGAAATCTCCATACATTCCTCCCAATTTTGTTGTAAACCTAAAAATGCTGTTTAAAAAAAGTCTTAAAAAAAAAGAATGTAAAGCAAATTATGAAGCCAAATGCAAATTGATTTATTTCTCCTTAAATACAGTTCATTTTCCCTCTATAATTCATTTTTCTTTTACTGATGAATAGAACTCTCCCTTCAATTTTGCTCTATAACTTATAGTTTACCTTAATATATGTAAAAGAATAATGATTCAGAAAGTCTATAACACAAAATTATTTACATATAGATACACATATATGGTATATACGAGGGATCTTACACATGTGAATGCAGTGGTGGTTATGGTAAATAATGTTAGGAAATGTTTTAATTAGAGTAAGGTGGCAAATGTTTGACTTGTAATTATTTGACTTGTGTATGTGTGTTTTTAAAGGAGTTTGCAGCGTGGCTGATTTCTATTTGGAAAAAATGAGGTGATACATATTAATGAATTTCTCATTTCCTTAATATCATGAAATAATTAAGGATACAGCTAACTATGAGAAAACGAAGGACTGATTATTAAAGAAAAAAAAAAAAGCTTTGACATTATTCTTTACAGCTGACTACATATAATACCAGTGTAACGTATAAAGTTGTATCTTCTCTTTTGCCATTATTGGTAGAGTTTCAGAGAGCTGTAATTGTTAATTTTTAGTTTAATAATGCAAACCTGACAGTGAAAATGGACTCTGTCACTGTGTTAATGAAGACTTTTTGCAGAACTTGAAAGATAACACATCCAGCAATTGTGAAATAATATGGATTCTTCAAAAATCAGTGAAAGTAAGCAAAATAGCTTCAGAACAATACAATGTGGGTCTCAGGGACAGAATATGGCTTGCTGTTCTGTTTATCCACTTGTCATAGATGATGCCATTTTCCTAACAAGTTAAGTATTGATATCCCTAAAGCTCTTTCTCAAAGATAGTACTATATTTCTTATGAGAAAAAAATGATTTTTTAATTAAAATATCTGCAATTAGATCCAGACATCAGAATGTGTTCTGCCTTCAGTAAGGGACTTCATGACCTTATCCAGATATCAGGAAAAGCTCCTGTCTGGTTTGTTGTCTGTTTAAAGGATAAAACTGACAAGTTCTTAAGACAACAAAAATTAATATAGAGCTAGTGATTTTTATTTTAAATAATTTAGACTACTTAAGGAAATTCATTTCAAGATAGATGCAAAAATTTTAAATGAAAATCTGATTTTTAAATATTTTCAGTAAGGGAGAAAATACATCCTCTTATAAGCAAGCAAATAGGCCCACACTGAGAAATCTCTAATTTTAAATGAAGTGTTCAGACATTGGAGAGAGGATTCCTAGCAGAGAATGAAATATAACGAGTAACCTGAGTCTATAACTATAATATAAGAAAGATTTACTGTATTTTTTTTTTCTTCCATTGAGTGGTTTTTTTGGTTAGCAGGCTGTAGATCGGGAGTGTGAAAATGAAAGTTTACCAAACTGCGGAAGAAGGCCTCTGTGCTTAAACAAATGTTAAATCCGGTCATATCATCCTCAGTTAATAGTTACCTTAAAATACAAGATAACAGCAGTGCTTGTGTTTTGTTTCAATTCTGCAATAATCCAAGAACTTAATAAAATTTTACCTTGAGCCACATGTAAAGGGACTGAAGAAACAACAAAACAAAAATAAAATTTTCACAACAAAGGATAATTTTTAAAAAAGTGAGAAAGATCACAAAACTATGTCTACGTTTTAGAATATTTAACCTATATTTTATTTGCATTTGAAAAACTAATCCACACATGGATTTTAGTAATAGTCTAACAGAATAAGCACTAAACAATGAAAAAGAAACTTAATCCTTCTCTGCCATGACTCTTTCAGACTTCTTTACCGAGAGACAAAACAAACACCCTTCTTCCCTGAATACCCTTCCCCTTTCTGATCTGGGCTGCTATTTCTCTACCACACTAGGAATCAACCACCTCCATGCCTTTAGGGCTCTTCACAGTATTAAAGTAAGCTTCTCAGCTCCATCAATCTTGGTTGCAACAATCCTCTTGTTTTTCATTATTTCCCTTGACTTGGATTTGACGAAGAGAGCCATCAATATACAATAAATCACCATCCTGTCAGGAACACTAGAGGTCTTTCTTTCAATATATTGATCAATATAAGGATAAATTACTAATACATAATATTTTTTCCTACCTCCTTAATAAGTGGATATAGTTCTACATTTATTCAAGTTTTATTTCATTTCCATCAGTAGAGCTTTAAAGTTTTTCCTCCTCTAAATTGCTTCATGGTTCTCATTCAGTTTTATTGCTAGACCTTTATGCTTTTGAACTTATTTTGAATTGAATATTTTATTCTATTATATTCCCCAAATTGTTACTGTATGTGTATAATATACTTTTAAGTGGTAACTTTCTAATGGATCCCTTGCAATAATTAGTCAATTATTTATGGAAGTTCTCTCCTTCCCCAGCTGATGATTTTAATTTTTCTACATGTGCAGTAATAAATAAAGATAAACCTACTTCTTTAGGAGAACTCGATATCAATATTTAACATGGAAAAGACTGACAACCACATGCCAATTTAATCTTTTTTTTCTACTAGGGATAAGTTTATTAATTTTTTTAATTTATTCATTTATTTTTTTTTTATTCACTAGCATGCTGGTTATGTGCCAGACACTGTTCTAGGTGCAATTTACACTAAAGAACAAACATAAAAATCCCTGACCTCCTATATCTTATATTTTAGTGAAAGAGAAGCCGAATAAACAATGGTTAATACATAGTGAAAGGGAGAGATGCTGTTTTTTTGTTTGTCTTCTTTGTGGGTTTAGTGCATGTTTTACAATTTTCTCTATCATGGTCAAGGAAGGCCTTGCTGAGAAGTTGACATTTGAGAAAAGACCTGATGAAGACAAGGAAAGGAGCTCTGCAATTGTCCAGGAAAAGAGCTTTCCAGACAGAAAAACCAGAAAGTGAAGTCCTGAGCCAGGGACATGTCTGGCAGTTTCAGAAAATAGTAAATTTCAATGGGGCTGCAGCTGAGTGCAAGGGGTATATACTAGGCAACATGTAACAATAGAAATCTAGAAAAATGAGAATAGGTTTTTGAAAAGAATAAATACGGTCTGTGGGCCCTTGCTTCAAATGTCAAACATAATGTGAATTGGCTTAGTTCTAGGAAGAATAAATTATTGGAAGGATGCTGGAATACTGTCTCCAACAAGAAGAATAGGTTGCATGAACCTGAACCAAGAGAACTGGGCATCTCCATCCTCCTCACTCTCCATCTCCCTTGCATGTTTCTCTCTGGATGTCAGCATCATTCTCACAGACTAGGTTCCTTCACAGCTCCACCATCAGAGAAGGACATCTTTCTTAATTCAGTTCTGATTTTTGAAATTACAAAAATGGTCTCTGGAGTAACTTGAGACATTTATCAACTCCCAGACTGATTAATATGGTCCATTTTATTAATATGGTCCGTTTATTCCTAGGTCAGTGGGTAGAGGGTGGAATGCTTTGTATGGTAGACCTAATAGCACTAAATGTTTAAAGTAAGCATTAGGAGCTATTATCTTGTGGAATGGGTACACTGCATATAGATTTTTATTACAATTGTTAAGATTTAACTGAATCCTAAGATAGTGTAAAACCTACATATATCCATTTACAATGGGTTCATATCTTCATATATTGCTGAATAATTCTCTGTACTCAAATGGCTTCTAGATATGACTAAAGTCTTTGAAGATGTATCTGTAATCATTGAAACTTTATTCAATGTAACTTTTTGACTGGTATCTTATTTCTAAGAAAGCTGAAGATAATGCTATTTCTGTAGAGAAATATTCTTAAGTAAGCAGTTATGTTGTGATTATTTTTGATTAATCAGAAATTCTTTTTTCTTCTCACAAATTTACTCCTATAGTCCATGTATTATTTCTCTACCATGTCAGGATGCATTCTTGTTATTGCATCCAAAACAGTAAATACAATAAAATAGGCCTTTGCCCTCATGGAGTTGGACTGACAGATGATATTTAAGTACTGTGTGATTAGTATTGCAAAAAGTGTTACAAAAGTGTGATGTGTTACAAAGAGAGAAGTACAGCATGACTGAGATTAAAATAGGAAGCTTTTTCCATCTATTTGTGTCATCTTTGATTTCTTTCAACAATGTCATATAGTTTTTGGAGTACAGGTCTTTTGTCTCCTTAAGTAGGTTTATTCCTAGGTATTTTATTCTTTTGGATGTGATGGTAAATGGGATTGTTTCTTGAATTTCTCTTTCTGATCTTTCATTGTTAGTGTATAGAAATGCAGTAGATTTCTGTGTATTAATTTTGTAACCTGCAACTTTACCAAATTAATTGATGAGCTCTAATAGTTTTCTGGTAGCATCTTTAGGATTTTCTACGTATAGTATCATGTCATCAGCAAATGGTGACAACTTAACTTCTTCTTTTCCAATTTGGATTCCTTTTATTTCTTTTTCTTCTCTGATTGCCATAGCTAGGACTTCCAAAACTATGTTGAATAAAAGTGGCGAGAGTAGACATTCTTGTCTTGTTCCTGATCTTAGAGGAAATGTTTTCAGATGGAAAGATATACCATATTCTTGGATTGGAAGAATCAATATTGTCAAAATGACTATACTACCCAAGGCAAATACAGATTCAATGCAATATGTATCAAATTACCAATAGCATTTTTCACAGAACTAGAACAAAAAATCTTAAAAATTGGAGACACAAAAGACCTTGAATAGCCAAAGCAATCTTGAGAAAGAAAAGTGGAGCTGGAGGAAGCCGGCTCCCTGTCTTCAGAATATACTACAAAGCTATTGTCATCAAAACAGTATGGTACTGGTACAAAAATAAAAATATAGATCAATGAAATAGATAGAAAGCCCAGAAAAAAACCCACGCACCTATGGTCAATTAATCTATAACAAAAGAGGCAAGACTATAAAATGGAGGAAAGACAGTCTCTTCAATAAGTGGTGTTGGGAAAACTGGACAGTGACATGTATAACAATGAAATTAAAACATTCTTTTACACCATACACAAAAATAAACTAAAAATGGATTAAAGACCTAAATGTGAGACCAGACACTATAAAACACTTAGAGGAACACATAGGCAGAACACTCTTTGACATAAATTGCAGCAATATATTTTTTGATCCATCTCCCAGAGTACTGGAAATAAAACAAAAACAAACAAATGGGACCTAATTAAACTCAAAAGCTTTTGCACAGCAAATGAAACAATAAACAAAATGAAAAGACAACCTACAGAATAGGAGATAATATTTGCAAATGATGTGACTGACAAGGAGTTAGTCTGCAAAATTTACAAACAACTCATTCAGCTTAATATCATCAAAACAAACAACCCAATCAGATAATGGGCAGAAGCCTAAATAAACATTTCTCCAAAGAAGACATACAGATGGCCAAGGGGCACATGAAAAGATATTAAACATCACTACTTATTAGAAAAATGCAAGTGAAAACAACAATGAGATATCACCTCACACCAGTCAGAATGACTATCATCAAAAAATCCACAAACAATAAATGCTGGAGAGGGTGTGGAGAGAAGTGAACCCTCCTACACTGTTGGAGGGAAAGTAAATTGGTATAGCCTCTATGGAGAACAGTATGGAGCTTCCTTAAAAAACTAATAATAGAGCTACCAGATGATCCCACAATCCCACTCTTGGGCAGGTATCCAGAGAAAAACATGGTCAGAAAGTATACATGTACCCTAGTGTTCTTGCAGCACTGTTTACAAGAGCCAAGACATGGAAGCAACCTAAATATCTATTTACATAAGAATGGGTAAAGAAGATGTGGTACATATATACAATGGAATACTACTCAGGAATTAAAAAGAATGAAATAATGCCACTTGTAGCAACATGGATGGACCTAGAAATTGTCATACTGAGTGAAGTAAGTCAGACAGAGAAAAAGAATTATCATATGATATTGCTAATATATAGAATCTAAAAGAATGATAAAAATGAAACAATTTACAAAACAGAAACAGACTCACAGACTTAGAGAATGAACTTATGTTTACCAGGGGCGAGGTGTGTGGGGAGGGATAGTTAGGGAGTTTGGGATTGACATGTTCACACTACTATATTTTAAATGTGTCACAAACCAGGACCTACTGTATAGCACAGGGAACTCTTCTCAATATTATGTAACAGCCTAAATGGGAAAAGAATTTCAAAAAAGAATAGACACATGTATATGTATAACTGAATCTCTTTGCTGTACACCTGAAACTAACACAACACTGTTAATCAACTATATTCCAATATAAAATTAAAAGTTAAAAAAATAAAATAAAAATAAATAAATAAAAAATAAAATAAAATAAAATAGGAAGCTTTTTAAAAATTTATTAGCTTAAAATTAATTTTATCTTATTATTTGAAAGTAGTTATAATACCAATTCATGGGATTCTATTTATATTACTATTAAAATTGTAATTACTCATGCTTAACTATTCTAATCATTATTAATTAGTTAAGACCTTAGAGTGCTCCACAGTTGGTATGTTTAAAACAATTATCATATAACTTTACGAATGTTACACTTAGGGAAGTGTAGAGTAGTAGTGTAAGATTAGAAAATAAAGGTACTTCAGGACATTGTGACACTAAAGTAATGCAACTTACCTTAATGTTTATAATATCTATAGTTAGTATAAGTGAATATATATGTGTATGTATATGTATACATACATTTCCTATATTAGTCCTATTACCTTATTAGATGGAAGAGATTAAAATATGCATATATCTTTAAAAGTTAAGAACAATGAGAGAATGTATGCCATAGAGATCTGAAGGGATATCAGGTGATACTGCCATATTTCTATGTACATCCTAAGATTTTTTTGGTGACACAATTGGAGATTAAATACTGACATGAGCATCAGCATCTACATTATTATAATTATCATCTAAAACACCATTGTCTACCTACACAAGAGCCATTCTCATTTCTTCTATACCTAATGAATCTCAATTTTGCTCAGTTCTCAGAGGTCAATACCCTCATAGAAGGTGAATCTATCCCTAGTCCTAAGGGGTGAGTGCTGGCAAGCGTAAGATGGTTGTAATATACCGATCATGGTAATTCTGTTCCTTTTGCCATTGGTTGTCTAGGCATAGGTCTGTGATTCTACTCTGAGTAACAATTTGTTAGGGGAAGTCTACCAGATAACTTACTGAAAGTGGTTTTTCCCTACTCTGAAGAAGACAAAAACAGGAACACTTCCCTTTCTGTTTAGGTCTGTAATCCCAAGAGGAGGGGATAAAAATTCTAGTTAAGAATTGTTACAGGCACTTTAAGATTATCATGAGAGAAACAGAAAACACCCTGAAGGTGTCAGGACAGAAAAAGGTAAGTGTTAAGGTATGTGATAATTTTGCTATTCCACAGAATGAACCATCTCTGACAAAGATTACTTCTGAATTTATTATTTACAATTAAATAAAACCAAATAAACTTTATTACTTAAGCCACTTCTAATCAAGAACTAAGAAACTTACTACTAAAGATCATAACTGATGTAACCATGGTGTTTGTTAAAAATTTTCTATGTGCCAGATCCAGTGGTAATAGCTTTACATGGATTATCTCATTAATCTTCTTAAGTAAGATTATTATCTTATTTTATATATGCAGAAAGTGAGATTTATAGAGGTAAAATAGCTACCCATGATCACACACCAAGTAAGTAGCAGAGCTTTCAAATATAAATAAAACTACTCTGATTCCAAAGTTATTCTTCTCTGAGAAAAATGACTTCTTCTTGCCTAATTTTTAAAATATACAGCACATTACATTTATATTTATCAGTTTTCAGTTTGTTTTCTTACACGGGAATACAAAATATAAAATCTGTTGTATTTTCAGAACCAATTTGGTTCAATGATATATAAATTCCCACATATATGATCCTAGGTCTATTTATAATTCTATTTATACACTTCTATTTATACTTCATTTAGAGAAATTATCTAAGGTGTTAAACCACTTTAGTTTTCAAAATAAAAATACTTCCTCGGGCTTCCCTGGTGGCGCAGTGGTTGAGAGTCCTCCTGCTGATGCAGAGGACATGGGAAAGTGCCCCAGTCCGGGAAGATCCCACATGCCGCAGAGCGGCTGGGCCCGTGAGCCATGGCTGCTGAGCCTGCGTGTCTGGAACCTGTGCTCTGCAACGGGAGAGGCCACAACAGTGAGAGGCCTGCGTACCACAAAAAAAAAAAAAAAAAAAAAAAAAAACACTTCCTCATATTCATAACTATGTTTTATTATTGATCATTGTGCAAGCAGCACCTGGTCAAAATTGATGACAAAGAGCTATGTTTTTGTAAGTTCCTCTACTGTGTTCTTTTTCTTATTACTCCAATCCACTTTCCTTTTAAAAAAAAAAAGTTATTTATTTTTGGCTGTGTTGGGTCTTTTGTTGTTGCACGTGGGCTTTCTCTAGTGGCAGCGAGTGGAGGCTTCTCTTGTTGTGGAGCATGGGCTCTAGGTGTCCGGGCTTCAGTAGTTGTGGCAGGCAGGCTCAGTAGTTGTGGCTCATGGGCTCTAGAGCACAGGCTTAGTAGCTGTGGCTCAGGGGCTTAGTTTCTCTGTGGCATGTGGGATCTTCCCAGACCAGCGCTTAAACCCATGTCCCCTGCATTGGCCAGTAGATTCTTAACCACTGCACCACCAGGGAAGTCCCCCAATCCACTTTCTGCATTGCTTCTGGAGTTATTTTTCTGACACATACTCTATTCATCTCATTTTAGACTTTAAATTTTTTGAATATTTTCCCAGAATAAATTCAAGGTTCTTCAACATGGCTCAAGAGACTTGTAATATAGCCTTAGCAGACCTTCCAGTTTTCCTCTCTGTCTCCCTCTGTATGTATGTATATGTTTAGATATATGTGTAAACTTTCTACTTGTTTCTTTATTGTGTTTGCATCTTTAGTACCTAACCTTATATCTGGCATATAGTAGGTGATTAGTAACTCTTTTTCGAATGAATTCCTATAACAGAAAGCATTCATTCAATTCAAACCATATTAACCTTACACAGAGAATGCCATTTGAAGCCCAACCTAAGCATCATTATTGCCAATTGCTTCTCTTCTAGGAGCCAATTAAAATCAAATATTTTCTTAGTATTAGATGCAGAATGAGGCTATAAAATAGAATTCCTGTGTGAAGCATAAAATTCTGTGTTTTTTCTTCCCTGTGTGAGCTGTAAAATGACTTTTTAGAGTGTAATGGACAGGCAAAAGCTACTAACTGAACTGCTTACAAGAAGTCAGTATCATCAGCGATAGAATAGGGGTGAAGATCCCGTTTATAAAAGACAGCTTGTGTATAAGGTAAAGGTTACCTCACTATTGGTCTATGGGGACTCTGTGCTAGTTTCCAGTGATGATTGTTGCCATGATAGTAAACTTTGCACATAACAGGAATGAAAAACTGGTGATTCATAATGTTCTATTTAAACACTGAAACACCCTAGGATGTTTTTTGTACCAGCTTGTTAACATTGTCCACTCAAAATGTGTAGATTGATGTTAATATTTGTTTTATTATATCTAGTCACACTGCCTGGTTTTGCAGTATAAATGACCCCTCAATAACTTGAGCTTTGGCTGATAAATTTATGCACTTATCTGAATGACCTATTATCTGGAGACAAAGCACATTTTGTTGGACCAAGAGAGAATTCTAGAAGCTACACTTACATGATCCAGATTTTACTAATATTTGTCTTATACTTCCTTACTTCTGTTGCTGTGAACCTATATATGCAACTACATTATATATACATGTATTCATATTCATTCTACTAAAAGATGAGTAGTGTTACCTTGGCAATAACGTTAAGTACTCAGGCTTAACCAGCATACCTATTTCTCTCCTGATTCAGTAAGCTCTGAGAATCCTGTGACCCTAGTGCTCTGATAACCATGTCTTCATCCACTCTGTGATGTTGGTTGTCATTTAGGCCATCAAAATTATAGTATTATTTTCCTCATGAATAGCTCAGTTCACCCATTATCTGGAATTACTGAGGAGATTAACCTGCTTTTACAAATCGTTACTCTTAAAAGAGAACTAAATAAGTGTGAAGTCACTATATTTTATTCTGAGAATGCATTCTATTTGTGATAGTAATCATGCAGGTAGATTTTAGTTTCAGAGGCTTTTTGACTTTATGTAAAATCAAACAAAAGGGAACATGATGGATTCAATCATCAGAGAGTGTGGTAATATGAAAAATGAGTCATGTGTGATTTATATTCAATATTGAATAGCAAAACTGACTGCATGCATTTTAAACCAGATACTTAATTTGAGAAATTACAGGAGTATAAGAAAATAGTCAATATTTTGAAAAGTTATCTTATAACTTTTGGCAAAAACAAGGCTATATTAAATAAATGAGGGATGAGGTTCGTTAAGCTGAAAAAAGATAAAAATGAACTTTGCCAACAGAATTGAAATGTAAACAACTTTCAAGGAATTTGGATTTCTGAAAGTTAAAAGTTATATTATCAAATTAGTATTTATGTGCTCTCTCCTGGCGCTGTCAGCTATATAGAATTCTGGCTCTGCAGACAAAGTCTTTGGATCTTTATTTAGCAAAATAACATTAATGGGCAGAAAAACAATGCGATGGTCTAAAAATAGCTACACATAGTCACATTAAAAAAGGGCAGAAAATTACCTGAAGGAAGATACAATACAGATGATAAGGAGGAAGATATTTTAGATATTTGGAATATTTGGGGAGAATTGGGAAAAAAATGCCCTTCAAGGCAGATCTCACACACACACACACACACACACACATTTTATTGCCTCTCATTTGATGTTCACTTAAGAAGTCAGTCTATAATGCAACATTATGTAGAGTCTAAATACCTTTTATATATTTCTTATTAAGTTATAACATTGGAGGATGAAAATCACCTCTTAAATCCATATACCCTGAAGTTTCCCTCCAATATTGAAAGGGAACATAATTTTTCAACATGTGTACCCATTAAAACAGCTAGAATTTAAAATTGTGTGAATAATGCCAATTTTTCAATTCTAGGATCACATTCAGTATGGTAAGGTGTTTCAATAAAATGAAAGGCACAAATCACTTAGGACATATTCATAATAATTTTATCAAATTATGAGTAGACTTTACTGTGAATCTTGGCTTTTTTGTCTCTCTTATTTATGTTTTGCTTCTGTCTAATCTTGATTTATCTTTCTCATATACCTATTTCTAACCAAGGAAAGATACTAGAGAAAATTTTAAATAAATTCTCTTTCATGTTATTAAATGGCATCACACTTTGGCATTTTATTCAAAGTCTTTTGTAAGAG
Source organism: Phocoena phocoena (assembly GCF_963924675.1). Lineage (NCBI taxonomy): Eukaryota > Metazoa > Chordata > Mammalia > Artiodactyla > Phocoenidae > Phocoena > Phocoena phocoena. The sequence goes on along the minus strand of NC_089235.1, from coordinate 26,467,461 downwards.
TGTATATTGTTTTAATATGTTTCATTTTTGAAGTGGAGTCTCTTATTAACACTGTGTTAAGACTGAGACACAAGTTAGTACTTCTTCAAAAGGGTTACATTTTATTAAGTTTATTGCCTACTAAATATATCACTATACCTAATATAATCCAACTATTTTACAAAAAGGGGGTATTTTGAGAGAATGAGATGTGTACTTCAATCTATGTTGGGTGTATGAGGAAACTAAAAGACAAGGATGAAACTCTGCTAAAATTACTAAGTGGAATTCCATCCTTATAAATATATCTAAAGAGGGTAGTGGGAAGAGATCATAGTGTTCATAATATGGGAGTGAGTATGCATCCTAAAAATCACCGATAGATAAAGAAAAAAAATCTAAACATAGAAAAAAATATGGTTAGGTAGACAGGCATCAGGACTCTATAAGGAAGTGGCAGTTTCTAGACATTTAATTTGAAGTGAAAAAAAGAGTACAGTTCCTAAGGAGGGCTAAGAAGAAAAGACCACAATCAAACAGGAACTCTCTATATCAAGAAGAAATATCTATACAGGCAACAATATAGTGAGAAGTTTTATTATTAGTGTTGATATATAAGAGGTGGCTGTGTATATTAGTAGCTATCAGTATATAATAAACCACTCCTGAAACCTAGCAGTTTAAAACAACAATTTATTGTTGCTCACGTATTTATGTGTTGATTGAGCAGTTCTACACATTTGAGCCTGTCTCAGCTGATTTCAAACAGGCTCTTTCATGTACCTGTAGTCAGCTGGCAGACAGGCTGAGGGCTAGCTGGTCTGGAATGGCCTCACCTAGGACAATTTGACATTTTTCCATGAGAGGTTTTCTTAGACCCCTCCAGCAAACAATCCCAGGTTTATTTTTGTGTTAATGGCAGAGATCCAAGAGTGGAAGCAGATACTCACAAGTGCTTATTAAAGCTTCTACTTGTGTCAATTTTGTTATTGTCCCATTTGCCAACACATATGGCCAATCCCAGAGAAAATGTAGTAGGCCAATACTAAAGAGGATGAATACAGTGTTACCTGAGATATTGAGAACAATTAATGCAGTCATCCTCTCAAAATGGGTGTAAGGACAAAATGGACATTCAAATCTAAAAAATGTAGTGTGAAGTCAAGGCCAGATTAACAATAAACTGGATTTGATACAGAATCCCAGAGGGATTCTGAGAGTGCCAAATACTTCCACCTAAGAACCAGAATAACATTTTAAAACAGTTAGAACTCAAACAAAAGATAGTGCTAAAACAATGCTATGGAGAGGAAGAAGAAAATTGGCCAGGAAAGGTTTCTATGAGACAACTAAATACCAGACACATTTTATCTAGTCGTTTGTTTATAGAATTTTAAGGACATTTTTAGTAGATACGGGTGTCCTCTCTTTATGGGCACACAGGAAGAAAACATTTACTCTTCCCATTGTAAATATATGTGGCCAATGGGTTGTTTTTACAAAACATTTAATTGCTAGTAAAATATTCTTATTATTCCCTTCACTTCTGCAAAAATCAGAAAAAGATTCTCGATGGATGATAGCACCACAAGATCAGTGGGGCCTGGGTTTCCTCATAAAGAATAGTTGCTATGGAAAAATTTTTGTAATTACAGTAGACTTTCCTTGAATATAAATTAATATCTTTGTGTTAGGCTATTGAAATTTTCAGAGTTGTTAAAGTTGCCAAAGGTGTCCTGTAATCACTAATAAAGCAAAGCAATTAGCCAGATGAAATATTTTACAAGCTCACTGTTAACTGTTTTCTTATACAATATCAATGGCTATTCTTGTTGCATAAAATCAGAGGGTACATGGTATATATATATATATATATATATATATATATATATATATATATACACACACACACACACACACACACACATATGACATTACAAAAAGCTTAACTTTCATCACTTCGTTAATGTAGTTTTTACTAGCTTTCTCTGCTGTAAAGTTACTGTTTTTCCCTTTCTCTACTCTCTTCTTTGAAACTGAGCCACAAAGTCAAACTCAGCCTCAAGAGAGTGCAGGCGGATAAGCCCAGGCCCTGGCTGGGGGGATATACACACACACTATTGGAAATTCTTCTGTGAGAAGCATATAATAGTTTTTATAAGTTCCTATATTCAGTGTGTCAATATTTTGTTAAGATTTTTTGTTTTTATATTCATGAGAGGTAGTTTTCTTTTTCCCTTGAGATGCTTGTTTTGTGTTTTTCCTTGTTTTGGTATCAGAGTAACACTAGACTCACAGAATAAGATGGTGTTATGGGCTGAATGTTTGTCTTCCCATGTAGAAATCTTAACCCCCAATGTGGTGGTATTTAGAAGAGGCCTTTGGGAGGTGATTATCTCAGGGGGATGAAACCCTAATGAATGGGATTAGTGTCCTTATAAAGGGTCCCAGAGAGCTCTCTTGACCCTTCTACCATGTGAGGACACAGTGAGAAGATAGCCATCTATGAGTCAGAAAGTGGACTTTTCATCAGATAACAAATCTGCCTGTGGCTTAATTTTGGATTTCTTATCCCCCAGAACTGTGTGAAATAAATATTGATCTTTTAAGCCATCCAGTCTATGGACTTCTGTTACAGCAGCCCAAACTGATTAAGACAAAGAGTGTTTACTGTGTCTATATTTTCTGAAAGAATTTGTATATAATCTGTGTCATTTCTTCATTGAATTAAAAGTGAAGCCACTTGGGCTCAAGCTCTTATTTGTAGGAATATTTTAAATTACTAATTCAATTCCATTATTTTTTATGTCTATTCAAATTTTCTGTTCATTTTTTAGTTTTAATGATTTGTTTCTTTCTAGGAATTTTTCTACTTTGGTTAAGTTGTCTATTCAGCATAAATCTGTCCATAATATTTTCTTATGATAATTTTAATTACTATAAATTAGGTAGAGATTATCTCATTCCTCTTTTTTTTAAACATGTGTCATCTTTTTTGTTGATTATTCTAGCTGATTACTGATTTTGTTGATTATTTCCAAGGATAAAACTTTAGTTTCATTGTGTCTTCATAGTTTCTATATAATTTTTCTGTTTTCTGTTTATTTATTTTGACCCTTATTATTTCCTCTGTCTGTTTGCTTCGATTTTACTTTGCTCTTGTCTTCAAAGTCCTTAAGGGGCTGTTTAGATGTTGATTTAATACCTTTCTTCTTTTCTATAAGATACATTTAAAGTTTTTGATTTTCCTCTTACTATTTCTTTCATTGCATTTCATAAATTTGGATGCTTCATCTTCTTTCAATTTAAAATACTTTCTAATACATCTTCTGATTTATTTTTTGACCTGTGGGTTAGTTAGAAGTGTGTTCAAGTTTATTAATCTTCAAAATGTCTAATCTACTGTTAATTCCATCTAGTGTATGCTGTATCACACTCATTGTTTTCATTTGAAACAATTGATTTGGAACATTTTACTATTTTCCATGCCTCTGCTAAAATTTTGAATATACTGTGTACAGTTATAATAATTATTTTAATGTTCTTTTCTATTAAGTCTAAATTTTGTGTCAATTCTAGGTTTGATTTATCAGTAGATTGACTACGTTTGTTCCTCATTACAGGTATTATTTCCCCTTACCTTTGCCTGCCTTGTCATTTTTTAAAAATTGTTTTGCAGACTTTGTGAATTTTACCACTATTGGTGCTGTATTTTTAAAAAAATCTTTATATTCTTGAGTTTGTTGTGGAATGATTTTACCTTACTTGGAAACAGTTATCTTTTTATGTCTTCCTTTAAAGATTTGTTAGTTGAGGGAGGAATTGGTATGTCGAAGGCAGGACAGAGCAGAGTTCATCCTAGAGCTCATTATTTTCTTTCTGAATGTTCTCGATAATGTCCTGTTAATTATGAAATATTCTAGCCTATTTGAAGGTAATAGACATTTTTCCAACACTGTGTGAGCACTAAGCACCTTTTCAGTTAGGGTTAACCCTGGAGGTAGGAGGACAGCTTTGTAGACTTCAAGTTCTTTCTCTGCTTGGTTCTCTCCTAAACCATAATACATCCTCTAAACTCTAGACAATTTAGTCTCCTCAGACTTTCTGCTCTGTCTCTTCAACTCAGGGAGTCTGTCATGCTCTTTTTGGTTTGACCTTCCTATGTCATGGCCTGGAAACCCTCTCAAGGCAGCAAACTGTGGCAATCATACTCATCCTCTCATTTGTTTTTCATACTTCAGAAATCACCAGCTTTCATTGACTTAGTTCGATGTCTTGAAAACCATTGTTTTATATATTTTGTGTTTTGGTTGTTTGAGACAGGAGGGAATATCCAGTCGTTAGTAATCCATCTTAGCCAGCAGAAACATTCTATTATTTCTTTTTAAGGATATAGATACTGGTATCTGAGGTGAAACCAGTGACAAGAATCACTGCAATTTTAACACTTTTCTTCCAACTTTCAGGAGGTTAGATTGATAGGGGCTCTTAATTTAGATGAATATATTTTAAATATACACTTTGATGTTGACACATATATTTAAATTAGTCATTTTTTTTTTTCTTTTTTTGTGTGTGAGTTAGGTACTAGAAGTCAGCAATACCTGTGAATGTATGGTTGTTTTACCATAAAGCTGTTTTCTTAATCATTTCTTCAAAAAGAAGTCAACAAAGATATTACTCATACCTGATACTTGACTAAACAATAGCACCAAAGTAAATGTTCCTTACTCTGATTTATTTTCCTAATTAAATTATTAGAATTAGGGGAAGGATGACATCCCAAGTATTGTACTAGATGTTATACATAAATTATCTTATTTACTTATTACAACAACCTATGAGGTAAGTTCTATTGCCCCCACTTTAGAAATGAAGAGCATAAGGCTTTAAGTGGTCATGTTTACACAGATAGTACATGTAGAACTTTATTCAAATTTAGGTTTGTCTGATTCCAAAATTAATTCTCCCTTTAATTATAGCATATTTGACCTATTGATGGATTGTAAAAACATATAAAATTCATTTATTTTTATTTATATTCTTAAAGTCATCTGTTTCATAAACATACATAACTATAGGACTTTCACACAACAGTGCCAATATTTTTACAGGAAAAGTAATTCAAAACTAATAAAAAATACCTTTGTATTAGATGCATGACTGTTTTTCGGTGGATGGGGTTTTTGAAAAACAAGTGCATAAACAAAATCAATAGGACGAATAATATGCTTCTGGGATTCATATTTTCTTTAAGCAGAGAAGAACACCTACCATTTCTTGGAAATTGTAGTTTAAATCATTTTAGTTATAGGTAAAAGATAACACAATGCATATTACATGTTAATGTAGTTAGTATTATTGCATGTATTTTTAAATTAAATTTTATGATTCAGCAATATTGAAATTTTACATATTGGAAAAGGTAATGCTATTGAATTGACTGTTGGACAAATAAAATAATGCCCTCAGAATTTAATTCTCCAAAAATATTATAGCAGAAATTATGCTAGCTCTTCATAATATTTACTCCCTTCTCTTCCCTTATAACAGAATAATAAATTACAATATTTAGTTGGATATATTTACATTGGCTAGAAATAATACTTTTCCCACTCCCTTATGTTAGATGTATACATATAGAAATATAGAAATGGAAGTGGGATTGTTTTTGGAATGTCATAAAATGGAGGAACACTTGTTCTTTTCCATTTTCCATTTGGCTGTTCAGCATGTACATATGATGCTTCCTAACTCATTCTATAAGGCCAATATCAACCTGATATCAAAACAAGACAAAGACACCATAAAAAAAGGAATATTACTGGCCAATATCACTCATAAACATAGATGCTGAAATACTCAACAAAATATTAGAAAACCAACTTCAACAATACAGTGAAAGGATTATGCAACATGATCAAGTAGGGTTTATCCCAGGGATGCAAGAAATTTTTACTATCCACAAATCAATCAATATGATACACCACATTAATAAACTACAGAATAAAAATCACATGATTATCTCAGTAGATATGTTATGAAAAAGTTCAACATCCATTTATGATAAAAACTCTCCACAAAGTGGATATAGAAGGAACATAACATAATAAAGGCCATATATGACAAACTTACAGCCAACATCATATTCAATGGTGAACAGCTGAAACCATTTTCTCTAAGATCAGAAACAAAACAAGTATGCCCACTCTTGCCACTTTTAGTCAACATATTATTAGAAGTTCTGGTCACAACAATCAGGCAAGAAAAATAAATAAAATAAATCCAAACTGTTAAGGAAGAAATTAAAATGTCACTGTTTACATGTAACATATTATATATAGAAAATACTGAAGACACCACCAAGAAACTTCTTAAAACTTATAATGAATTCAGTAAAGTTACAGGATACAAAATTAACATACACAAATCTGTTTTGTTTCCATACTCTAACAACAAATGATCAGAAAAGGAAATCAAGAAAACAGTCTCATTTCCAACTGCATCCAAAAACAAACCCAACAACCTAGGAATAAATCTAACTAAGGAGGTGAAAGACCTGTACTCAGAAATCTATGTCTCTGGTGAATGAAACTGGAAACAATAAATAAAAATTGAAAGATATATCATGCTCATGAAGTGAAGAATTAATATTTTAAATTAATTAAAAACCATGCTATTCAAGGCAATCTACAGATTCAATGTAATTCCTATCAAAATGACAATGGTATTTTTCACAGAACTAGAACAAATAATCCTAAACTTTGTGTGGAATTACAAGACACTGAATTGCCAATACAATCTTGAGAAAGGAGAACAAATTTGGAGGTATCACTGTCCCTGATTTCAAACTATACCACAAATCCACTGTAATCAAAACAGTATGGTACCAGAAAAAAAACAAATACATAGTCAATGGAACAGAACAGAGAGCCCAGAAATGAACACACACCTATATGGTCAATTAATTTACCAAAAAGGAGGCAAGAATATACAATGGGGAAAAGACAGCGTCTTCAATAAGTGATATTGGGAAAACTGGGCAGCTACATGCAGAAGAATTAAACTAGACTGCTTTCTCACAGCATGTTCAAAAATAAACTTGATATGGATTAAAGGCTTAAATGGAAGATCTGAAATCAAAAAAGTTGCAGAGGAAAACATAGACACTATGTTTACTTACTATCTTTTACTTTGGTCATAGCAGTATTTTATTTGGATATGTGTCATCAGGAAAGGAATAAAAAGCAAAATTAAACAAATGTAATTTCATCAAACTAAAAAGCTCTTGCACAGCAAATTATCAACAAAATGAAATGGTCATCTACTTTGTATGAGAGAAGATATTTGCAGATGATATATCTGATAAGGGGTTAAGATCCAAAATATACAAATAATTCTTACAACTCAATATCAAAAAATAAACAAATAGATAACAACAAAAACCCATTGAAAAATGAGCAGGGGATTTGAATAGACATTTTTCCAAAGAATATATATGGATGGTCAACAGAAATATGAAAAGGTGTTCAACATCACTAATCATAATGGAAATACAAATCAAAACACAATGAAATATTACCTCACACCTGTCAGAATGGATATGCTCAAAGAGACAATAAATAACAAGTGTTGATGATGATATAGAAAGAAGGAAATACTTATGCACTGTTTCTCGGAATGTGAATTGGTGCAGCCACTGTGATATACACTATGGGAGCTCTTCAAAGAAATGAAAATAGAACTATTATACAATTCAGCAATTCCACTTCTGTGTATTTACCTAAAGAATATTAAAACACTAATTTGAAAATATATATGCACTCTTATGTTTATTATATATATATGCAGTTGAATATTTCTCAGCCATAAAAAAAATGGAATTTTGCCTTTTGTGACAACATGGGTGGACCTAGGGGATACTGTTTTAAGTGAAATGAGTCTGATAGAGAGAAAGACATATACTGTAAAATTTCACTTATATATGGAATCTAAATAAACAATATATTTTTTTAAATTAACAAACATAAGACAAAAACAGAATCATAGTTACAGGGAACAAACAGTCAGTTGCTAGAAAGGAAGGGTGTGGGGGATGAGTAAAATTGGTGAGGGGAATTAATAGGTACAGTTTCTAGTTATAAAATAAATGAATCGAAGAGGCAAAATGTACATTGTGTGGAACATTGTCAATATTACATAATATTGTATGGTGATGATGGTGGTCAAAAGGTACAAAATTTCTGTTATAAAATGAGCAAGTAGTAGAGATGTAATGTGCTAAATTATTAAAAAAATTAACACTGCTGCATGTTATATATGAAAGCTGTTGGGAGAGTAAATCCTAAGAGTTCACATAATATATTTTCTTTATCTTAAAGTTGTATCTATATGACATGATCAATATTCAGTAAACTTAATGTGGCACTCATTTCATGATGTATGTAAGTCATATCATTATACTGTACACTTCAATCTTTTACAGTGCTGTGTGTCAATTATATCACTATAAAAATGGAAGAAGACCTCTTAGGATGAAAAGAGAAGATACACAAGTGGAAGAAGCAGATATTTGCAAAACACATATCTGACAAAAGACTAGTGTCAAGAACATGTTAAGACTTTTCAAAACTCACTAGTATAAAAGGAACAAAAGCAAAAAAAACTTTAAAATTAGAAACAAGATATGAAAAGATATTTCCTTGAAGAGGACATACAGATGAAAATAAAGCACATAAAAGAGGTTCATCTTTATTAGCAATTAGAGAAATGCAAAATAAAAACCAAAATGAGATATCACTACATAACTATCAGGATGGATTAAAAAAAAGTGATGGCAAAGATGCAAAGAAACTAGATTATGAATGCTTTTGCTAATGTATGCTGTATAGTGCAGCCACTCCAGTAAAACAGTTTGGCAGTTTCTTTATTTTTCTTCAGTTTTATTGAGGATTTACTGTTTAACCAAATACAGCATGTGATTAATGTAAATAGTTCAGTGAGTTTGATCATATGTGTAAATTCTTATTACCATCACCACAATCAAGGTAATAAACATATCCATTACTTCCAAAAGTTTCCTTGTATACCTTTGGAGTTTTGGGGTCGTCTTTGTTGCTTTTTGTGTGTGTGTGTGGTAAGAGCATTTAACATGAGATCTACCCTCTTAAAGAAAATTTAAGTGCACAATATCTTATTGTTAATTATAGGGAGCTTTTAATGAAATTAATATACTACTACTATACAATGCAACAAATGCACTATTAAGCATTTATCCCAATTAAAGACTTAGACTCACACAAATATCTGTGCATGAATGTTTATAGCTATTTTATTCATAATAATTAAAAACTGAAAACAATTCAACTGTCCTTTAACAGGGTAATGATTAAACAAACTATGATATGTCAAACCATAGAATACTATTCAACAATAAAAATGAGTGAACAATTGAAACATGCAACATCCTGGCTGAAACTCCAAAGAATCATGTTAAGTGTAAAAAGCCAGTCTCAATGGGTTACATACTATATGATTCCATTCATGTAAGATTCTTGAAATGACAAAATTATAGAAATGGATGACAATTTTGTGGATATCAGGTTTAGAGGAGATAGAATCAGGATGAAAAAGAGTATTAAAGGCAACATGAAACATCTTTATGGTAATGGAAATATTGTGTATCCTGACTGTATCGTTTCAATATCCCTCTTGTGAAATTACATTTTGTGCATGTGAATTTACAATTACCTCAAGATTAAGAAAAAAATGTAAAACCATGTCTCCTATATGTGCCTGCTGTGAAAACATGTATCTTGTGCAATAGGAATAGGTAAAGTTTGCCCTTCCTCTCAAATACATATCCAATTCAGCCACAGGTTCCAACAAGGTGTCTGTTTGTCTAATTGTTACGTCATTCTTCTCTCTGAGACATATAGCTTTATCTCATATTCATTTAATTCAGCTATGTATTTAAAATAGTTTTTGTTCTATCTTATTCATCATGTCAGGTGTCTGTAATAAGATTTTCCCCACATTATTGTAGACCTGTAGATTGCTGGATTTGGACAGCTGTGAACCTATTTTATGTGAATTATTTCTTATACAATTGAAGTTAGAGCAAAATAAACTTCCAAGGATATGACTATTTGTCACTGAAGTTAGGATACTATATTTTTTCCCATTTTTCTCAACTTTATTTGGAAATGATACTTTATTGTTGCTATAAATTTATGATAGAAATATATGATAAAAATTCTCCATTTCCCATTCAAAGTTTCAAGAACTCATGTCAAATTCATGATAAATATTCCAATCAAACATAGTTAAAACATCCATTTGTAATCCACCAGAGGGCAGAGAGCAGAAGCAAGAAGAACTATAATCCTGTAGCCTGTGGGAAAAAACAAAACAAACAAACAAAAAACACATTCACAGAAAGATAGACAAGATGAAAAGGCAGAGGGCTATGTACCAGAGGAAGGAACAAGATAAAACCACAGAAAAGTAACTAAATGAAGGGGAGATAGGCAACCTTCCAGAAAAAGAATTCAGAATAATGATAGAGAAGATGATCCAGGACCTCGGAAAAAGAATGGAGGCAAAGATTGAGAAGATGCAATAAATGTTTAACAAAGACGTAGAAGAAATAAAGAACAAACAAAGAGAGATGAAAAATACAACAACCGAAATGAAAACTACACTAGAAGGAATCAATAGCAGAATAACTGAGGCAGAATAACGGATAAATGATGTGGAAGACAGAATGGTGGAATTCACTGCTGGGGAACAGAATAAAGAAAAAAGAATGAAAAGAAGTGAAGACAGCTAACAGACCTCTGGGGCAACATTAAATGCAACAATATTCACATTATAGGGGTCCTAGAAGGAAAAGAGAAAGAGAAAGGACCAGAGAAAATATTTGAAGAGATTATAGTCGAAAATTTCCCAAACATGGGAAAGGAAATAGCCACCCAAGTCCAGGAAGCGCAGTGAGTCCCATACAGGATAAACCCAAGGAGAAACACAGTGACACACATAGTAATCAAATTGGCAAAAATTAAAGACAAAGAAAAATTATTGAAAGCAGCAAGGGAAAAATGACAAATAACATACAAGGGAACTCCCATAAGGGTAACAGCTGATTTCTCAGCAGAAACTCTACAGGCCACAAGGGAGTGGCATGATATACTTAAAGTGATGAAAGGGAAAAACCTACAACCAAGATTACACTACTCAGCAAGGATCTCATTCAGATTCAATGGAGAAATCAAAAGCTTTACAGACAAGCAAAAGCTAAGAGAATTCAGAACAACCAAACCAGCTCTACAACAAATGCTAAATGAACTTCTCTAAGTGGGAAACACAAGAGAAGAAAAGGACCTACAAAAACAAACCCAAAACAATTTTAAAAATAGTCACAGGAACATATATATCGATAACTACCTTAAAAATAAATGGATTAAATGCTCCAAGCAAAAGACACAGGCTTGCTGAATGGACACAAAAACAAGACCCATATATATGCTGTCTACAAGAGATCCACTTCAGCCTATGGACACATACAGAATGAAAGTGAGGAGGTGGAAAAAGATATTCCATGAAAATGGAAATCAAAAGAAAGCTGGGGTAGCTATACTCATATCAGATAAAATAGACTTTAAAATAAAGTATGTTACAAGAGACAAGGAAGGACACTACATTATGATCAAGGGATTAATCCAAGAAGAAGATATAACAATTATAAATATATATGCACCCAACATAAGAGCACCTCAATACATAAGGCAACAGTTAACAACTATAAAAGAGGAAATTGACAGTAACACAATAATAATGCGGGGCTTTAACACCTCACTTACAGCAATAGACAGATCATCCAAAATGAAAATAAATAAGGAAACAGAAGCTTTAAATGACACAATAGAACAGATAGATTTAATTGATAATTATAGGACATTCCACCCAAAAACAGCATATAACACTTTCTTCTCAAGTGTGCACAGAACATTCTCCAGGGTAGATCACATCTTGGGTCACAAATCAAGCCTCAGTAAATTTAAGAAAATTGAAATCAAATCAAGCATCTTTTCTGACCACAATGCTATGAGACTAGAAATGAATTACAAGGGAAAAAACATAAAAAAAAAACCACATGGAGGCTAAACAATACATTACTAAATAACCAAGAGATCACTGAAGAAATCAAAGAGGAAATCAAAAAATACATGAGAAAACTGACAATGAAAACACAACGATCAAAAACCTATGGGATGCAGCAAAAGCAGTTCTAAGAAGGAAATTTATAGTTATACAAGCCTACCTCAAGAAACAAGAAAAATCCCAATTAAACAATCTAACCTTACTCCTAAAGGAACTAGAGAAAGAAGAATAAACAAAGCCCAAAGTTAGCTGAAGGAAAGAAATCATAAAGATCAGAGCAGAAATAAATGAAATAGAAACGAAGAAAACAATAGCAAAGATCAATAAAACTAAAAGCTGGTTCTTTGAGAAGATAAACAAAATTGATAAACCATTAGCCACACTCATCAAGAAAAAGAGGGAGAGGACTCAAATCAGAAATGAAAAGGAGAAGTTACAACAGACACTGCAGAAATACAAAGCATCCTAAGAGACTACTACAAGCACCTCTATGCCAATAAAATGGACAATTTGGAAGAAATGGACAAATTCTTAGAAAGGTATAACCTTCCAAGTCTGAACCAGGAAGAAACAGAAAATATGAACAGACCAATCATAAGTAATGAAATTGAAACTGTTATTAAAAATCTTCCAACAAACAGAAGTCTAGGAACAGATGGCTTCACAGGTGAATTCTACCAAATATTAGAGAAGAGCTAACACCTATTCTTCTCAAACTCTTCCAAAAAATTTCAGAGGAAAGAACACTCCCAAACTCATTCTATGAGCCCACCATCACCCTCATTCCGAAACAAGACAAAGATACTACAAAAAAGGAAAATTACAGACCAATATCACTGATGAATATAGATGCAAAAATCCTCAGCAAAATACTAGCAAACAGAATCCAAGAATACATTAAAAGGATCATACACCATGATCAAGTGGGATTTATCCCAGCGATGCAAGGATTCTTCAATATATATAAATCAATCAATGTGATACACCATATTAACAAATTGAAGAATAAAATCCATATGATCATCTCAATAGATGCAAAAAAAGCTTTTGACAAAATTCAACACATATTTATGATAAAAACTCTCCAGAAAGTGGGCATAGAGTGAACCTACCTCAACACAATAAAGATTATATACAACAAACACACAGCAAACATCATTCTCAATGGTGAAAAACTGAAAGCATTTCCTCTAACGTCAGGAATGAGACAAGGATGTCCACTATCACCACTATTATTCAACATAGATTTGGAAGTCTTAGCCATGGCAATCAGAGAAGAAAAAGAAATAAAAGGAATACAAATTGGAAAAGAAGAAGTAAAACTGTCACTGTTTGCAGATGACATGATACTCTACAAAGAGAATCCTAAAAATGCTACCAGAGCACTACTACAGAGCTAATCAATGAATTTGGTAAAGTTGCAAGATACAAAATTAATGCACAGAAATCTCTTGCATTCCTATATACTAATGATGAAAAATCTGAAAGAGAAATTATGGAAACGCTCCCATTTACCATTGCAACAAAAAGAATAATATATCTAGAAATAAACCTACCTAGGGAGACAAAAGACCTGTATGCAGAAAATTATAAGACACTGATGAAAGAAATTAAAGATGATACCAACAGATGGAGAGATATACCATGCTCTTGGATTGGAAGAATCAATATTGTGAAACGACTATACTACCCAAAGCAATCTACAGATTCAATGCAATCCATATCAAATTACCAATGGCATTTTTTACAGAACTACAACAAATCACCTTACAATTTGTATGGAGACACAAAAGACCCTGAATAGCCAAAGCAGTCTTGAGGGAAACAAATGGAGCTGGAGGAATCAGACTCCCTGACTTCAGACTATACCACAAAGCTACAGTAATCAAGACAATACTGTACTGGAACAAAAACAGAAACATAGATCAATGGAACAAGATAGAAAGCCCAGAGATAAACCCATACACCTATGGTCAACTAACCTATGACAAAGGAGGCAAAGATATACAATGGAGAAAAGACAGTCTCTTCAGTAAGTGGTGCTGGGAAAACTGGACAGCTACATGTAAACGAATGAAATTAGAACACTCCCTAACACCATACACAAAAATAAACTGAAAATGGATTTGTGACCTAAATGTAAGACTGGACACTATGAAACTCTTAGAGGAAAACATTGGAAGAACACTCCTTGACATAAATCACAGCAAGATCTTTTTTGGTCCATCTCCTAGAGTAATGGAAATAAAAACAAAATATAAACAAATGGGACCTAATGAAACTTAAAAACTTTTGCACAGCAAAGGAAACCATAAACAAGATGAAAAAACAACCCTCATAATGGGAGAAAATATTTGCAAATGAATCAACAGACAAAGGATTACTCTCCAAAATATATAAACAGCTCATGCAGCTCAATAGTAAAGAAACAAACAACACAATACAAAAATTAGCAGAAGACCTAAATAGAGATTTCTCCAAAGAAGACATACAGATGGCCGAGAAGCACATGATAAGCTGCTCAACATCACTAATTATTAGTGAAATGCAAATCAAAACTACAATGAGGTATCACCTCACACCAGTTAGAATAGGCATCTTTAGAAAATCTACCAACAACAAATGCTAGTGATGGTGTGGAGAAAAGGGAACTGTCTTGCACTGTTGGTGGGAATGTAAATTGATACAGTGACTTTGGAAAACAGTATGGAGGTTCCTTATAAAACTAAACATAGTATTACCCTATGATCCAGCAATCCCACTACTGGGCATATACCCAGAGAAAACCATATTCAAAAAGACACATGCACCCCAGTGTTTTTGCAACACTATTTATAATAGCCAGGTCATGGAAGAAACCTAAATGCCTTTTCACAGACAAATGGATAAAGACGTTGTGGTACATATATACAATGGAATATTACTCAGCCATAAAAAGGAATGAAATTGAGTCATTTGTTGAGACATGAATGGATCTAGAGACTGTCATACAGAGTGAAGTAAGTCAGAAAGAGAAAAACAAATATCGTATATTGACGTATGTATGTGGAACCTAGAAAAATGGTACAGATGAACAGGTTTACAAGGCAGAAGTTGAGAAACAGATGTAGAGAACAAATGTATGGACACCAAGGGGGGAAACCAAGGTGGGGTGGGGATGGTGGTGTGCTGAATTGGGCGATTGGGATTGGCATGTATACATAGATGTGTATAAAATAGATGACTAATAAGAACCTGCTGTATAGAAAAACAAAACTAAACTAAACTAATACTAAACTTTCTTTGGGTTATTTGTGTGGAAATATGTTAATATAAATGTTTCAGACATTACATGAAATTTGTACAAATCTTATATGTTCTGGTATAATGTTATGTCATAATTCTAGTTATTATTTTAAAATGTATATCTCAGAAATAACTAAATTTCCTTGTCAATTGCATTATTATGAACTTTCATCAAATCTTTATCTGTGGTCATTTTTAAGTCTTTTGTCATTTACAGACAGTTCTGGGTGTACTCTGATGCTTTTGCAAAAATGTTCCTGTAAAAGAGTTTCATCGTCTAGGAATTCATGGAAAAGACTCTGACAAGTACAGGTTTCTGGTAACTGACTCTACTGATGAACTGAATGAATAAGCATTTTCAGAACTCTAATGGAAAACTGATGAATTTATAAAAGTGCTAACAAAAGATCAAGATAAAAAAATATTAATTTCATTGGACTGAGTGAACTGATGAGGATGATTATAATTTTTGTGACTTTCTGTTTGAATAAAACAAAAAAAAAATTTTAACAACAAAAAAAGACATTCATTTATGAGTTTCAAGAAGTATTCCTCTTCTGTGTCTGTCAATAAAAGAAAAAGAAGGTTGGTCTTGGTGAATTGAATTTACCAGTTTTTCAAAAAAGATAGAAATGGGGAAAAAATAATTTATTGTATTGAATTGAAAATATTTGAACTTCTATTAAAAGTATGTAAATATTATGATGCTTTTCCAAAGTATTATTAATAAATATAATGGTAGTTTGAAAGATGTGAAAGTTTGTACTTTAAACTTACCCTAATCTAATACATACCAAATTCACGTACATTTTCTTTCAAAATACACCTGAAAATTATTATGTTTCCATTTCCATGCTAGAATATTAATAGAACAAAACAAGTAAGACAATGTTCAGATGAATATTCTACTTATTTTGCCCAACCCTATCCTAGAAGCTGTAGAGGCATTAAAAGGTTCAAAAGACCTACTCTAAAAAGCTCCATGAGGGCTTCCCTGGTGGCGCAGTGGTTGAGAATCTGCCTGCCGACGCAGGGGATGCGGGTTCAAGCCCTTGTCTGGGAAGATCCCACATGCCGCGGAGCAATTTGGCCCTTGAGCCACAACTACTGAGCCTGCGCGTCTGGAGCCTGTGCTCCGCAACGGGAGAGGCCGCGATAGTGAGAGGCCCGCGCACCACGATGAAGAGTGGCCCTCGCCCGCAGCAACTAGAGAAAGCCCCCACACAGAAACGAAGACCCAACACAGCCAAAATAAATAAAAATAAATAAAAAGCTCCATGATACTAGTATAAAAAAGGCATTAACCTTGCAATGTATCGATTTAATGATCAGATGATATTTATGTTATGATTCAAGTGTTATTTGGAATCTTGATATGTATAGTTATAAAATGTTCATTTTATATTATTTACATAAAGATTATAATGATATCATGGTCTTAATGAACTTGTTTTAACAGGTTTACTCTCTATCCTTTGAACTTTTAAGCATCCCACTTAAACCAAAAACATTTGAACAGCAAGAAAATATATTCATTTCTTGTGTTCTAGACAAAGGCTAGTCCTCAAAGACAAAAATGCATACTTTTTGTCCTTAAGGAGTTTATAGACTACTGAAGAGCCTAGAAGAGTCATTTCATTTTTCCTCTACTGTGTATCACTGAGTCCTGATTGATATAAGCTAAAAATGGCTATTTGGAGGAAAATTTAAGAAAATTACTATTTACACAGGTTTGTGCAAGGTGGAGGGAATCTGCAAGAAGTAATACATTGAAACCCAGAAGTCATTAACCTGCTAGGCTTCAAGCCAGGGTAAGGAGAGAAGCAGCAACTGGAATCCACAGTCAGGGAGAGCTGTGTAGAGAGGGCTGCCTGGCCTGAAGCTTTTCCTACTCACTAGGGGACTCAGTCAGGCTACTGCAATCTTGCCTGCATGCAGGAATTGGAGAAATACATTTCCAGATCTCACTCCTTCCTCCCCAAGGCTGAACCCAGTGAAGAACCAGAGGGCAAAGAAGTCCACCAATGTAATTCTTATAGATCAATATCTCATGGCACAAAGTAGGGAGAGGAAAATGTGGACAGTGGATCTAGGGGTGGTAGACAAGGATATCCAGCACTCATGGTGATGCATTAATGACCTTAATATGCTTTGGTTAGTAAAGATAACTGTGCCTGATTCAAAAGTAAGAGTAGCTTTATGGGGATCTGGGATTCTCACTGTATTCTACTTACTTCTCCTTAACCAATATTCAACACTTCATTATATACAAAACCAGATTTAGGATTTCTGGTCTGAACTAAAATAATTCAATTTCACGTCCCTTATTTTTAAAATCGAGACAAACATTATATCTGGGCTTTGTTATCTTAAGGTCAAAATCAAATGAGGTAAAATATGTAATATATTCATTGCATCATTTACCTCACCCAGTTCTTCCATTATAGAACTAAAAGAATGCTGTCTAATATTAATAAATGATAGCACCATTAAGAATTAAGTAAATTAAGCTATCAGCAAGTATATCAAAGGCAGATGATCTTTGAATTAAATGCTCTTCCCTTTCTACACAGGAATAATATTCAGTTCACTGAAACTAATTTTGTCTGGTTGATACTTTGCTGTATCACAAGGTCAAGTTTATTGACAAATAAGTTATCTTACCGAGAATCACTAAATTTGAAGCTGGATATCATTAAAATCAAGAATTGGATGACATCTGGTGTTGAAGAAGGAACAATATATGGGGAATATCAAACGTTGGATGAAAGTCCTTCTCTATTAAATAACTTCAAGAGCTTGAAATAAAAGTTTATAATTACAACTTTCAAAAATTTTAATTCAGAAGGCCAAAATGGACTACAGTGGCATAAAACAATGTTATTAAATGTTTTTTTCTGGATTCAATGCAGTCAATGCACTAGAAGTTTTTTGTTTTTTTTTTTAATGTGAATGTAATGACTTAAGGCAGGTTAGTTTTTATTAAATGTAGATGTTAGAGAACCAATACACACACACACACACACACACACACACACACACACACACACACACACACATACCCCTTAACAATATTAGAGTTGAGGGATATTAATATATTTTTTCAAATTTTCAAATTAATGACTAAATTGGCATAGAATCAAAAGAGAGTAAACATGTTTGCAAGTTTAAAAAATCTCATTTATTTTTTATTTTCATGGGGCTTGTAAAATATGAAAATTACTAATGCTATTTGAACATTTCCAGAAATAAATACATAGAATTTCATTTTACTTTTTTCTGTCATGGGTGGTTTGGTATTTCAATTATTTCTGACATGTTATATGCCAACTAATATCTTGCAAAACTTGCCTGGAATATTACACTTTACTTAGGCTTTTTCATTTTGTTTTATTACTCATTTTCATTCCCCAAAGTATTTGACATCTATAGTGTTGTAACTGCAATTTAAAAGGAATCCATTTGTGACAATAAGAATAATAAATTCTTATATTTGAACAGAATTAAAACTTTAAAAGCATTTCCATTTCAAATAAATGTTTTATCCTATTGTTATAATGAAATATTTTATGTATTATAATTTTCTTCTGCCACAAGTAATTCTAATAAACCCAGGAATCTACAATATTGCTTTCAATTCAATTTTTTCATTGTTCTTTTTTATAAAATTTATTTTCTCCTACAAACAATTTTCCTGGTCTTTTTAAAATACATGTTGTGTCTTCCATAATTCTACCTTTCTACTATGGATATTTCTACCTTTCTACTATGGATAAAAAAAATATTATCCATAAGATTGTGTTTTTTACCCCCTTTCCTGTTGATTATATGTTAGAAAGTGTGTGCTTTGTTTATCTTATTTATTTATTTATTTAAATCTATAGATCACCTACTATCTTCCCTTTCTATAATTTTTTCATTGACCCAAAAAGTTATGTTATTTCCAACCAGAGGCATTGTTTTTGTTTTGTTTTTGGTTTTTTTTTTGTTGTTGTTCTGAATATGTTTATATTTAAATATGTCTCAGATAATTAAATAGAAAGAATGCTTCATCTGGTGCCAGAGTGGGAACAAAGTCTTTCTAAATTGTTGCCCCAGGCACTGTGGATTTCTGGCAGGGACTCTATGGGACTGTGGTCTTCATTCATTTTTTCCTAGCTGCCTGGGGCTGCACTTTCTTTGGTAAGACTCTGCCTCTATGCCCTGAGTTGGGGCCTCTCCTCCTAGGAGCTGTTTGAGCGGTGCTTCTCTTGAGTTGGAAATTAACCAGTTTGGGTTCCCCAGGACCCACGGTCACACTCATTATCTCTGGTTCAAACCTGGGTGCCGTGGCAGTGACAGTGTAGGTCCCTGGAAGCAGCAGCTGGAAATAATCTCCACGGTCACCTGAAGTGACATCTTGGTTAATCCCACTAACAGAAATGACAGCGTCCGCAAGATTATTATACTTCTCATCCCGCACCATTCCCCGTATGCCTTGGTGTACCTGTTCCAAGAATTAAATTTGGGTTTCCTGATTACCCAGCCACTCGTGAGGTAACTTGTCGTGGAAACTTGTCACAACTCAGTTCCAGCGTGACCTCAGAACAATTGGTATGGATGTAAAGTCTTGCATTCCCTTGCTGAGAGAATATCAGGAAGCCCCATTGGTGATGCCACCTGGGAAGCAGTCCCCACAGTTCCAACCTTGGTGCATCCATCCATGTGCATAGGAGTAGACCTTGGTCACCTTCTGGAAAAGGAGTAGACCTTGGCCACCTTCTGGAAAAGTGTGTCATCAGGCGTGGGGGTATTGGCAGTGCAGCAGAAACCTCGGACCCGTGTTCAAGAGACTTGTCATATGAGTAATTGGCCACCACTGCCCCTCCATGGAGATTGGCTGAAAGGACAAACTTGAAGGAGCGGATCCACTGGATCACTGCCTGGGTATCGGGTTCCACCTGATTTTTCCAGTTGTCTGGAAGGGACAAGTGGTGGTTGGGGCTCCTGTTCTTCTCATTGTAGTAGATGTAGGTATTGAGATCCTTTTCCCCCTTCTTTCCAGACCAAGGGGAAACAAACTTCTTCAGCGAGGGCTACACATACAGCACTCAGCTGCAGAAGTGCTGGCCAGGCCAGGAGCACCTCTACCCGTTGGGCAACGTGGACGAGATACCCGAGTGGGTGCACCAGCTGGTGATCCAGTAGATGGTGGAGCACCACGTCATACCCACAGGCTTCGTAAACAGCACCGTCATCAAAGACTACCAGCCCGGCAGCCGCATCGTGTCTCACATAGACCCCACCCACATCTTCAAGTGCCCCATCATGTCTGTCCTTCTTCAGCGACTCCGTGCTCTGCTTCAGCTGCAAGTTCCAGTTCAAGCCTATCTGGGTGTCGGAGCCCGTGCTTTCCCTGCCCATGCACAGGAGCAGCATGACTGTGCTCAGTGGATATGCTGCTGATGAAATCACTCACTGCATCCGGCCTCAGGACATCAAGGAGCACAGAGCAGTCACCATCCTCAGGAAAACAGGTTTAGGTTTACAGAAAGTTGTGAAGATAGCAGAGAGCTATCTGTTCGTTCCCCCTCCTGGACGAGATTAGATGCACTCCGGTTGGAAACAAAGTCCCTGAGCAGCTCCGTGTTACCACCCAGCTATGCCTCAGATCATCTGTCGGGAAACAACAGGGACCCCGCTGTAGGTTTTTCCCTTTCATCACTTTAAATATTTCCTGCCACTCCCTTCTGGCTTGCAGAGTTTCTGCTGAAAGATCAGCTGTTAACTTTATGGGCATTCCCTTGTATGTTATTCATTGTTTTTCCCTTGCTGCTTTTAATATTTTTTGTGTGTTTAATTTTTGATAGTTTGATTATTATGTGTCTGGGCATATTTCTCCTTGTATTTATCCTGTATGGGACTCTCTGTGCTTCCTGGACTTCATTAACTATTTCCTTACCCATATTATGGAAGTTTTTGACTATAATCTCTTCAAATAGTTTCTCAGTCCCTGTTTTTTTCTTCTGCTGCTGAGACCCATATATTTCGCATGTTCATGCATTTAATATTGTCTCAGAGGTCTCTGAGACTGTTCTCAATTCTTTTCATTCTTTTTTCTTTATTCTTCTCTGCAGTAGTTATTTCCACTATTTTATCTTCCAGGTCACTTATCCGTTCTTCTGCCTCAGTTATTCTGCTATTGATCCCTTGAAGAGAATTTTTAATTTCATTTATTGTGTTGTTCATGATTGTTTGCTCGGTCTTTATTTCTTCTAGATTCTTGTTAGTTTCTTGTATTTTCTCCATTCTATTGCTAAGATTTCAGATCATCTTTGCTATCATTATTCCGAATTCTTGTTCAGGTAGACTGCCTATTTCCTCTTCATTTGTTACATCTGGTGGGTTTTTACCTTGCTCCTTCATCTGCTGTGTGTTTCTTTGTCTTCTCATTTTGCTTAACTTACTGTGTTTGGGGTCTTCTTTTCACAGGCTGCAGGTTCATAGTTCCTGTTGTTTTTGGTGTCCGTCCCCAGTGCCTAAGATTGTTTCAGTGGGTTGTGTAGGCTTCCTAGTGGAGGAAGCTAGTGCCTGTGTTCTGGTGGATAAGGCTGGATCTTGTCTTTCTGGTGGGCAGGGTCACATCTGGTAGTGTGTTTTGAAGTGTCTGTGACCTTAGTATGATTTTAGGCAACCTCTCTGCTAATGCGTGGGATTGTGTTCCTGTTTTGCTATTTTTTTGTCATAGCATGTCCAGCACTGTAGCTTGCTGGTCGTTGAGTGGAGTTGGGTCTTGGCCTTGAGATGGAGATCTCTGGGAGATTTTTGCTGTTTGATATTACGTGGAGCTGGGAGGTCTCTGGTGGACCAATGTCCTGAACTTGGCTCTCCCACTTCAGAGGCACAGTCCTGACGACTGACTGGAGCACAAAGAGCCTGTCATCCACATGGCTAAGAATAAAAGAGAGAAAAAAAGAAAGTAAAATAAAATTTTTAAAAAGTTATTAAAATAAAACACAAAAAATAATTATTAAAAAAATTTTTAAGTAATTAAAAAAAAGAAAGAAAAATGAGAACAACAAAACCAAAAAACAAATCCACCAATGATAACAAGTGCTTAAAACTATAATAAAAAATACCAAAATAAACAAACAAAAAATGGACAGACAGAACACTAAGACAAATGGTAAAAGGAAATCTATACAGACAAAATTACACACAGAAGCATCTGTGTACACATTCACTAAAAGAGAAAAGGGAAAAAATATATATATATCGTTGCTCCCAAAGTCCACCTCCTCAATTTGGGATGATTTGTTGTCTATTCTGGTATTCCACAGATGCAGGGTACATCAAGTGATTGTGGAGATTTAATCCGCTGCTCCTGAGGCTGCTGGGAGAGATTTCCCTTTCTCTTCTTTGTTCACACAGTTCCTGGGATTCAGCTTTGGATTTGGCCGCGCCTCTGCATGTAGCTCACCTCAGGGCATCTGTTCTTCGCTCAGACAGGACGGGTTTAAAGGAGCAGCTGCTTTGGGGGACTCTGGCTCACTCAGGCTGGGGGGAAGGTGGTCTATGGAGTGCAGGGTGAGCCTGTCACGACAGAGGCCTTTGTGATGTTGCACCAGTCTGAGGCATGCCATTTGTTCTCCTGGGGAAGTTGTCCCTGGACTACGGGACCCTGGCAGTGGTGGGCTGCACAGGCTCCCAGGAGGGGAGGTGTGGATAGTGACCTGTGCTTGCACACAGGTTTCTTGGTGGCGGCAGCAGCAGCCTTAGCATCTCATGCCCGTCTCTGCAGTCTGCGCTGATAGCTGAGGCTCGTGCCTGTATCTGGAGCTCCTTTAAGCAGCCCGCTTAATATCCTGTCCTCGCGCACCAGGAAACAAAGAGGGAAGAAAAAGGTTCTTGTCTCTTCGGCAGCTCCAGACGTTTTCCAGGACACCCTTCTGGCTAGCTGTGGCACACTAGCCCCCTACAGCCTGTGTTCACGCAGCCAGTCCCCTCCCTGGGATCCAACCTCCGAAGCCTGAGCCTCAGCTCCCAGTCCCCGCCCGGCCCGGCAGGTGAGCAGACAAGCCTCTGCGGTTGGTGAGTGCTGGTCGGCACTGATCCTCTGTGTGGGAATCTCTCCGTTTTGCCTTCACCCCCGTTGCTGCGCTCTCTTCCGTGGCTCCGAAGTTCCCCCCCTCCACCATCCACAGTCTCTGCCCATGAAGGGGCTTCCTAGTGTGTGGAAACCTTTCCTCTTTCACAGCTCCCTCCCACTGGTGTAGGTCCAGTCCCTATTCTTTTGTCTCTGTTTTTTCTTTTTTCTCTTGCCTTACTCAGGTACATGGGGAGTTTCTTACCTTTTGGGAGGTCTGAGGTCTTCTGCTAGCGTTCAGTAGGTGTACTGTAGGAGTTGTTCCACATGTAGATGTATTTCTGATGTATTTGTGGGGAGGAAGATGATCTCCACATCTTACTCTTCTGCCATCTTGAAGCTCCTCCCTATTTTCTCTTGTAACTCAATTGTTTCTAAATGTCTCATCAACATTGCTGGAGAGGTTTGGTGGAAACAGACCAAATAATATATGATACATTTGGGACTGCTTGACCTTCAGTTAAAAGGCTAATATCAACACTTGTTATATGCTACTTTCTTTCATGTTTCTTCTTTATGTTTTCTACTTCCTTTTGCTAATGTTTTCCCCCTTCAAACTGTCTTCTAAGCTGTCTCTGAGTTTATAATAATGCCCATTTCATCTGTGTTTTAAAATTTCATGACTATGCTCTACCTTATCTGGCTTACATGTTATATATATATATAATATTCTCTCCAATGTTCCTGTTATTTCCAGGGTGATTCTATTATTAACTCTAAAATTGATTAAAGGTCCTATATCATTCTTTTATGGTCAGCTTCAAAATTTGCTTTCCTTAAATGATTTACATGTTTACTGAATATCTGCAAGTGAAAAAGTGTATGAAGTTATTTAAAAGGATAATTTCTTCAGTCTTTCATTTTAACTCTTTTAGGTCATTGAATGTAAGAATATAACTCACATATTGAGCAGTCTAGTTGGGATACATTATTGCATGATCTGTAACCACTAGTATAATATTTAATCAAAATTCTTCTTTAGTCAAATATTTTAGAAATAGTCTGCAATGTTTTTAAGTTCACCAATCAGAGCTAGACTTTCACGGCCATATAAATTTATACATATGGTCTTTCCTAGAATTGAAAGTCATGTAGAGTTTGTTATCGCTAAGGAATCCTGTTCCTATTGTTCTTTATATATTGTTTATTGTTTAATAATGTTTGCACTTCACATTTTATTGTGGTACTTATTTGTCCTTTTTCCCTTCTGTAAATAACAGTGAGGTTTGAAATTTCTCAATCCTTACATGTACTTTGTGGAATTAAGCAATGAGAGACCATATTTTAATGTTTTACTGTGATGTTTGAATGGATATTTTCTGTTTCTCCTTTACATTATGTTTGTATATTTGCTGTCCAGTTTTAACTATATTTACACTCTTGTTTTTCTCACATTTTTGTCCAGGAGTAAATGCATGGCTTACCTTGTGACCCAATATTTCTAAAATTCTCATCAGTATGGCCTTATTAACCTTAATAAGGTTAATATATGAAAAGATCAAATGTGTAAGTCAAATTGGTACTTGGAACTGCTTGATATTGAGTTCAACTCATGACAAGCCAAAACTTGTTATGGCTGGGCTGCACCTCACAGAAATACAAGGCCTGTGTTTGCCCAGCTTCAAGACCAAAGAGAGAGCTGGGAGTCAGCAACAGAGAAATCAATGGTTTAATGGGTGGGGGACCTTACACATCTGGAGCAAGGTCCTGGAGCAGCACCCCACCTTGTGCAGTGGAAGCCAGACAGGACATGGTAGCAGTCTTTGCTCCTGGGGGGAAGGGGAGATTACCAGTTATATGAGAATTGATAGCAAGTTGACTCATTAGCTACCAGAGAAACCAGTAGAGGGGCACACACCTCACTGCCCCTCCGATAAGAACAATCACTAGCTGGGGCCTACGGCAAGTACATAGGAAAGTCAGTCATGTGCATAGGGTATAGATGAAGCAGGTACTGCTCTGGCAGGGGATGTACAGTGAACAAGAGAACAGCCATCTTGAGTGATCTGACCAAATGTACTATTTTCTTTCATATTTTTCTTTTTTTATATTTTCTTAATGTTAAAATTTTATGTCCCTATTCTTTATTATTGTTATTGATTAGTGTTTATACTACATAATCTAATTAAAAACAACATTATAAACCAGACTTATAAGGAAGTGAAATTTCTGTCTTGAGAACACTTGATATGGTAATTTTGGGAAGGACTTTTTTGATACAAACATATTCTGTGTATCATCATGATTTTACCAAGGTAATTATTTTTGGAATTATCCTGAATGGTATAATGCAACATGTCTTCCAAAATACTCCTGATAATGTCTACACCTATATGAGTGCTATATTCCCGCTGTTTGGTGAAGAATTAAGACAAAATTACTGCTGCTAAATATATACAAAGGAGAAAAAAAAATCGACCTTTGGGTAGATTTTCTTTACTACGAGAAGGATCATGTAAATGTTTCTCTTAATTAAACAAAAGTAAAATAAAGAAATGTCCCATTATGTTATTTAAATATTGAAACCAAATCTTTTGTAATTTTATGAAGGCTGTAGTTCTCCAAGGTCCAATGGATTACAGAGAAAATAGGTGATTTGAATAAGGAAAACAATGGCCTTCTAAGAGAGAAAGGGCAGTAACACGACCCTTGCTTTCTAGAATTTAAAGTTAATTAAAAAATCTTTCAGAAAAAACATGAGTCTTGTGATAAAATTCTCCTAGAAGGAATGAACACAAAAAGCACTAAAGTGTAACTGATCAGGACAAAAGACATGTTCTGACGTGATGACCTGGACTTTGCACATGTACCTATAGGTTGATTACAGAGGATTTGATTTTATGTATCAGGTGGCTTATTCCATTCAGGACACAGATATTGTAACATTGTTTCTGGCTTTCAAGAACACAGAATTAAGATTAAAGTTATTAATGGATAGGTTAGGTGATGATGTAATAATACACAATCAGAAGCTCAATGGCTTAAAACAGGTTTTATAACTACATAGGCAATGCTGGTTGGTTGGGGCATCTGCTTATCTTAATCACTTAAAGGGTAGGCAGATAAAGTCCCTATGTCAACACATGCTATAATGACTTCCTCAGCAAAGGAACAAAATGCTGGAAAATTATGCACCTCTTAAATGATTTCACTCAAAAGTGACAAATATTACTTATATTTCTCATATTTCATTGGCTAAAGCATGTCATATGGCCATGCTTAACTCTAAAAGTTCAGGAAATTCCAACCCTAGGTTGTGTCTTGAAGTAGAAAACCAGAAAGATTGGTTAACAGCACTGCTGATTCTTCAGCATTACACTGGTAGACATTTTGTAGAAATTACTTGACATTTTGCCTATGATAGACACATAGTTGTCTAGACACCACCTAAGTCCCTTTACAGTGATATGATTCAGTGAAACTGGAAGAATAATCCAACAATTTAAAAATTCTGTTTCATTTTTGTGTTTAATTTACCACATTTTCCCTTTTGTCACTATATTTTATTTCCTGTACACTTAATACCATATCACATAAAATAGACTATGGCATCAGGAACTATTTTAAGTGTTGTAAAAAATAAGCAAATAAAATAATTTAAAATAATGACTAAATTCACAAAGTCATTTTGGGAAAATAATGATTGACATTGGAAACCTCTTTTTTCAAAGTGGCTAAATTGTTGTAGTCCAAATTGTTAATAAATTGTACACAGGAGTGGCAGGCTTAAAATACAAGGGTAATTATGTAGAGAATCAATAATGGAATCAAAATGATTCTTGTCATTTCACTGTTAAAAGACATTTTATTGTTAATACTATTCAGATTTTAATCTGCCCTATGACCAAGAGGTCCTTAACGTTTCCCTCAGATTGACTAAACTTTGTACAGTCTTCCTGCCTCTAGACCTTGACTCTACTTTTCTTAGACATTTACCTTAAAAAGCTTGTAAATTATTTTTATGCATCTTTGAAATGTAAAATTTTTAAAAGCCTCTTCTCAGTTTTACAACCCAAGGATGTCTTTCAAGGACCTAGTAGCCATCTCTTTGAAAGGTAGTTATTAAAGATGGCTTCCCTGTTTTCCAGTCTCTCTGGGATGGTAAGAGTCTAATTTCTTTTAGAGCCCTACTCCAGCTTGTAAAACCACCACCTATCATAACAACAGAAGACAGTTTACTTTTCCTTTAGGTAAATCCAATTAGCAAAACTGGATGCCCAGTGGTCTCCCTCTCATCCCAGATTTTAACACTCCCTGTACTTTGTCCTTTCAGCAGAGTTGAGTTCAGACTTCCTTCTAGTTTCTCTAATTGTATTTCCTGTAAATACATTAGAATTTATTTTAAAACTACATTTAAGGTCAAGATAAGTTTACCCCAATAGTATGTATTTGTTAAAAAATAAGCTATTAATAATATTATTCTCAATGTGGTGATCTAGTGAGAAAATGTTTTCTTTGAATATCTCTTACATTTTCTAAAGTCCCAATAAGCCTCTCACCATCTCCCATCATAATATTTAAATGTACAATAGTTTAAATAGTTTGGATGTTTGGGTTTTCATTTTGTTAAAAAACAGTAAATTTTTCAAAAGTAATTGTCATATACTTAGCATTCTTGATTCATTTCCTTTATTTAAGGCATTTTCATTCTTGCAGGTCATTCTACCTGCTTTTATATCTTCAGATTTAACACAGAATGGTTTGGATGCTTAACATATAAATAAATGAAGGAATAAATAAGCCGTCATTTATATAGTTATGCTTTAACCATATGGCAGCAGAGGTTTTTCAGAGTTTATAGTGTCTGAAATAATGACCATTAAAACATAAAGCTCTTCTGTCACATGTGAAGAATAAAATATTAACTATTAGCCAAAGTTAGATCATTGATTTCTTTATGCTATTGACCACAGAAAGTCTACTGAAACCTCATAAATTACTGTCAAACACTGATTCGCAGAATACTATCCAACTACACGGTAATTTATGTTACAAATAATATGATACAGTCTTTCTTTTAATACTAATCAATCTGTGTCTTTATTGATAAGCCATATGATTCATAATGAAAAATATATTCTCATTGATGCCATTATTACAAATCTGTGAGCTTTGGGGAGTGAAGAGGTGGTTTAATCTTACAGGTGTCTCCTAATACCACAATGACTAAAACTGTAGACATTAGAATTCTCTCTATTGTTGTTACTGTGTGGGCCAATAAATAAAACAGATTTTTTGCAAACTTGATTGCAGATCATTCAAATTTTAGCATGGAATGACTTCACCTTGAATTCAATTTGTCTCTGTAAATTTAGATTTACTCTTATTTAGGGCTTTACAAAATAAGCCCTCACTGAATATTAGAGTAAAAAGTTTTTATAATATCTTACAACGACTTTAATTTTTATATCATGTGGCATATTCAATATAATGGCAAGCACATGGTAAGCACAAATTTCCAAAAAAGATTTTTTATCAAACATCATCAATTAATTCTAACACACTTTTATTATAATCATTTCTATTTAGATTAATTAAATTTGGTAAGCAAAGATTTTAATTCAAAAGTTAAAGTGTTTATTTTCATTGTACTGATGTTCATGCTCTCTGAAGAAGAGAATAGAGTTAAATATTTTAAATGAATCCTAAAAATCTTGTAGATAAATATTATCTTACTCTGACCCAAGGGTAATGATATATTCTGATGTTCCATAAACTGCAGAATGATCCTTCCTTTAATAACAGAAATATATCAACTTCCCTAAATTTTTCTTTGACATATTTGCTTCATAAAACCTGTAAGATTTTGTAAAGAATTGATGTTCTGCTTCAAAATATTTAGCCTTTAATTCAAGCCAGACAAAATTGTTATACAGAGGATTTCTTCTAAATCTATAAATAGGTAGGTTGTGAGTCAAGATTGGTGAGTCATATGAATGTTTCTAATCAGAAAACAACTCTTAACGATCACATACAATAGAGTCAATCCCTCCATAAACAGCATTTGAAACACAACCAGAAAATCGTCACCTCATGAAAGCATTGTGAAGATTTTTGGCTGTAAAATGATCTATGAAAAGATAGGAAAATTAGAATGCTTTTGTATATAATCTCATATTTACATAGAAATATGAGACTAGAATAGTGTTTATAAATAAAAGAAAAAATAAAGAGTAAGATGTCTAAAATTTAGAGAGAAAGATAAGTCTTCCCAATAACACAGAATGAGATGAACTAAAGAGATGAATTATAATGATCTAGTACAATGTGAAACTTTTTTATTACCTATTGCAATATTAACTAAAATTAATGCAGGATGCTTATTCTGTGATCATCTCATTTAAGCCTATGAAATCTTCAACTTTAGGATTATATAACCTAAGCACTAGAAGGGATGTAGACCCTAAATTTCTTCTGTCACATTTCTTATTTATGACCATAAACCCTCTTGATTAATCCCTCAGGAAATTTATGTCAACAAGATAATTCATTCCACTTCAGTGTCTTCTAAAATCATGATAAAGTTCGTTAATATATAGAGTTCAACTCTGTCTTCTAATGCCATTCTCTCCTATGACATAGGTATAGTGCTTACCAAATATGGCACTCCATAGTTAACATTTCCTAGCGTCCTCAAAGTTTGATATAGCTGTGTGACTACTCTGGCTAATGAGCTGTGGGCAGAAAAAAAATAGTGTGTCCCTTTTGGGCCAATGCATGGAAGAGTCAGAGCATGATTTTCCAACTCTCTTCCTCTGCTCTAGGCACCTAAAGATCATATGCTTCAGATGGGTGTCTACAAAATGGTAGAGAGCATCTATCAGCAGGAGTACTTGAATGACCACATGGAGCAGAGCCCTCATAGACATGAACTGACAAGTATTAGGATCAATTAATCATTTTTCGGGGTTAAGCTACTGAGACTTTCAGGCTTTTTGCTGTTGTAGCATATCTGAGCATATCCTAACCTATCCTACAATCTCTTGTCTAAGGCATTTGCTGGAACCTCAGAAATGAAGTCTAATAATTTTTCCATGTGCGGTTCAGTCAGGTAATTGGGGACAATGACCTCCCTAAGTGTCATGTTCTAGATAAGCAATGTTAAAACAATAGTCAGATCTGCTAAGTGATGTTGTCATAGCAAACAACTCCCAAATTTCAGTGTTTGCAACTACAAAAATTTATTTCTCTCCCAGAACTTGTCAGTTTGGCTGCAAGGTGGCAGTGGCTCTGATGCATAGGTCTTTTTCAATGAAAGAGAAACCCTTTAGGGACTGTATGGATGAAAGACAAAAATATTGGGGAAGCACACACAGGTTTTGACGTTTTTGCTCAGGGTTAGCCCTTGTCACTTACACAAGTTGCTTTCAGAGACAAATGGTCAATTCTGGAGTAAATGGAATATGAAGTTTAATCACTTCACAAGGAGAGGTAAAAATAATAATAATAATAATTGGGAGCAATAAGAAAATATGCAACCTTTAGTTTCTATAATTATTTGCTTCTATAGACATTGCCAAATATTATACTTGGAACATGGTGGTAAATGTCTTGAGTCAACGGCTTTTATCTCTCAACATTCTGCTTACTCCAATATTATTGTTCCTTAACAATTTGCCTCTGAAAAACGTATTTTTGCATCCATTGTATTTAGAGTTACTCTTGCCAGAGAAGAGTAGAATATGCCTTAAAATTCACTCCTTCTGGACTATACATTGTCTTTTAATGAAATTTAAGATATATTAACTTTTTAATCACCTAGATCATATTATATTACTGACACATGTAATTATAACTTCAACTTAAAAGCCTAATATTTTATATTGTCCTCATACTGTTTTTCTGCATTTAAATCATTAAACCTTAAGAACAGAATGTAGTGTTTATTCATATTAAATTGTATCTAGTTAGATTGAACCCATTTATCCAGACTGTTCAGATTTTTTGGCATCATGATTTTGTCATCCAATATATCCCTCTTAATTTTGAATCACAGCCTTTCTGGCCATTCCCTTGAACCCTAAGTTTGGTAGGAATACAAAACTGAAGATTGTACAAATGTTCCTATCATAGAAAATTCTCTAAAACATGACATCAGTCAAATGTTGTCTCAGAATGTTTTAGACATGGTTCCCCAAATACAGATGCTTTTCTACATCTGGCATATAAGTGAAAAACTGAACAAAAGAAAGACAGAAATTTGGCTTACTATTAAAACTAGATGCCCCAGACATAACACATTTCCTTGTCTCCGTGATGAATTTTGGATATGTCTTTTTTATAAACCTGTTGGAACAGGGAAGTATGTAAAGAAAATAATTATGGTTTAGAGATACATATAGCACTTTAGTGATAACTTCTGTGCATTTTTGTTTATGGAATATGGTAATAATCTCATCTAATTTTCCATGAGTAGCCAATTATCTGAGTGTCACTCACAGAATAGTCCATGATTTTCCACTGATTTATGATATTTTCTTGCCATCTTTGTCATTATACTGTAATCTAGGTAGAAGGAGGCACATATTAACAGGTTGTAAGAATCAAAATGTGAACTTCTTGGGTGAGGGGGCATTTTTCTGTTAACCACACTTTTATAAACCTGTTCAAGTTTATTCACATTGCTTTATGTGATTACTTTTTAAATTAGTCAAGAGAATAAAGGTGAAAAAATATGGAATCCTACTGTTTTTTTTGTAATTATTTATATGATTATGTTTATTGACACTTCGTGTGTGTGTTTAAATTACTGTCTGGTGCCAGCTGTTTTCAGCTTAATAAACTTCCTTTTGTATTTCTTGTAAGACAAATTCAACTAGTAACAGATTCTCTCACCTTTTGTTTATCTGGGGAAGTCTTTATTTAGCCTTCATTTACATGGATCTTTGAGCTATCCTTCTTGGAGTTTGATGAGCTTCTTAGATATGTAAATTATTTTTCAATAAATTTGGGTAGTTTTCAGCTATTGTTTCTTTGAATATTTTTCTTCTCTTTTTGTCTCTCTTCTCTCTTTCTGATACTACCATTGCGTGTATTTTGGCATGCTTAATGGTGTCCGAAATTTCCCTGAGGCTCTCCTCATTTATCTTCATTCATTTTTTTCCCATCTTTTTTTTGTATCTTCAGTTCACTTACTCTTTCTTCTGTCAATTAATAGCTACTTAAAAGCCTCCCAGTGATTTTATTTTTCATTTCAGTTATTTACTTTTCAACTCCAGAATTTCATTTGTTCTTTTTTCTGATTTCAATTTCTTTATTGATATTCACCATTTTACGTGACACTGTCATCATACTTTGATTTATTTCTTTAATCATAGTTCCATTAATTCCATAAAATGGCTTATAATAATCATCTTGAAGATTTTTTTCTAATAAATCTGGACATCTGCTTATGCTCATAGGAAATTTCTGTTACCTTTACAGCATATAGGTTAAATATTCCTGTTTCTTAACATGTCTCATATTTTTTTGTTAGAAACTAAACATTTTAGATGTATATTTTAGCAACTCTGGGTACTGGCCCCACCATTCCTCCAGTCTTGTTATTGTTTTGTTTATTACATTAGTGACTCACTGGATTATTTTGATGAAGTCTATTTCTCCTCACACAGAGTTGATCCTTAGTAGGGCAGTTTTGGGTATGCTCACAGTCATCCTGAGATAACAGTGATTTTGGTAGGGATCTCTTCTTTTCTTTCCCTGACTGCGTTCACCTGCTAAATTCCACAAATGATGATAGTTCCTTTGGAACTATGTATTTCATGACCTGCTTTTCCCCTACATCCAAGGCTCTGGAGCTTGGCATGGAGACAATGGCAAACTTCTCACTGGGTGATGCCCACCTGCTAGAAGCAAAGCACTTGATGGGGGGTTGAAGTGGGAAGCCTCTCAGCTTATCTCCCTTGGCGTGGAATCACTGTCTCATGAGCTGAGGCAAGGGTGATCAGGGTCCCAGTATTCAAAATGGTGAAATGCCTAAAACAGGGCTTCCATTCCATGAGTGGTGGCTGGGCAGAAAAAGTGAGCCCTGCTTCTCCATTGTATTCACTGGGATTTAGCCTCAGCAACAGATAAGACAATTGAGAAATGGGGAGATAGGGAGCTCTGTGTTCTTGTCTACAGCAGTCAGGAGTGGATGCTGTGCCTCCCTGGCCAAGGAGGTGGGGAAGAGAAGATTATTCTTTGTTCAGCTACCACAGACTCATCTTTCTTACCAAGTTTTCATAGATTTTCTTGATTAGATGTTTCTTCACTAACCAGCTGCTCTTAAAACCACTTCCAGAGGCTTAAATTATTGTTTTTCCAGAGTTTACACCAGTTTCACTGAGTAATCAGTCAGCAGAACTACTTATGCTTTCATGCCAGAAGTTTATCTCCATATATTTTAAAATAGTTTTAACCGTATTTGATAGTTTTCTCTCTCTCAGTCTCTCTGTCTCTGTTTCTCTCTGTCACTGTTTCTCTCTGTATATTTCCCTATAGTTTTTCCTCTCCTTCTTTACCTCTTTTTGCTTTTCTTAAATTATATAGAGAGGAAATTTTGTTGACATATTCTGTCCTTCCATAAGACACAGTCCCAAAGCAGGTAGTATATGGGTGGATAATTGTTTCTGTACCTTGCTAATATAGGTGATTTATAAAAAGGAAAAAGGAATGAAAAAGAAAGAGAAAGAATGAAAACAAGAAAGAAAGAAAGAGAGAGAGTAAGAGAGGAAGAAGGGAAGAAAGAAAGAAAGAAAAATAGAAAAGGGGTGAGGGAGAGAGCCAAGGAGAAGAAAGGAAGGGAGAAAGAACAAATGCCAGTGGGAAATTTTAGTCATCCTTTCATTTAAAAAATGTGTCTACTTTCCCTAGTGCCCTCACTAAAGAACTTCCAGACACAAGTCAGTGCCAGTGTTTTATTTGTCTTCATTTTATGGATGTGGGAAACTCACTCTATGCTCCAATTTCATAAAGCCTTTCTGGTTTTATTTGTCTATGTCATTTAGAACATTTAATTCCTGTTACCTAAGAGAATGAAATTGCTTGAATATCTCTGTTGGATCCCAGAGACCGACAGTCATGCAAATTCAACCTCAAGTAACATTCTGCTTCTGTTCCATAAAGTTATTTATCTAGCCTTCAGTAGAGTTGCATGTCTTTTAGTTTGCTCATTTTTATATTTTCTTGACAACCTATATGTGGAGAAGTTGGGAAATTTCACAACTAAACATAACATACATTTTGCTGTTAAGTGATAATTTCATCTTTCCTTCAATTTTAATATATATAATTTAGTTTTTTTAAAAAAAAACACAAACTTTTTTTCAGTCTTAATATATATGATCTACTAAGGGAAAATAAAACATCATAGGCATTTTAGAGTTTTATGTGCTTACATTTCCTTCTCTGTGGGATTTTATACCAGTTTTGAGGATTTTTTTTCTGTTTTTGATGATTTATTTTCTTTCCCATAAACTGCCTCAAATAGAGATAATTCACTGACAAATTTTCTAGCACATTACTCAACTTTTTCTTTAATCTACCTCAAATCCAGTGGCCCACATCTCTTCATTTCAGTTTCCTACTGTGCTCACTTTACTCCTGCACTCGTATCATTAAAATGGTCATTCATTTGCCATCAAAACCCTTTTACTGATGTGACTAACTCAAACTGTCCACCCCTTTAACTCATATAACTCCCTTCTCTACTCCAAACATCTATTCATCAGCTTTCTTAGGGGCTGTCGTATTCAATAACTCCTACAATTCCACTTTTCCATACACCAAGTTTAGAGTAATTAACACACTCAAAAATTTTATTCAAATTCTGAAGTGTCTATCTACTATTTTAATTATATTTCCAATGACACTGTCTTAAAATAGAAACTCATTCCTTCTTACTTTCCCTATTGAACAATCAAGACTTCTTGCCTTAAAATATTTTCTGTCAAAATATCTTCCACAATTTTGACAAAGTGGATAAAGCCATGGAAATCCTAACAGTATTAAATGATCTTAAATTTTAACTGCTTTACTCAGATTATCTTTTTAAATCCTCTGTAACCCCATGTGATACACGGCATTCTTAAAACCATGTTCAAGGTGAGGAAATAAAAGTTCATAAAGAATTAAGTAACTTGCCTAAAATCATAAAGATGAAACTAATTGTTAAGGTCTTTGAGCTTTCTTCTATCACATCAACTACAAAGCTTCTCAGCCACAATAAAATATTTACACTGGTGTCCTTTGTATAATTTTATTTCTATTTATTTTAATACTTTATTATATTCTGCTTTATAGTAAAACTATATGTGGACATGAATTCACTATCCTTTTAGACTCTGATGGATAAGGGTGGAAATCATGTCTTAATTGTTTACCCAGTGTATATTAAAATGGTTTGATGTGGTTAGAGTCACTCAGTAAGAGTTAAATGATTCTTTAGCATTAAAGACATTTTGAAACTATTGTTAATTAGTAGATTAAGTTATTTCCTAGTTTTGCACTAGTTGACTAACATTTTCCTTCATTTGGGAGAGACATTAACTTCATCATCTTGGTCTACTTTTAATTGTGTAATTATGAGCTCCCTGTCCAAATCTAGCCTGAAGCTTTGGTTGGTTAAATATGTTTTGTAGCTTTCCCTAAAGTACTGTTAAATAGGCATCCATGAATTAACCATTATTCAGTGATGGGTAAAGACATGTGCAAGGGCTTATGCCTTATTCTTGTACTCACTGTAAGGATTTTTTAAAATATCTATACTTAGGAAAATTATCTAATTGCATATTCTATATCTGTTTATCAATTTATCCATCTACCTTTTTAACTTCCCTGATTAGCTAGTATCTCGTCTGTCTACTAATTATCCATATGTTTGATAAATGATTGATCAGTCTATGATTTACCTATCTTTCTAAGAATGAGTGTAAAAGTACATGACTATTATTCAACTATTAAAATAAAATAAATATATATAGTAATTATTTTTTCTCACTTAAGTTGAAATGGTAGGGAGCTCCCATTCCATTCATTATGAACCCAGCCCTAAAGTCATTAGAGCTTCCAGGAGTTATATTTCCTTCTAGAATATTTGATTAGAGCTCTCTTGTTTCAAGCAGTCACTGTTGATAGGCTAGCTATATAAGCTTATGTGATCCTTTTAAAAGGAAGGAAGCCTCATTAGACTGTGCTCATAGGGAGTGGGAAGTTTTACTGATACCTGAAGCCCTAGGGTCTAGGGGCCAACTTCTCCAGGTGAAATTCTTCTCTGAGATCTTTTTTTCTGTATGAGATTCTGCATGGGAATAGGGTTTATGAAACTCATTGCTCAAAATATATACAAAGTTGTGGATTATTCTAAATTCTTGCTGCATACTTGAAAACCAACCATTTTTCAAGGAAGTATCTACATTTAGTCTTCCATTAACTTCCCTCTATCATTTCCAATCTGGGAAATTCTATTTTTTTCTTCCAAGGCCTTAGAAACATAATGTTGATCTTTCCTGAGGGGAGATCAGAGTAGATGAATTGGATGCTCAGATAAACTAGCTCTTTTTTGTCTTATGTAATCATCCTATTACATGTGTACACATTAATGTATTTATTCATATGTCATTTTGAACAAATTAATACATTCATCAATAATGTCTATCATGTAGTATGTATGTATGAGTGTTTACGTATGTATGTGTATGTGTTACATATAGTATTTTGTGGAGATTTAGTTGCTCTAGACAGAGAAAGAACTAAAGTACTTATCATCAAGAGAGTAAATGTATATTATAGATTACTGTGTCAGAGTGGACAAAGAGAGTGAAGAAAATAAAGGAAGTGGTTATCAAGAAAAAGTGGAGGAGTCATATGATATCTCCACTTTTAGTTCTTTGAGAAACCTTTATACTGTTTTCCACAGTGGCTGGCTACCATATAAGCCAGTAATTCCATTCCTGGTACATATTTGAAAAAAACAAAACACTAAATTTGAGAAGAAACATGCACCCCAATGTTCATAACAGCGCTATTTACAATAGCTAAAATATGGAAGCAACCTAACTGTTCATCAGCAGATGAATGGATAAAGAAGATGTGCCATATATTTACGATGGAATACTATTTGGCCAGAAAAAAGAACAAATTTTTGCCATTTTGCAACAACTGAGTGGGCTTGGAAAGCATTATGTTAAGTGAAATAAGTCAGAGAAAGAGAAATACACTGTGATGTCACTTATATATGGAATCTAAAAAATACAACAATAATGACTATAACAAAAAAAGAAGCAGGCTCACAAATAGAGAGAACAAACTAGTAGTTACCAGTTGAGGGGGCAATATCAGAGTGAGGGAGTGGGAGGTACAAACTCTTGGGTAGGTTACAAGGATGTATTCTACAACACAGGGAATATATCCAACATTTTGTAATGATTGTAAATGGAGTGTAACCTTTAAAATTATATAAAATTTTAAAAATTTTTAAAAAATCAGAGGAAGATGCTAAATGTTACAGTGGAGAGGATGGTGATTGGAATTTTGGTGATGTAGATAGCAGTTTATAAAATAGTGGCAATCAAAGCAAAACAGTAATACTAATATTACCACAAAGAGAAAAGGTGGCTCTAGCCTTGAAAAAACGATTGAGTACTTAAAAGTTGAGTTTGG
This sequence comes from Phocoena phocoena, assembly GCF_963924675.1. Taxonomy (NCBI): domain Eukaryota; kingdom Metazoa; phylum Chordata; class Mammalia; order Artiodactyla; family Phocoenidae; genus Phocoena; species Phocoena phocoena. The sequence goes on along the minus strand of NC_089235.1, from coordinate 26,429,270 downwards.
GAAACCACCAGCATTGGACAAGCATATACACATGTATTTAGTAAAAGCATCATTGCCAGTGAAATGAATATTTAGAATTGGTATATAGGAGTATCAAATCAGTCTGAGCTGGAGAGAAAAGAAACTTCAAGGCCTTTGATTTTTAAACCAAATATATAAGATTTATATGTGTGTATATGTCATATGCTTATTTGTATTACTGTTCTATTGCTGGATAAAAAAAAATCTGCCACAAACTTAGCAGCTTAGCACAAATTTATCTCGCTGTTTCTGTAGTTCAGAAGTCCAGGCACAACTTAACTTGGTTCTCTGCCCAGGGTGTCTCAGGCTTAAGGTAAGGTGTTGACCAGGTCTTGGGGTCTCACGTGAGCTCATTCAATTAGTTAGCAGAATTCAGTCCCTTACATCTATAAAACTCATGGCAACTTCCATATCTTCAAGATGAACAGGAGAAAATCTCAATTATTCTTTGAATATCTTCTTTTTATTTAAGTAATCTCAGCTGATTAAATCAGACTATCTAGTTAATATCCCTTTTGATTAACTCCAAATCAAATGATTTGTCATTTTAATTACATAGTAAAATTCCTTTTGCCATGTAACATAACATAAGCATGGTGTGAGAATCACCTTATTCACAAGATCTCTGTGAATCCAAGGGAGGGAATTATGCAAGGCCTTTTCTCCAAAAGTTGGTGATCTTGCTGGCTCTTTTGGAATTCTGTCTGCCACGCTCTGATTGCCTCTTGTAGACACTCTCAATGCCCCTCTCATATCTCTCAGAATTCACCATTATTCTACTACCTGCAGATAGTGTCCTACAGCAAGCACTTTTTCTGCCAGGTTTCTACCTTTAGGTCCACTTATTGGGTAGATTAGAATTCCTAGGAGTTAGCACCCTCAGTTGCTGCTCTCAGTGAATGATGAATGGGAGTTAAACTACAAATACTAACATTTCTGTGGTCCTCAAATGTAAATAATCAATGTTTCATACAATCTTCCTGAATTCTTAAAGATGTTGAACACTAGATGTCCACAGAGATAACTTCATTATTAACATTACACCCTGAACAGGTTTTCTTCTCTTTCCTGTCTCATCTTTCCACTCCTCTCATGGGTTTCTTGAGAGCATAGCCCAAACAATCCACTTGCCTTAAAATTCTGATTCTAGGTCTTCTTCTGAATGTAACCAACCTACTTCAGTGAACTAAGACTTAAATTGCATTGACCACATTGAAAATTTTATATATATATATATATATATATATGTATGTATTTAATATACACTGTAGTATATTATATCTATGTATATACTCATATATACTTACATGAGTATACATGTATATACTCATGATTTTTCTGAACCAGCATTTTTCTTTATGTGTCCCAAATTTCTATAACACGTATTCTTTTTTTTTTCTTTGTAAACTGCTTTATTAATTTCATATTATGAAAAGAATAATTTTCCTATAACTGGATGAAATTGCCCTGATGACAGAAAGTTTTACAGAGACAAAGCAATATTCAATTAGAAACTGGTAAGTGGAAACACCAAAATGTTTACAGAAAAAGTAAATCAGAAAAACTACAAGCATGTAGAGCAGAGGCCACATTACTGACCTCAGGGATAATCTTAGGATTCAAGATATAAGGCAAAACTCATAATGATTGTCAGGTTCAGGAGTTTGGTAGCGCAAATGATGCCTCATTTGCTGCTTCTTAGTCTTTCTCCTGATTTCCATCATCTGCCCTACGTGCTTTTCTACATCATCCCCCACTTAATTGTGATCAATATGCCTGCTGGGTATGGCCCATCGAAAATTAGGAACAAGTCATCTAATCCGTCCCAGCCTGACATTTCCTACAGGCTTCTGGCCTCTACCCCCTCCTAAATCGCGTGATTCCTCTCCATTCTGCAAAGGGGCCTGGTCCCCACCTTCCCTTTCCTGTAGGGTATTTTCCATGTTGAGAATTTTTACTGCTTGTTCCTCTTTGGACGTCATTGCTCCTGGGCCTATCCTCGCGGTCTCCTGCCCCTCCCGATTCTTGCTGCAAGTGCGCCGCCACGACACTTCGACTCGCAGACCTGCTCCTCCCGCGCCTCTTACTTTTGGGGGCCGCCCCCGCCCCGCACTCCCGCAGGGACGGAGAAGGCAGCGAGCGACAGCTTAGTCTACCTTTAGAGCGCGGCATGCGCCTGTCGGCCCTGTAACACGTATTCTTAATACAACTTTTTATATCAGGTTTGACTATCAATATACACCTAATTATCAAAATAAATATTCTATTTACTGAAAGTCTACACAAAACTAATATTCCCATCATATTAAATTAGTATCACACATTTCACCATTTCAATAAGCAGTACATAACGGTATTAAACAAAATGTACTTTCGCACATAAATACTTTAGTTTACATAAATTTTGCTACTAACTTTATCTTCTGCTCCTCATAGGTTAGAATTTTATTGTATCTATGTGCTATTGATTAAATGTTTATTCTTTTTGTAATAAATACATCAATTCATATATTTCCTTACTACATATATTCTTCCCTTACAAAAATTTATTAATTTTGTTGTTTCTTAGCATCATTTATAACCTAAGATGATACACTTCTCCCATTTCTTAGTTATTGGACATCATTTATGAATCATCTTCCTGGTGATTAAAGAATTGTCTAGACAGAGTTGTTATGTGAAATAATCATAACACAAATTGCATTTATAAATTGGTTATAAATTAATACTTAAGCAAGAACAGTTTGAATGGATACAAATAAAGAATATTCATCATTATCATATATTTATCAAAAAATGTTTGAGCATCTACAACATGTAAGACACCAAACACTACATTTTTGTTTTTCAGTTATTGGAACAATAAAGAAATCTATGTGAGAATATTTTATTGATTAGAATTAATTTTGTATGTGTAATATAGAGCACTTTCTGATATTTTGCCTTACAGATGCAAGAAAAAAAACTAATTCTCAGGTAAAGCTATTGAATATTTGATAAAATTTTGTTATTTAGTATAAGAATACACTACTATGTTGTTGGACTATTTCTTATTTCACTTGGTAAGAAAAAATTTGGACAAGAGAATCTTACTGTTTGTTTCAGAATTCAAATAAAATTAGGTTAAAACGAATATTTATAGTTACAGTACTATTAGATGATAGAATTTAATCATGCTGCGGGTTTCAAACTACCATTTTGTAGCTTAAAGTAAGAGTAGTATAGTTAGTGCATAAAAGTAAATATTTTTCATTCACATATGCAATATAGATGTATATAAATACCTATATACTATGAGTTTACACACAGTTATTACAATATTTGAAAAGTAACTTGATATTTATAAACTATCACCATTTCAAATTTCCTTGTTTGTATAATTTAGGGATATATACTTTGCTTCTGATTCTACCATATATCATAGGTACATATAATATTTTCTTTATTTTTAAAATGAAGATATATAAATTCTCATAATCCAGGTAAATGAGGAGATCATTGTACATTTCCTTTCAGACATGTATTATGGAAAGCAGAGGAAGCATTAAATCTATATGTGCTGTACCATTTCTAACTCCTTTTTAGAACACAGATTTTAAGAGTTGTCTGTTCTCACTGTGTTTAATTTCTCTTGTACAATTCTGTGTTTCTCCTTTAATAACTTATTTGGAATTTTATTGATATATAATATACATACAGGAAAGTGCAGAAATCTTAAGTGTAGAGCTTGAGAAATTTTCAAAGAATGAACAAACCTGTATAATAATCACAAAGTTCAAGAAGCAGATTGTTACGGGAGTGCCAGAGCTCTTTTATGACAGTCACTTCCTTTCCACCAAGGCAAGTCATTGTCCTGACTTCTGTCCCCATGGATTAATTCTGCATATTTTTGAAGATATCAAGTAGTATGTAAATGGACATACAGTGCATATCCCTGGCTTCTTTTACTTTACACCACCTTGTTGCGTGTAAATGTAGTTAATTCATTTACTTTGTTGTTTACTATTCAACTGTATAAACATACCACACTTTCTTTACCCACTCTACTGTTGATGGATTTTTTGCTTCTTTATTTTTGGGTTTTTTTGAGATCTAGTATGAATAGTGACACTATACAAATTCTGAAATATTTGGTGTAGGATAAATATATGCTCAGATTTATTACATATTGCCTGCTTTCCAAAGTGGTTGTACTAATCTAAGCTTAACTGAGCAGTGTGTGAGAACTCTGTTTGCACTGCATTCTTGCAAACACTTAATACTTACTGCCTTTCATGTTAGCAATCCTGGTGGGTTTGTAGTGGTATTACACTATGATTTTAATTTGCATTTCTTTGGTGCTTAATGAAATGGAGTGCTTTTTTTTTTAATTTTAATGGCATGTATTGTTTTCTTTCTAGTTGTACAAGGAATACATGTTCACTGCAGACAACTAGAAATACATAAATGCATAAAGTAAAAATTAACAATCACCCATAATTCCCACCCTCCAGAGATAATTATCACAAGCATTTTGATGCATTTCCCAGGGCGTGTTTTTCTTATGACTCTTAGCCATTTGGATATCCTCTTTGGTGAAATATTCTTGAAGACATTTTGTAAAATTGACAAACTGATTCTAAAATTAATATGTACATTTAAGTGGCAAGATGAATCAAAGCAATCCCTACAAACTAAGAAAGAAAGGAAGAGAAAAAAGGAGAAGAGAAGGAAAAGAAAGAAAAAATAAGGATAAAAAGAAGAAAGCTAGAGATCAAGACACATTATAAGCTGTACTAATTAAGATAATGTTTTACTGATAGGATAGACATACAGACCAATATTACACAACAGAGAGTTCAGAAATACTATACGTATATGGTTACCTGATCTATTACAAAATCTCAGTGTAGATTAGTGACGGAAAAATGATCATTTTTAATTAAATTGTGTTTGTTCAGTTGAGTATCAATATTAAAAAATAAATTTCAACCTCTAAATCATAAAAATATAAAAAATTAACTATAGACAAATGTATACCTAAAAATAAATATTAAAACAATAAAAATTTTAGGAGAAAACATTACTGAATGTTTTCAAAACTTTGCAATAAGCAATGCTTTCTTAAACAGTGCACCATAGAGGAAAACAAATCAATAAATTAAACTACCTTAAAATTAAAAACTTTTGTTCATGAAAACAAACCACTAAGAGATTAAAAATTTTAAAAAAAACTAAAAAGCATAGTAGAAGATACTTGCAATACTTACATGAGACAAAGGATTCATATCCAGAACATATAATGAACTCCTATTAAATAATAAGTGAAAAACAGGCAGTCCAAAAACCAGTGGCTGCTATACATTTTAAACTTTTAAAACCAGTTTTGTTGTTTTATAAAATTATTGTTTAAAATCTCAAAGCTATTTGCAATATAGTTACTGATTTATATTAAGGACCTATTAAAGTTCTACTTGCCTATGTGAAACACATTTCAGAGAAAATTTGGATTATCCTAATATTGTCTATATGCTGCTTTACTAAAAATTATTTAATTTCCTTTGGGTCACAGTGTGATTTTAAATTCACAATGTGAAGCTCACAAGGTTCAAATCAGAACTGACTAAAACCTATGACACCCAGGCTTATAATATCAGGTTTTCAGCAAGAAACTTGAGATTTCTGCTGTATTTCTGAGAGCTGAGAGACAGCTTTTCAAAGTATCTTTTAGCTGGTCTATTAGAACTAATGTCACCAGCTGTGCTTTCTGTTCAACTCTACTCAGTACAGATAACAGAGCTCTACTCTCTCCCATGCATGTATAGGAACCTATTCAACGATAATGCTAGGGATCTTGCTTATCCTTATTATCCCCAAAACTCAGCAGCATGGCAGTAATTCCATTTTCTGAATACTCTGTCTCTCTCAAAATATTTAATCATCAATATCACTCTCATTATTCCATAAACAATAAATTCATAAAGCAGTAAAATAGTCAAGTAAAAATATTATGTAAATATAAGCAGATACATGTGACTCTCAATGTTATACGGGCTTGGTGAGGTGCAGAATAAATGATGCAGTGGAAAAATTCCACATTGAAATAGATTTGGCCCAATATTTTCTACCATCTAAGTATCCTAAGCAGACTTAGTGATTGTTTAGAACTTCTTTTTTTTTTCCCAAACAACTCAGAAAATTACAGTTGAAAAAATAGAATTGAATTCAGAGACTTAATAAATGTTTATAATATATCCATAAGCTATCAGAATGATAATTCCAATTTTTATTAATTTGGAGATAATGACAAATCTTGGGAAAAAAGTTAGGTAGGTTAAAATAAACATAAAGTCTTGATACATTGTCAGAAAATGGATTTTCCTACTAAATAACAAAGTGTTATAACAAACACGCAACCTAAAAGCTAGTTTGAACAGAGTATATGCATAAAATTGTGTCAATATGATCTGTAACAGTATTTCATTAGCTGTACTATCAATAGCCATTTAAATTCATGTTTACAGTTTAAACTCATATGTATTTTTAAGTCATATTTTGGATTATTATGTACTTTACTGAGCTTAAGGTTTGGAATATAATTTTTGAATTAACTATAAATGAACAACTAAGAATAATGGATCTAATGTTTGTTGACTTCCTACTTTGCCAAAACAGTGTGAATGCTGTGCATTAATTATTTTATTTATTTTATTATTAATACAGCTAGATCATTAGGAGTGTGATTCCTATTTCCTAGAGGAAATAAATAAGAGGCAGAGAGGTGAAGAAATTACCCTATACTGTATTACTCAGTTAGTAAGCAGCAAGGTTGATATTTATGCTCAGCTAAGGAAAATTTTAAAACCTGTGGTATTTCCTTTACCAAACACAATAGAGTCAAGTCTTTAGAAGACAATCATTTGGTTGCTTAACAGGAGTGATTTGGGATAAAGCATAACAAATAATGTAAAATACTTAAAACTGTTATAAAATGTTGCAAGCTACCTTTCTCTCTGGTTGATCTACATCTTGAATTAACACATTGTTGTACTTTGCCCATTGTTTTTGACTCAAACTGGAAATAAAAAATGGAAAGTTTGACATATTTATTTGTAACTAGATAAAGGGAAGAATATTTTCCCTAAATAATTATACTCTTTAAGTAAAATCATTAAGAAAGAAATTATGAGTGCATAAAACTGTAAAAGTTTAACAGAACTTCATATTCTGACTGTCACACATAAATAGAAAGAAAACCTTTAGAATCTTTTCTCATATATGTGGGCTTCTTATCACAACACACTGCTTGGCAAGTGTCATTAATACAAAAATTCATACATATTAACAATCCTCTATATTTAAAACTCTGTATTCCATGTTTACATGGATAGACATATGAGTCATTAGGTTGAACTTTAAAAAATACATTAATCTTGCAATATTTATGTCTTTATTGAAAATTATTTTGTTTTTATTGTGTGTACGTCATTCTATTTCTGATATTTCTCTTTCCAAATATATAACAATTTTGTCTTTCTAAATTAACAAAACATCTATTTCTGCTTAAAACTAAAGTCAAAAGTTTGGCTTAATTATCCAAATAATTAAAGACTATTTTATTATTAGAGGAGGATTGATAGTCTTAGTAATAATATTTCATTTTTTAAAACTAATCTACTCCATCTCTAGAATCTACAAATGCATACACAATTTTACTATAAGGATAACATGTGAACTAATGTAGAGTCCACCATGGTCTACTAGATGCCTGACTGATTTTCAAGGGAATATGAATTAATATTTATTTAGTAACAATGTTTTGTTCGTTACTAAGCTTTAGCTTCTTCACTTTATTTAATACACTGAAAGCCCTATGAGACATGTGCTATTTTATTGTTGCCGTTTGTAGCCATTTATTCAATTAGCAGTTACCACCTTAATTAGATAAATAGAAAATAGTAAATTAAAGCACTCTAAAAAAAAAAAAAAAAAAACCGAAATCAGTGAACAAGTGTGGTCTTATTCATCCTTTGTTTCTTAGTATTAGTAATTTCATCAGTCATCTAATAAGGTGAAAACACAGGAGAAGACTATTAATAAATCAAGTCAGTGGACTATTATAATAATTAATAATAAAATCTTAATATATTCATTTTTGGAACATGGTAAGCCTATAATCTAGTCTTTAATTTATTTCCAAGTGTATTCAAGAATACATTCTTTCTATATCACAAACGTACACACATACAAAAGGGACATGCTTTTCTCTTACATTTCAATTACTACCAGTGGTCTAGAATTTCTTTTTTTGTTGTTGTTGTTGTTTTTTGCGGTACACGGGCCTCTCACTGTTGTGGCCTCTCCTGTTGCGGAGCACAGGCTCCGGACGCACAGGCTCAGTGGCCATGGCTCACAGTCCTAGCCCCTCCGCGGCATGTGGGATTTTCCCAGACCGGGGCGCGAACCCGTGTCCCCTGCATCGGCAGGCGGACTCTCAACCACAGCACGACCAGGGAAGCCCCTAGAATTTTATGTAAGATAATAAGTATCTTTTACTGGGATACATATCCTAAAAAAACATATTTGTCACCATCTAGCCAGAAAGATGTACATTTAAAGCCTTTAAAAAAAATCAACTGATACAATCTATCAAGATATGGGAATAGCAAGAACTATAATCAGTGGTTTAATAAGTCTAATTATTATAACATTAAAAGATAGCTTTTAGAAGAAATTGATATACTAGCTTTATATGTAATTCAAAAGGACAAGAATGGCCAATTATATTCTCAAGAAGGACCAAAGTTAAGAATCCATAAGATATCAAAGATCAAGATTGATACATGAAGTATCAAAGAAAGATCAATCCATGAGGTGTCAAAGTTATCAAGATCTATATAGAGATAAATAAAACAAAATGGTATTGTTACAAAGTTGGAAATAATGGATCATTGGAACCAAATAAAGTTAAGAAATGACCCTAATTGGTCATTGCCTGATATATAACAAAATGACACTGTGATGCATTAGGAAAATAATGGTATGTTCAATAAGAATGCTGGGTCTTTTGAATATTTTATAAGAAAAAAATTTTTATCTTAAGTTATAAACAAAAATTGTATTCTGATATGTTGCACATCTAACTGTAAACTGCAAACAACAAAGTTGTTAAAAGAAAAAAATTAGAGGCTATCATTATTTTCTATGGTAGGTAAAGAAATACTAAGCAAAAAAGCACTGACCCTAAGTAAGAAATTAATAAGTTGGGCATTAAAATTAAGGATTTTGCTCTACAAAATACAGTAATAGAGAGAAAAACAAGCACAGAATGGAAGAAAATATTTGCAAAGTATATACCTGGATAAAAAATAATGTTTCCAGGGTGTGTGTGTGTGTGTGTGTAAAATCTACAAATTAATAATAAAATGAAAGTCAAAGAAATAGACAATGAATAACAACTGTAACAAGCACTTCATATAAGATGTTCTGCATTAGCTAAAAACATATTAAAAGTTGCTTTAAAATGACTAGTTGTTTAGGTAAATGTCAGTTAAAACCATAAGACACTATTTCACCAATTAAAAATGTTAGACAATCCCAAGATTTGGAAGAGATGTGGAGAAACCTGAATGCCCAATCTCTCTCTGGAAGTAGGAGTGTAAATTGAATGGTACAAAGGTTTTGCCTTTTCTTTTGAAAATGAACTTAACTCCATGATCGAATAATTTCACTCATGTATATACCCAACAAAGATGGCTATGCATTTTCTCTAGAAGACATGTACAGTGATAGCCATTCCAGAACCTTTCTTTACAGCCAAAAACTAGAAGTAAAACAAATTTTTTATCAGCTGATTGAATAAAGTAGTTTATTTCTACAACGTGAAACTGAAGTATTGAGAATTAACAAATTACTACTATACAAAAATACAGGATGAATCTCATAAACACATTAAGTTTAAAAAAAAGATGAAAGATACACATAAAAGAACCAATTTTATATAACCTTCATCGTATAGAGTTCAAAAAAGGCAAAAAAAATTAAGTTTTGGATCTCTGGATAGTTTATCCTCAGGGTTAGTGAATGGAAAGTGGTGAGAGGGATCCTTCTGGGGTTCTGGTAATTCTCTAATTGTTTATCTATGTGCTGTTACAGATATGTTCACGCTGAAGAATTTAACTGATTTATACATTATACATACATATACATTATACATACATACTTATACATACATATTAAGATCTGTGTACTTTTATTCTCTGCATATTATATTCCTATAAAAAGTTAATAAAAATGTTATTATTAAGGTATAAAAATACATCTGAAGGCCTGAAACTTGGGCTTGCTAAGGGGATGGTATGCCATGTCAATTTCTCCATTTTATAGTAAGTACTAAATATTCTAAGGTTATTACCAGTTATTTGCCCCTGATGAGAAAGCAGGAAATTAGCCAGAGTATTCAGAAATATTGGAAAAGCAATTGTAAAGGAGATGTCTCTGAAGAACTGACAGGACACTCACTCTGATCTGCAGGTTTTCTTTGCTGTAGAGCACCTTGTTAAAAACTTCAAAGTCAGGAAACTGTGTACTTCTGATTGCAGTCGCTACCATGTCCTTAGGTCTGTTGGAATAAGTTAGTTACATTACCATCAGCATTTGCAACTTCATACAAGGATGGTTTGAATATACTGCAATGGAATAGCATTATAAACTTTATAAAAGCACATAACATGCAGTATAAAATGAATCTTAAGATGTAAAATTGAAAATGAAATTTATTCAGGAAAGACGTATTTGAGAACAAGCTTGACTGCTTTGAGTGGTAGCAGACTTACCTCTTTGTTTCGCAACATGTGTCTCAGGTTCGTGCCCCAGTCTGGGAAGATCCCACATGCTGCGGAGCAGCTAGGCCCGTGAGCCATGGCCTCTGAGCCTGAGCATCGGGAGCCTGTGCTCCGCAACGGGAGAGGCCACAACAGTAAGAGGCCTGCGGACCACAAAAAGCAAACAAACAAACAAACAAACAAAAAACATGTGTCTAAGAAATGTATCTATTTAGAAGCAGTTAATCCTCTTAATTCTAATTCTATATAAAATAAAGTAACTTTAAAAAGTTACTATAATTAGTAACTCCTTGCGTGGAGACACAGAGGAAAAAGCCTGTTCCTGCACTCCGCCCTGTAGTCAAAGTCTAATTCAGAACTTCCATATGCTGGGTGGGACAGATTATATTGGCTATTAGTTAAAATCAGGTAAATCTGTTGCATTATACTGTAATCTGGCCATAGATTATTCATAGGTTGGTTCTAATCATAGATTGTGGATAATAAGAAAGGATTCATTCCTCCAAGTTAGAAACTTTCAAAAGCCCACTTGCTTGTTTGTGCTCCAGGCCAAGGAGCCTGCAATTCACAATAGAACTCTCCAGTGGACAGGAGGGTAAGCTATAACCACTAAGGAACTGTGCCAGTCATAACAGTTGAAGATGAGAAAAAGAGAAAGTGATATGTGTGCTGTATAAGAAAATTTGAGATGCTTTTGTGTACATTTAGTATCAGAAAATTGTCATAAAAAATAACTTAAGATATGATTCACTGAAAAATTGACACAATGGACAGGATTATTACAGGTCCTGAGAGGGGCTGAGGCCTTACCAAGAGACTTCCATTATTGATAGGATGGACTGAAAAAACTCTTGTATGCACACATGATATTTTCTACAGGATTTTTAAATTATACCTATTAGGATGCATTTGTTAATAAAAGTGCAATTATCTCAGAGTGAACTGACCAATTGATGTTTTCTTTAGAGCATTACCCTTCCCTTAGGACAATCTTCCTATCTAATGTTTTCAGTTGTCTCTGTCATTTCCAAAACATGATGCTTCATCCAAAGCAAACTAAATCGTCTTTGAGTCTACCTTGTGCTGTTCTTTATCTAAAGATATAACACATGATGAGTTGAAAAAAAAATGGTGCTAATGAATAAGCATCTTGTTTTTCAGTCTCTGGACAATGTTAATAGCAGTTTGAAAGAAGAGCAACCTGAAGAATCTCAACACTAAATTAAACACATAGGCAAGACCAGATGCTGTGACAAAGACAAAACTTGACAGGAAAGCTCAGGTGCTTCCAAAAGGAGTCCAGCTGTTGCAGTGCCAATACCTCAACATGTCTGATGACAGGCTAGGTAAGAAAGGAAAGTGAAAGGAGAAATTCACATGTAGACTCAGAAAAAGTTCAGTAATATCCCTTTCCTTGTATTCATTGGAAGCCAAAAGCAACTTCTCCTCCTTGTGGATTCTAACATACAAATGGGCTTTATGGGCTGTGCTTTCTCTTTAGGTGTATTCAAAGTAAATGCATATCCTGGAGGGTGGTTTTTGTTCATATTCAGTATCATTGGGTTGCACTTTAAAATGTAATAATTCAAGAATTACATTTGCCAAATTCAGAGACTTAAGCCTTACAGTATTTCTACTGGTTATTTTAAATCATAAAATTCACTTAATGTGTCTGGATTTTCTCATCTATAAATCCATGATCCTCGTACATTTGGAAATCAGGAGCCCCTCAAAGAATGTTAATACAGGGTACCAGCATACATTTCCAACTTTTATTTTATAGATAAGAGCATTTTAAAACCAACCAATATCTGAGACTATTAGTTTAGGCTCCCACTCATCTCTTAATTTTTCATATTATACCTAGCTCAGGCTTAAAACCAAAAAGAAAGTTACCACAAAACAAGTCAGTTTTACCAACAGCTCTCAACTCAGACTTGCAGAAATTCCCTTAGATTTTTTTCATCTCCTAACTAGTAACACAGATTTACCATGAAAGCCCTCCACCTCCCTTTATTTTGTTGTTGCTATACTGGAGTAGAGATCTGACAAGGGAAGTACCTTCAATATTAAATGAAAGGACTCTCACATTTTAAAGTTGGTCTTCAAATATACTTAGGGTGAAATGAACTGAGACAAAGGAAATTATTAAGAACCTTAATTAGGAATTTGAAAATATAAAAATGAATCATATATTATATTATGAGTTTATTTTGTTTTATAGAATAATAAAATTATAAGTCTATGCAGCAAGTATAGCTACATGTAGTAGCTACTGCGAGCTAAGCATGGTTGCCAACCAGAAAATGTACTACAGTAACAAGTTGTCAGGCTGTTTTTTTTTTTTTTTAATATATTTATTTATTTATGGCTGTGTTGGGTCTTCATTGCTGCTCACGGACTTTCTCTAGTTACAGAGAGCAGGAGCTACTCTTCATTGCAGTGGCTTCTCTTGCTGCAGAGCATGGGCTCTAGGTGTGCAGGCTTCAGCAGCTATGGCTCCCGGGCTCTAGAGAGCGGATTCAGTAGTTGTGGCACACGGGCTTAGGTGATCCGCGGCATGTGGGATCCTCCCAAGCCAGGGATCGAACCCATGTCCCCTGAATTGGCAGGCAGACTCTTAACCACTGCACCACCAGGGAAGTCCCCAGGCTGGGGTTTTGAAATAAAGATAGTTCTATTTTCAAAAATTATGCTTCTAAGTAAATGGTTTAAGTCTCTTAGATGTATATAGTTCTATCACATTTCTATTATATCCATGTAGTTTGGAAGCATTAAATGAAATCAAAGTTGTTTTTAAAAATGGCTGTACAATCAATCAAACTTACAAAATTTAAAATTAATGTTTGCTTCCTCAGTTACAATGCATGATAAAGTGATTTTATAGCCTCACTTCATATGTGAGTCTATTAAAGTCCATTGTTTATATTGAATTTCCTAACTAGATTGCAAGCTTTAGGAGGTCAGGAGAAACTGACACTTTCATGAATTTATACTAAATTTCTATTTATAGTCACATAGTAGGTATTCAGAAATTTTTTGTTGGTTAAATGACCTTTTAATGTTAATCTTTAAACCTTGAAACTGTTTTGATTTTTCAGTGATTTCTTCACTTTATATTCCTTTTCCCTCTCCCTGCTATATTATCAACTCAAACACATGTCATACTTCATGTTTCCAAATATAGTTTTTTTTGTGTTTTTTTTTTGTCTATTCATCTTGTCTCTTTTGAGGACAATTTTAAATCACACAGTAATTTAATGGAAAAGTTCAGAATATTTTTGATGGTAATCCCTCCCTAGGTGATGTATACAAATTTTTAAACAACTATCTATAAAATGGTTATGAACACATATTCTTGATAAACCAGCAGGAAGTATATGTATACATTTTTGAATTGTAATGCAATAAGAAGTAGAATGGAAGGATTTAACAGTATTCTTCAAAATGTTTCACGGGCACTTTGCCAAAACGCTTAAGCAAATGGCTTTTTGTATCCTTTTTTACTGAGTCAATATTAGTAATTTTCATAAAAGCATCTTACACAGTCAAGAGAGTCATGAAAGCATTTTTGCCATGAACAGAATAAGCTTATGTAGAATATTGATTCTTCATGTCAAACACAGCTGGAGTGTTTCACCAGTAATTTCAGATCTGACATATAAAATAGCCTCACTATTCCTCATACCTACTGAATTAGAATAAGTTTGGTTAAGAGGTACCTTAAAGAGATGCTGCTTGAAAGCAGGGTCCATGTAGCACCAAGGGAGATGGAAAGGGTGTTATTAGTCATCTTCTAAAATACCCTGCTGAAAACAATCAAAGCTGTTTTCCTTTCCTGATGCTTTACTGGGACCAATGCTTTACTGGGACCAACAGCCAGGTCACTGTTCCTTTCCCTTGGTCTCACTGCAGATGACTGCAGAGCACACCATTCTCTGTGAAGGGATTAGGCATCTGTTACAAACAGATGGGCTACCCCAAGTAACACATAACAGGTAATAGCAAAGCAGAAAGGATATTCCCAATTCTCAGGGTTGATTTAGTTGGATGCTCCTCTTCTGAATACATTGCTTACTTTTGTGGGAGTTTACTGCATTTCAGAAAATTGTCATGAATCTAAGGACATTTTAGTGGTTCTTAATTCTTTGAGGTGTGCATTAGGGGTTTTTGATTTCTGGCTTATAGTTTGTCTTCAGGTTCCTTAATGTTTGCTGTATGATAATCGTTAACCAACTCACTTACAATTTTGCTTTCATCAGCCACTTACACCTTCAGAATTTCAAAGCTTATTTTTTCCTTCGGACTTACAGATAATATGGAAGTGAGGCATTCCTATGCTTTGTTCTCTGGGATTTTCAGGACTTAAGTTGTATATTTTTATAATTTCTTCTCTTTATAATAAAACCTTGACATCACACTTTTCATTGAAAACAATTAAATGAATTGCCAAAGTGTATTTATAAATATCTCTCACTGAAAATAAAAACTATATATGAAATGTCAAATATATAATTTATATCAGGGGTTTTAGAGTTAACAAAGTAACAAATTTATAATTAAGGAGTTCACTTTTTACTTCTGTATTAATAAAATGCAGAACTGAGTTTGGTATAAAAGCAGAAATATATGAGTGGCCTTCTTTATGTTATCTACAAAAGCACTTCCCAAAGATTTTAAAGTGTATGAGCTTGGAAGAAAAAACCAAAAATCTGATATGCACTTTTCTCTGGCCTTCAAAATTTAGGATCACCTGTTACCACTGATAAAATACAGCATGGTGACTAGCAATGGATTATCCCAATTCCTTCCACATTATCTTGTTTTTTTTTTTACTGAATATTTACCACCATTTAAAGTCATGTGAAAATAAAATTTCAGTGTGGGAAGGAAAAGAGCATAGATATAAGGCAACATTTTCTGTGGCTGCCAAATTCTATATTCCCAATAGCAAGTCACTCTTGAGGGAGAAGTAGATTAGTTGCATTCATGTTACCATATGACAAGCTGTCACTTTATGAGAAACAGAAGGTATTATTTTGAATCCACAATTCCATATATATTTCATGTGTTGACCTTAGAAAAACATGTACAGTTTGTCATTTCCATGACATTGTAGAAACAAATCTACACCCAGTTGAATAGATTTAGACTTGTGAATTGTGTTTCATAAAACTTGTGAAAAGGAAAAAGCTGTGACATATGTAGCTACAGAGAAGCATATACATTTTATTAATCTTTAACACTGAACACTTTGGACTCTGTTAACTAAGATATGATTCCTAAGTGATAAGTATACTAAACTTATTACATAAAGTTTATGATAGTAAATGAAAGTCTACATTTTCTTTTTTTAATTTAATTTTTTATTGAAGTATAGTTCATTTACAATGTTGTGTTAGTTTCAGGTGTACAGCAAAATGATTCAGTTATACATACATACATATATATGTTTGTATATATGAATTAGTTTACATATTATTTTCCCATGTAAGTTATTACAAAATATTGAATACAGATCCCTGTGCTATACAGTAGGCTCTTGTTTATTTTATATATAGTAGTGTGTATATGTTACTACCAAATTCCTAACTTATCCCTCCCTCCACCTTTCCCCTTTGGTGTCCATGATTTTGTTTTCAATATCTGTAAGTCTGTTTCTGTTTTGTAAATAAGTTCATTTGTAATTAGAGTTCATTTTTTAATTAGATTCCACATACAAGTGGTATCATATGATATTTGTCTTTCTCTGTCTGACTTCACTTAATATCATAATCATAATAGGAATCATTATTCACTATTCTCCCATTCTTTAGTTAACTGGGAATAAACCCTAAGATCAGTTCTCTTACCTCCAGAAATTTCCCAGTGGCTGTCTGGCTGCTAAAGAGACCCAGACTCTCTGCTTTCTTTGATATAGTGTGAAGTGGAAGATGCAGACTCAAGGTTTCTGTCTTCCCCTCTGGGGTGGAGTTAGATATTCATCAGAAGGAGTGAAGCTCTTTATCAGGAGCCTGTGCTTTGCCCAGGTTGTGAAAGACCAAGGGGTGCTCAGGGTTCGGAATGGACTGACAAGCAATTTACTGAAGATAGTTCCATACTTTCGAGTTAGGGTTAGCACCTTTGATTTCTGGAAGAGAATCTGCCTTTATCAAAATTATTACATGGTGTCTCCTCTGAGCTATAAATTAACCCCAAGGGGTAGGTCAGAGTTTCCACTATAGGAATTTCAAGAAGAATTTAAAGAAGTTCTTTAAAACTGGAAAACATCTTTAAAAATGTAATTTTGTAAAACTGAGCGGAATTAAAAATCCACTGACTAAAGGTGTGTTAGATCATAGATAAATTTAACCTTACAGTTGTACTTATCCACAGAGGACAAGAGATTGGATGCTCCTGTCTACTGCCCTTGGAAATGAGAAGGTTCCACCTTCTCTGATCTCCAGCCTAATGTCCCAGCAAACACCTGCACCTTGGGAAGGTTTCACAGCACTACTATCTCATGATGGTACCCAGATAGATTTTATAACAAATGCCTGAAATGCCTATTAGTAATTAAACATATAATGTGCTTTATGGATATAAACCAGACACCAATGTAAAACATTGCCATGACACCTAAAAGCAGCATGTGGTTGAAGTAGAATAGCATATAGCATTCCATACTTTACCATATGCACATGGT
Organism: Phocoena phocoena; assembly: GCF_963924675.1. Lineage (NCBI taxonomy): Eukaryota > Metazoa > Chordata > Mammalia > Artiodactyla > Phocoenidae > Phocoena > Phocoena phocoena. The sequence goes on along the minus strand of NC_089235.1, from coordinate 26,411,741 downwards.
GGCAACTGATGCAAATCTTGAACTAACCAACATGAGTCTTGTTTTATACAACTTGACCCAAGGTTTCCCAATAAAATTGTTCTTGATCTCATATTCTTCCTTGATTTCTGAGTGCACATAACAGTGTGTAAATTATGCTCTATTAGAAACTAAGTGAAAAAATTTAACACTTAAAATTTCCAAGTCATTTTTTATCTAGATTTAAAGAACCGCAGACTTAGACTTTTGCATTTCAGGAAAGCAGCTTTTATTATGACGGGTTAATTATGCCCCCAAGACCATCTTCTGATTGATTTGCACTCATCAGTTATCAAATGACCTAATTTCTCTGCATTTTTAACTTGCTTTGTGTCTTACCCTGAAAATACATTATTTAGAGAACTTAAATTATTCTCACAATTTGTCCAGGTAGCCTACAATGCGTCAGGTGAAACTTCTGACACATAAACAAACAAACAAAAAAAGTAACTGACCAAAACATTTTCAGATCATCATTAGTAGAAACTTTTAATCAAATTTCAGGTTTTTCCCCACCTTGGAATTCTAAATAGTTTATAAAACTCTACCTTTCAAATGGTGGTTATCTGTGTACTTTGAAAGTATCAATAGAAAATATCCAATTATCAATTTTGACCATTTTCCTAAAATATGAGGGTTTGCACACTTGATTAAAGGTTTTGATATGTTGAAACTATGTTTTCCTGTTAAACTTATTTTAGAAAGGGTTAAAAATCTTCCTCTCACATTCATGAAAGTATTAATAAATACAGAAATAGCCAATAAGTACATGAAAATGTTTTCAATAACAGTAGTCATCAGTGAGATAAATGTAGAGTGGGATACCATTTCACAAACTCTAGAATGGTTAAAATAAAAAAAACCCTGACATTACCAGATGTTGGCAAGGATGAAAACAAATTGAATATTTGTATATTCTTAGAGGGAACATAAAATAATAAAACCATCTTGGAGGACTTTTTTGTGATTTCTTAAAAACTTAAACATATATCTGGCCAATGATTTTGCAATTTTATTGTAAATGTTTTCCAAGAGAAATAAAACATATGCCAACAAGAATGCCTATAGTAGCCTTATTCCTAATAGTACAAAAAGAAAAAGAAAAAATCATCAACAAAATATTAGATAAATACATATTTTCGTATATTCATATAATAATAATACAAGAGAATGAACTACTGATATATGACAGTAACATGGATTAATCTCAAAATTACTATATCAAATTAAAGGAGACAGACAAAAAATAATGCATCCTATCCAATTCCATTTTTGACTTCTTACCCAACCAAGTGGTTACCTCTTGGATTAGAAGTGTGTGAAATGGAGTACAACGGAAATATCTGGGTGATGAAAATGCAATAAATATTTTACTGAGTGGTAGTTTCATGGATTTATGAGAATTGTCAAAACTCATCAAGTTGAACACTTAAGATCTGTACAAGTGATACAATTATCACTCAGTGTAAAAAAAGTCCATAGCAGAGTAAACATTTCCTATGTTTTTATTTTAATGCTATATTAGAGTCCAGAGCATGATTTAATATCTCTAGGAAGAGAGAGGTAAAAATGATAATTTCCTTGAACCCTTAAGTACAAAGGGATGACTTTATTAAAACAGATAAAGTACAGAGATAGATGTCAGTGCTCTGCACTTGTCCAGATGAACATCATCTACTTCAAGACTTTGGTATGTTACACTATTGCTCTGGAGATTATGCTTGTCAATTTTGCATTCATAAGAAAAACTTAAAGCTCAAGTATCACTTTCCTGAGTTAATCTGTGCCTTATGACATGCTTTATTTTATTATTCAGGATTCTATTAATTTTTTCAAGTATGCCCCGAATAAATAGCCAGAGTAAGCTTGTTGCACCAAAAAGAAAAAATATAGGTATATAAAAATGTTGTCCCTCTCATTTAGCATTTTAATTAGAACAGGAAGAAAACAAGAGGTTAGCTTAATTCAGGAAAAGTCCACAGAGACATCAAGGAATTTATGCCTCTTTCCAGATGCTGATATATTATTGGACAGGCAGGCAAGAGCCTCGGCACAGGCAGAAGCAGCTCCCAAATGTGACCGGTGAGGCATGTTATATCTTAAACAATAATCCTGCCCTGCTGTTGAAAAGCCTCCCAAATGTCACCAGCAGGGAACATTAGATTTTAAATAACAACCATGCCTCTCCATTTAGAAAATAAATCAGTATTAAAAATAAACCTATCCATGCAAGTACCCTGTGATTAAAATTAAGTGAAATTAAGTATAGTGTGATTGGATTTTTTTTTTTTGGCAGTTTGTACAAAATATCAATTGCTGGTGTAACCAGACTAAATGTACTTTCTTGAGACATCATGCATGCAAGAAGTGTTCTGGCCACTAGCTACCCTAAGGCTTTTTAATTCTACAGTACTTGCTGATTTGGACTGAAAATGTTATGCAGGTTGGTTATATTGAATAAAAGACTCATTTGCATATAATTATTGATTGTTTGTTGCTCATTTTAAGCTAAATACAGAGATTTTCCAGGAGTTCACTGCTTAAATCTATGCATTTTTATTGTGTATATAATGTTTATAACAATATCTTCAATTTATATGAACCACTTCTGAGAAGCTCAAACTTACTAATACATGATCAGCACTATTTTTCCTTTTCAAAGAGATAGTGATCTATAATGAGTATATGAAAAGTATATTTAAATAATCTCAAATCAATGGGGGAATAATTAGAGCCCTTTCCCAAACAGCTGATTTGGGAAGGCCACATTGCTTATGTGCTGTACTTTGCATAAGAGGTTTACGTAGCTCATGTAAAGTTGTAATTTTAAACATAAGAAGATCCAAGAGCCTCCAGAGACAGTTGTGCCAGAGTTCACATCTAGTAGCCGTATACCCATGAACTCTAAAGAGTCATGGACTCCACTCACCTAAAATACTACAAAGTAGTAGTAGGAGTTGGGGACTGTTGGAGACACCATATATTTGCACATCTAAATGTTGTCCATCTGATCCTGTCTGAGGATAAAGTCACTGTGTCCATCATAGAAGGCACCCAATTAAAACTCCCCTCACAATGGGGTAACATTACCCCATAATAAATCTGAAGAATAAGACTGAAGCCCAACAAAGATAATTTTGATCTGCGACATGGCAATGAAGGAGTCACATATAGGCAGAACAGTCCAGAGGGGATTCTGAATGGCTAACAGACACTAAGGTGAACTAAACAACAAAGATTTGGTGTCTGGTTAGAAAAACTCAGCTAGTAATGGGAAATGCAACAGGTGTAAGAAACAGGCTTAGCTCACTCGGCACATTTATCAGAATTGGCCTGATTAGTTAATGTTCTCTGTACTGGTTTTGAGTTTCCAAAGCACTGATTGTCTTTTTCCCTATTGTGATATAATGCTTCCGCTCTTCTGTCTCAACCCTTCACAATCTCATTGATAAGCAGGGACATGTGAAATTCATAAGTAGCCAAGAAGTCTTTCTAAAGAAGACTGTGAATAAGAATAATGTCTAAACACCTGGCCCTGCTAATATAGCTGACCTGTTAAATTAGTGAATACTCTAAAATATGATACCTATCATACCTCGTTATTCTTAAAATCAACATAGATACTGCCAAACATTATGAAGAGGAAAAGAGATAATTACCATGCATATTTAAAATGTACTGTAAAAATAATCTGATAAATATATTTCTCTCCCTTCTAAATTATTTGGTGCTGTGCAGATTCCCTCTATTAGAGAGGCAGTTATTTTTATCATGATTTGGCAGTATAAATGAAAGTTAACCTACAATGGAAAAAGTAGGAATCTTCAGATTTCTGTAATTCCTCTTTAATTCTGCATATTCTCATGCGTGTATATTTATACAAAAATTCTATACATATATTTCAATTATCTAAGATGTATAAAATAAAATATATAAAACAGAAATTTAGAATTATAAATATATCACTTTATTAATGGGAAATTTTGTCTTCACCAAAATAATATTATTATTTAATTATTAAAATTTTGTAATTGAGTGTTTTATTATTTTCAAAAATACGGATCTGTGTTAGTTTTGTTCTGATATTTGATTTTAATATCTATAATTACTGGAAAAGATATCTCACAAATATAGATAACTTCAATTGATACAAGCTTTACAAACTACAATATGCATGTTACCTTTCAATAATTATACGTAGTGTGTGTATGTGATTCAGCAATAACTTGCCTATGAATGACGTGCTTGTCATTTCACTGGTGGTTCTGCCTCTAAAACCTTATGACAGAATCCTTTATTGCTTATAGGTTTGTTTTACAGTCTTTTTATTTTTCCTGAATGCCAGTCAAAGCAGTAACACTATTAATAGCATCACTGTTTTAGTTTTTCCTTAAAATCTAGTTTTCATCAAAAAAAAGTGCTTTTCAATTGAACATACACTTTCCCAAGCATATCTTTTCCTTGAGAAGGACATGAAAAAAGTAGATTTCATTATTAAAAAACCTTCAGGGGAGACGTTCAAGATGGCAGAGGAGTAAGAGGAGGAGATCACCTTCCTCCCCACAAATACATCAAAAATACACCTACAAATGGAACAACTCCTACAGAATACCTACTGAACTCTGACAGAAGACCTCAGACTTCCCAAAAGGCAAGAAACTCCCCACATATCTGGGTAGGGCAAAAGAAAAAAGAAAAAACAGAGACAAAAGAATAGGGATGGGACCTGCACCTCCTGGAGGGAGCTGTGAAGGAGGAAAGGTTTCCACACACTAGGAAGCCCCTTCACGGGCGGAGACTGTGGGTGGCAGAGCGGGGGAAGCTTCAGAGCCGTGGAGGAGAGCACAGCCACAGGGTTGCACAGGGCAAAGTGGAGAGATTCCAGCACAGAGGATGGTGCTGACTAGCACTCACTAGCCCGAGAGGCTTGTCTGCTCACCAGCCGGGGCGGGTGGGGGCTGGGAGCTGAGGCTTGGGTTTCAGAGGTCAGATCCCAGGGAGAGGACTGGGGTTGGCTGCATGAACACAGCCTGAAGGGGGCTAGTGTGCCACAGCTAGCTGCGAGGGAGTCCGGGAAAAAAGTTTGGACCTGTCTAACAGGCAAGAGACCATTGTTTCAGGGTACGCAAGTAGAGGGGATTCAGAGCACTGCCTAAACCAGCTCCAGAGATGTGCACAAGCTGCAGCTATCAGTGCAAACAGCAAAGATGGGCATGAGATGCTAAGGCTGCTGCTGCAGTTACCAAGAAGTCTGTGTGTGCAAGCACAGGTCACTATTCACATCTCCCCTCCTGGGAGTCTGTGCAGCCCACTACTGCCAGGGTTCTGTCAGCCAGGGACAACTTCCCTGGGAGAACACATGGCATGCCACAGGCTGTTGCAACGTCATGCTAGTGTCTGCCTTCACAGGCTTGACCCACATTTCTACTCCTTCCTACCACTGGCCTGGGTGATCCAGAGCCCCCTAATCAGCCACTCATTTAACCCGATCCTGTCTGGATAAAGAACAGTTGCCAGAGGGTGACCTACATGCAGAGGTGTGGTCAAATACAAAGCTGAAACCCAGGAGATGTGAGAACAAAGAAGAGAAAGGGAAGTCTCTCTGTGCAGCCTCAGGAGCAGTGGATTAAACCTCCACAATCAACTTGATGTACCCTGCATTTGTGGAATACTGGAATAGACAATGAATCACCCCAAAATTGAGGTGGTGGACTTTGGGAGCAACTGTAGACTTGGGGTTTGCTTTCTACATCTAATTAGTTATGGTTTTATTTTTATCTTAGTTTAGTATTTACAGCTTATTATCTTTGGAAGATTTGTTTATTGATTTGGTTGCTCTCTTTCTTTTTTTTTTTTCTCTCTCTCTCTCTATAATGTTTTTTATTCTCTTTTTATCTTTTTGTGAGTGTGTATGAGTACGCTTCTTTGCATGATTTTGTTTGTATAGGTTTGCTTTTACCATTTTTCCTAGGGTTCTCTCTGTCCATTTTTTTGGTTTTTTTTAGTATAGATTTTAGTGCTTGTTATCATTGGTGGCTTTTTTTTACTGGTTTGGTTGCTCTCTTCTTTCTTTTTTTTTATTAGTATTTATTTTTTAAATGTTAATAATATATTTAAAAAATTTTTACTTTAATAACTTTATTTTTCCTCCCTTTTCTTCTGAGTCATGTGACTGACAGGGTCTTGGTGCTCTGGCAAGGTGTCAGGCCTCAATCAGTGAGGTGGGAGAGACAAGTTCAGGACACTGGACCACCAGAGAACTCCTGGCTCCCCATAATATCAATCGGCAAAAGCTCTCCCAGAGATCTCTGTCTCAACCTAAGACCCAGCTCCACTCAATGACCAGCAAGCTCTAATGCTGGACTCTCTATGCCAAACAACTAGCAAGACAGAAACAGAACTCCACCCATTAGCAGAGAGGTTGCCTAAAATAATAATAAGCTCACAGACACTCCAAAACACATGACCAGACATGGTCCTGCCCACCAGGAAGACAAAATCTAGCCTCATCCACCAGAAAAAAGACACCACTCCATTCCACCAGGAAGCCTACACTACCCACTGAACCAAACTTACCCACTGGGGGCAGATGCCAAAAACAATAGGAACTACAAACCAGCAGCCTGCAAAAAGGAGACCCCAAACACAGAAGTTAAGCAAAATGAGAAGACAGAGATATACACAGCAGATGAAGAGGAAGGTAAAAACAAATGAGACAAAACAAATGAGGAGGAAATAGGCAGTCTACCTGAAAAAGATTCAGAGTAATGATAGTAAAGATGATCCAAGATCTTGGAAACAGAATAGAGAAAATAAAATAAACTTTTAAGAAGAACCAAAAAGAACTAAAGAGCAATGAAACAAGGATGAACAACACAGTAAATGAACTTAAAAATTATCTGGAAGAAATCATACCACAATAACTGAGGTGGAAGAACAGATAAGTGACCTGGAAGATAAAACAGTGTAAATAACTACCTCACAGCAGAATGAAGAAAAAAGAATGAAAAGAATTGAGGACGGTCTGAGAGACCTCAGTGACATTAAACACACCAACGTTCAAATTATAGGAGTTCCTAGCAAGACAGGAATACAACCACACCCATTAGCAAAGAGGATGTCTAAAATCATAATAAGGGCACAGACACCCCAAAGCACACCACAAGACGTGGACCTGCCCACCAGAGAGACAAAATCCAGCCTCATCCACCAGAACAGAGTGACTAGTACCCTCCACCAGGAAGCCTATACAACCCACTGAACCAGCTTTAGCCACTGGGGACAGACACCAAAAACAATGGGAACTATGAATGTGCAGCCTGCAAAAAGGAGACCCCAAACACAGTAAGATAAGAAAAATGAGAAGACAGAAAAACACACAGCAGATGAAGGAGCAAGATAAAAACCCACCACACCTAACAAATGAAGAGGAAATAGGCAGTCTACCTGAGAAAGAATTCAGAATAATGATAATAAATATGATCCAAAATCTTGGAAAGAGAATAGATGAAATTCAAGGAACACTTAACAAGGACCTAGAAGAACTAAAGATGAAACAAGCAATGATGAACAACACAATAAATGAATTTAAAAATACTCTAGAATGGATCAATAGCAGAATAACTGAGACAGAAGAACGGATAAGTGACCTGGAAGATAAAATAGTGAAAATAACTACTGCAGAGCAGAATAATGAAAAAAGCATGAAAAGAACTGAGGACAGTCTCAGAGACCTCTGGGACAATATTAAATGCACCAACATTCAAATTATAAGGGTTCCAGAAGAAGAAGAGAAAAAGAAAGGGACTGAGAAAATATTTGAAGAGATTATCATTGAAATTTTCCCTAATATGAGAAAGGAAATAATCAATCAAATACAGAAGCACAGAGAGTCTCAAACAGGATAAATCCAAGCAGAAACATGCCAAGAAACGTACTAATCAAACTATCAAAAATTACAAACACAAAGAAAATCTATTAAAAGCAGCAAGAGAAAAACAACAAATAACACACAAGGGAATCCACATAAGGTTAACAGCTGATATTTCAGTAGAAATTCTGCAAGCCAGAAGGGAGTGTCAGGACATATTTAAAGTGATGAAAGGGAAAAACCTACAACAAAGATTACTCTACCTAGCAAGGATCTCATTCAGATTCAACACAGAAATTAACATTTTTATGGGCAAAAAAGGCTAAGAGAATCAGCACCACCAAACCAGCTTTACAACAAATGCTAAATAAACTTCTCTAGGATGGAAACACAAGAGAAGGAAAAGACCTACAACAACAAATGCAAAACAGTTAAGAAAATGGTAATAGGAACATACATATCAATAACTTCCTTACATGTAAATGTATTAAGTGCTCCAACCAAGAGACATAGACTGGCTGAATAGATACAAAAAAAAAGAGCCATATATATGCTGTCTACATGAGAGCCACTTCAGACCTGGGAACACATACAGACTGAAAGTGAGAGGATGGAAGAAGATATTCCATGCAAATGGAAATCAAAAGAAAGCTGGAGTAGCAATTCTCATATAAGACAAAATTGACTTTACAAAACAAACTATTATAAGAGACAAAGAAGGGCACTACATAATGATCAAGGGATCAATCCATGAAAAAGATATAACAATTGTCAATATTTATGCACCAAATATAGGCACACCTGAATACATAAGGCACATGCTAAGAGCCATAAAAGGGGTAATCGACAGTAACACAATCATAGTAGGGGACTTTAACACCCCACTTTCACCAATGGACAGATCATCCAAAATGAAAATAAATAAGGGAACACAAACTTTAAATGACACATTAAACAAAATGAACTTAATTGATTATATATATATATATATATATATATATATATATATATATATATATATGACATTCCATACAAAAACAACAGAATACACTTTCTTCTCAAGTACTCATAGAACATTCTCCAAGATAGATTTTATCTTGGATCATAAATCAAGTCTTGGCAAATTTAAGAACATTGAAATTGTATCAGGTATCTTTTCCGACCACAACACTATGAGACTCAGTATCAATTACAGGAAAAAAACTATACAAAATACCAAAAAAAGAAGGCTAAACAATATGCTGCTAAATAAAGAGGTCACTGATGAAATCAAACAGGAAAACAAACAATATCTAGTAACAACTGACAATGAAAGCACAACAACCAAAAACCTATCGGATGCAGCAAAAGCAGTTCTAAGAGGGAAGTTTATAACAGCACAATCCTACCTCAAGAAACAGGAAACATCTCAAATAAGCAACCTAACCTTAAACTAAAGCAGTTAGAGAAAGAAGAACAAAAAAACCCCAAAGTTAGCAGAAGGAAAGAAATCCTAATGATCAGATAAGTAATAAATGAAAAAGAAATGAAAGGGATAGCAAAGAGTGTTAAAACTAAAAGCTGGTTCTTTGAGAAGATAAACAAAATTGATAAACCATTAGCAAGATGCATCAAGAAAAAAAGGGAGAAGACTCAAATCAACAGAATTAGAAATGAAAAAGGAGAAGTAACAACTGACACTGTAGAAATACAAAGGATCATGAGAGATTAGTACAAGCAACTATATGCCAGTAAAATGGACAACCTGGGAGAAATGGACAAATTCTTAGAAATGCACAACCTGCCAAGACTGAATCAGGAAGAAATAGAAAATATGAACAGGCCAATCACAAGCACTGAAATTGAGACTCTGATTAAAAATCTTCCAACAAACAAGAGCCCAGGACCTGTTGGCTTCACAGGTGAAATCTATCAAACATTTAGACAAGAGCTAACACCTATCCTTCTCAAACTCTTCCAAAATATAGCAGAGGGAGGAACACTCCCAAACTCTTTCTACAAGGCCACAATTACCCTGATACCAAAACCAGACAAAGATGTCACCAAAAGAGAAATATACACGCCAATATCACTGATGAACATAGATGCGAAAATCCTCAACAAAATACTAGCAAACAGAATCCAACAGCAGTTAAAAGGGTCATGCCCCATGATCAAGTAGGGTTTATCCAAGGAAGGCAAGGATTCCTCAATATAGGCAAATCAATCAATGTGAAACACCATATTAACAAATCGAAGGATGAAAACCGTATGATCATCTCAATAGATGCAGAAAAAGCTTTCAACGTAACTCAACACCGATTTATGATATAAAGCCTCCAGAAAGTAGGCATAGGGAACTTACCTCAACATGATAAAGGCCATATATCACAAACTCACAGCCAACATCATTCTCAAAGGTGAAAAACTGAAACCATTTCCACTAAGATCAGGAACAAGACAAGTTTGCACACTCTCACCACGATTATTCAATATAGTTTTGGAAGTTTTAGCCAAGGCAATCAGAGAAAAAAAAAGAAATAAAAGGAATCCAAATTGGAGAAGAAGAAGTAAAGGTGTCACTGTTTGCAGATGGCATAATACTATACATAGTGAATATTAAAGACTCTACCAGAAAACTACTAGAGCTAATCAATGAATTTCGTAAAGTGGCAGGATGCAAAATTAATGCACAGAAATCTCTTGCATTCCTATACAGTAATGATGAAAAACCTGAAAGATAAATTAAGGAAACACTCCCATTTACCACTGCAACAAAAAGAATAAAATACCTAGGAATAAACCTACCTAAGGAGACAAAAGACTTGTAGGCAGAAAATTATAAGGCACTGATGAAAGAAATTAAAGATGATACAAACAGATGGAGAGATATACCATGCTCTTCTATTGGAAGAATAAACATTATGAAAATGACCATACTACCCAAAGCAATCTATGGATTCAATGTAATTCCTATGAAACTACCAATGGCATTTTTCATGGAACTAGAACAAAAAAATTTGAAATTTGTATGGAAACACAAAAGACCCCAAATAGCCAAAGCAATCTTGAGAAAGAAAAATGGAGCTGGAGGAATCAGGATCCATGACTTTAGACTATACTACAAAGCTACAGTAATCAAGACACTATGGTACTGGCACAAAAACACAAATGTAGATCAGTGGAACAGGATAGAAGCCCAGAGATAAACCCATGCACATATAGCCACCTTATCTTTGATAAAGGAGGCAAGAATATACAATGGAGAAAAGACAGCCTCTTCAATAATTGGTGCTAGGAAAACTGGACAGCTACATGTAAAAGAAAGAAATTAGATCACTCTCTAAGACCATACACAAAAATAAACTCAAAATGGATTAAACACTTAAATGTAAGGCCAGACACTATCAAACTCTTAGAGGAAAACATAGGCAGAACACTGTATGACATAAATCACAGCAAGATCCTTTTTGGCCCACCTCCTATAGAAATGGAAATAAAAAGAAAACTAAAGAAATGTGACCTAATGAAACTTCAAAGCTTTTGCACAGCAAAGGAAACCATAAACAAGACAAAAAGACAACTCTCAGAATGGGAGAAAATATTTGCAAATGAAGCAACTGACAAAGGATTAATCTCCAAAATATATAAGCAACTCATGCAGCTCAATATCAAAAACAGAAAAAACCCAATCCAAAAATGGGCCGAAGACCTAAATAGTCATTTCTCCAAAGAAGACATACGGATTGTCAACAAACACATGAAAGTTTGCTCAGCATCACTAATCATTAGAGAAATGCAAATCAAAACTACAAAGATGTACCACCTCACACCCATCAGAATGGTCATCATCAAAATATCTACGAACAGTAAATGCTGGAGAGGGTGTGGGGAAAAGGGAACCCTGCTGCACTGTTGGTGGGAATGTAAATTGATACAGCCACTATGGGGAACAGTATGGAGGTTCCTTAAAAAACTAAAAATAGAACTACGATATGACCCAGCAATCCCACTACTGGACATATACCCTGAGAAAACCATAAATCAAAGAGTTATGTACCACAATATTCATTGCAGCACTATATACAGTAGCCAGGTTATGGAAGCAACCTAAATGCCCATCATTAGAAAAATGGACAAAGAAGATGTTGCACATATATACAATGGAATATTACTCAGCCATAAAAATAAATGAAAGTGAGTTTTTTGTAGTGAGGTGGATGGATCTAGAGTCTGTCATGCAGAATGAAGTACGTCAGAAAGAGAAAAACAAATACAGTATGCTAAAACATATATATGGAATCTAGAAAAATAAAAATGGTTCTGAAGAACCTAGGGGCTGGACAGGAATAAAGACACAGATGTAGAGAATGGACTTGAGGGCACTGGGAGGGAGAAGGGTAAGCTGGGACAAAGTGAGAGAGCGGCATGGACATATATACATTACCAAATATAAAATAGATAGGTAGTGGGAAACACCTGCATAGCACAGGGAGACCAGCTAGGTGCTTTGTGTCCACCTATAGTGTTGGTATATGGAGGGTGGGAGGGACATGCAAGAGGGAGGAGATATAGGGATATACGTATACTTATAGCTGATTCACTTTGTTACACATCAGAAACTAACATACCATTGTAAAGCAATTTTACTCCAATAAAGATGTTAAAACAAAAAAAGCTTCAACGAATTCCATAAAATTTCCAACTTCCAATCTATGTTTAATCAAAAGCAGGATAAAATATTTCATTAAGTTGTTTTTATAAGGTAATAAAGCAATACTATCAAATGGCTTTAATGATATTAAGATTATAGAGTTTATCTCTGTATTTTGCTTGTTTACTTATAAAATATCTTATTATTCATATCTTTGTATTATCATTATCTAATATATCAAGGTAAAGACCAGAAGTTTTAATAGGAACTGTAAAACTATTTAAATTTTCTTCATAGTAATTTAGATTGATTGCATGAAATCTCATCATATCTCAACCACTGATTTTAAAGATCATTATTAATTTTACATCTAAATTATGTGATAAAGACTCCTTGGAGTATGATAAGCCTCCATTCTGCTAATTTTTTCATTGCTGACTTGAAGTCATTGGATGTTATGATTATTGCTTGTTACACTGCCTAATGGTAGATCTTCTTCAGGGGATTGGGGGTATTTCAAACTGTTATATGTTCTGCATTTGCAGAGTTAGTGTCAGGGTTTAGATCAAGTGATTTAATGGGGTTGCTGACTATTCCTGACTGTTGCCAATGGAGTGTGATGACATATCTCTAAGCCAGGTTCGAGTCCTTTCCTTAGTCATCATTTACTCAAAGGAAAACCGCATTAGATCATAAGACAGAACTAGAAACTTATCAGTTCAATATAGAAAGATGACACAGTAATCTATGCTTCTCCCAATGTGTTTATTCATGCCTTCTGGGTCTGCTTAAACTTGGTTCTCAATATGCCTTTTCCAACACACAATAGATTTCTGCTATACCCACCCAATCTTGAAACATGCTGAGAATCTCCATTAGTCCCTAAGGTTAGCAATTGTTTCCTTCTGTGTCAGAGTAACATAATAAGAACTTTTTTGCAAATGGAAAATAGCACTTCTTCAGAACATTAAAGGTACACTTTGCAACTCACCTATTACTGTTTAGCAGAGACTCCATATAACATTCTTATCTACCCCAGATACTTTCAGCACTTTCACATATGCTGAAGATAATTTTGGAGCCTGGACCTGCAGTATAACTCTCTCTTGCCCTGAATCACATTTGAACAACAGTCTCATCAGTTAATTAAATCAGAGTAGAATTCCCAGATATTATATATTGTGCTTTCAAAGTCCAGAGAAGCCCATTATTACTCTTTCCTGGTTGGTGGAAGTGTGAAATGTAGCAATTTGGCCTTTATTTCAGAGAGAATGTCCTGGCATGCTACAGCCGCTTGACTCCTAAAACATTCACTGATGTAGCAGGTCCTTAAATCAATTACCATCTACCATAGGTGGTAATTATGATGGTAAATGGTAATTATTTCCTAATAGAGCATGTAGCATATTTTATACTTTCTGCTTATAGGATTCTGTTACTTAATATCATTTATATAAAGGGCCGATGTGATGTTCTAGTGAATATTAAGATGATCAAGATCTCTATGACTCTACTGTGACAAAGAAAGGCAAGTTAACAGAACCCTGAAGCACTCTTATAAAGGAGTGTTCTCTTCTTTCTGATTAAGGTTTAACTGCTTTTGATTTTCCCTTTCTATTGGAATCAAGAAAAAAACATTTGACAAGTCAAATAATATATATCAAGTGCCAGAAGTTTCGTCTATGTGTTGCAATAGCTGATTGCAATTATTTCTTGTGTCTGCTACGTTGTAGGGCCTAAGGACACAAAGTTGAGCAAGTCTTGAGGAACTTTCAATTTAATGGACAAGTTTCATTTTACTCCGTCTCATAACAATAGATTAAAAATAAACATTGTTTAAAATAAACACTAGCTATGGTGGAGTTATAAACCGACTAGCATACAACACTCTAGAGTCAGCTGCCATGATTCATCGGACTTTTGTTAACATCACAGAGGCTAGTTGATATGATAGATCCTCACATTCTTCAAGTTTTTGTTGATGGAGTCCATATCTGCAATTTTTCATAGAACTTGGTATTTCTTTTGGTTTACTATCTTGACTTGAGTGAGGGGAAGTTGCAGGAAATTCCACTTCATCTCTTCTACCCCAGTGGCTGTTACTTCTCAGGTCAGGGAACTATTCCTCACTCTACAGGTGAGGGTTACATCTATTTATCCATCATCTATCTATCTACATATATATATATATATATATATATATATATATATATGTTTATATATACGCATATATATAATCTCCCAAATTTATGTTTGTAAACTGAAGAAATATTCACAGAATGGGTTAGCTTGTGGGGTAACTTTGGATTAGTTTATCCAAGTTTATCATCTGGTTTCCATAAACTCCTACTTAACACAAAGACTGTAAATGCACTTTGGGACTTCATTAGTGTCAGCTCAGAACTCTTTGTCTAAGAGATGTGAGAAATTCGGTATTCTTCTTTGCTAAGTGCATAGTTATTCTAGCAAATGACTGTAGACTCCTTTATGAAAAATTCAAATGATTATTTACTATATATACTTGCATTGGAATTACAGGATCTTTCCTCAGTAGAAAGGCAATCTAAATAATAGGGTCAGGATTTCTGAACTTACTTGCCCCTGGAAAATGAGTAAGGGATAACAGCAGCTGATATCAGCCTCTGCTTGCTAGTACCTAGTATGTGATTATTATTATGTAAATTGAGCAATATTCTAATTGACTAGCACTCTGTCTTGCCCCTAGTGGCACCATGATCTATTAGTCACCACCCTAAATAGCTATAATTTCCATTCTTCCTTGATATCTCTTAGGGTAATTATATCTGTCTTGCCACTGACAAGTAATGCCATCTAGTGTCTCTCACTGTGGAATGCCATGCACCATTCTAGACAGCATCTCCCACTTTCTCCAGTGTATAGATGACAGCCATCAACTTGCTGCACAAATGTGTCAATGCTCCTTCTCCAGTGTACTCTTGAGTAATCTAGAGAAATGGTTGTCCTCTGGGTTCTTCTAAAGAAAAGTAGTGCATTCTCAGGTCTAAAGCGTAAATCTATAACAACATCCTCACCTCCTTAAGCCTTCAGAACCTTTCTACAAAACATGTTCCAAACGTTCTAACATCTACACCTAATTCACTCTCGGCCCCTGCCATATCCAATATTTAAGAAGCAAGGTGAGTTAAGGCCAAATGTCATTGTCAGAATTTTAAATCATAAGTCACAAGTGAGTGGCTTTTATCAACAGATTCTTATTTATCTAGTTTTATGTTCTGCAATTTCCAGTCTAACACACCCAAGATCCACTTGAATGTTTCTTTCCTTCATTAATGCCAGCAGATATTATCCAGTTTGTGTAGTTCATGTGGCATTAAACCTATTTCTTCCTAGATCAGGCCATACTTCCCCACCCAAATTTTAATAAGACGTGACTCTGGATATTTGCCTGGAGGCAATAAAAAATGTCAGGGCTGGATGCTCAAGTGGACAAGATTCATCATGTGAAGCACCTGCTTCAGCCGAGGTCACTACATGATACCTAAGCAAGGGGAGATTTGTCTGTCCTTGCCTGGAAGGATGGATTGTACCTGTAAGTCAGTTTCAAGAAAATTTGGTAATACATGATGCTCAGGCTTCCCTCACCTCAGGTATTGACAGTTTCCTTTTTTCAGGGCTCTACCTTTGTCATGGTAGATATGTAAGGCTGAGCAGTTCTTGTTCTTTGCATCCATGCCAATTTTATAATTAGATCCTGAGTCTGAGTCTCAGCAGTGTCCTATAGGACTACAAAAGAAGAAATTCTTCTTTAAAAAACCTATAGAGGGGACTTCCCTGGTGGCACAGTGGTTAGCAATCCACCTGCCAATGCAGGGGACATGGGTTTGATCCCTGGTCTGGGAAGATCCCACATACCGCGGAGTAACTAAGCCCGTGTGTCACAACTACTGAGCCCATGTGCCACAACTACTGAAGCCCTTGTGCCTAAACCTGTGCTCCACAACAAGAGAAGCCACCACAATGAGAAGCCCGTGCAGCACAACTAAGAGTAGCCCCCGTTTGCTGCAGCTAGAAAAAGCAATGAAGACCCAATACAGCCAAAAATAAATAAATAAATGAGTAAATAAATACATAAATAAACAAATAAATTTATAAAATAAACAAAACAAAAACCTATAGAGACTTTGTTGGTTTCATAGCTTGCCTTAAATTGGCAATTGGTTGATCTGGGAGATATTTCTGTCTTCATGGTCTCCAGTTTATGAAAGAATCAATAAAAAGGATAAAGCTGAGAATGAAGAAAAGAGTTATTGTTCAGTTAGTATCTAAATAGAACTTGGGAATTTTAACAAGGGTGGATCAGCATTCTGGAAGAAGCCAGAAGTCCCTTCCATTTTGAAGTTAAGAAAGGTGAAAGGCTTTGTAAATATGGAGGATAGTTTTAGTGAAGGCGTTAGGAAGGTGTGATAAAAATTAACTGTTGGGGGCTTCCCTGGTGGTGCAGTGGTTGAGAGTCTGCCTGCCGATGCATGGGACATAGGTTCGTGCCCCTGTCTGGGAAGATCCCACATGCCACAGAGAGACTGGGCCCGTGAGCCACGGCCGCTGAGCCTGCGCGTCTGGAGCCTGTGCTCCACAAAGGGAGAGGCCACAACAGTGAGAGGCACGTGTAACGCAAAAAAATAAATAAATAAATAACTGTTGGGGTGGTGAGTAGGGGCTGTGAACTGTGGAAAACAATTATGGATTATTGAAGGTACTGATCATAAAGAAACCTATAAAACATTATCATATTCTTGACATAAATTCCTTTTCAGAATCTCTGCCAATGGGATCACATCCATCTGTGCTGGTTTGAAAGTTGTGAGAAGATATTAATAGTGGATCAATTAATAAGAATATTAATGGAGATACATATTTTTAATTCAAATCTTGGAAGGTGGCTGATTAGAGTGAGTGTTAAGGAAGGCTTTGCAGAGGAGAGGACTGCATTTATCCATGTGCTACATCATTTCACAACTTCAGTAAGAAGCAGGAAATAGGAAGAGGAAGAGGGAGTGAGTAATTGGATCATCCAAACACTAGATGAAGGCCTACTAGTTAGTGCTTATGGAACTTCAGACTGATGGTAAAATTGAGAAATAAATTCAATAACACTGAAACTGAGATTGTGTTTATAACAGCCTTTTAAATTGGGTATGTTTATTGTCTCAGAAATGCAGCTAAGTCTTTGCAGCTAAAAAGAAGACTTTTAGGCAGATTGGACTTTCAAACTCTAAAAGGTAAACTAAGAGATGGCTTTACTTTACTCCCTAACCAGTATATATAATTTTTTTTTTAATAATGAGCTTCAAGGGAATTTAATGAAGTAGGGGATTTCTCCAAGCTATGTGTTATTAACTAGAGGTTTCCTCCCACATCTTCACAGCATCACAAATAAAGTGAGGAGAGGTCCAAGGAGTAAAACATGATATAGAAATTGATGTGACTACAAGAAGAGAGGCTAGAGCTTCAGAGTCCTTTTATGGTACACTGCAGAAAAGTGTGGTAAGAGTGTTTTTTGGTGACCTCAACATTTGTTACCAGGAGTTTAGACATATATATTGCTTTCAGTTGAAAAGCAAAATGGAGGCAAAAATCCTATTGCATCAGCCTATAATTGTTTGGCAAAGAGAGAAGGCCACAGTGAGAGTGGCCTGTACACATACATCTTGGCAGAGTTATGAGGTATAATGTGTAGTGGCTGACATAAAAATAAATACCTGGATTATGCTTTCTTTATTGGACTTTGTAAGGGGCTAACTTGTAGAGACCAAAGCACACTGAATTTCTAAAGAGGCCAGCCTATATATCTCCTAGTTTAAAAGACCATGTAGAGCTTCCAAAGAATCTCAAATTTGCCCCCTGAAAAAGTCATCACTTCAATTCCTGCTGTAACAGAAACATGCAAGACGATCAGTGTGGATCAAGAGAGGACTGTATTAGCATCAGTGATTGAAAACTTTTTGTTTCTCTTCCTCTGTCTCACCTTTCTCCATTCTCAAACTGGAAGATAAGAGAAGTAAAGGGAAGGTCAAAGCAGACAATGAGTTCCTTTCTGACCTCGCCTTCCTAAGATCAGATCTGCAATACAGGGAGGAGAAAAGTTTCAAATTGGATATAAAAATTCAAAAGTATATATTTTGAGATCAAAAATTTTTATTTGGTCTAGGATGGACTTTTCTAAACCTGAAATTAAACACTAATGAGATTGGCCAATTGTATTGTCAGGCCAAACACCAAACCTACAGAGACTATCTGAGGACAGTGTTTGGAGAAAAATAACACTATTGGTCTTTGCAATTGGTTTCATACAAAACTAGGTTCCTATCTTAAAATAAGCATCTAGTGGGGCTGGGAGATTGAAAACACAAGGGTCCATCCCTAAGACTAAAATCTTCTAAAATTTTGATGAAATAATAAGAACAACAACAAAATAAAATGTAGAAGGAAGAAAAAACATTTATTTTGTGGCTATTTCAAGTAAATAGTTCAAATGTGCATTCTATTTTAACTCAAGCTATGATGTTTTGAATTTTAATTGAGGTAGAAAACAACTGATTTCATATATATTTGAAGGAATATATATTGGTCTATTTCTTCACTACATGAAAGATATGAGATTATATACTTGACAGTGTACAGTGGAGATGGGGAGGAACTTCTAATATTTTTACATTTCAAGTTTAAGACTAAACAAGAGAAGATATTTAGGAAGAAGTGGAAAATTGGACCAGGTGAGTACATTTTGTGTGATGTAGTCCACAATCGCAAAATATAAGTGGTGGTTCAAGAGGAACCAAAGAAACATATATACCAAGAATTACACTAGAGTAAAGTAAAACAATGGGAGTCTAGGCTCTTCAGAAAACAGATTACGAGCAGGTGCACACTTCCATCAGGTGCTTCAGAGAACATAAACTACTGTGCACATATATGCTGCATTTTTTCCTGCTCTATATGACCATCTCGTTCTATTAAATTTCTGTATGCTTGCTCACTTATATTTGGAGTTTACGCTAAACTTTTGTTGGTAGTATGTGAGGTCTCTTCTTGCCAATTTTCTTCCTTCAAAAATTGTACATAATATTTCAGTGTTCTACTTAGAGAGAGAGCTCTAAGGAAAACCAGAGCAAAAAGCTATAGATGATTAGTCCTCCTTTGATGTGTTTCATATACACCCATGGGTATGAGACTTTTTCATGCATTTTGTCCTTTTTTGTTTACTCAGTTGGTTTTACTTTTGATTTAGGAAACCAAAGGGAAACATTAACTTAAATGGCACAGGAAAAGATGAGGTAACTTGGGAGTAACAGAGCTAGCACTTGAATCCCATATCAAAACCACAGCAGTGGCTGAGCCTGAGTGGTTTAGACATAAACTATGCACCAGAGCTGAGTCTTGTCAGGCACACACCTAGGGGAGGGTTCTTCAAATACCATTTGAAAAACAAAGGCTAAGCTGGGAACTCTGTGCTCCCTGAAAGGTATCTACTTAGAGCTTTGAATAACTTTGTAAATATGTGCACCAGGCATAGCCTTTGGAGATGCAGAAGAACCACATATTTGTGACCTACCGGCAACTAAAAACATATTAGAGATCATGGTACATAAGATGATCAGTTTGGGTTAGTGGAGTTCCTTGATAGCCAGAAACTGGAACACAAGAATAAAAGGATCGTCATTTTAGAAATCTAGACATCTTAAGTAGTATTATTTGATTCTCAGAATTGCTGTGCTCTTCATGTATAATGCTATTTCTTCTAAGTTAGAAAAGCATAGTGTCCAGTTTGATGCTTTTTCTCCCTCCCCTTCAAATTTTGAAGCATTGTTAAATTAGTATGTGTGTTAAAATGAAACCGTGTACAATCCTTGTCTTTTGAAGTAAAAGCCTGACTCAAGAGTAATGATTGGGAAATATGAAGATGTAGAAACAAAGAATAGCTGTTGGGCTGGGGAACTGGTAACAATTTAGACTATAAATCTGCTGCACAGAAGAGTCACAAAACTTACAATTCCCTGAAAGATATAGTTAAAGGCCTGACATATTTCTGAGTTGTTTTTATAGGAAACTGACCCCCACCAGGTGAAAACTGCTGACCACAAGAACATAAACCTAGACTGGTTGAAACCAGAAGTTTGATGATGCTTGAAAATTCACCTTGATGCCAACCAATCCAAGAATGCCCACGAGCTGATCACGTCCTGCTCCTTGAACACGATATGAATCCTCACTACACCCTCCAGTGTGGGACACACAGTTTTGAGGACATTAGCCTGCTGTGGCTGCTTTGTCTAGCAGAGCAATAGAGCTATTCTTTTCTACTTCACCCAAAACTCTGTCTTCTTATTTCTATTGGGCATTGGTGAACAGAGGCCAAGTTTCAGCAACAAAAACAATACATTTTTCACAATCTTTCATGTATAATATCCATTTTCTAAATTTATTCATTTAGATCTTTCCATGTAATTTTTTAAAAATTTTATTTATAATCTGGCTATATTGTTTTTCAGCCAATTGTGTTTATCAGAAAAGAGAAATATTGATTCTTGAACTCATTACATACAGAGGAATCAAGTAGAGCTGATCAGTTAACAATTAAAAGAATGACTTTAAAAACCCTAAGTAATATGTAGGTTAATATAATTTTAAAACACAATTAGGTAAGATTTGCCATATTAAATTAAAATCAAAAGCAAAATATTCTGTTCTTTATTAAAAATATATCTCAACTGTACTCGCTATGATTTTTAGAGAGTGATACATAATATTATAGAAGAAATTATTTATAGTGAGCTATGTAAATAAATTTTGATGTTATTGCATATAGGCACTTATAAAGAGAAATACATTTTATAGTCTATAATATATTTGGTTACCTGTGGCATTTTATCAGCACAAGTTATACATTCCTCTTTGTTGACACCTAAAAAAAATGCATAATAATAATTTTTCTTGAAAGAAAAATAAAATATTTAGATTTGTGATAATCATTATTATATTAATTCAGCAAGTTACATGATTTATCAACAGCATTTGATGCAAACATTTCCATATTTTTCCTTCTGTATTATTGTCATTGCTTAATCATTTGCATCAGGATAAATGAAATAGGTGCAAACATAATGTGGATATCATAAACTTCACTTAAAATACAAATAAACTCAGATCAGAGGTCATTGGAAATATAATTACTTTCTTCTTTCTTCTAGATTCTTTAACTTCAGTTTAGACATTTCCAAATTTCTAAATCCCTCTACTTATCCCTACCAACTCCTCAACAAACACTTAAATTTTAAGCTCATTGAGAAATGAGAATGGGACTTGGAATTTTAGAACTAAATGTACTGTTACCTAGTGGTTTTAAAAATATCTTTGTGGGATAAATAAATGGCTCTGTTAATAAACAAACTCGTGATTTCAATAACTATCTGGTTGCATAATATGAGGCACAAAGTGCTAAGTATATTTCCATACATCCTTGTTCTTTTTTAAATAAATGTGGCTTTTAAAACATTTGCCATTTTGTGTCTGTGACTGTGATAATATAAAATGTGAAAAGGAACTAAAATAAAGGTAATTAGAAAAAGTGGCAGAGAATTCATCTAAATTATCTTTTTCCTACGTTGATTTTCTTTAATGTGATTTAACAATAAAGTTATTTTTAAAATTATGTTATTTACTCATGCACTAAAAAACAATGAGTCATTACCTATGTATTACCAGAATAACTCTTTGTGTGTGTGTATTTTAGTAAACAGTAAGATAGAAAACCACAAGTTTGAATACATCCAAAAAAGAAATAATTCAATTTAGCTTTATGCTTGGTTGTTATTGACTTGTAGAATGTGAATATTAATCTTTCCCGTGTTTAGAGAAAAGAGAAGTCCTCAGAGCCAAGCTTTTACTCAGTGGAAGCACCAAGTGTAGTTTATGGGAAATTTTTCACCCTATACTTTCCATCAGGCACCATGGAAAATTAAACAAAAATAGTGTGTGCTTTATCAATTTAACTTTAAGCCTCTAAGTTTCCCCTTTCTACCAGATCATGATGGCTACATGATGAATCTACATTTCACAGTCCTCACTCAGCAGCAAATTAGTATCATCAGCTTAAGTAACACATTGCCTTCCAAGGACATGACCCCAGCAATTCCCTTTTTGGTCCCTGTGTAGTCAAGTTTTTACCCTCTACTGGGATATTCCCCTCAGCATACAAGAATGGAATTATTGCTGCAGTCTTTAAAAAACACGGAATAAAAACTCTTTTGATGGTCCCATTTTTATTTCCCTTTTACAGATAATCTCTGTGAAGAGTTGTCAATGTCAGTCATCTCTTTGTGAGCCCTTTGCTCACATATCATCTTGGCCCCCTCCAGGATTTCACTCCTACTCTTCCACTTGCTTTTATCAGTTCTGCAATGGCTAAAACATGGTAGGTAAGTGGGCAATCCTCAGTCCTGTTCTCCACTGAGTGCACATAATATGAGCCAGCTCTTTACGAGTCTGGCTTTCTGCTAAACTGGGGAAGAAAATGAACTTCAGACGCAATGATGAATGCTTTCTTGCTCGGCTAGTGCATTCTCTCAGCTCACCCATTGTGACACTCCTAGTCTAAGTCTGCCCATATGTCTCCTGGATGTTCCCCAAACAATGAGGGATGGAGGCAGTGGATACATGACCCAAACTCTGCTCTCTGGGTGGACTTTTCTGGGAACCTGTCCATTTTCTGGAAGTATCTGCAGACTCAAGCATCTTTTGTCTATATGAGCAACCTCAAATGATCTACACATTTTTGGCTTTTTCTTCTCTTATTTCATATCATATATTGTCTACTTTATCACTCTATTCCTTCCAAATAAACTCCTGTACTAAATCCTTGTCTCAGGATTTGTTTCCAGGGGGACCAGGAAGTGTCATCTCTATCTCTCCTCACCCTCTAAATGTCTTTTTAATTAATTTTGCTTAATTCCACCCTTCTCCCTCAAAAATAATGCAAGTTTTGGGCTTCCCTGGTGGCGCAGTGGTTGAGAGTCCGCCTGCTGATGCAGGGGACACGGGTTCGTGCCCCGGTCTGGGAAGATCCCACATGCCGCGGAGCGGCTGGGCCCGTGAGCCATGGCCGCTGAGTCTGCGCGTCCGGAGCCTGTGCTCCGCAATGGGAGAGGCCACAACAGTGAGAGGCCCGCGTACCGCAAAAAAAATAAATAAATAAATAAAATAAAAAATAATGCAAGTTTCGTAAGGGAAATGTTGTTATTATTTTGTTTTTGGTGAAACACATAGCAGGCCCTAATTTGTTAAGTGAAGGAATAAACGTAAATAACACAGACCTCAATATATTTTTAGTTCACTAAATATGTAGATTTAATTTAATTTTTTTCCTAAAACAAGACCTGATATTCTATGCAGTCTTGGCAATAGATTAAATATTCTACTATAGAAACCTGAACATTGGTAATAGATTGCAGAAAAGTAATACAAACTATTTTTGTTTCACTTCAGTGTTTTTAAAACTTTTAGTAACTATAACTTTCTTCCAAGTTAACAAGATCTTGTTCTGCAGTTCTAAAGGTGATATAAAAGACAACATTATTTCAATGCTCCTTTCCCCTACTTGTAATGATTTATCTAAATGACTACTAAAATTTTTAAATTACAGGGCTTCCCTGGTGGCATAGTGGTTGAGTCTGCCTGTCGATGCAGGGGACACAGGTTCGTGCCCCGGTCCGGGAAGATCCCACATGCCGCGGAGTGGCTGGGCCCGTGAGGTGAGCCATGACCGCTGAGCCTGCACGTCAGGAGCCTGTGCTCCACAACGGGAGAGGCCACAACAGTGAGAGGCCCACATACTGCAAAAAAAAAAAAAAAAAAAAAAGATTAAATTACAGAATATAATAAGCTTGACTTTGATATCACATCTACTCCATATAATATCTGTACAGGCGTTGTATTTTCATGAATATCCCAAATAAGTTAAATATTTTGAAATCACATGTTTGCAATTTGGACTTATCACACATTTTATCAGTATCATATTGATAGCTATTTAGATTATCTCTATTTTTTTCTTCAAATAATGCTGCAAATATATCCTATTAAAATTTTAACTTTAAAAATTGATATTCACTATAAAATTGCCCTTTGAAAATATCACATCCATTTATAATACTATAAACTTATGGATACATTTCCCCAGTACTATCAAAAATACTGGCTAAAATGATTTTTTTATTACTTTTTGCCAATTGCTAGAAAAAATAATAATAATTTCCAGTATTTTAACTTACCTTTTATTGAGTACCAATAATGAAACTTTATGTTAATATTCTATATTCTGTGAATTTCTTGCCAATATAGATTCAACCTGCTTTCATGGGGTTCTTTCTACTTGCTAGAAGCTATAAACTTTACATACATGATCTCAATTATCTTAAAAACCCTATGAGGTAGTGGCTATTATTATGTCCATTTTACTTTTTGGAAAACTGATAGAAATAAGTTATTTGGGGTTACACAGCTGAACACAAATTTGAACCCAAGCACCTTAGCTCTGGAGCCCACACTCCTAGCCACTATGTCCAACGGTCTCCCTCTACTTTTAAGATTTATTTCCCATTTTTCTCCTTCATTCTTAATCTTTTTCTTATTGACAGATTTAGCAATAAAGATAACTTTAAAAAAGACAGTCATTTTAGGGGGCTTCCCTGGGAGCGCAGTGGTTGAGAGTCCACCTGCTGATGCAGGGGACGTGGGTTCGTGCCCCGGTCCGGGAAGATCCCACATGCCACGTATCGGCTAGGCCTGTGAGCCATGGTCACTGAGCCTGCACATCCGGAGCCTGTGCTCTGCAACCAGAGAGGCCACAACAATGACAGGCCTGCATACTGCAAAATAAAAGAAAAGACAGTCATTTTAAGAGAGATTTTAGGAGGAAAAAAACCTTACATCTAAAACTAAATATTGGACTTTTTTTTTTCCCTCAAGAGAAAGGAAATAATTAAGATCCTGAAATAGTTAGTCAGATTTTCTGGTTTTTTTAATGGAAGTTTTCTCCATTTTTCAGTGCCACTGTTTTAGAACCCAATAATCATTTATATCAATCTCTCTACATTTTGCAATCCACAATATTCTGGAGACTGTTCAGAATTTGAATAATATTTTTTTTCCAAAGAGAAAATCCCATTTTTAAATTCTGATTTCTCTAATAGAACCATATTTGTTATTTTTAAAATTGTGATGATTGTTGGTACTGTTTATCTTAAAGGTATAACAAAGGACTAGAATAATTCACACTGTAGAGAAAAGTTAAATGTGATGGTCTTTAGCAATCTTAAAAATTGGAAAGATCAAATTAGGATGCATCACATTAGCCACTCTGATTGATTTCTTATTGCTGTGCTATCTTGTGTTCAATTTGCTGCTTACTTAAAATCAGGGCAGATATATGGGCATGGGGAGTCTGAAGCTTAGACAATTCTGTCAATTAAAAAAAGACACATACAAAGTTAAGTACTAAAGTCAGTAGTTATTAGTAGGAAAAAATAAATCTCATCACATTAAGAGAGCCTTGGAGATATAGATTCCTTTCTTTTCACAACTCAAGAAATTTTTGAAGAAAAATGGTTGACATTGACGTGCTTCTGGACCTGGTTTCCCCTCCTAGCTTGGAATACCATTCACTGCAACAGAGAGTTCTTGAAGTGGCCCTGGAAGTAAGCAACCGTGAACCAAACTTTTTATCAGCTTTTATAGCATATTACTTCTGCTTAAAGCTAATATTAAAATTCTTTGGGTTCCTTAAACAGGCTTTACAATTTTGACTCTAGATCATTACATATATTTCTTTTCTGTATCGTCACCCCACATCATCCTACAATTTCTTGTCATATAGTCTGGTCACAAGTGAAATATCACTTAAACAAAGGTCTTCCCTGACTGCTCTTCTATTTATACTAGGTAAGCACACTTTCCATAAGTTTAACTCTCAACATTTACCTTTTTGGAATAATAAATTACAAAATTCATGACTAAGTAATTTGCGATTACTCTTTTGATATGGGTGTTTCCTGCTGTAAGTTAAGCTTACCATGGAATCCCGAGCTCCTAGCACATTTTCTTGCACATAGTGGAAGTCTGAATCAGTGTTTTGAAACTAATTAGCTATTAGCAATAATTAAACTAAGTAGATAGCACTTCATAGTTCCTGAATATATTATTCAATTCCTATACCTTTACCCATCCTGATTCTCTGGGCGTCTTTACTCCTTGTATTCTGCCCAGCAAGTGTTATAAAAGGCATTTCTAATACAGTATGATTCTCTCTCTCAACTACACAAGGAGGGATAAACCATTTAGTTAGAAAACTCACAAGAGGCTATGTACTTCTTTGCTTGTGCTAGCACCATTGTTTACATCTGGAAGATGAAAATATTCAACATTATGATTGAAAAGAGAAAATACGGGCGGAAGTTTAGCAGTAACATGGACTATGAAATGGCAAAACCAGATTGCCTACTGGGAAGGATCTTTCCAACTCAATCTCATTGCTTAATTTGAATTTTACTTATGCTTTGAGCATATGACATAGGTGTCCTCTAAGTCAAATATATGTATATTTTCATCCATTTTGCATTATACACACTGCTGCTGCTCCTCTCCATTAATGTAGATAATTGAGAACTGACATACATATTGAAAGGCTTTTCTTAAAGCACTTTGGAATCTAATGATGAGATTAAACTATCTAGAAAATGTATTTATCTAATAACTTGGTAAATGTAGTCATAAGATGACTTTTCCTTTTGGCCTTTATGTCATCCAACAAAAACTAGCAAATACTAAGGCTGTCTAATTAGCAGAGGAGTAGTAATTCTCAAGAGAACAAACTGAATTTACAGAGAATTAGAATTATTTTGTCGTACTAAATGGAGTGCATCATAAATCACAATGAACCTTAAAAGAAAATGAAGCTGAATCAAAATTGAGTAATGAAGAAACCAGAAGTATATGGCTTCCATCCTGAATAATTAATCAACAGAGGCCTGGAGCCAGATTTGGGGACTATGTGGGATGAAATAAATGTTGTGTAATTGATTTTAGTTTTGTTGTACATCATATGTATGTGTGAGTTTATGTGTGTTTACACAAGTATACACATATTTATGTTAATTTTACTCATTTATAGTTAATACTTTTTTCAAATTAAAGGTATCTCTTTAATAGTTCCATTTTTTTGTGTGTTGCAGTAATTTTCTACAGTGTATTCATGGATAAAAAAACACTTTGAGAAAGTGTAAATATTTCTAACAATAAGAAGACAACTCTGCTACCATCAATTACAAGAAAAACTTACAAAGGTCATAAATAGGAACTAGCATTTAGAAACTAGCATTTAGCATTTAGAACTAGCATTTAGAAAAAGACAATAAATAAAATATTTTACCCAGAACCAATAATAATTCTTGGCATCTAGTAGGTGCTCAATATGCAAATGTTGAACAGATTAGTTATAGAAATGAAAATTAAGTAGAACAAGTTTATAAAATACAAAGTAGTAAGAAGCTGAATGAAGTTTAATTTTGTTAGAAAATTAATACTGATGACTAGAAGTCTTGAGAAAAAAAATTATCCTATATTGTTGGTTACAATAAATTCAGAAACTGTATAAAATGATATTACCTGATACAAATTCAGATTCTGTTCTCTTAATTTGTTTACTCTGCATAAGGCACTTAGGGAGGAATACAGCTTTTGCAAAGGCAGGTAAATCTTATTTTAAACCTTACTTCCAGCTCTTCTGTTCATGAATGTTGTCATATATTTTAATCATTCAGTATATCAAGCTCAATGTTTTTCATTAATGAGTATAATATTTTCCTCATAATTAATTCTTTATAATAAAAAGAACATGAATTTAGATGTAGGCCCAAATCACAGCTACTCTTTTTACTAACCTTGACCTTGTGTATTTTTCAATGGCAGCTTTGTTGAGATAAAATTAACATATAAAATTCACTGTTTCACAGTGTACAATTCAGTGTGATTTAATATATTTACAGAGTTGTTCAACCTTCAACACTATCTAACTCCACAACATTTTCATCAGCCCCAAAAGAAACTCCATACCAACTAGCAGACAACCCCAATTTCTCCCTTTCAGGAAAACACACATACTTTCCATCTCTATGAATTTGCCTTTTATGTCCATTTTTGTGTTTTTTTTTAAGGATTTTATAAATACAGATCATGTCATCTGCAAGTGGAATAGTTTTATTTCTTCCTTTCTGATCTGGATACCTTTTATTTCCTTGCCTAATTTCTCTGGATAGAACCTCCAGTGCAATATTCATTCAATAGAAGTGGCAAGAGCAGACATCGTTGTCTTGTTACTGATCTTAGAGAAAAAGCATTCAGTCTTCTTGCATTAAGTATGATGCTAGCTCTCTTTTTTTCATAGATGTCCTTTTTCATGTTGATGAAATTCAGAATTCCTAGTTTGTTGAATGACATTATCAGAAAGGGTGTTGGACTTCGTTAGATTTGTTAGATGCTTTCTCTGTGCTTATTAAGTTGATATTTCCAGAGATCTAACCTTTAGTTTAATTAATTTACTCTCTTGTTTTACTGTTTCTATTTTGCATATTCCCGCTCTAATCTATATGACTTCCTTCTTTAGGCTCCCTTGGGTTTAGTTTAATATTTTTCCTAGTTTCTTAAGATGGAAAATGAGTTTTGGGATTGTTTAGATTTTTCTTTTTTTTTCACATTTGTTAACAGTTATAGATTCCCCCATAAGCACTGCTTTAGCTGCATACCATAAGTTTTGGCACATTGTATTTAAATTTTCATTCACCTCAAAATGTATTTTCATTTTTCCTCATTTCTTCTTGACACTTTTGCTATTTATGTATATGTTGTTTAATTTTCACATACTTTCAAATTTCCCAAATTTTCTTGTAAACTTCACAAATTTCCTTATGTTATTGATTTCTAATTTAGTTCCATTGTGGTGAGAATACATACATTTTAGGTTGTCTATCCTTTTAAATTTATTGAGGGTTTTTTAATGGCCTAATATATAGTGTATCCTGTAGAATGTTCTATGTGTACTTGAAAACAAAGTGTATTCTGCTGTTATTGGTAGACTGTTCTATAGATAATTCTCAACTATAGTTGGTTTATAGTTAAAATTTTCTATTTCCTCACTCATATTATTTCTACTAGTTATTTCCATTATTGAAAGTTAAGTTTGGAATACCCAATTATTATTTAATTTTCAATTTCTTTATTCAATTATGTCTATTTTTGCTTCATAAATTTTGGACTATATTGTTAAGTGTATATGTGTTTATAATTTTTACGTTTTCATAATAGATTGACAGTTTTATCATCATAAAAGATATTCAAAAAAGAAGGGCAGGGGTTTCCCTGGTGGCGTAGTGGTTGAGAATCCACCTGCCGATGCAGGGGACATGGGTTCGTGCCCCGGTCCGGGAAGATCCCACATGCCGTGGAGCGGCTGGGCCTGTGAGCCATGGCCGCTGAGCCTGCGCATCCGGAGCCTGTGCTCCGCAACAGGAGAGGTCACAACAGTGAGAGGCCCGCTTACCGCAAAAAAAAAAGTACCGCAAAGAAAAAAAAAGAAGGGCATTTCCTATGCCTCTAGTACTTTTTCTTTAATGTCTATTTTTGTCTGCTACAATATATCCATTCTAGCTCTCCTTTAGTTAATATTTGCACAAATATCTTTCACCATTCTTTTACTTTCAACTCATTTGTTTTTTAAACGTGTTTTTTTTTTAATTAATTGTGCCACTCTTTCCATTCTTTACCTTTGATTGATGTGTTTAATTCATTTATGTTTACTTTAATTATTTATAAGGCAAGAATTGTATCTGTGATTTCATGACTTATTTCTATATGTCTCAGATTTTTTCCCCTTTTTTTCCATTCCTTTCTTTGTTTTTTTGAAAATACATATTTCTTTGTGTACCACTTTAATCCCCATGTTGTTTTCTTCAATATCTTTTTGAAATATTTTCTTAGCAATTGCTCTGGACATTAAAACTAACATTAACTTAAAACAATCTAGTTCCAAAGAAAGTAGTTC
Organism: Phocoena phocoena; assembly: GCF_963924675.1. Taxonomy (NCBI): domain Eukaryota; kingdom Metazoa; phylum Chordata; class Mammalia; order Artiodactyla; family Phocoenidae; genus Phocoena; species Phocoena phocoena. Next base: position 26,381,090 of record NC_089235.1, on the reverse strand, counting down.
CAACTTAAGTTCAATAGTATAAATTTTTTTGTTTCTATATAGCTTCATCCCTTCCCACCTTCTTTGTGTTATTATTCTTATTCACATTATATATTTATATAAAAAGGCCATCAACCCAGTTCTATAATTATTGGTTTATAGTATTGTCATTTCAACTGGAAAAGGAAGATTTTATCCCAGTTGAAGTTCATTGAGTCTCTTGAGTATGTACATTAGTTTTTCAATAAATTTGGGAAGATTTTAGAAATTTTTTTCTTAAAATATTATTTCTGCTCCTTTATCTTTCTCTTCTTTCGTTCTGGGACTTTAAATATGTTTATGTTGGTGTCTAGTGGTGTTCCAAATACCTATGAATTTTACTTTTGTTAACTGGTTTTCTTCAGACTAGATAACTTCAATTCACTTATCTTCAAGTTTCTGATTTTTTGTTTTGAAAACTCAACTCTGTTTAGCTTCTGTTTTATGCTTTTCAGTTATAGAACTTTTCAACTGTATAATTTTTATTTTTTAAATGTAATTTATCTTTCCTTATTAGATTTTTTTCTTTGGTGAAGCTTTTTTTCATTTATTGCTTTAATGTTTTGAACATGGTTTACTTTTGTCCTTTGAACATATTTATAATAGCTAATATAAAGTCTTTCCTTAGTAAGTCCAGTAACTGGGCTTCTTTAGAAACAGATTATATTGACCCTCTTTTCCTGTGTATAAGTTATAAATTACAATTTTTTGCATGTTTTGTATATATTTTGTAGAAAACTTGACATTTTTAACAATATAATGTGGTAACTTTTAAAATCATATTCTTCCTCCACAGGATTTGCTATCATTGCCATATTTTGCAGTTGCTTGTCTCCTGAGTTTCCTAGACTAATTCTTTGAAGTAAATTTTTTTGTATGAAGCCACTGAGGTCTGTGCTTGGTTACCTTAGAGATCAGCTAATGATTACATAGAGAATTATTTAAATATTTTAAAACAATATGTCTCACAGTTTTTACCAAGGATTTGTGGTGGTGTCGGGTTGTTGGGGTACATGTTTGTCACCCTGACATTTTACAGCTCTGCCTTACTCTTCACTTCCTGATTGTTTAGAAAATTAAGGTCAGAGACAGGTGAGATGTTGGGGCTTTCCAGGGCAAGCACAGACCTGCACATGCAAGTGTCTTTCTAGCTGGAGAAATGTGTTGGAGCATTTCAAAGGCTCCTATAGGCATCATATTTTCCAGACTTCCCTTTTAAGATGTTTTGGCAGCGTCTTGTTTGGTATCACTTGGTAGCACTTTCTCAGGCAGCTACAATCATAAACAATTGCTGCTGATTGCTTTAAAAATTCCCTGAAAATAGGGTTTCCCCATGAACAAGGCCACCAATCAGGTCAAATAAAGAGGAGTCTTGTGAGCGGGAATTTTCCAGAAAGCTGCTAGACAGGTCAACTTGGGACACCTCTGGGGAAAGGGGTTCTTGTGGGAGCTCCAGATCCATATTATCTCTCCTTAGTCTGCTAGACTGCTGTTTTACTTGGCCTCCATGGTTGCTACAGTGTTTGGTTCAGTGATTCTGCAGAGCAGAAGAGAAGATGGAATTGGGACAAAATAAAGCACCAGAAAGCTCAGTGCTCTTACTGAGAATCAGCTATTTTTCTTTAAAAATTTAAATTTTTCCAGTTCTTTGTTAATTTCCAGACTTCTGAAAAAGTTGATTTGACAACAGATTTCTCAGTGTTCTCTCTGCTTTTAAGGATGAGTAGGTTTTGGAGACCCCTGCTCTGCCATTCTAGAAATGCTTCCCTCTTATGTAAGTTTTAAATCTTTCTGAGAAAGAACTTTATAATCTTAAAAAGTGGAATAAAAATATTGTTGTGGAAATTAAATTTGATTATATTCAACTTTATATTACATTAGGCATTTATGTATGTATAAATACATAGTTTGTTTGAATAGTAATAACGTGCAGTGGATATTTTACATATTATGATAATACTTTTAACTCTTTTTATAACTAAATAATACCTATTGGTCCAAGTTTTATTTTGGGTCACCCATAGCTATTGGTCCTACAGAAGGAAAATTTATCCAAGTCTTTAAGTCTTTTCATCTTGGATCGCCTACTTACCACTAAATGAAAATGATGCATGTGACTCTCCAACACTTAACTGTTCCTTGTCCACAATATATTTAAACTGTTTTGGGAAGAGTTTCATTTGGAAAACATAATGACCTTTTATATTCTAATTTTATATTTCAACCCAACAACGTTTAGCATAGTTGATCTTCTACTTTTTGAAATTGTTCTGCTTTGATTTCTTTTTCTACATGTTTTTTCATGTCTTTTACTTCTCTTGTCACTTTTATTATTGCAATTATTATACTTCTCTGCCTCCACTTTTTGTAAAAGGAAGCTCCAAATTTCTGACCTTAAGTTTCTTCTTTCACTTTTTACATGACTTTCATATTTAATTTAATACTCTCCTTGGCTTTGATTGTTTCTATTCCCTTTACTCCTGCAATATATCCATTCCTAACCTCTCTTATAAAGCCTTAATATAAATTTAATACTTCCTGCTGTAATCTACATATGGATTCTTTCTTTATATTTGTAAAACATATGCCAAGGTCTCTCCAATATCAGGGTCATAGTGCACATTGTTTCCTCTACCTAGAATGATTTTATCTTAGTTTTTCTTATGAAGGTATACTTATCTTTCAGGTCTCCCTTTTAAATTACAATCCTCACTGAAGATTTTTGTACTTTTCCTATTTATGCCATTTTCTTTCTCCTATTCTCTGTCATAACTCTCTTTCTTCTTCTTTCAAGACTATTCATTTTATAACTGACATTTATTCACAGGCTTTTTTTCCACTCCTTAACTAGAATGTAAGCTTTCTGAAGGCAAGAGCTAAGTCTCTTTTGCTTACATTAGACACCACTAATTGCTTAATAATAATTTCTGATTTAGTAAATAAATGATTAGAAAGAATATTGGACTTAGAACCAAGAGCCCTAGTTTTTCTCAGGGTCTTGATTATCTTATCTACTCATCAATGTCCTCTTACTGTGTCAGTGATTATTAATATTGATTTGCCCCAAGATACCTGAAGAATTCTACATATTCCTATCATAAAAATGACTCTCTCTAGTAATGTTTTATTCAACTGAAAAATGAGTGATCATATCATTAAACTATGATCTTCATGACTCTCCCAACTTAATGTTATTATATGATTACATCTATTCATTCACCTGAGTTCTTGGCCTCATTGCATGTCTTCCTAAACCCTCACTTTCCTATGTCTGCACATCTGTATGTTGACAGTATACACTGTACACACTTTTTTCCACTACTGGCTGTCTGATTTTAGGCCTTCATCACCTCCTTTCTGTACTGGTCCCATTACCTTCAATTCTCTCACCCATCTCATCCACATTTACATAATTTTCAGTGATATTTTCTTAAAATAGAAAAGAGAAGGCAGTTCTTAATGGTTTTATTTGTAAGTAGTTGTCTTCAGACTAAAATTCAAGCTTTCAACGCTGGTTGCAGGCGTTCATGATATTTTTCCAAACTACTTCATCATTCTCATCTCCCACTAAATTATATCAGATACTCAACATAGTTCTATCACAGGTTCTCTAAAATTTATTTTTCTCAAAACACACTTTTATACTTTGTCTAATTCTATTAATCCAGCAGGAACTTCCTCTCTTCTTCATGTACTTCAAAACAAATTTGTAAGTTTACAGAAATATACAATTCTCACTGCTTTATAATAGCTTACGTTACTGACTGCATGTATCATTAAGTTTTAAATTATATTCTCTTAACACCTCACCAGAGATGCATTTGTATATCTCTTATAATATGTGGCAGGAAGAGGAGAATTGGAATATTCTCTTACTTTCAAAATAATCAGCTATGGCTCATTTTTACCAGGTTTTTTCCTGTGTGATTTGCATATGATAAGCATTGAATAAGAGCTTATTTTAAATCACTTACTTAAAGAGAGAATGACATCAAGTCTTGTCATGAGAAATAAACTAGCAGGGAGGTTTGGGAAGTGTCTATAATTTGGTATGTAAACAGTCACATGACAAAGCAAATGGTTTCATATATCTATGAAAATGAACGAAGTTGGAAAACAAAATTCAACGTCATAGTTTACCTGATTCTTCCTATGCTCAGCAAGGACTGAAAAAAAATCTTTCATACTTACAGGGGAGATCCTAACTTTTATCTGTGTTCACAGAATGTATTCTAAATGGTGAATATCTGTTTATATTTCATAGAATAGAGGAATAACATAAGTTTGGAATTCAAACAAACATATATTGAAATCATAGCCTAATGATTATGAAGTTGACTTAATCTTCCCATATCTAAAAGTGGCATGTTAATTTTACCTTGGAGAATGCTTTTGAGATTTTAAATGATATAGTAAATAAAAAAGAATTGGCATACAATTTGTATTAGGTAGATGGCAAATGGCAGTTTTCACATTCCTCAGGTAACAAAATCCTTCAAGATGAATGTTAAGAGAAAAAGGAAAAACTGAATGATTCCTGGCTTTAACCTAATTTCCATGAAGTTCAGATACATGCTCTACTTATTAGTTCATGAGTAGGATTCAGGATTCACTCTTCCTCCTATAATGCTATCAGTTATTAAACACAACTATATCAGCCAACAGTATCTTTCTTCTCCTCTGCCTTCTTTATATTCTATGGATGTGTTACATTTATGAGAGAAATGAAGTTTTCTTCCATGGTGAATGACAAAATGGAGTCTGGAAAGTTAGTATTGGGACTTCTGTCAATTGTTTAAGATTAAAACCCTAATATATTTTACAGGGTCACTTTATATGTGTGTGTGTAGTAGTATGTTTGTATGCATAGGTAAAGTGTCATATCTTTGAAAGTTATGTTATTTTCCCTATTTTCTTTCATGAATTGTGGGCAATTTGAAGTGAAGAGGGATTTCTCCCCATTGACCTCCCCTTTTCGGTAAAGTCTGGCTGGTGGTTAAAAGTTTATTTTTAGGTTAATATTTGTGGATAAATCACTTAATAGGTTTAATTTCCAACAATGTAGCCTGAAAAATGTCAACAATGAAAACACTTGGGTATGGAATCAAAGACATTCTCTGTACTTCTCCCTCATGAAGTATGTGGTCCTTAATCAAAAGAAATGAGGCAATGATATGTAGAATGAACTAAACACGAGAAGAGAAAGTATATAGCAACCTCACAATCCAAATCTGCCACCCTTTGCACTAGATCCTACAGTTCTCCTTTCTGTAATTTGTTACTCTGAGTTCAGTCAAGTCAAGGTTTATTTCCTTCACTTTATTAACAAGAAGAGACACTTCCAGAATCAGTCTGTATTCTTATTTGACAAGAATAGAAATCACTCTGGCTATTTTGAGCAGACATTGAATATACTAAAGTGTAATTGGTAGGTTTAGGACTTATGTGGCCAAGAGAATATTCAACTCTGTGATGCTCACACTTCTGACCTGGGAAAGAAATGCTGCCACTAGAATCCCTGCAGTCTTTGGCTGCCAGATGTCTGTAAGCTATCCCTCCACCACTCCAAAATCTACCACACAGAGCTCCATTCTTCACTCACTTCTAGATCATGTAGGTTCACCTGTCTGGTGTGTTCCAGCTTCAAGATAAGTTGGAAAAATCAGTTTCTGACTCCTTCTCTTGGGAGGTCTCTCAAAATTAGGAATTCTACAAATACAGGAAGAGTTCCAAAAGGTGCTAGCTGTAAATTTAAAATGGAATCATGAAAACACATGTTCTACAAACAATAATATTTGACAACTGACATGTATGGACAGTGCTTTATATTATAAAATCAATAAACAGAAACCTCAATTAAATAAAGAATGGGAAACCCCCATACACTGTGATAATAGTAGAGTTCAATATGAAGAAACAAGGCTCCTCAACTTTCCTGGCAAGACTCAGCCAATGAAGAGCCATGGACTCTTTGTTTACTCTAGCCCTCCCAACTTCCTTTTCCCCTCTATAAAAGCATTCTTCTTCTCTTGCCATGTGTGTAGGGTCTTGCACATCGTTCACAATGGTTGCAGACCCGAAATTGAAATTCTTTTTTGATCCCGATTAAACTCATGTTTACTGGAAAAATATTTGGCAGTGTTATTTGCTTTAGGTAAACAATATCAACACACTCTTTAAAACAGCTCCCATTCCACATACAAAAACGTAAATAAATAAATTTAGATCCTTACCTTACACCATTTACAAAAATTAACTCAAAATTGATAAAACACCTAAATGTGAGAGCTAAAGCTATAAATCTCTTAGAAGAAATCTTAGGGTAAAAGTTTAATAACATTAGATTAGGCAAGGACTTTTATATATGACTCCAAAAGCATGGGCAACAGCAATAACAAAAAGAAATGGGAATTTATCAAAATTACAAAATTCTGTGCATCAAAGCACACAATCAACAGAGTGAACAGTGAACCCATGGGATGTGAGAAAATATTTGCAAGTTACATATCTGACAAGGGGTTAGTATCTAGAATGTATAAATATCATCTACAACTCAACAGCAAACAGCAGAAAAAACAAACACAAAAAGAAAAACAACAAACCTGGATTTGAAAATGGACAAAGGACTAAAATAGATATTTCTCTAAAGAAGATATACAAATGGCCAACAATCATATTATAATATGTTCAACATCACTAATAATTAGGGAAATGCAAATCAAAACCACAGTGAGATACCATCTCACACCCAAAGAAAGACAGAGTTCACAGGACAGAGTACTGGAGAGGAGGAAGATGCAAAGAGAGATTCAGGAGACAAGAAGAGAATGACCCTCAAGTATTCAACAGAGCACTGATCAGCTTATTCCTCTGCAGAAATTACCCCAAGCTAAGGGAAGAGTCACCCAAGAGGCACCAAAGCTCTAAGAGGCTTGTCATAAGGTGGTAGTTAAAGAGGTACAAAGTCAGAATTTGCATCCAAGTTTCTCTGATTCATAAAGCCTCACACTTTCCATGAATGCTATTCTCCTCATTCGAAGAGGGGAATTAGAAACAACTTTTCAAATCTATAATATCTTTATAAAGAAAACATGTTGTGAAAATTATTTTTAAAAATCCATAGATAAGTTTTCAGTGTCACTTCTTAGATTTATCTAGTACATAAAAACTAATCATTACTCTTATTACCCAATTGAGTCTCACCAGAATAATTGTATTTCTATGGAGCTCAGTAAACATTTTTGATAGATAATTTTCACAGTACTACTATTCTTTGGAGACTAGATGTTTATTTCCTAATTGATCATAAGTTATCTTCTTGATAACTGTACAATTGAACCAATAGGTAGCCAAGATTTTTAAAATCATAAGAATAGTTTTTTCTTGGAGGACCAAAATATGAAAGAAAGAAAACAACTAACATTGATCACAGTGCGTTGCTATTCCTGAGAGTAAAGCGTGACTTTTCTGAGAAAGTTCAAAAGCTGAAGCAGATAACCTCTATGGGTTTGTCTGAGTTTAAACTACTTTTATATTCAAAAATAATTAATAGAAAAAAAAAAAAAAACAACACTTCCTTTACACTGCTCAGAAACTCTTATAGTTTCCAGAAGCAATATGCATTTATTGTTGACCTACAATTAGCCTTATAGTTTATTTTCTCTATTGTGCTGGCTTGCATCATTGGGTTCATATGCTGCAAATCTTACAAGATGTAATCAACATTCTCTATTCACAGTAAAATTTCAGAAAAAAAGCATTCAGTCAAAAGAATGGCAATTATAGTTTTCTAGGTTCTTTAAAGCAAATCTTTTAAAATCATCATTTATGTCTAAAATGTATTAATAATAGATGCCTGATTTCCTTTCTATTTTATATCATTTAGTGTTATAATCACTCATAAAACATCAAAATCTCATTTTTTAATATCAAAAGAATATTACTTAATTAATGAAGGGATAATAATTATCCCTTTAAATGTTGCTCAGCATTATATAATGTTACAGAAATTATATACAACAGTGGTCATCACAAGGAAATTATAAAGCCCTGAAAATTCTAATTTGCTTTACCTTTTCTCTTTAAATCAGATATGATAATTTCCTGGAACAATTAAAATTATAAATTATTTTCACATTTATAATTAATCATTTTTGTGTAATATTATAAAATAATGTAAAAACAAAGCTTAATTTTAAAGTGATGGGATTATAGGTGATTTTTATTTTTTTCTTATGCCCTGTACTTTAAATTCCATATTGAATATGTTCTTTTAAAATCATTATTATCACAAATCTTAACTATATACAAAAGTTGAAAAGTATATATAATAAACCCTCAGACACCCATATTTCAACAATATAAACCCATGCCCAATATTGTTTTATTTTTATCCCCACCCACTTCTCCCTACAACCTTCCTGCAACACCACTCGCCCCACCCCGAGCTGCTGATCCAAGCCAATGGATTATTTTGAAGTCAATCCTAGACATCATTCTCCTATAAATATTTTAGTATATTTTTCTTAAAACTTAGGGCCAATTTGTTTCAATATACTAACAATATCTATAACAAAATTAACAATAACTCGTTTTTTTTATACTCACTTTTTAAAAAATTTTTAGCAGCTTTATTAGAGTATAATTGCTTTACAATGGTGTTTCAGTTTCTGCTTTATAACAAAGTGAATCAGTTATACATATACATATGTCCCCATATCTCTTCTCTCTTACAACTCCCTCCCTCCAACCCTCCCTACCCCACCCCTCTAGGTGGTCACAAAGCACTGAGCTGATGTCCCTCTACTATGTGGCTGCTTCCCACTAGCTATCTATTTTACATTTGGTAGTGTATATATGTCCATGCCATTCCCCTTCCCTGTATATTCAAGTCCCTTCCCTAGTAGGTCTGCAGCTTTATTCCCATCTTGCCCTTAGGTTCTTCTGACCATTTCCTTTTTTTTTTTTTGTAGATTCCATATATATGTGTTAGCATACAGTATTTGTTTTTCTGTTTCTGATTTACTTCACTCGGTATGAAAGTCTCTAGGTCCATCCACCTCACTACAAATAACTCAGTTTCCTTCCTTTTTATGGTGAGTAATATTCCACTGTATGTATGTGCCACATCTTCTTTATCCATTCATCTGTTGATGGACACTTAGGTTGCTTCCATGTCCTGGCTATTGCAAATAGAGCTGCAATGAACATTTTGGTACATGACTCTTTTGGAATTATGGTTTTCTCTGGGTATATGCCAAGTGGTGGGCTAGCTGGATCATATGGTAGTTCTATTTTTAGTTTTTTAAGGAAACTGCATACTGTTCTCCATAGTGGCTGTATCAATTTACATTCCCACCAACAGAGCAAGAGGATTCCCTTTTCTCCACACCTTCTCCAGCATTTATTGTTTCTAGATTTTTTGATGATGACCATTCTGACCGGTGTGAGATGATATCTCATTGTAGTTTTGATTTGCATTTCTCTAATGATTAGTGATGTTGAACATTCTTTCATGTGTTTATTGGCAATCTGTATATCTTCTTTGGAGAAATGTCTATTTAGGTCTTCTGCTCATTTTTGGATTGGGTTGTTTGTTTTCTGATATTGAGCTGCATGTGTTGCTTATATGTTTTGGAGATTAATCCTTTGTCAGTTGCTTCATTTGCAAATATTTTCTCCCATTTTGAGGGTTGTCTTTTTGTCTTGTTTATGGTTTCCTTTGCTGTGCAAAAACTTTTAAGTTTCATTAGGTCCCATTTGTTTATTTCTGTTTTTATTTCCATTTCTCTAGGAGGTGGGTCTAAAAGGATCGTGCTGTGATTTATGTCATAGAGTGTTCTGCCTATGTTTTCCTCTAAGAGTTTGATGGTGTCTTGCCTTACATTTAAGTCTTTAATCCATTTTGAATTTATTTTTGTGTATGGTGTTAGGGCATGTTCTAATTTCATTCTTTTACATGTAGCTGTCCAGTTTTCCTATCACCACTTATTGAAGAGGCTAAAATGACTTTTACAGTGAAAAGAGTTACTGTTGTCTTTTCGGGGTCTTCAGTAAGTATACTGTAAAAGTAATTTTAGGTTTTGATCCTCAGATTGACTCAAACTTTTTGTATAGATTGTTCAAGTCAGGAACTAAACAAACTCTATACATTACATTTGGGTGATAAGTCTTGTCTCATTTATTCTATAGGTCATTCTGCCTCTATTTTTTTCTAGGAAATTATTTGTAAGTTTAGTATCCTATAGTATAAGTTTAGTTTTGCTGTATTCTGGAATTTGCTAATTTCATTCTTTGTCCTCTTTAACCCTTATATTTCCTAAGAACTGGTAGTTTATTTTAGCACCTTGATGAATATTTGAGTTCTATATTTAGCAGTTACATTTTATATGTATAATTTGTTAATTCTTATAGCATCCATCAAGAGACATAATTTCTTTTTTAGATATTTGGAATAATGTGTTCAGGTCCTGTCATTCTTATCTGCTCATTACAAAATTTTCATCTAATTTTTATCTATTGGTTGTAGATTGCTTAGGTTAAATCACTCAACCAAAGGCTACAAGATTATGATATTCTAATTTTATTATGGTTCTTCATTTGTTAGTTGAAATTTGTCTGTAAATAAGAACTTTCTCTAATGAGAAATTTCCCTATTCTATAATAAAGCACTAAAGACAGGATAAGTACTTGATTCTTTCTTGTAAATTACCACTTTTTAAAATAATGAGGTGTCCCAATAGCATTCCACAAATATGAACCATGGATTGCTGTAGTATTTGCTATGTACTTATTAATTTACACATATTTATAGTTATTTTTCTTCCTGTTGAAAGAGCTAGTGGAGTTCCTTTCAACCTGGCTATAAAATCTTTCCAGCAAGATCCCAGAGGTCTTTGGTAGCTTGAACATATCCACATGCAACAAACTGCAGGGCCTCACCTTCTAAAATTCAATGTTTTATTATGATGTTATTAAATATTGCCTTTAAATCCATTTTATAAGCCTTAAATCAAACAAATGTCCACGTTTTGTGTTACCTTATTTAATTTATTTTGAATTTTACCATAACAAACAAATGCATAGGGTCAAAACAACAATATAGGTTTATAATGTGTAATATTTTTCTTTTGCCATCTTACCTTAGCTAAATTTTGCTCTCACACAATTTTTAAGAATTGATTTTACTTCCATGTGTTATGTAAATGGATCAACTGCTTCAAATAATATTTTTATTTTTGATTTATCAGCTTTGCATATTGTGTATTGAATACTGGCAAGAGCATGGAAGAATTTAACTCAGTTAAATCACATCTCTGTACACTTTCTTCCCAACATAATTATTTCATTAATTTTCTGGCTTTACACTGATAATATCTGTAACATCAAACCTTTCTTCTTCTAATAAATGTAGGCACTATTCCTAGACTCTTGATTTTTTTATAATAAATATCTTAAACATATTTCATTCTTTTAAAGAAATTGTGATGTTGACTTTTAAGTAAAAATTCAGGAACCAGTGTACTAACACATAATTTGTATTTAGCTTAAGTTCATTATGAATAATTTAATTTTGATTGTGAACATGTTTTATACTTGGAAATTGGTTAATTATTTGCTGATTCATTTTTTTTTTTCAAAACTCATGGAAATTCCCTGGCAGTCCAGTGGTTAGGACTCTACGCTTTCACTGCTAAGGGTCCAGGTTCCATCCCTGGTTGGGAAACTAAACTCTCACAAGCCACACTGCGTGGCCAAAAAAAAAAAAAAAAAAAAAAAAAAAACCTCTCCTAATTTATGGCTATCTTGCTTTTGAGTGCTTATGTCTACATAATTCATTCTGTATTTTTCCCTCTAGTCATTCTGCCTCCTGTAATGTTTCCTTTTCTTCTGGATTTTTGTTCATCTTAGTGCTCTTGGTCTGCTAAACTAAAGGAAAACAAGAGTATAGAAAGATTTTTAAAATGTAAAGAGAAAGAGAAAAAAGTATGGGAAAAAAGTTATTTACTGTGAAAGAGGACATTAAGCCATTTCTGGTTTAGTTGGAAGAGAAAATAGACTTTTGCTATTATTATATCAGAAAAACAATGGATCAAAAATATAATTTATTATCAGTGTAAGTAAATATTCCAATTTTCTATAGTTTTTATGATAACACCAAGAAGCTGCCAAGTGATAATTAAATAATAAAGATTTAATATGAAAAAACTATTCTAACCACATATTTTTCTCTCACATAGTGCCCGATTTTTTTCTCTCAGTTTAGAAATGATTATATCTTTAGTTATTAATAGCATATGGAACTGTATTTCATTTTAAGATATGCCATGTTTGCATATGGTATTTATATATTTGGAAGGTACATTATTTCTATTGCAAGAACAATTTTAAAGTTCTCTGTGAACTCCTTGCTGGTAATTAATGTCCTCATTCTATGAAAATTAAGGTCATAATTAGAAATGTTCTTCTATTAACAATGACATTAACACTTTAAGTATAGGGTGAAATAGCTTTTGTCCAGCTTGGTATAAACTTCCTCTCACATATCCTAAAATTCTAATAATTTGTTACCTAGGACCTCACTTAGCTGCTGCTTGTTTTTCACCAAAGCAAATTTACTATCTCATTTATAAATAATGAGCAAGTAAAACTTAAATAATTCAAACATATTTGAACAATTTTCAATGGATTATGATTTGTCTCAAGAATATAGGGGAATTAGCCTGTAGATAAATGAAGTTAGAACACACCCTCACACCATACACAAAAATAAACTAAAAATGTCTTAATGAGTTAAATAAAAGACATAACACCATAAAACAACTGTTAGAAGAGAACATAGGCAAAACAATCTCTGTCATAAATTGTACCAATGTTTTCTTAGGTGAATTTCCCAAGGCAATAGAAATAAAAACAAATGGGACCTAATCAAGCTTACAAGCTTTTGTACAGCAAAAGAAACCATAAACAAAATGAAAAGACAACCTATGGACTGGGAGAAAATATTTGCAAATGATGAGACCAACAAAGGCTTAATTTCCAAAATACATAAATAGCTCATACAACTCAATAACAAAAAGACAAACAACCCAATCAAAAAATGGGCAGAAGACCTAAATAGACATTTCTCCATAGAAGACAAGCAGATGGCCAACAGGCATATGAAAAAAATAATTAGCTCAACATCGCTAATTATTAGAGAAATGCAAATCAAAACTACAATGAGGTACCACATCACACTAATCAGAATGCTCATCGTGAAAAAGTCTACAAATAACAAATGCTGGAAAGGGTGTGGAGAAAAGAGAACCCTCCTACACTGTTGGTGGGAATGTAAATTGGTGCAGCCACTATGGAAAACAGTATGGAGGTTCCTCAAAAAACTAAAAATAGAGTTGCCATATAATCCAGCAGTCCAACTCTTGGGCATATATTTGGACAAAAGTTTAATTTAAAAAGATACATGCACCCCTATGTTTATAACAGCACAATTTACAACAGCCAAGACATAGAAGCAACCTAAGTGTCCATGGACAAGTTAATGGATAAAGAAGTTGTGGTACATATATATAATGGAATATTACTCAACCATAAATATGATTGAAATAATGGCATTTTCAGCAACATGGATGGCCATAGTGATTATCATACTAAGTGAAGTAATCAGAAACAGAAAGCATATGATATCACTTATATGTGGAATCTAAAATATGACACAAATGAACTTATCTACAAAACAGAAACAGACTCACAGACATAGAGAATAGACTTGTGACTGTCAAGGGGGAGGTGGGTGGGGTGGGATGAATTGGGAGTTTGGGATTAGCAGATGCAAACTGTTATATAGAGAATGGATAAACAACAAGGTCCTACTGTATAGCACAAGGACCCATATGCAATATCCTGTGATAAACCATAATGGTTTAACCATGATGGATAAACCATAATGGAACTATATGCAATATCCTATGGTAAACTATAATGTATACATATATATATATAATATATTCAGATAATATATATTCAGATATATATATATGAATAAATTTGCTGTACAGTAGAAATTATCACAACATTGTAAATCAACTATACTTCAATAAAATAAAATTTAAAAGAAGAATATAAGGGAATTAGCATTTTAATATGTGAATACTCAATTCTGGAATAAATCTAGTGGATTTCAATCAGGACATACTCTATAGGAACTTTTGAAGAATAGCTCAACATTAACAAAAAGGAGTATATCGCAACAACATAATTTGTTATTTTTTTTGTGCTACGCGGGCCTCTCACTGCTGTGGCCTCTCCCATTGCGGAACACAGGCTCCGGACGTGCAGGCTCAGCAGCCATGGCTCACGGGCTCAGCCACTCCGTGGCATGTGGGATCCTCCCTGACCGGGGCACAAACCCGTGTCCCCTGCATCGGCAGGCGGACTCTCAACCACTGCACCACCAGGGAAGCCCCATAGTTTGCTATTTTAAAACTATTTTCTTCTCTCTACCATGAAGTCCCGGTCAAACTAACAAACCAACTCAGCCATGTTAGGACATCTTCACTCCCTTTCTTTTTTGGAACATACTGTAAAAACCCAATACAGTTTGGAGAAGAAGTTAAGTAATGTTTCTTTCAAGCAGTAAGGATGTCCCAAGTTCTTTGTTTCTAACAAGTTAATAAAATATAGACCCTGTTGACACTCTGGAAGCATTAACATTGATAAGGTATGTTTCCATATTATACCCTTGGGTTGTGTGTCAGCAGTCCCTGGGAGGTCAAACAGGATTCTCTGTAAAGAAGAGAGTTCTGATCCTGATTAGGATCAAGAATTTCCTTTGTGTCACATATGGAGAAATAGAGTTTAGCTTGAATATAATCCCCAAAAGTCTTAACATTATTTTAAACAATCTTTGATCTAATAAATTGGGCAATTTCTGAGCGAGACTATTTATCTCATAAAACACACACTTCTGTGATATATGACCGGCACACTCAAAGAATAAAATAAAATATCTACAAGGCAGTTAAGCTAAACAGTCTGTAGGATCCTTAAATAAGCTGAAAGATTGGAGGCAGAGATAAGGATTGTGTGGATGTATGTGAGAGTACAATAGCCTTGAGTGAGTACAGAACAGAGAAGATAAAAATAGAAGAGATGTATTTAAAGAAATAGTTGAAACTCTTAGCAAGGGAAATGGATCAACCCTACCTTAGAAATGGGAGTAAAGGGGTAAGGAGAAAAGTTGGATATTTCTGTGAAAGTCTGTGAGTTGATTTAAAATTATTACCCAGTGTAAATAAACATTAAATAAACATTACAGGGAGTAGAGAGTGTTAATAACAGAGTAGATAAAAGGATGAACAGTGTGCATTTCAGTCTTTTCTGGAAAAGCAGCCAGAGGCAGGTCCAAAACAAATGGCTGAGATATTAATTATTTTTCATTCCATATGTAAAGCAGAAAGTATAGAAAAATGGCAGGGTAAAAATTAAAACTATTGTGATTAGGATTTGGGAGTGGAGGTGCATAATTTTTTTAAAGATTTTTTTTAAAAGACCTATGAAATAAAATAGCACAGGTAAATGTTTTATCTTGGATAAGATTGTTCTAAAATTAAATGTCATATGTAAAAGTAAACTGACTATACTTTTTTGTTCTCTCATGAGTCATTTACTCACAACTAATTTATAGAGCTGTTGTATAAAGTAGATACACTCATAACAGTTTAGCCTCTATTAACAACACTTTAATTATAGTTCTATTAGATTACAGTTCTCATTGAATGTTTAAATGTCTATTTTACAACATGAACAGGGACATCCCTGGTGGCACGGTGGTTAAGAATCTGCCTGCCAATGCAGGGGACACGGGTTGATTCCTGGTCTGGGAAGATGCTACATGCCACAGAGCAACTAAGCCCATAAACTACACAACAACTGAGCCTGCACTCTAGAGCCTGTAAATCACAACTACTGAGCCCGCGTGCCACAACTACTGAAGCTCACATGCCTAGAGCCTGTGCTCTGCAACAAGAGAAGCCACCACAATGAGAAACCTGTGCACCGCAACGAAAAGTAGCCCTCGCTCACCGCAACTAGAGAAAGCCCACACACCACAACTAGGGAAAGCCCACGCACAGCAATGAAGACCCAACGCAACACAAAATAAATAAGCTAATTAATTAAAAAAAAAAAAACATGAAAAATTAGTATGTCCAAATAAATAATTTTTTTTCAATTGAATGATTGATTTTAACCTAATTTCCTCTCTAACTTCCAAATATATATACTAAATTCTTTAAAGCTAAGTATTTTCAGTGAGATCCAATAGTCTATAACTCTGTGCAATAACAGTACTATTCATACACAAACACTTTATTTGATAGTTATTGAAGAACACATTTTATGTCTCCTTTTAGTAAGAAACTTCCTAGAAAGAGTTTCATCCTACTTTCCAAATATCTCCTACATATTTGACATTCAAAATGCATTAATTGTTTCACCAATTAATTAAATAACTGAAATACTAAAGGGTTTGTGAAAGATGTCTATTAGAGCTTTAGATTTAATGTGTATTGCTGTAATAAAGTTGGGAAAATGTGAACCTTGAGCTGCCAGCCATAATTGTCCAGCCTATTTGCCTCAAAAGCTTGTTTGTAAGCAGAAAGCAGACACAGAGGTGAAAAATACTGTAAACACTGAGTTTTTGTGGGTTTGTTTTGCTTTTTTGGCACTCCTGTTCTTTTTTTTTTTTTTTTTGGCAAAATTATGTTAGCCTATAAATTTTCCTTTTTGCCTAAGTTCAACTGGTTTGCTGTTACTTGCAGTGAAACATCCCTGAATAATGCATGATGTCTCAACTGAAGGAAGTCCTCCAAGTATAGTTAAAATGTATGTTAGAAAGTGATGAATTCCAAAGAACAAATGCAGTCAAGAATTTTGCATTTGCAATATTCAGAAAAGAAATCAGCATTCCTTAATACCTGGTGCCATGAGCTGTTTATTCTGGCCTCAGTATGAACATATTACATAGAAAACATTTTTATATCTACATATATTAATCTACTGAAAGCTCCATCAAATAGACTTAGCATATAAAAAAATTAGTTTTACTATAAGATGTATCATTTGTACAGAGTAAAATAATATACATGTATTATTTAAAATATAATAAACACCCACATACCTATCTCACAACCTGAGAAATATAGTTTATTAACACTTTGAAGCCTCCTCTGTGCCTTTCTATAATCAATCTCTTCTAACTTATACCTTACTCCTAAGATGAACACTATTCTGAATTTTTTGTTGGTCATTTCCTTGCCTTTTTAAAATTTACTACATATATATGTATGGTAAAGCATATTGTTAAATTTTGCCTGCTTATGATTTTATAAAATCATTTATAAAATGGAATTTAATATTCAGCCATAAAAAAAGAAGGGGATCTTGCCATTTGTGACAACATGGGTGGAACTTCAGGGCATTATACTAAGTGAAATAAGTCAGAGAGAGAAATACAAATACCATATGATCCCACTTATATGTGAAATCTAAAAACGAACAAACACACAAAATAGCCCAATTCATAGATACAAAGAACAGATTGGCTGTTTGCCAGAAGCAAGGAGGAGGAGAGTGGGGGAGATGTGAAATAGGTGAAGAAAGTCAAAAGGTCCAAATTTCCAGCTATAAAATAAATGCAGTATGGGATGTAATGTACAGAATGCTGAAAATAAAAAATAAAATGAAATCATACGACGTAAATTCTTCTTTAGCTTGATTTTATCATTCAATATGTTTTTGAGATTAATTCCTGCAAACATAGATCACCATTTTACCAGTTTTTTTAGCACTCTGCTTTCTGAATATAAAGTAACTTATTCACCTCTCTGATTGGTGACGATTTTGTACTCCTTCAGTTTCTTGATATTAAAAACCATGTTGGTAGGAATATCCCTGAAAATATTTCCTTCAGTATATGTACAATTATATCTTGGGCTTCTTTACCTGGGAGCAGAATTGCTGGGACACAGAGTGTGCACATCTTCAAGGCAATTGTGCAGAGCCAAACTGTTTTCCAAAGAGGTTGTGTCAGTTTACACCCCCCATCTACACAGTGTAAAAATCCCTGTTGCTCCATTTCATTGCCTAATACTTGTTATTGTCCTTTAATTTTTGGCAGTCTCGTGGGAGTAATATACTATTTCAGGGTGATTTTAATTTGAATTTCTCTGGCATTAATGGAGCTGTGAATATTTACTTATCTTTAGGGAAATTCATGTTTCCTTTTCTGTAGAATGCCTAATATCTTCATATCTTTTGCCAAATTTTCCATTAAATTGTCTATTTCTTATGGATTTCAAAGTGTTCTTTATATAATGCAAATACTTATGATTATATGTATTATGAATATCTTTTCCAAGAATGCAACTATCTTTTCAGTTTCTGTAAGGCAACACTGAAATAGGCACATTTCATGAATTTAAATTTAGTGTAATTCATTGAACTTTTTATTTCTACTGTTGTTTTGGGAATTGTTAAAGAAGTTCTTTCCTGCCTCGAAGTCATAATGGTATTCTCTTATATGGCTTTCTAAATATTTTCATATCTTAGCTTTTTATATTTATGTTTGTAACCTATCTGAAATAGATTTTTGTACATTGCATTGGAGTAGAAATGTCATTTAATTCTTTTCATATAAATAAGCTATTATCCAGCATCATATATTGGATAATCCTTCTTTTATTGACTGATCTCCACTGCAAGGTCTTCTATATTGTAATTAAAAAAAAAATAATAGCATATGTATTAGGATTTTCTATTACATTTCATTTGCTAATGTGTTTATTTTATTGTTGTATCAATAGCATGATGTCTTTGTTACTCTACTTTTATAATCATTCTTTTCACTGAAATATAATTAACACATAACATTATATTAATTTCAGGTGTACAGCATAATGATTTGACATTTGTATGTTGTGAAATGACCATTGCAATGTCTAGTTAATATATAGCACCACACGTAGTTACACATTTATTTTCTTGTGATGAGAACTTTCAAGATCTATTCTCTTAGCAACTTTCAAACATAGAATGCAGTACTATAAACTATAATCATCATGCTATATATTACATCCCAGGACTTATTTATTTTATAACTGGAAGTCTGTACCTTTTGACCACCTTCACCAATCTTCCCTGCCTACTAGCTCCCAAGCCTAGCAACCAACAATCTGTTCTATCTATGAGTTTGGTATTGTTTGTTTGTCTGTTTGTTTGGATTCCAATATAAGTGAAATCATATAGTAAGTATCTCTCTGACTTATTTCACTTAGGACAATGCCCTCAAGGTCCAATCCATGTTGTTACAAATGGCAAGATTGTTTTTTTTTTTTTTTTTTTTACTGCTGAAAAGTATTTCATTGTATATATATATACATTGTATATGTGTGTGTGTGCTACATCTTCTTTGTCCATTCATCTATTGATGGGCATTTAAGTTGCTTCCATGTTTTGGCTAGTATAAATAATGTTGACATAAATACAGGGATGTAGATATCTTTTTGAATTAGTGTTTTTATTTCTTTTGGATAAATACCCAGAAGTGGAATTGCTGTATCACATTAGTTCTATTTTTACTTTTTTGAGTAACTTCTATACTGTTTTCCATAGTGGCTGCACCAATTGACATTCCCACCAACAGTACACAAGGGTTCTCTTTTCTCCACATCTTTGCCAGCACTTGTTACCTTGTATTTCTGATAATAGCCATTGGGACAGGTGTGAGGCGATAGCTTTTTGTAGCTTTGATTTGCATTTCCCTGATGACTAGTGATGTCGAGTACCTTATTATGAACCAGTTGGCCATATACATGTCTTCAGAAAAATGTTTATTCAGATCTTCTTTCCAGTTATTAATTGGATTTTTGGTGTATTTTCTTTTTTTCTTTTTTTTTTTTTTTTTAGTTGTATGAGTTCTTTATATATTTTGGATATTAACCTCTTATCAGATATATAATTTACAAATATTTTCTCCCACTCAGTAGGCTGCCTTTTCATTTTGTTAATGGTTTGCTATTGCTGTGCAGAAGCTTTCTAGTATGATGTAGACCCCTCTATTTTTCCTTTTGTTGCCTTTGCCTTTGGTGTCAAATATTATCACTAAATGTAAGGTATGAACATAGATTTGTCTTCCTAAAGAGTGTCTTGACTCTTCTTGACCTTTTTCATTTTCATATAAAATCTGAAATTAACTTGTCATATTCCTCAGCCATCCCCAAAAAGAGTGTTCAGATCTTGACTGAAACTGTATTAATCTAAAAATGAAATTTTTGAGAATTGACATCATTTAAGTATAGTTTTTTCTGTTAATGAACATTATATTTCTCTATTTCCATGTTAATCCCTTTAGACAAATATATCAATTCCCACACTAAAGGTTTCTCACATTTTAGTTTATTTCTGTCTCATTTTAAATTTAAATTTCATATTGCATTTTAACTATTTCTATCTGTTGCTATTATATAAAAATAAGATAGATTTATTTCTCTGTGCTAGTGACTTCAGGGCCTCACTGATTTTTTCATTGCTTCTTCATTCATAGCAAAACCCTAAGATATGTGCCTCATAGAAAACTACATTTCTGATAGCATGACTCTTGGATCCCAGTACTCCAAGGTTAGTTATGAGCAATTATCAGAAATGTGGCACAGGATTTCCAAGCAGTCTCTCTATTAGGGACTCTATTAGGGTCAGCCCTTCGTTTCCCACTTTCTCTTATTCCTGTTTTCTGAAATTCAGACTCAATGATTGGAATTTCAACATTCAACCATGAAGGAACTTCATGCTGGAAACTTCTCACTGAGAATGGTAGAAGGAAGAAAAAATGCAGAGCATGAGCCACTAATATTACTGGAGCTTCCATTTTACCTGCAAAGCCTACTTCCAGCCTTCTTTTGCATGTGAGAATGAATCCATGACAATTTTTCAAGTTTCTCTTTTTCCCAGAACAAATTTCTTAACTCTTATGTCAATGGATTTTAATTGTAACAACATCTGCACTTATTAGAAAAAAGTCTTTAAGTATGCCTAAAGTCAGGAGAAAATCATGGAACATTTTTTTCCTGCTAAATTACAAAAAGTCATTTCCAAATAAGAAAAACTAGTTGACATCTGTTTCCAAAAATAACTATTTACATTTGAAATTGACTTAATCCATAAAAATATCATTACATATAAAAATGATTGGGATATAATGAATTGTTTTCTGTAGAATTTCAACAAGTAGTAAGAAGTTTTATTTTTTTAATTATGTTAACCTTAAAATGCTAAAAATCACATTGAAGTTTCACTTATTCTACCTCTCTGAAGGAAAACATATATTTGTTATCGGCTGGCAGCAATGATAACATTTTCTTTGTCAAGAGACACTTGCCATCTTAAAGCTGTACAATATGAAGCATCATTATAAAATGAAACATTCAAGTGTTGATGATCTGTTTCCTCTCTATTGACAACTAAGAAGGCTAAAGTTGTGCAGCTGTTACATTCCCATGATGCATGTACTTTTACCTTTATACAAACTAGGCAAACTCTATATTTTGGTATGCATAAGCTCAGAAGACAGGCACAAAATAAAGTTCTGAAATATTCTTTGATTTTTTTTTATAGAATCTCTTTTCCCTAATGCTCACTGATTTGGGAAAGAAAAATAAATTGATGATTCATGAGGGTTAAACACTGCCAGCTGATTCTTTTTACTAGCTGCAGATGGAGCAGTTTCTTTTTAAAAGCAAAGTTCAAGTCTTCACGCAAACAACAATTAGAAAAGTTAATGTCTCATTTTATTTAAACAATTTCAGTTCAGCTGTGAGGAAGCTTAACCATTGAGTATGTTATGAAACAACTGTATTTAATTAAATGTTGGTTTCAGAAAGTGGGCAGCTGAATATGCTCAATTTCCCAGCATTAAATTTGTTTATACAGACCTTTCATTCAACACACTCTTATCACCTTCTGGCTTTCCTCTTATGTTTCCCATATTTCTTTCTTTCTTAGACCATCTGTGGTTTATATATTATTAATTCAAGAAATATGTATTGCTTCCCTACTATGTGGCAAGCAACAAAAATTTACCATAGAGTGCTCAGTGATGCAAATTTAAAAATCAGTACATCACTTGAGAATCAATGCCATTAAAAGGACACACTAAATGGTCAGAATAAATCAAGACTTTCATGTGAATGTCATGAGAAAATTTCATAGGTAAGTCTAATCATACTTTTTGGTATTTTCTGATGCTCCTGAAATTTGGAAAAATAAATCTGCCATTCAATCATTAAAAAAATGTATTCCAAACAAAAACTTATGGAAGGTATAGGGAAATTAAGACAATATAATCTTACAATGATTTGACCAAAGTTCTCTTATATAAGTTAAATTTTGCTTTCATTAAAGTTTACCTTTTTTATAGTATATGATAATGAATGTTTAGAAAACTGGAATTTTTGATTACCTGAAAATAGTTTTCTATATTTTAACAGGTCTAATACAAAAGTGTAGAGTGAAGTTTTGTTTTATATTAAAGATATTTAATGTGACTATTAATGTAACTAAAGTTAAGCTTCATTAATGAGCACACAGAAAATAGATATTATAAATGCAATATTATACGTAACAATCCAGGTGTTCAAAAGTATTTTTGTGATAAAATCAGGTTTCCTAGAGAAAAATATATATATGTTTAAAATAAAACAGGAAGAAGAAAACAGGTATTGTTTATGGCAGAGGATTTTGTAATAAGGACTAGAACCCTGATGGTTCAAGGATTGTTTATTTTCTCATGGGAAAATCACCTAGAAATCCCATCAATTGTTGATTCAAAACCATTGATTAAAGGGTCAAATCTTATAAGAAAGTCAACGTGTTAATCTATCAACATGTTTGCCTTGAAGATATTATTTCATAAATTATAGATCACAGACACTAAAAACAATGGATTAACTTTTCTATAATTGATAAACACCTTTCCAAAATTCATAGAATTTGAGACATACAGGAATTTATATACTTCTAATTTTATCTGTGCTCCAATTGCTTTCCCAGTTAAATGTACTCATTTACTTACTTTAGCAGAAGCCTGTATTATGCCTTGAGATTATCTCCTTGTATAATAACTATATGTATATTTAAATAAATATAAACTTACAGGGTATAGCTGGAGGTTGTTTTATTATAAAGACCTCTTTTGCTCTTGCCTTGAGTCTGTAATCTTGGACATGAGCTTTTGTTTCTACACAGTCATATATATAATGCTGCCCCGAATTCCTAATTCATTGTAGCTTGATTTGTTTGCCTAAAAATATGACACCCCTAGACTCCTTCTAAGGTTCCTCCATTGAATTGTCACAACCCAAGTCACTCCACTGCTGTCTCCTCTAGTCTTGAGTACTGTGCTGTGTTTAATTGTCAATCTGCAGGTTGTAAAATAATTCCATAATATAACCTTTAATCATGTGTCTATCCCAATTCTGAATGATTTTTATGGTAGCATATTCTTGAATTCATCTCAAATGGCAAACTTATTTCTTGGTTCTATTCCAGATCTTACTCATTAAGTATGAGCCCTGTTCTGCCTTTTGATCTTTGCCTTGGTGAGCCTACCTCAACTCACCCTCTTCAGAACTGTTCCTTTGCTCAGATGTTGAAAACAGGAATCATTTCTATGCTTTCCTCTCGGGTATCTGTCAGCAGCTCACGTAACCCTGAAATACATCTATGGATTAGCAAACACCTAGAGGGAAGAGTCTTGGCATATAGAAACCAAGAATACTTATTCATTTAATGTAAATCAATACTCAAAATCTTTTATGCTAGAGACACTTTACTAGGCACATATTATGTTAGATAATAGACCTGTTCTTATTGTATTTATCTCAACTCATTCCCCCTTTGGAAGAGAATGAGGTTCAAGATCATTTACAAGATTTATAGCATGTGGAGATGTTAATCTACCCAACTATCTAGGAAGTATCTACCTACAAAAGAGGGTTAGAATTATACCTGATACCTTTGTACTTAAAAAGCTATAAAAGGTCAAAAAGAGTTGCCATTGGTAAAATGTTTCAAAGTAATTCATAATGTTGAATGTTTATTTTGGCTTTGCTCTATAATCTGAGAAAACCAGTCATATAACTAATGTAACATATAAGAAAATTTTACTTATTAAAATTCATATTTCTAACAGCTCAATAAATAGTTTACAGCAATAACAAAACATTCAGGACTGGTGACAGACACCAGAGAATTGAGGAAATGAAGAGGAAAACATTTATTTTTACTTTGAATTTTTATTATTTGACTGTTTTTATAATATTTGATTTAATGTATTTTTTAGTAAATGACATATTACAATCAAAAGAAAACCAAGCAGCAAGAATTATTTTTGAATGCATAAGGAATTGATAATGTCCACTATAAACATTTGAAAATAAAAGTTACCAAGAAAGTATTAAAGTAAGTCATAATCCTACAACCATTCTTCTATCCTTTTTCTCATTTTTTTAAGATTATAAATCATAGCAAAACTTTCTATAACTTTTATTCTGTATTTATCACTGTTTCTCCTTTGATATTTACCATCCATATTAAATGATATTTTCTATTCATCCTTTGTATAAGTTATCAACGTGCTTAGGGTGATTTTTGTACCTCATAATTTTGTGGGTTAAATGACAATTCCAGTAAATTCTATACATAAACTCTAAAGGTATATGATTCAACTTATTTTCAAGACCAGAGGGCAGTTTAGTACTTTAGGTCTTCAACCAGCTGCTCTTCTCTCATTTTTTTTTCCCTAACGTAATTCCTTATCTCAGCTATTGTTTGTTTTAGGTAACATTGTTCATTATTTCCTATACTACTTCTGAGCCATATCTCAATCTAAAACTTAAGACTGAGACTCCATTTGGCCTTAGATCATCCATTTCTCTTGAACTTATCTTTTATTCAACTTTACTTGAAAGCAAGTGTTTGCCTCTGTCCCATGTCTACTTATGGGAGAGTTATAAGGTATTACCACATATTATGTGACCCCAGTGATTTCCTCTATAGTCACCACTTGATAAATTATTTCTATGCTTGCAAATTTTAATTATTTTAAATTTAATTATTGATTTTAAATGTATTAACATATTCAGCCGACAAATATTGAAATAGCTACTACACAGATGTGCTAAAATATGTGTTAAGTACTAGGTGTACTCTGGTGAATGAAACAGACAAGACTTGATCTCATGGAGCTTACAATCAAAGGAGGAAGACAGACTCTAATCAAACAAATACATAAAATGCTACAGTGCTGTTAATAAAAGTATTTTAAAGTATTATGTGAATAACTGTGATGGAGATGAGAGCAATTTAAGTTCAGGTGATCAGGGAAGAAGTTTTGAGAATATGATTTTTATGATGAGGAATTAAAAATGAAATTATTTAGGCAAATGTGTAGAGAATTTGAGGAGTGTGAGAAAAATAATGGGGGGGTGGAATAAAATATGTGAAGCTCTTGGGACTTAGTAAATATCTTGGAGGCTTAGAGGGCCTGAAAGAAGAGTAATGTCACAGGCATAAATAAATGGTGAAGTGGAGAGAGGTGAGTTTTTAGGGGCAGCAAAGACTGGATCACAAAATGCTTGAGGACTCTGGTAAGAAAATTATTTTATTAATGGCAATGGAAAATCTTTGAAGAGTTTTAAAGAGGAGTAACTCTCTTTCTCTCACTCACTCTTTTTTCCGTTTCTTCTTTCATTCATTTCTTCCTTGTTTTTACTTGCCCAACAGACATTGAGCTTGAACTTCATTCCAGGATCTTTGCTAGGTAGGTTGGAATACACAGTCAATCAGTCATAGCTTTCTGTTCTTGAGAAGCTGTTAATGGTTGGCTTAGCAGATCTTTTAGGGGAGTTTTATTATTGATATCTGATCACTGTATCATTACATTTCTACTCAAATTGATAGAGTCCTTAAAGACAAGGACTCTTGGATTAAAGTCACTTCTGTAACACCAAACATACCACTTTCTGTAGACATAATTTTGTTGGTCTGTGGAAAGGAGGAGTTTGAATACATTAAGCGTTACACATGAGTTTCATTGTGGTTTTTGAAGTGGCAAATCACACAAAAATGGAATGCGTTTAAAAGCAGGAAAAGTGAGGCATGGAGAGCAGTCTCTTGAGTATTTTCTTGTCTATTCCAGCACCTGAAAGGTGGTTCAGTCCCATAATAGCTGGCATGAATTGTGTCCCAAATGTCAAAATGATCTGCAATGTCATTTCAAGCTTGGTAAGAGAGTAAATTATTAATTTGTGATAAAGCATTAGCTTTAGACCAGAAAACATAAAAATTAATCTTCACCCCATCATTTAGGAAATCAGGAAAGGTAATTAAACTAACGAATGATAAAGTATTATAAATCTACACTGGAAATCACACATACACACATGCACACGAAGCAGCACAATCAAATTTAGTAAAACTAGAACTGACAAAATAGATGATTCAAATTTCCTGTTCTAAACAATGAAACCATTCTTATTATCCCAAAGACTTGCTTTAGCACCCAAGATGCAATCTTGAAAATGACTGGAACCCTGAAGAGTAAAAAACAACAACTAGAGCAACTGATGTTATTTAAATTGTAATTAAATCCAAAATTATCAAAACTAAGAAGCAAATTGTCTCTCCTAGTCCTGGAGAAAGAATGAAGATGAATCTCACTAAGATTCTGAATTTCACAGCCAGGCTAATTGTAAGAAAAAGCATTCAAACAGGAAGTCTTCCCAGAGAAATTAGGATGCTCACTAAAATCAGAGGGAATGTGCATATGAAGCTATAGGATGCTGAATGTTCTTTTCTAATTGTTCAATTCTATATTTTCTCTGGAAAGGAAAATTCAAATATTTAATGGCATTAAAAGGATATTAGCTTTATTAAATAAAAGTTAATAACAAGAAACTTTTCTCTGTGCTAATGCAAAGTGAGGCTCTCAAAGGAAATGCATTTTTTAATTCATCTCAATCTTCTTTTCTTTGCCCTACTTCAATTTAATATTATTTCAGAAGACAAATAATTATATTTCCTCTGTGTTTATTTTTCCAAAGTAGTCAATCTATAAAAAATTTAAGAGGATGCTAACAATTAGGGTTTTGATAAAAAGAAAAGTTCTCAAACATATGGCAAGGAATGAAAATACAATCTGAAGGAACCAATGCATACTAAAAAGAGGTAAAGAGAAATCAGTGATTAGTGAGAATGAGCTAGGTAAAAATAAAGCCAAAGCTTATTGCCTCTTGTATTTACAACTGCCTAAGTCACAGGCCTCCCTATGTGACCTCCCATCTCAGTCCCCAATTTACTCACTTCAGATTTCAGATCACATTCCCTGTCTGTTCATTCAAGTATGTGTCATCACATGTTAAGAATGTTCTTCTTTACAGATGTATGCTGAAGTCTTTATATTCAAATAGTTTTCTGCACTATAGTTTGGATCTTTCTAGGACAACCTCTTCAATTCCTTACATCTACTAGTTAAAACAACTTTCCACTAACCCATCAAAGTCTTCTGCAATTATTTTGGGTCAGCTGCATGCTTTTTTCTGTTAGCAAGACAGGCTGTATTTCTTTTTTTTTTTTAATTTATTTTACTTTTTTTTGCAGTACACGGATCTCTCACTGCTGTGGCCTCTCTCGCTGCGGAGCACAGGCTCTGGATGCACAGGCTCCGAACGCGCAGGCTCAACGGCCATGGACCACGGGCCCAGCTGCTCCACAGCATGTGGGATCTTCCCGGACCGGGGCACGAACCCGCATCCCCTACATCGGCAGGCAGACTCTCAACAACTGTGCCACCAGGGAAGCCCCAACAGGCTGTATTTCTAAATGCATTAGGGAACTTACAGATTTTTAAAACTATTATCCATTATTCTAAATTAGTCTCTTTTGTTTCTTAATTTCTTACCCATTGTTATGCATGTCAGTCTTCTTAATTAGCAACGAGTAATACAATTTCCCACACACTTCTTTCAAATATATTTTATCTTGTTTAATATTTTACATTATTTAATCCTTAATTTAGCATGATTGCAATTGTATAAACTAATCAATGTCAATAGTGCTTTGTGAGAAAATAGAAACTTTCTTTTATACTTTTAATAGTTACTTTTAAATAATTTTCAGTTATTTAATTCAGTTAAATAATTTTCAGTTTAGAAAAACAGTAATATTTTTGATAGCACCACATTATTAACAGAAATACCAACAATCTTCAAAATGTATCTCTATCAGTTTAATTATCCATAGCTGTAATTGAATTTATTCTTACCTGTATGATAACTCCTCTCAAAACTTGTACATGAATATTAAATGGATAAAAGTAGACAGGGATTTTCTATTCAGTAGACATTTTATAAAGTAAAAACAATAGTAATAAAAATATTATATGCATCATTTATATCCATCTGATGTCAGATTTTCACTTGTGAAACTTTATGGAAGAATTTTACAATAAATATAATAAGCTGAATAATAATTGTGATCTACCTTTAAAAGCAAAATCTTTCCATAATTAAAATATAACTATTGTGTGAGACAGGTGCTCATTAGTACAATGTGCATATTTAGCTTCTTTACATTGTTTATGTCTCAATTTGCTTCCATGGTTTCTCTTTTAAAAGAATACAATGAATACAGTCAGCCCTCCATATCCACAGATTCCATATCCACTGAATCCACACCTACATATTCAACTAACTGCAGATTAAAAATATTCAAAACAAAAAAATTCCAGAAACTCCCCAAAAGCAAAACTTGCATTTGTTTCATTCCAGCAACTATTTACATAGAATTTATATAATATTAGGTGTTATAAATAACCTAGAGAAGATTTAAAATATACAGGAGTATGTGCGTAGGTTATGTGCAAACACTATGCCATTTTATATAAGGCACTTAAGCATCCTCTGGTTTTGGTGTCCACAGGCAGTTCTGGAACTAATCCACCAAAATACCGAGGGATGATGGTAGTGAGTTTATTTACACAACTCTCTTTCATGTAACTCATGATAGTATACACACTATTTTTAATTAATTAGAGAGAAGACCATTATGAATTAATGAAAAACCTGATTTATAAAAGTTTTAAAGCCATGGTATATCTAATATGTATATGCAAATGAATAGCATGTAAGATAATTTCATCTAATGGATTTGTTAACTCATTGATGTCTTACTTATCTGCTGTAATAAATAGATAGTTCATAAATAACTAGTCAATTGTTTTTCTCTAAATTTACTTAGTATATTTTATTTTTCTAAGTGTTAAAATATCCCTCTTCTAGTTTTTGTTTATACTGTTAGTTTGCTTTGTTCGTACTTTATTCAAAGTCAGTTCAAAGGTACAAGCATACCTAGGAAATATTGAAGGTTCTGTTCCATATTACTACAGTAAAGCAAATATCACAATAAATCAGTCACATGAATTTCTTGGTTTCCCAGTGTATATAAAAGTCATGTTGACAGTATACTGTAGTCTATTAAGTGTGCAATAATAACATTATGTCTAAAAAAATATATACCTTAATTTTAAAATACTTTATTGCTAAAATAAATTGCTAACCGTCATCTGAGCCTTCAGTGAGTCATAGTATTTTTGCAATAGTAACATCAAATATCACTGATCACAGCTCACCATTTTCTATATTTGGAAAACAAGCTCTAGTTATTTCTTTAATACTGTGAAGAAAGCATCTGCTATTTTGAGTCAACACATACAAGTCTCCCTGGTATGCTGTGCCAACTCATGCTCTCTTCCATATACATGTTATCTTGACTAATAACATATCTTCAGAGATTTTGCATTTTGAAAAATTTTTAACATTAATCTAAAAGGAAAAATGAAAGACACAAGAGTAACCACCATTACTCTCTTTTTATTGAAACTCTATGGTATCTGTACCATTTCTATTTAGAAAGTGTCTATACCTTGTTATCCCATAGTAGGGATAGTCTCTTACATTTGATAAATAATCTGTAAGTATAATGTTAACTACAGTCTATTCCTGAGCAAGTTGATTGAATCAGAGATTCAAATTCAGTACAGGCAATTTGAATTGTTAAAAATACCATTAACAGACTAGCTGATAGGTGATTTTCTCTCCTCATTAGAGTATGAGTTCCAAGGAGACAGACTTTTAAATTACTTTAATTGAAATTTTATCTTTTTAAATTTCATTTAGTCTACATGGATTTATTAAATATTTATTATAGTCTAAGCCCTGGTCTTGATGCTGGGAAATATAATAATTAATAACATAGGGATGTAGCCATTATGCTATTCTTAATCTATAATAAAATATTTACAATTTATTTTGGTAAGAGCTTTAATATTCATAAACATGTATGAAAACAGTGAAGATTAATAACCCCCTTATTTGGGAAGCCTTCAAAGAATAAGTGACAGTTGAACTAGGTCTTCAAATGTGAGTAGAATTCTGTCATTTTAAAGGGTAATTTGGGTGGCAAGTAGAGTGTGGTTAGAATATACTGTGAAAGTGCAATGTTAGGATAGTGCGGTCAGATTGTAATGGGTGTTGTGTCAGTTAATATGGTTTCAGCTGCAAGAGACAAACACCATTTATTATCTCAATAAATAAAAGGTCTGCAACAGGGAGATCCATGGTTGGTTTAGTGCTCATCTGTGTAATCAAGGACCCAGAATCTTGCCATCTGTCCACTGTGCCACCTTGAGTGTGTTGATGATGTGTCTGCTCATGATTGTGAGATGGCTGCATCAGCTCCAAGCATCAGATGCTTATGTTATAGTTATGAGTCTGAAATGATGTGAGATGTGAAATAAGGTCTTTCCCTTTCTGTGTTCTTCCCTTTTTATCACAGAGATCCATTTTTCTGTGGTTAGGAAGGTGGATCATTGAGCTGAAATTTTGGGGGTTTCATTATTTAATTTTGTCCTCAAACAACATATGATGTTCACTTTCAGTCTTTTCAAGACATTTTATTTTATTATTTTTTTTCCTTGTCTATATCTAGGCTTTATTTTTATATACTATAGAATGGTTGTATAGTAAAAGTATATACAATTGCCTTTGAATGATCAACCTAAAATTTATTAATCTGATAGATTTATGCTTATGAAATAGTATTTGTTGGCTTTCTGCCTTTATTTTTTTTTATTTATTTATTTTTAAACATCTTTATTGGGGTATAATTGCTTTACAATGGTGTGTTAGTTTCTGCTTTATAACAAAGTGAATCAGTTATACATATACATATGTTCCCATATGTCTTCCCTCTTGTGTCTCCCTCCCTCCCACTCTCCCTATCCCACCCCTCCAGGCTGTCACAAAGCACCGAGCTAATATCCCTGTGCCTTGCGGCTGCTTCCCGCTAACTATCTACCTTACTAAATTTGTTAGTGTGTATATGTCCATGACTCTCTCTCGCCCTGTCAAAGCGCACCCTTCCCCCTCCCCATATCCTCAAGTCTGTTCTCCAGTAGGTCTGCGTCTTTATTCCTGTCTTACCCCTAGGTTCGTCATGACATTTTTTCCCCTTAAATTCCATATATATGTGTTAGCATACGGTATTTGTCTTTTTCTTTCTGACTTACTTCACTCTGTAGGACAGATTCTAGGTCTATCCACCTCATTACAAATAGCTCAATTTCATTTCTTTTTAAGGCTGAGTAATATTCCATTGTGTATATGTGCCACATCTTCTTTATCCATTCATCCGATGATGGGCGCTTAGGTTGTTTCCATCTCCGGGCTATTGTAAATAGAGCTGCAATGAACATTTTAGTACATGACTCTTTTTGAATTTTGGTTTTCTCAGGGTATATGCCCAGTAGTGGGATTGCTGGGTCATATGGTAATTCTATTTGTAGTTTTTTAAGGAACCTCCATACTGTTCTCCATGGTGGCTGAACCAATTCACATTCCCACCAGCAGTGCAGGAGTGTTCCCTTTTCTCCACACACTCTCCAGCATTTATTGTTTCTAGATTTTTTGATGATGGCCATTCTGACTGGTGTGAGATGATATCTCATTGTAGTTTTGATTTGCATTTCTCTAATGATTAATGATGTTGAGCATTCTTTCATGTGTTTGTTGGCATTCTGTATATCTTCTTTGGAGAAATGTCTATTTAGGTCTTCTGCCCATTTTTGGATTGGGTTGTTTGTTTTTTTGTTATTGAGCTGCATGAGCTGCTTGTAGATTTTGGAGATTAATCCTTTGTCAGTTGCTTCATTTGCAAATATTTTCTCCCATTCTGAGGGTTGTCTTTTGGTTTCAAGACATTTTAGATGTGCTATATAAATTTTCAAAGATGAGCACCTTGATCCTCCAATCAGAACAAATGATCATAACTCTTCTGCTATCTAATAAATCAAAGAAATATCAGGTGTAAAACTGGTGTATAAGGTAAATAATTTAACAGTTAAATTAAGATTGAAAAAGATATATAATAATTTGCAAACATTAATGGTCCAATATCTTTTAGTCTTTCAAGTATTTAGAAGAATAATTAATCAAAACAAGCTTGGTTGATAGTAATTCTGAGGAGGTGAGAGAATGTATTAAAATACGCTTCTCATTTTAAAATATGGACTTAATATCCCCGAGTTCATTGAGAATCAAAAATATTTGAAGAGATATTCTTTCATTTTAAGAATGAATTCATTAGAGCAGTAGAAAAGTTTGGAGTGCATATCCTGGATCAGAATATTTGAGAGATTTCTTCCAGCTAATAAAGAGATTGGATAAGACTGGCAAAGATCTCAAAGTCTAACTCTTGTCTAAGATGATAGGTTTGACTTTTCTCAAGAGAACTTTGGATTGCTCCAGCTTTGTACATCTAGAAAACAAATAAAACAAGAATGATCCAACTGACAACTATCTGCAACACTCACTTCAGAGCAACATCAGAACAGCGGGGAGGATGGGGTAGGGATGGGGCATATATGCACTTGTTGAGACTTTTTATTATGAATGGATATTGAATTTTGTCAAAAGCTCTTTCTGCATCTATTGACATGATTGTATGATTTTTATTCTGCATTTTGTTAATAAGGTATAGGACATTGATTGATTTTTAGTTATTGAATCATCCTCGCTCCCCTGGGATAAATTCCACTGATCAAGATATATGATCCTTTTAAGTTATTATTGCATTCAGTTTGACAATATTTGTTTAGGAATTTACACCTATGTTCATCAGTGATATTGACTGGTAATTTTCTTTCTTTTGGTGCTGTCTTTACATGGTTCTGATATCAGAGTGTTGCTGACCTCGTAGAATTAGTTCTGAAGCATTCCTTCCTCTTAATATTTTTGGAATCGTTTCAGAAGAATAGGTGTTAGTTCTTTAAATGTTTGGCAGAATTCACCTATGAAGATACCTTGTCCTTGACTTCTATTTATTTGTCAATTTTTGATTACTGATTCAGTTTCATTACCAGTAATTGATCTGTTCATATTTTTTATTTATTTCTGATTCCATCTTGGAAGATTGTACATTTCTAGGAATTTATCCATTTCTTCTAGTTTATCCAATTTGTTGGCACATAGTTTTTTATAATATACTCTCATGATCCTTTGTATTTCTTTGGTGTCAGTTTTAACATCTCCTCTTTCATTTCTGATTTCATTTATTTGGGCCTTCTTTCTTGTTTTTCCTTGATGAGCCTTGTTAAAGGTTTATCAATTTGTTCACCTTTTCAAAGTACCAGCTCTTAATTTCATTTCTTTTTTTTTAGTCTTTATTTTATTTATTTTCACTCTGATCTTTATTATTTCCTTCCTTCTACTAACTTTGGGTTTTGTTTGTTCTTCCTTTTCTAGTTCCTTTTGTGTAAGGTTAGATTGTTTAATTGAGCTTTTCTTTTCTTTTCCTGAGGTAGACCTGCATTGCTATAAACTTTCTTCTTAGAACTGCTTTTGCTGCCTCCCATAGGGTTTGGAACCATG
The DNA here is from genome assembly GCF_963924675.1 of Phocoena phocoena. NCBI lineage: Eukaryota > Metazoa > Chordata > Mammalia > Artiodactyla > Phocoenidae > Phocoena > Phocoena phocoena. Next base: position 26,347,035 of record NC_089235.1, on the reverse strand, counting down.
TGTTTCCATTTTTATTTTTCCCAAGGCACTTTTTTGATTTCCTCTTTGATTTCTTCAATGACACATTTGTTGTTTAATAGCATGTTGTTTAGATTACATGTATTTGTGTTTTTTTTCCTGTTTTTTTGTTTCTTTTAGTTGATTTTTATTCTCATGCCATTTTTGTTGGAAAAGATGCTTGATGTGATTTCAATCTTGTTAGTTTTATTGAGACTTGTTTTGTAGCCTACCATGTGAGCTATCCTGGAGAATGTTCTATGTGCACTTTAATGTGTATCCTCTGCTTATGGATGGAATGTTTTGTTTATATCTATTAAAGCATCTGAATATGTGATTGTTAAGGCCAGTGTTTTCTCATTGATTTTCTGTCTGAATGATCTATTAATGTAAGTAGGTTTCTTAATTTTTTTTTTGAGTAGCTTTATTTGAGATATAATTCACATACCCCAGAATTCAACCTTTTAAAGTGTGCATTTCAGTGATTTTTAGTATATTCAAAGAGCTGTGCAACCATCACTATGATATAATTTTGGAATATTTTCATCAGCCGAAATAATTATCACTCTCCCATTCTCCCAACATCTCCAGCTTGGGCAGACACTAATCTACTTTTAGTGTCTATAGATCTGCTTATTGTGGATATTTTATACAAATGGAATCATACAAGACTTCTATTTCTATGTCAGACTTATTTATTGTATTACTGTAAATTTCTCCCTTTATATTTGCTAATATTTGTTTTATGTATTTAGATGCTCCTATATTGGGTGCATATATATTTACAAGTGCTATATATATTTTTGGATTAATTACTTTATCACCGTGTAATGTCCTTCTTCTTCTCTTGTTGCAGTCTTTGTTTTAGTCTACTTTGTTTGAAATAGGTATTGCTACCCTAGATTTCTTTGTATTTCTGTTTGCAGGAAATATGTTTTTCCAACCCATCCCTTCATTCTCTATCTGTGTATGTTTTTAAATCTAAAATGTGTCTCTAGTAGTCACCACATACATGATTCTTGTTTTTGCTACCATTCAGCCACTGTATATCTTTTGATTGGAGCATTTAGTCCACTTAGCTTAAAGGAATTATTGATTGGTATGTACTTTTTCCCATTTTGTTGATTGTTTTCTCATTGTTTTTGTAGTTCTTTTTTTTCTTCTTCATGTCTTGCTCTATTCCTTTTTGATTTGATGACTCTCTGTAATGTTATGTTTGGATTATTTTCTCCTTTATTTGTGTGTATCCCTTATAAGTTTTTATTTTGTGGTTACCATGAGGTTCATATATAACAACCTATTTATATAGGTACCTATTTAAGTTGGTGATTTCTTAAGTTTGAATACATTTTAACAGTGATATATTTTTACTGCACCCCCATGTTTTATGTTTGTGATGTCATATTTTACATATTTTTATTTTGTGTACCCATTAACTACTTATTGTATATATGATTAATTTTACTACTTTTCTCTCTTAACCTTCCTACTAGCCTTATAAGTGGTTGATGCTCTACTTTTATTGCATGTTTGTCTTTACCAGTGATGTTTTTCTTTCTTAATTTACCTACGTCTAGTCATGACCTTTTCTTTTCTGCTTAGAGAATTCCATTTAACATTTATTCTAAGGCCGGTTTTGTGTGATGGACTGTTTTAGCTTGTGCTTGTCTATAAAACAATTTACCTCTCAATTCTGAATGATGACCCTTGCTGGGTACACTATTCTTGGTTACAGGTATTTTTCTTTCAGCACTTTGAATATATCACGCCACTCCCTTCTGGTCTGTAAAGTTTCTGCTGAAAAGTTAGCCGACAGCCTTATGAGTGTTCCTTTGTATGTAACTAGTTGTTTTCTATCACTGCTTTTAAGATTCTCACTTTATCTTTAGTTTTTGGCGTTTTATTTATGAAGTATCTTGGTTTGAACCTCTTTGGATTCATCTTGTTTGGAACTCTATGTGCTCTTTGGACCTTGATTGTTTCCCTCCCCAGGGTAGGGACATTTTCTGCTATTATGTCTTCAAATATGTTCTCTGCCTCTTTCTCTCTCTTCTCCTTCTAGGACCTTTATAATGATACATGTTTTCCCAGAGGTCTCTTAAACCATACTATTTTCTTTAATTATTTTTAACCTTCTCTGTTATACTTAGTTTATTTCCACTACTCTGTATTCCAGATCACTGATACATTCTTCTGTATCATCTATCTACTGTCAATTTCTTCTAGTGTATTTTTTATTTCAATTGTTGTATTCTTCAGCTCTTATTTATTTATTTATTTATTTATTTTATTTTCTCTTTGTTGAAATTCTTACTGTGTTCATCTTTTCTTCTCGCAATTTTGGTGAGCATTATTATAATAATTACGTTGAAGTCTTTATTGAATAAGTTGCTTATCACTGTTTATTTCTTTTTTTCTGAGATTTTCTCTTGTTAATTCATTTGGAACATATTAGTCTCCTCATTTTGCCTATTTCTCTAGGTTTAGTTTTACATATTAGCTAGGTCTGTTACATCTCTTAATCTTAGAAAAGTGGCTTTATGTATGAGATATCCTATGGGGCTTAGCAGCACACTCCCCTTTGGCCACCCAAGCTAGATGCTCCAGGGGTGTATTTTATGTGGGCTATGTGGGCTATTGGGGTGGGGTCAACTCTTGGTACATTGGTAAACAAGGCTCACCTCTGGCCTGGCTTGTTGTGAGGCTCTGCCTCATGAGGTTGCTGTGAGTGTGCTGGTGGGCAAGGAAGGCACTTGGCACAGCTGAGGGCAATGCCTGGTGACAGGTGGGCTAAAAGCTCACTGTTGAACGGGGCAGGCTGCTGCATAGCTGGCTGTGCAATCCTGGCAACTCATGACTGCTGTGGGCCCTTTGTTGTGTGGGGGCAAACCCCTAGCTCTAATAGGGTAGAGGAAGAATCCCAGAAGGGTGCTTCTCAGCACTGTTGACAGTATGGTAAACTAAGATCTCCAAAATGGCTGCTGCCAGTGGTTCCAACTGGGGAAGAGGGGAGTCCTATCTGCCTCCTAACTCTCTGGGAGGCTCTGCCAGTTCAACAAGTGGGTCTGACCTATGCATCTTTCAAGCTACTGTCTCTGGACTGTGACTCAGAGCATATGAGATTTTGTGAGCACCCTTTAAGAGCAGAGTCTCTGTTTTCTATAGGTCTCCAGCTCTCCTGAACATAAGCCTAACTAGTTTTTGAAGCCAGATATCTGGAACTCATCTTCCTAGTGCTGCAGGACCCCTGGGCTGGGGAATCCAAAGTGGGACTCAGACCTCTCAATTTTCAGAAAGGACTTCTGTGATTGTGACACCTTCCCATTTTGGGGTTGCCAACCTAGGGATGTGGGTCCTGACTAGACTGCATCTCTGCCTCTCCTACCCATCTTGTTATGGCTCTTTCTTTATATCTTTAGTTGTGGAAAATATTTTATCTAATCCTCAGGTTGTTCTCATAGACAGTTCTCTGTAAGTAATTGTAATTTTGTTGTGCCCATGGGATGAGGTGAGTTCAGGGTCTTCCTATTCTATCATCTTGATCCTACCTCCTGAAATCCAAACACCTCAAGAAAATTCTCAAAGTCATTTTTGACAACTTTGGTTTATGCCAGTTTCACAATAGCTATGATGTGTGAAGTTATATAATATTTTCATATTAAAAATCACTAGCCCAGTTGTTTGAGTAGTCTATAGAAGAGATAGAAAATGGAATATACTGGAGATGATACTTTAAAGGTAGCTCTAAAGTCACATCACAAATTATCTTCAGTGCATGTTATGAAGTATGTAATATTTTGGGGGTGAAGGGAAATACAAACATTTAGATACAGGGAATGGAATAGACAAATCTGTTATTATGAAGCTAATTGTTGTAAATGACAGGTATTTCAATACTATTGAACTTTTCTTTCCTTGAAAGCCGTAATAATTATTGCATTTGTAATTTGATGGTTTTTGCCTTGGGATCTTTAATTCCTTCTATTTTATATTTTACTGATATTAAAATAATTTGTTATTTAAGCAGTAATTTATTTCCTTCATATTATTTAGCAAAATAGAATGCAAGGTTTTCAAAAGTAATGGCCACATTTTATATTTCCATATATCTTCCTTTTTGCCCAGCACAGTGACTTCTTATAACCTGTCTTCAAATAAGTTTATTAATTTAGTTCATTTTGTTTGTAGACTTTGAATAGTTTTTTGAAATAAATACTTTTGTAAACATGTTAATTAATGATAATTTTAAGGGTAAAAATGTGTTTTCCTGAACAAGTATATTGACTGGCATTTAAGAAAAATTTTCAAATATCTATTCATCAAACCTACTTGTTTTATAAGCTTAAATATAAAATTAATAAAAGTTGTAAATAGTTATATAAATAGACAAAGAGAAGGCCTTTAATACAATCCAACATTCATTTGTAATTAAAACAAAATAAAAACTATCGACAAATTTGGAACAGAGGGGAATTTCTTCACAGTGACAAGAACATTGGCAAAAAAAAAGTCTACAACATTATGCTTAACTTCATGGTAATAAACTAGATGCTTTTCCCCTAAAAGTGTTAGCTAATGCAATCAGACAACAAAAAGAAAAAAAATACAGATTGGAAAGGATGATAAAAAAAAAAAACTATTTTTGTTCACATATGGCATGCTCATCATCTATTTAGAAAAAATGTTAAAACTTCCAAAAAAGTAAGGTATTGTAGCAAGTTTGAAAAATACACAAAAGTACCAGCAATGAGCAATTGGAATTTGAAATTAAAAACCCAACACTGTTTATATTAAGACCAAAAGAAGGAGAATACTTAGATATAAATCTAACAATATATGTACGAGATCTACATGAAAAACTTTAATGAAAGAAATCAAAGAATATCTAAACAAATGGAGAGACACTGCATGTTCATGAGAAGGAAGACTCAGTATTGGTAAGATTTCAGTTTTTCCCAAATTTATCCAGTGTCAACACAATCCCATTCAAAACTCCAACAAATTATTCTGTGGATTTTGAAAATCTTATTCTAAAGTTTATATTGAAAAGCAAAAACCCAGAAGAGCCAACATAATATTGAAGAAGAGTAAAGTAGAAGGACTGACACCACACTACTTTAAGACTGGCCATGGAGATACATGAATCAATACAGGGTGGTACTGGCAAATAAACAAACAACTAGATCAATATAATAGAATGGAGAGACCAGATGTAGATTCATACAAATGCAGTCAACTGATCATTGGCAAAGGAGCAAAGGCAGTGGAATGGAGAACAAAAGTTTTTTCAACAAATGGTATTGGAACAAATGGACATCCACATGCAAATAAATGAATCTAGACATAAAACCTTCCTCCCACAAATAACTCAAAATGGATCATAGACCTAAACACAAAAGGCAGAACTATAAGCTCTGGAAAACAACCCAGGTGAAAATCTAGGTGACCTTTGGTTGTCTATGACTTTTTAGATACAACAACAAATGTTGTTTATGAAAGAAAATTGATAAGTTGAACAACACTAAAATTAGAAACTTCTGCTCTGTGAAAAACACTGTTAAGGAAATGAAGACTGAGAAAATATTTGAAAATAACATTTCAGGTAAAGGATGGATATCCAAAATATACAAAAAATTCTAAAAGCTCAACAATAATAAAACAAACAATTTAAAAATGGGCCAAAGATCTGGACACCTCACTGTAAAAGATATATACTGAATAAGCAAATGAAAAGGTACTCAGCGTCATTGGTCAACACAGAACGGTAAACAAAACAACAATGAGATAACTGCTACAGTAGGCAGGTAGCTAGGTATGAGCAGAGAAATGGGGGCAGAGGCCAGGTGGCCAGGTGTGATTATAAATCACAAGTCTTATAAACAGCGGGGGGTCCATGGACAGACAAATAATGCAGGAACCTCCAGACTGACAGGAAACCACACTTTTTGGGTGAAACTGTTGCTCATTATGCTCTCATTACAGTAATATTAGCATTACAGATAAGAAGTACTCATCATTCACCAATGCAATGACACTTCTGATCTAAGCTAAATAAGGACAAAAATTCCTCCTCCCCCCTGTCTGCCCGCTCTCAGTCTGAGAGAGTATTCTTGCTTAAATAAATTCTCACTTTACTTTCTTAACCTCCCTGCTTTGTCTCTGAATTCCTTTGATATGTGGCAAGAACCTCAAATTCACCAGGAACAATACTACCATGCACCTGTTAGGATGACTAAATTGCAGAACACTGACAATACAAAATGCCAGAGGGGATGCAGAGCAACAGAACTTATTCATTGTTAAAAGCAATGCAAAATGGTACATCTGGTTAGGAGAAATGTTTGGTAGCTTCGTACAAAGGTAAACATAGTCTTCTCATATAACCCAGAAACTGTATTTCTAGGTGTTTACCCAAATTAGTTGGAAAAATGTATCCATACAAAAAACTGGCAAAAGATTGTTTATAGCAGCTTTATTCATTGCCAGTGAATTGGAAGCAACAAAGATATTCTTCCATAGATGAATTGATAAATAAACTATGGTATATCCATACGCTGGAAGATTATTCATTGCTAAAATGAAATATATCCATATGTATAGTTGATACACTTTGTTATATAGCAGAAACTACCACACCATTTTAAAGCTGTTATACTCCAATAAAGATGTTTAAAAAAAATAAAAAGACATGGAAGAAACTTACATGCATATTGCTAAATGAAAGAAGCAAATCTGGAAAGGCTACATACTGTATAATTTCAATTACATGGCATTCTGTAAAAGGAAAAACTGTGACAATAGTAAAAATGTTAGTTTCCGGAGGTTTAGGGGGAGAAAAGAATAGGTGGAGCACAGGGGATTTTAGGACAGTGAAACCACCCTATATGATACTATAATGATAGATACATGACATTATGCATTTGTCAAAACCCGTAGCCCTGTACAACATAGAGTGTACCTTAATATAAACTATGAACATAACTTAGAAACAATATATACATATTGATTCATCAGTTGTAACAAATGTACAATATAGATGAAAATTTTAATCATGGGGAAACTTGGGTGGGGCTGTTGGTGGGGGATATATGTACTATATGGAAACCCTTTGTACTTACTTTCTTTTTATTTTTCTGTAGACCTAAAACTACTCTAAGAAGTAAAGTCTATTGTTATTTTTTTAATCACTAATGTTACTAGAAACGATGTTATTGGTATAGGCGCTAATCTGAAATGATTAATGTGAAGTACTTCATCATTTCTGTCAAGTTCACCCTTCACTTTAGATTGCTGGTACAAACGCATGATTAACTTAATGTCTTTGATATTCATCAGTGCCACATTATTCAGTTCATGTGCTTTATTTATTACATTGGAGATTTTCTCTGTTTATGATGTCTTCACCTTCTATGTTTTAATGATAATTATTTTCTAATATAGGTATCTAATAATAAGCTAAATAATTTAAATGCTACAGTTATATATTTCTTGGGACCTACTTTCCTTTCAGTTCCTTAGATACCTATTCTTTTTTTCACATGTTTATTAAACTTTACATTCAAAAACTTCACACAAACTTTAAAATATATTATTTGAAGTAGTATTTTCTCTCTTCCTCCCTGTTTATCTCCATCTATCCATGTACCTAAGCATAGATTTTTCATTCAAAATAATTTAATATCATCAGTAATACCATTAATAATGATTTGCTCCATGATATCACTTTAAGGAAGTGATTATTGTCATTAATTCATAAGGAAACTGCCAGACCAAAAATCTTGAAATCTTAAAAAGTTTAAGATAAATCTATGGTGTTTTGCCAAGTGAATTTAAATTGTGTTTTATGGAGCTTTACAGGAAAATGTGAAAGTGTGTAACAATATAGAACTGAAAAGTGTGCAACTTTTCTATTATGAATAATATTACCTAGTTGAAGAATGAAGTACCATGTATTATGAGCTCTTGAATTTTGGGGTTTGTCATACTATTTTATGTCTAGATGGTTTGAAGACTTAGTTCTTATTTGCTCTTCCCAAACAATACAGGAAATAACATTTGCTCCAAAAATATTATCTTAAACTTCTCAGAGTTGGTTTGTACTTGACTCTTGAGGACAAAATTGTTCAACAAAATTATCTTCCCAAACCAAATGAATGAAAATGTATTTTTCATTAAAAAGTTTGAAACTATATTTCTAATAATTATTTTATCTTTATCTTGGACTTTTAAAGGGGGGACAAGGCTATTTTCTGTTTGTTTCTGAACACTAAGTGCTGAATTGGAAAGAATTTAAGTAAGTTACAGGCACACTTAATGAAGGAAGCACCTAATTAACACAAAACCCAGACAACTATGAGCCAAGTCTTTCAAGGATGATTCTCTGCATACCACACTGTGTTATTAGGATGTTTCCCATTCCTTTTTATTAGTGTCTTCATTTCTTATTCTTTTAATCTGCCTTTTTTCCCCCCTCTGTGACTGTGGTTTAATATTAGTGTTTCAAATTTTGTCTTGTGAGAAAGTAAACAGATATGGAAACTTTTAAAATGTTCATATCCTTAAAATCTCTGTGATTATTTTGTAGATAATACAAAATAGACAAAAAAAAGAGGGTTGACTTTTTTCATGTAATACTTCATTTCACGTGATGTTAAGTATGTATTTCCCTTTTATAGTCCTAATTTCCAATTCCACATTGAATATGAATAAAAGGCCTTGTAGGTACAGTGTTTAAGATTACTAAAGAAATGCAGTCATTAATTCAATTTAATATCAGCACTGCTATTTTCAAATAACTTAGGTCTATGTGGGAAAATATGTAAATATGAAAATGGGTAAAATACTGTTGAAATGAAAAGTGATAATTTGTATTTAATGAAAAATGTAATTGTTATCTTTGTGGGTGAACTTCAAGTCTTTATGGAAGAGAAGACATAAGCTACTTTACTGGGTTGCTGCTTACCTATTTAAGAAATCAGAAAAGCATGCTAAATCAGATATGTCACAAGCTCGTCTACTTCCATAGTGATGACTTCAACTTTGATATAGTCTTGAAAAAATTGTTCTGAGTATCTTTCAAAGTCATTTTTAAGATTCTTAAACAAAATAGTTCAATTTTTAAAACAGATGTATAAATATGATTATCAAATATAGATTTCTAAAAAGTAACGTATACTGGTGGATTTGTGAAATGTAACAACTTTGAGCAAGTATTATATGAATAAAAAAGAAATATAATAAATCAAAAAAAATACAAGGTAAAGTATTTCACTTTTTAAAAATTAACTGAACGTTATATAGAGAATTTGATTGTAATGATGGAAATAAATAGTAATTTAATTAGTTTTTAAGTAATGACACACTATATTTTATTTAATCAGGAATGCTGCTATTCATTTAAAATTTTATGTTTAATTAATATCACTCTTTTCTCATTACATTTAGAAAATTTTTATCATCAATAAAAAGTTTGGAAATGGGAATGAATGTGAATATTTTAGTCAATGCTTCAAAAGAAAGTGTCTTATTCATAGGAATTTCAGTTTATAGTAATGGAAATTACAGGGACTAGGCATCTTGCAGGAATCATAATTAGGCATCAATCTGTGAAAACATGCTCCAAGTTCCTGCTCTGACAGAGATATACCACACACTTTTATTTTTAAAGTAGTCAGATTAAGATCGAGAACTAATTATTTCCTGGCAAGATACTCAAAAACTCAAAAACACACATGCACACACACATACATGCACACATGTACAATACACATATGCATGTATATATAATTATAGTCCATTTTTAGGCTTTCTTGTTAGTGTTTGTGTACAAAATATGGGTTTATGATAGTTTAGGCCTGACGTAAGAGAATGAGAACTGCTGATTCCTACCTGCCCAGTCATTTCTCTTCATAATGGTGCTTTAAATGCTGTATAAGTTATGGTTATGAAAATGAGAAGTCCAAGTACCACTTTTGACTGATATATGGTTACTTGCTTTCATTACACAATTTTCTCTATTCTTCTACTCCATGATTTAAGCTTACCATTTTTTTTACAGAGTTTCACTTTCTTACTATTTTATTGCATAAAACTTAACTTGAAAATTCTCATTTTCCAGAAAACTGTCCCCCCATTCACCGAAACTCCTAGCACCAATTCCTCTCCATCCATCTCCTCTATTTGGTGATGTAGAGTTTTACTGTAAAGTTTTTTTAATATATCAACATTTGAACTTCTATTATTTTTATTTTTTAATTATTATTATTTTTTTTTCCGGTACGCGGGCCTCTCACTGTTGTGGCATCTCCTGTTGCGGAGCACAGGCTCCGGACGCGCAGGCTCAGCGGCCATGGCTCACGGGCCCAGCCGCTCCGCAGCATGTGGGATCTTCCCGGACCGGGACACGAACCTGTGTCCCCTGCATCGGCAGGCGGACTTTTAACCACTGCGCCACCAGGGAAGCCCTCTATTATTTTTAAAACTCAATGTCTTTCCACTGCAAAACCACTGCTGGATTTAATACCAACTACTCAAGGTGAATTCAGGCAGATCAATCCTGACAATAATATACAAAGACGTGGGACATCAGATTGTGGACGGGAAAGATATCCTGGTGAGAACCCTAGTTTGGAATACTGGGTTTTGTACCTGGTTGACCAATTAACTCTGTGAGAAACCCCCAGTCCCATCTGTGTCTCAAGTGAAGTAAAATGAAGAGCTTAATTCATGATCCTTCAAAATATGATATTTTTCCTTGTTAAAAATGTAATACATGTGTGTTGGAAAATATGAAGAGGCATCAGAATAAATAATCTAGAATCTAAATAGCCAGACAGAATAAATGTTATCCTTTTGGTCATTTGTATTTGAAAAATATGATAATTATCCCAATACAATTTTTAATGCAGTACCTTTTAAAATTAATAACTGAATACCATCAGTATATTTTTGAACACATTGTTTTAATGGTTGTAGATTATCCCATTATATGCTAGTGACATAGTTTATCCATAAATTTCCTCATATATTTTTTTATATTAATAATACTCAGATGAGAAAAATTATTCTTAAATCCCTGTGTATGAGGTCATTTTCTTAGGTTAAAGTACTAGATGTGTTCCTTAATATATATGGATAAATTTCTTTTGATGAAAAAACAAACTAAATAACAGAATATGGTGATGTCAATCTGAATGTACAATTCCAAACATAGAACATTATTTTCATCTTAACATTTTATATAATTTGACAAATTTAAAATGGCTTGTCCTTATTCTTTCTATTTTATTATTTTTAATTACTAACAAGTGATAGGTTGAATAAAATTTCAGATAAATTTAGCTATTTTATTACTTTTCCAGTTAATTGTTCTTAGTCATTGCCTACTTACTCTTTGGAATTGTTTATATTTTTAATTCCTCCTTAAAAATTGTGCTTTATAACTAAGATATTAACAAATTTGAATAATTTATTAGAACATTTTTCTTATTTCCTTTCACTATTTTTATGCTATTCTTGACATACATAGTTTTAAATTTATATTGTCAAGTCTATTGTGTTTGGCTCTTACACAGATGATATATGTCTTTGTAAAACTCTGTAAAATTTTCAACTCTAAAAATATAAACCTCTCTGTATCCTTCAACTTTTCTAAAGTACTTAGCATTTAATATACACATTTAAAATTCATGAGAAATGTTAACTTTTTGGTTTGGTTTTCTAGTGTTTGAATGTTTTATTCTAAATAAAACAAATAACAACAGCTCGTTGAGTGGTGTGGTTACCTACTTGAAAATGATAGAAAGTCATCACTATTTTAAATAATGAGTGGTTATGTGACTGGAGTAAGAAGAAGTCTGTTTTATTAAAACACAACAAAACAGCATAGACCTTCTTCTCCGACCTTTCACTGATGGAAAGCACAAGAAGAATGAAATGATCAGATCATTTTACTCTCAGACTCTTTTGTATAGAGATGCAAATCTAGCTCTTGAGCAATATCCTAGGAAAAACTTACTGAAAACAGAGTTAATTAAAACAACTTTCTATACTTGGCCTGTAATATTCATCTAATATTAGACTCAAAAACAAATTAAGTTTGTCTCTTACATTTTGGGGACTTGGGCCAGAGTACACATGGAGACTCACCATACATATAAATAGCTTCAAATGTAAACTAAGCCATCAAACTTTAAAAAAAATATATCAATATATCTTATTTTTATATCTTGAAAAATATTCTTCATGATGACCTGGAAGAACAGGTTCAAAATTAGAACTTTCTATTCCTTATATATCTATGGCCAAACACCACAGCCAAGGGAGAACTGGACACTGCCTTCAGGTTCCTAGCCCATAAACCTCTCCTTTTTTGCCATCCCATAGGTTCATGTGGACAACACAGCCAAAGCACATGCTCTTCTCATCCCCAACCCCTTTCAGCTAGCCACTATTTAACTACTCTTCAAGGCCTCAGGTACACAGAGTAGTAATGTGTCTGCTTTTGGAAAGAAGGTACTAGGGAAGAGGCCAGCACAGAAACCAGAATGAGACTCAGGGCTTGTAATTACTAGGTAGCTGGAGCATGGTTAGAATGAAGGGGCTTATGTTCTAGACGGGAAGCTCTTCTTGGCCCTGTAAGTCCTGACCTCATGGAAAGGGGTTCAGCCACAGATGGTTAAGTGCAGGACTCCTTAAAGTTCAAGATGCTCTTAAGTGAAGGTCCCTGTGCTTTGTAATGTCTTACCTGGGCTTAAGGTCTTAGCTCATCTTTTGAGAAGAGGCAAACTAAAAGGGGAGAGAGGAAAGGCATGAAGGGGAAAAAACACTAGAAAACTTTTAAAATTACTTTCCCTTTTATTGTTTGTTTTGGAGTTATTGTGGTTTAAATGACACTTCTCTTAGAACTAAATGATGGAAATATATTTAAGACAAACACATGCATTAAGTGCTTTATAAACATGACTGATGTTACTACACAGCAGTAATATCCATCTTCAAACACTTTACAGCACTATCCCACTGATTAGCTTCCATTTTAAATAGTGACTTACATTCATTAGGGTTCTATTATTCCAGTATTATGGTTTCATGCATAACAGCTTCAAAGCAACAATTTTGGCAATATAAAGAATGGAATGTTTCAACAAGCAATCATTTTTGTTCTTGCTGGTTTCCATGTGATACACTCTGTGAATATATTCAGAGATCTTTGAAAATGACAAGTCTGTAATTTGGTAATTTGGTCTATAATACAAATTGTAAAGCAAGCACGAAGGATGATGTATCTCCTATTTACTTTCTTGATTTACAAATTACTTGTATCCTGTTATGTTAATTGGAGCTGATATTTTAACTAGTTTTCATAATATAGAAAAGAAAACAATGATAAAACAAATGTGGGACATCCATATAATAGATATTACTCAGCCATAAAAAAATGAAATACTGATATGTGTAGAAAACATAGATGGATGTCAAAAACATTGTGTTGAGGCAAAAAAAAAAAAAAAAAGCTGACTACAAATGGGTGAATATGGCATGATTCCATTGATATGAAATTCTAGAAAAATCCAACGTTATTAGAAAGAAGATGACAAGGCTCCATCTACCAGTGCACTGGAAATACCGTTGAACCGGCCTCACCCACCAGTGGACAAGCACTAGCTCAGGGCCCACCCAGGGTCATGCAGCCAGAGACCTCAGGTTCCAGCTCTACCCACCAGTGATCCAGCACTAGTCTTGGGACCACCTGGGCCCATGTCCCATCCACTAGTGGGCCAACACCAGCATGGGAAACACAAGCCCCACAGTGCTCAGGACCTGACTCTACCCACCAGTGGGCAGATAACAGCCCCAGAACCCTCTATACCCCAAATGTGCTGACCAGTGGGCCAACACCAGCTCCAGGACCACAAGAGCCCAGCCCGCTGTGTCAGGACCTGGAATCCAGTTCCACTCACCAACAGACTAAAACTAGCTGTAGAAACAGTGAACCCTGCAGCCAGATATGTCAGGAACCGGCACCCCACTAGAAGGCTGACAGTAGATCCAAGACCCTGGACACACAACCACTCACTCTGCAACCTGGCTCCACCCACCACTGAGTCAGCACTAACCTTGGGGTTCCCTGAGCTGTGGCCCCACCCACCAGTAAGCTGACACCAGCTCTGGGACACACTGAATCTCTCAGTCAGCAACCCCGGTACTGAGTCACACTCAATACCTTTTGGACATACCAGACCCTGCAGCTAGCATGTCAGGAAATGGCTCTGATTTTTGGCCGGCAGACACTAAATCAGAGACTTCTGGCCCCACAGTCAGTGACCCTGTGACCCAGCTCTGCCCACCAGAGGGCCTAAAGCACTACCATCAGTACATTCTAGGGCTCTGCAGCTAGTCACCTAGTGATGTGGTGCTGCCCATCAGCAGCTGGCAGCCTCTATATAAGGCAGAACATGGCAACCAGCTGAACGGAGGGTTAGCCACACCTACAAGTTGGCTCACAGTAGTCAGGCTGCCACAACGGAAGGGCCCACACAGTCCACACAGGGGGGCACCCCTAGAGCATATTGTTCTGGTGACCAGAGGCGAATATGCTGTCAACACAAGTAAGATGTCTGTCACCCACAAAAGACCACTATTCCAAGACTGGGAAATGTAACCAACTTTCCAGATACACAGAAATAAAAACAGCAAATTAGGCAAAATGATGCAAAAGAGGAATATGTTTCAAATGGAAGAACAAGATAAAATCCAAGTTGAAGAACTAAGTGAAGTAGAGATAAGCAATCTACTCAATAAAGAGTTCAAGTTAATGATCATAAAGATGCTCAAGGAGCTCAGGAGAAGAATGGACAAACATAGTGAGAAATTGAGCACAAAATTAGAAAATATAAAGCATAACCAAACAGAGGTAAAAATATAGTAACTGAAATGAGAAATACAGTAGAAGAAATGAACGGTAGATTAGATGATACAGGATTAGATAGAGTAGTGGAAATTACTGAAGCTGAACAGAAACTAGAAAAATAACTTTAAAAAAAAGAAATGACAGTTTAAAACAACTCTGTGACAATATTAAACTAACATTCACATTATAGAAAGTTCCAGAAAGAGAATAGAGAGAGTAAGCGTCAGAGAACAAACTTGAAGACATAATTGCTGAAAATTTCCCTACCCTGGGAAAGGAAACAGACATCCATGTTCAGAAAGCACAGAGAGTCCCAAACAGGATCAACCCAAAGAGGACCACAGCAAGGCACATTGTAATTAAAATGTCAAAATTTAAAGATGAAGAGAGAATACTGAAAGCAGCAAGGGACATACAAGTTATATACAAGGGAACTCCCATTAGGCAATCAGCTAACTTTTCAGCAGAAACGCTGCAGGCCAGAGGCAGAGGCACAATATATTTAGTGTGATGAAAAGGAAAATCCTACAACCAACAATACTCTACCCAGCAAGGCAATCATTCAAATTTGAAGGAGATATCAACAGTTTTACAGACAAGCAAAAGCTAAAAAAGTTCAGCCCTACAAAAAGAGTTTTACAAGAAATGTTAAGGGGACTTCTCTAAGTGGAAAAAACGGCCATAATTAAAAATATAAAAATCACAAAAGGAAAAATATCATTGGTAAAAAGCAAATATACAATAAAGGTAGTAAGTTAACCACTTTTAAACCTAGAATGAAGGTTAAAAGATAAAAGTAGTAAAATCATTTACATTTACAATAAGTAAATAAGAGATACACAAAGCAAAAGAATGTAAAACACAATGTCTGAAAGAGTAAATGTGTGTGTGGGGAGTAAAAATACAGGGTGGTTAAAATGCATTCAAACTCAAGAGATCAGCAACTTAAAATTATCACATATATATGTACATTGTTTTATATATATATATATATATATATATATATATATATATATATATACACCTCAGGGTAGCCACAAATCAAAAATCTATAACAGATATACACACACAAAACAGAAAGGAATCCAAACATAACACTAAAGATAATCATCAAATCACCAGGGAGGAGAGCAAAAGAAAAACAAAAGCTACAAAAAAAAATCTCAAAACAACTAACAAAATGGCAATAAGTAGATAACAATCAATAATTGCCTTAAATGTAAATGGAACCAATGGTCCAATCAAAAGATATAAAATGGCTGGATGAATGCAGAAACCTATATATGCTGCCTACCAAAGCTAAAAACACACACAAACTAAAAGTCAGTGGATAAGACCATGTATTCCATGCTAACAGAAATCAAAAGAAAGCTGGGGTAGCAATACACATATCAGACGAAATAAACTTTAAACTTTAAAACAAAAACTCTTACAAGAGACGAGGAAGGACATTACTTAATGATCAAGGGATCAATCCAAGAAGAAGATATAACAATTGTAAGTATACATGCACCCAATGTAGGAGCACCTAAATACATAAAGTAAATATTAACAGATATAAAGAGAGAATTTGACAGTAACACAATAATAATAGGGAACTTTAACACCCCATTTACCTCAATGAACAGCTCATCCCAACAGGAAATCAATAAGGAAGCACTGGCCACAAACGACACATTAGACTGTACAGACTATGTATGTGTGTGTGTATATATATATATATGTATATATATATATATATACATATATATATATATATGTATGTATGTATTTAGATGGAGAGAAAGAGAGAGATAGAAAGATCCAGATTTCTCATATCTAGTACTGAAGACTAGAAGATGGCATAATAATGCTTTCAAACATTTGAAAAAAATAGAACTAGAATATAAAAAGCATCATCAGCTAAGGCGTTCAAATACACAGACAGAAGAAAGGCACTTTAGACAGTCTAGGATTCAGAAAGTATGGAACTCATATATCCTTTCTTTAAAAAATTATTCATGAATGCACTCTGAAATCCATTTTCTTAACCTTTATTTTATACTAGCTCTCAGTTGATCTCATATTATGTCCCTCTTGATGCTAAAGGAACAAAAATATTCTTTGTGGTTTCTGCTCCAAGAACACCCTGTTAGTTTAATGCCATCTTTTTCTTTGTGCATCAGAGGATCAGCCTCCTAGAGATGGCTGGTTCTGAGGTGAACAGAGTTAATTCTTACCTTGGAGGAAGAGATCAAAATGTAGTAGAAAGAAATAATACCACCTTACCCCACAGGCCCTTTTCACTGCTGCCATGCTGTGTGCTCATATACATGAATAAAAACTTACTAACTGAGAAAAACAAAAGGGTTTAAAAGAATTTCTTTCACTGCATGAGAATAAGGAAAAATGGAAAATGAGGAGTGTGAGAAAACAGTGGGTGGCAGTTATCACCCTGCACATAGTTGTTGAAATCAATTATGAATAATGTTCCTTGATAAAAGATTTTTCAAAAATGCACAGGGCTCTTAAATAATGATTATGACTTCATAACCACAAATGTTCTTTTATGTTAAATGCAACATGTCATATGCCCATAGAATTGACTTTGGTTGCATAGAAGATTCTGCAGTAGCTTCCATTTAAAAGGATATGCAAAAGTGAGGACTCATAGAATAAGATGATATATATTTGTAATGAGCAGTGCAAAGAGGACGAAAACTTCAAGAGAAAAGAGATTAAACTTTTCAATAATCCTAAAGATGATAACAAATTATGTACAAAAGCAAAAACAAACAAACAAGTAACAGCTCTTTTAGTGATTTGTTATTAAACAAATGACAAAATGAAAACATTGAACCAATATTTGAGGTAAATGGTGCAATGTTAAAGGTTAAGAACCCTTAATTTCCTCAACAAAAGTTTTGCTTTTGTCACATTCATGAAAAAAAAATACCCATTTGTTTGCCACGGGTCAAATAAACCTCCATAAGAGGAATTTCTCAGCATATAAGGAAATGTCTCCTCAACTTTTAGAGGTATTTAAGCATATTCAAACTACTTGCCTGAGTTATAGGGCAGAGAACTGAACAAACTACCTGGTTAAACTGAATTACCTCTAATTGTCTTTCAAACAATTAGATTAAAATATCTTCTAAAGATAAAAATCTCATCTACTTTTTTCTTCCCTTAAATCAAAGGCTATTAAGAAATACAGATATTTATTGGTATTCGTGTGGGACTCAATGAAGGAAACATTTGGTTCTTAAGTAATGTCAGTGAATAAAATAAAAATACTTCAAATTGCTGACACTTTTTTTTCTAGCTCATAAGAACCAATATGACAGAAGGTATCCTACTATTTTCCAGGGAAATTATAACTAAAGTATATCATTACTGTCATCTGATACACTTATAGGAGATACGTGTATCTCTGGGGAATTACACTTGGTGGAACCAGATTGAAATGAGTGTGACTAGTGTATATAAATGGGCTTGATCTGCTAGACATATGGAAGAAAATCATATTTGATTCATTCCAAAATGTATCAAATATAATGTGAATGACAACTAAACTTCCTTAAAGAAAAAGCCATCTGTGTAATTGTAGACCTATTTCCAGTGGAAAAAAATGATGGCAAACTATTTCCGTCATCATGCTTGCAACCACCCTGAGTTAGTATCCACATTTATTTATTGTGTTAGTTTTTAAAAGTCCCCCCCTCTCTTATTTTTACCAAGGTATTGCTTCTGCTCTCCCCTCTTGCGAATACAATGTAAACTTGTTATAATTCTGGACATAAAGAGTATAATTTTTTGTAATGATTCTATTGTAAACAATATACTCCAATGTATATGTTTGAATCTATGTCCTTTGTGCAACTTACCGTCATTTTCCTTAAATCATATTTAAATCATTACAATAAACCAAAAGCTGCAATTAAAAAAGAGATATTCCATATTCAATAAGTCTGCTCATTTCCAAAATGAAAGGAATTTAGGTTTCTAGATGAACATAGGAAACCAATATATGCACATTTTTATTTTTACATTTTTAAAGTAAGTGTAGCATGTGCTAGTTAAAGTTTCCATTTTTATATATATTTAAAGTATATAGGCAATTCATTATGCTAGACCAGAACACACAGATGCCAAATTTTCCCTAAACATTTAGAATAACTACAAACAGCCATTAATGCAGCTTAATCCTTTGAACTGATCATACCACTGAAAACAACTGAGAAAGCTGAACAAAAATTTTTAAAATATGGAAAACATGAGATCACGAAGACAGAGCTGCATTATGGAAAACATAAAAAAAAGAAAATGCGATGAGCTGAGTCCAATATTTTGAGCCACTTTCTCCCAAAAGATGTTATGTCCACATAGTTGACTGAGAAATAAGCAGAGATTTCAATAGTCTCTCCAGCCGAGATAAATCAAAATTTCAGTACAAAACCCTTTAAGGATATGGGGGAATGGAAACCCTCCAGAAAGCCTATACACAAGAAGTTAGAGTGAAACCTATATGAACCAGCCTTCATAAAAGTGAAAACCAGTCTTTGAATCGGATTGATCCCTGACTGGATTAATGTGAAATAGGGTTGCTAGTTCTCTCAGGTAAATACTTGCCAAAAGCAAATAAATTCTTTCTGAGGAAAGTTATATCAGCCTTAGCCTTAGATTATCTCTATAATATTTAACATTTAATTTTGAGTACTCAAAAATAGTCAGATATATGATCAGACAAGCTGATATAACTACAAAGCAAAGAAAAAATAGAAGTGAAAACAGATATACATAAGATCTGGAAAAGAAGATTGGTGGGCAGTGGTAATATCCAGGTATAAATCCAACTAGCTACAGTATTTCTTTCATTTTTACCTGAACATATTTATAAACCATTGCAATAATACACACAAAAATAGCTTTCCTATTTCCTCACTCTATTCAAAAGCATAAAGATTTGAATGCAACAACACTGGATTTTTTTTCTGTTGCTGCTATAGCAAATTACCACAAGCTTAGTGGCTTAAAACAACGCAAGCCTGACATAGAATTTTACTGGACTAAGATCAAGGTGTCAGCATGGCTGTGTGACTTTCTGAAAACAGTGGAAAAAATCTCTTTCTTTATATTTTTCAGCTTTATAGGCTGCCACATACCTTGGCTTGTGGCCAATCTTGATCTTCAAAGCCAGCAAAATAGAGTGAAATCTTTTTCACATCACAACTCCCTGACACTTTTCTTCTCCCTCTTCTTCATCCATTTTTAAGGAACGTCATTAGATTGGATGCACCCAGATAACCTTGGATAATCTTCCCCATTTAAAAAAATGAGTTGATTAGCCAACAAATTGCCTCTGAAACCTTAATTTCTTGTTGCCATGTAAGGTAATATATTTATAGTTTATGGGGAGTAAGACATGGACATTTCTTGGTGGGGAGGGGGCATTATTATTCTTCCTCCCATAGACACCAGTATAAATTTTCTTTTTGTATTATGCATTTTTTTTATGCTAATTAAATCTGAATATTCTGTATATATTTTTGTATCATTTGGGAAACACCATATAGAAAAATCAAGACATCATGATGATTGTTGATATTGAAGCTGAATGTTGAGACAGTCAAAAATGATGGGCTATGATTTAATGATGTTGTTTCTCTCAATACATTTTCTTCAGCTTCTCACACAGGTGACTCATCCCTGTTCATTCATACCCCATCCCCATTCATGATGATTCATGGGTTAGTGACCTGAAGAATAATGTATCATGCTGTGCTGAGAGATGACCCCTGAATGTTCTGACATCTCTAACTCTTTGTCAGATATGCATGACTTTGAGAGTGGTTTAAGGCAACCCACTTCCTCTACTATTTTATTCTTTGACTACTGTGAGAAAAGATCTCTTAAACTCAACACATATATTAGGTAAGATACTTCCAGGCATTGAAATTTAGGTAACTTTGTTTAAAATCCCTATTCCATGCTCCTGAGAAATCTAAAAACCTACCAAAATTTGGACCAGGTGCAAGGTTGCTTGTGTCCTTAGTCATCTCTCCCTCTGGGTTCCTATAGGTTTGGCCAAAAAGTTCGTTTGGGTTTTTCCATAAGATGTTGCAGAAAACCCCGAACGACTTTTTGGCCAACCCAGTATTTCTTCATCTCTTGTCTCTGGCGTATTTGCAGTAAATATAAAAGAGACATTTTTCCACCTTTGTTTTTATGAGATAAACAAACAAACAAATAAGGCCCAGTCACAGGAAAAAATGAATGAGTTAGAAAAAAAAAACTATTGTGTTCATGCAAGGGTGTGTGTGTGTGTGTGTGTGTGTGTGTGGTAGAAAGAATGCAGGTTTTATTTTTTTTAATTAACTTTTATTAGTGTATAGTTGATTTACAATATTGAATTAGTTTCTGCTGTATAGCAAAGTGAATCAGTTATACATATACAAAAAGGAGTTATACTCCTTTTTTAGATTCCATTCCCATATAGGTCTTTACAAAGTATTGAATAGAGTTCCCTGTGCTGTACAATAGGTTCTTATTAGTTATCTATTTTATATATAGTAGTGTATAGATGTCAATCCCATTCTCCCAATTTATCCCTCCTCCTCTTTCTCCCTTGGTAATCATAAGTTTGTTTTCTATATCTGTGACTCTATTTCTATTTGTAAATAGCCTCACGATGGAGGTTTTAGCCAGTAAACTTGGGGAACTTGGAAAATCCTAATTAGACTTGGGAATTCATTAACTGTTCTAAACATTACTCTCTTCATCTATAAAATTGTAATAAAATCATTCATTTTTAAGGAGTTGTTTCAAGGAATAAATTGGAATCAGTATATACATTTTAAAAATTAATAGGCATTCAACAAGTAATACCCATTATTAGGGCATGGTAATTTCCATAAGTTGATGAGAGAATCTGTTTCAACCTTACAATTGTAGAGAGAATAATTTTCTATTAAGTTAAAATCAAATGGTTTCCAAAAATACTCTATGGTTGTGTCACCTATAACTATGGATTTGTTAGGTCACATAAAATTAGTGAAGGAAGTTGCTGTACATAATGGAAATTAAAAACTTATTTTTCTATAAAATATAGTTACTTTGTTTCATATATAAACAGACTTTCAACTGTTTCCAACATTCACTCTCAAAGGATATACTGAATACTGACAACGTGTTTCAATATTTTTTTCTTTGTTCTTCCCTAACACTGGCATCCAGTTGTACTACACACACATACGTATACCCATGGCTGAAGCCAAAAATACAGTCTTGACCTTGGCACGCAAATATTTTTTTCTTTACTGTAGGTAAGATAGATACATTTGAAAAGTTAATGAATGAAATAATTATGTCTATTAACCACAGAACAAGTTCATTATCAGGAGTGTGATAAATTATTTGAGCAATATGATATTATTTTTATGAAAATATGCCTGCTCCTCTACATAAAATCAATGCTTTATTACATCACCCACTCTGATATTCTTTTCTTGTTTTTCTGTTAAATATTTCTTTAATCATCAAACAGCACATGCTGCTACACTATGTACATAATTCATCCCTATCAAGATTATTTACTTAAGTTACTATTTTACTTTACCACTTTAATATTATATATTCTTGAATCTCAATCTCACATGTACAAAACTGAGGTCATTATACCTCTCAAAACAGTATTGGAAAATGTTTTGGTTTCATTAAAAAGTTTTTTGTTTTCATGTAATGCTGTTTGCCTTGTAATTGATGATACAATAAATTTATACACTCTCAAAATTCCCATTAAAGGCCCTAACAATGTAAGAATTAACTTAATATTTTCCAAAAATAGAGGAATTGATTGAGTTATATGGGTGAAACATAGATATGGATAGAAACAATTTCCATTTATTGACTATTAAATAATTTTCATATGTGTGAAAATTTTAGTGTTAAAGATTATTTTCCTTGTATACTTTAGTTCAGCACTGAAGGAGGAATAGTTTAATGATTTTATATTGTATAAAGGAGCTCTAATAATGATGAGAGGAGAAAGCACTTTGATCTTGTAAAACTACTCTAACATAAATGGTGCTAAATAGTAAAGAGTGAAGAGTAAAGGATGGAGATAAAATCCCAGGACCAGATTTATTTAGACTTGCCAGAATCTTATGACAATTTAATTATAATATAAAATGGACGTTAAGTACTAACCATTGCAACCCATACATTTTATAGATTAGGAAACTGAATGTATGAAAATGGTTTTCTTTGTAGACGATCACATATATAAATGTCATATATAATTGTTGAGTTTGGACTACTACCAAATTGTCCCCAACCTGTAAATATCCTTTATCATATATTTTCAAAAGAATATTTATTAAAATACCAACCTCAAATTTATTTCAGTTATGTGAATAAATGAGGCAGACACATATTGGCATATTTCTTATAATTGTAAATTTTAAATTTGGATTTCTGGTATAAATAAAAGTTTTAAATATAAATTTTATAGTGTTGTTATTTTACAACCTATATACTCTAAAAGGCATAATATTTAATATTGAAGGACTGGTCCAAGAAAGAAGGTATAATTCTGTTAGTGAAAAGTCAATAAGGGAGAGCAGAAAGTTTAGAAGAAAAGACTGAATTTAATTTTTAACATATTTTGATTATTTATATTATATGGGAAACCCATAAATTTTGTGTTAAATTAAGGTTTTGTTGAAAAATATAACATATGGAATTGCTGTGATCTTCTGCAGGACTTTCTCTTCATTGGTATTTATCAATATATGTCAAGAAGCACATCATCTTGAAAACCTCTTGTTCCTAACAGTCCAAAACAGCATTTTGTTTTACAAGTTTATACCATCAGAGTAGACTTACATAAACTGTAACACAAATAATGATTCCATGATTATAGAAAACATAAATAATATAATTTTTAAAATTCAATGGCATAAAACATATTTCTATTTAGAAAAAGAAAATTCTTTCTCCAATGTCATTTGGCAAAAACTTCAAAGTCTTGTAGGTGTCTATAACTTCAAAATAATTCATAAAACTGGTTGGTCTCTGGTGGCTATATTAGAATTAATCAGGTTGATAAAGACAAATAACATTTTTCCTTGCCAGTGAAAAGATGAATTGAATTCATAACTTACATACTCATCCTTGATTCAAAGTAGTGAAAAATATGTCAAAATGGATAATTATTTAAATGTCGAAGCATCTTTTGCTACTTGAAGATATACAACAACGGTGTCAGTATAAGGACTTGCACGTACGTGTTTCTCATCATTGGAATATTTAAAATCTTATTTAGATTTACTGTATTTTTCAAAGCACTATTTTAAACTGATTATTTTCACTGCTTATTTTTACGCTGATTCATAGATCTTAATCTTGAGTAAAATACTTCTTTGATAACTTTATGTATATACTTTCCCTCAAATGCAAAGAATTTTTGTTCTTATGGTCCTTATTATATATCTCCTTTGATGAACTTAAGGCAATAGAACAAGCAGTGACAGAAATAATGAAGATATCATATCATGTGATCAAATTTTCTAATTTTCAGTAACAAAGTGGTGATAAAGTTTTCTGTGATTTGAGAAAGTATACCTATTAAGATCTATGTATAAATTAATTTAAAAACTGCATTATCCAAAAGTTTTGAACCTCTAAAGTAGAGCAATTAGTTGCAAAATTTTAAAAATACATCGCTTGTTTTTAAAGACCTTTAAGCGGACCACTATATGTGTGTGTGTGTGTGTGTGTGTGTGTGTGTGTGTGTGTGTGTATACACACACACACACATACCTACTATTATACTATTTAATTCAATTTGGAAAATGTTTAAAAAGCATAGGGTGCTAATGGAGTATGTGAGCATATAAAATAATGGGAGTTACATTTTAATTGAGGGATGCATCCTAAAATCAATACTTATTTTGAAGCAGTATAAAGTTAAAATCACTATTAAAATCTCTTAACTCACTCATAAAATACTTTATACATGGCTTTGTGTAAACTCTGGTGCATGCATGAGGGAATATGTGGAACACTTGAGATGGAATAAAGGAAGGAGCATAAGAAATATATTGCAGTAGATCTGGATATTTGATCCATTTTCACTTTCATCAGAGATAACTGCAAAGATGGGTGAGGATTCTAAATTTCTTGCTGGGCTTTAGTGTTTACAACATTCAATTATAATATTAAGCTTTGTTAAACTGAACATAACCACATTTTTTGTTTGTTTTTATAGAGACTGCACAAGTTGGTGAGGTTGGCTTTTAAGATAAGTTCAAAAGTCTTGAGGAAATTTGAATGTGTATGTAGTACAATTGTAATCTATATCTATGTCTATGTCTATATCTATCTATGTATATCTGTATCTATTTTATCTAGGCTACAGTCAAGTGGGAAATATCCCTAGTCAATGTTTGAACTGAGTTTTGAGAGATTAGTAGGATTTAACCAAGCAGGAAAATGAACAGAAGCACTCACTAGGCAGAACAAGCAAAGACACCCAGGCATGAGAAAACACAGCATTGCCATGGCACAGGAAATGGTCCAGTGTGCCTGGAGCCCAGGCATGAGAGGAGACTGCCAAATGGTGAGATTGGAGAACTAATCACAGGGCAGATTAAAAAGGGTCTGGATTTGATCCTGAAGGTAGCAGAGAACCATTCATCAAACAGAGCTATATGAAATTAAAAACAGGGGCAAAAAAAGAAAAGAAAAAAAAGAAAATGGCTACTAGTGCACTCTTTCATGTAATAATCAGTTCAAAAGATAAGGCAATATTAGAAACACTAAACACACCTTGTCGTATATTTCTATCTAGTAGAGAGGTTTCAAAGCAAAGAGGCAGTCAAAAGCAAAATTGTATCTGGTCATTTATAGTTACAATGACATATTAGAACAAGTCGACAATGGTCCTGTGGGAGGAATCATTCAAATAATATTTTCAACAGCAGGAAACTAAAATATTTGAAATAATTCATATTACTTTCTAAGATTTTGAGCTTTGAGAGATTACCATGTGGCTTTTCATCAACAATGGGCACAGAAACCTTGAGAATGATATATTATTTTGAGGTACACACCAGGGATACCTACAATCTAGTTATTTGAATTTGTGTCAGCCTAACAGTTATAAAAATGACATTTCTCTTTTATGACAATGTATTTGAATGGTTCTAGAGCTTTAAATAAGTCCAAAATTGAGATGTATGCCCTTCAATATTAAATTGTCAGTGAACACCTAGTATGGGTCAAATCTATTGCATCAACATAGGTAAGTTCAATTTTGACTGACATGATAACTAGAAAGAAGAATTTATACCTAAATTCAGAGAAATTTTTCAACAAAAATTTATAGAAAAAATTTTGAACCCAAGCTCTGCCATTTAATAACCAGATGACCTTGAGAATGTCAATCTTTACTAACATTGATTTCTTGATACAGAAAGGACAAATACTCAACTATTAATGTTCTTTGAAGATTAAATGATATGTACAAAAATTCCTGATCAAATAACAAAAGTAATATAAATCAGTGCTTCATTAAATGCATCTTGAATGAAACACTATTACTGGTTTTAGACTTATATAAATGGATATCATTATAGTCTTTTGAGCCAAAAGAAAGCTTAATTAAAGAGGTAGAAATCATATACATAATGCTTCAGTTATTCTTCTTTAACTTATGTCACATTGTTAAGGTTATACCGTTACACAGAGAAAACCAATTAGGAAGATATTAAAAAGCAGACTAAAATTTTAAGAGAGTAAAGCATGACTCTACACAGTAAAGAGAGTAAAGAGAGTAAAGCATGACTCTACACAGTAATGTTATTCTTACACAAGTTACTGTTGTCATTGCAAAATAGAACAGGATAGATTTGATCTTGCAATGAGTAACTACCTTCCCAAAGCAAAGTATTCACCCATGTATGAATTACAATGCCCCAAGACACAGCTTAGTAAATTGCCTCTTCTTAGGTATTGACTGGAACCCCTAAAGAAAAATAAAATTATTGTGTGCAAGTGATCTCTTTGTTCCCAGACAAATTGTTTTCCATAAGATTAGTGTAACAAAACAAAATCATATGTTTATGGTGTATTACCTTCTTTTTTCCTTATAAAATGACCTAGAAGTTTATATTTACTTAAGTTCTTGCATATCTTCAATCCATTTGAAAGAGTTAGAAATGGGAAAGAGCATTATTATTTTACCAGTTAGGTATGAATTCAGTCATAAAGAAAGAAATCAGCTGCAGCTGAGAATCATTATTAATAGCAGGTAATTTTACACCAAGCCTAGAGTATATTTCTCTTAATAATACTCTATGAGTTAAGCCAAATACTTTCAAATATTCTTGAATATTAAAAGCTTATTCATTGATGTTTATTCATTCATTTTCCCTACATATTTTTGGAGACAGCACTACCAGAAATGCACACAAAAATTGTATATTTTGCAAAGTTACAGGACTGATACTCTTGCCTGTGAAAATAGATACAGAAGCCTCCAGAGGGCTCATGATTTCTGTAAATGTACAATTTAATTTAAATTGAAAGATTAATTTTGCAATTGCATTTTAATTACCAAAAAAATACATGCAAAGTATCCCAATTGACACATTAGAAATGATATAATCAAACTTCTGAAGTGACATGATCTAAAACAAAATTGTACTTACATATAACCTGCTTTTATTGTGGTTTATGTATATCTATAAAATATTACTCCTTTATGTCCACTTTGGTAGGAAGCTCTTGATATAGTTGATGAATTTTTACTAAAGCTCAGGTAATAGCACATTATACCTATTGTTTTACTGTCAAGATAGCTGTAGGATATCTTATCATAGTAAAAGCCTTCTGGGGTCCATCCAGATGAATTTCTTCAGAGTACATCCATTCTGCACCAAGAGAGCACATAAGCACCTTTTTTTACTCCATCATCTTTAAATTCCTTACATTTTTAACAGACATTTTGCATAAAGAATTAACAGATGTGAATTCCCATGCCTATTTTTGTTTGAATTACTGTGTCCTTTAGCATCTCCTTATATGTCCAATAAACTATAATTCTCCAATTATCTTGATATCAGTGAGAAAAAAAGAATCCAAATTAAGAAGATGTGGGATCTTGAATATTTAGCACTAAGAAACTCAGAAATTCTAGGTTTAGGTCCTTATCTTAGAAAATAACTAGTTAATTTCCTCATTTATAATGTGATCATTGTTTCATTAATTAATTAATTTAACTTCAAGGTAGTTATTCTTTCCTAAAATAAATCTTTATTTTGAGCCTATTATGTACCAAACATTAGGCTAATTTTGAAGTACTCAGTGGGGAACAAGACATCTTAATTGCCCTAAAAATGCTTATAATCCATTAAAACATTATATCTTAAAGTTTTTAAATTATAAATTCCATATCTATATTTTATTTACAATTCATCCTCTTACCGGTATATAATGATTAATATTACTAACAGTAATATTATAGTAATTTCACTTAACGTTTCAAAAGTTTTAAACTTATAATCAGTTAAGATAATTATTAAATGAATAATATTTCAAACAGCTTATCATTGTTATAAAATGGTTTTGTTCTTTATAAAATACTATTGGTAAAATTTTAAATTGAAAAATTGTATTGAATATTTTATGAACTTATAAGATATATAATTGTCTTGTGATATGATTCTAGAGTTTTAATCTATTTACTTGAAATTTTGATTTTTAATGGCTTTCAAAACTATATTTTACTTAAAAATGATAGACTTTCATGGAGAGTGCACTGTTGATATCAATTACTAAATATGAATGTTCTCTTTTGATTTCTTGCATCAATCACATAGAAATTTAAAATAGATAATACATTTCTACTTTCAATTATATCAATTAGCTTCCTGTCAAAATGCCCAGAAGAAATTATATATACAAATGTTCAACAAGTGATCCAACATCTAATACATTCTTTCTTTCATAGGTATCATCATACATTTGTCTAAACTCATGGAATGTACAATCCAAAAAGTGAACTGTAATGGTAATCTGGAGATGATTAGAATGCGTCAAGGTAGATTCATCAGGTGTAATAAAGTACCACACCGATAGGAGATGTTAATAATGGGAGAGATTTTGCATGTTTAGGGTCAGGGTGTATATGGGAAGTCCCTATATCTTTCCTTTAATTTTCCTATGAATCTTAAACCGTTTTAAAAAAAAAAAGTCATGATAACAAAAAGAAAGAAGAAATGAGCTACCATGTCACAAAATTACTTGAAGAAACCTTAAAGCCACCTTGGTTAGGGAAAGAAGCTAGTCTGAAAGGCTATGTACTGTATGATTCCAACTGTATGACATCCTGGAATAGGCAAAACTTCAGAGGACAGCAAAATTATTAGTGGTTTCCAGCGGTTAATGGGGAAGACAAGAGGGAGGAAGAAGTGAAGCACATGGCATTTTTAGGGCAATGAAATTATTTTGTATGATATTCCAATGGCGAATATATGGGATTTGTATTTGTCAAAAACCATAAAGCTATACAAAATAAAGAGTGAAATCTGATGTAAACTATGAACTTTAGTTAATGATAAGGTGTCAATATTGGTTTATCAATTTTAGCAAATGTGCCACACTCATTCAAGATGTTCCTAATAGAGGAAACTGTAAGAGGAGGTGAGAAAGTGTATTAGATCTCTCTGTATTTTCCACTCAATTTTATATAAACTTAAAACTGATACAAAAATAGTATCAATTAATGATATTTTTAAAAGCAACACATTAAATTCAGGTTTTCCATAGCTACCTCTTATGTACAGCTACTTTGTTGAATATCTTTATTATTTTTGCATCACTTGTTGCCATCAGTAAATAAATAATGGTCTCTGAATCATATAATTCCTACCATTTCAAGTCTTGAAAAGTTGTCTCTATCTGTTCATTACCCTGAAAAGCCCCCTTTTTCTATACAGGCATATGTAATATATAGTGGTTAACTTTCTTGATAGTGAAAGCCTAAATTAATCAGCTTTAATCAGTGCCTAGCAGGGTAGTTCTTTCAGTTTGCCAGGACCTATAAATTGTTTACTTGAATTTCTTACTTTTTTTTTGAATTTCATGTATTTATATTAATTTTAGATAAATCATTTATAAAAGTGTACTTTGTTATTTGTTTAAGAGTGAAATATTTGAAAATGCACTGTGAAGCAAATACATATAGACAAATTAGAATATATTTCAAATGTTATATTACATAAACATACTTTTCGCTCAGTATTGGCTAAATTATTTCACGTCACCCTAAAGATAGAAACATGAATTATATGGTTTTTGATAATTAATTTGATCATTGTTTGATTTACACTGGTTATTATTATTATTTTTATTTTTTTTTTTTTGCGGTACGCGGACCTCTCACTGCTGTGGCCTCTCCCTTTGCAGAGCACAGGCTCTGGACATGCAGGATCAGCGGCCATGGCCCACGGGCCCAGCCACTCCGTGGCACGTGGGATCCTCCCGGACCGGGGCACGATCTCACGTCCCCTGCATCGGCAGGCGAATTCCCAACCACCCCGCCACCAGGGAAGCCCTACACTGGTTATTATTATATAGTACTACTAAATATTGATTTCTTACCTCTATTATAAAAATGTAAAAATCAATACTTCATTATCCTGGCATTCGATATTTCTCTCCACTCAACTTTATTCATTGTTTTCTGTTATATGTATGTCCTTTATTTTTAAATGGGTACCATATACATTTTGAAATGTTTGGGCAAACATTACAAACACGTAAAATAAGTGAAAAATCACAATCTCACTCATTTACAATTTCTCAAGATACATACAATCTTGTTAGGTGTGATTTAGGAGATAATTAGACTTCCATCAAAATGTAACCCAACTGAGGCCTACTGTGCCTGTACTCTTCTGAATATTTTCTTATAATCCCTTTTGTACATTCTCCCAGATTAAAAAAAACAATGGTTCTTCAGTGAATTTTAAGCATTTAAAAGGATCTTGAGGTCAAAAACTTTGAAAATGCCTGCTTCAGTACCACACTGAATTGGATATTATGGGGACAATACTGGATACAAGAAGATAAGCTAAAGAAGCTGGTAAAGAAATCTAGGTGAGGGATGGTGGGAATGTGGGTAGTGATTATGGAGAGAAGCAGATGAATCTGAATAAATCTTTGTAAGTAGTTTTGAAGAGTTTTATAACTAATTGGTTAAAGAATTTGGAGGCAGTAGTCAGAGACCACACACAAGTTTTCAACTTAGGCAACACATAGTCACCCTTTAAATGGGAAGGAAAAAGGACAAGAATTTATTCAATTTCCTTTAAACTGATTTTTCAGAACATTTGCTTGGTATCTGTGAGAACCCAAGCATGTCCTGAAGTATATACTTCTCACTATATTACATTTTATATTTATGTTATTGCTTTCTTGTAAAAAATTATGTTATTGCTTTTTTGGTGCATTACCTTATTGAAAAACATTTAGAAACTTGGGAATTTTGCTGTTTTATTAATAATATATTCAAGAAATTGAGAGTGGTAGAATATTAATGACATGTTTATATAGCACTTTTTGAAGTGGATAAAGTGTTTGACAGTTTAGACCTATTATTACATTTTTCAAAAAATCATGGTAATGTTTATCAGGGATTCTTTCAATTGTATAAATATTTTACAAATCACTTTAAGATTTTTTTTTTTTTAAGGAATGGTTCAGTCTCTATGACTGCTCTGAATATTAAATCTGAGTAGGGTTATCCATGCTTGAAAAAAGTCTCAGAAGTGAAAGTATTTATTCAACAATTTCATGTTCAAGCTGCTAATGAAATCAAAGTCAATAAAAATTATGTAGAAATATTCAAATAATACAACATGTCCAATTAATTTTGCCTAGTTTTACCTGACTCAACTATTGATCCAAATTACCATCTTTTCTTATGGGAGTCTTAAACTGCCACATAGAATACAACTCTTATATCTAAAATTTTAATAGATTAAATTTAGGAAATTATTCAGATAAAGATGATCAACATATTTCATATTTAATCTCTCCTCTTGTATTACTTTGTAGGTTCTTATACTACTGCCCATTCTGAATGTACAAAATGCTTGGTCTGCCTCTTCTCTTTTTTATCATAATTTTTAAATTCTAGCCCTTAGAACCAAATACATGAATAAATAAAAGAGAAATGTCATTCCTTTTGACATTTTGGCTGAAAATCAAAAAAATATATATATATTCTTTCATTTTTCACATTTACTCTGCAGAAACCCAGCCAACACTTAGGATTTTACACATGGAGAGGATATTAAATGTTCAGTCCAACACCAACTTTCCACTTTTCTTTGTGGTAGTCACCTGTTTACCAAAAGAAACATGCTGCCATATAAATCTCTCAATAGAAAAAAACATCAAGTGGCTAAGTGGTCTGCTCAGAGAAAATTAGTCTGTTTCAGGGACAACATTAAAATTTTTGAATCAATTTAAAATGTAGTATTGAAAATAAAGAGGAAACATTATGATCGTATTGAACAACAACAAAAGTGAAAACCCAACTCTTTCAAATGGAATAAAATGTAATTGTGTATTTCTCTCATTCTCTTTTTATCATTTCTACATACAATATTGTTTTTACTTACTCAAAACTTTGGTTCATTGTTCATTTCCTAGTTAGAATTAAGATGGTATTTTGAGGAGTAGAAGCATTTCATGTACAACAGCTCCAAAAAGATGAGCTGGTTCATAGATATACTAAATATTGCATACAGTGAACCCGCCTTCCTCAAAATAAACTGGGACATTAAAATTTGGGAATAAAGGGTGTATGGAGGTGGAAACAAAAAAATGTAAAGTTGAGAAGTACATTATACATGAACATTGTATTGCTTCTCAGCCTCCCCCAACTACCTCCCTCTTCTTTATCTTGGCTCTCACCTTACTCATATGAGGTTGCCCCTTTACTTCTGGACTTCAATAAACCAAACATCAGGCAGGTTTTGGGATCTAACTTCGTGGGAACCCAACATGAGGAGGGTAGAGGAGATAGTTCCCACTTGGGATGCACCATAAGCAATAGGAAATTAGATGAGAGAGAACCAGGAAATACATGCTTCCTTCTCTCTGCCCAACCTGGTACTATCAGTAGTGTGGTTTCTCCTTTCAACCTTTCCATTAGCTAATTTGTCTGCAGAGCAACTGGCTGTCAAAAATCATGTCTTTTCAGGTGGAGAATATAGCACAATCACACTGAATTTTATCTTTATTGCCTTATTTCCTTTTTTAAATCACCTTCATTATCTTTGCCTTGAACCTCTCAAAGTGTTAGTACTTATGGTATTGTTTAAAGAACAGTAAGGTTAAGGAAGGTTATAACCACTCCAATTTAGGACACAGAATACATGTTACCTTGAGGCATTCCTGTTTCTTTCATAATCAGTTTTATTTCTCTTGAAAAAAAAAAAAAAAAAAAGAAGAAGAGTGAGAAGGAACGATATCAGTGAAGATCTCCAAATGGATAAAGAACTTCTTATCCATAGCCAGATCATTTCTTACCATCCACAGTCAATCAAGCTTTCTTTTGAATAGTGTTAGTTGGTATATGTTTTTCCATCCTTTTACTTTTTCATTTATTTGGTCTTTGTATTTAAAGTAGATTTCTTGTAGGCAGCATAGATTAGTAAGAGGCTTCATTTTTAATCAATTTGACAATCTCTACTTTTTATTTGTTGTTTTTAGATTATTTATATTCAATGTGAATATCATTTGGTTTGAATTTATAATATTATTTGTTTTCTATTTGTCTCATGTCCTCTTCCCCCTATCTTTTCTCTATTTCTCTCTTATGGTTGATTTAATGGAATATATTTTTATGTTTGATGTGTATAGGTTTTATTTGTTTCTTATCCATATCTCTTTTTTTTTTCTTTTTATAGAATTTACAACCATTGATCTAGGGTTTACAGAATAAAATGTTAATATAATCACAGTTTACCTTCTAGCAATATTATACCACTTCACATACAGTATAAGAACCTTAAAATAATATAATTCCAATTTTTCCTGCAGCTTTGTGCTATTGTATGTGCTACTTTATTGTACTGTATGAACTCCACAATCTATTGTTATTATTTTGCCTTTAAACACTTGTTCTTTACAGATATATAAACAATAAGATAAAAAGTATTTAAATTATTTACCCAAATATTTTCATTGCTTTTTCTTTTTTAAGTTAATCCTAATTCCATCCACATTATATTTTAACCTGCCAGAAGAGCTTTCTTTATTCTTGTTTATAGTGTTGTCCAGCTGGTAATGCATTATTTCAGCTTTTTATGTATGAAATATTTTTTATTTCAAACTTTTTAAGAGTAAATTTTGTTGGATACATAATTCAAATTTATTTCTTATTTTCTATTAAAATTTTTGAGATATTGTCTGGCAGCCTTCTGTTTTGAATTGTTAGCTGTTACTCTAATTTTGTTTCTCCATATATGTGTCTATTTCCTCTAAATGCTTTTAAGATTTTCTCCACATACCTGGTTTTCAGAAACATATGATGTGCATTTATGTGGTTCTTCAATGTTTTCTGCTTGGAGTTCATAGAGATTCTTAACTCTGTGGATTGATACATTTCACCAAATTTTGAAAACAGTCTCAGCCATTATTTCTTCTTTCCTTATGGGACCCCAATTACACTTATTTTAAACCACTTGATATTGTTCAAACATTCACTAATAATCGGTTTTATTTTGATCATTTGGACTTTTTTTTTTTTTCTCTGTGTTTCATTTTGCATAGTTTCTCTTTCCAGAGTTTTTGTTCCTTAATCTTTGATTCAACAGTGTCTAATCTGCTGGGTATATTCTGTCTCCAACATATATTCACTCTAAATTCAGTATGACTCTTAGTTCTATCATCCATTTCTTTTATCATTTCACAATTTTCTCTATCTTTTGGAACAAATGAAGCAATGTATATTATATAAGCTTGCCTACTATTTCTAACATCTGTCTCATTTCTGGAATTGTTTCTACTGACTGATATTTTTGCCATAGTATGTGTTGTATTTTCCTGTTACTTTGCATGCCTGATTTTGTTTTTAATCAGATGACAGGTATGGTGAATTTTGTCTTTATTTTTAAAATTGTCATTATTTTCAGAGGCACTTAAGCAAGATGAATTAGAAAGGAGATGGAGAAGGAGCAGCCGGTGTAATGAGGTGAAATCAAGGGAGTACGGAGTTCCAGAATCCAAAAGAATTAAGTTATACTTTTTCTAGAACAGGAGTCAACAAATTACAGGCTACAACAACTGATTTGTTTTTGTCTATAAATTTTTTCACAGTTGCCACAGAGAATGTATGTATGGCTAGGAAAGACTAAAATACTTACTATCTCAAACTCTAAGGAAAAGGCTGCAACCCCTTTTCTAGAGACTGGAATATATTTGGAAACAAGACATAGTTTCTAATCACAAAGAGATATGGTCCTCTTTCATAATACCTTTTAATAAAGTAAACCAAAAGATTTTCTTGACTGATTGCTTAAATAGAATGTTAACTAGATGGATATAGGAAACATTACCAATCATCTGTGTATCCTTATACATCTAGCTTAATGCTTGTTAAATACTAGTCTTACTGTTTGTCAAAGAAAGGAAGGAAGGAAGGAAAGAAAAAAAGATGAAAAGAGGAAGAGAAGAACTAGGAGAGAGAATGAGAAGGATGGTATAGGAAGATGGAAAGAAATATATATTTGATAATATAAAAAAACAATTTTTTTCATATATATATTCATGAATTTGACATCGATCATGTAATTTTCTTA
Source organism: Phocoena phocoena (assembly GCF_963924675.1). Lineage (NCBI taxonomy): Eukaryota > Metazoa > Chordata > Mammalia > Artiodactyla > Phocoenidae > Phocoena > Phocoena phocoena. The sequence goes on along the minus strand of NC_089235.1, from coordinate 26,311,269 downwards.
GTAGCATATATATTTGTTGACCAAAATATGATTTCTTACAGTTGTGAGTGCTTCTAAATCCCTTATAACCATTGGAGCATTATTGCACTAATTTCTAAGTTATGTGAATTTGCCAATAAAAATTTTCTCATTACTCATATTAATCAGTTACTCTATGCCTTTTTGAAAAAAGTTTTTGGTACTGTATATATTGTTTTCCTATAGATTATTTGAAGGTAAATAATTTATTCCTTTTTAAATTATATTTTATGACATATTTATTCTTTGGGTTAATTTTGTTTCTACCACAATATTCTTAAGCATTTTAATATCAATTATTTGAGGCCTTGCCAGAGATGAGTATCATGTAATATTAATTATATCATTAAAAAGCCAATAAATTAGTAATAATAACTCCAGTGGAAATAAAATGAGTAAAATTACATATTTTTAAAAAAATCATTATTATGGAATATAAGATACCCATAAAATTACAGGTTCTTATGCAAAAGGTTGATGATAGTGCTTCAGGGTCAACTCTCCAATTATAGTTTAGAAAGATTAAATTAAAATTAAGGTACATTACAAGAGAATTTACCAACTAGTAGTGAGAAGAGTCCTTGAAGCAGAGAATTGCCTAAGGAATGTCAAACTGGGACAATAATTTGCTGAGTACAATTATTGAAAAAATCAAGAGTTGAGGGAATCTTTCAAATTAATGGAGAAAGTTAAACTCATTACTGTAATTTCCAGGCAGTGTATGTATTGTTATTTAATTTACTTATATTCTTGCACTTACTAGTTTTTGAAAACATGAAATCATTCTTTAAATTTCATTAATGTTAATTTTTATTTTTGTTAAATTATGACATTCAAGTGGTTCGAACAGTTTTAAAGTGCTAAAAATATTATGTCATCAATAACAACAACAAAAGTTCCTCTTTCATCATTTTTCAACACTTCTTGCCCAGAGGAAACCACCACTCTCAATAGTTAGATATTTTCATGTGTGTGTGTTTTTTGAAATGTATCAACATATGTTGAAACCAATAACATTATTACATCTCCTAATTCTTTGCTTTTAAGCTTTTTAGTGACTTCCTTTACTGGAGATAAGATTTTATCTCATTTTCAAGTCCACAATTTTTTTTAATTGATCCTCTCCATAAATATCTTCAATTCTGGTTAAGTTCATATTTAGTATTTTGGTTATTGTAACTACATGAAAATAACTTAATACAGATTCAAATAGTTTTGTATGGTTATATTTTCCTTCTGGAACTTTTATTTTTAATGGAGTTAGCCACTGATACATTGAGAACTGTTTTTTTTTTTTTTCACTTTTTTCAGTTCCTGTAATGTATCTTATTTTGTTACAAACTGTGTACTGTTCTAAACTGTGCAACATTCATTATGTGAAACATTCTAAATTCAGACAATTATGTGCCTTGGCTCTATATTTTTTAATTCCTTGTGCAAAGTACATAGATGGCATTTTCAATCTGGGGATGCAGGAATATCTGATCTAGAAAACATTCCTGAAACTTTCAAGATGATCTTCTTTGTATCTTCTAAATTCATATTCTAGTTTTCTTAATGTTCTCTTCTTATTGACTTCCATTTATTTTCTACTATTTTTTAAGAGAATACCTCATCTTCATCTTACATTCTATGAACATCTACATTTGGACCAACCTATTTTAATTTCCAACATCTATTTTCTATTTTCTGATGGTTAATTTTTAATAGCATTTTGTATTTGTACCATGAAATACAACACTTCATCTCTCAAAAAAAAATAATTATAATGTATTTAACTTGTCCTTTTACCTCTTCATTAATTTTGTTCTTTCTGGGCTCCCTTTCTCTATTCAATTGCATTCATCTCTGGCTTCCATTTTGGAAGTTATCCTTGATTATCTGGTAATCATTGGCTGTCCATTCTTATTTAAGACTAATATCACTAGTTTACTTCTGAGCTCTCTATTCTGTTCCAGTGATCGATGTGTTTGTACTTATTCTAATACCATAATGTTTTGATTACTATAGCTTTATAATATAGTATGAAATCAGAAAGTGTGATGTTTTCAGTTTTGTTCTTCATTCTTAAGATTGTTTTGGCTATTTGTGGGGTTTTTTGGTTCCATAAGGATTTTAGGATTTTTTTCTATCTGTAACAAATTTCATTGGAATTTTAATAGGGACTGCACTGAATACATATTGATAGATTGCTTTGGGGTATATGAACATTTTAACAATATTAACTATTCTTATCCATGAGCATGGAATATATTTCCATTTATTTGTGTTCTCTTCAATTTCTTTACTCAATATCTTATAATTTTCAGGGTACATATGACCCCCTTGATTAAACTTATTCCTGATATTTTATCCTATTTTAATGCAGTTGTAAATGGGTTTGTTTTCGTAATTCCTCTGACAGTTCATTGTTAATATATAGAAATACAACTGATTTTTGTAAGTTGATTTTGTATCCTGCAACTTTCCTGTTAATCAAAATCTGCTGAGAGTGAAACGTAAATATTGTCACAAAAATTAAATAAATAAACAATTTAGTTAATTAATTAATTTAATTAATTAATTAACTAGAGGAGGGTAATTATTTATATATATATATTAAATGACTATGATGGAGAGAGAGGGGGAAGATGGAGGAAGAGTAAGACGCAGAGATCACCTCCACAGATACATCAGAAATACATCTACACGTGGAATTACTCCTACAGAACACCTACTGAATTCTGGCAGAAGACATCAGACCTTCCAAAAGGCAAGAAACTCCCCACATACCTGGGTAGGGCAAAAGAAAAAAGAATAAACAGAGACAAAAGAATTGGGATGGGACCTGCACCAGTGGAAGGGAGCCGTGATGGAGGAAAGGTTTCCACACATTAGAAGCCCCTTCACGGCTGGAGACTGCGGGTGGCAGAGGGGGGGAGCTTTGGGGCCGCAGAGGAGAGCTCAGCAACAGGGGTGCAGAGGGCAAAGTGGAGAGATTTCTGCACAGAGGATTGGTGCCGACCAGCACTCACCAGCCCAAGAGGCTTGTCTACCCCACCGGGGCAGGTGGGACTGGGAGCTGAGGCTCAGGCTTCGGTCAGAGCACCAGAGAGAAGACTGGCATCGTGAACACAGCTAAAGCAGTTAGTGTACCACAGCTAGCCGGGAGGGAGTCCGGGAAAATGTCTGGACCTGCAGAAGAGGTAAGAGACTTTTTCTTCCCTCTTTGTTTCCTGGTGTGTGAGGAGAGGGGATTAAGAGCACTGCTTAAAGGAGCTCCAGAGACGGGAGTGAGCCGTGGTTAACAGCACAGACCACAGAGACGGGCATGAGATGCTAAAGCTGCTGCTGCCACCACCAAGAAGCCAGTGTGCGAGCACAGGTCACTATCCACACCTCCCTTCCGGGGAGCCTGTGCAGCTCACCACTGCCAGGGTCCCGGGAACCAGGGACAAGTCCCTAAGAAGAACGCACAGTGCACCTCAGGCTGGTGCAACGTCACACTGGCCTCTGCTGCCACAGGCTCACCCCACACTCCGTACCCCTCCCTCCCCCCGGCCTGAGTGAGCCAGAGCCCCCAAATCAACAGCTCCTTTAACCCCATCCTGTCTGAGCGAAGAACATTTGCCCTCAGGCAACCTACACGGAGAGACAGGGCCAATCCAAAGCTGAACCCCAGGAGCTGTATGAACAAAGAAGAGAAAGGGAAATATCTCTCAGCAACCTCAGGAGCAGTGGATTAAAGCTCCACAATCAACCTGATGTACCCTGCATCTGTAGAATACCTGAATAGACAACAAATCATCCCAAATTGAGGAGGTTGACTTTGAGAACAAGTTTTATTATTTTTTTCCCTTTTCCTCTTTCTGTGTGTGTATAGGTTTATGCCTCTTTGTGAGATTTTGTCTGTAGAGCTTTGCTTTCACTATTTGTCCTAGGGTTCTATCTGTCCTTTTTTTTTTTTTTTACTTAAAGAGTTTTTTTCTTAATAATTTTTTTATTTTAATAACTTTATTTTATTTTACCTTACTTCATATTATTTTCTTTTATCATCTTTCTTTCTTTCTACTTTTTCTCCCTTTTATTCTGAGCTGAGTGGAGGAAAGACTATTGGTGCTGCAGCCGGAAGTCAGTGCTGTTCCTCTGAGGTGGGAGAGACAACTTCAGGACACTGGTCCACAAGAGACTTCCCAGCTCCACATAATATCAAATGGTGAAAATCTCCCAGAGATCTCCAGCTCGACAACAGCACCCAGCTTCACTCACTGACCAGCAAGCTACAGTGCTGGACACCCTATGCCAAACAACTAGCAAGACAGGAATACAACCACACCCATTAGCAGAGAGGATGTCTAAAATCATAATAAGGGCACAAACACCCTAAAACACACCACCAGACGTGCACCTGCCCACCACAGAGACAAATCCAGCCTCATCCACCAGAACAGAGTGACTAGTACCCTCCACCAGGAAGCCTACACAACCCACTGAACCAGCCTTAGCCACTGGGGACAGACACCAAAAACAATGGGAACTATGAATGTGCAGCCTGCAAAAAGGAGACCCCAAACACAGTAAGATAAGAAAAATGAGAAGACAGTAAAACACACAGCAGATGAAGGAGCAAGATAAAAACCCAACACACCTAACAAATGAAGAGGAAATAGGCAGTCTAACTGAAAAAGAATTCAGAGTAATGATAATAAAGATGACCCAAAATCTTGGAAAGAGAATAGATAAAATTCAAGAAACACTTAACAAGGGCCTAGAAGAACTAAAGATGAAACAAGCAACGATGAACAACAAAATAAATGAATTTAAAAATACTCTAGAATGGATCAATAGCAGAATAACTGAGGCAGAAGAATGGATAAGTGACCTGGTAGATAAAATAGTGAAAATAACTACTGCAGAGCAGAATAATGAAAAAAGCATGAAAAGAACTGAGAACAGTCTCAGAGACCTCTGGGACAATATTAAATGCACCAACATTCTAATTATAAGGGTTCCAGAAGAAGAAGAGAAAAAGAAAGGGACTGAGAAAATATTTGAAGGGCTTAGAGTTGAAAACTCCCCTAATATAAGAAAAGAAATAGTTAATCAAGTCCAGGAAGCACAGAGAGACCCATACAGGATAAATCCAAGGAGAAACATGCCAAGACACATATTAATCAAACTGTCAAAAATTAAAGAAAACATATTAAAAGCAGCAAGGGAAAAACAACAAATAACACACAAGGGAATCCTCATAAGGTTAACAGCTGATTTTTCAGCAGAAACTCTACAAGACAGAAGGGACTGGCAGGACATATTTAAAGTGATGAAGGAGAAAAACCTACAACTAAACTTACTCTACCCAGCAAAGATCTCGTTCAGATCTGATGGAGAAATTAAAAGCTTTACAGAAAAGCAAAAGCTGAGAGAGTTCAGCACCTCAAAACCAGCTTTACAACAAATGCTACAGGATCTTCCCTAGGCAAGAAACACAAGAGAAGGAAAAGACCTACAATAACGAACCCAGAACAATTAAGAATATGGGAATAGGAACATACATATCGATAGTTACCTTAAGTGTAAATGGATTAAATTCTCCAAAGACACAGACTGGCTGAATGGAAACAAAAATAAGTCCCATATATATGCTGTCTACAAGAGACCCACTTCAGACCTAAAGACACATACAGACTGAAAGTGAGGAATATCTTTTTCCATCCAAATTGAAACCAAAAGAAAGCTGGAGTAGCAATTCTCATATCAGACAAAATGGACTTTATAATAAAGACTATTAGAAGAGACAAAGAAGGACACTACATAATGATCAAGGTATCAATCCAAGAAGAAGATATAACAATTGTAAATATTTATGCACCCAACATAGAAGCACCTCAATACATAAGGCAAATACTAACAGCCATAAAAGGGGAAATCAACAATAACACACTCATAGTAGGGGACTTTAACACTCCACTTTCACCAATGGACAGATCATAGAAAATGAAAATAAATAAGGAAACACAAGCTTTAAATGATACATTAAATAAGATGGACTTAATTGATATTTGTAGGACATTCCATCCCAAAACAACAGAATACACATTCTTCTCAAGTGCTCGTGGAACATTCTCCAGGATAGGTAATATCTTGGGTCACAAATCAAGCCTTGGTAAATTTAAGAAAATTGAAATTGTATAAAGTATCTTTTCCGACCACAACACCATGAGAGTAGATATCAATTACAGGAAAAGATCTGTAAAATGTACAAACACACGGAGGCTAAATGATACACTACTTAATAACGAAGTGACAACTGAACAAATCAAACAGGAAATCAAAAACGACCTACAAAGAAATGACAATGATATCGCTATGTCCTAAACCCTATGGGATGCAGCAAAACCAGTTCTAAGAGGGAAGTTTACAGCGATATAATCCTACCTTAAGAAACAGGAAACTTCTCAAATAAATAACCTAACTTTGCACATAAAGCAAATAGAGAAAAGAAAAAAACAAACACAAAGTGAGCAGAAGGAAAGAAGTCAGAGAGATGAGATCAGAAATAAATGATAAAGAAATGAAGGGAACTATAGCAAAGAACAATAAAACTAAAAGATGGCTCTTTGAGAAGTTAAACAAAATTGATAAACCATTAGCCAGACTCATCAAGAAAAAAGGGAGAAGACTAAAATCAATAGAATTAGAAGTGAAAACGAGCAGGAAAAACTGACACTGCAGAAATACAAAGGATCTTGAGAGATTACTACAAGCAACTATACACCAATAAAATGGACAACCTGGAAGAAATGCACAAGTTCTTAGAAATGCACAGGCTGAACCAGGAAGAAATCGAAACTATGAATAGAAAAACCACAAGCACTGAAATTGAAACTGTGATTTAAAAGCTCCCAACAAACAAAAGCCCAGGACCAGATGGCTTCACAGGCAAATTCTATCAAACATTTAGAGAAGAGTTAACACCTATACTTCTCAAACTCTTGCAAAATATAGCAGAGAGAAAAACACTCCCAAACTCATTCTACGAGGCCACCATCACCCTGATAACAACATCAGACAATGATGTCACAAAGAAAGAAAACTACAGGCCAATATCACGGATGAACATAGATGCAAAAATCCTCAACAAAATACTAGCAAACAGAATTGAACAGCACAATAAAAGGATCATACACCATGATCAAGTGGGGTTTATCCCAGGAATGCAAGGATTCTTCAATATACGTAAATCAGTCAATGTGATACACCATATTAACAAATTGAAGGAGAAAAACCACATGATCATCTCAATAGATGCAGAGAAAGCTTCTGACAAAATTCAACACCCATTTATGATAAACAACCCTCCAGAAACTAAGCACAGAGTGAACTTACCTTAACATAATAAAGGCCATATATGACAAACCGAGAGCCAACATCATCCTCAATGGTGAAAAACTGAAACCATTTCCACTAAGATCAGGAACAAGACAAGGTTACCCATTCTCACCAGTCTTATTCAACATAGTTTTGGAAGTTTTAGCCACAGCAATCAGAGAAGAAAAGGAAATAAAAGGAATCCGAATTGGAAAAGAAGTAAAGCTGTCACTGTTTGCAAATGACATGATACTATACATAGAGAATCCTACTGATGCTACCAGAAAACTACTAGAGTTAATCAATGAATTTGGTAAAGTAGCAGGATACAAAATTAATGCACAGAAATCTCTTGCATTCGTATAAACTAATGATGATAAATCTGAAACTGAAATTAAGAGAACACTCCCATTGACCTTTGCAACAAAAAGAATAAATATCTAGGAATAAACCTACTAAGGAGACAAAAGACCTGTATGCAGAAAATTATAAGACACTGATGAAAGAAATTAAAGATGATACAGATAGACAGAGAGATATACCATGATCCTGGATTGGAAGAATCAACATTGTGAAAATGACCCTACTGCCCAAAGCAATCAACAGATTCAGTGCAAAACCTATCAAACTACCACTGGCATTTTTCACAGAACTAGAACAAAAAAAATCACAATATGTATGGAAACTCAAAAGACCCTGAACAGCCAAAGCAGTCTTGAGAATGAAAAACGGAGCTGGAGGAATCAGCCTCCCTGACTTCAGACTATACTACAAAGCTACAGTAATCAAGACAGTATGGTACTGGCACAAAAACAGAAATATAGATCAATGGAACAGAATAGCGAGCCCATAGATAAACCCATGCACATATAGTCACCTTATCTTTGATAAAGGAGGCAAGTATATATAGTGGAGAAAAGACAGCCTCTTCTATAAGTGGTGCTGAGAAAACTGGACAGCTACATGTAAAAGAATGAAATTAGAACACTCCCTAACACCATACACAAAAGTAAACTCAAAATGGATCAAAGACCTAAATATAAGGCCAGACACTATCAAACTTTTAGAGGAAAACATAGGCAGAACACTCTATGACCTGAATCACAGCAAGATCCTTTTTGACCCACCTCCTAGAGAAATGGAAATAAAAACAAAAATAAACAAATGGACATAATGAAAGTTAAAAGCTTTTGCACAGTAAAGGAAACTATAAAGAAGAGGAAAAGACAACTTTCACAATTGGAGAAAATATTTGCAAATGAAGCACCTGACAAAGGATTAATCTCCAAAATTTACCAGCAGCTCATGCAGCTCAATATGAAAAAAACAAAAAGTCCAATCCAAAAATGGGCAGAGCACCTAAATAGACATTTCTCCGAGGAAGATATACAGAATGCCAACAAACACATGAAAGAATGCTCAACATCATTTATCATTAGAGAAATGCAAATCAACAGTACAATGAGATATCATCTCACACCAGTCAGAATGGTCATCCACAAAAAATCTATAAACAATAAATACTGGAGAGGGTGTGGAGAAAAGGGAACCCTCTTGCACTGTTGGTGGGAATGTAAATTGATACAGCCACTATGGAGAACAGTATTGAGGTTCCTTAAATAACTAAAAATAGAACTACCATATGACCCAGCAATCCCACTACTGGGCACACACCCTGAGAAACCCATAATTCAAAAAGAGTCATGTACCACAATGTTCATTGCAGCTTTATTTACAATAGCCAGGACATGGAAGCAAACTAAGTGTCCATCAATAGATAAATGGAAAAAGAAGTGGCACATATATACAATGGAATATTACTCAATCATAAAAAGAAACGAAATTGAGTTATTTGTAGTGAGGTGGATGGATCTAGAGTCTGTCATACAGAGTGAATTAAGTCAAAAAGAGAAAAACAAATACTATATGCTAACACATATATATCGAATCCAAAACAAAAAAAAAGTTCATGAAGAACCTAGGGGCAAGACGGGGATAAAGATGCAGACCTACTAGAGAATGGACTTGAGGATATGGGAGGGGGAAGGGTAAGCTGGGACAAAGTGAGAGAGTGGAATGGACATATATACACAACCAAATGTAATATAGATTGCTAGTGGAAAACAGATGCATAGCACAGGGAGATCAGTTCGGTGCTTTGTGACCACCTAGAGGGGTGGAATAAGGAGAGTGAGAGGGAGAGAGATGCAAGAGATATGGGGATATATGTATATGTATAACTGATTCACTTTGTTATTAAGCAGAAACTAATGCAACATTGTAAAGCAATTATACTCCAATAAAAATGTTAGAAATAAATTAAATTTTTTAATTAAAAAATTAAAAATTAAAAATATAATAAAAGGCTATTTGGAAGGAACATTCCTTTCCTTCAGATACACAAATTAGCCTTTCATTGTTCGTGAGGTATTATCTAGAATCTCTGACATGTTTTTTATTTGCAGATTGTTTAAATCCAGGCCTTTTTCAAAAAAACATGATTATAGTTGATTCACAATTTTGCATTAGTTTCTACTGTACTGCAAAGTGTATCAGTTATACATATACATATATCCATCTGTTTTAGTTTCTTTCCCCTTATAGGGCATTACAGACTCTTCAGAAGAGTTCACTGTGCTATACATCAGGTCATTATTAGTTATCTATTTTATATATTGTAGTGTGTATTTGTCAATTCCAGTCTCCCAATTTATTCCTCCCTCCCCCCACCACTTTCCTTCTGTGGTAACCATAAGTTTGTTTTCTACATCTGTGAGTCTATTTCTGTTTTTTAAATAAATTCATTTGTACCATTTTTTTTAGATTCCACATATAAGTAAGAACACATGATATTTGTCTTTCTCTGCCTTACTTCACTCAGTATAAGAATCTGTCGGTCCATCCATGTTGCTTCAAATGGTATTATTTTGTTCTTTTTATGGCTGAATAATATTCCATTGTATATAGATACTGCAACTTCTTTAGCCATTCCTCTGTTGATGGACATTTAGGTTGCTTCCATGTCCTGGCTATTGTAAATAGTGCTGCAATGAACACTGGGGTGCATGTATCTTTTCGAATTATGGTTTTCTCTGGATATATGCCCAGGAGTGGAATTGCAGTGTCATATGTTAGGTCTATTTTTAGTTTTTTAAAAGAACCTCTATACTGTTCTCCATAGTGTCTGTACCAATTTACAGTCCCACCAACAGTGTAGGAGGGTTAACTTTCTTCCCCACCCTCTCTAGCATGTATTGCTTATAGATTTTTATGGTGGCCATTCTGACTGGTGTGAGGTGATATCACATTGTAGTTTTGATTTTCATTTCTCTAATAATTAGTGACGTTGAGCATCTTTTCATATGCTTTTTAGCCATCTCTATGTCTTCTTCGGAGAAATGTCTATTTACTCCTTACATTCATTTTTTTGGATTGGGTTGTTTGTTTTTTTTCATTTTGAGCTGCATGTGCTGTTTGTATATTTTGGAGATTAATCCCTTGTTAGTTGCTTAATTTGCAAATATATCCTCCTGTTCTCTGTGTTGTCTTTTCATTTTGTTTATGGTTTCCTTTGCTGTGCAAAAGCTTTTAAGTTTAATTAGGTCCCATTTGCTTATTTTTGTTTTTATTTTCATTACTCTTGGAGGTGGATCAAAAAGGATCTTGCTGCGATTTATGTCAGAGAGTGTTTTTCCTATGCTTTCTTCTAAGGGTTTTATAGTATCTGGCCTTACATTTAGGTCTGTAATCCATTTTGAGTTTATTTTTGTGTATAGTGTTAGGGAGTGTTCTCATTTCATTAAAATCCAGAACTTTTTAAACTGAATGTTTGAGATCACTGTCACCCCAGACATGTAAGCATGCTAGAGGATTTGGGATTTTTGTTTGTCCTCAGGATTTTCCTACCCTTTAACTTCAGATATCTTCTGATTTGATTCCCCCTCACTGATCACACTCTTTTCTTTTAGCATTCATCTTTTCTGACAATACTTAGTGTGGTGTCTTTTAGTGTGTTTTTAAAGAATAATCTAGTATCCACAAGTTTATCTCTATTCCCTGCCTCTCTATGTACAAACTTCTTTCCCAATACATTTATTTCTCTTTCCTTTTTCACTGCCTTTTAAGCTATTTACCCAAGTTTGTTTGTTAATTATTTGGTAACCAGCACTGTTGGTTTTATTCTTTACTGCTTCCAGTGTTTTTAAATTTAGCTATTTTGTTTATTTTTTTTTGAAAATCTTATTTTATCCTTGTTCCTTTGTATTTTGGACATTTTCATTCCAGGTTATGTGTCTTCTAATAGTATGATGCTCCTTTTTATAAGGAGTATGTCTTCTTGTGGTACTGAGGTTTCCTTTGAATCCTTAAGTATGGATTTTTTTTCAATATAATTTTTAGAGTTTTTGAGTCCTTAAGTTTCTGTTCTCCTTCCCTTGCCCTGCTGGGTATTTCATAGAATACAAGTTGTATTTGTTAATATTTTTCTTTTAATTATCTTTCAACAATGCAAAACTCATTTTTTTTTGACACGACATATTTTTTGTATGTAAACATATGTGTAACTGTGCATTGGGCTTGGGCCATTGTGGTGTGAAATAAGTTTCTCAAATCTATAGATGCAGTTTGTTGTGAACAGAAATAAGTTCCTTTCTAAGTTTCAGATGTGTTTACCCTTTTCAGTTTCTTTATTTCCCCTCATTCTTCTGGTACCCAGGAAACATTACTACTATAATTTATTTTTCCCACTTTGAATCCTGAAACCAAAATATTATTTATTCTTATTATGTTTCACTATATATAGTGAAAACTTCTATTCTTCCTCCTCTCAAACCTCTCTGTCTACCTTCTTTCTAATAGTATTCATGTATTAATATAGAAAGACATTGGGGAAAAAAATACATTGGCAACATCTGAAGTATGGTTCACATGGAAAATTTGTGCATTTTAATGTCTCTAGTTTTTAGGAATGATTGTTCTCAAGTAGAGGTTAGAGAATTTGAAATGTACAGACAAATTTGCAACTAATTTTCATAATTTTTTTCATGGTGTAAAACACATCTAACTGTGCTTTTACATTTTAATATAGCACAAATAATTTTACAGTTAATGGACATTCTACGTTTGCTACCTCCTTTTGAACTCTAGAAGCTTTATCCATTATATTTATTATTTATTAATTTTATGGTTCCTTTATTTTTCTAGGTATTTTGGTGACAGTTTGAGAGCAGTTAGTGTTAAGATGTCATATTTATCCAGATGTTTACATTTGACATTTACTTCACTGAAAAGTTATTCAATAAGCCAATAAATTTGTTCTGTTTTGCCACTATCTCATTATTTGCAATAACTAGACATCTTTGAATGCTGTTTTAACCTATACCACCTAAAAGAGTCTTTAAAACTCAAAAATAACTCCTCTAGTTTTATTACACCGTGTAACATAGTAGCAAAACTAATTATTATAAATATATCAATTTATACTTTTAATCCACAACTGAATAGTGGCCTGCTGTGCTAATTATTTTGGGGACATGAAGACTGATTGCATTTTCCTAATCAAACATTTTCTCTTAGTATTCTTTACATTTACGTATTCACTGAATCATGACTATTATTATTAGAATTTACTTTACTGTTTCTAAAACTTATATTTAAAAGTAAAATATGTGCAGAGTTCCCTGTGCTATATAGTAAGTTATCATTAGTTATCTATTTTATACATAGTATCAGAAGTGTATATATGTCAACCCCAATCTCCCAGTTCATCCCACCACCCCCTTCCCCTGGTATCCATACGTTTGTTCTCTACATCTATGTCTCTATTTCAGCTTTGTAAATAAGATCACCTATACCAATTTTTTCAGATTCCACGTCTATGTGTTAATATACAATATTTGTTTTTCTCTTTCTGACTTACTTCACTCTGTATGACAGTCTCTAGGTCCATCCACATCTCTACAAATGACCCAATTTAGTTCCTTTTTATGGCTGAGTAATATTCCACTGTGTATATGTACCACATCATCTTTTTTCATTCCTCTGTTGATGGACATTTAGGTTGTTTCCGTGTCCTGGCTATTGTAAATAGTGCTGCAATGAACATTGGGTACATGTGTCTTTTTGAATTATGGTTTTCTCTGGGTATATGCCCAGCAGTGGGATTGCTGGGTCACAAGATAGTTCTATTTTTAGTTTTTTAAAGAAGCTCCATACTGTTCTCCATAGTGCCTGCAACAATTTACATTCCCACCAACAGTGCAAAAGGGTTCTCTTTTCTCCACAGCCTCTCCAGCATTTATTGTTTGTAGATTTTGTGATGATGGCCATTCTGGTTGGTGCTCTGTGGTGACCTAAATGGTAAGGAAATCTAAAAAAGAGGTATATCTAATACACTTTGCTGTACAGTAGAAACTTACACAACATTGTAAAGCAACTATACTCCAATAATTTTCTTTTAAAAAGGAAAGAAAATAAAGTAAAATATGTAATTTTTCTTTCTACAAAAACCAGAAAGAAAATATACTGGAAAATATAAGTACTGGATACCTCAGATGATATATAGATCTGGGTCAGATTAAGGTGATTATAAAGTCATGTTAAATTTTACATGGTTCCTAATTCTAAGAGGTGACAAAATAACATACAATTCCAAGATGTAATATGTGAGAATAAATATTTTTTATCAATTTAAAAAATATTTTTGAAAATATAATTTGTGTAAGTGTTGAGCAATGTATTCAATCAACAAAGTATTCAACAATGAAATACTATCTCATGTAGTCCTACTACATAGAATGCAAGGTAGGAGGAGGCTAAATTTGCATGAGAGAGAAGGAAAAGTATTTCAAAATATATACCTTATGGATGGAGACTTGATATAGAAATAGGACTTCACTGTGTTAAAAGATGATGGATTGAGAAAGGTCATTTTACAATAGATCAGATTTTGTACTAAAATGCAAATAAATAAATAATTACAGAATATTTTTGACAACTAGGGTATTTCAATTTGACTGAAAAAATAATCAAGCTAAGAAATAGAAGTTGTGACAGGTAGGGAGATATAGTAAGATGCCAGGTCAATATCCTTTCATTTCAATTAAAGGATTTAAACATTATTATCTAATACATAATTTTAAAAAGGGGCACTTTTGAAAAACTTTAATTTGGTGATTATAATTAAAAGAAAATGTTCACTACTTGTAATGTGCAGGAAATGTGGAAAGGAAGGGAAGAGATTGTGGGAAAAAAACAGATAAGAGCAAAGAAACTAGGAGACATGTCTTTGTAAAATCATTGGAGGTACTATCATTTCCCTATTGTGTATTATTGCTATCATTGTTGAAAATTAAGAGACTGTATATGCTTTGGTTTATTTCTGGGCTTTCTATTCTGTTCCGTTAGTCTATATGCCTGTTTTATGTCAGTGTGATACTGCTTTGATTATTATAACTTTGTAATATAATTTGAAATTGAGATTTGAGACATGCTGCCTCAACCTCCATTCTTCTTTCTCAAGATCACTTTGGCTACTAGAGCTCTTTTGTGATTCCATACAAACTTTTGGATTGTTTGTTCTATTTCTGTAAAAATGTCATTTTAAGTTTGACAGAGAAATCTTCAATCTGTATATCAATTTGGGTAGAATGGATTTTTTAATTTTTTTAGTTTCTGCTTTATAACAAAGTGAATCAGTTATATATATATATATATATATATATATATATATATATATATATATATACATATGTTTCCATAACTCTTCTCTCTTGCATCTCCCTCCCTCCCACCCCCCCATCCCACCTCTTCAAGTGGTCACAAAGCACCGAGCTGATCTCCCTGTGCTATGCACCTGCTTCCCACTAGCTATCTACCTTACGTTTGGTAGTGTATATATGTCCATGTCTCTCTCTGGCTTTATCACAGCTCACACTTCCCCCTCCCCATATCCTCAAGTCTTTTCTGTAGTAAGTCTGTGTCTTTATTCCTGTCTTACCCCTAGGTTCTTCATGACATTTTTTTAAAATTCCATATATATGTGTTAGCATATGGTATTTGTCTTTCTCTTTCTGACTTATTTCACTCTGTATGACAGACTCTAGGTCTGTCCACCTCATTACAAATAGCTCAATTTCGTTTCTTTTTATGGTTGAGTAATATTCCATTATATATATGTGCCACATCTTCTTTATCCATTCATCCGATGATGGGCACTTAGGTTGTTTCCATCTCTGGGTGATTGTAAATAGAGCAGCAATGAACATTTTGGTACATGACTCTTTTTGAATTAAGGTTTTCTTAGGGTATATGCCCAGGAGTGGGATTGCTGGGTCATATGGTAGTTCTATTTGTAGTTTTTTAAGGAACCTCCATACTGTTCTCCATAGCGGCTGTACCAATTCACATTCCCACCAGCAGTGCAAGAGTGTTCCCTTTTCTCCACACCCTCTCCAGCATTTATTGTTTCTAAATATTTTATGATGACCATTCTGACCGGTGTGAGATGATATCTCAATGTGGTTTTGATTTGCATTTTTCTAATGATTAATGATGTTGAGCATTCTTTCATGTGTTTGTTGGCAGTCTGTATATCTTCTTTGGAGAAATGTCTATTTAGGTCTTCTGCCTATTTTTGGATTGGGTTGTTTGCTTTTTTGTTAATGAGCTACATGAGTGGCTTGAAAATTTTGGAAATTAATCCTTTGTCAGTTGCTTCATTTGCAAATATTTCCTCCCATTCTGAGGCTTGTCTTTTGGTCTTGTTTATGGTTTCCTTTGCTGTGCAAAAGTTTTGAAGTTTTATTAGGTCCCATTTGTTTATTTTTGTTTTTATTTCCATTTCTCTAGGAGGTGGATCAAAAAGGATCTTGCTGTAATTTATGTCATAGAGTGTTCTGCTTATGTTTTCCTCTGAGAGTTTGACAGTTTCTGCCCTTACATTTAGGTCTTTAATCCATTTTGAGCTTAGTTTTGTGTATGGTATTAGGGAGTGACCTAATCTCATACTTTTACATGTACCTGTCCAGTTTTCCCTGTTCCACTTTTTATGAGGCTGTCCTTTCTCCACTGTACATTCCTGCCTCCTTTATCAAAGATAAGGTGACCATATGTGCGTGAGTTTATCTCTGGGCTTTCTATCCTGTTCCATTGATCTATCTTTCTGTTTTTGTGCCAGTATCATACTGTCTTGATTACTGTAGCTTTGTAGTATAGTCTGAAGTCAGGGAGCCTGATTCCTCCAGCTCTGTTTTTCGTTCTCAAGATTGCTTTGTCTATTCGGGGTCTTTTGTGTTTCCATACAAATTGTGGATTTTTTTTTGTTCTAGTTCTATGAGAAATGCCGGTGGTAATTTGATAGAGATTGCATTGAATCTGTAGATTGCTGTGGGTACTGGAGTCATTTTCACAATGTTGATTCTTCCAGTCCAAGAACATGGTATATCTCTCCATCTATTTGTCTCATCTTTAATTTCTTTCATCAGTGTCTTATAATTTTCTGCATACAGTTCTTTTGTCTCCTTAGGTGGGTTTATTCCTAGATATTTTATTCTTTTTGTTGCAATGGTACATGGGAGTGTTTTCTTGATTTCATTTTCAGATTTTTCATCATTAGTGTATAGGATTGCCAGAGATTTCTGTGTGTTAATTTTGTATCGTGCTACTTTACCAAATTCATTGATTGGCTCTAGTAATTTTCTGGTAGCATCTTTAGGATTCTTTATGTATAGTATCATGTCATTTGCAAACAGTGACAGTTTTACTTCTTCTTTTCCAATTTGGATTCCTTTTATTTCCTTTTCTTCTCTGATTGCTGTGGCTAAAACTTCCAAAACTATGTTGAATAAGAGTGGTGAGAGTGGGCAACCTTGTCCTGTACCTCATCTTAGTGGAAATGGTTTCATTTTTCCATGATTGAGGATGATGTTGGCTGTGGGTTTGTCATGTATGGCCTTTATTATGTTGAGGAAAGTTCCCTCTATGCCTACTTGCTACAGGGTATTTTATCATAAATGGGTGTTGAATTTTGTCAAAAGCTTTCTCTGCATCTATTGAGATGATCATATGGTTTTTCTCCTTCAATTTGTTAATATGGTTTATCACAGTGATTGATTTGCGTATATTGAAGAATCCTTGCATTCCTGGAATAAACCCCACTTGATCATGGTGTATGATCCTTTTAATGTGTTGTTCGATTCTGTTTGCTAGTATTTTGTTGAGGATTTATGCATCTATGTTCATCTGTGATATTGGCCTGTAGTTTTCTTTCTTTGTGACATCCTTCTGGTTTTGGTATCAAGGTGATGGTGGCCTCACAGAATGAACTTGGGAGTGTTCCTCCCTCTGCTGTATTTTGGAAGAGTTTGAGAAGGATAGGTGTTAGCTCTTCTCTAAATGTTTGATAAAATTGGCCTGTGAAGCCATCTGTTCCTGGGCTTTTGTTTGTTGGAAGATTTTTAATCACAGTTTCAATTTCAGTACTTGTGATTGGCCTGTTCATATTTTCTATTTCTTCCTGACTGAGTCTTGGCAAGTTGTGCCTTTCTTAGAATTTGTCCATGTCTTCCAGGTTGTCCATTTTATTGGCATAGAGTTGCTTGTAGTAATCTCTCATGATCTTTTGTATTTCTGCCGTGTCAGTTGTTACTTCTCCTTTTTCATTTCTAATTCTATTGATTTGAGTCTTCTCCCTTTTTTTCTTGATGAGTCTGGCTAATGGTTGATCACTTTTGTTTATCCTCTCAATGAACCAGCTTTTAGTTTTATTGATCTTTGCTATCATATCCTTCATTTATTTTTCATTTATTTCTGATCAGATTTTTATGATTTCTTTCCCTCTGCTAACTTTGGGGTTTTTTTGTTCTTCTTTCTCTATCCTCTTTGATTTCTTCAGTGGTCACTTCGTTATTAAGTAGTGTATTGTGTAGCCTCCTTGTGCTTTTATTTTTTACAGGTCTTTTACTGAAATTGATATCTAGTCTCATAGTGTTGTGGTCGGAAAAGGTACTTGCTACAATTTCAATATTCTTAAATTTACAAAGGCTTGATTTGTGACCCAAGATATGATCTATTCTGGAGAATGTTCCACGAGAACTTGAGAAGAATGTGTATTCTGTTGTTTTGGGATGGAATGTCCTACAAATATCAATTAAGTCCATCTTGTTTAATGTATCATTTGAAGCTTGTGTTTCGTTATTTATTTTCATTTTCGATGATCTCTCCATTGGTGAAAGTGAGGTGTTAAAGTCCCCTACTATGATTGTGTTATGGTCAATTTCCCCTTTTATGGCAGTTAATATTTGCCTTATGTACTGAGGTGCTCCTATGTTAGGTGCCTAAATATTTGCAATTGTTATATTTTCTTCTTGGATCGATCCCTTGATCATTATGTAGTGTCCTTTGTCTCTTCTAATAGTCTTGATTTTAATGTGTATTTTTTCTGATATGAGAATTACTACTCCAGCTTTCTTTTGGTTTCCATTTGCATGGAATATCTTTTTCCATCCCCTTACTTTCAGTCTGTATGTGTCTCTAGGTCTGAAGTGGGTCTCTTGCAGACAGCATATATATGGGTCTTGTTTTTGTATCCATTCAGTCAATCTGTGTTTTTTGGTGGGAGCATTTAGTCCATTTACATTTAAGGTAATTATCGATATAAATGTTCCTATTCCCATTTGCTTAATTGTTTTGGTTTCGTTATTGTAGGTCCTTTCCCTCTCTTGTGTTTATTGCCTAAAGAAGTTCCTTTAGCATTTGTTGTAAAACTGGATTATTGGTGCTGATCTTTCTCAGCATTTGCTTGTCTGTAAAAGTTTTAATTTCTCCATCAAATCTGAATGAGATCCTTGCTGTGTAGAGTAATCTTGGTTGCAGGTTTTTCTCCTTCATCACTTTAAATATATCCTGCCAGTGTCTTCTGGCTTGCAGAGTTTCTACTGAAAGATCAGCTTTTAACCTTATGAGGCTTCCGTTGTGTGTTATTTGTTGTTTTTCCCTTGCTGCTTTTAATATGTTTTCTTTGTATTTAATTTTTGACAGTTTGATTAATATTTGTCTTGGCGTTTTTCTCCTTGGATTTATCTTGTATGGGACTCTCTGTGCTTCCTGGACTTGATTAACTATTTCCTTTCCCATATTAAGGAAATTTTCAATTATAATCTCTTCAAATATTTTCTCAGTTCCTTTCTTTTTTTCTCCTTCTTCTTGAACCCCTATAATTTGAATGTTGGTGCATTTAATGTTGTCCCAGAGGTCTCTGAGACTGTCTTCAGTTTTTTTCATTCTTTTTTCTTTATTCTGCTCTGCAGTAGTTATTTCCACTATTTTATCTTCCAGGTCACTTATCCGTTCTTCTCTCTCAGTTATTCTGCTATTGATCCCATCTAGAGCATTTTTAATTTCATTTATTGTGTTGTTCATCATTGTTTGTTTCATCTTTAGTTCTTCCAGGTCCTTGTTAAATGTTTCTTACATTTTGTCTATTCTATTTCCAAGATTTTGGATATGTTTACTATCATTTTTTTGAATTCTTTTTCAGGTAGACTGCCTTTTTCCTCTTCATTTATTAGGTCTGTTGGGTTTTTATCTTGCTCCTTCATCTGCTGTGTGTATTTCTGTCTTCTCATTTTGTTTATCTTACTGTGTTTGGGGTCTCCTTTTTGCAGGCTGCACATTCATAGTTCCCATTGTTTTTGGTGTCTGTCCCCAGTGTCTAAGGCTGGTTCAGTGGGTTGTGTAGGCTTCCTGGTGGAGGGTACTAGTCACTCTGTTCTGGTGGATGAGGCTGGATTTGTCTCTGTGGTGGGCTGGTCCATGTCTGGTGGTGTGTTTTGGGGTGTCTGTGGACTTATTATGATTTAGGCAGCCTCTCTGCTAATGGGTGGGGTTGTGTTCCTGTCTTGTTAGTTGTTTGGAGTAGGGTGTCCAGCACTGTAGCTTGCTGGTCGTTGAGTGAAGCTGGGTGCTGGTGTTGAGATGGAGATCTCTGGGAGATTTTTGCCATGTGATATTATGTGGACCTGGGAAGTCTCTTGTGGACCAGTGTCTTGAAGTTGGCTCTCCCACCTCAGAGACACAGCACTGACTCCTGGGTGCAGCACCAAGAGCCTTTCATCCACACGGCTTGACACAGTGAAGGAATGGGGCAGTGAGGTGACTTATCCAAAGCCCACCAGTTAGTGCCTAACACAGAAGTAAAACTGTGCTCTCCATTATGGATATTTTAACAGTATTACTTCTTCCAATCCATGAACATGGACAATCTTCTCATTTATTTGTATCTTCTATTGTTTTCATCAATGTTTTATAGTTTTCAGTGTAATATCTTTTACCTCCTTGGTTAAATTTATTCCTAAGCATTTTCTTCATTTTGATACTTTCATAAATTGAACTTTTTAAATTTTATTTTCAGATTGATTGTTTTTGATGTAAATAAATGCAGCTGATTTTTGTATGCTGAGTTTGTATTTATTTATTAGTTATAACATTTTTTTTTTTTTTACGTTTGTGGTATCTTTTGGGTTTTCTACATAGAATATCATGTCATTTACTTCTTCTAATTTGGGTGTCTTTTATTTCTTTTTCTTTTCTGATTGCTCTTGCTAGTAATTTCAGTACTGTGTTTGATGTAAATGGAGAGAGTGGATATCTTTGCCTTGCACCAGATCTTATAAAGAAAATTTTCAGTTTTCCCTATTGTTTATGATTTTAGCTGTGGGCTTTTCATAAGTTTTATCTTGTTGAGAAAATTTCCTTTTATATCTATTTTCTTCAGATTGTTTATGATGAATAGATGTTGAACTTTGTCAAGTGCTTTTTTATTTTTCTGCATCTATTGAGATAATCATGTGGTTTTTATATTTCATTCTGTTAGTGTGGTGTATCACATTGGTTGATGTGCATATCTTAATCCAACCTTGCATCTCAGAGATATGTCCCCCTGGTCTTGGTGTAAAATCTTTTTGATGTGCTGTTGAATTTAGTTTGCTAGTATTTTACTGAGGAATTTGCACATCTGTGCATCAGAGATACTGGCCTGTAGTTTTCCGTTATTGTGATCTCTTTGTCTGGTTAAGGTACAAAGGAGATGATATCCTCGTAAAATGAATTTGGAAGTATTCAGTCTACTTTAATTTTTTTGGAAGAGTTTAAGAAGGATTGTTGTTAATTCTTTCAACACTTGAGAAAATTCAATCATGAAGTCGTCTGGCTTTTCTTTCTTGGAAATTTTTAATTACTTCTTCAATCTCAATCATTATTACTCTGTTCAGATGTTATTTTTCTACATAATTCAGTCTTGTTAGGTTGCATGTTACTAAGAATTAATCTATTTTTTCCTACGTTGTCCTCTTTGCATAAAATTATGCATAATAATTTCTTATATCCTTTTTATTTATGAGGCATCCATTGTAATGTCTTCTCTTTCATTTCTGATTTTGAGTCTTTAGTTAGTCTAACAAATGGTTTGTCCATTATGTTTATTTTTTCATAACACGAACTCTTTTGGGCGAACTGGATATCCATATGCAAAAGAATTAAACAGTTTCCTTATATTATACTATACCTAAAAATCAAATCAAAATGGATTAGAGACTTAAATGTAAGACCTGAAACCATAAAACTCCTAAAAGAAAATATAGAAAATGCTCCTTGGTATTGGCCTTTCCATGATTTTTTGGATATGACACTCAGGCAATGAAAGCAGAAATAAACAAGTGGGGCTATATCAAATTAAAAAGCTTCTGCATACCAAATAAAATAATCTACAAAATGAAAGGCAACCTGTGAAAATGAAAGAACATATTTGCCAATTAACTACTTGATAATGGGTTAATATCTGTAATATATAAAATTTATGCAACTCAATACCAAAAAAAAAAAAAAGATGAAAAAGGACCTGAATAAACATTTTTTTTTAAAAAAAGAAGACATACAGATGGGCAACAAATACATGAAAATGAGATCAATATCACTAGGTGTATACAAATCAAACCACAATGAAGTATCACCCATACCTGTTAGGATATCTATTACCAAAAAATATAAGTTGGTGTGTCAGGTTGTAGAGAAAAGGAAACATTTGTATATGGTCAGGAGAGATATTTTATTCCTGTCTTCATTGTAGCAGTATGGAAACAACTTTCTTCATTTCCCCCAGTTTACCACCCCTGTTAAACACTGTTTAACTCTCTGCTTCTATGAATCCAACGTTTTATGATTCCATATAGAAGTTAGATCATGTAGTGTTTTTATTTTACTTAGCATAATGACATCAAAGTCCATCTATTATGTCACAAATGTCATGATTTCCTTCTTTTTATGGCTACATAATATTCCCGTGCGTGTGTGTATATACACAGTTTACCCTTAAAGGATGTGGGAGTTGGAGAGTTGATCCCCAACCCCAGCATTCAAAAAACTACATATAACTTTATATTCAGCAATTCATATCTGCAGTCCTGCATCTGTGGATTCAACCAACCTTAGATCATGTAGTACTGGAGTATGCATTTACTGAAGAAAATCTATGTGTAAATGGACCCACACTGTTCAAACCCATGTTGTTGAGGGTCAACTCTATAGGCATGAGTTAATGTCTGAGCTATCTATTCTATTCCATTAATTAATGTATCTCTTTTTATGCCAATGCCATACTATTTTGATTACTATGTTTTTGTAGTATAGTTTGAAGTCAGGAACTGTGATGCCTCTAGCTTTGTTCTTCTTTCTTAAGATTGCTTTGTGTACTTGAGGTCTTTTGTAGTTTCATAAAATTTTTAGGATTGCTTTTTTAATTCTGTGTACATTTCATTGAGATTTTGATAAGGATTATTTTGAATCTACAGATTATTTTGGTAACATGGACATTTTAACAATATTAATTATTCTTATCTATATTCTTCCATTTTCTTGTGTCTTCAATTTTGTTTATCAGTGTCTTAGAGTTTGCACTCTACAGATCCTTCACCTTCTTGCTTAAATTTACTCCTAGGTATATTATTATTTGGAGGCAAATTTAATAATATTATTTCTTTGCTGATAGATTGTAGTATATAAAAATGCAACTTATTTTTTTATGTGGACCTTGTATTACTAAATTTGTTGATTAGTTCTAACAGTTTTTTGGTGGAATCTTTAGAATTTTCTATATATACGATAAGGTTATCTGCAAATGAAGGCAATTTTACTTTTTCCTTTTGATTTAGATGACTTTTATTTCTTTTTCATGCTTAATGGCCTGGCTAGGACTTTCAGTACTATGTTAAATAAAATTAGTGAAAGGTGGCATCTTTTCCTTAGAGAAAAATCTTTCAGATTTTACTACTGAGTATATATTATCAGTGACATTTTCACATATGAACTTTATTATGTTGAGGTACATTCAATCTACAAAGATTTTATATATATAATGTACATATATAATTTCATATATAAAGGTTAGGTTTCGTCTACAAGGTTATAGATTTCTATATATTTACATAAAACATATATAATTGCATATATTTATATATAACATATGATATATAATATTAACGCTAATATGCAATATGGTATGTATTAATATAGTAATTGTAATATAATAATATATTATGTATATTTTTATGCATATATTATATACATAATTATATTAAATGTATATATGTTTAATTTATTAATATGTATATTAGTGCATATAGTATATATTAATATAATAGATTATAATAATATAATATACAATAATATAATTCATAATATATTATTGTTATATTGTATTATATCAATGTATATTATATAATATATATATATATACCATATTATATAATATATAAAATGTATTACATTTGGTATTACATTTATTATATATTATATATAATATATAATACAATATATAAACTGTATATATATTATATAAATATATATTTATATAATTATATATAATATATAATTATATACTGTATATTATAATATATAATTATATAATTATATAATATATTATTATATATTATAATATACAGTATATAATATATAATATATAATACAGTATATAATTATAATATTATACATTCTATATAATATATATACTTTTATATATATTTCGTATACACTATATATATAATTTTATGTTGGAGTATAGTTGATTAATAATGTTGTGTTAGTTTCACGTGTAAGGAAAGTGATTCCATTATACATATACTTGTAGCTATGCTTTTTCAAATTCTTTTCCCATTTACGTTATCACAGAATTTGAGTAGAGTTCCCTGTGATATAGAGGGTTTTCATCATGACTGAAAGTTGAAATTTTTTAAAGGCTTTACTCTCATCTATCAAGATAACCATATTACTTTTATCCTCCATTTTAGTTTAGTTTAGTTTAGTTTACTTGTTTTTTTTTTTTTTTTTTTGTGATACGTGGGCCTCTCACTGCTGTGGCCTCTCCCATCATGGAGCACAGGCTCCAGATGCACAGGCTCAGCGGCCATGGCTCAAGGGCCCAGCCGCTCCGTGGCATGTGGGATCCCCCCGGACCGGGGCACGAACCTGTGTCCCCTGCATTGGCAGGCAGACTCTCAACCACTGCTCCACCAGGGAAGCCCCTATCCTCCATTTTATTAATGCTGTGCATCACATTTTCACAAATATTCAACCATCCTTGCATCCCTGGATATATCCCATTGGATCATGTTGTATGATCTTTGTAAGTTACTGCTGAATTTTGTTTGTTATTATTTTGCTGACAATATTTGCATCTATGTTCATAAGGGTTATTCTGTTCATGCCTATAACATTCTTTTCTTGTGGTGCCCTTATCTGGTTTTGGTATCTCGGCAATGTTGACCTCGTAAAATGAGTTTGAAAGGATTTCCTCCTCATCTTTTTTGTAAGATTTTGAGAAGAATTAGTATAAATTCTTCTTTAACTGTTTGGTAGATGAATATTTTGTTAATTCTATCACTTTAGGAAGCTGTATCCTCATGAATATTACCTTTACTTAGCCCTATTCAATACACATCATTTTGAAAATAACATGGCTTCAAATTTTCTTCTCTAATTACAAAAAGTTCCTCCTACTTAAAGGAAAAATATGCACATACAGACAATTAACATGGTTGTTCGGTGAGGTCTATTGTATTTATTCCAATTTGTGTTTTGCCCATGATGATTTATTCTAGAAATTTGATACTTTCAGATTGGCTCCCAGAGCTGCCAAAAGTATTTATTTTTCCTTATTCATCAAAAATTTCTTCCTGAATTACATGTCACTTTGCTGTATAGTTCCAAACCTTTTCCAATCCAACTTGTTTATTTATCAAAATCTCTAGAAACAATGAAGAAGTTAACCGTAACTTAGGATTTTATAGAGGCACAGAAAGTGTAAACATATAGAAGATATCACATTTTGGATATATCTACATTATGGAGAGCATGTGTATTAGTAAGAGCACTGACTTTGGAGCATAGATCTTTGTTCTTTTTCTGTCCCTATTGACAAGTCCCTGCATATTCTGAACAAAATCACATAATAAAACTAAAGATCAATTTCCTTTCTTATAAAATGAGCACATCAGATATACCTTCCTTCAAAATAGTACGGGACATTATTCTTTTTCATAGGGTTTGAGTAGATAGAAACTATAAGAACAAAGATGTTATTTTAAGTGTAAAGTACTAAACTTTTCACAATTATTCAAAAATATAATAACACTATTTGTTTTAATATGTGATTCTCCTTTAATCCTAGAGTATTAATGTTTGACTTTCCAACAGAACATCTTCAAAAAATAACATGTCCAGGTGAATTTTGTAGTCTTTATAATGTAAAATATAGTGTGTATTCATAAGAATGGACCAAAAAGAAAAGCAGATACTTTTTAGCTCAAAGTAAACAGTTGGGTAAACACATCACAAAAGAACATCAACTAACAACTTTAAAGGCTAAAGGCCCTGTCATATTTTCTTTCAACCATTGATCCCCTTGGCAAAAATAATCCTGATCTTAATTTGTATTGTTATTGCTTTTTCCTTCTTTCCTTATGATTTTACCACGTAAGTTTGCATCTTAAAGGTGTATTCAATATATTTCTCTTTCTTTTAAAGACATTTGTACAGTGTGCATTGTTTTCATCTGTCTTTTGCCATTATATTTTTCCCAATTTTTTAGTTATGTAATATTCTATTTTAAGAGGGCACTACACTTTTTTAAGCATTTTGCTGGTTATGAAAACTTAGGTTGTTTCCAGTTTGTGTCTATTAGTATGTGTCTATTAGTACTACTGAAATATTTTCTTAGTTGCATTTTTATGCATTTTTTTAGCCTATACCTAAGAATAGAATTGCTAAGTTTGGGGGAATACATATTTCTAAGTTTAATAGAAAATCTCTGTTGTACAAGTGATTAAACCAATATATATTATATATAGCTGTATATGAAAACTCCTGTTGTATTACATTCTGTCTAACACTTAGTAATCTCTATCTCTTTTCCTTCCTTCCTTCCTTCCTCCCTTAGTCATTAAGGATGGTAAATAGTTTGGTATCACATTGGGGCTTTTAATTTGCACTTGCTTAATGAATAATTATGATTGGCACATGTAGATATCTTCTTTTTCTACATGCCTGTTTAAGGCTTTCATTTGTTATTCTATTTTGGTATTTGTCTTACTATTAGATTTGTGGAGATTTTTCAAAGATATTATTTAGATATGAGATATTTCTGTTAATTTGGTGCAAATATTCTCTCATTATATGACTTTGTAATTTTCATTATATACTCTTTTATTTAATACATTTTTACTGGAGTATAGTTGATTTACAATGTTATGTTAGTTTCTGCTGTACAAAGACAAATATATGTATAACTCATTAGATACTTCTTTAATGATATTATTTGATGAACTGGAGTTCTTCCTTTAATTGTATTCAAGTTGGCTAATTTTTTCTGTAATGATAATGTTTTTGTGACCTCTTTAGAAACTTTTCTAATCCAGATATTTTCCTATATTTTTTCTAAAATTACATATATTTATAAATATTCAGAACTACAAATTTTCTTGGGAGTGACGTTTGTATATGGTGTGAGGTAGAGGACCTACTTTTTTTTTCCTCATCCTCCCACTGGGAATGAGCTTGTAGTCAATTACTGAAAAGACTGTATTTTTCCCACCATTCTTTTTTTTTTTTTTTTTTTTTTTTTTTTTTTTTTTTTTTGCGGTATGCGGGCCTCTCACTGTTGTGGCCTCTCCTGTTGCAGAGCACAGGCTCCGGACGTGCAGGCTCAGTGGCCATGGCTCACGGGCCCAGCCGCTCCACGGCATGTGGGATCTTCCCGGACCGGGGCACGAACCCGTGTCCCCTGCATCGGCAGGCAGACTCTCAACCACTGCACCACCAGGGAAGACCTCCCACCATTCTTTTGATCCAAACTTGTTCTCATCATATCTCCATATATTCTAATGATTATTATTATTATTGACATTGTTATTTTTTTTCATTTTGTGGAAGTACCATTGTTTATTCCATCACTCTCAACTTTATAAATGTCTGTATTAAATTTTAGTTATTTTGATCTGTAGACACCATCAAAAACAACATTATTGTAAATATACAGCAACCTATTAAGGCAGGAGATAGATGGGCTCCAGGTTAAGCATTTACAACTAGCCTTCTGCTTACATTTCACAGGACAGGAAAAAATGTGAGCTTGGTCTAGACACTTAGAACTAGCCTCCTGTTTGCATTTCCTGAGACAGGAGACAGGTGGGCTTCAGGTTAGACATTTAAAATGAGCTTCCTATTTGCTCTCTGAAATGGAAGCAATGGCAGAAATGGGGTAAATAGCCAAGTTTTGTCTATTGTGGATAACTTAAGATAGCAGTCATGGCAAGAACAAAGGGGGCAAAACCTATTTGAGCAAAGGATCAAAGGATCTCTGCTTCCCCCCCCCCTCCTTGGGGCAAGGGAGACACAACACATGTGCAGAAATGCTCCTTGGGGGTCAAAAGTCAGGGGACAACTCCAGGCCATGGTGACTCTTGCTTCTCCCAGACACCTTCCTGTCAGGGTCCATCTTGGCTGAGAGGTGCGTGTGCATGTAAGGGGAGGGTCCTGAGACAGATTAGTCAGGGGTAACAAAGCAAGATGATTGGCCAGGAGGGAGACAAAGACCCGGAAAACTGCTTCTTTATAAAGGATTTAAACTTCCCAAAGGTGTGACTCACTCTCTCTGAGTTCGCCTGTGCATCTTTCCGCATGTGCTTTGTTTTTCCAATAAACATTTTACTTTTCTCTTTACCTTCTGCCTCCTTGCCTGAATTCTTTCCCAATAAGGCAGACAATAACTGGGGGCTTATGTCCTAGCTGCTGGTCTCTGTGGTCTAACAGTTAGGACTCCCAGGCAGGGAATTTTTTTCATGAAATTCACCTAAATGTCTAGAGCAGGAGTCAGACAATTTAGACCAGGATCTTGATAACCATAAACTTTAAAATTGAGTCCACATAGAGAAATGGATATGGAATAGGGCCTTGATGGAATGCTAGAAAAAGGAACTGTATTTGAAACAGAAATAAGTCATCCGTCCATTAACATGGTGATATATCACCATCTGATCCTGAGTAAAAGGACGATATGATTTTGTTTTAAATTAATTCCACCTTAAATGGGCATAGGATTACCTCGCTAGATCAATGGACATGAGACTTGGTTCAGGATAGAGCTCTTCACAGGTTGTGCTAGAGCATAGATTTTTGCTCGAGATATTACAAATCTTCCATAAGTGTAGCCAAATCAGATCCCATTAGGGAAATAAAAATGACTTAAAGTATCAGTAAACCAAATACAAATACCTGAAACCAAAGGACGAGTTTCAGGTTTAAAATTCTAATTTATAAATTTATTCAACATATATTTATTTTATTAAGTGCATCATATATGTCAGGAATTATGAAAGCTGTTCTACAGTCTGGTGAGAGTATACAGATGGTAAAACACTTATATACACACATAAATGTTATATACATAAGAAGTTCAAAGACCAGGGCACAGAATATGCTTGGAATGTTAAAGAAACATAAGCAGACTAATGTAGCTGGAGAAGAGAAAAGCAGAGTGAGTGGATAGATAATGAGGTCAAAGTAGTAGATGAAATCAAATTCTGTAGGCTGTCTAATCCTTTATAATGATTTTGCCTTTCACTCTCTTAGCATAGGAATTCATTTAAGTAGCCAGAGCACAGGAATTATATAATCTAATTTAAATATTGAGAGGATCACCTTGGCTGGCAGAGGAGAATAATTATAAGGATAAGAATGAGAGAAGAAAGGACAATCAAGAAACTATTAAAATAATTATATTATCAAATTATGATATCTCAGAATAGAGAGGTAGAAATGTATACTCTGAAAAGTGATGATTCTCAGTATACTTTGAAGATAAATTTGGCAGAATTTACCATTTTTTTTGTGTTGGTATGCAAGAAAGGAACTAGAGAATGACTCACACTTTTGAAGTTGAATAAAGAGATTTTGTTGATTGAAGAGATGAGGGGAAGAGCAAGTTTGTGTGGAGAGAAGAACTTGGTTTTAGAGATATTAAGTTTAAAAATTAGACATATAAGTGATGATACATAGGGAGTTGTACAGATGTGTCAGGATTTCAGGGTAAATATCTGGCTAGAGGTACATGTTTGGGAGTTGTTAGCACATCATTAGTGTATCAAGCCATAATCATGGATAAGGTATGTAAAGATGAGGATGGCACTAATGATAGAGTCCTGTGGCAGTCCAATATGAGTACATCAGAGACAGAAAATAAAACTGAGAGAGATGAGTCATTGGATTACAATAAACCAATTGAAAATAGTGTTTTGGAAGACAAGGAAGTAATGTATTCCATGAAGGAGAATGTGATCAGTTGTCACATGCTTCTGATAGGTCAAGTAGAATGAGGACTGAGAAATGACCAATGAACTTGGAAACTTGGGAGTCACCTGTAACTTTAGTAAGAACACATTTTCTGAATACCTAAATGCAGTGGTTTCAAGAGTGACTAAAGGAGGGATATAGTGAAAAGTAGGGAGAAGTATAAAAGAATTATCGAGAATAGATGGAGAGTGAATGGAGTAGGGAACTATACAGAATTTCTGGGAAGTACTTAAGGTTAGTTAAAGTTTTTAGGGTTTTTTTTTTTAGTGTTGTTAAGCTACTTATCTACAGGGGCAGAGTAGGCCAAGAGTTGAATTGAACAAGGGTTGGAAGACAGAGGAAGTGAGAGACAAAGAGATGTAAGAGGTCTACCAGGGAACAAGTATGATCATGGACAATGGACCATGTCCTGCATAAACAGGGAAATGAAGATGTCCACTGGAGACTGAGTGTGGAGGATAAGCAGCTGGAATGACATTTGCAGCAATATGGATGGACCTATTATCATATTAAGTGAAGTAATCCAGACAGAGACAAATACCATATGATATCATTTATACGTAGAATCTAAAAATATATATATATACAAATCAACTTATATACAAAATAGAAATAGACCCACAGATGTAGAAAAATTATGGTTATCAAAGGGGAAAGGGGGAAGAGGGATAAATTAGGCCTTTGGGATTTATGTATACACACTTCTATATACAAAATACGTAACCAACAAGGACCTACTGCATAGCACAGAGAATTATACTCAATATTTTGTGATAATCTATAAAGGAAAAGAACCTGAAAAAGAATGTATATATATATATATATATATATATATATATATATATATATATATATATATACTGAATCTCTTTGCTATATACCTGAAACTAACACTACATTGTAAATCAACTATATTTCAATTAAAAAATTAATAAAAAAGAAAAGCCATTGTCTAGTTAACCTTAGGGAAAAAAAAAGGAAACAGCGGGCATTTGGTGCTGGTAGCAGATCTGATAAGTGTTAAAAAATTGTAGCAGTTAAGTTAATAGGAGGGGCAAGAAGGTAAAGAGATGATGGAATGACATAGGGTTGTTTGCAATTCCAAATTTATTGACGTGGGCTAAGATGATTGAAGTGGGTGGCTAAAGTAAGTTCGGGGACAAGAGCTTTGGAGGAGAAGACTGAAGTCCAAGGTGTTGGAAAATCACATAGTAGAGAGATCTATAGTGAACTGAATGCAAAATCTTTAAGAAATAAGTGTAGATAATCTCTGGCTCTGTAGATGACTAGAACGAAGAGGCATATTTCATAACAAACCCCAAATATTGAGATACACTATTGGTATACGCATTGGGAAAAGAAATAACAAATTTTGAAAAATATCATCCATATTCAAGGGATCTTGGAATGACAATCAGTAACTATCCTAAAGAAATACACTTGTATTCTAGCAGATGAAAAGTAAGTAGACTTAATAATATATACTATGTATAGATTTTCAAGTTAAGAAACAAATTATCACAAGAAGAATTTAAGAGTCTGTAGGAAAAATTTCAGTGTATGAAAGAGAAAATTTTGATTAGAATTTGGAAACTGATTTGCTGACTAGGACCCCATTGCAGATCTTCATGACTAAATATCTTTTAAGATTCTTAGCAAAATTATAAGATTCTTCTGTTGTTTTTGGTTGACTCAAGAAAAATGAAAGGACATACATGACCACAAAGTTTCTTCAAAGTGTTCAAATGTATTTTCTGAGTTCTGTATAAAGTTTTGTTAAATACATACAATTATTTTAAGAACTCTAATCAATCTAACTATCTAATCAATGTAACTTGTTAATGAACTTTCTACAGTCAAAGCCTAATAACAGAAAAACAATAAATAGCTAGGTATATATGTCATTGTTATAGTTGTTGCTTATTTTTTTTGTGCTAGTTGTTGCCACTGTAAAACTTCTTCAAAATTTATCTAATGGCTTCCATTCCTCACTATAGATTTATAAAAATCTCTGCTCTTAAAATGTTTCTGAACAGCCATAGCATTCATAATATATTATGGATAGCTTTATAGAAAGAACAGCAATAGGAATTTGTTATGAATAATTTCTATGTAGTGATTTCCAAAACAAAGTCATAAAATATATACTAAAAATAAAATGGCTTTCTTTGGCCTGAGTTAAGACAAAAAAAGTTTAAACAGAAAACTTGTAAGCTACTTAAATTTATGTAAAACAGTAAAAATACACACTTCCATTATGCTGTTTATATGTCTTTACCATAACAACATGAGTACAGATTTTCATCTTATTTTCTGATGTTTCAATATTATTGAAATTTGTACCAGTTTTACATTAAACATATTAAAAATAATGGAATATAGATGAATTGATGGGGGGAAATTTCTTCTGCCCACAGTCTTTAAATCACCAGGGGACTCAAAATACCTGAAGTTCCATGCTGTTAGCAAAATGAAATCAGTATGTATGACTGTAAAAATAATCTGAGGAATAACTGAAGACTCTTATTCTAATAAACATAATCAAGGATGCTACCCCTGAAAAATAAAGTTTTCTGCTTAAAGCAACTGCACTGTGGGAAATTGAACTCTTAATCTCCCACTGTTTCATACTTGGGCAGAGGCCCAGGGCTACAATAAATTGTAAAATTTCTCATTTTATGTTTGCTCCTTCGTGTTGGGGAGACCCAGAGGCAGTGGGGGTTACATATATGATCATTCTACTGTAATCTTTTAAAATTTCTAATGATAATCATTATAATAAACTGCAAATAAGTGAGTTTATTTAACTCAAGTATGATACCATCCCTTAGTTATTGAACAGAAGACAAGATATTTGATATGATTTTATGATGATTCATTATAATAAAACCAATAACAACAATAATAGGAAAAAGATTTATTAAGTATCCAGCATACACTAGGCACAGATTTGTATATATTTTAACATGGATAATTTTATGTCATCCTTCATCATAACCCCATGAGATAGATACTGCTATTGGCTAAATTTTACTAATCTGGATGCTGAGGTTTATATTTGGAGAAATTAAATAAATTGTTAACTATAATATAGTTAATTTCTGGATATTATATCAAAAATCTGCTAATTCAACAACCCAAACTATGATCTTAATCAGTGCACCTACTTCACACTACTTAATAAGCTTGTCAAATTGTTTCTTCTTTTTTTTTTAAATTTATTTAATTTATTTATTTTTGGCTGTGTTTGGTCTTTGTTGCTGTGCGAAGGCTTTTTCTAGTTGTGGTGAGTGGGGACTACTCCTCGTTGTGCTACGTGGGCTTCTCATTGCAGTGGCTTCTCTTGTTGTGGAACACGGGCTTTAGGTACATGGGCTTCAGTAGTTGTGGCATGCGGGCTCAGTAGTTGTGGCTCATGGGCTTAGCTGCTCCATGGCATGTGGGATCTTCCCGGACCAGGGCTCAAACCCACGTCCCCTGCATTGGC
Organism: Phocoena phocoena; assembly: GCF_963924675.1. Taxonomy (NCBI): domain Eukaryota; kingdom Metazoa; phylum Chordata; class Mammalia; order Artiodactyla; family Phocoenidae; genus Phocoena; species Phocoena phocoena. The sequence continues at coordinate 26,277,521 of NC_089235.1, read as the reverse complement.
AGGCAGATTCTTAACCACTGCGCCACCAGGGAGACCCTATCAAATTGTTTTTTAAAAACTTTTCCTATAAGATTTCTAACTGCATGATGATAACACTCATCTTTCCTTGGTGTAGTTAGTATGAGTAAGCTATTCCATATTGATCCAGAAATAGAAAACTGTTTCTTACAATAAAATTTTTAATCCTTATCTTCAGTAATGTGAGACACATTTAGAGATATAGCTTCCTAAGTTTCTCTGCTTAGCTTATGTAAATTTTTATCTTTAACTCAGAAGAACATTTAAGTACTTTATAAAATCTATTCCTGTTTTTGGCCTGTTTAACTGGTTTGGAAAATAGGACATGGATTCATTACTTACTGTATAAATTCTCTTTACCACTTCCTTAAATTTGTTTTAAGGAATACTTTCTTGAAATGTGATCGTTTAACTATAGGTCTTATGTTCTAAGATTTGGTAAGCAAGTTTATGCTTTTGCATTCTTTCATGAATATTCATTATTTGCTGTTTTAAAGCTAGTTACTGTGGGTTTAGTACTAAGAATGCTACAACCATAATTCTTTTTTACCACTGCCCTGAGATTCACTAATAGTGGATTTATCACCTTAATGAGCAAACAATTTAATGGCTAAATCCACTGCATATTTTCCATCTTATACTCTTCTCCATAGCCTATGACACTGTTAATAACAATTCATTCCTTACAAGAATTTTCGTCATAAGAATCCATGTCACTATACTCATTTTCCCTTTGCCTATTTGATGCTTCAAAATATGCTTTCTGAACTGCTCTTTCTCTGCCTAGGTAACATATTATCAACACAATTCTATAAAAAATAGGTGGTACATATATACAATAGAATACAGCTCAGCCATATTAAGGAGTGAAATAATGTCATTTGCAGCAGTATGGATGTACCTAGAAATAATCATACTAAGTAAAGTAAGTCAGAAAGAGAAACACAACCATCATATGATATTACTTATATGTGGAATCTAAACTATGACACACATGAACTTATGTACAAAAGAGAACAAGACTCACAGACATAGAGAACAGACTTATGGTTGCCAGGGGGTAGGGGGAGTGGGGGAAGGATGGACTGCGAGTTTGGAATTAGCAGATGTAAACTATTATGTATAGAATAGATAAACAACAAGGTAGGTCCTACTATATAACACAGGGAACTATATTCAATATCCTGTGGTAAACCATAATGGAAAAGAATATGAAAAAGAATATATATATATATATATATATATATATATATATATATATATGTAATTGAATCACTTTGCTGTACAGCAGAAAATAACACAATATTTTAAATCAACTATACTTCAATAAAATCGACTGAAAAAGAAGACAATACTAGGCCCTCTTCCATTCTCACTAGACTCACGCTTAATGAGAGATGTGATCTACTACCTGGGAGATAAATTACTAATATACGGTGATGTGCTAAATCTATATCTCCTTCCTAGAACTCTCTGTTGTGCTCCAGGTCGAGTTCCTCTTGGACATTTTCACTTGATATACAAAAAGCCAATCAAATTAAATGTGCTAAAAAGTGAGCTAATCAATGTCTTCTCACCCCAAAATAATTCCCCTCCTTTCAGAATACGACTTCAGCCCTTGCCCAAACAAATCCCGCATCCTTTTTTGTTGTTCCATCACCATGTCCAGTTAAATCTAGCACCAAAAACATATCCCCAGTCTCTTTACTGATTTTTATTTCCCTAAAAATGATAATAAATCCATGTATTATTTGTTTCCTACTTTTTTATCTATATGGCCACCCATATGTCTTGCTTTTGGCATTTCTACCATGTTATACTACTTGTGGTTCTTCCAATGATTCCCATTTGTCACTCTGTCTAATCTTCTCACTGGGCACAGAGCACTCATTCTCCTTCCTCATCAACACTTCTCACTCCTCTCTGCCTTTATCTCTGTAACTTTTATTCATCATCTTTAATTTAGTCCACAGATTAGAAGGTCTTACAACAGAAAACCTTCCTTGATATTTAAATACTGAATTAGGTGACTCTCTTGTTCTCTGATGAAAATTATCGCCTATCAGATACATTACAATTGCCTTTTTAGTTATTATTATTCCTTGGAAATCCCACGTCCTTTAAGGCAAATAGAATAGTTTGCCATTGCAGTTTCAGGATCTAGCATAGTAAAATTTACAAAACAGGTTTACAAAACTAATAGATAAATTACAAGAATAAATGAGTCTCTTTCTTCAAACAATTCACAGATGCATAGATTCTCATTAAAATAATCTTACAAATGTGAGGATTTAATTATTCTCCACTGAATATTAACTGGGAAGTAGGTAAATAATTAACCCCACCTCAGAGGTCTTTCTTTATAAAAGTGCCAGATTATAAAATCTTTGTTTCCTTATTGCTGAAGCCTTTATCTGAAGTTTTAAATATTCTATTATTATAGACTTTGCATTTCAGGAAAGCATGTCTATTTCCAGTACTACACAATTAACCAATTTGCTTACTATCAACTTAATCCTTAAATTTTCTTTTCAGGAATGAATATTTACTCCTATCTTGATTACTTATATTATTTTTTAAATTATTTTTATGACTTTTTGATGACTTGATAGTAGAAATTTTAGATAAGATTGTAGACAAAATAGATGTATTTGAAACTTTTAAGAAAAATGCTCACAAAAGGAAGTTTTGTGTCAAATATTTAGAAAAAAATCTTGGTTTTTTTTCTGATTAAAATAAAGCCTCAGTCTTTTATTTTTTCATGTAAAACAAACACAAATATATGTGAATAACACATTAAACAAAAAGTTTATTTATACTGTGGATTCAAGTATTTCCAGGTAATTACAAATGAAAACATTGTTATAAATGTTCTTATAACATTTCACAAATACTTATGCTTATTTATAGTTTTTGGATTTAATAGAACATGGCATAGAATAATTAGTAAAATTGATAGCAATAAAAATGAGTATATTATTTTCTGATATATGGAAACAGGGGTAACACAAATGCTCTCTTAAGGACACAGTGTTTTTAATATCTCTTATCTAAAAACCAGCATGTAACAAACACTTATGTAGTCAAATGTTAGCAGTACCTGTGCAGTTGGAGATATTGTGGTTCGCTCTTGAACAAGTGTACAGAAAAGGAAGATTCATAATTGCTTGAACATAAAATTCCAACCTCACTTGGAAAATTATAAGTGGTTACTCCTATAATATATCAATATTCTTTCTTTTGAGCATTATTAATACTTTATAAACAATTTTTGCTCAAGAAAAAAAAAGGTTTTCACAAGGGTCAATTAAAAGGAAGCAAATATAGCCCATTAAAAAGGGTGATTTTGTAAAGTCTGACAGACATGGATTTCTGTGTGTGCTTTTCCACAAACTAGTTGTGTGAACTAGGCCAAATTATATAACTTTTCTAAGCCTCCATGTTCTCTAATATAAAATAAGAGTATATTGTCTACCTCCTTGAAATGTGAGAATTCAACTATATATATATATATATATATATATATATATAGAGAGAGAGAGAGAGAGAGAGAGAGAGAGAGAGAGAGGGAGTCTTGCACAAAATGGGCACTTAATGAATCATTTTCTGTTTCTTCTTATCCTCTTAATTTCCTGGATTTTAAATTCTAAATGGGTGAATAGATTTATTTTGATCTTAACTTTTGGAGAAACAATTGTAATTTACCTTTTATTAAAGATAGAATTATACTAGTCATCAGATAAGATACCTGATAAAATAATGGGTAATTACTTAAGTGATCAGGGACTACTTTTTACTTATATCCATTTACATCTTAATTGTTATTGTTATAATTATTTTTGATACATACTTCTTAGTTCATCAAAAACTATAATCATCTTATTCTTAAGGGCACTGTCTCATTTTATTCTTCCCCTTCCTCTTTATGCCTAACAGCAAACTCTAAGGAATAATAAGAAACACAGGGAGATCAGCTCCGTGCTTTGTGACTACACAGAAGTGTGGGATAGGGAGGATTGGAGGGAGACGCAAGAGGGAGGAGATATGGAGATATATGTATATGTACAGCTGATTCACTTTGTTATAAAGCAGAAACTAACACATCATTGTAAAGCAATTATACTCTAATAAAGAAGTTTAAAAATAATAGAATAGAAAAAGAAAAAGAAATAGTTATGCACCTGCTGCATGGGGCTAGATAAAGCCTGGCAAGAGTTGGTCCTTGCATGCCTGCTGCAAGGTGCAAAAAAAAAAAAAAAAAGAAAAGAAAGACCTTCACTAAGGCCACATATTTTGCTCCTGTGACCGCCAGCTTCTCTGCACATTTGGCACTATTGGAGGTCCCATTATCCATACCACCTCTGCACCCTGTCCTCACAGGTGCAGACCCAAGTGCTCCAAGGCAGTCCCAGGAGCAGAATCATGTGGATGGCCCACACTCAGAGGTGGGGATAAAACCAAAGCTGGACCCAGGAATGGGGAGACCAAGGAAGAGGATGGAAAATCTTTCCATCAGCTGCACAAGCTGCAGATTAAATCCCTGCAATCAGCTAGGTAGACCCTGTGTCTATGGACTATTTGAGTAGACACAGTTCCCAGAAATGAAAACGGTCCAGCTCTGGAAGCTGTGGACTTTGGGAGCAAGTACACATGGCAGTTGGGCCAGTTCAGAGACTGAGTGGTCCCCATGGAGCCCACAACAAGTCCAGAGACCAACCCAGAGGTAGTGGAGGGTCTCTTGCAGTGGTGGAGGTGGGCTGTGGCTTACAGTGAGAGCAAGGATACTGACAGCTGAGACATCAGGATAACATTATTATTACTACTATTACTACTATTTTTATTATGTTTTGATTCATCCTGTTGTTGCTTCTATTTTTTAATTTTTTTTACTTTTTTGTTGTTGTTCTTGTTGTAACTGTTTTTATTATTCTTATTTAGACTTTTGGCTAAATAAGCCTTGGTTTTTAACATATTTTTTTTATCTTTCATTTTTATTTTTTAAAAATATTTCTATTTTTACTTTGTTTTTTGGTTGTCCTGTGTTCTTTCCCCTTTTCTTTTCTTACAACTTTTTCTTTAATGTATTTTTTAAAATATATTTCTATTTCCACTTTGCTTTTCTGTTGTTCTATGTCCCCCCCCCTTTTTTTAAATCATTTATGTCAGTTTGTTTTTTGTTCCTTTGCTTTATTCTTCAGCTGGCAATCTGCTCTGGTTTTGCTTTTTGGCTTTGTGTTTTTGTTAGTTTTGTTTTTAGTTGTTTGATTCCATTTTTGGGTTCTTTTGTTTGTCTGGTTGTTATCTTGCTTTTTGTTTTATTTGATTCTGTTTTTACTCCTTTTGTGTGTGTGTGCATGTGTTTCCTTGTTTCTGTTTTTATTTGTGTGATTTTGCTTTTACCATTTGTCTAGAGTTTTGTTTGTCTTTTTTTTTTTAATCCCCTTTATTGCTGTAATGAGCAACTGCAGGGTCTTCGTTCCCTTCCAGGAAGTCAGGCCTGAGCCTCTGGGGAGAGAGTGCCGAGTCCAGGACTCTAGACTACCAGAGAATTCCCAGGCCTAAGGAATATTATTTGGTGAAAGTTCTCAAGGGAGCCTCTATCTGAATACAAGATCAGCTCCACCCAACTGCCTGCAGCTTCCAACTCTGGATACCTCACACTAAACAAAAAACAAGACAAGAACACAATACACCCATCAGCAGAGAGGCTACCGAAATTCATACAAAACTTACAGACACCCCAAAACACACCGCCTGACATGGTCCTGCCCATCAGAGAAAAAAGGCTCAGCTCCACCCACCAGAAAACAAGCACAAGTCCCTCCAATCAGTAAGCCTACAGAAGCTACTGGACCAACATCAGAACTGGGGGCAGAGAACAGAAGCAAGAGGAGTTATGACCCTGCAGCATGGGGAAAGGAAACCTAAGACACAGTAAACTAGACAAAATGAGAAAACAGAGAAATATCCTGAAGACAAAGGAGCAAGATAAAACCCCAAGACCGAATAAACAAAGAGGAAATAGGCAAACTACCTAAAAAAGAATTTAAAGTAATGATAGTAAAGATGATCCAAAATTTCAATAATAGAGTAGAGGCACAGATTGGGAAGATACAAGAAATGTTTAATGGGGACTTAGAAGAACTAAAGAGCAGACAATCAGTGATGAACAACATGAAAACCAAAATGAAAAATACACTAGGGTGAATCAATAGCAGAATAAGTGAGGCAAAGAACAGATAAGTGAGCTGGGAGATAGAATGATGGAAATAACTGTAGCAGAGCAGAATAAAGAAAAAAGAATGAAAAGAAATTAGCACATTCTCAGAGACCTCTGGAACATTAAGCACACCAATATTCTAATTATAGGAGTCACAGAAGAAGAAGAGAAAAAGAAAGGGTCTGAGAAAATATTTGAAGAGATTATAGTCAAAAACTTTGCTAACATGGGAAAGGAAATAGTTAATCAAGTCCAGGAAGTGCAAGAGGGTCTCACACTGGATAAACCCAAGGAGAAACATGCAAGACACATATTAATCAAACTAACAAAAACTAAACACAAAGAAAAAATATTAAAAGCAGTAAGGGAAAAGCAACAAATAACATACAAGGGAATCCCCATAAGGTTAACAGCTGATCTTTCAGCAGAAACTCTGCAGGCCAGAAGGGAGTGGCAGGATATATTTAAAGTAATGAAAGAGAAAGACCTACAACAAAGATTAGTATACCCAGCAAAGATCTCATTCAGATTCAATGGAGAAAGCAAAAGCTTTCAAACAAGCAAAAGCTAAAAGAATTCAACACTACCAAATCAGCTTTATAACAAAGGCTACAAGAACTTCTCTAGGCAGGAAACACAAGAGAAGGAAAAGACCTACAGTAACAAACCCAAAACAATTAAGAAAATGGTAATAGGAACATACTTATCAATAATCACCTTATGGATTAAATGCTTCAACCAAAAGAAACAGACTGGCTGAATGGATACAAAAACAAGACCCATATATGTGCTGTCTACAGGAGACCCACTTCAGACCTAGGGATTCATACAGACTGAAAGTGAGGGAATGGAAAAAGTTATTCCATGCAAATGGAAATCAAAAGAAAGCTGGAGTAGCTATACTCATATCAGACAAAATAGACTTTAAAATAAAGATTGTTGCAAGAGACAAGGAAGGACACTACATAATGATCAAGGGAACAATACAAGAACAAGATAAAACAATTATAAATATTTATGCACCCAGCATAGGAGCACCTCAATACATAAGGCAAATGCTAACAGCCATAAAAGGGGAAATCAACAGTGACACAATAATAGTGGGGGAATTTAACACCCCACTTACACCAATGGACAGATCATCCAGATAGAAAAATAAAAAGGAAACACAAGTCTTAAATGACACATTAGAGCAGATGGACTTAACTATATTTACAGGGCATTCCATTCAAAAACAACAGAATATGCTTTCTTCTCAAGTGCACATGGGATGTTCTTCAGGATAGATCACATCTTGGGTCACAAGTCAAGCCTCTGTAAATTTAAGAAAATTGAAAATGTATCAAGCATCTTTTCTGACCACAACATTACAAGATTAGATATCAATTACAGGTTAAAAAAAAAAAACTGCAAAAACCACAAACAGATGGAGGTTAAACAATATGCTACTAAACAACCAAGAGATAACTGGACTAATTAAATAGGAAATCAAAGCATACCTAGACGGCTTCCCTGGTGGCGCAGTGGTTGAGAGTCCGCCTGCCGATGCAGGAGACATGTGTTTGTGCCCTTGTCCGGGAATATCCCACATGCCGTGGAGCGGCTGGACCCGTGAGCCATGGCTGCTGGGCCTGCGCATCCGGAGCCTGTGCTCTGCAATGGGAGAGACCACAGCAAAAAAGAAAAAAAAAAAAAAGATACATGTACCCCAATATTCTTTGCAGCACTATTTACAATAGCCAGGACAAGGAAGCAACATGAATGTCCATCGACAGATGAAGGGTTAAAGATGATGTGGTACTTATATACAATGGAATTTTACTCAGCCATAAAAAGAAATGAAATTGAGTCATTTATAGTGATGTGGACCTAGAGTCTGTCATACAGAGTGGAGTAAGTCAGGAAGAAAAAAATGAATACCGTATATTAACACATATATGTGGAATCTGGAAAAATGGTACTGATGAACCTAGTGGCAGGGCAGGAATAGAGATGCAGATGTAGAGAACGGACTTGTGGACAAGGGGGATGAAGGGGAGTGTGGGTCGAATTGAGAGCGTAGCATTGACATATATACACTATCATGTGTAAAATATAAAGCAAGTGGAAGCTGATGTATAGCACAGGGAGATCAACTAGGTGCTTTGTGACAACCTACAGGGGAGGGATGGGAAGGGTGGAAGGGAGGCCCCAAATGGAGGGGTTATAGGTATATATATAGCTGATTCACTTTGTTGTACAGCAGAAACTAACTCAAAATTGTAAAGCAATTATAATTTAATAAAATAATAAGGAATATTAATAGCAATAGTAAACATCCATTTTACTGTGAATTTATATATATAAACTATGTATATATATAGTGTATATACATTGTGTATATGACTGCTTAAGATATATAATGCATATGCATATATATATATAACAGATATATACATACACACACACACATATATATACACACACACATATATCTAAAACACCCAAATATAAACATTCATGATTGTAGAGTGTACGTGTTTAATATACATAAATGCTTGGCTCTATGTTGTGTAAGTCAAATTAATTGCTTCTTCTCTGCCTCTTCACCGTTTATTCACCCATTAGATTATCACGTAGTTTTATTATCAGTATAGACAATTGCAGATACTCATTTTATTCCTTGGCTTAGAATCTAATACGATTGCCATTAATTTTGTTACAAATTTGGCCATTGGGAACTCACTTTAGTTGGCTCCTATGTCCTTGTGACATGCCCCATGCCTTAATTTTTCTTTTTTTCTCTTGCTTTCTGGTATTACAAGATGTTCTAGGCTCATTTTGTAATTTCTCTGCCTCAGCCCTTAAATTATCCATTTCTCTAAGCGGACCCATTTCCTTTTATTAGAGAACTAACTGTATAAAAAACAAAGATCTAGGTGCTGGCATGTTTGTGACCATCTCTAGGTTCTTTCAGCAGATGCACCTAGGAAATCTATATGTATATATACTAACCCACTTATACCTACAACTCAAAATTTATTTATCTATCTAACCATATGCATGTATAATAAAATCAATATGAATTTGTACAGATATGACTGACTCTAATTCATCATCACACAGTTCATTCAAGTCTTCTCCCCTTTCTTATATTCTATTTATTTCTCTGACAGTGTAAAACATCCTGTCTTCTGTCATTTAAAGTTTATTAACTTATTTGTTATTTTTATAATTTGAATATATGTGGATTGGAGGGTAGAACAAATAAAATAATATATTTGCATTTTAAATGGTGTTTTTAAAAATTTTTAATAATAGATAATCTCATATATATATATGTATATATATATACATACACACACAAACGCACACACAATTGATTTTTTTTTTTCGATACGCGGGCCTCTCACTATTGTGGCCTCTCCCGTTGCGGAGCACAGGCTCCAGACGCACAGGCTCAACAGCCATGGCTCACGGGCCCAGCCGCTCCACGGCATGTGGGATCTTCCTGGACTGGGGCACGAAACCATGTCCCCTGCATTGGCAGACGGACTCCCAACCACTGCACCACCAGGGAAGCCCACACAATTGATTTTTTATCTATAGGTCTTATTCTGCAAACTTGCTATACTCAGTTAATATCTCAAGTAGATATTTTGTAGATTCCATAGTATTTTCTCCAGCCATCAGGTCACCTGAGAACAAAAACAGTGCAAACAAAGAGAGTTGAATTATTTCTTATGAACCTGAATGATTTTTTTTTTTTTACCTTAATTGCACTGGTTATGTCTCCAGTGCAATGAAGAATAGAAGCGGGGCGAGCTTACATCCTAGCCCTGTCCCTGAGTTTAGTGACAAATATTATCTCTTTCACTATTAAGAAGGGTGAAAATTATGAATTTTTTGTAAATGCTCTTTATCAGGTTGAGAGATAGTCCTATTTGCTGGGAAATTTCTTTAGAAATAGATATTAGATTTTGTCAAATGTTTTTCCTGCATCTATCTAGGTAAACATATTTTTCTTCTTTAGTCTGTTAATGTGATAAATCACACTGTTTTTCAAATGTCAATATAACTCTGAATTCTATTATTTATTTTTTTAAAGTTTGGTAAAATTTATCAGTGAGGCCATCTGGATATGGAATTTTATTTGTAGGAATGTCTTTAAATAATCTAATTTCTTTATAAGCTACAGGAATATGAAGTTATCTATTTCTCTTTAAAATAGGTTTATTAATAAATGACATACAATCAACTGTATATGTTATTATCATTCACTTTTAATATTTACACACATGTTTGTATGTATACATGTATACACATAATTAAGACAACACAATAATGAAGATATTATTACCCCCAAAAGTTTCTTTGTACTGACAATGTTTGTAAGCTTGCACCTTCTCTAGAAAGTAACCCAAATCTTTCCTGAAGTGTGGTTCACAGCTATTGTTTCTACCTGTATAAGTTTACTCAGACCTTTTACTACAGTTTACAATGAAACTATTGAAATAGTGGGAAACACCCTAAGAGAGTTCTCTAGGTTGCATGTATTATTTTTCCTTTTCCCATTGTGCAGAAGCAACCTTATTTTCTCTTGATAGCCTTTAATCACCCCAAACAACACTTAATCTTCAGTCTATTGGTCCAGAATTCAGTCAACAACATATTATCAAATGCCAGTCTCAAATTCCAGCTCAAGGTAACTCTTTCTACTCTCTCTTGTTTCAAGTTCAGGAATCAAAAAGGTGAGAAATAGGTAATTAGACACAATGATCAGAGACATCTCTCCACTTATAGATTCCTCTGACTACAGAAGAAACAACATCATGTTCTGTTTACTGATTCAGAATATATATCTCCTGCTATACAAAAGAAATCTAATATAATAAGTTTTTGTCTCCTAGCTGGTACCATAACTAAGTCCTATATAAGTTACATCTTTCTTTGTGATCAACTCTTTACCAATAATGGGGTATATTTTCTGCTATTAAATGACTTACTTGCTCAGAAACAATGCTGTAAGAAGTGACATACCTTAAAGGAGACTTTTTTGTTTGTTTGTTTCTTTTTTTTTTTAATAATTCTGTGGTTAGCATTGCATGTGAAGCATAGCAAGTAAAGAAAGGCAAATCCATACCCAGAATAAATATCCACTCTAAGGTGAAGAAATTATTGTGTCCTCCATGATAGAAGACATTAAATACAATCAAAATATAGTCAAGTGGCCAGCTGGTCCCTGCCTTTTCCCTCCACCCTGAATAGGATGTCATTTTTGTACTCATATTGGTTTCTGCTGCTGGCAGAGTGGGGAAGCAGTTTTGATGGTAACGGGAATAGCTGTGGCAAAGATGGTCCACATGTTTGATTGCATGCAACGCCTAAATGTCTGTGACCAACACATAATGGGTTCATGGAATCACCATGCCACAGTGGATGGAAACAGGCCAAATTCCATTTACCACCTAAACCCTGCAATTCCCCACTTTGTGATCCAGGGAATGACATTTTCTAAAGTCAGCGTCCAATAGTCTGGTATTGTTGACGATTACTTGTTGACATGGAAAGAAACTTGGGTTAATGGTCGTTTATCCTCTGAAGAAAGGTAGTAAGATTTTGGTGATATTTCAGGGTGTTTCTACAAGAAGATCAAAGGTCTTCATTCAAGGAGCTCTGTGTTTATTAACTGATTCAAACCCGGGAATGTTGATGAGGCACCAAAACAATCAATCTGATCAAAGATTAGTTTTCTTTAGCAAGAACTAAAGGTTTTTGTTTGTGCTGTTGTTTGCTTTTTGAGCATTTGAAGGTTGTCCACAAAATTGGGGACACAATGAGCAATTTGCCATCTTTAAAGATTCTTCCACGCCAAAGCATTCTCATTATTGTATTAGCCCTGCTGTCTATGACAATGCCCATTACCCCTGGTACTAAGGGGCTAAAACTTTGCCTCTGCAGCCAGAACTCATTCTCACTAAAATTGGAGTCCCTTTTAATAACAGTATCTCCCATATTTATCTCCTGACTTCAGAGTGAAGTAACTATAATACCTCCTTTGTTAAATAAACATTTTAGTTTAGATAGTTTTAGATTTACAGGAAAATTGGGGACAACAGAGTCCTCAAATACTCCACACAGTTTCTCCTGTTATTATTATTGTACTTTATAATTGTACATTTTCACAGTTAGTGAACAAATATTGATACATTATTATTAACACTTTATTCATATCTCACACTTTATTCATATGTGTTTTCTTCTGTTCCAGGACTCCATCAAAGATATCCCATTATATTTAATCATCATGTGTCCTTAGGTTCCTATGGCTCTGAGAGTTAATAAAGTGCTTTTCAAGGTTACTGAAACTTCAAAAATATTAATCAACATCACTATTAAGAGAGATTCTTTTGACCTCTGTAATGGACATAGTTAATGAATAGTTTAATGAATTGGCTTTCACTCTACCTTAGTTCAATATAGACCAAGGCTGAGTTTATGATTTAATCAACCAACCAAGTAAACAATTTGAACCATTCCCCATTAATCAAGCTAGCACAATACATTGAAATTCATCTTTAAGAGCACCCATATTGATAAATCCAACCTGGTCTTAAATTCTGTTCCTCTCCGTTTTCTGTAATATGCATGGAATCTACTCTTACACATATTCCTTAGATTTTTTTGCCAATATAAATGGGAAATTTGAAGTTGTTTTGACATTCAAAAATTTCCATCTGACATTGACTTTATGTGGTTCATGGGGTAATACTAGAATCTGGATTGGTAATGAGAGTTTGTTGTTATGAGGCCTAAGGAAATTTGACATTCGCTTGCAAGATACATCAGTGAAGGTTCAGTCAAGGAAGCAAAACCAGTATGAGTATGATAGAGTAAGGAGTTTTTGTAGGAACAATATCTTGTACTAATGTGGAAGAAGCTAGGGAAGTAAAGGTCCACAAAGGAAGATAAAGGATGAAGGGGTATTTACTCACCAGTCCTCCTGTTGCCAAGTATGTCAGAGAGGGACTCTGGAGGAGAAATGATGGACTTGTGTGTGGAAGCCTAGTGCCCTGAGTCTTACAGTGGAGTTACTATTGATCAACAGGGACAGCAGTAAAGGAGGAGAATTAGACCTAGAGTGTTGTAGAGTGAGGACAAATGCCAATCCGCTGGAATTTATGCATCTGTCTGTCTTCAAAGAGAGGACAAAGACCAGCTAGAATCTGGTAACCTCTCCACATCTGTCTCTCATTACCCCTATCTATGATGGCATTCAGGGAGTAATAGCTACTTTTACTTACTTCTACTTTCAAAATCTCTTTCAAATTTCTGTTTTGATAAACTCTAATCTAGAAGTAGGCAATAAAGGGTATTCTGGGAATTTTAGTTTCATCGTAGGCAAGTTGACACAGTATTAAACCACCACAAATTCCACTTCAGCACAGCACATGAACTTGAGCTGTATCTGAATTTCAGGTATGGAAGTTCTGTAACAACAAGAATAAGAGGATATTTTAGGACAGAATTAGATGTCTGTGGTTTTCTGACTTTGAATTGAGCCCCAAATTAACACTTTGAGTCTAATATCTTTACTTTAAATTCTCTATCATAGGTATAAGCGAGCAGCCCACTCCACAGTTCTTATATTCCTCTGCTCCATTCACTGACCACTTTATCTAGAAAAGCTTGTCTTCAATATAGTTTATGCAGGAAACCACAGGAGTTAATTTAACTGTTCTTTCACTGAATGTCCTAGACTTCCAGGGTCCCTTTTTCTAGGGTTCATGGATTTTCACAGCCTTCAAACAACCCAGGAAAAATAACATATTGTTAAGTATGTTTTTTGAAGTCTGTTATAGGGAACCACTTCCAGGGTCTAGTTATGTTATAAGGCATTCTTGGTTTATAGGCAACAAAACTATATGTAGCAGTTTTAAGCATGAGGAAATGTTCTGAGGTATATATGACTCAAAGCATTATTAGAAGCATTGAAAAAGGAGACTCTAAGTGGAGCTTCTATAGATGACTCACAAAATCACACCATAAAGGTGAAGAGAGAAGAGAGCTTCTGCCTCTCACCACTTCAGGACACTGCTGAGTCAAGTGGCCACCTTCCAGAACCACACCACCACTACAAGATCTGTACCATCAATGAGGATTCTTTACATCCCCAAGCCACTCATCTCTGAATCAGAAGTCTGGCAGAATTAGATTAATTGTTGGAATTAAACCCTTTTTGCAGAAAAGGTAAATTAAATTATCCTTTCTGCAAAGGAGAGATCAGAAATGCAGGTTTTGTTTTTCAAGTCTCTACAGTTCAGAAGGTCATACCAGAAGGTAGTTTAGGGTTGATGTGAGCAGTCCAAACCCAGTAGTTGCTAAACTAGGCTTAGCCAACCAAAGACAACAGCTGTCTACTTAGAGTTGTGATCAAGTGATGCAAATAAGCAGAGCTATCAGTGATTCCTTTTTGGATGTAGCAGTAGCACTATGATTTCTTTCTTTTCTTTTCTTTTTTTGGCCCAGCACTGCTGGCAAGCTGGCAATTCAGAGCCAAGAGTCCCAGTGCAAGCTATAGATTTCAGGACTTAACTGCAGCTTCAGTCAGCAGTGCTCTCGCTACCCTAATGTGCATCCTAATTTGTCTGTAACTCTGGATCCATAACCTCCTTGTTGAGATTCTTATTTTACAAAATTTGTTCTTCAGGCTTTCTTAAAATTGTGTAAGCTATCCAGTACTCTTTCATTAAATTGCTTTTACTCTTTAAATCAGATAATGTTTCTATTGCTTGCAAGTAAGTGACGTGAATGTTACAAACTGAATGATTTTATCCTTTCTAAACTGCTATAGAAAACATTATCAATAGAAAAAAAGGATAGTTAATATTTCTGCACATGGATTATTGTCAGGAGAACAGGTTAGTAAATCCATCAAATACAAGCCCTTTAAACACATAACTGTTATTTGTAGATACTTCTTTGACACATGTTATATATATATATATATCATGTAGATTTTAGATCATATTTATGATTCTCTTAAGTTGCAATTGCATGCACATTTTGGATGGAGATTGTTATAATCTCATATGTAAAGAATTTTATCTTTTACATAAAGTAGACACATATTTTCTCAGAACTTTTTTTTTTTTTTTTTTTGCGGTACATGGGCCTCCCACTGTTGTGGCCCCTCCCGCTGCGGAGCACAGCCTCCGGACGCGCAGGCTCAACGGCCATGGCCCACGGGCCCAGCCGCTCCGCAGCACGTGGGATCCTCCCGGACCGGGGCACGAACCCGCGTCCCCTGCATCGGCAGGCGGACTCTCAACCACTGCGCCACCAGGGAAGCCCTTCTCAGAACTTTTGAAAGGAAATAGCAGTGTCATAGACACAATGCATGACTTCAAGTAAAAGATGAGGGTCTGATAAGTCACTTACACTGTACTGGTTTCAGATGTCTCATCTATTAAATGGGGAATTGGATGCTCTTTAAAACACTGTCTCTAAAATTCTATGATAATATGTAATTTTAACAATTTAAATGATCATACATTAAAGTTTCAAAAATTATAACATTGTATATATGAATCATATTGTATATATATTATTGCTCAGGAAAGATAAGTCTATATCATTATTTTATAGGCACTACTTTGTTTAAAATATGAATTAACTGATTTCCTGAAAGCAATTGGCTAAAAGCTGATTTGTCATTTGTTCCAAGCTTGGCCTGTTTACACTAAAATCCATTTCTTGCCTTTGCTTGGTCTGCTTGGTATCACAAACTGACTGATTCCTACTGGCTGTCATTCCCAGGCTGTTCTGTCAGCAGGCTTGCATCTGAACTCAGCCAGTGACTTCCAAATTATAGAGGAGGAGAAAAATCAAAATGAGTATCGCTTCCTTTCTCTGTCTTCTCTGTGTCTCTGTGTCTCTCTAATGGTGTGTCTCTGTCTCTGTCTTTCTCTATCTCTTTCTCTTTCTCTCTCCTCTACTTTGAGCAGCTTCTCTGGCAGCTGCCAAATTTCCTCCCTGGCAGCTGCCAGATTTCCTCCCTGGCAGTTGCCAGATTTCCTCCTTTGATTCTGGGTTAATTTCATATTTTGTAAATCTTTCAATAACAATGTTATGTCCAATTTTCACAAAAAATCAATTCATCTGGTAATGACTTTGGAGTCATTCTACAGTTTAAGGTTACTGTACTATCCTTATTTAATTTAAAATTCATTTCTCTATGATTTTATTATTATAAAATTCACTTCTCTATTATGTAAACTATATTACATACAATATGATTTCTATTACTGTCCTAATAAATTACCACAAATGTAACAAATTAAAATAATACCCATTTATTATTTCACAGTTACAACTATTGGAAGTCCAGGTGGGCTCAACTGGATACTCTGCTTATGGTCTCACCAGGTTGGAATCAAAATGCAGGCCGGCCTGGATTCTTACCGGGAGGCTTTAGGGAGAATCCACATACAGTGTTTCCGGGTTTTTAGTAGCATTTAATTCCACATAATTGTAGGATTGAGGTCCTTCTTTCTTTGGCCAGAGACCTAACAATTGACCAAAGGTCACTCTCAGTTTCTTGAGACCCCCTGCACCCTTTGACTTGTAGCTCTTTCCATTGTCATAACCAGGTGGGGTGCATTGCATCTCTCTGGCTTCCACTTTTCTCCATTACTTTAACTTCCTCTCCCTTCAGAGACAAGGGAAAGCTCTGCTTCTAAGAGCTCCCTTGAATACATTGGACCTATCAGAATAATCCAGGATAATCTCCCTATATTAAAGTCAACTAACTGGTAAATTTAATTATATTTACAAAGCAACTTTTGCCATGTAATGTACTGTATTCACAGGTATGACACTGAGGGACAAAAGTCATGGGGGCAAAAATTCTGCCTACCACAAAATATCTTAGAGAAAAGATATGTTAAAACAATAAGCTAGATAAATGTCAGGAAAATATTTAAAAAAAAACAAGCAAAATAAGTAAATTATTTGATAGGGGGTTAGATGGAAGAGTTTTGAAGGATTTAATATGTGAGTATACAGTAAATTCTGAGAGATATCTGATAAAGAATGATTTGCAATATCTATTTAACTACATAACCTTGTGTTTGATAAGTACCTTTAAGAACAACAATTCTATGACATTCCATTTTAAAACACTGGTTTCTAAATCTCATATGTGAATGTATATGCTAAATTCCTAAGTAAAATGTAAGAGTATAAAATAGAAAAATCCCTTAAAGAAAGCATTGACCATATTTAAATATTATTTATTTAGCTCAAGAAGCAAAAGATAATTAGTTTTGGTATAAATATCAAATATATTAGAAGATATCAATGAAACTAATGATTTTGACAGATGCAAGAAAGGCTTTCAATAAAATCCATTACCCTCACTTAATAGAGAAATTCTCTTAAAATACTACAGCATAAACTTATGTAACTGAGTGAAGACTACATATCTCATACTAATAGCCAAAATGATATTTAAGGTTCAAAAGGTGGAGATGTATATTACTAATATTAAGAAAAAAATGAATGAGGTTGGCTATAACTATTATTAATTGTTGTTGTTTAGAATGTGTTCACAAATGCAAAAAAAGTGAAAGATAAATAAGGAATAAAAAAGCTTTCATCAAATTTTACAACCCCAGTGATTCAAAAAGGATCAACTTCTTTCACGTGCTCTCATTATTCCCCTACTCTCTTCAAATAGGATCTTTGTACCACCAACCTAGCTTTCTTAATTACATGTTTCTACCATTTATTTCACTTTATTTTGAACTTGGACTTTTTGCTCTCTGAATATCTTCCTCTTTCAAGTAGGATTCCTCACAGAGTGAGATAAGAAGACAATAATTTCTGGGTCTGAAGAAAAAGCCTATTTTTGAAACAGACCCTCTCCATCTTCACCTACCTGAGTACAATTATTACACATAGTTGGTTCCATCCTATAAGACCAAAATCAAACACATGTCAGGATTATATTTGTTGTTGTCTTGCCTGTCTCCCCTTTGTTTTTTCTCTTCTTAGCTATAACTATCCTTAGAGGCCTAACTGAATAAATTTCCCAGACATGTTCCCTTAGGGAATATGCCATGTTTTCCCTCCTTCCTGCTGCAATAACTGGGACATCTCAAATCTCATCTAACCCTGTTTAAAGTATTTTATGTGATATAACAGGCAATCTCTTTCCACTCTTGTCTATTGTGTGACCACCCCGTATAGATTTCTCAAACATCAGAGGGTGAGCTATCTTTTGTTTTCCCATGTCTTGTCTTGTATGAGGGTGTCTCAATAATTTATTGAATCCAAGGTTCCTCAGAGATCCATGAGCAATCCCTTTCTTTGCTATAGGTTTAATTGGGACCTTAGTCAACTTGCATGATTTTGTAATAGTGAAAATTGCTCTCTTTCCTACTCTAACCATTTAGAATATTTAGATATGTTACTATTTCAATTTTCCTTTGCTTTCTGTTTATCCTGGGCACCAAGATCTATATCTGTTCCTTTCTTTCCCCAGCTTCTGAGTTTAAAAGTCAAAACATATTTATATAAGTATCATTCTTGCTTTTTGATTTATGTTTATTTGATTTTATAGTTCTGTTTCCCCTTGAGTTTTTTTTTTATATAGTATCTAATTGCTAGAGTTAGAGTACATCAAATGGAAGACCTCTTTTAAAGTTTCAAAAAGTGCATTAAATTTAAATTGTCCAAAAATGTGACTTTCCCTCCTAAAATAGTACTTTTCCAATAAGCTTTGTGCTTTTATAAACTTTATCACGCACCTGAGTTTTTGAAATCACAGTGATGGTATTAATTGGAATTTGACTGGAAGAGGTGTGCTGTGCTCTATCTTAGTTCAAATCATTCAAAATTCTTCATCATGTATATTAAAAAAACAAGGTAGTGAGGGGCTAGTACACCTAAAATGTCTATTTTTAACAATACACAACCAAAATTTCATAACATAGTAGTATGACCCAAAGTCAAAACACAACAAATTTTATATTTCTGAATAACAAATACAATAAAGGAGGAATGTAGGTAAAAACTCTACCCAGTTTAAGCTCACCAATGTCCATTTAATCTCACATTTTATGTCAGCTACATACAGTGTTTTCACTTTTCTGGCTTTCCATGTAAAAAATGTTAAAACCCTGGAGATGTGAAAGGCAACCCTTTCTTCAAATACACAGGCAAGTTACAACTTATCCAAAGAAAGACCCTTTAATCTTCTTCCAAGAGAAAATCCTTACTTCTTTTGGTGTCCCCGGTAATGATCTGTTTTCAAAGACATCAGACGAAGCCATATTTCATTTGTAAAGAGCTTCTTCCCATCAAGCACACTGAGAGCCACTGTCACTTCTCTAAAAGGTGTGGAGTCTACAGTATGTTGGGTACAATATGTTTTTGTGTCACCTGACTTATGACATCAGCTCAGCTCTGATTTCACTTGTGGGTGTGGTATACAATTTCCTCAAAGCTCAAAATCTCTCTGATAGCTTACCCCACCTCACCTTGATAAATGGCAACATTTTTCTCCTTCTCTTCAACTGTGAGAAACTGCTCTGCTCACAGGGAAGCTAAGTTGGAATTAGAGGGAGTAAGCTCTCCCCACAGCAAAAAACTGTCATAAAGGGGCATGCATTGATTGACAAATATCCCAGTCTCCTTTATATAATTGGTTCTATGGACTGAATTGTATCCCCTCAAAATTCATATGTTGAAGCCCTCAACACAACGTGTTTGGAAAGGGGCTTCCAAGGTGCCAATTAAGAGTAAATGAGGTGGTAAGGACCCAATCAAATAGGATTGGTGGCCTTATAAGGAGAGGAAGAGAGAGAGAGAGAGATTTCTCTCATTTGACACACATTCAAAGAAGAGATCTCAGAATGAACCTATTTTACGGGTTTCATAGTCTAAGTCTATCTTAGACTTCCCAGCCTCCCGAATCATGAGAAAATAAATTTCTGTTGTCTAAGCCATCCTGTCTATAGTATCTTTATGGTGGTTATGGCAGCCTGATATAACTAATACAGTTGGGGAACTTTGAGAGACTCCTAAGGAGGGTTTGGTAGCTACTATAATTTTGAGGTAGTGTTAAGTATAAATTATATTTTGACATGCTTGTGGTTTCTGTTGGTGAAAAACTCACAGATACTGTTAATACCACTATGGCTTGTCTACATCTATAATTAACAAATCATGGTGTTCTTTGTTCTTGACAAGTTGTGTGAAAATAAATGTGAGAATTTTTTCCATTCAATTTCATGGAACTCATATTTTAACCAAGGACCTTTTGTGAGTTCATGTACAACAGACTAAAAAATAGAGTAACTCTATTTGTTCATTGTTGAAAATGTATTCTGACTCCATATTTATTTATTTTGGGATTTGAGAGAATAATAAATAATTATCAAGTGCACTCATCTGTAAGATGGGAGAGTAGTAGCACCTACTCAATACAGTTATTGTATGAGATCAATATAAAGTGCTTAGGATGGAGCTGTGTCGAGTAAATTCTCAGTAAATGTTGGTTATTGTTATTCTTATTCTTACTAGATGAGATGGATGAGAAATATGAGGCTTAGAGTGTTTGGATAATTCACCTGTTTTGTGTGTCAGTAATGGCAAAGTCAAAATCTGTACAGGGGCAGTCTGCCTTGCTCTTTATCCTGATTCTCTTTACATGCACAAAATGGGGATTTTTGAATCCCAGACTAAAAACTGAGCATAACACTTCAACTTAGATGTTGCTTATTTGGTACCATAGGATCAATAACTTTGTCTTGTTTATACCTTAATCAAAAGGAAATCCCAGCATCACCTTTACTTTTATTCTCCACATCCTTGAAAAGTAGCACTGTGATATCTGGTGGGCAGCACAACAGAGCAGAGCCCCATGGCCTCTGGGTTCTCTGATTGAAGAAGTGTCAGAGTACACACTGTCTTGCAGGGGAAATCAGCAGCAGCAGCAGCAACAGCAGCCTCAGGATACCAGGGTTAATCCTCTACACAGATCACCACCATATTAAGTATATGTTATGAACTAGTGGCTTAATCTACTTCTAGGGTAAAGGAGTTTGAATCATTTTTTTCTCATTTTTAGAAATTCTTATAGAATAAAAATCACCTGTAAATTCCAATAAGAAAGGAAGAATAGAGAATTCTTGGAGGGCCAGTGGTTAGGACTCAGCACTTTCACTGCTGAGGGCATGGGTTCAATCCCTCTTTGGGGAACTAAGATACCACAAGCCATGTGGCATGGCCAAAAAAAAAAAAAAATTAATTAAAATAAAATAAAATCACACAAAAATGAAAGGAAGAATAACCTGGAAAATAGGGCTAGAATCCTTGCCACCATGGAGCAATTATGCTAGAGTTACCGTCCTTTTGGATTTTTTTTGCCTCAATAAGAAACCATTTAATGTAACCTGACAACAGTTATGAAGGAATTATTCCAATTTTGTTTTCCTGAAGGGGCAGGCAATCTTAATTCTTGAACTTGAAACCTTAAGTACAAAAGTTGGGAATTCCTTAATGAGAATTAAGCCACATTCTCTTTTGGAGTCACAGGCCAGTTTAACTTAAATCCAGCAAAGATTCCTACATATTTGGTAATAATTCCCTAAGAGATTTCTAGTATGTGTTACAATCAGACAAATCTCAGAAATATCACTTGACAGTAGAACTGCCATGTTGCACAGATCTGGGGAACCCCCTTCAGGTTGTAATCTCTGTGAATAAAATCACCTGCATTTGTGCAGTGGAAAACCTTCATGGCCATAGGCGGAGTCCCTACTTGGCAGCCCCTTTACAGCAAGGATATCATGGTTGCTATGAATTTTAGTTCAAAGGACAAAAAAGGGCAGAGCACACAGGGGCAATCTAATGCAACCACCTGATGAATTAGTTAAGGAATAGATACTGTTAGTTGTAGCACTCACATTAATTAACTTTTAAAAATAATATGAAAAATGATCCAGTATCATAGGTTATTATTAATAATATAATTAATATTAGTATCTTTATTAACAGTAATTATAAGGGTGTTTATAAGCACATCAAATGATTTTTAGGTACAATAATTTAATTTTCAATAAAATATCAGTGTGCCACTTATTTTTTTAAAATAGCATCTCTTTGCTATCTCCATTTCTCAAAAGGACACAACACAGAAAGATATAACGGAAATAAATAATCAGAAAATACCCTTTCATCATTGTTATTTTTTGGTGAACATACTTTCAGATACTTATACATAAATAGATATTCAAACAAATAAATACATATGTATTTAATTGTACATAGGTAGATTCATAAATACCATCTGTTGGATAACCTATAGTTTTTACAATACTGAATGCATGGACACCTATCCATTTTGATAAATATTATTTTGAATTGTTGCATAGTATTGCATTTTCTAGTATTTCATACTGTGGTCATCTACTCCTCTATTACTGAAAATATAACGTTTCATTTTTTCCTTCTAAATCAATTATGTTGTAATGAGCATTTCTTATTTTTTAATGAACAGTCTTTATTTTTAAAAGCAGTTTTAAGTTTCTAGGAAAACTGAGCAAAAATTAATAGAGTTTCCATTACCTCCTCTCTGTCCACCCACGTATTTTCTCCTAATTTGAACATCTTACATTAGTGTGGTACATTTTTACAATTCATGAACTAATATTGGTATATGATTATTAACTAAAGCTCATAGTTTACATCAGTCTTCACTCCTTGTGTTATTCTGTTCTCTGGATTTTGATGAATGCATAATGTCATGTATTCAACAATTTCAGTAACATAGGGAAAAGTTTTACTACCCTAAAAACTCTTGTGCTATATATATTTACTCCTCCCTCCTTCCCTTAAGCCTCAATGATTTAATTTTATGAAAAGTGGAATCATATTCTTCTAATAGTAGAATAATGCCAAAAACTAAAGGGACATGTATAATATTTTGTTCTTGTTCTAGTATTATTCTTTTCATCGTCTTATTACTCCAAGCTCTGCTTTTGAACAATGCACTGACAGGTATGATTTTAATGAATTTCTCAGAAGGCTTGTCAATTAATTCTTTTCAACTATTTTTGTCTCTAATGTTGCACACTCCTCCAATCCCCCCAAAAAAGAAAAATGTCTGGAATAAGAATAGAAATATTCTTCCTTCCCTCCCTCTTTCACTGAAGGTGAGAGGCAATAAATTGTCAACCGTGGTTCATTTACCTCTCATCCCCAAGTTGCCAAAATTATCACAAATCTCCATCAGTAATACCATTTTCAGAATCAACAAAACATGATAAATAACGTTTTTACTAAGGACTTACATGGGCATAATGTTGTTAGTCTTCACCTATCAGAAGGAACTTTTTAACCGTCTGTAATGAGCACTTCTAATACATACACATATTTTGGAAATTTTTTTTATTTTATGTTTTTATACATATTGCCAAAGTGGATTTCAAAAAGGTTAAATCAATTTATAAGTAAACCAAATGAAAATGAAGTGTTCATTTCTAATTTAACCAACACTTGATTATTAATAAAATTCTAAATTTGATTTTGCTACACAGATGTTTCAGCTGAGGTCCAAACATGAAAACAAGAAGTCCTAAAGAACAGTACTGTACTACCTTTGCTAGACATGTAAATAAAGCAGCTCAAAACAGATTTGGAAAACCCTTATAGCCCATCACCCTATTTTATCTTAAATATAAGAGTTTGCAAAATGATTAAATAGAAATGACCAATGGAATGGTAATTTCTTTGAGGACAGTGCTTGAAAGACTTATCACACCAGGTATGGCTGTCTGTCATGTCAGAATACAAAAGTGAGGAAAGCTGAGGTGAATGCACCTTGCATTTTCAGATTCTGATTTTGCAAAGATGAAAACTTTTTTCTCAAGGGCAAAATGGGCACCACAGAAGTCTGTCATGCATGAAGTATTTTGAGAAACAATCTAGAAGAGACATGCCTTCCAACAAGAGTCAGAAAGGCTGATTTCCTCTCCCATCAGAAAGACTGTTTATGGTGTCCAAGAGAAGCATGGGGGAAATTTAAGATGTTAGAGCTGGCAAGGCTAACCCTAACTCTAACACTGGATGCACAAGTACAACAGGACCAGCCATGTAAAACTGTGTACTTTTCTACTCACCTCCTTTGCCCTCTGAGCCAGATTCCACAGGAGAACTGAAATAGTACCTATCAAGAAAGGGAGTATGTGGAATAGAACAGAGGAGAAAACTATCCATGCTAACATTTTCTCCTACAAATATCTGAGCCTGGGTCAGAGCTGAGCTTGGGGAGAGACTGAGGATCAGATAGGAATCTGAGAAGGTGGGGAGCACTTTAAACTGAATGAGAGATTGAAATTTTGATATCGGGTTATATTTGACTTCTTAGAATCTGAAAATAAGTTTGTTTATTAACGAATGAAATTGACCATAAACATTTATATCTCTGCCAAAACTATCATATTACAGAAGGTTAAAATGTTGTGATAATAAACAATATCTGATAATTTCCCTCATAATTTGAAGACCTTGTCCTTTACCAATCAGTAGGCAACACAACTATATGACTTCTGATATAATATTCTGTTTCTAATTTTCTTGTAAGGGGCTTATGATTTTCCTCCTCTCTCGAAACTTTTAAAACTTTTCTTCATTCCAATATGCTGCTTAAGTTTTAGCATCATTGATTCTGTTAG
Source organism: Phocoena phocoena (assembly GCF_963924675.1). Classification (NCBI taxonomy): domain Eukaryota; kingdom Metazoa; phylum Chordata; class Mammalia; order Artiodactyla; family Phocoenidae; genus Phocoena; species Phocoena phocoena. The sequence goes on along the minus strand of NC_089235.1, from coordinate 26,252,561 downwards.
CAAATATTTCTATTTTGTCTTTATTGTTCTAAATTTCTTTTCTTTTTCTCAACAGTACAGCCACATTTATTTTTCAATGTTAAATTTGTTTTTCTTTCTTCCTTTTGTCATCAGCATAAAATGAGACCAGTTATAAACTACAAAGAAATTTAATTTTTGTGGAGAGTTCAATATAGGAGCGAAGTGAGTTACATATTTAAATTTCAAATTATACAAAGAAAAATATTAACGCTATGTTAATTGAGGATAAATATTCAGTTCCAATCATTGTGAATGTACTAATTTAAAGTTTTCATTAGCTGTCCTACTGAGAATCAAATGCATGCAATTAGCCATCCATCAATCTAAAATATGTCAGTGTCTAAAGACATACTTGGATGTATGTTGGCAAAATTAAATTAATCTGAGATTGTTGATCTGGCACTACCATGAACCAAGAAGAGAGAAGGATAGTTGTCCTGTTGTTTATCAACCCATTATTCAATTCTGTCTCATAAGTGTACACTTACATATCTGCTTTCTGCTACCATGTATCAATTTATTAACTGTTTCTGTCAATAATTTCAGAGGAGTTTCACAAGGAAGTTACAATAAAAATTGTTTTCATGCTGTATCTTTTTATGTATCAATATATATTACATCTAAATTAGGAAACATTTTAATCATTTTCAGTAAGATATAAGTATATATAGAAAAGTGTCCAATCTGAAGATTTAATATGATGAGTTTTGACATGTACACACCTGTGTAACCAGCACTCTCCAGCAGATATAGAGCACAGTTATCACCAAAATTCTCTTCTGTCCTTTTCCAGTCATTCCTCACTTTCCCAAGAAAACGCTAATCTAATTTCCATTATCAAAAATTACTTTTTTCTTTCTGTTAACTGCAAACATATGGAATCATATAGTATACACTCTTCTGTCTTTGATGAACTTACTGTAGTGGAAGCTCATCCTTGTGTATTTCAGCAGTTTGGTCTTTTTTATTGCTGTAAATTGTTTACCCTAAATTTAGTTTCTTAATTCTGTTCATTTATTAATTTTGATTACTTCTTTTTATATAGACTAGCCCCCAAATATTTTAACTTCCTAGAAAATGTGTACAGATATTTCATTTTTTCCCTTATTTTCTGATAGTAAGTATTCCATAATATTTTTTCTGGTTCTTGTGTGCTATATTACTTGCCTTGCTTTTTGCTATAGATTTTTAAAATAAATATCCAATGATATTTTCTGTTTTTCTTTTTGCCCCAAGGGAGAAACTTTTTCTAGGGCTGGTCATTTTTTCCAAAACGAGTGTGGATATAGCCTCATAATCTAACTTCCTTTCCTATTTGCCTTGTATGAACTTAATTTGCATTTATTTTTAGAGCTGGACAGTGATTTTTACATCCAGTTGCCTGCAAGAGATACAAAGAGAACTAGAAAAACATGAAAAGCAAGAAAGATATCATCTAGTGTTACACCTCCAGTGTTTTCTCTAAAATGAGGCTACTGAATCTGAAACTCACCATATTAGAAGATTGTCCTGTTCAAATGGAGACAGACTTTGACTGGCTAGTGGATAATTAGATGTAGCTGTCAGGTAGGTTTATTAAAATCTCAACTTGCCCACAGAGGAAATTAAGACAAAGAAAAATGGGTATGCATTAAGGTTGGGCTCTTTTTTTTCTGGTCCCACTTTCTTTGCTGCAGCTGATTATTTCCACAGCTACCTTGGCTGCAATGGCTGATTAGATCTGAGTGACATCCCCCAAGGTGAGATCACATGGCCACATGTCTCCCTAACTCCAAGTTTAAGAGTGTGATATTTGTGTATTCATCATGACATATTTTCTCGAATCCATGCAGATTGTAGTATATCTGGTCAATATCTGCCAGGTTGTGGTATGAGATCTGGTACTTTCCTAAATGTAAATGAAATTTTAATCAATGTCTTTAATCACTGATTTCATTCCACTGAATATAAGGAATTGACATTTTTGAAATATACATTAATTTATCCATATTTGTTAAGCATGTAGTCATCTAGAAATTAAAACATATCTTTTTCAGTCACTATCTAGGAAAATTTATCACATTTATGCTGCTTTTATATTATTTTATTTCCTTTTTTACATTTGATGAAGTGCAGAATAAAAATTCAAAGACTATTGGATGGACCTGGTAGACTATTCTGAGAATTTACCCCCAAATTTGGCTAGTATCTAAATAAATACTTTTTCCCATCTAGGTAGTATATTTAGTTCTAAGGATGATTTTCATATTTATTAGTGAAATACTTTAGATATATTTCCAGCTGGATTCTTCCAAAATTCTTGATTTTTTAAAAATGATTCAAAATAGGAGTATACGTGCATGGATAATAAAGATTTTTACATTCTGTAATAAATTCTGGGAGACCTTGGGGACAATTCTAAATGAAAAGGTAAAGAAAAATAAGATTTCTTCAGTGATGCATAATTTCCTGAAGAAATGGAAATAAACAATTTCTCAAGGTCTCTTTCAGTTCTACGATCATTCAAAATTCCCAGTGTTAGAATGTCTATACTGCAGAAGTCACCACCAATGTCAGATATGGTCAAATTACAAATACTGTTTTTACTTAGATTTGGGTTAAGTGAATTTAATTATTACATCACTTAGCATCTGGTCTTTTTTATCCAGGTAGAATTTCTCATGTGCTCTATTGCTCTTTAACACAAGTTAACATTTTGGAATTTAGGCCTATATAAAATATGTAGAACTTGTCTTTAAATATTAAGCATACTGAAAAATCATTTTGAACAATTTTCACTAAATGATAATAATCCAAAACTGCCATTTTTAAAAATTTATTTTCTTGTATGCATAATTAAATGAGACCAACATTATCTGGCATTATTTATAGTCTATATATTATAAATACTTACAAACATGAGACATCTCACCCAAGTATGTATATACACAGATGTATACATATATGTATGTGTGTATATATATATGTCCTAGCAATAAAGCTATTTGTTAATAATTTATATTTTTGTAGTCAAATAGTGCATGTTAGATCATGTTAGGCACAGTTTACTGCCAGTATGCATACAGATTAAATGTAACACTTTTGCCTTTGAAAGAATGGTTCTTAAGAATATTCTGAGGACAATAAAATTTGGTATCAAGTTTAATGTTTTACTAATTAATCAAATCAATTTAAAATAATCATACCTTTCCAACTATGTCTAATCAGTACCTATTTTCTGTCTATTGATGTATCTATCTATTCAGCTAGCTAGCTATACATACTATACGATTTTCAGGTAAAACATAATTCAGGGACCTAAGAAGAAAATGGAGGATCTCAATCACACCCAAGGTGTGTTGCACTCACATATATTCACTTGACACAAGCATTTTACCTGAATATATAGCCCTAATATTCTATTAATAACATTTATTGAAAGTTTTCAACAAAGGTAAACAGAATTTATTCTTCCAAGTACATTTTGTTTGAAGGACATTAGTAATGCATAATTTGTAGAGACTCTGGTCTTCATGACTCTGTTTTATAAGCTAGTAGATATGCTGAGGTACTAATTTATAACCAAATCATGAACCTCATGCAACTGAGAGGAAAGATATTTATCACTCACACATAATATTATGGCAATTTCTGGGAAATCAAAGTGTGAATAAATGCAATAACTTAAGTTTATGCACTTTCTATTACAGCATTGGAGAATTAAAAGGCAATGTGAGCTGCACTGTGTTCCTGGAATGTTTAGCAAGGATCAAAGCAGAAGGGAAAATATATGTATATACATATACTTAATACACATATATATACATTTATATTTACTATGGTAATATAAAATATTGCTCTACTAATATATATAATACTATTTACTATATTGTAATCAAGACTAGAGTTCTGTAAGAAGACTGGGGAATGCATGTGATTGGTTTTATATATGATGCTTTCTCTAGAATAGTTACTGCCTTGGTTCCATAACTGTTCAGCATTTCTGATTAATTTCTGAGCTCCATATCTAGTGCTTTGATGTGTCATGAAAGAAATTATGTAACATGTATATTTAATGCACAGTCTTTTAGCACCAAACACTCCCCATATTATGCAAACATTATGTTGATTTAATACTATATGAGTTGTGTATTATTTAGAAATATGTTGAAATCTCTACATATGTTGAATGTAAATTTAGCCATTGTAGATCAAATAGGTTCTCATTATTTGTAAGGATTAAACAAAAAATTTTGTGTAAGAACACTTAGTATCCTATTGAGAGAAAATTACTTTTATGATAGTAAAAATCCTGACTTTAAACAGGTACCAGTTTTGTGTTATCAAGAATTATAGTGAAATATGAAGTCTAATCGTGAATTTTAAAACATAACCTACATACATTCACTAAAGTGTCATCTGTATATTCCAAAGCAATTAGATGCACTTTTTTTCATGTCCCTAATTGCAAATTCTTTAGGATAACTCTCTAGAAAATTAAAGATAAAATTAGAGACAAAGGGATATTACAGCATTTACTACAGTACAAATGAGGTGGTGGAAATTTAAAGTAATGTGACTTTCTCTGAGTCATGAAACCAAGCAATCACAGAACTAGTGATGACATACAGTTCCCTTGCAACAGAGTAGTATTCATGGACCATAGACTTGACAATCTTTTCTAATCTAAACTCCATATCTTACAGGTTTTTGACCCTCAGCAAATCATTTAACCTCTGTCAGTCTTAGTTTTCCTATTCAAAAAAGGAAGAAAAAAAACTAAAACGAAGAACAAAAGCAATGATAATGCATCATGAGAGTCTGTGAAAATGATACAAGATAAACAAGCTTGGGAACTTAGTAGGTTAAGGACTTAATATAATGCTTTTCACATAGAAGTGTAAGTGTTAGCTATTACTTTTTAATTATATTTGCTTCTATTATTATGATGACTCCCATTACAGTACGTTTTCCAGTAGACCTGATTGCCAATCTCAGACATCACTGTAGAAGTTCTCGAATCACTGTATACATATCCATCATCAAATAACTGAAAGAGAGGGACACCTGTCTCTCAGTGTCATGGCTATGGGCCCTTATTGGGACCTTGAATATATTGACTCTGCACCATTAATATAATCAACCCACCACAAGCTCCCTTAAAGTCTTGTTCCGTCTTATCCACCTCTATATCTAAAGCAGCAAAATTCCAAACATTACCAAACAAATGTTAACTATTTGGTGCCTGTACCAGGTTGAAGAGTTGAATACTGTCTGTAAAAAATCAAACAGTCACCCTGTTTGTCCCTCAATTTATATAGACCTTCAACACTACCTGAAAATGTTCCCATAATTTGCCAGCATGTTCTTTCTCTCCATCTCCAAAGCAACTACTTCATACATTTCTTCCATACCTCAAAATTCCAGTTCTACTCTTTGTGACTCCTCACCTGAAAGAGCTGAAGACATTGCCTCAAATTCCCTCATGAAAATCAAAGCAATCAAGCATGAGCTTCTTCATTTTCCTCACCAATAAATCTGTATGCTTACCTGACCTGGACCCACACTCCCTGCATTTCCTCCAGTCACAGTAGTCAAAGTGGCTTCTCTTCCTTTAGAAGCCATCTCCTCTACCTATGCTCTGAGTTCTATCACTTGCACTTCTCAAGAATCTGCTGCTGTAACATTCCCTTCTTGTAAATTATTACTTTATTCCTCTCAACTAAATATAACTATGCTCTTTTGTTTACCCATTACAAACAAATAAATACAACAAAACAAAGCAGGGTTACAACTTCCATTCACCCCAAAATCCCCTCTATGCAGTACTTTTTTTTAAAATTTTCACAGAAAAATTCTTACTAGATTTATACATTCTCCATAGTCCCTAAATTCACTTCTTTAACTTCCAATTTCCTCATCCTAATCAAATTTATTTTGTCTGAATGCATCTACAGATAGTAATCTCATCAGTGTTATCTATGGCCATTTGTCTGTTTTCATTTTAATTGATGTCTAGGCAGAATTTTTCACATTTATACACTCCCTCCCTTTTAAAAAATATTGTTTTTGTTTGTTGTTGATGATACCATATGCACCTGTTTTTTTCTTCTACTTATCAGTTGTTCCTCCTTAATATCCTTGTTTGTTCAAATATAATTTTTTTAACATCTTTATTGGGGTATAATTGCTTTACAATGGTGTGCTAGTTTCTGCTTTATAACAAAGTGAATCAGTCATACATATACATATGTTCCCATATCTCTTCCCTCTTGCATCTCTCTCCCTCCCACCCTACCTGTCCCACCCCTCCAGGCGGTCACAAAGCACCGAGCCGATATCCCTGTGCCATGCGGCTGCTTCCCACTAGCTATCTACCTTACGTTTGTTAGTGTATATATGTCCATGCCTCTCTCTCGCCCTGTCACAGCTCACCCTTTCCCCTCCCCATATCCTCAAGTCCATTCTCCAGTAGGTTTGTGTCTTTATTCCTGTCTTACCCCTAGGTTCTTCATGATATTTTTTTTCTTAAATTCCATATATATGTGTTAGCATACGGTATTTGTCTTTTTCTTTCTGACTTACTTCACTCTGTATGATAGACTCTAGGTCTATCCACCTCATTACAAATAGCTCAATTTCCTTTCTTTTTATGGGTGAGTAATATTCCATTGTATATATGTGCCACATCTTCTTTATCCATTCATCCGATGATGGGCACTTAGGTTGTTTCCATCTCTGGGCTATTGTAAATAGAGCTGCAATAAATATTTTGGTACATGACTCTTCAAATATAAATTTTACAGTTGCCCGGATTAGACCAGATAACTTCTCTTTTATCTTTATTCTGGTCCAAGATTATATAATCGGGCCCATAGATTTAAAAGGAATTCTTTGGTCGGTATATGGTATTGACTCCCAATTTTTCATTTCTAGTACTGACTTTATCATTGACTCTGCCATCAGATTTATATAGAGAAACATTTATTTTATTTTAATATAAATTTGATTTAGTAAAATTTAGCTACCTGGTCATTATCTCAATATCATGTGACCAAAACAGAATTCTTATTTCTATTCTTAGAAAAGAAGCAGATAAACAAATCACCTGACTCCACCCAAGCCATTTCAGAACAAGACTTAACTGATCTCCTTCTCCCATAATCTATCCTCTCCACACAAAGATCTTTCAAACATAAAATACACAAGTCATTTTTCTGCCTAAGATCCAAAAAATGATATAAAATAAAATCATGTAAATAGTGAATCCAAAAGAAGACGGAGAAAATGAAATGAGGAAGAAAGAACACAAGACAATAATTAGCAAAAACACATTTAAGCCTAAAAATATTAATAATTATATTAAATTTTGAATTATAAACATTCAAATTGAAAGGCAGAGATTATCACACTGCATTAGAAAATTAAAACAAATCCATACTTTCTACATGAAACTCACATTTTTAAGTAAAGACACGAAGAGATCAAAAGTTAATGGATAGAGACAAAAAGTGAAATAATGCTTGCCAGAGGCTGGTGAAGGAAGAAATGGGGAGCTATTTTTTAATGGGTACAGAATTTCAGTATGGGATGATGAAAAAGCTCTGAAGATGGATTTTGCTAATGATTATGTGACATTGTGAATGTACTTAGTGCTGCTGCATTGCACAATTAAAATTATTAAAATGGTAAATTTTATTTTATATATATTTTACCAAAATAAAAATTAATGTATAACAAAAAAAGCATTCCATGTTAAGACTAAATAAAAGAATGTTGAAGTTATTATATGAATGCTAGAAAAAATAGCATTTGTAACAAATAATATTATCATAGAAAAATATGGTAATTTTATCAAAATACACCAGAGAATAAATACATCAAAATGCATCATTAAGAGAAAAACACCATCTTAAAAATAACAACTGAGCACCAAAATACATGAAGCAGGATCTGTTGGACTACAAGAAGAAGCAGACAAATCTAAAATTATAGTCGGGGATTTCAACATACCTCTCTCAATAATTGACTGAACAAATAGATAGAAATTCTGTATAGCTATATTAGATTTAAACAACACTATCAAACAACTTGACCTAACTTACTTTCTAGAACATTCTCCCTAACAACAAGAGAATGAATATTAGTTTGAAGTGTAATGTGGAAAAAAAAAGATAGACCATTTTCTGGGTCATAAAACATGTTTCATAAGATTGAAAGGGTTCAAGTGAGACAAAGTGTGTTTTCTAACTAAAATGGGATTAAATTAGAAATCAGTTATGGGGAAGATGCTTGAGAAATTTCCAAATGGTTGAAAACTAAACACTCTAATATAAAAATTAGGTGAAAGAAGGAAAGAAATGAAAGTTAGAAAGCCCTTTGAATTAAATGAATGTGTAAATTCAGTATATCAAAAGTATTGCAATGCAGATAAAAATAGTTCTTATAAGAAAATTGATAGAATAGAAGAAAAGAAAGATGTCACATCAGTGACCTCAGTTGGCATTTTAAGATATTAGAAAAATAATAATATTGATTCACAAAATAGTTAAATTCAGTGATAAAAATCAAAGAGGAAAACAAGAGAAGAGAAAACAAAACAATAAAGAGAATAAATAAAATTAAATGCTATTTTTGAGATCAATGAGTTTTATAAAACTCTTCCCAAACTAAGGAGAAAAATGATGAGACTACACAAATTACCAATATTAAAATAAGATATGGTATCTCTACTGATTCTCATATATTACTTAGCTAATTAGGGCATATTACCAATAAGTTTAAGTCAAAAAATTTGACAACTTAGAAGATGTAGACAAATTTCTTGTGAGACAGAAACAACCAAAGATCATCTCTAAGAAATAGATCATCTAAATAGCTCTATATCTATTAAAGAAATTGAATTTGTGGCTAAAAGCCTTCATAGGAAGAAAAGGCCAGGCCTCACTGGTAAAATCTACCAAAATTTTAAGGAATAAATAATATCAGTTTTACCCAAATTTTTCAACAAATTTAAGAGGAAGGAAAATTCACTGATTATTTTATGAAATCAGCATCACTCTGACAAAAAAAACCTGACAAAGATGTTACAAGACTAGAACAAACAACATAACGTCTCTCATAAATAGAAGCAAGATTTCTTAATAAAAATTTAGCAAATCAAATTCAACAGTACATAATATTATAATACAGCATGACTAAATAGAGTTTATTTCAGAATAATAAGGTTGTTTTAACATTAAAAAATCAACCAGTGTAATACACCAAAGTAACAAATACATAAGAAAAACAAAATGCTGATCTGAGTACACACAATAAAGCATTTGGCAAAATGTACTATACATTCCTGATAAGAACTTTCAGAAAACTAGGAATGAAAGGGTATTTCATCTTGATAAAGGACATCTATGAAAAACCTACAGCTAATGTCATATGTAATTGTGAAGACTGAAGGTTCTCCTTCCATGATCAGGCATGATGACCACTCTCATCACTTCTATTTGACATTGTATTGAGGAACTCATAGTAACTACTTTTTAAAATTTAAGTTAAATGAAGATAAAGTAAATTTATGTGATTAATAGATTGTATTTATAGTAGTTCAACATAAGTTCTAAACCAAGCGTGTCCATATGGCTTATTTACTTCTGAGTTTCAGTTACTGCATTCAGTAGTCTAGTGAATAAAATAAAGGCATAATGTAATAATTAAGTATGTTCACCTAACTTAATTTTAATCAAGAAACTTAGATGGAGATAGCAGAACACCTGTATAACTCCTAGGTTTAACATTTCTCTTAACAAAATCTTTAAAAAGCAAACAAAAAAAAACCCCACTTTCATTATTTTGCAGGAAATCCTTGGTACAGTTTGCATTTGAGTAAGTAAACTTTATTTGACATATTACTGTAACCATATTCCAATTGAGTGAGTCCACCAAAGCAAATTCCAGATCATCTCTAATCTCTATTCTGCTTTCATTAAGGCTCCAGGACCTTTTACAGTCTATATCTATACACAGTCTTTTTGAAATCAAAGGAAACTCCCTGTTCAAATCAACAATATAAGGGTATGAAACGGAATGGAGAAAGTGACCCTTGAGATAGTGTTACTCTTGAAATTGAAAAGTTATCTTTCTTATTACAGAGCCCAATGCAACATATTTCCTATTTCAAGGGCTGTAAAGTTTTGTGTTAAAAAGTGTTTCTAAAACAGCCTTCATATTCAGCTACACACTGGTGTATTAAGACTGAATTTAGATCATAGGAATAAAGATAATGGAAAAAAATAGAGTAGCTTTAAAATAGTTATATGACCTGATTATTAAGAACAGTAATGGTTTTGAGGTTATTAAGAGCAGTAATGGTTTTGAAACTACTGAAATGCAAAGAAAAGGGAAAAATCTAGTTTTATATAACTTGAGAAAACTAAAAGTTAAAGGGAGTAACTATTTTACATATACTGATAAAATATCTATAACATTTAAATTTGACATTTTAATCATTTTTTATGTAAAATACAGTGGCATTAATTGTACAGTCATCACCACTCTCTACTTCCAAAATGTTTTCATCACCCCATGCAGAAATCTGTACCCATTAAGCAATAACTCCAATTCCCTCTACCCCAGATCCTGATACCCTCTAATCTACTTTCTGTCTCTATGAATTTGCCTATTCTATATATTTTAAATAAGTGTATCATGTAATATCTGCCCTTATAGCCTGGATTATTTCACTTAGCATAATATTTTTCAAAGTCTATCCATGTAGTAGCATGTATCATAATTTCATTCATTTTTATGACTAATAATCCACATATTATATGCCACATTTTGTTTATCCATTCATTGTTGATAGACTCCTGGTTGTTTCTACCTTTTGGCTCTTAAGCAATGCTACTATGATCATTTGTGTACAAGTATGAGTTTGAGTCACTATTTTCAATTCTTTTGGGTATATACCTAAGAAGTGAAATTGTTGGGTCAAGTGGTCATTCTAGGTTTAATTATTTGAGGAACTGTCAAACTGTCTTCCACAGTGGCTACACCATTTTATTTTCCTACCAGTAATATAAAAGGGTTCCAATTTCTCCACATTGTGTTTTGAACTTACATTTCTCTAATTATTAATGATGTTGAGTATCTTTTCCTATGCTCACTGTTAATTTTTATATCTTCTTTACATATATGTCTATTTGGGTCCTTTGCCTATTTGTAATTGTGCTATTTTGTTGTTGAGTCATAGGAGTCCTTAAATATCCTGGATATTAAATCCTTATCTCATATATGTGATATGAAAGTATTTTTTTTTCCAATTATGTATGTTGTCTTTTCACTCTGTTGATAGTGCACTGACCTGTGCTTTTGAACTCATGTTTAAGAAGCCATTGTCAAGTCCAAGGCAATAAAGAATTTCCCCCATGCTTTTTTCTAGGGGTTTTACAGTTTTAGTATTTCCATTGTGTTCAGAAAGCTACTTTATATGATTTCAATCTTTGTAAATTTATTATGACTTGATGTGTGGCCTAACATATGGTCTATCTTGGACAATGTTCCATGTGCACTTAAGAAGAATGTGCATTTTGCTGTTGTTCTCTCTTTCTCTATGTCTCTTAGATTTAATTGATTTAGAGTGTTGTTCAATTCCTGTGTTTTCTTGCTGATGTTCTGTTAGGTTTTTTTATATTTTATTGAAAGTGAGGTACTGGTGTCTCCAGCTATTACTGTAAAACTGTCTATTTCCATTTTCAATTATGTCAATTTTTGCTTTATATATTTTGGGGCCATCCTGTTAGATGTGCATATGTTCATAACTATTAGATCTTCTGGCTAGATTAAATATTTTATTAATATATAATGCCCTTTGTTTTTGTACATATTTTTTACTTAAAATTTCTTTTTTCTGATAATAATAAAGCCACTAAAACTGCATTTAGTTAATATTTGCATGGGATGTCTCTTTCCATCCTTTGCTTTCAATCTTTTTTTGTCTTTGTACCTAAAAAAAATCTCTTGTATACAGCATAGATACATATATTTTTAATCTGTTCTATCTCTTTCTTTTAATTAGCTAGTTAATCCATTTACATTTAAAGTAATTAGTGATTATGAAAGGCTTATTTATGCCATTTAGTTATTTGTTTTCTGTGCATCTTATGATTTGTTTCTCAATTCTTTATTACTGAGTTTTTGTATTTAGTCAGTTATTTTTGTAGTATACCATTTTTTCCCCTTTTTATTTCATTTCTGTATATACTTTTAGTTGTTTTCTTAGTGGTTACCTGGGATATTCTAATTATCTAAAATGTATAATAAGTTAGATTGAATAAGACCAACTTGGTTTCAATACTATATAAACACTCTGCTCTTACAGCTTTCCCTTCCTCATGCTTTATGTTGGTTTTGTCAGAGAATATGTCTTTATATATTGCACCAATTAACATAGATTTGTAATTACTGTTTTATGCATTTGCCTTTTAAATCATAGAAAAATGAGGAGTTACAGAAGAAAAGTACAATAATTAAAGCATTTATATTTGCCTGTGTTATGATTTTCACAGTATTATTCATTTCTTCATATGCTTTGAGTTATTGTGTAGTGAGTGTCATTTCATTTCAGTTTGAAGGACTCCATTAAGCATTTCTTGTAGGGGAGGTCTATTACTAATAAACTCTGTTAGCTTTTGTTTATCTGAGAATATCTTAATTACTCTTTCATTCTTGAACACTAGTGTTGCCAGATATAGAATTCTTAGTTGACAGATTTTTTTTTCTTTCAGCTTTTTAAATAGGTCATATTACTGCTTTATGGCTTCCATGTTTTCTGATGAGAAACAGCTGTCAATCTCTTTAAGGATCCTTGCACATGACATGTGGCTTCTTTCTTACTGCTTTAAGATTTTATTTTATTTTTTTCTGTCTTTGGCTTTTGAAAATTTGATTATACTGTGTCTCAATTTGGACTTCTTGCAATTTATCTTCCTGGAGTTTGTTGAACTTCTTAGGTTTGTAGATTTATATATTTTATCAAATTTCAGAAGTTTTTTGTCATAACTTCTTCATTTTTTTTGTTCCTTTCTCTCTTTTCTCCTTGGTTTACCTATGTTGGTGTGATTGATGGTGTCTTGCAGGTCCCTCAGGATTTTTCCATTTCTATTCATTTTTTTTCTTTCTGCTTCTCAAACTGGATAATTTTAATTGCCTTATCTTCAAGTTGGTGATTCTTATGTTTACTCAAATCTGTTGAACCATATATATATATATATATATATATATATATATATATATATATATAATGTATATGTATATGTATATACATACACACACACATATATATACCTCCTTTATAAAATGTCTGTCTCTATTTATTTTACATTGCTTATTTTTTGATACACTGTTCTTCTGATGTCCTTTAGTTCTTTGTCTGTGGTTTCCCTTAATTTGTTAAAACAGTTGATTTAATGTCTTTAGCTAGTAATTCCAATGTCTGGGCTTTCTCATGATACCTGTTTAAATTATTTTTTTTCCTGTGAATGAGCCATACTTTTCTGTTTCATTGTCATGTTTTGTTTTTGTTGAGAATGAAACATTTTAAGTATTAAAATGTAACTCTGGAAATCAGATTCTTTTATTTTGGAGGGATTGTATTTGTTTCTTATTTAGACCTGCATTCATCCATTTTTAGAGTAGATTTTATAAACTATTTTGGGCAAATTTGTATTCCTTTTTGTGTGTGGTCAGCCTGTGACCAGATACAGATTTCCTTAAATTTCGAGATCAAAAAACAAAAAAAGGTACTTCCAGTAGGTGTTGCTGGGAAAGTCATACCTAGAAACTACTCAAAGGCAACTATCTGTGTCAGTCCCTCAGGGACCCACCAGACTAACCAAAACACACAAATACAAATTATTGGAGGACAAAATCCTTACTGTCCACCCTAACACCAGCCACATGCTCTAGGAATGATGGTTTTCATCCCCATAGCCACAACAAGGGTATAAAATGGGGGCAAGAAACATGCACTCTGGACTTCCCTGGTGGCACAGTGGTTGAGAATCCATCTGCCAATGCAGGGGACATGGGTTTGATCCCTGGTCTGGGAATATTCCACATGCTGTGGAGCAACTAAGCCTATGCGCCACAACTACTGAGCCTGCATGCCTCAACTACTGAAGCCCGCACACCTAGAGCCTGTGCTCTGCAACAAGAGAAGCCAGTGAGAACTTGTGTTCTCACAAGTGAGAACTTGTGTACCAAAAAGAAGAGTGGTCCCTGCTCGCCACAACTAGAGAAAGCCCATGCGCAATAACAAAGACCAAATGCAGCCCCCCCAAAATAATTAATTAATTAAAACAAACAAAAAATGCACTCTGCTCTCTCACCAAAGTTCAGCAATCTCTCTCTTCATCAAGCACTTCTCTTGGTTGCTATAAGTAAGTGATCAGGTTCCAGATTTTCAAAACTGTTGATTTTTACAGTTATTTTTTTCCCATCTTAGTGATTGTTACAATGGTGTAAGTGACACCAGGAATTTCCTACTCTGCCATTTTCCATGATGTTACTCCTAGGCTATCATTTAATCTATTAAAAATCATATCATCGGGGCTTCCTTAGTGGCACGGTGGTTGGGAGTCCGCCTGCCGATGCAAGGGACGTGGGTTCGTGTCCTGGTCCGGGAGGATCCCACGTGCCCTGGAGCATCTGGGCCCGTGAGACATGGCAGCTGAGCCTGCACGTCTGGAGCCTGTGCTCCACAACGGGAGAGGCCACAGCAGTGAGAGGCCTGCGTACTGCAAAAAAAAAAAAAAAAAAAAAAAAAAAAACCAAAAAAAAAACATATCATCAGTTGCAGCATCTTGTTCTAAAATGTTTTATGTTTTGTTTTTTGAGTTTAGAATTTTGCCAATAAATACAGTATGAATTTTATGAAACATGTTTAAGGCATAGTAAATAACTTAGTCCATTATACTCTATACCCATTTTTTCACTAACAATATCTCGTTTTACTCTCACAACACCTTGCGTAGGAATTATTATTCACATTTCAGAGATGACAAAAGAAAGATTATTAAAATTAAATGATAAATTTATAACTTGTGAATGGAAGAAACAGAAGGTAAAGCCAGGTCTGTTGAGTCTGAATCCCACACTCATTCAACAGTACAATTTATATATTATTGTCTGGTGAGTTGAATAAACTATGAATGTAAAAATGTGTCAATTAAAAATTAGTAGAATTTTCAAAACTATTTCATCCTGTTACCAAAGTTGTCATTGTTGCTTCAAATAAGAGAATGAATATTTTTACACTGTTTTACATAATAAAACTGAATATCCCAGGGGATGTACTTTCATTTTTGCTAGATTGTACTATTTTAAAGTTTGAGAGATATGTTAAAACACTCATCTCTAAAAATAAGAATAGAATGGCAAAAAAATTACTTCCAAGCTTCGATTTGACTTGCAGAACTTCTCATTAGTTTAAAATCTAGTTATTGAAATGATTGTGTGTTTTGTTTATCTTTACTAGGTCAGCATTACATTATTATTAGTACCACCTATGTAAATAATAGCAAGCTGCATGCTCCCTAGCCTACCTGATCTGTTCTCTGAACCCCAGGGGAAAAATATGTCTTTATGTCTTTTCATTAACTATCTTCTTGTTTGCAGTCAGAATGCCGTTTACACTGTAGAATATAGAATTTTTATTGTTTGGCTTCCTGGAAAATGTAAAGGAGGAAATTTGAAGAGAGTACGCAGAGAAGATAGCTTATTAGAGGTGGGACCAATGATAAAAAGAAATGTGATAACTTACAATGATCAAAGGAATGAACAGATTCCCAACTTATTGCAAAAAATGAAGGCTACAAAAAGTGATCAGCCAGAGTCAATTTATTATAACAGGATAGTAAACTACTCCAGTATTACATAATAAACAAAAGAATACACAATTTCCTTTGGAATTTTTCTATACATATTTTAAAAGTTAAATGTATTTCCTTTGGAAAAATTATAATGATATGGCAATCTAGTGCATAGTTTTAATATGTGCTAACATTTCAGTACACAGAGGAAGGTGGTTAAAAATAAGTAACTAATTATATAGTAGAGCTTACTTAATAAGTTCCCCATTTTAAATCTCGTTGTGTGAAATACATATTGCAGCCGAAAAGTAGTATGGTTCTATCCAATTAAATTAATGACATGTAAATTAATGTTTATTTTGAGTATGTTCTTAATTAAAAAAGACAAATAATTAGTGTCTATCAGCAGAAGAATGGGTGGATATTCATCGTCATACTAACCTTGTCAACTTTTAATTATATATCCAGGAATGGGTTACATTTCCCATACACCCTTACAGACAGGATTCTCACTTACATTTATGAAAGGTACTCATGTAATATTTAAAGGCAGAGAGAAGGGAAAATCACTATCCTCTCCTGGAAGAGATAGACACCTCAGCTGATGTGACACACAAAGCAGTTTCTATGTGACCTTTTGCTAAGCATCTGCAGCTGAGCTCACTGATAGGCAATTCTTGTGTTTTGGGGATTTACTAATATCTTGGAAGTCATAAGGCGTGATTATTCTTCCTTGCACACCCTCCACCATAATACTACCAACTGATTTTTTTTTGTTTGTTTTTTTGCTGTACGCGGGCCTCTCACTGTTGTGGCCTCTCCCGTTGTGGAGCGCAGGCTCCGGACGTGCAGGCTCAGCGGCCGTGGCTCATGGGCCCAGCCGCTCCGTGGCATGTGGGATCCTCCCGGACCGCGGCATGAACCCATGTCCCCTGTATCGGCAGGCGGACTCTCAACCATTGCGCCACCAGGGAAGCCCCCAGCTGTTTCTTAAACATCTATTTTCCTTTATCATATACTCCCTCTAAAATGTGTAGTTCCAGTCCTTGAGGCAAAAATACAATTATATATCTTTTAAAATTAATGACAAATCTCTGTGCATTGACATGGAGAAAGGTTCACAAAATATCATTCCATGAGAACAAAAGAATACTACAGATTGATAAATATTTTATTTTGTGAAATTATGACACTCTGTTTTAGTAAACTCTATTCTCACAAGGTCTGTTTATATTATGAAACATATGTGTATATGAGAAGAGATATGAGCATAAGATGGTAGAGGGGCAAAAGAATAACCTCTATGCATCTCAAAATTATTGAACTTGATAAAGCAATACATTTTTGATTTGTAATAAATAATAATTTTAGTAAAAATATTAGCGTAATCTTTAATAAAAGACTAAACTGTTTTAATTACATCAGAGTACAATCTTTCTAGTTTGTGAAAATGTTTGCTATTTTTGTTTTCCACATCTATTTACCCTTCCTTTTTTTCATCTTTCCCTGACTGTGAATTCTGTATTTACCACTCTTACAAAGCTCATATACTTTGATAAAAGTAGACATCAGTACTAACTTCAAGATTAATCTCTAGTTGGCTTAGTTTAGGATGATGTAAGAAGCCCAATTCAAGCAAGTGAGATACGTAAAATATATTTTGGCATACCAAAACACTGTCTTACTCTTGAATTGTTTCCTAGAGATGCTTTCCCTTTCTGTGTGACTTGAAACAGGAAGCTTGGAGATCTTGGAAATTTCTGGAAACATTTTATGAGTCTGGGCACACAAAAAGCAAGAAAGATGGGCTTCCCTGGTGGCGCAGTGGTTGAGAGTCCGCCTGCCGATGCAGGGGACGTGGGTTCGTGCCCCAGTCCGGGAGGATCCCACATGCCGCGGAGCGGCTGGGCCCGTGAGCCATGGCCGCTGAGCCTGCGCGTCCGGAGCCTCTGCTCCACAACGGGAGAGGCCACAACGGTGAGAGGCCCGCGTACAGCATAAAAAAAAAGAAAAAAAAAAAAAAAAAGCAAGAAAGAAAAAATACATGCCCTTTTTATGACCTCATCTTGGGATTTATAAAGCATCACTTACACCATATTCTATTAGTCATGGTAACTTCAAAGTTCTATCAGTTTGAAGGGGAGGGGACATATATCATACATTGATGGGTAATGTTTTCCAGGACCATGTATAGTGGGAGATATTGTTTAAAAAATGCATTTCAAATTACTTCAAAAAATTAAATCTGCCCTGTTGTATTATAATGTCTAAGGTCTGTGACTTAGCATTGTCAGAGGTAGACATATATTCCTTATTCTTTATTTCAAAAGGAAAGCTTGTAATATTTTAATTTTAAATATGATATTTTGCTCTAGGAATATTTATTATAAGCAGATTTAGAAATTTTCTAATACATTTTTGGTCATCAGATTTTTATCATTGAAAGGAGGAGGTTTTATCCTTTTAAGGTGCTGTATTCATTTTACTTATATTTTATTTATAATCTTTGATTATGTATCTGTGTTGGAGATTACACTTTCCCTTTCTTTTGATGTCCTTTTTATATCTAAGTATCAAGTTTTTGACAGTCTTATGAAATGTCAGGACATGAACCCTTCTTTTTCTATTCTCTATAAAGTATTTTTGTAAGAATGATATTATATTTTCACTAATTAAGATGTTGTAAAGTCATTTGAGCATGGATTTAGTTGCAGATAGTTTTATCATGGATTTCGATTCATTTAATAACAATAAGACGTTTCAATTTTTCTCTTTCACCTTGTGTCAGTTCTGGCTAATTATTTTTATTTTTTGGAATTTTTCCATTTTATCTACATTTTCATGAGTAGTAGTATAAAGATGTTAATAATATCTTCTAGTTTTTCAATATCTCTAGATTGTGTATTGATATCCACTTTTTAATTTTTGGCATTGGTTATTTGTACTTACTCTTTTACTGTTATGTTTTCTTGAGATTTTATAAAATGTATTGTATTTTTTAAAGCACCAAATTTTTGATTATCTGTATTATATTTTTATTTTATTACTCCCTGATATTCCTGTTATTATTCCTTTCTTTATATGCTTGGTACATATAATTTATTGTTTTTGTTTTCCTTGAAGATATCTACGATTTCTTTGTAGATCTCAGTTCATAATATATTGTCATAAAACATAAATATGTGCATTCAGATTGAGACACATTATACTATCCTGGAGGATGGAACCATTTGTTATCATGAAATATTCCTCTTTAGTTATAACATTGCTTTTTGTTGTAGATTTACTCTTCTTAACATTAACAAAGCTGCACAAACCACATTTTGTTTAGTGATTGCAATGTTAATACAAAGAATTCCATATGACCAGATTAAAAAAATAATGACATATTTTATAACCATGGTGCAATTACCAAATTAAGAATTTAACAATGGTACAATCCTGTAAACTAAATTACAAATTTTACTTTATATTTCTTCATTTTTTTCCACTATGGTTTATTTTTTTCTGTTCCAGGATCCAATCCAAGAGACCATTGTGCAATTAGTTGCTATTTCTCATTATTTCCCTTCCAAGTAGACAAGCAACAGTTTACTTCCACTTTATCTTGATTTCTAGTTGCTGTATGTTATGGTCCCAAACGAAAATGTGAATGCTTTACTAGGCAACCCTTCCTTTCTTGCACCCCATCAAGCCCTGAACTCTAATTTTATACTCCCATTCCTGCAAAGCTGTCAACAATATCTAGTCTGTTAAGCATTCTGTCTTGGCTCATCTTTATACTTCCATCATCTGGATGTTGGCTAGGTGATATTTTACAACACTGGTACTTCTTCCATGTGTTCTAGATATTCCGTGTGGGAGAGTTTGTGCAAAGCATCTTGTCCACCTTTAATCAAAGTTCAAGTCTTTAACATTTTTTATAATTAATCAAGATTGAAATGGTGCAGTTATTCTACAGTCAACATCCCTTTCATCTGTAAAGCAGTTAGACCTATTAAACAACATATGTACATTCTTTCATTCGCTAAACATTTATTGAAATTCTACAGTGTATGATTAATTTGTAACATGCTAAAATCAAGACAGTTTATTTTCCCTCTGTGTTACATCTCATACATATTATATATATTGCATATATTTTTCTATTCTAAAAGTATCCTCTTCATAAACAATGAAAGAGTGAACAAATATTCATCATTCAGCAGATTTTTTAGTGCCTACAATTCTACCATGCATTGGACATAATTTTGGAATTGGGAATTTCAGAAAAAAATTTCATAGACAATTAGTAATAATAACACAGCTATGGGCAAGAGTAGAATTATACAATATATTCAAAATGAGTGGCTGTTAATAAAATTAACAGAATCCTGGCTTTTTTCCTAGTTTCTATCCAGGATCAAAGTATGCCACTGATCCATCTGGAGTATTTAGCAACATATATTTGAGTACTTTGATAAAGATGGCATGTGAAGAAGAGAAAATAGGACAAAACCATAAAGCAAAAGAAGTAAATGTCAAACAGACCAGACTTTTATGTACCAAAATTTCCAGCCAGGGAAAATGTCTTGTCTTACTAAATCTTCTTCTTTCATTACACCGTATATCTTTCTGGAACATGCATTGCCAAGTTAGACTAGCAAGAGAATTCAAGTCTAACTGTACTATATAACTGAGAAAAACTCAGTGCAGGTAAATATTACCCAGATCATAAAGAATGATAGGTGTGATATTACATGATCGAATGTAACTTGTTATTCTCCTCATTAGCATTGGCTTCCTCTGAAGTAACTTAATAAAGGTGGGCTTAGACTTGACTCTCACTTTCAACCTAGAACTCAATTACTTCTATTTATTCTGTTATAAATGTTGTGTTTTAAGATGCCCTGTCAGATTAGAGACAAACAAGTGTGATTACCGAAAATAAAATGTGATATAATAAAAGAGCACTTGAAGTACAACCTAATAAGTAAATGATTCTAAAGGTTAAAGAATGTATATCATTGAAAAATGTAGTATATTTAACACAGCCCATCACTTTTGATCTATAAATTCAAATTAAACACTAAGCACATTGTTAAAATTCAATGACATCAAATTTTGTCGTTTCGCGGAGACTCACAATCTTTGAAAACCGGTCTTGCAATTAAATATTATCTATCATCAGAAAGGGTGCCTTTATTCTTAGTGACATATTTAGTTACATTGTTTCACCACTAATGTTTTCAGTGCTATTAACTCCAAAATAGTACTCTATGACTTAACTTATGGAAATGAGCCAGTATCCCAGTAAACAACATAGTTGCAAACGACATGACACATTTATTTGTGTCACAAGAACTGTTCAAATTGTCTTAATATTATTTCCTTTATCAAACCAGCACAAATCAGTGAGTTTGAAATTTTAGAAATGTCTTTGGTTTTTGAAATAATAATAGTAATAGTAGTAGTAGTAATAATAATAATAATAATTTCTTTAAAAATCAATCTTGTGATATGAAATAGGAAGCATAGTTTTGTAGGTTCTCAAAGTCTTTTTATATTTAATAAACTGGTTTTACTAATTTTTCTAAGTAAAACTAAAATAAAAAATCTTATTGAGAGAAAAATAAAGAGTACATGATTTTAGTGGAAAGACTTAATCTGTGTTCCAGTGCCATCCACAAAATGCCTCAGCAGTACTCTTCAGGGGTCAAATAAGACATCTGATTCTCAAATATTTCTGGGACTGAAATGACTTTGGAAAAAAAAATAAAGTGGCATATTTTGAAAACACCTAGATGTGTTTACTCAAATCACAATAACCCTAAGTCACCAAAAGAATGTTTTCTTGTACCCTCAACTCTTATGTAAGTTTTTTTGCCCTCATCCTACTACTACTCTTCAGAAGAATTGGCAAGCTATCTTTCCAAACATAGTCTTCCCCATCGCAATTCATTTCATTGAGCCCTGCATGTGTATCCCCCACATTAACCCCCATCTCCTGGATACCTATACACACAGATAACACTCTATACTCCTCAAGACTGCTCCCTCAGTAGTCTCTTACACACTGAGGAGATGATATTGACTTCTGTTGCACAGAGAAAAAAATAAGACCTATGACACTTGAAGCCATACTTTCCATCATCTATTTACAAATAATAGCACGTGTTTGCTTGGTTGAAAGGAAAATGGCATCCAAGAGACACCCACCTTCTTATCCCCATAAGCTGTGAATATGTTACCTTACATGGCAAGAAGAACTCTGCAGATGAGATTAAGGTATGAAATATGAGAAGGAGAGATTATCCAGGTGGGCCCAATCTAACACGAGTCTTAAGAGTGGAGAATCTTCCATCTGGGGTTAGAGGTAGATGTGACTGCTGGAGAATGGTCAGAGAGATGTGATATTGCTAATTTTTAAGATGCAGGAAGGGGATCCCGAGCCAAGAAATGTGGGCAGTCTCTAGAAGCTGAAGAAGGCAAGACCGTGGATTCTCCCTTAGAGTCTCTATGAAGGAATGCAGTCCTGCAGACACATTGATTTTAGCCCAGTTAGACCCATGCCAGAGTTCTGACTTAAAAAGCTATAAAATAATAAAATTGTGCTGTCTGAAGCCATTAAGTTTGTGGTAATTTATTAGGGCAGTGTTACAAAACTAATACAGTGGATATACACATTACCTATATATATTCCAATACCTATATATACGGGTGTCAAATAAATATATATAAGAAGTATAATAAGAAATTTTGAAATGATAGACAGTCACTTCATATTAGTGGTTATTTGTGACAGACAAGTTCACTGAGGTTGAAAGTAGAAATAAAGGGACACACCTTTGTCAGCAACTAATTTCAATTCTTTCTAAATTGTTTGTTTGTTTTAAGAATAATACTTTTTGGATAATGAGTGTAACAAATACATTAAAATTTTAAAGAGATATTTAAACTTTTAAAGAGAGCAAGAGAATGAAATCAATGTAATTCAGAAAATTTATTTGCAAAAATGTTGCACACATCTTCCTCTCTACTTATTTCTACTCTTCTGGGTGTTCATAAGTGGTTTTGATCCCCGATGTGAATATGGGTTCAAACCTACTAAATTAACCGTCTGTGTAGATGAGACCATCACTCCCATCATAAAAGTACCTAAATTAAAAGATATTATGACAGTTAAATGAGTTAATATCATGCCTGACATATAGTATATACTATAGAAGTTTATTAAATAGCTATTAATAAAGAATTATTAATATTATTATTCTGCATTACACACAATCTTGCTTGGAATGTCCTCACTTGTATGCACTTTTATCTCTTATTTGTATTAAAATTCTAACTCTTGTGTCTTTGATCATAAGAAACTTTTTCTTAGTTTTAGCAAGTCTGTCCCACCACTGCTTTTGCCACTAGTCCCAAATTGAACATTTTTCACTAGTGGTAGCATCTATCCATAATTATGTAAAATTGAATTCTATTTACTTTTCATTTTGTTGCCAAATTTTTCTTTCTTTTTGGAAGACATTAAGATCGGCCGGGAATTGAACCTACTTCTGGAATTTAACCTTCATCCCTTTAGAAGAGGTTAGCAGGCTCTCATGAGTCTTGCCTCTTAGTTCTTGAATAATTGGAGTCTGAATATTCTGACTAAGCAGGTCTTATTCAGTGCTGAGCAAAGGATAATTTGTTTCCTTCATTCCCTCATTCTAACTGAAATGGCTCTCTGTTCCAACTGTAAAAGTAGAATAAACACATGTGGAAATATTGTTTTCCACCTTCCATTTAACTTGAAATCTGAAACTCAGAAGTCTTTATATCTAGGTTTTATTTGAATATTAAAAGACCTTTCTTATAAGTCAGGTCAGGGGAAAGACTTTCATAAAGTGGGTGTGCTTAAAGTGCTATGACCTAAAGAATTTCTCTGCTTTTGAGACTAGAAACCTGACTATCTTATTAAACATACGAATTCAAATGACTATAAGCACTCCTAACCCAATGTTTCTCTGTTTTATAATGAATATTGTTATTTAAAACTCACTCAATATCCTCAGCAAATCTAGGAAGCAGGAGTTTTCTCTCCAACTCACTTCTTGACTCTTAAAGATGTCATGAACATACCAGACTTCATGTAAGAAGAAGTAATTTTTAAAAAGACATATATATTTATACATATATGAAATTTACAAATGCTATAGTAATATGATCAAATCTCAATGAAAGTAATAATGAAGCAACTTTGTCTAACTAGAGAAAATAAGGAAAGAACAAATGATTCTAATTGGAGGGAAGGAAGAAAGAAAAACTGTTGGTAAGCATCAATAAAAGTGATTACTTATAAAGTGGACACTAAATATTACTACCACTATGACTATGACTACAACTATGGCATTTAATGAGCATGTATTATGCACCAGGAATTTTTCTAAATGCATAGCAACTAAATGCATAGCATTACATAACTCACCTATTCCGAATTGTAGTAATGCTTTCCCAAGGGAAGCAAGTTATAAATACATTCCAGAGTAATAAAAATCACGGTCAAAGGACTAAAAGTTTTGGGTACACAAAAGTGAGTCAAAACATGGGGTATGAATGGAAAACAGTAGAAAAGAAAGTTAGATTGGAATAACTTTGTACACAACTTGAATGCCACAGTAAGACATTTGATTTTGATGACTTTGTGATAAGAAGCCATCAAAATAATGTAAGTAAATAAAGTTTTCAAAGATGACCTATCTTTTGAAAATATAACATTTTCAGCAATGTGGAGGTTAAATTCAGTAGTCTGGGCAAGATGATGAAGAAATAAAGATAGGATGAGAATAGATAGTAAAATAGAATTAAAGAGATTTTCAGTGGTACAGAATTTGATCTTTAAATGTTGAGATTGAACTGCCAATGGCATATCTTGCAGAGAAAGCTAGAAATAGAGATTTATAATCATAAAGATATGAGCAATGCCTGAAGCCGATAAGCATATAAGTCAAAAAGAGACAAATAAATAAAGTCAGATGCCAGAGATAGAGTCATTCTAGCAAATGAGACTGGGAAGAGTAATAAGAGAAGAAGATGAGAAGAATATTATGTGGAAAACAAAATCAGGAGAGATTTTCCAATAAAAGAATTCATAGTGTCAAAGGGGCAGATGTTAGCTGGTATAATTACAGTTGGATTTTGAAAATAACAAGACACCAATGAGGTTAGAAACAGCAAGTTAAATGGAGCAATGGGAGTGAAAATTAGATCATAGAGGATTAAGGAACTGAATGGTTAATTTAAAAAAAAATAATATACTTAAAATTTCCAAATAAAGAGAGGGAAAGAGATGATTGCAATTGTTTTAATGAGGGAGGTGGAGTTAAATTGGAAACATTTTAATGAAAGTAATCGAAGTAATTTCTAATAGGCTACAAATTACCTAGGATCAGAGAATAGCCAGTCCTCAATAAGCACACCTCTGAATTATATTGAATTATTAATAGCTATTAAGAGAAAACATATTTTTAATATTTTGGATTGCCTATATAGATTTTTTTTTACATTTTTCAAAGCTAGGAAGAGATAGAGACAAGAGAAATATGACTAAATAAGATTTTTAAAAATGTTTTAAAGTGAAAACAAGAATTATTTACCATGGAAATCTTGTAATTAGTCTCCAAACAGCAAATCCCATGAAATGCTCATTGTGTTTGGACATTTAATGAAACTAATAATAAATGTAATGAAACTAATAATAAATGTAAGAATATCACTGGATTATTTGTTGTCCCTGGCAATATAGCTAAAAATATAGCCTAAGGGCTAAAATTAAATAAAATATAGCATTTCAAATACTTAAGCAATTTAGCTATAAATAGATATGTTTCAAGTATTTATGCTGTATTTTGTTCAACAGTAATAAACATCATTGTGTGAGGTATTAATGTATGCAATAATCTGTGTGAAAGACGCTTATTTAATGTTAATGCTTATTTTACTATTTATCTTATGTTAATATTTATGTATTTATCTTATTTATATATTCTCTATTAACGTATCTGTTTATTATTGTTATTAGTTTATGTTACTACTTATTTAGTAAATATTTATTTACTTATTTATGTTACCTTTAAGTCAGAGTACTTACGAGGAAAAGAGATGTGCGGATATGGGAGAGGAGCACATCAGACAGAATGACAACCTATGATTTCTCATTTCATCTCATTTTAAATGAATCTACATAATGTTTTCTGAAAACTGTATTCCTCCATGTTTCCTCCACTTTTTTTCAGGCTCATTGCCTTAGCAATAGTCTTGTGACTTAAATGGAGTCAGGAAAGCAAAAGAGAAGTAAGTTTTCTGGAAAAATGTACGTACCCTCTTGCAATTTACAGGTAGCTTTAAACAGCCATCGTGTTCACTGTCCCCAGGTCATAAGCCCTCAGTAGTACTCTTGAGGCAAGATAGGTATTTTAGCTTCCGAGTTTTGGGGGTAAGTGAGGAAGTTGTACTTTGGCAGATATTTTTTCAAGTTTTCTATCTAACAGGCCTGAGAACTTACACACACACACACACACACACACACACACACACTCTCTGATTTCTCTCAGAGTAAAGATTAAATTCCTTACAATGACCTGTAAAGTTCTAGGTGATCTGTCCCATCCTTTATTTCCCTAAATTTCTCTCTTACCTCTCCTCCTCTCCTTAGAGCTTTTAGTCAACTCTGACCATTCTTGCATCCTTGCCACTCTTAGGATTCTAGGCTGACTTCCTCATTATGGCCTCTTCATTGGCCATTTCTTCTGCTTAGGCCACTGTGCAGATACGCATATGACTAATTCACTTGCCTACCTCATACATCTACTCAAATGTTTCTTTACAATATACTTACCTTGTTCTCTCTTTTAAACACTACAGACCACTTCCATGTGCAAGCCTGATCCTCTTCCTCTGTTCTTAAAAAAAAAACAAAAAACACTATCTTGTTTAATGTATAATGCACTCATTTATTTTGTTTACTTTTACTATAAGGTAAACTCACAAAAGGTAAGAGCTTGCTTTCTATTTTATCTCTGATAGACCTAAATTAAAAAAAGAAAGAAAGAAAATAATAAAACAAAAGAAGGCATAGGTTAGTGAATGCTGAAAGTAATGGAAGAAAAGAAGAAAAGGGAAGAGTAAGAAAGATGAGAGAAGAGAGAAGATTGAAAGGAACAGGTAAAGGTGAGAGGAGAGAGCTGGGGAAAGAGGTAGGAGCAGAGATGAAAAGAGTTTTCTCTCTACATCAGCATCTTCAGTTTCCTTATCATGACTGCAGTCATGAAGCACCCATCCTGTGGATGGCTCTAAGCCAGAGAAGAGTGATCAAAGTTTTTCTCTCACTCCTTCATCTAAAAGACTCTAGCCCATGATGTCAAAATTGTAGACATTTTCAACTTTAGACTTGTGTATTAGCTCAGGCAGCTGTTGCTTCTGCTTTCATCTTTGTACTTCTGTCAAAAAAAAATCATGCTGACATGTCTATTTTAGAATTCCTTTGAATCTCAGAAAGATATTTTCCTTCCATAAGTTTTACTTAATATAGGCTGGTTAGGAAAAGGATGTATCCCTTAAAGGATGAAGCTGATGCTTCTAACGTTCCATTTCTCTAGGTACCAACATTACCTCTTTTTTACCATAAAGACAGACACAGAGCTAATGTCTAAAGGGAAACAGGAGTTAGATGATGTCTGTACACATCATCTTTTAGGGGGTTTAGTCTCATAAGAAACTATAAGTATATCATGGTTGATATTTCTAAAGTGAAATATTTAATAGCTATAATTTTTAAAGTATTAAAAAATGTAGTTAAATTTGAAAAATAATAATTTGTATGATAAATACCTTTTTAAAAATACAGACTAACTTTATTATTTATTTAAATAATCTGTCTTCCAAAGTATTTAAATATAATATAGCTTATAAAAATTGATTTTGCATATCAACTACCTATTATGACAAGTATTGTAAAATGTCACTTTATATCCTTAAAGAGCATAAAAGGTTAATATAGTTGATAAACTTTATTAATATAGTTGATAAACTTTATTTTGAATGTAAACATAATATGAAAATAGGCAGGTATTTAGGGTTTTTTTTAATATTTTTATTTATTTTATTTTTGTCTGTGATGGGTTTTCATTGCTGTGTGTGGGCTTTCTCTAGTCGTGGTGAGCAAGAGCTACTCTTTGTTGCACTGCATAGGCTTCTCATTGAGGTGGCTTCTCTTGTTGCAGAGCACCAGCTGTAGGTGTGTAGGCTTCAGTAGTTGTGGCACATGGGCTCAGTAGTTGTGGCTCATGGACTCTAGAGCACAGGCTCAATTAGTTGTGGCATACAGGCTTAGTTTCTCTGTGGCATGTGGGATTTTCCTGGACCAGAGATCGAACTGGTATACCCTGCATTGACGGGCGGATTCTTAACCACTGTGCCACCAGGCATTTATTGATTTATCTAAATAATTGTTATTGACATGCATGCCATATTTAATTCTAATGTGACCTTAACAAACTAATCTGAGATAAATAAAATTTAAAATTATACTTTGTGTATTTTGTAAGCAAAAAGAAAATCATTACCTTGGATTTTTATCCCTTAATGAGACAGATTTCATTTTGTAATTTCATTGATTATTTAAAAATGAAATGTTATCCAAAACTTTCTTGCTCAACTTCTTTATGATATTCAAATTGAAGACTCAAGGTTAAAAAGAAAATGATAGCTGGATCAATGACTCAAAATAAAAATAAATTATAGACTAAAGAAAAATCTACCTTCTTATTCTTAACTGGAGCCTCCCAGATAAAATGGATTTTTTTTTTCTTTTAGAAAAATCTGTGACTGTAAACCAATTACCATTGGCTTTCTAATTCATTATTTTTCTATAATTATGTCACAGTTCTGGATGTGTATAAGATGAAGAAAGACAAGAATAACTAGTGTCCTTTTAAGGAAGAGAAGTTTCTAACAAAGGTAGTGATTGGGTCAAAACAAACAGATATGGATGCCCACTATAAAAACCATGTTTTCCCCCTCTGTCCTTCTCTCTCTCTTTCTATCTCAACAGCCAGATACATCCTGCAAGTGTTCTTTTTTTGACCAAGCATTTAATTTTTCTCCAAAATCTAGATGTGAGGTCAGGTTCAAGCATACACAGATTATATTTTAATCTCTTAAGTAAAAGAGGAAGATATGAGGTAGAAATAAAAGGGAACACAAGTTTTTTAACTTTTACTCTTTAAAATATAATTATTCATAAATTGAGGAAAGAAAGATTTCCTGGAACATTCCACTGGCTTCTTAGCATGACTTTTGTTGTTTTTGTTGTTATTTCTATACAGAAAGTGCCTGTGAATCATTTGACTAAAATGTTTAGCAAAAGAATATCAAGGGGGACAAAATTTTCAGAAATAGTTTGAATTGAAATGCTAGTCATTTTTCAACCTAGAAGAGATAGGCAAGCAAATTTCACGGGTACCCTATTTTGCACATTGCCACAACACAAGAAAAGTATATAGATGGTTAAGTAGATAGATATATATGTGTGTATATATATATATATATAATATATGTTTAACATGTATAATATATACATGTTAATACAAGCCATGCACTTAACTATTAAAAATTTAGAAGTATCAAAGTTTTTTTTCAATGTTTACATTTAATTGTATCTTTGTTAAAAAAATGTAGCATTATTTATGAAATCTCCCTACTGGAGAAATTTTTTTCATGGTACTAAACTAATGTATTATAAGTCTTGTTATACTTATTAGCTTTATAAGGCTTCAGTACATATGTTTATAGATCTTTTTAATAGCATGTTACATAAAACAAATAACATTTGACCTCACAAAATTCTAATGACATAAGTTGCCAAGTATCATTGTTTTTCTCATGTAGTTGAGGGAATTTACCTTGAGAAAGGCTAAGTAACAGGTCAAAGGTCAGACTGAAGCTCAATATCGGTGCTAAGTCCCAATTCCAGGTGTCTTTAATTTTTGCAACTCTTTAAAATTTTAATTCATTAACAAATTGTTAAATGCATATTTGATTAAAAACTAATGCATATGTTAATTCATTAGATGGTGGGTTTTAAGCAGTTATTGTGTTGATGTAATAAAAATTTTGAAAAATATTATGGTTTTATTTTAATTTATTATGATATAATTTGGGGAATGTGAAAGCAATGAATTAAAGACCCTCTTACTGCTATTAATAAGGATGCTATAACATCCAGTATTTGGAAAATTTAATGCACTTTTCCACTTGCTCAACTTGGTGCTACAGAGCTACTTAAGTCTTTAAGACATTCTGATCCATTTATTAAATGCTATTGTTTCTTAGGATTGACATGTGTATTAATATCCTTTTATTGCAAGATTTCTTGAGGAGTAGGAGAAGTTTGAAAGATAGTGAATTAAGTCATTTATTCCAAGATGCAAGATGTTCATACTAGGGTTACTATAGATGACCACTCTTACTTCTTGAATCAAATAGCATTCTCATATTAGGATTGTGCTTGATCTAGTCCAATAAAAGTATATTTTTTTCTCAAGAAATAAATCAGTATACACCCGTGAAATTTCATGATGATGGTCTTATTTGTATTATCTTTATAATTAATAGCTCTTGAAACATATAGCTTGATTAAGTTTGCATTGCTTTCTCTTTAATCCAGTAAATAGAGTAGAATTGCTATTTTCCAATGTTTCGTATTCTGCTAGCTTGATGATTTACTACATTTTTAGGCAGAATAAGCAAGCAACAAATTAACTTCTATCCTCAAGTGAGAGGACTTAAAAATTAATTAGACCAGTTTCATAAAGCAAGAAGGTGATTCTAGTCTGTCTATCCATACACAGACTTTGATCATATAAAAATTAATCCCTTTCCATCTCTTTTAGAAAGAAATATGGAGCCAGATTTATTTGTCTTAGTCAATCGGTTCTCTTGATGTTTGTGATGGATTGACCAATTATATTTTACAATCTCAAGGGGGAAATTAGGCAAAACTTGTGCTTCATGTGATTTTAAGTCTGGCAATTTCTATTGGAAAGCTTGCAGTAGCCTCTGTGCAGCCTATAGGCTATATTCAATGTGCTTTTAATGGATGTTTGCATTGGTGAAAAACAATAACATAAACTGTTGTAAGACCTTTTGCGAAGTATGTGTTTAAGTTGGTCATTTTCCAGTTCTCAATGGCTTTCTGATCCTTTTCCAAGTAATTGTTGTTCTGAACTTTAATATAAATAATTACACACAAAAATATATGCCATCTTTTGCTTTCTTATTGATATTGGCAAAGAAACATTCAGTTAATTCTTACTTTTATCTATACCCAAAACTTTATGGAAGAAATTTGTTTTAGCTGAGGTCAGCTTAGAATGCATTGTCATATCAGAGATCATAATCTTTAACTCAATTTAGAATTCCTAGTACTTTGTAGAAACATCTAGGTAATCCAGTTAGCCTATTCGTTGATTCCTGTAGATACAATGTAGATAAAAACAACAACACATTGTACTGACAATACTAAGATAAATATCTTATAAAGCTCAAATATTTAACATTTATATAATTCATAAAATAGAAAATATTATCCTTATTTAATGGTATAAGTAACTGTTTATCTGATATGTGAAATTATTTTAATAAAGTCACCAAATTTCTAAGACATACATTTGAGTGTCCAGTCTGGGTATACAAGACTAGTGTTCTCCAATTGTGGTCCCTAGACTAGAATCACTATCATCTGGAAACTTGTCAGAATCATTAGGAACATGCAGAACCTGGAAATGCAAATTCTCAAGCATCACTCCAGAAAAGCATATCAAAATCAGAAACATTGGGAGTAGGGTGCAAAAATATGCATTTTAACAAGCCCTCCAGGTAGTTCTGATGCACACTAAAATTTTAGAACTGTTTCAAACTATCAAACCTGTACTTGTTAAATGACTCCCTCCAGGGAAGGTTTTGTGGTTCAACAGACATTAGTTAACAAACATTAATAACAAGTTACATAAGGAATGAAAAATGAAACTGTAATTACTAGTAGATAATATGATTATTTCCATAGACCATCAAATGAATTTATTGACAAATTAATAAAACTAATTGAAAACTTTAGTAAAGTGGTTGTAAAAAGATCAGTATACACATGTTGTCTGTATTTCTACATATAATCAAGAAACAATTAGAAACACAATTATAAAATATATTACTTAAAAATTTAAACAAAGATTAAAATTAATGGAGAAAAAAGCCAGCAAAAATTTGCATGAAACTTAAAAAACTACAATGTAGGACACTAAAGAAGATATAAATAATCAATTTAGTATTTAAATTTTGTGCATAGAAAGATTTACTGCCATAAGGATATTGTCTTCTCAAAATTGTTCTAGAAATTTAATGGCATTCTAATAAAATTCCAAATGGAGTTTTTATGGCCTTTCCTAGTTAATTTTAACTTGAACATAGGAGAGCAAAGATCAAAGAATATCCAAGACTGTCTGAAGAAAAGAGGGAGGACATTAGTCTAAAATACATGAAGATTTATTATAAATCTATAATAAACACAGCAGTTTTGCTCAGGAGTAGGAAAGACAAATTGGCTGAAGGCAATAAAATAAAATTTTTGAAACAAACATTCATAGAGAGGAAATTTTGATATCCTACAAAGATAGCAGAGCATATAGTCAAGAATAAAATAGACTGAACAATTAGACAGATAGAAAAAACATGTTTATCTTTATAAAATAGAAAAGAGGAAATAAGAATGGGATGGAGGGAGGGAAAGAAGAAAGGAAGGTAGGGAGGAAGAAAGAAAAGTGGTTCTCCAAACCTCTTAGAAAAGAAATTCAGATAAACCTGAATTTTACAAACCTGATGTAGGGAAGAATTTCTTTTCTCAATATAATATAATCAATATATAATATGTATACATGTATAAGAATTCATATACATTAAAGTTGAGAAACTGTTTATCAAAAGATATCTTAAGTGAAAGAAGAGCTATAAACTGGAAGAGGATTATAGTATATTCTAAGATTAATATTCAAAAATTTTAGTAACCAATAAAGTTAGAAAAAATTCAGGTAAACATTTTACAATCCTAATGTAGGGAAGAAATTCTTAGCTCCTCTCCCCCCACCGGTATCAATATAATATAATCAGTATATTTATATATGTAATATGTATATGAATTCAAATACGCTAAAATTGGGAAATTATTTTTATCAAAAGACATCTTAAGTGAAAGAAAATCTATAAACTAGAAGAGGATAATCGAATATACTAAGATGAAAATTAAAAATTTTTTGTAATCAATACAGCCTGGATATGGATCTATAAGAATGGAAATCAGTTGTAAATAATATATACATACTTGTTCACATCAACTGCAATTAGTCAACAAAGAAGTAGTATCAAGAATATATAAATAACTTCTACCAATTAATAAGTAAGAATGAACCATGTATAGAAAAATTACAAATGACAGGATCCGACAATTCATAGAAAATAATGTACATATGTCTTTGAACACACACGCACACACACACACACACACACACACACAGGAACAGAAACCCAAACAAACCATTAACAAGAAAAATACAAATTTAGATCAAAATGAGAATTTTTATCCCTATACCTATATAGAATTAAAACCTATGATAATAAGCAAATGACAGAAAGAATTTGAAGAATATGAATCGAGTTTTTTTTCTAGTGGCCATGTAAATTGCTAGACCCATGTTGGACAAATATTGGCATTATTTTAAAAATTCAAAAATTTATTGAATTTATAATGACTCTATTAGGAGTCATTCTACTTCTAGCTATACAAGCAAGAGAAAATGCTGTGCATTCAAAACAAGAAATAGGTACAAAAAAATAGCACAGCATTTTTACTAGTAGTGAAAAATGGGAAACAACCCAAATATCACTGAGAAATTAATTGTGATATATACATACAATAGAACATTAGAGAATAGTGAAGACTAAATATAGTTATATAAAATGACATAGGTGAATTTTAAATGACAAGCTTCTAGTGATTTAAGCAATTCTCAGAAGAATATGATCATTTTTATACAGGTCAAAAATAGACAGAAATAACTGTACACACACACACACACACACACACACACACACACACATATATATATGCATTATGTAACAGTCAGAAGTCATTAAGGGGATGATCCGTGGTATGCTGGCAAAATTTAATAATAGACTCCTCCTCGGAAAGCACAAAAAGCTTTCATAGCATTTGACCGTTTGTGTGATGTAAATCCTACTGCCATGATGGTGATACGAAACCATTTATGTGAAGAAAGAATCAAGGCATAGAAAAACAAGAACATCCTGACATTTTATTGTCTGCATTGGTTCTCCTAACAAGAAACTGAAAGTAATTATTTTCCTGCTAACTCCACTTCCTTACAACAAACAACTGTCTCTGTCCTTCAAATTATTTGCTAAAACATAAACTCCAAAATTATGTGGGGCCATATAATTATGTAATCCAAGGAATTTCTTTTCTCCTTTTGCTTTACCTCCATGTAATTGAAACTATCAACCAGCCTCAGGCACTCCCTTTCTTTGACTTTGTGGACGTTTCAATTTATGGTGTCTGCATTTCCTTTTAAATTCACATCAGGCCATTTTGCCCTAAATTTCATGTAGGCTCTGGCCTTGTTAGCTACATTTGATGTAATACATAAATGTGATCCTTTCAAGGACTAAAATTCAAAGAAAGTTAGGTGCATATTCAAATGTATCTTTAAAATATGTATTATTTTATAATTTTAATTATAATAATTAATGTTAATTATAAAGCAGATTCTTGAGTCCCAGCACAGACCTGTAGAAATCAGCACAGTGTCTTTCCCAAAATAGAGACTCATTTAAAGTTTATTGACCAAACATGAAAATCTGCATCTTCAAAGGACCTCGTTTATCTGCTACATTCAAAAAATTTTATTGAGATATAATTAACGTACAAAGAACCACAATATGCAAACACCTATGAAAACCTCACCACAATCAAGGTAATAGACATATCCAACATCTTCCAAAGTTTCCTTTTGTCCCTTTGTGGTTGTGGTGAGGTTCTTGTTGTGGTTTTGTTTTGTTTTGTCGGTAGTAAGAAGACTTAACATGAGTTCTTCAGTGGAGATTATCTCAGTCCTAGACATTTTGAATTCTCACTCAATCTTTGAAAATCTAATTGAAAAAATTGCATTGCAAATTGGCACATCTATAGTAAACTATTCACATGCTACAGCATCTCTTACGTTTGTGGCGTTTACTCAAATATTAGAATGTTTTATTACGTGACTATGTTTTCTGGGAGCAATACACTGAGGGATATGATTTCCTAGGGGTCAACAGAGCAAATGCATAACTTTGATATAGTTTTTTATTTTCTATTTGTGTTTAGTTTCTTTCTGCTTAGTATGCTATCTCTGTATCATATTTTATCACTGACAATTTACTTTAGTAAATTAAATGTCAAGCTGTGTGATTTTTGTCAACTACACATCATGCTTAAATTTTATAAGCATAGATAGAAATATTGGGAGGAAGTATATCACCCAGATGCCTTAACCAGGTAATGTAGTTTTTAATTAGCTTCTTGAATGTCAGGTAGTGTTTCCTTTTCACAGAGATTTCCTGTTCTGTGCATTTTACCTGTTTTATTTTTCTTTTCTACCTATCATAGGTTTAGTTACAGTATGCAAATGCAGACCTAAAACATTGTAAAATTAATATTTATATAGAAAAAATTAAAAGTGAAACAGACACTGTATTTAAGCAGATGTGATCATATAAAATGTAAATGCATATTTTATATCAAAATGGAAATATAGTAAACATACACATTTTTGTGTATATAGATACATAGATATAAAATCTTGTTCCCAAACTGTTTTGACAAAATGAATTGCAATTTTTAACAACTACTGTATATAATTCACAGGTAATTATAACAAAATTTAAACAATTGGCTCCCCCATGAAAATAAATTTGTAAATTGTGAAATGTTGACATGAAAATCATTGTCTCACATTGGAAATAATGTTTATTCTAACAGTAGCTACTATTTGAGATTGTAAGAAGATGCAATTCTGAAATGCCTTTTAGAATGATCTCTTTTAAAGATGATATAGTGATAGGATATATGAGCACAGTATAATTTAGAGGTCTTGAATTTTCTCATTCATTCACCTAGCTGTGTATTTTACCATATTCAAAATACTCAGTTGCTTAAATATCTAAACTGTTCTACACTGAAAACTTAGTGGGGGACTATAAGGAAGCCTGGAGATAGAATAAGATAAATTTCCTTAGTATTTAATATAAAATAACCTGAAAGATCTTCTGATTTTGTCACTTACCAGCTCTCTAATTTCTGTGTATTATGCAAACCCTCTAAACTCTTATTTATCTATAAAAATAACAAAATAAAGAATTTAATGTCAATGAGTTTTAATAGATAGAATATACATGATGTCAAATTATATGTAAACTTTCATGTAAGGTCTTATGATTTAAAATACTGGATGCAATGTACATAATGGTAGCCAGTATTAGTGGATGAAACTACACCATATTGTTTGCTAACAGGTATTAAGAATTTTTAATATTCTAGGGAAAGGAACAACATAGAATTCAGTCATTGAAAGAGTTAACATCTTAAGAAAAATGAAAAAAAACCTGAGAGATGAAAATATAACTATAATATAAGACATATATCATATATGAAATACTATATTTAAACTTTCCAAGGGAATCTGACTCATTTTTTGGAGATACAACAAAACTGTTACCTAGAAAAGCTATTGATATACAAAAACTAAGTATTAATACGATGAAAATATGAATCTTTCATGGAGACAGAACAACAGGTACAAAGGTCCAAAGTCAAGAGTCTAGTTATTTGGACAACTGCAAAAAATTCATCATGACTGGAAGATGGAGTGTAAGGAGGGATTGATAAGAGATGAGTCTAGACATCTAGGAGGGAGCAGGTGAATGTTTGCTTATGTGCTTCCCTAGGGACTTCTGATTTTATCCTGATGTTGAATGTGGAGTCTAAAGATTTTTATTTAGTATAGGAATATTCTCATGTTTGTGCTTTATAAAGATGACTTTGGCTAGATATTAAAAGCAGACAAACTATTTAGTGGGCCACTACACCCACCTATGGGAGAAATGATGAGCCAATGACCTGAACTAAAGTGGATATAGTATCTATGAAGAGAAGTGGGCAATGGACAAGTTAAAGGAACAATGAGATGATTTGAATGGGAGGATCATGTATGGTAAGCTGAAGTAGTAGGCTTTTCTCACTTGGGCAAGTGAATGATGATTTCTGAGACAGAAGGAAGGCAGACAATGTAGAAATGTTTAATTGCAACAGGAGAAGGGTAATGGTGTATTCTGTATTTTTGATGTGTTGACTTTAAGAGGAAATGAAAATTGTGGAAAATCTGACAACTTCCTGGCTATGCTGAGCTTCCTTCCTCCTGTGAAACAGCATCATGGTGCAATCACATTCCTTACTCTTTTTGAAACCTACAATAACTTATATGAGACTTTTGAAATCACTACTAAGACTTTACATCTTTTCTCAGTTTGCTCTTATCAAGTATAACACACAGTCTGTCAACTTCAGGAAAGTGTAAAGTAATTAGACAAAGTTTTGAGAAACCAGACTTCAGTAGTTTCATTTCACTAAATATAAAGATAAATCATCTTTAAACAATTGAATGTGTCAGGATACTTTCTAATTAAATTCAAAGAATTTAAGAAAATTTCTTAAGATTATGAAATGCTTTCCTCATTAAAATCAGTGTGATAAGTTTTATTGAAATTTTAAAGTCTAATTTTCTACTTACTAACTCTCTCATAGTACAACATTATGCAAGGATCCCGATGTTGTCCTGTTTTGCACTTAATAATTGAACCACATAGAAATGCATGCTATTAATTCTCTATTTGCTTTTTCACTTTCACACGGCAATATTTCCAAGTCAGAAGTTTTAGAAAATATCAAAAATGCCAACCACATAGTGGAGTGAATATTATTTTTTTAATAGTACTTGGGAAATAAGTGAAAATTTTGCCCAAGCAGCCACAGTGTTCCCTCACTGACCTCTCAAAGTTTTGAGTATATTTATTAAATTCTGAATCATGTGGTTATTTATTGTTTGAAATGCATGGCATCCAAAGTATAGTTCTGGTAATACTGCACTAATATATTTATATGACAGTACCAAATCTTACATTATTTCCATTATAATATTTTTACATAGGCCTTTATTTTATTAGTAGACATTTTCAAATCTCTTCTCTTTAGATTACTCCTCATGTATTGAGAAATAACTTAGTGAAGAAGGGTCATGAAATTCTACTTCTGGTGGAGGGCTCAGATTTATCCTAATAGAAAATACTAGAGCTATTATCTCTAAATGAATGAACACAATGATCTTTTTTCTTATGTTAGTTTACCACTATCTTCAACTCATGTTTACCTACTCTTTGCTTCACAACTTTAGTATTTTTTGCAACAATCTTTCAAGCATTATTAGATATGCAATTCAGAACTGAAACCTGAAGTTTGAGCAACATCAAAAACAAAGCTCCTAGGTTGAAATTTTCTTGTTTATATTTCTAACTAATTGTTCTGAACTGTACTATGATCATTCAAACAGAAGTGACGGTTATGAATGTATTACCTTTTCTTGTTTGCCTCCATTGGGTATGTCTAAGAACCTTGTTTTGAAATATTAGCTAGATTCAACATTAGACTGCATACTGACTGCATACTTAATGCTCTAGTTATTATGAGAATGTCTAACTGTAGATATACATGGTAAAGCTTCCACTTTGTAGTGAGTTATTGAAACACCACATGATGGAACAGGCAGGAATGATAAACCTATTGCAGCATATAATAATGTCCCATCTGCCAACACTGAGAATCTTTGCTATCTGGTCTTTTCCTCACACAAGGGTCTCTCAATAACTTTGATAACATTATTATTATTCTATCCTAGATACATTTTTCATAAGCAATTATTAACAACTTTGTTTTTAACAAGAGTACCATGAGTATCACAGTCTTTTTGCACACATTTGCTGGTGCATTTATGTATGTGTGGCTTAATGACATTGCAAGCCATACTGAACATAATTCTTGAAAAATGTGATTAGAATTTATGCTCTAATGTCCTAGAGCTCTTACTTCCACCGAAATAAGTAAACATCGTATCACTTTAAGTCATTCATTATAAATTCATGTATGTTAAATTAGCTTTCAAACTGAATTCAGGAATCACCCAATTGATGAGCATAGTAAATTACTGCACAATAAAGCAGGTTGCCAACTACAGTAGGAGTTGTTTACTGAGATTTTTCTGCACAGATCTTAGCACATATAAGCAGTTAGTTTACCCACTTATCACTTTAACTGCTAAGGCACTATACTGCAAGTGCTATATGTCATTTCTACACTGTGCACATTGGAAGAAGGTGCTTGGTTAGACAATTGTTATAGTTTCTCTGTTTTCTCCCTCAAGCAAATGTAATACACTACCTTAAATGCCAGGTGGAAAACTAATTATCTCCAAAACAAACACAGCTGTAGCTAAAATAGTACTGCCTTCACAACCAGTATGTCTTAGTCTGGCCTGAAGGAGTATACCTAGAGACAAAAAAGTATAATATTTCCACATCTAGTTTGTCATCTGAGACTGCAAATAAGAAAGTTTATTGTAGGAAGGATAAAAGGAGTTTATTCCTGGTTAGTTTGTAGGGGAGGATTGAGTTGCAAATGTCATGTCCATGACCAAGAATTATAGATCTCAGGGTAGCTCTTATTTTAGGCTATATTAGAATTAGAATGTAGATATTAAAGTTTTCTATCCTATTTCAGGAGAATCTAAAAGGTGAGGTTTTCTAAAGATTAAGTGAATTTTGACTGATTTTTGTATATTGACTATAGATATTTTAAATATACAAATTAATAGATTTACCTATTAATTTAACATATTTTTATTGAAAACCTCCTATATGCCAAGCATCATATTAAGTACTAAGAACTCGGTGGTAAACAAAAGTAAAAACAAATCTCTGCTTTCCTAGAGTTTGCACTGCAGTTAATGAAGATGGACAGTATAAAAACAAATAAAATATAGACTATAGTAGGTGGCATTGACTGCTATGGGGAAAAAATAAGAAGAAAAAGGATATTAAATATTAGAGAGTAGAGGTTGCAGTTTTAAGGAAGAACGCAAGCAAGGCCTCCTTGTAAGTAACATATATGTAAAGACCTGAAGGATGTAAGAAAGTGAACTAAGGGATTTATAGAAAGAGGAAAGAACATGAGGTGAAAACATTCTTGGTATGTTTCAGGAACACCAGAGAGGTTAATGATTCTGGAAAAATATATGAGGAGAATATGAATAATAGGATTTGAGTTTTGAGCGTTAACAAGGAAACAAATAATATGGGACATTATCAGCCACTGTGATGATTCTGACTTTGAATGGGTTAGAAAAGCATTAAAGGATTTGGCCAAAAGTTTAAACATGATCTTACTTACATTTTAAAAGAATCATTCTGGCTGCTGTTATGAGATTAAACTGATGAGGACAACAGGAGGGGTACAAGTAAAGGGTGTGTTTTGATCAGTCAGATAAGAGATGATGGTAACCTTCACCAGGGTGGAGGTCATGGTATTAGTTAGCAAAGGCTGAATTTTGGATGTAAGCTGAATGTATATTTGCATAGAATTTGCAAGTAAATGTGCTAATGAGAAAAAGAAATGATTCAAGAAGGATGCAGAGGAGATAGAGAAGGATTGTTGGAGTAGCATTTGTGAGTAGATGAGAGTAGACAAACTCTAACACACAAAAGGTTGGCCTTGGATAGGAGCCAAGGACATTTATGTAGCAGTGAGTGAAAGGGAGAGTATATGTCACAAATGATGCTCATGGAGTAACTTTTTCTATTGCTTCTATTTTGCCCAGAGAAAGAAAATAAACAGATATGACTGACTAAATGGTTTCTGGGCATATTTAGGAGCTCACTCTTATTTAAGATTAGTGGGCATGAGTTTAAAAATTATCTAGTTAACACATTCTTTTCCAGCCACATTTAGCTGTGCACCTGTGGCATGAAATAGGTTTATAGCTGCATTTAAACTGGGTTGTGTATTAGTCAAAAAATTAGTGCCAGAGCTCACAAGCCTAAGGATCAGATCTAGATCTAATGGGCTCACCTTGCTTGGTGTAGCTTCCAACACCTCTTGGAAATGGAAAACTGTCTTCTATCAAGACTACATTTTCCATTCATTTTTCAGATTTTAGCATAGTTTGATTAAGGCTCAAGACATAAATTTAGAACTTTTTAAAGAAGAGTTTATTTATTATGTCACTTTCAGTATGTAATTAATGTTACATTGTAAATATACAGTTTATTATTTCATTTCAGCACAATAATATTATCACTTAGTGATTTTAAATACAATATTTAAAGCATCAATTTTCTTTTCCTTTTTTTTTTTTTTTTTTTTTTTTTTGTGGTACGCAGGGCCCTCACTGCTGTGACCTCTCCCATTGTGGAGCACAGGCTCCGGATGTGCAGACCCAGCAGCCATGGCTCATGGGCCCAGCTGCTCCACAGCATGTGGGATCTTCCCGGACTAGGGCAAGAACCCATGTCCCCTGCATTGGCAGGCAGACTCTCAACCACTGCACCACCAGGGAAGCCCCAATTTTCTTTTTTTTTAAATTTTTTTTTAACATCTATATTGTAGTATAATTGCTTTACATTGTTGTGTTAGTTGCTGCTGTATAACAAAGTGAATCAACTATACTTATACATACATCCCCATATCTCCTCCCTCTTATGTCTCCCTCCCAGCCTCCTTATCCCACCCCTCTAGGTGGTCACAAAGCACTGAGCTGATCTCCCTGTGCCATGCAGTTGCTTCCCACTAGTTATCTCTTTTACATTTGGTAGTGTATATATGTCCATGCCACTCTCTCACTTCATCTCAGCTTACCCTTCCCCCCAACATGTCCTCAAGTCCATTTTCTACATTTGCATCTTTATTCCTATCCTGCCCCTACGTTTTTCAAAAACATTTTTTTTTTTTTAGATTCCATATATATGTGTTAGCATACGGTATTTGTCTTTCTCTTTCTGACTTACTTCACTCTGTATGACAGACTCTAGGTTCATCCACCTCACTACAAATATCTCAGTTTTGTTTCTTTTTATGGCTGAGTAATATTCCATTGCAAATATTTATCACATCTTCCTTACTCATTCTTCTGTCGATGGACACCTAGGCTGTTTCCATGTCCTGGCTATTGTAAATAGTGCTACAATGAACATTGTGGTACATGACTCTCTTTGAATTATGGTTTCTCAGGGTATATGTCCAGTAGTGGGATTGGCAATCTGTATATCTTCTTTGGAGAAATGTCTGTTTAGGTCTTCTGCCCATTCTGGGAATGGGTTGTTTGGGGTTTTTTTGATATTGAGCTGCATGAGTTGCTTGTATGTTTTGGAGATTAATCCTTTGTCAATTCCTTCATTTGCAAACATTTTCTCCCATTCTGAGGGTCGTCTTTTCATCTTGTTTATGGTTTCCTTGGCTGTGCAAAAGCTTTTAAGTTTCCTTAAGTCCCATTTTTTTTATTTTTGGTTTTATTACCATTTCTCTAAGAGGTGGGTCCAAAAGGATCTTGCTGTGATCTATGTCATAGAGTGTTCTGCCTAAGTTTTCCTCTAAGAGTTTTATAGTGTCTGGCCTTATATTTAGGTCTTTAATCCATTTTGAGTTTATTTTTGTGTATGGTGTTAGAGAGTGTTCTAATTTCATTCTTCTATATGTAGCTGTCAAGTTTTCCGAGCACCACTTATTGAAGAGGCTTTCTTTTCTCCATTGTATATTCTTGCCTCCTTTATCAAACATAAGGTGACCATATGTGCATGGGTTTATCTCAGGGCTTTCTATCCTGTTCCACTCATCTATATTTCTGTTTTTGTGCCAGAACCATACTGTCTTGATTACTGTAGTAAAGCAGCAATTTTTTTAAAGTTATAATTAGAACATCCTGCTAGTCTACTTAGTATTTTACTGCCTAAAGTTGATGATTTTATTTTATTCTCTACCAGTAAGAAATATTGTTATAAATTTAAAACTTTCCATGTTTCATGATTTCATTGCTAAAAAAATCATTTAGGATAGTGATGTTAACATCCAGAAAAAAAAAATTGATATTCTCTATATGATATGATACACCTGTATAATATGATATTCATATTATACATGTATGTTATAATATATATGTATATATAAAATCACATTTCCCTGGTGTTATTTTTGGATATTGTCTACCTAACCCCAAACCCCATCTAGCTCCTAAGCTCTCTAAAATAGACAGAGGACAATTAACTGATTTTTATTAAGAAAAAAGGAAGTGACTCCAATTATTTATCTCTCCATTTCACAACCCCACTCTTGGGCTCAGTAGTGGTCAATAGTCTCAGAATACAAGTGTTTTTTGTTTAGGAAACATATCAGTTAGGACTAATACAATGTTAACAGTTCCTCTAGAACAAGATTTAAAATGGGTTATATACTTTGTTTAAAAGCTTGACAGTATAAAGTAACCCTAGCTAGGTAACTAACAGCCAAATTCTGCAACTTGTAGGTGATTTAAAATATTTGGGTCACTTATGGCCACTTGAAACCACTGAATGCTAAAATCAGGTAATGTAATCAGATTTGCAATATCAGAGTTAGTCTGAATGCTTCTTGACAAGAAGATTGAAGGAAACATACCTTAACATAGGAAGATAGATAAGACGCTATTGAATCTACATGGAAAAAATAGTAATGTCATTTCCAAAAAAGGTCATGTCAGAGAAAATACAAAGAAAAATCAGAGGTAAAACTGTCAGAGATTGAAAATGGAGGGTAGTGAGGATGGGGGTATCAACAGTGACTTCTTACTCTTTGGCTTGTGTGATTAGATGGATGGTACAGACACTCATAAGACTGGAAAACACAAGCAAAAATTATGTTTGAGAAGAAATGTTAATTTTTCTGAGGCTGATAGATAACAGGGTGTTGTTCAGTCACCTGTTTCAAAAATGTTACTTGAGAAGCTAATTGTAAAGGTGTATACCTCAGAAAAAATTTTAGGCTAAAAATGTAAACATGAAAGTCATCCTCATATGGCAATATGTGACGTAATTTACATGGGTGAAAGACATTATGGAGAAAATACAGATGGAGAACTGAGAAGATAAAAGGCCACAAGACTGTTACATGACAGGTTACACAAAAATTAGAGGAAAATGTTGCTTAAAGGAGATTGAGAGGAATAAAGTTTTAGGCTGAAAACCGAGGGGCTATGTCATGGACACGAAGGTAAAGGAATGTAAAAAACAGAAAGCAAACAACAATGTGGAATCATTTTCAGAGGCTAAGTACATTAGAGAATTAAAACAATGTCAAATTAACTTTGATGGAAGACTTTTTGTTGTTAGCCGTGATTGTCTAGATAGAGAAATGGAAGTGGAAGTGTATTTAGAATGGCTTGAAGACCAAGTGGGAGATGAGGACATGAAGGCTGTCTATTTTGAAATGAAGCTATTGGTTTTGATATGGTTTACTTGACATAGTATCTAATAGATTTGGAAGCAGCTGAAGGAGAAAATGTATGGGACAATAGGAGAGATAAAGAAAAATAGATCCTTTAGGTTGCTTTAAAGACTGGAGGAGATGAAATCCAGCCTTTAAATTACATCATTTTAAGCTGGATATAAGTAGG
The DNA here is from genome assembly GCF_963924675.1 of Phocoena phocoena. Taxonomy (NCBI): domain Eukaryota; kingdom Metazoa; phylum Chordata; class Mammalia; order Artiodactyla; family Phocoenidae; genus Phocoena; species Phocoena phocoena. The sequence goes on along the minus strand of NC_089235.1, from coordinate 26,207,824 downwards.
CTGTGTGCAGATATAGTTAAGTTTGTGTATTTGCTGCAGTAAGTTGAAAAAGAATCAATTTATCAAGTGGGAAGTCAATATAACTCAGGATTGGATTGAGATTGCTAGAAAAAAATTGTAAGAATATTTATCAGTACTTATGATGTGATTTGAGGTTCGCAATCTTGAATCAGTAGTGGATCCCTTCTATCCTGCTGTGGAGTGTGCTAAGGTACTTAAGTATAGGCATGTAGAAAGAAAATAGAAAGTTTTCCTAGGTTTATACTCTGCTTAAATGGTAGGATCAAATGGCAGAGGAATAAGGGATTTTAGGTAATGGCAAGAGTGTTATTAAAATAATGGTACTTGTAATCTTATAATGAGGTAAATGAAAGAGAATCCTGATGAACTGGAAGAATTATAGAAAGGTCAGTATACAAATCCTATGAGATCAAAGAGCAATTATCATAGAGGTAGTTGCACAAACTAACTGAAAAGAGAAAACACTGTGGGGTGCTAGAATTCACACTGTAGGAGGAAGTTCTGGGTGGTAACAAGGTCAACATTGTAACAGAACACCAAGGGACTTTGAGAAAGTGATTGTGAAAGGAAGAGATCATCGGAATGAGAAAACAGGGAACATAATCCTTAATTTCAGTGTCTTCCTGAATGAACGCAGGGCTTGACATGAAGGCTGGGACCAAAAAACAAAGAAACAAAAAAAGTTCTCAAAAAAGGCTCTGCAATCTATTTCTTTTTTTTTTTTTTTCTATAACATAAGGAAAAGAGATTAGACTCATTAGTTGAAAGAAATGAGGATACATGAGAAAAATTCCAATTTTTGATCCTGAAATTCATTGTGTGTAAAGGAAAAATAAACAATTGAGAGAAAGGAAGTGAGAGAAGATTGGGAGTTTGGGACTGACATGTGCACACTGCTACATTTAAAGTAGATAACCAATAAGGACCTACTGACAGGAAATTCTGCTCAATATTCTGTGATAACCTAAATGGGAAAATAATTTAAAAAGAATAAGCACATGCATATGTGTAATTGAATCACTTTGCTGTTCACCTGAAACTAACACAGCATTATTAATCAACTATACTCCAATATAAAATAATTTTTTTTTTAAATGTAAGAAAGTAGCTAACCATGGAACTACAATTTTAGAAGGTACTTTGTAAAGCTTTGAAAAGAAAGGGTATATTTCTCAGTCAAAAACTAGAAGTCATTGGCTATTGTGGAGGCAATGGTTTGGTATATGTTTAGCTAGGTAGAGGGTCCTATATTTTAAGAGGAGATTGAAAAGAAGAGTGAATGAAAAACCCAGTTGATCCTTAACAGTCACTTTGAGGTTGTAAACATACAATCAAGTTTCTGTAGGTCTTATGTGTCTCAGCTTGGCTGCTGATGAAGCAAAACTCCAGCACCCCACAAACGCTACTGCCTCAAATTAGGCTATATTAATCTCAAGATTGACATTTTAACTTTTAATGGCATAAAAGAAAAAGAATTATAAACAGCTCTTCACCAAGTCATGAAGATTATTATGGACAATACAGTTGCTTAGTAATATATTTTTACATAAAATAGTGTGCTATGTGTAGATTTCATATATACATATAAAATATTTTAGCAGGAAAATAATCATTTCAACTTTTTCTTTGGTTATTAATAGAAAATCTTGCAATATTAGTGAATATTTAAAGGGCTGAAACTGTGTTTAACCAACAACTGTGAAGACTCCTAATCTTTCTGTTGGATGTATATGTGAACAGTAACAGCTGTTGTTTTTCCAGTATTATTAATGATTTCCCTCTCATTTCTAATTCATGCAGAAGTCACTGTCAAAATGCCAACATAGATATTCTGAAAAACTGTGTCCTGGTGGTCATCAAATTAAGAGAAAAATCCTAATAGAGCAATCAATAAATGCAAAGCTCTATGCTAGTGTGCAGGAACAAAAATAAGTTCAGAAAATATCGATTTCCTAAAAAAAAAAAAAAATGAAGTTGGCTCAAAATGGATATACACATGATTATTTAAATAATTATATATTTATTTCATGTGTAATCAATAATTTTATGAAATCACTAATTTAGAAAAACTAAAAGTCAATACCTAATTAAATACCAAATTGTAGTATGGATAATCAAATATATGAATTTAGGCAAGTCAAATTTTAGTTTCTATGGAGTCAAAATAAATACAACCTCTACGATGTATTAATTTATATGTCGATTCCTCTCAATTCACATGGATATACAACTTTATAAATAGTTTTCTTGCAGCAATTTCCATTAATTATTTCAAGTGTATAGATACCAAAGATGAGTAATCAGTAGTTAATACACTCATTCAATATATTTTGATTGAGCACCTACTATGTGCTAGACAAATATTGGGAATTGGTGATCACTGAGATTTTTCTAGTAATGACTGGGAACTTCAAGTCAGATGCAAAGACTATGTTTTATTTATTTTTTCTGCAAAACTATATAACGAAATTTTAATAGAGTCTGAGTAAGAAAGAAATATGGTTTCTTATTGAAGCCTGAAGTCAGTGAAGTCCATGGATTCAATTAATGTCATTATAATTTTCAGTTTTCCTTCATAATTATAGACAGTATTTTCAAAAAAATAAAAGTTCTTTTCAAATTAAATATTTTGACCAAGTAGACACTAGCTACATAGGTGGGAGAGAGGAGCAAAACACGAAGGTTTTAGGACTTTTGACTGCAATTTTCTCATGTCAAAAATATGTCATCCAATGAATCATTTTTACTAAGAAATTTTGCAGTAAAAAGTGATTCACAAATATACCACAACAGTAAGCTTATTTAACATCCAATAACATCAACGTATTATGAGTTCCAGGATCTTTTATTTATTCTTCCAGAGTAATAGTTTCTCCAAGGGGAAAAAAACAGTTTCCCCTCTAGTAGCAATTCTGTCATATCTTTCTCCCAAAAGTCTGTCTAAGGGAAAATTGCCTTATCATGTCAAAACAATATTATTGAGAAAATAATTATTATTTCTCAATAATATTGAGAAAACAAAGTCCTGGGTGTGAATATTTGTGAGTCACTGTCTCAGGTGATGTTTTCAAAGTTTAATTCATACAGGTCAACTGCAGTTAGCAGAATTAAACATAAGCAAACATTTTTTGTAATGAGTAATTCACTTTGGTCAATCAACAAAAGTGCTTAAATCTATTGCAAAAATCAAATTACAAATTTTCACTTCCTTTTAATCTCACTAGTTTGAAGATTATTTTGGAGTTAAAAAGACACAACATATGTCTAATGCGTTAGTGATATTCCAGCTTTGGAAACACCTCCTATTTCTGCCTTGTATATAGGACTTCTGATTTACACAATTGTACTAGAACACAGGCATTATTTTGAACTTGGTTACAAAAAAAAAAAAAAAAGAACTCTTTGCCTCAGTGTCCTGGTACCATGAGTAAAACAGGAAAAGCAGGAAATTTATTTGCTTAGATGCAGTTAGCTTAACGTTTCTAATTAAACAAGTATGCAGTTCAAGGCAATTTTTTCCTGTCTTGTGTGAGCAGTGTCTTTTTTCCCCTCTTTTTATCTCCTTCCATTGAATGGGAAATCTGTCTGGGAACCAACTTATATTTTCTTTTTTCAAAATTTCTTCTATAATGTTCTTTCACATATAATGTAATTTTCCTAATGATACTAAGGAGTTTGCCAAGCTATTACAGTTTTGCTTGTAACTGTGCTAAAAATGTTAATTAATTTTGAATGATATATTAAAGATATTCTCTCTCTATCTCTTCCATTTACTCTGATTTTATTTTATGGTCATCATTTTATCTAATTAAGGATAGAAATAATTTAATTTTTGATAAAGGAGTAAGCAAGTGGAGGAAATTTTCTAGGGCTTTTCTGACCTAGCACACTTAAAGTAATTAATATTCATATAAGGTTGACCTTTATGAAAAGAACGTTTGGGTTTTATACATAGTATTTAGAGGAAGAGAGCAGGTCAAATTTGATTCCTCACCCAAATTTAACCATATCTATTATTCTCTCTATTACTCTATTGTGGTAGATTGCAAAATTAGCACAAGACATTCTCCTCTATATATCCACACTAGCAATTACTTTCCTCTCATTAAAAGGTGGAATCTTTTTTCATCCTTTGAATTCAGGCTGACTTCACATCTTGCTTTGATGAAAGGTATAGTAACAAACATGACAAAAGCATAATCTTGGAAACTGATTGCACACCAGGGCTTGTCTTCTCTTGCTGCTTTTGACATGTTGCCACTGTATAAACAAGCCTGGGTTACCTTTCTGGAGGATGAGAGACAACATGGTGAGAAGCCCTGATCTACAGCCACCCAAGCCAAATCCTTCATAAACCAGAACCAGCTGATTGCAGATTCATGAGCCAACTGGCCCAGATTAGAGACATGCATGTGACCCTAAGTGGCTCATCTACTAAATCCATGGTTTGGATGATAACTTATACTGTAAAATCTAACTGATATTTGAGTGAATTCTGGTTATGGCAGATAGATTCTGATTCTTTTAAAGCCACTGCTTCTGTTGTAGCATATCTTGCTTCAGAATGGTTGAAATTCAGGGGAAATAAAACAAACAAAACAAAAACTGTTTTTGTCTTGGTAAGCCCAAACTCTGTCCCTCTCTGTATTTCTGAATGTAATACTCTCCTGCTTTTGTCACCAAAATCCAGATGCCTGATATTCAGAATCATTTTCACCTGCTTTTCTCTCATTTGATCAGCTATTATTTATCTGGATCTTCTCACTCCCATTCATTCTTTCTATGCAGAAATGTTTCATCCTTACAGTGACCAGGTCTCCATCCCACCTCCAGACCTCAGTATTGCCAAAATACACAGGGAAATTATACATAATTCTATGCCCAACATATTTCAATTGCCTCATAGGACACTTTGGTAACCTAGGAAAATGAAGAGCAAACAGTAACTCTCAAAATAATTTATATCTGCACCTCCCCATATAAGTAGCCATAGGGAGTGAGGGAGTATCAGAAAGAGTAGGTTTAAAAGAGGATTACACAGACCATTAACTATTACATAATGTCCAGGAATCCTTAAGTTATAAGGCAAGAAGAACCTGACTAGGTAAACATAGCCGTTAGAAATCTAAATTTACCTTTTGAAGTTTTCCACAAAATACTTCTCTAAGGAGAACTGAGCATTTGGGCTGATTAAAGATACAGGGAGCTAACAAGTTAAAGCCAGAGAAATTAAGATCATGTTTAACTGTACAACAGTAATAATTATTGCTGTAATTTTATGAGCTGCTTACATATTGAGGACTAATTGCCAAGCAATATAACAGCAATTGCATTTATCACTAGTTATGATTCAAAATTAGTATCTGCTTTATTTGTTGATAACACATTGCATATATATGCAGGTGTGACTGTAAGGTAATAAATTTGAATCTATGGGTGACATAGTCAAGTTATCCACATTATTATGTAGTTAGTTCTTTCCTTCTCCTGTCTCCAGAGTTTTGTTCAAATAGTATGATAACACTTAGCATGTTAGTGAAATGATTTAAGCGAGTATTACTTTATGGGAGTGGAAGAAAAAAATCAGATCCTTGGTTGATTTTTAAAATCAGATTATTTTTTATTTTTTTGTGGTACGCAGGCCTCTCACTGTTGTGGTCTTTTCCGTTGCAGAGCACAGGTTTAGCGGTCATGGCTCACGGGCCTAGCTGCTCCGCGGCATGTGGGATCTTCCTGGACTGGGGAAGGAACCCATGTCCCCTGCATCGGCAGTCAGACCCTCAACAACTGCGCCACCAGGGAAGCCCTAAAATCAGATTATTTTAAATTATTCCATCAAAGTTCCCCTTTGGTTTTACCAGTTTGCTAGGTGAAAATAATTTTGGTTACAAGTGACCACATTTTACTTCAAAATAACATGAGAAAAATGGATTGTATTAGAGAGACACAGGGAGCTCCGGAATACACTTTAGAACAAAACTTTACTAGGACCTAAAATAGCACCTGCATAAACTGCAGCTACATGCAGCTCAGTGTACCTTTAACTCTGTCTTTCTCCTCATCCTTTTGCTTTCTTCACTCATCTCTCCATTTTTGTCAGTGTCAGCTGTCTTTCAGCCCGATTTAACCATCTTACACTGGCAACCTGACATTGTTTTAAATATTCTTTAGACTCTGGAATATTTTAACAGAAGTAAAACATGGGTTATGTGTATCTTGTTTTATGAAACATTCCCTAATAAGCACATATAAAAGAGTTTTTACTACTGCTATTTTAATGTACAAAATATGATTTCAAGGGGCTTGCTCTTGTTAGTGTCTGGGTCAATTATTAAATAGACATATTGTTTAAGAAAATGTGTCTATTTAATAAAAATAAACAAATGGGACCTAATTAAACTTAAAAGCTTTTGCACAGCAAAGAAAACCATAAACAAGATGAAAAGATAACTTTCAGAATGGGAGAAAATATTTGCAAATGAAGGAATGGACAGAGGATTGAACTCCAAAATATACAAACAGCTCATGGAGCTCAATATCAATAAACAAACAACCCAATTTAAAAATGGGCTGAAAACCTAAATAGACATTTCACCAAAGAAGACATACAGATGGCCAAGAGGCACGTGAAAAGATACTCAACATCACTAATCATTAGAGCAATGCAAATCAAAACCACAATGAGGTATCACCTGACACTGGTCATAATGGCCATCATCAAAAATACTACAAACAATAAATGCTGGAGAGGGTGTGGAGAAAAGGGAACCTTCTTGCACTGTTGGTGGGAATGTAAACTGGTACAGCCACTATGGAGAACAGTATGGAAGTTCCTTAAAAAACTAAATATAGAACTACCATACAACCTAGCAATCCCACTACTGGGTATATACCCTGAGAAAAACGTTATTCAAAAGGAAACATGTACCCCAATGTTCATTGCAGCACTGTTTAAAATAGCCAGGACATGGAAACAACCTAAATGTCCAAAGATAGATGAAAGGATAAAGATGTTGTACATATATACAATGGAATATTGCTCATCCATAAAAGGAACCAAATTGGGTCAGTTGTAGAGATGTAGATGGGCCTAGAGTCTGTCACACAGAGTGAAGTAAGCCAGGAAGAGAAAAACAAGTATCATGTATTAGTACATATATGTGGAATCTAGAAAAATGGTACAAATGAACCTATTTGTAGGGCAGGAATAGGGATGTAGACATAGAGAACGGACATATGGACATGGTGGGGGAGGGGGAGGGTAGGACAAATTGGGAGATTCGGTTTGCCATAAATACATTACCATGTGTAAAATAGATAGCTAGTGGGAACTTGCTGTATAGCACAGGGAGCTTAGCATGGTTCTCTGTGACCACCTAGATGGGTGGGATGTGGGTGGTGGGAGGGAGGTCCAAGAGGGAGGAGATATAGGTATACATACAGCTGATTCACTTCATTGTACAGCAGAAACTAACACAACATTGTGAAACAATTTGTCTCCAATAATAAAATAATAAAATAAAATAAGTAAATATTTCAAACAATATTCAGTCCATAGTTAAACAATGGCAGCCATAGCTTTACTTAAGTAAGGCTTTTTGGGTCCAAGGTTAAGGAAAATATGTTGGTTGAAAAGAGGATATTTTTATCATTAGTGATACCTTGGAAAACTAAGGTATATCTTGTTTTGAGTTAAACTCAGAGAGAGAAACTTTTACAAGTTTTTTTTTTTTTTTTTTTTTTTTTTTTTGTTGCGTTACGCGGGCGTCTCACTGCTGTGGCCTCTCCCATTGTAGAGCACAGGCTCCGGACACGCAGGCACAGCAGCCATGGCTCACGGACCCAGCCGCTCTGTGGTATGTGGGATCTTCCTGGACCGGGGCACGAACCTGTATCCCCTGCATCGGCAGGTGGACTCTCAACCACTGCGCCACCAGGGAAGCCCTACAAGTATTTTTTAATCGCTTGTCTGATACACTTTATCAGACAAAGAAAATCTTGCTTTCTAATTCTCTTCAACTCTTACTCCCATTACGATTCCATAATAATTGATGAATTAAAGGTTTCTATTTTTTCATTTCTATAGTCCAATCAGTCCAAGGATGGGTAGAACTTAGAACATGGAAAGCCTGGAATTTAGAAAAGTACATTAATACAATAGAAAGATAAATATAATACGATGTTATAAGTAGAAAGTACAATGATCAGATTTTGGTTTTGAAGTAGATTTTATCTTTGTTTTGTCATTAGTGACATTAATGGTAATAGATGATTATATAATACTCTTTAAAGAATAAATTTAGTACCCTCTTAGGAGTGTTCAAGGACAAACCTGGTGTCATGAAAGAGTCATATAACATTCTAAATGAAATTTCACACATATTACATTCATATATAGTAAGTGAAGAAAACAGGGTAAAGCTCCTAGTAAATAAGTATTTCAGAGACAAAAATAAATATTGGATGGGGAGTTGACAGTCATAAAAATTAATTATTCAAATGTATTATTATTGTTTGTATATTGCAACAGTAGTATTCCAAAAACATGTATTTTAGATGAATATAGATATGATACATATAACAAGATTGTTGTGTGCATTACTCCTGAGGTTTATTGTGTGTGTGTGTGTGTGTTTGTGTGATAATACTTTATGTCTTTACATTCCCAATAGTTTTTATTTTTTTAACAATTTTATTGGAGTATAATTGCTTTACAATGCTGGGTTACTTTCTGCTTTATAACAGAGTGAATCAGCTATCCGTATAAATATGTCCCCATATATCCTCCCTCTTGCATCTTCCTCCAATCCTCCCTATTTCACCCCTCTAGGTGGTCACAAAGCACCAAGATGATCTCCCTGTGCTATGAACCTGCTTGGCACTAGGTATCTATTTTATACTTGGTAGTGTATATGTGTCCCTGTCACTCTCTCACTTCGTCTCAGCTTATCCTTCCCGCTCTCCATGTCCAAAAGTCCATTCTCTACGTCTTTGTCTTTATACCTGTTCTACCCCTAGGTTCTTCAGAACCATTTCTTTTTTTTTTTTTTTTTTAGATTCCATATATATGTGTTAGAATACAGTATTTGTTTTTCTCTTTCTGACTTACTGCACTCTGTATGACAGTCTCTAAGTCAATCCACCTCACTACAAATAACACAATTTGGTTTCTTTTTATGGTAGAATAATATTCCATTGTATATATGTGCCACATCTTCTTTACCCATTGATCTGTCAATGTACACTTAGGTTGCTTCCCTGTCCTGAGTATTGTAAATAGAGCTGCAATGAACATTGTGGGACATGAGTCTTTTTGAATTATGATTTTCTCAGGGTATATTCCCAGTACTGGGATTGATGGGTCGTAAGGTAGTTCTATTTTTAGATTTTAATGAAGTTCAGTACTGTTCTCCACAGTGGTTGTATCAATATACATTCCCACCAACAGTGCAAGAGGGTTCCTTTTTCTCAACACCCTCTCCAGGATTTATTGTTTGTAGATTTTTTAATGACGGCCATTCTGACTGGTATGAAGTGATACCTCATTGTAGTTTTGATTTGCATTTCTCTAATGATTAGTGATGTCAAGCATCCTTTCATGTTTTGGTGGCAATCTGTTTATCTTCTTTGGATAAATGTCTTTTTAGGTCTTCTGCCCATTTTTGGATTGGGTTGTTGAATATTTGATATGGAGCTGCTTGTAAATTTTGGAGATTAAACCTCTGTTAGTTGCTACATTTGCAAATATTTTTTTTTCCCATTCTGAGGGTTGTCTTTTCATCTTCTTTATGGTTTCCTTGGCTGTGCAAAAGCTTTTAAGCTTCCTTAGGTCCCATTTGTTTATTTTTGTTTTTACTTCAATTTCTCTAGGATGTAAGTCAAAAAGGACCTTGCTGTGATTTATGTCATAAAGTGGTCTGCCTATGTTTTCCACTAAGAGTTTGATAGTGTCTGGCCTTACATTTAGGTCTTTAATCCATTTTGAGTTTATTTTTATGTATGGTGTTAGGGAGTGTTCTAATTTCATTCTTTTACTTGTAACTGTCCAGTTTTCCCAGCACCACTTATTGAAGTGGTTGTCTTTTCTCCATTGTAAATTCTTGCCTCCTTTATCATAAAGTGATAAAGTGACCCTATGTGCATGGGTTTATCTCTGGACTTATTAACCTGCTCCATTGATCTATATTTCTGTTTTTGTGCCAGTATCATACAGTCTTGATTACTGTAGCTTTGTAGTATAGTCAAAGTCTGGGAGCCTGATTCCTCCAGCACCGTTTTTCTTTCTCAAGATTGCTTTGGCTATTTGGGGTCTTTTGTGTTTTCATACAAATTGTGAATTTTCTTTTCTAGTCCTGTGAAAAATGCCATTGGTAATTTGATAGGGATAGCATTGAATATGTAGATTGCATTGGGTAGTAGAGTCATTTTCACAATGTTGGTTCTTCCAATCCAAGAACATGGTACGTCTCTCCATCTGTTTGTATCATCTTTAATTTCTTTCTTATAGTTTTCTGCATACAGGTATTTTGTCTCCTTAGGTATGTTTATTCCCAGATATTTTATTCTTTTTGTTGCAATGGTAAATGTGAGTTTTTCCTTAATTTCTCTTGCAGATTTTTCATCATTAGTTCATAGGAGTGCAAGAGACTTCTGTGCATTAATTTTGTATCCTGCTACTTTACCAAATTCATTGATTAGCTCTAGTAGTTTGCTGGTAGCATCTTTAAGATTCTGTATGGATAGCATCATGTCATTCGCAAACAGTGACAGCTTCGTTCTTCTTTTCTGATTTTGATTCCTTTTCTCTTTCTTCTCCTATTGCTGTGTCTAAAACTTCCAAAATTATGTTGAATAATAGTGGTGAGAGTGGACAACCTTGTCTTGTTCTTTGTCTTAGATGAAATGCTTTCAATATTTCGCCATTGAGAATGAAGTTGGCTTGGGTTTGTTATATATGGCCTTTACTATGTTGAGGTAAGTTCCCTCTATGCCTACCTTCTGGAGGATTTTTATCATAAATGGGTGTTGAATTTTGTCGAAAGCATTTTCTACATCTATTCAGTTGATTATATGTTTTTCTTCTTCAATTTGTTAATATGTTTTATCACATTGATTGATTTGCATATATTGGAGAACCCTTGCATTCCTAGGATAAACCCATTGTTCATGGTGTATGATCCATTTAATGTGTTGTTGTATTCTGTTTGCTAGTATTTTGTTGAGGATTTTTGCATCTATGTTCATGAGTGATAGTGGCCTGTAGTTTTCTTTTTCTGTGACATCTTTCTCTGGTGTTGTTATCAGGGTGATGGTGGCCTTGTAGAGTGAGTTTGGGAGTGTTCCTCCTTCCGCTCTATTTTGGAAGATTTTGAGAAGGATAGGTTTTAGCTCTTCTCTAAATGTTTGATAGAATTCACCTGTGTAGCCATCTGCTCCTGGGCTTTTGTTTGTTGGAAGACTTTTAATCAGTCTCAACTTCAGTGCTTGTGATTGATCTGTTTATATTTTTTATTTCTTCCTGGTTCTGTCTCTGAAGGGTGTGCTTTTCTAAGAATTTGTCCATTTTTTTGAGGCTGTCCATCTTCTTGGCATATAGTTGCTTGTAGTAATTTCTCATGGTCCTTTGTATCTCTGCAGTGTCAGTTGTTACTTCTCCATTTTTATTTCTAATTCTATTGATTTGAATCTTCTGCTTTTTTTCTTGATGAGTCTGGCTAATAATTTATCAATTTTGTTTATCTTCTTAATTAACTAGATTTTAGTTTTCTTGATCTTTGCTATTGTTTCCTTCATTTCTTTTTCATTTATTTCTTATCTGATCTTTATGATTTCTTTCCTTCTGCTAACTTTGGGGGTTTCTTGTCCTTTCTCTAAGTGCTTTAAGTGTAAAGTTATGCTGTTTATTTGAGATGTTTCCTGTTTCTTGAGGTAGGAGTATACTGTTATAAACTTCCCTCTTAGAACTGCTTTTGGAACATCTGATAGGTTTGGGGTCATCATGTTTTCACTGTCATTTTTTTCTAGGTATATTTTCATTTCTTCTTTGATTTCTTCAGTGATCTCTTGGTTATTAAGTAATGTATTTTTTAGCCTCCATTTTTTTGTATTTTTTACAGGTTTTTTTTTCCCTGTAATTGATATCTTGTCTCCTAGCATTGTGGGTGGAAAAGATACTTGATATGATTTCAATTTTCTTAAATTTAACACGGCTTGATTTGTGAACCAAGATATGATCTATCCTAGATAAGGTTCCATGAGCACTTGAGAAGGGTATTCTGCTGTTTTTGGATTGAATGCCCTAAAAATATCATTTAAGTCCATCTTGTTTAATGTATAACTTAAAGCTTGTGTTTTCTTATTTTTTTTACTTTTGGATGATCTCTCCATTGGTGAGAGTGAGGTGTTAAAATCCCCTACTATAATTGTGTTACTGTCGATTTCCCCTTTTATGACTGTTAGCATTTGCCTTATATATTGATGTGCTCCTATATTGGGTGCATAAATATTTACAATTGTTATATTTTCTTCTTGGAATCATCCCTTATCATTATGTAGTGTCCTTCTTTGTCTCTTGTAATAATCTCTATTTTAAAGTCTATATTGTCTGATATGAGAATTGCTACTCCAGCTTTCTTTTGATTTCCATTTGCATGGAATATCTTTTTCTATCCTCTCACTTTCAGTCTGTATGTGTCCCTAGGTCTGAAGGGGGTGTCTTGTAGACAGCATATATATGGTCTTGTTTTTGTATCCATTCAGCCAGTCTATGTCTTTTGGTTGGAGCATTTAATCCATTTATATTTAGGGTAGTAATTGATATATATGTTCCTATTACAATTTTCTTAATTGTTTTGGTTTTGTTATTGAAGGCCTTTTCTTTCTCTTGCGGTTCCTTCCTAGAGAAGTTCCTTCACTTTTGTTGTAAAGCTGGTTTTCTGCTGCTGGATTCTATTAGCTTTTTCTTGTCTGTAAAAGTTCTATTTTTCCATCAAATCTGAATGAGATCCTTACTGGGTAGGGTAATCTTGGTTTTAGGTTTTTCCCTTTCATCACTTTAAAAATGTTCTGCCACTCCCTTCTGGCTTGCCGAGTTTCTGCTGAAAGATCATCTGTTAACCTTATGGGGATTCCCTTGTATGTAATTTATTGTTTTTCCCTTACTGCTTTTAATATTTTTTCTTTTATTTAATTTTTGATAGTTTGATTAATATGTGTCTTGGCATGTTTCTCCTTGGATTTATCTTGTATGAGACTCTGTGCTTCCTGGACTTTATTGACTATTTCCTTCCCCATATTAAGGAAGTTTTCAACTATAATCTCTTCAAATATTTTCTCAGCCCCTTTCTTTTTCTCTTCTTCTTCTGGGACACCTATAAATTGAATGTTGGTACATTTATTGTTGTCCTAGAAGTCTCTGAGACTGTTCTCAATTCTTTTCATTCTTTTTTCTTTATTCTGCCTTATGATACTTATTCCCACTCTTTTATCTCTAGGTCACTTATCTGTTCTTCTGCCTCAGTTGTTCTGCTATTGATTCCTTATAAAGAATTTTAAATTTCATTTTTGTATTGTTCTTCATTGCTTCTTTGCTCTTTAGTTCTTCTAGGTCCTTGTTAAATGTTTCTTGTGTTTTCTCCATTCTATTTCCAAGATTTTGGATCATCTTTCCTATCATTACTCTGAATTCTTTTTCAGGTAGACTGCGTATTTCCTCTTCATTTGTTTGGTCTGTTGGGTTTTTACCTTACTCCTTCTTTGCTCTGGGTTTCCCTGTCTTCTCATTTTGCTTAACTTACTGTGTTTGGGGTCTCCTTTTTTCAGGCTGCAGGTTTGTAGTTCCTGTTATTTTTGATGTCTGCCCTCAGTGGCTGAGGTTGCTTCAGTGGGTTTTGTAGGCTTCCTTGTGGAGGGGACTGGTGCCTGTTTTCTGGTGGATGAGCCTGTATCTTTTCTTTCTGGTTGTCAGGACCATGTTTCAGAGTGTGTTTGGGGATGTCTTTGACCTTATTATGATTTTAGGCAGCCTTTCTGCTAGTGGATGGAGTTGTGTTCCTGTCTTGTTAGTTGTTTGTCATGGGGTGTCCAGCACTGTAGCTGCTGGTCATTGAGTGGAGCTGGGTCTTGGCCTTCAGATGGAGATCTCTGGGAGATTTTCACCATTTGATAGTACGTGGAGCTGGGAGGTTTCTGTGGACCAATGTCCTGAAGTCACTCGGCTCTCCCACATCAGTGTCACATGCCTGACACCCAGCTGGAGCACCAAGACCTTGTCAGCCACATGGCTCAGAATAAAAGGGAGAAAAAAAGGAAGAAAGAAAGAAAAGAAGAAAATAAAATAATGCTGTTTTTTAAAAAAATAAAATATTATCCAAAATAAAAAATATATATAAAGTAACAATTAAAAAGAAAGAAGAGAGCAACCAAAGCAAAAATCAGATCCACCAACGATAACAAGTGCTAAAACTATACACATACACACACACAAAAAAAAAGACAGAACCCTAGGACAACTGGTAAAAGCTAAGCCATACAGACAAAATCACAGAAAGAAGCATACACACTCACAAAAAGAGAAAAAGGAAAAAAAAAATATATATATATATATATTAAAAAAAAAAGGAAGAGAGCAACCAAATCAATAAACAAATCTACCAGTGATAATAAACTCTAAATACTAAACTAAGATAAACATAAGACCAGAAACAAATTAAATGCAGAAAGCAAACCCCAAGTCTACAGTTGTTTCCAAACTCTACCGCCTCAATTTTGGGATAATTCATTGTCTATTCAGGTATTCCAGAACTGCTGGGTCCATCAAGTTGATTGTGGATATTTAATCCGCTGATCCTGAGGCTGCTGAGAGAAATTTCCCTTTCTCTTCTTTCTTCGCACAGCTCTTGTTGTTCAGATTTGGATTTGGCCCTACCTCTGTGTGTACACCACCTGAGGGCATCTGTTTTTGGCTCTGACATGACAGGGTTAAAGTAGCAGCTGATTAGGGGGCTCTGGCTCACTCAGGCAAGACGGAGGGAGGGGTACAGAATGCGGGGCTAGCCTGTGGCGGCAGAGGCCAGTGTGACGTTGCAAAGGACTAAAGTGTGCTGTGTGTTCTTCTGGGGAAGTTGTCCCTGGATCATAGGACCCTGGCAGTAGTGGGCTGCACAGCCTCCCAGGAGGGGAGGTATAGATAGTGACCTGTTCTT
The DNA here is from genome assembly GCF_963924675.1 of Phocoena phocoena. NCBI lineage: Eukaryota > Metazoa > Chordata > Mammalia > Artiodactyla > Phocoenidae > Phocoena > Phocoena phocoena. The sequence goes on along the minus strand of NC_089235.1, from coordinate 26,192,600 downwards.
GCACACAGGCTTCTTGGTAGCTGCAGCAGCAACCTTAGCCTTTCATGCCCATCTCTGGAGTCCGCTCTGGCAGTTGTGGCTCACACCCATCTCTGGAGTTCATTTAGGTGGTGCTCTGAATGCCCTCTCCTTGTTCACTCCGAAACAATGCTCTCTTGCCTCTTAGGCAGTTCCAGAACTTTGCCCAGAGTCTCTTTCAGCTAGCTGTAGCACACTAGCCTCCTTCAGGCTGTATTCATACAGCCAACCCCAGTCCTCTCCCTGGGAACTGACCTCTGAAGCCCGAGCCTCAGCCCCCAACCCCCACCCAACCCGGCAGGTGAGCAGACCAGCCTCTCAGGCTGGTGAGTGTTGGTCGGCACTGATCCTCTGTGCGGGAATCTCTCTGCTTTGCCCTCTGCACCCCTGTTGCTGCACTCTCCTCTGTGGCTCCAAAGATTCCCCCCTGCCAACCCCCATCTCCACCAGTGAAGGGGCTTCCTAGTGTGTGGAAACTTTTTCTCCTTTACAGATCCCTCCCAGAGATGCAGGCCCTGTCCCTCTTCTTTTGTCTTTGCTTTTTCTTTTTTCTTTTGCCCTGCCCAGATAAGTGGGGAGTTTCTTGCCTTTTGGAAACTCTGAGTTCTTCTGCCAGCATTCAGTAGGTGTTCTGTAGGAGTTGTTCCACATGTACATGAATTTCTGATGTATTTGTGGGGAGGAAGGTGATCTCCATGTCTTACTCCTCTGTCATCCTGAAGGTCTCACTCCTCAGGTTTTTGATGGAGTAAAATAACATAATCAAAATATTCTGCAATTGGACTGACTAATGCTATAATGGTGTCTATTTCTTTTAAATTGATACAAGTGGTGGGACAAGATGCATGTATATATTACAAGGAAAGCAGTCACTGTCCATACCTCATTTCTAAATTAAAGATAAAACATTTTATGCTCTTCTCTTTCCATTTAATGAATTAGAGATTATAACTGGAAATGTTCCAACTATTCAATCTTATGTGAGAATCCATTAAAGAGCATTATCCAAGTCAAAATTTGGAAGGACTTCTTTTCTCCAGGGAGAACTTCAAAAGTACCCTTCTTTCAGAAATAATGTCAATTGCTATAACATTTTAATTCTAATAAATATTACTTTTGTCAGCAATCAGTTATTCACACATGTGGAGCTATATCTGGGTTCTTTATTTTATTTCACTGATTTATATGTCTATCACTTGGCCATAAACATTAATAAAAAATAATAAAAATTAAATAATTCTTAAAGTTTTCTTGGAAATTCCTGAGAAATGTTATAGAAAACTACATAGAATTTTTTTAAATAATTTGAGTTAAACTGTCATCTTCACAATGTCAAATTGTCACATTCATATAATGGTATGTTTATCCATTGATTTATGTTTCAAATAATTTAAAATGTTTCCATAGATTTTTTTTGTACTTATTTTCCTGTCACTCCTTTGACACATATGATTCCTGCTTTAACTGTGAAGGGTCTAATCAATGTAATGATTCTCCAGGTGTGTCCCCAACCCAGAAGGAATTCACTTGTTTAACGGTTTAGTGTCAAAATAAATGAATACAACTTATTTCTCTAGAATGACCTTAAGCTGACACATTTTCTGCAGTCTATTATCAGTTCTAATATCTACCTGTTCATTGTGTTATGATTTCCATTAATGGCACTATTTTATTTGCAAATATAACTATATTGTCTTTTATACTTCTTTTTTTTTTTTTTCTCAGTTTTTTTTTTTTTTTTTGTGGTACGCGGGCCTCTCACTGTTGTGGCCTCTCCCGTTGTGGAGCACAGGCTCCGGACGCGCAGGCTCAGTGGCCATGGCTCACGGGCACAGCCGCTCCGCGGCATGTGGGATCTTCCCGGACCGGGGCACGAACCTGTGTCCCCTGCATCGGCAGGCGGACTCTCAACCACTGCGCCACCAGGGAAGCCCTTTTATACTTCTTAAATCACTTTTTTCACTTGTTTTTGTTATTGGCCAGGAAGCACAGTGAGCAGGTATCTGATCTTATCTTCTATACATCTATATTTTCTTCATAAAGTTGAATTGTAATTCAGGAGACAACCCTAACCAATTTTTCATACTTCCTGTTTTTTTTAATTTTATTTTAGTTACAATGAACTATTAAACTTTAACCAGAGGTCCCCAACCTTTTTGGCACCAGGGGCTGGTTTCATGGAAAACAATTTTTCCATGGATCGGGAGCAAGGTGGATTTGAGGCAGTAATGCGAGCAATGCTTCAGGCAATAACATAAGCGATGGGGAATGGTAGATGAAGATTCACCATCTTGCCCACTGCTCATCTCCTGCTGTGCAGCCTGGTTCCTAACAGGTCACAGACCAGTATCTGTCTGAGGCCCGGGAGTTGGGGACACCGGCTTTACACAATGTTTTGTTTCTTTATCTAGTAAGTTAAAAAATAATATCTCTCTTTTAGATTATTAATGTTGTGGTGTATTTTAGATTTGATATTGAGCCTTCTAACATTGTTGAGATAATTCATTTGATCATTATGCTTTTTTTGAGGAGACATCATTGAAATCAGTAGGCCAATATTTCATATTGAATTTTCACATTTAAATTTAATAACTAACTGCATTAGGCCTATGATCTTATTTTCATGCACTTTTAAATGTTTGTTGAATTGGTTAATTTAGCTTCAAATAGTCAGTTGAACAATGTTTAATTATTTTTCTTTTGTTTCTTTATTTTGTATTTTATGGAAATATTGTACCTTGAATTTTTGGTACAAATAAGTTATTATTATTATTATTTTTTTACTTGGAGAGTTTTGAGAATGAGGAACTTTGATAATAAAGGAGAATTGATAACTTGTGTTTATACACATTAGGCTGTGATGTAGCACTAAGATCTAGTAATCTGCATGTGTGCAAGACATCTTGACTAGATGTTTAAAACAGGATTTAAAGGAAAATAAAATCAATAAATTTTATATAGTTTTAAATTATATGTGCCAAATATTATCAGTGTTTAGATTTTCAAGTATTCAATAATACCTTGAGAATATATACCAAATATACTAGAAAGTTGTTTGAATGAAGGATGAAAAATGGGTGTGGAGATTGGATGTGAAAAGAAAAAAAAAATCTAAAATCAAGCATGAACAAATTCATGCATTAATACAGAATATGATTGTGCCATAAACTGGAAAGAATAATTTACTCCATTCTGCCCTGACATTAAAAGCAAAAAACAATAAATGCCACCAAAACTAGAAAAAAATAGAAAGATTTCCTTTGTTTTGTTTTTAAGAAAATTAATTTATTTGAAACTCTTTTAACTGATAAAGGAAATTATCTTTTTTTTTTTTTTGGGGGGGTCAGGTAGTTAATCTAGGACTTTAATGTAAAGAAAAAGAACAATTTTCAACAGCCAAAAGTGCCCTATTCATTAAATACCACATACATAAAATGAAGTAACAAGTGGATTTTATCTAGTCAAAACATCATGAAATACAGAATTTTATTAAAACATCTAACTAAATCATTAAAGTTTTACCTTAACTACTGGTTTGCCCAGATCATGCAAGTAAATTAGTATATGCATTAAATAAGCATCACATAATGAGAGGACTGGTAGACATTCTTGTCAGATGTTAATATCTATCCATAAAGTGATTTTTTTGATAATGGTAGAACATAAGACAACTTTGAACATTAGTAGTGTTGCCTGCTAAATATTTTAATAATTGTTTTACCTTCTTCTGGTATACCTTATTTGATGTCACAGTCTACTGAAAGAAAACTAACTATACCACAAATGCAGTTTCAGATAATCAATAATGAATATAAGACCTCATTGCTATCTTATAATAGCTACAGCAGAGTGTTTTTTTCCTAACCTATTTTCTTAGTGAAGGACGATTTGTATGATGCTGGTAGAGTCCAACCCCAAGGAACCATAAATACAATACAAACAATAATTATTCTCTACACATCTATATTGTCAAAGTTCTTTCATTAAATATGAGAGATTTCTAAGTCAGTGTACACTTTACTCCCTTTGGTATAGTCACATCAGAAGTGACAACATAGTTTATCCAAATTATGAGATGTCTCTGTAAAAGATCCAGCCCTCTGAGACTTCTTCAGGAACCCAGAGAAGTAAAAGTTTTACCCTTGTTTGTCCCATGTGACTTCACCTATCTCTGGTAAAAAATAACTATCCAGTTTTAATATGCATAAAGACTCTACAGAGTATAAGTCAATCTATAGACTCAATGAAGCAATAAGATCATTCCATATAGAAGTTTAAGGCTTGTATTAATAGGTCAATTATCAGTAAGTGATGTATGTTCACTTAGAAGGTCATATAAATTTGGGACTGGGGCAGCCATTATTGGGCCATGTTCAATAAAACAAAGACAGTGAGTTTGCTAAGAAGAGAGTTAAATATAAAACCAAAATATTGTCTTTAGTGAATCTGCTCTAGACTTGTTGTTACAAACAAACCCCTTTGATATTAAAGCCACTTTGAAAAAAATCTTTCATTAAATATTTTTTTGTTCTATTTTGAAATAATTTTAGACTGTAGATGCATTATGGAGATAGTGCAGAAGGTTCATGTACCCTTCACCCCAATTTCTCTAAAGTGATCATCTTACATAGCAAATGATATGTCTACCAAAAATAATGTTTTTTAAAGAAGATGTTGGGGCTAGGAGTTAATTAATTAATTAATTTAATTTTTCTGTGTTACCTCTTCATTTCTGTGTGAGGGCTTTCTCTAGTTGTGGCAAGCAGGGGCCACTCTTCATTGCAGTACACGGGCCTCTCACTATTGCGGCCTCTCTTTTTGTGGAGCACAGGCTCCAGACACGCAGGATCAGTAGTTGTGGTTCACAGGCCTAGTTGTTCCGCGACATGTGGGATCCTCCCAGACCAGGGCTCGAACCTGTGTCCCCTGCATTAGCAGGCAGATTCTCAACCACTGCGCCACCAGGGAAGCCCCCCCCAAAAAAATTTATCATCAGTACAATACTGCAGACATTATTTAAATTTTAATTTTAAATTACTAAGAGATTGAAAAACAAATTAAAAATAATTTATTTGGACAGCGTATATTTTGAGAATTTAGTAACCCAATGAACATTTAATGATTGTTCTTAGAAGTCATGGGGTTTTGTTTTGTTTTATTTTCAGAGTTCTGTTAAGAATTACCATGCATCTTTATCATCTCCTAATTAATGTCTTTGGGACAGTATTAACATAACCTAATTCAGCACCAGATACAGTACCTGGAACATAGTAAGTGCTCATTAAAGATTTATTGAATTAATTGTTCTTATTCTTCACTTCTGTTAGATCTGGATGATAAATATCTTATTCTGAAGACATGCAAAAGGGACTTACAAAATGTGTTCCATTTTCCTACAGACCTAAGAAGTGTGACTCAGGTCCACTGAACAATGCACCAACCTCCCCACAATAAAGCAGTGAAGATATGTTGAGGAAATAGCAGAAAACATTTTTGTCTCACTTTCTAACACACTCATCATAAGCCTTAGTGGCATAAGTTAGTTTTACATAAAACTACAGGTTTTATCTGTACTCAAATGTGCCAATCTAAATTATGGATTAACATCCAAACACTCAATTCTTCACAACAGATCTTACAAAATGTGCTTTAAAGCACGATTTTTAAATTTTATTTCTGCATCCTTATCTAAGACTGAATTTAAAGACATTATTCTTCAGCTTCTAGTCTGTTATTTCTCTCTTATTAATTAGATATTAAGTTTAGAAAATTGAACAACCTCAGCACATTTATTTAATATTTCCATTGCTTTATGTCTCATTTGATCTTTTAAGAAAGTGTTCTAAAAATAATAAAATTTTTCATAAATACTTTTTTTGAAATTCTGAGGAGACTGAATAGAATACAAATTGCATGGATTCATTGAAAACAACCTTTACTCTGAGAACTCCAACACTCTTTTAACTGCTTCTAAAGAAGCATAGAGAGCAAAGAAATAGACCTCTAGTGCACCACATAGTGACTGCATCAAATAAATCCCCAGAGTCTCAGCTTTCTTAAAATAATAATAATAATAGTGTGTGGTGTGCATGATAACTCTTAATTCACAGGTATACAGGCCTCTAGAAATCAGATAAAATTTTTGCAAAGCCCCTATGCTGAAAATTACATCAAGAAAAATTAAAGAACATTTACATAAAGATGGATTGTATCAGGTATATGGACTAGAAAAAACAAAAATTAATATTTAAAAAGTGTGTAACTGTATATGCTAACCAAATAGAAAATAGTTAAATGTATATTCTACTGATCATTAAAAAAATACAATTAAGAAAATAGTATGGATCTTTTAGAGGTGGTGGGATCAAGATGGTGGTGTAAAAAGACCCTGAACTCACCTCTCCCTACAAACACATCAAAACTACAACTATAAAGCAACTCTCATTGAGAATGACATGAAAACTAGCAGAATGGCTCTTGTACAACCAAGGCTGTAAAGAAAAGAGACACAGAATTTGGTAGAAGGGGAAGAGAAGAGAGCTAGTCAGGACCCACACATCTAGTGGGTAACCCAGAAGAAGAGGGGGATATCACAGGCTTAGGGAATCTTCCCTGAGGAGTGAAGGATTCAAGTCCCATATTAGGCACACCAGTCCTGGGGTCTGACACTGGGAAGAAAGCCCCCTTAGCTGGTTTGAAAATCAATGGAGCTTATGGGAGGCTGTAAGAAAGAGAGCTGTGCTCTTGAACAGCATGCACACAGACTTCCTTGCTCCCAATCCCAGTGTAAAGGCAGCAGACTGAAAATTGCTTATTGTTCTGACAAGCCTGCCAGGACTGCTTCAGCATGCCCCTCAGCCTTAACTCTGCTCCTGCTTCAGCACCTCCTGGTCTAGCCCCACTCCCACTAAGGCAGAGACCATCACTGATATTATGCATATGTGCACATGTACCTGGGAAAAAGCAGAGCCAGATCAGAAGTACAGCTCCAAGCACTTGGGTCCTGGTCCAGCTAACCAGAAACTTGCCATCATGCTAGAGCCCAACTTCCTTAGGCCTTCTGCTTTAGCACCTTGGGCTCCACTGCTACCCCCACAGTGTTATCTCCCAGTAGAATGATGAGCCTGGGAGAAGCAACAGCTAGCACCTGACTCCAGGTCTACCTCACACCAAGGAGATGGCTGCCAGCATAACCCAGGAAAAGATGTAGGCTCTGCTAAATTCAGATTCAGTCCTCCTACCAAAGCAAATGAGCAAATGTAGACCACATAAGGACTCTTCCACACAAGGACACACTTTTAAGATTGGGATGGGTAACTGTTTCACCTAATTTTATAGCAACAAACAGAGAAAGTCAAACAAAATGAGATGACAGGAATAAGTTCCAAATGAAAGAATAGAATAAAATTCAAGGGGAAAAAATAAGAAAGCAGAAATAAATAGTTTGCCTGATAAGATGTTCAAGGCAATAATAATAGAAACATCCACTGAAGTTGGGAAAAAATAGAGGGACATGGTGAGAACTATAACAAAGAACTAGAAAATATATATTAAAAAAAAAAAGCAGAACTGAAGAATACAACTGAAATAAAAAATACACTAGAAGGAAATAGAGGCAGAATAGGAGATACAAAGGAATATATAAACAAGCTGAAAGAGAGAATAATGAAAATAACCCAAACAGAACAGTAAAAAGAAAAATAAATTAAATGAGGATTGGTTAAGGGAAGTCTGGGATAAACTCAAGCATCCTAATATTCTCATTATAGGGTCTCCAGAAAGAGAAAAGAGACAAAGGGAGCAGAAAATGTATTTGATAAAATAATGGCTGAAAACTTCCCTAACATGAAGAGGAAAACAGATATTCAGATATAGGAAACACAGAGAAAGAAACCCAAAGAGACACACATCAACATATATCATAAGCAAAATGACCAAAAATAATGTTAAAAAGGTAATTTAAAAGGAAGCAAGAGAAGAAAAAAAAAAAGTTAAAAACAAGGGAAATCCCATAACACTATCAGCTGATTTTTCAGCAGAAACTTTGTAGCTAAAAAGAGAGAGGCATGATATATTTAAAGTGCTGAAAGGAAAACAGAAACAAAATCAAAGCCAAAACAAAAACCTAGGATGTTCTACTCAGCAAGTTATCACTTACAATTTAAGGAGAGATAAAGAGTCTCCCAGACAAGCGAAAACCAACTGTACATCACCAAAAAATCAGCATACAAGAAATATTAAATGATCTTCTTTAAGAGAAAAAGAGAAGTATGTAACAAAAAGTAAGAAAATATACTAAGGGATAAATCTCATTGAGAAAACAAATACATACCAAAGGCAGTGGAACAACCACTTAAATAAGTTCATACAAAGGCTAAAAGACCAAAATTGTAAAATCACTATTACTACATAGTTAAGTGATAAACATGAAAATGTAAAATGTAACATCATAAACAGAAAACATATGGGGGAGTAAAAAATGTAAATATTTTATAATGTGCTTGAATTTGAATGACTATCAACTTAAAACAAATTATATTGTTATAAGTCAATGTATATGAACTTCATGGTAACAACAAATCAAAAACCTATGATACACACACACACACACACACACACACACACAAGGGAAGGGAACCCAAATATAACATGAGAGAAAATCATCAAACCAGAGGAAAAGACTAAAAGAAAAGAAAGAGAACTGCAAAAACAACCAGAAAATAAGTAACAAAATGTCAAAAGTATGCCTATCAATAATCAGTAAATTTGAAGGATAAAAGTTAATATACAGAAATCTCTTGCATTTCTCTACCCTAACAACAAACTACCAGAAAGAGAAATTGAGGAAGCAATCTAATTTGCCATTGCATCAAAAATAATAAAATACTTAGGAAAAAACCTACTTCAGGAGGTGGAAGACCTAGACTCAGAAAAATATGACACTGATAAAAGAAGTTGAAGATGTCACAAACAGATGGAAAGATATACCATGTTCTTGGACTGGAAGAATTAATATTGTTAAAATGGCCAAACTATCTAAGGCAAGGCAATCTACAGGTTCAATGCAATCCCTAACAAAATATCAATGGCATTTTTCACAAAACTAAAACAAATAATTTTAAAGTTTCTATGGAAATACAACTAGCCAAAACTGTCTTGAGAAAGAAGAACAGAGCTGAAGAATCACAATCCCTGACTTCAGACTATACTACAAACTACAGTAATCAAAACTGTATGGTACTGGCACAAACTCAGACACATAGATCAATGGAACAGAATTGAGAGTTCAGAAATAAACCCACACACTTATGGTAAATTAATCTACAACAAAGGAGGCAAGAATACACAATGGAGAAAAGATAGTCTGTTCGATAAGTGGTGCTGGGAAAACTTCACATCAACATGTAAAAGAACAAAATTAAAACATTCTCTAATACCATATATAATAAACTCAAAAGAGATTACAGATGTAAATTTTAGCCCAGAAACCATAAAACTTCTAGAGGAAAACATAAAACATTCTTTCCCATAAACCATAGAAATATGTTTTAGGATCAGTCTCCTAAAGAAAAGGAAATAAAAGCAAAAATAAACAAATAGGACCTAATTAAACTTAAAAGCTTTTGCACAGCAAAGGAAACCATAAACAAAATGAAAAGACCAACTACAGAATGGAAGAAAATATTTACAAATTATATAACCAAGAGGGGGCTAATATCCAAAATACATAATTCATACAACTCAAAATTTTAAAAATACAACCTAATTAAAAAATGGGCAGAAGACCTGAATAGACATTTTTCCAAAGATAACAAGCAGATGGCCAACAGGTATATGAAAAAATGCTCAACATTGCTAATAATCAGGGAAATGCAAATTAAAACCAGAATGAGACATCACCTCACACCTGTCAGAATCATTATCATCAAAAGACAACAAAAAACAAATGTTGGCAAGGATGTAGAGAAAAGGGAACTCTCATACACTGTTGGTTTGAATGTAAATTGGTGCAGCCACCGTGGAAAAGAGTATGGAGGTTTCTCAAAAAACTAAAAATAGAACTACAATGTGACTTAGCAATTCCACTCTTAGGTATACACCAGAAAGAAACAAAAACACTGATTTGAAAAGATACATGCACTCAATATTCATAGCAGCTTTATTTACAATAGCCAAGTTTTGGAAGCAGTCTAAATGTCCTTAGACATATGAATGTGATTATATATATATTCAGTCTTTAAAAAGGAAATTCTGTAGTTGTGACATGAATTTGGAGGAAATTATGATGAATGAAAAACGATATGCAGAAAGAGAAATACTGTGTGATCTCACTTTGATGTGGAATCTAAAATAGTCAAACTCATAGAAGCAGAAAGTAGTATGGTGTTTGCCAAGGGTGAGGGGTAGGGAACAAGGAGGAGATATTGTTCAAAGGGAAGAAAGTTTCAGTTGTACAAAATGAATAAATTCTAAGGCTCTCAAATACAGCATGGTGATTATAATAGACAATGCAATATTGTATACTTGAAGTTTGCTAAGAGGTTAGATCTTAAATTAAATCTTCTCAACACACACAAATAGGTAACTGTGGAGCTGATGGTTTACCATAAGTATTTTGATTGTGTTGGTCATATATATGTATAATATCCATGTGCACAATTTTTATCTGTTAAAGATATCTCAATAAAGTTGTTAAAAAAAGAGAGAAAATAAGCGACTCAGAAATTGGAGAAGATATTTACAATACAAGAATATATTTGCTTATCGGCAAGTGAACTTTTCCAATGTATATTAAGAACTCTTATAGATTACTAAAAAGGAAATGAGATTTTTTTAATGTGCAAAAACAAGAAAGACATTGAAAAAATGAAAATAGCCAAACTGACAATAACATATTCTGTTAGTTTACTAGTGATACCATAACAAAGTACCACAGACTGGTGGCTTAAACAACCAAAATGTATTTCCTCACAGTTGTAGAGGCTAGAAATTCAAGATCAAGGTGCTGGCAGTATTGTTTCAAAATGTAAGGTCTCTCCTTGGCTGGTAGGTGGCCATCTTCTTCCTCTGTCTTCACAGTGTCTTTGTGTGTTTGTGTCCTAATCTCCTCTTTTTTATGAAGATACCAGTCATACTGAATTAGATTCCATCCTAATGACCTCATTTTATCTTTTTAATGACACTTTTCAAGTACAGTCACTTTCTGAACTGCTGTGGGTTAGGACTTCAACATAAGAATAGGGAGAGGGGAATAATTTAGCCTATAACACATGAATATCAGATTTGAAGAAAATGCCAGTTAATACTACAAAGAATATTACTTCACAGCTCCCTGAAGGGATCTGCTTAAATATAGTTATAATATTGTATATTAGCTATTGTATGGAGCAATTAGAGCTATCATAAATGTTGTTGATGATGTCTTAAACTGTAACCACCACTTTGAAAACTACCAGGCAGCATATAACAAAGCTAAGTACATGTGGTCCTATGACTTACCGATTTTACTAAGTATATACGCTACAAATTTTTTTTAAGTATTTTGACAGCAGCACTACTAATTTAAACCTGAAATTGGAAAAGCCCAAATGTTCATCTAACACAGAATTGACCTCCTCCAAAAAAAAAAAAAAAAAAAAAATGAAAACAAACAAAACAGAGTGGTGCATTCATATAATACAATACTATATATCAATGATAATATGTACAATATACAACTTGATGCAGTAACATAAATGGATCTCCTAAAAATTATGTTAAGAAGAAAAGCCAGAAACTAAATAAGTACATCTATTATGATTCAGTTTACAAGAAGTTCAAACTTTATGCTATTGGAAGACAGAGAGTTATCACACTAGTGGGTGCAATGTGACAGGAAGGAGACACAGTTGGTTGTTGGTAAAGTTCTATTTCTTGCTCTGAGAGCTGGGAAAACTTGTGTGATCACTTTGTGAAAGGACATTTAGATATATACTTAGAATCTATGGGGCTTCCCTGGTGGCACAGTGGTTAAGAATCTGCCTGCCAATGTGGGGAACATGGCTTCAAGCCCTGGTCCTGGAAGATCCCACATGCCATGGAACAACTAAGACTGTGAGCCACAACTACTGAGCCTGTGCTCTAGAGCCTATGAGCCACAGCTACTGAGCCCACGTGCCACAACTACTGAAGCCCACACACCTGGAACCCATGCTCCGCAACAAGAGAAGCCACTGCAATGAGAAGCCCGTGCACCACAACAAAGAGTAACTCCTGCGTAACACAACTCCCACTCACCGCAACTAGAGAGAGCCCACGTGCAGCAACAAAGACCCAATGCAGCCAAAGATAAGTAAAATAAATAAATTAAAAAAAAAAAAGAATCTATGTAGTGTTCTGGATTAATGTTATGGTTGAATAATAATTTTTCCACTAAATATTTAAAAATCTTCCATTGCTTTCTTTAGTTTTTAAACCAAGAATTGGTGTTTATTCTTATCAAATAATAATTTGATGACTATTTTCAAAAAATTTTTAAGATTCCTTAAAACTTATTTGTTAAAATCCACTAATAATTAAGATTAGAAATCCAGATCTCATTAATAAAAATTCCATTTTATAACATTTATATTAATTTATAATTTATAATGTTATTTATATTAATGATGCCTGGATTGTTAATCTTAAATTTATTTTATATCATTTGATTTTGTATTTGTATAATAGAATTATTTTTACATTAATATACATAATTGATACACATTTTTGTTCTTTGTAATGTTTCTAAAACATTTAAGATTAAGAAGTATATGTAGCATGATATGTTAAATTTAACAGCAGAAGAAAAAAGCAGGTAGTTCATTGTATGTGGAGAAAGTAAAATTAATTATCTCCCAAATTAGATGCAAAGAAAGAAGAATCTCTTGTTTCACTTTGCTTACGTAACCTGAACAGCCCTGCCTACATTCAGTAGTCAAGTGGAAAAATACCATGTGTGCTTCTGCTCTGAGGGTTTTAGATTCCAATACTATCCTTCTCCCATATAAGGAACCAAGTTCTTTGGAGAATAGGTGATTTCATGACTTTGGGGCAAAATAAACATTAATGGCTCTGAAGTGGCTTAATGTTTTAAGAATCTGAGAATGGTCTCTATTAATCGCCATCATATCTCTGCCTCTGAGTCTTTCAGTCCCTGAGGAGTCACTTAAATGTATTCTAACAATGCAGAATTTATCTTCATTAGCATGGTACTGAAATGTGAAATATCTCTAGTTTCTTGTGACATGTGGCCTCATACACAAGTACTAATTATTAACTAATATTCATTCTCAAATACCAGGTATGTGCTCAGGAACTCTTTCTTGAAAGATTTAGCATGGTGAAAGCTTTAATCAGTCCAACTATGTTCACACTAACTCTAGGTCCTCCCCATGCTTGCTTTTTCAGGAAATAAATTAATGTTTCATTCTGAAGCAGTCAAATGCAAGAAATTTATGTCCTCAAAGATTATGATATTATTTAAGCATAATTTACCTTTGGCTTTGAAGGAAAATTCTAAGGACCAGAGATGAACACTGCCCTGGAATTATTGCCTCTATTCTCTTGCATCAGGCCTTCCTTGCTGGTAAGCATGCAAGTGTTGTTCTTGGCAAATTAGCTTATAGTGAAATAATTTAATATAAGTTGCAATTTTTCTGCTCATAAATTCAATATCTGAGAAGAAGACCCCAAAAATATATGTTGGTTCTCCTCTTAGGAAGTCACTAATTTTACCTGATGCCAGCCTTGAAATAAAAATCATTACTCCTTCCAACTTACCTTAAAAGAAACAACTCGGGGCTTCCCTGGTGGCACAGTGGTTGAGAGTCCGCCTGCTGATGCAGGGGACACAGGTTCGTGACCCGGTCCAGGAAGATCCTATATGTCACAGAGCAGCTAGGCCTGTGAGCCATGGCCGCTGAGCCTGCACGTCCAGAGCCTGTGCTCCGTGACACGGGAGAGGTCACAACAGTGAGAGGCCCACGTACCACAAAAAAAGAAAAAAAAAAAAAAAAAAAGGAAAAAACACATCAAACTCAGTCATTCCCTGACTCTTCCCTTTCCAATCCTTTCCATTTCCTTAGCAAAAAGGATTCTACAGTTACTTGAGCCAAGTTTCTTTCAGGGCAGTAAGGAAATAAAGTAACAAGAAAGAAAATGTTTCCTATAAAAAAATTCATGTGAAAATTATACCAAAGAATTCGTCAAGAGATGAATGACATGTTTATTTAATAATTATTACATAAGAAGATGAGTTATTAACTTCAGAAATGGAAGTTACTACTCACTTTGTATTACTTTGGATATATTAAAATTCTTTCAAATTTAGTCATTTTCCACATGGCTTTATATGAAGTCTCATCTCATTTTTTTCTGTAAATCAAACTCAGCAAATTCTGAGCACACATTTTTCAAAACATCAGATAGCCCTCCCAAAATTCTAATGACAGATGTTCATAATTACCATCAGTATGTCTTATAGGAACTAACTAAACCTAGAGTAGAAATAATCATCTGATTGATATCTTTCACCATTAAGATGGTTTAAGTATTTCCATACACTATCTGCCAGTTCAGTAGTAAAAATGAAGTGTTCAGGTTTGGTAAAATCACTGGGCTCTAGTGTGGTGGGAGACTATGGGAGAAGTCATGAGTAGAGTGAATTTCAGAGAAAGGCTGATGTTCAGAGATGTCATTTGCTTTCATTTATTGGTAAGGAGAGGCATTTTTTATTATAAAGGAAAAGAAGAAGGAAAGTGTGAGATTAGGGATGTGGTGAGAAAGTATATTTGTGTTAATAACTTAACAATTATAAAGCAAACAATTCAAATTTTATTTTCTCAGTATATCAAAATGTCCCATTGCAATATAGCAGTGCCAAGCTGGTGATGTCTAGAAGGCCATGTGGTTTGTAATATTATTTATAGTAGGCAAGGTATGGAAGCAACCTAAGTGTCCATTGTTAGGTGAATAGAAAATGAAGATGTGGTATATATATATATATATATATATATATATATATATATATATATATACAAGGGAATATTACTCATACAAGAAAGGAATGAAATCTTGCCATTCTTGACAACACGATTCCAGTGGGTATTACGTTAAGTGAAATAAGTCAGACTAAGACAGATACCATATGATTTCATTTATATGTAAAATCTAAAAACCAAAACAAATGAATAAAAATAACAAAACAGAAACAGAATAATAAATATAGAGAACAAAAGAATGGTTGCCAGAGGGGAGGGATGTGGGGGGATGAGGAAATAGGTCAGGGAGATTAACAGGTACAACTTCCAGGTACAAAATTAATGAGTCATGGGAATGAAATGTAGAGAAAGGAGACTATAGTCATTAATGTTGTAATAACTTTGTGTGGTCACAGATGGTAAGAAGACTTATTGTGCTGATCATATTTTTAATGTGTAGAAATCTCAAACTAACAAAATGTTGTAGGTGAGTCAATAAAAAAAATAAATAAAAATAAATGTATTCAAATTTTTTTTTATTTCACAATAAAGTCTTTGATATTTTGTTAACAACATTTTTTTTTAACAGCTTTATTGGGGTATAATTGCTGTACAATGGTTTGATAGTTTCTGCTTTATAACAAAATGAATCAGTTATACATATACATATGTTCCCATATCTCTTCCCTCTTGCGTCTCCCTCCCTCCCACCCTCCCTATCCCACCCCTCCAGGCGGTCACAAAGCACAGGACTGATGTTCCTGTGTCATGCGGCTGCTTCCCACTAGCTATCTACCTTACGTTTGTTAGTGTGTATATGCCCATGACTCACTCTCGCCCTGTCACAGCTCACCCTTCCCCCTCCCCATATCCTCAAGTCCATTCTCCAGTAGGTCTGTGTCTTTATTCCTGTCTACCCCTAGGTTCTTCATGACATTTTTTTCTCTTCTTAAATTCCATATATATGTGTTAGCATATGGTATTTGTCTTTTTCTTTCTGACTTACTTCACTCTGTGTGACAGACTCTAGGTCTATCCACCTCATTACAAATAGCTCAATTTCGTTTCTTTTTATGGCTGAGTAATATTCCATTGTATATATGTGCCACATCTTCTTTATCCATTCATCCGATGATAGGCACTTAGGTTGTTTCCATCTCCGAGCTATTGTAAATAGAGCTGCAATGAACATTTTGGTACATGACTCTTTTTGAATTTTGGTTTTCTCAGGCGATATGCCCAGTAGTGGGATTGCTGGGTCATATGGTAGTTCTATTTGTAGTTTTTTAAGGAACCTCCATACTGTTCTCCATAGTGGCTGAACCAATTCACATTCCCACCAGCAGTGCAAGAGTGTTCCCTTTTCTCCACACACTCTCCAGCATTTATTGTTTCTAGATTTTTTGATGATGGCCATTCTGACTGGTGTGAGATGATATCTCATTGTAGTTTTGATTTGCATTTCTCTAATGATTAATGATGTTGAGCATTCTTTCATGTGTTTGTTGGCAGTCTGTATATCTTCTTTGGAGAAATGTCTATTTAGGTCTTCTGCCCATTTTTGGATTGGGTTGTTTGTTTTTTTTGTTATTAAGCTGCATGAGCTGCTTGTAAATTTTGGAGATTAATCCTTTGTCAGTTGCTTCATTTGCAAATATTTTCTCCCATTCTGAGGGTTGTCTTTTGGTCTTGTTTATCGTTTCCTTTGCTGTGCAAAAGCTTTTAAGTTTCATTACGTCCCATTTGTTTATTTTTGTTTTTATTTCCATTACTCTAGGAGGTGAGTCAGAAAGGATCTTGCTGTGATTTATGTCATAGAGTGTTCTGCCTATATTTTCCTCCAAGAGTTTGATAGTTTCTGGCCTTACATTTAGATCTTTAAGCCATTTTGAGCTTATTTTTGTGTATGGTGTTAGGGAGTGATCTAATCTCATACTTTTACATGTATCTGTCCAGTTTTCCCAGCACCACTTATTGAAGAGGCTGTCCTTTTCTCCACTGTACATTCTTGCCAGCTTTATCAAAGATAAGGTGTCCATATGTGCATGGGTTCATCTCTGGGCTTTCCATCCTGTTCCATTGATCTAACTTTCTGTTTTTGTGCCAGTACCATACTCTCTTGATTACTGTAGCTTTGTAGTATAGTCTGAAGTCAGGGAGCCTGATTCCTCCAGCTCCTTTTTTCATTCCCAAGATTGCTCTGGCTATTCGGGGTCTTTTGTATTTCCATACTAATTGCAAACTTTTTTGTTCTAGTTCTGTGAAAAATGCCAGTGGTAGTTTGATAAGGATTGCATTGAATCTATAGATTGCTTTGGGTAGTAGAGTCATTTTCACAATGTTGATTCTTCCAATCCAAGAACATGGTATATCTCTCCATCTATTTGTCTCATCTTTAATTTCTTTCATCAGTGTCTTATAATTTTCTGCATACAGGTTTTTTGTCTCCTTAGGTAGGTTTATTCCTAGATATTTTATTCTTTTTGTTGCAATGGTAAATGGGAGTGTGTTCTTGATTTCAATTTCAGATTTTTCATCATTAGTATATAGGAATGCCAGAGATTTGTGTGCATTAATTTTGTATCCTGCTACTTTACCAATTTCATTGATTAGCTCTAGTAGTTTTCTGGTAGCATCTTTAGGATTCTCTATGTATAGTATCATGTCATTTGCAAACAGTGGCAGCTTTACTTCTTCTTTTCCGATTTGTATTCCTTTTATTTCCTTTTCTTCTCTGATTGCTGTGGCTAAAACTTCCAAAACTATGTTGAATAACAGTGGTGAGAGTGGGCAACCTTGTCTTGTTCCTGATCTTAGTGGAAATGGTTTCAGTTTTTCACCATTGAGGATGATGTTGGCTGTGGGCTTGTCATATATGGCCTTTATTATGCTGAAAAAATCTCATGTGTACTGTATAGCACAGGGAACTCTACTCAATGCTCTGTGGTAACCTAAATGGGAAGGAAATCCAAAAAAGAGGGGATATATGTATGTATATAGCTGATTCATTCGCTGTACAGCAGAAACTAACACAACATTGTAAAGCAACTGTACTCCAATTTAAAAAAAAAAAAAAAAAAAAAAGCTCATAAGGCCACCAGAGAGGATTCAGTGAAATTTCTCAGTGTACAACTCTGAAAAAGCCACTATATAAATAAAAGAAAATAGTTCCTTAAACCCTATCCTTTCCCTTGTCCCCTCCTGCTTTTCTCTGCAATATTTTGCAAGCAGAAAACTATTTCTATTAACTGTGTCTAATTATACATCATCATCCACCTATAAAAATATATTAAGAGATTACACTGGTTTACATATCTATCTTTAGCTGTATTTGTTTTCAAAGAGGGAGTGTAGTGTATTGAAGAAGATCATGCCATGGGGAATATAGTCCGCCTACTTAACTCATATCTCCCCATTTATAGCATTTCAATCTTGTGATATTTATACAAATGTTGTGTGTCTTGCTTTCTTCATCTCCAAAATGGGACAATATAAGCAGATATACTATAAATTTATTGTGAGATTTAAATAGAATAGTACCTCTAAAGAATTTTGAACAATTTCTGGTATATCAATGCTAGCTGTTTTTCTTAAATTGCCGCTGTATATGTTACAAATGCAGGTTTAACTCTACAATGAAAAGAAGCAGAGGAAAAGGGGGAAACACAAGGGCAGACATTTTAACAGTGATAAGGTTTGGAATTAGAGCTGATCAGCATACAGGTAACTAAATAAAATTTAAATCTTCCTATGAAGTCAGATAATTTGAAAAGAGGAGAAGTATGGGGACAGTAGAGATTCCTCTTTCATTGAGATATGCTTCAGAGATTTTTTTCCTCCAAGACCTTTATTGGAAAGTCAAGATAAATTAACATACATTTAATAATATGTATAACTGTAGTTAAATGGAAAAAGCACGAACTGCTATGAGGTGGATGATCCAACTGACAAATAAAATTTTCACTTGCCCCAGAATCATAAGCTCCATAAGTTTAGTTTCAATTCAAAGTAAGTTTCCAGTCTTGAAAAACTATGGGTTCCGGCTATTTGATCCAAATTTATCCAAGCATAGTCTGAATCATATATGTTAGTAAGAATCCTACTCAAAGGAGATTAAATTTATCCAACTAAAATTCACCTAAATATTTCACACTTTGCATAAAGTTTGTCCTCTGCCTTGAATTCTCTTCTGTTTTCTGCAGAAATTCCCTAAAGAAAAAGATTTTACTACATATTTTTATGTTAGATTGGCTTTCAATAAGGAATAGCTTTATGCCTCAGTTTTCAGTCAATGAGCAAACTCAGAAACATTTTACATAGCAAAATGCTCTTGAGTTTTATTTTACTTTCAGAGGTAACACGGATTAAAGGAGCTTTATTCTCTATTGTCATATGGTTGTAAAACCTCTAAAAATATTTCATGCTTCCAATTGACATTTCAGTTGGGTGTAACTTTATGATATTGAAAATTACATGTCATGTTAGTTGTATGGTGAACATTTTAATTGACAGCTCACAAAGAATCTTTTCAGCTTGGAATCAAACTATTCCAAACTTAGCTATTCTTAGTTAATATTGTCAGATGTTTAATAAGGTTATGAATTTCTGCTTACATTTAATAAGGGACTTCATTGCTTGATTCCTTTATTCCAGTTGGTGTAATAATTAATGAACAATTTCTTCTAGTCAATGATTTGTTTCTAGAAAATTGATAGTTCATTTAAATGAGCTGTTTTGTTTTTTTTTTTTCTTTCAGGAGTTCTGTGGGACAGTTTTACAAGTTCGTTTATTAGAGTTTAATAGAAAAGAAATGAAAAACATAAATTTTAAACTAATATATCAAGTCCTGTTGTATTCTGTAATTAGTCCTATGTAATATATATGAAGAAATTCAAAATTTATGCTAAGCTACAGGATATGTTCTGCATTACTTTGTAATGTAAAATATCATAATTAATATGCACATTTCTAAAGGTAATTAAAACCATAATTAATGAAAATAGTAATGTTATTTTAAGAATCATATAAAAGCACAATATGTGTATCAGGGAGGACAAAAGTACTCTTGGAAGAAATTATTTCTGAGATTCCACATTGGGGATGGACTAAGGGGCAGCCTCACCTCAGAAATAGATGGTTGCACTAGAAGCATGTTAAATGGCTTTTTGTTTAAGAAAACTAAGCCATGATTTTTATGTATAAGTTGAGAAAAAGAAAGGGCTAAATTAAAATTTCTCTGGACATCCAAGAGCTTGGGAATTGGAACCCTGAAAAATGAATATTGTTATGGGAGGATATTGCTGAGAAACAAAAGAAGTGGCAAGTGGAGGACTCTCAATACACTGGTTGCAAAAAGAAAAATAGGCAAAAATAACTTTTCTATTGTAATGGTAAGAATAAGCAAGTAATTCCAAATGTCCAAAATTTACCTATGAATTCCTTTCTATCTTCTTCTTATCTGGTTTATTCTAATCTTACTCTATTTTTCCTAAATTTTCAACAAAGACTTGGTACATACAAGGGCCTTGGGTTAGTCGTGATTTTTTAATTAAAAATAATACAGTTCATCAAAGATAAAGCATAGATAAATAAGAACACATTCATGGGAAAAGTGATGATAAACAGTAATTTAGAATTCAGTAAATTCAGGAACTTTTGGTAAGCGATAACCATGCCAAAAAGGTCCTTTAAATACGTCATCTTTTTTTCTAAAAAATCCTGGGCACAATGAAATCAATATAAACTGCAGTTTTCCTTAAGGACTAGATAACTCCAGCAGGTGGAACTCCCTGAAATATTTATAAATTACAGAGGCAGATTTAATTCCATAGTTCTTTTCTGAACTTTAGCTGTTAGCTCTTAGTGCAATGTTACAAGGCCACATTGTATTGACAGTAAGGCAAAAGAAACCACTCTGCAGAAAATGAACAAAAACACATTTTACCTAGTTTACATAAGCAAAAGAGAAAACTCAGTTGACAGACCATATCTAACTGAAGAATAAGGTTGGTTCTTTCAATATAATCTCTAGTGTAAGTAGAACTTAAATTTGTTTTGCCAGTTAATTTGTATATATTTCTTATACATAATAAATCTAAAATCAAGCACTTTCAACTCCAACTTACTTTATAACCAAAGCCACAAAAAAAGATAATTACATTACTCAAACTAATTTATCTTATCGAAGAGAAAAAAATATATATTTTTGAGAATATTGTATGTACATAAATCATATATGATATACATATATATCCCTTTTTATAAACATAATATCTGTTGTTATTCATTTTGCTTTTTTAATATAACATTTTAGCTTAGGAATTATTCCATATTAGTGCTGCAGTACAAATTATTTCTTCATACTTGTAAAAAATATAATGACTGCATAGTATTTCATTCTAGAAATCAAATCTGTGACAGTATTGTAATTTTTATTTCATTTTATAAAAATATAACATTTTTATATATTTAGCAGCAATTATAATTATTTTCAGTGATCTCTATGCCTATAAATATTTTTTATATTTGTGTTCGGTTCTTGATAATTTTCTTATTGAGTTTCAGACACACTTTTAAAATGAATTAAATAGACTTGTGTTTGCAATATGAGTTACAAGAAAATTCAACGATATGTATTTGTCTTTAGAATTTGCTTATTATAATTTTTCCACTCACATTTTTATGAAATCACATTTATAATTACTTTTCTGTTATGGCTTCTGAGCTTTGTGTCACAGTTAAACATAACTCAGAAAATTTAAAGAAGTTCATGTAGATGTCTCCTAATTATAAATATTTTTGTTATTTCTATTTAAATTTCTTAAGTTTACATAATTTATCCTGGTAAAAGCTGTGAGGTATGGATTTATTTTATGTTTTGCTTCATGGACACTCAGTTTTCCAAACTAATTAATGAATAATTCATCTTTGTCCTACTACATTTATCTATTAAATTACATAATATAGCTGTGTCAGTTTTAGAATTTATAACCTGTTCTGTTGATCTGTCTATTTATCCATGCACGAGCCACACACTTTAGTACTTACTAAGTAATTATAATATATTCTAGTACTTGATGATATAATAGCTCACTTACTATTTTTATACCCCCAAATTATCTTTGGATTCAAGTGTTTATAATTTCACATAAAATTTAACTTCTATAATCCCCAAAACTAAACAAAAACTAATTATGAAACATACTAGACATTAAGAACATGTCAACATATATGAATAAACATAGAATTGTTGCTTTTATGATGCTAAATTCTATTCAAAAATATGTGTGGCTTTCCATTGTTTTTAGATGACATTATTCTATTAACCCAAAGGTAATTTAGATTGTATTTTAAAATTATAATTTGACAGCAGTGTATAAGATGTCATAAAAGGAGATAGTGTAAGGAAATAAACTAATTCTGTAAATAGCATATAGAAAAAATAGAGGACACGATTTATTATTGAGTTAGCATTGACAGATTTATATGAGGATACATTAACACCAAAGTGAATACATACTTAGAACAAAATCTTACATATTTTATATAGCAAAGCAGAAGGAAGAACAATATTTTATCTCAAGAGATAATTTTCTAGCCTAATACAACACTGGGATAGGTATATAACAAAATAAAATTAAAAATTGATGAGTTACAATAGTTGGAAAATTGGGTATACAGGTTCATCAAAATTACATTATAATTACTGTGTAATAATGAAACAATGTTGCTACACATGAATTGTGGAAAACTTTTAACCACTGTTAAAAATGAACAAGTAAACTGAAATCACTGAGATCACTGAGATCACTGAAAATCTGAACCATGAGATTTTTGAAAGAGGATTTAGTCTGACAAAGAAACATTTATTTGAAGTGTTGTTTCTTAAGTCATAGACAAACATTTCAAATGCTGTGCTAAATGCTTTACATGAATTGTTCCCTTTATCTTTCACAAAATCTCTGTGAAAGAGTTCCTATTATTATGCCCATTTGGAGTGAGGCGATAGAAGATTAGAGAATGAAGAAACCTGACTAACGTCATACAGCTATCAATAGTTGCCTATCAGATTATGGCATTGATATTGAGGTTCAGATGTTCAAAACTGCAAACACCACTCTCACCTCTAAACCATCTCCTTCTCTTTTATTTTCTCCATGAATAGCAGAATACATAGTTATCTAAAGTTTAGAATGTGAATCAAGGTCTTGAGATTATCTCACCAATACCATTCCCTGTTTATTTCTTCAGTAATCCATCAAGTTTTAACTCATGTGTCATTTCCTTCACAGAGATTTCCCTAATCCCTCCAGCATTCTCTGGGTGGCCCTTACAAAGCATCCTGTACTCCTCTCTATCTTAAAACATATTATATTATCTTGTTTATTATAAACATATGTGTGTCCTCCACACATTATGACAACAATACAACATTATAAGACCTGTTCAAATACCAGGTCCTTCTGTTCTTATTTTCCACATCTAGCTCAGTGCAGAAAAAATTAAGCATTCCAAGAAATATTTAGCTATTAGAATATAAATGCCATGAGTGAAGAAATATAATCCTGCTCAAAGTTGATGCTTGGTAAATATCTGGACAATGAATGAATGAATGACTATTGAATGAATAAATAATTGGAGAGCAATGAGAAAACCAATGCTAGAAAATGTAAGTCACAGTACAACTCCACAAATATATAGGTTATCAGTCTAAGTGGAAGAGTTATGTTTGGAGTAAGTAGGATATTATGTTGGCTAAAATGCATGAAAACTAATTATGGATATTTTTAGCATCGGATGAAGGATTTTAGACATCAGAGAGTAGGACTAAGCATGCAAATTTTTAAAAAATGTAAATAAATCCTACATAAGAGAGATCTGTTTAGCTATTCTGATTAGCCAAACCAATCTAGAGCTTAATAAGATGACAAAAATTTTCATCTTTTACATTTGTTTTAGTAAAATGTATCACACTATTTTTGAATTTTGAAAACCTGTCTTATAAAAAATTAGTACATGTATCAAATTTTTTTAAGTTGCATAAATGAATAGAGCTGTGTGCAAAAAGAAGACAATGCAGTAAACAAAATCCACTTGTAAGTGAAATACCCTCTGTAGTGATATAGCACCCTTTTTTGTCATATTCAAAGGCTTTCAAGGGCAAAGTAATATTGAATATTAGACACTGAAGTTCTTGAAAGAAAGACACTGCTGCAAACAATCTTTATCCTGTTTATAATCTATAATGAATACAAACTTATTATGAGTGCATAGAATTTGAAATTAGTTCTAAATTCATTTGAAAACTTTACTTTTTTTTGTTTTTACTTTTTCTGATGAATAGCAATAACTGTGGTGATCAAAGCCCACATTTATTCCAATGAAACAGTTTGAAAGTCTGTGTTGATACTATTTGTACATTATTTTTTTTAATTTTTATTTAGCCTTGTTATTTAAAAATTTAATATAATTAAAGGAACTCACAGAAAATCAAGTTCAAATCTTATACTATGGTTCACTATGAACAGAATATTTTTCTATTTTTACATTCTGTGTACTCAGTATTATTCCTGTTCCTTCTTCACGACAGAAATTGAATTCATGAGTTTTGATCTGGACTTGATACCCTAATTTTAAAGGAAATTAAAAACTTAGAAGTTAGTTACATGACTTACCTAAGACAAAATATGTATGTAATCTAGTAAATGACAAGAGTCAGAAAACATTTTCAGGTCTCTTGATTTCCAGAATTTTATTCATTTCCTGTCCTGATGTTGGCTCAAAGACTGAAATACAAATTTTAGATAAGGTATTGCTGAAAATACTTATTTTTATTTTGCAAAGTCATTATAGCTTTGAGGATCAGAGAATAGTATCTTACTTTGTGACCTCATGGAACCTTACTGTATTAGTTTCCCCATTCATAAAATGGGTATAACAACAACAGTGGCTATAAAGCTATGCTGCCTATAAAACATATTAATATATGTGAAGTAGTTAGTGTACTCCCCTAGTGTGATGTAAATGCTCAGTTTGGTTAGCAGTTTTCTATTTCCTAGCTTACTGCCCTTTTGTCACATAATGTCTATTGTACACATACACATCTTTGTTCAACCCCTTTCGTTGAAGGGGCTAGGGAGCTCTCTATGTCATCTATATGGCCACTAATCCCATTCAGGAACCCTCATGACTAATCACTTCCCAATGTCATCACCTCCTAATATCATCATTTTGTGCCTTAAGGTTAGACATACAAATTTAGGAGCAGACAAAAACTTTCAGACCATAGATTAACCTTAACAATAAAACTGATAAGTGCAGAGATATTGAAGCTGTCATTGGAATATTAATGCAGTAATCCTCATGGCATATCTTGGACACATAAAACAATAGATGCCATTTGTATTAGTTTGCTAGGGATGTCATAACAAAATACCAACTGAGTGACTTAACAGTAAGTTATTCTCTCACAGTTCTGGAGGCTGGGATTCCAAGATCAAGATGCCAACAGGTTTGGTTTCTCCTGGGGCTTCTCTCTTTGGCTTGCAGATGGCAACCTTCTCATTTTGTCTTCTTATGGTCCTTTCTCAGTGCATACATCTCTGGTGTCTCTTCCTTTTCTTATAAGGACCTACTTGATTATAATCTCACTGGATTAAAGGCCCCCTCTTATGACCTCATTTAACTTTAATTACTTCTTTAAAGGCTCTGTATCCAAATACAATCACACTGAGAGTTAAGGTTTCAAGATAGGAATTTGGGGTGATACAATTCAATCTATAACATCATTCAAATCACCACGTGGGAATTTGATAATGGGGAAAATGTACTAGGGAGTTTTACAGACATGTGGTTGTGCTAAAGAAGAGAATGATGATGATTTTATTGTGGTTTTACATATATTCTCTCAAAACAGTGAATAAGACCACTCAGGAAAGTGAAAAGAGAAGGTTATGTAATAAAGAAACTCAGAGAAGACCAGGTTTTAGCCAGTGAGGAGAAATGTCACAACATGCACACATACACACAAAAGATTCTGAGAGGAGAGAGTATTACAGGGGGGTCTGGGGGGTCCAGATCAAGGAAGTGTGGAAATTAAAAGTCAAGGATCAGGAAACAGTCTGAAGCAGAGGGTCTTGGAACGTGTCAGATGTCACAGAGAGATAAGGATAAAAATGGAGATTACTCATTTGGTAATTAGAGCAGCTTAATGAATGAACTCTGCGGTTTTGTACATGACTTAAAGAGGGAATCAGAAGGAAGGAATTTACAATAAGAAGGGAGTAAAACCTTCTTTCAACTAGGATGATTGGTGATATACCAATAAGGAACAAAATAAACACAAAAATAAATTTGTATTATTTAGAATATTATGTGAGTATTATGTGTTTAAGGAATATTATAAAGGACTAAATATAGGAATTTCAGCAAAATTGTAATTAAAATATTCATGTTAGGAAATTAAGAGTTAACTTGTTTCACTAAGTTAAATACTTGAATATGATTAAGGGTAAAACAAACTAAATTCATCTTTGATAAGTTATACATATATTAATTATAGTAGTTTATAATATAATTATAAAAATACAGTATGATATGACTTTAAATGCTATTTGTTTGATTCTATATTTAGATACATCAAGAATACCTGTGTGTTTGTTCATAGGCTATCAGCATTGCTGTAAAAAATGTTTTAAATGTATGAGCAGAGCAGCAGTGAGAAATAATTGACAATAAGACAGCAGCAAAATACTAAAATAGAAAACCTGCATTTTACAAGGTTATAATAATTTTATGAGATCATTTTTATAATTAGAGGGATTCAAGTTGCCTGGATTCCCATGGCTTTAAATTTGGTTCTTTTTCTGAGTTTGTTCAGAAATGTGTCTTATATTGGCATCCTTCTATTCCTCTAGACATTTGGCTTAAAGGAAATGTAAATATATTTCAAATCTTATATATAAAACACATTCTAGGATGTGGAAATATTTACTCAGTGCTTTCTTTATTTGCTCTATGACTACAGATTTATAATGCAAAATCTATTCCTTCAAAGAGTTCTCATTTTATTCCTATCATATTATTGCAACAGATCAGTGACTAAACGATTCAACTGCAGAATTACTGAACATACAGCAGGATTATCCTCTCAGAAAATAAATTCAACCCTGGAGGTCTTGATAAAGGGAATGAAGTATGCTTCCTTGAATAGCTCCAATCCAATGTCAAAAGGTAGTGGATAAATTGTGTTGCTATAGGATTAAACATATTGTTGCTTGCTAGATTCTGCTCGGTGGATTTTTGTTTTCTTGTTTGGTGTGTACATAAAAGTCAGATTTCATTATATTTGTGACGGGTGAAGTAGGTAAAACCAAA
The DNA here is from genome assembly GCF_963924675.1 of Phocoena phocoena. NCBI lineage: Eukaryota > Metazoa > Chordata > Mammalia > Artiodactyla > Phocoenidae > Phocoena > Phocoena phocoena. Next base: position 26,165,211 of record NC_089235.1, on the reverse strand, counting down.
GCACATTATAATAAAGATGTATACCCAACCGTAGGTCTGCTAAATGCATTGTTAATGCAGTTCCAAAATACCATGAAAGAAAACGCAGAGATCCTCCTGCATGAAACAACTTGTTTTTCTGTGGTTGAAAATGACATCCCCTGTTAGTTTTCCCCTTTGTTTAAAAATTGGACACTTAACAGCCAGAATTGTGACCACCCTGTAGGAAACATTCTTAGTCTGAAAGAAAATCCCCAATTCTCTAAGTGACTACTTCAAGTAAATCGGAGAGAGCTGTCAAAATTATCTGCTGTGTGTCAGCATGTGAAGAGTTACTCACAATCAGTTTTATATCTGGTATTATTATCTGCTGGGAACACTCAGTTGAAGGACAGGGAAACTACATTGACAAAAAAAAAAAAAAAAAGATATTCAGTGTTTGGAGAATCTTAAGAATTATCAAAGAGTCAATTTGAAATCACTTCTGTGAAGACAGCAGTGACTTTCTGTCTTTTATGCCACTCTGCTTTGTGTTACAGGATATCTACCCTTTCAGAGACCTCAGACCCCATTTATTAAAAGTATTCATTGCTAGGTCCATTGCTTAAAATTACTTGAAAACAGTTAGATATGAAGCTGATGAAATTTGAACAGGGAAATTAGATAAGGAAATGTAGTTCTGTAAATGAATTTGAAGAAAGTAACCACTTAACATAATAAAAAAATAATGTGTATGTATATTTCAGTAACTATAGCGGTAGAGGCAGAAGGAAATGGAGGAAAGCAAGCCTGGATGTGTATGGGAGATGATGGGAATTGCATTGGGTGAAAATCAAATGGGGAAAATACATATTTGTCTTTTTCTGGAACTTACTACCTTATTACAGCTATCATCTCAACAACTGTTTCATTTATAGAAACTTAAATCTCAGTCTTCTGACTCTGTGCAGTCTTCTTATTGGAAAGGCCACTGTCAGTAGAAATTCTCAAACTCTTTGTGCATACTAGGATTACAGTACGTATAAAATATATTTTTACTATTGGATAATATTTCTAGACTCCAATGTACTGAGATTGTCTTCAGGACAGGAAATTAGCCTTCCACATTTTTGAACATTTAATACAAAACCCAGTACTTAGCTGTAAAAAAGAATAAATTTTAGTCCAACTTGTCCAATTTTCTCCAATTCTTCAAAATATGTTCAGTAAATGAAAAACTCTTTATCTAAGTTACTTTAAAAATTGTAAGAAAATGTTATAACGTCGAACTAGCAATGAATGTAAGCTGCCCATTCTCCCACATCAGGCATCAGAGTATAATACGTTTATGAGTAGAGTATTATTTCAGGGTACTTGGGGCTGATGTCAGATGCTATATTGGTGCTACTTCTGTACTTTTCACTATCATATATTATTTTCTTGAAAAAGTATTCATTTATAGGTAAAGTCAGTAATTTTTTCACCTTTTTTAAAGTAAAATTTAAAACTAAGATTAAAATATTCATGCATTTTAGTATTCAGTTCAATGCATTTACAGTCATGTAATGACCACCACTGTTAATACATAAAACAAATCCATCTCCCCCATAAATTCCCTCACATACTTTTATTGCTAAATCTTCCAACATACCAAGTGCCTGGCAAAAACTGATGTGGTTTCTATCCCAATATGTTACATTTTCAAGAATATTATATAAATAGAATCATGCAACATGAAAGAAAATAAGCTTTCTTTCTATTAACATAATGCACTTTTTTATACATCTTTATTGGAGCATAATTGCTTTATGATGTGTTAGTTTCTGCTAACTAACACAACAGCTATATGCATACATATGTCCCCATATCCACTGTTTCTTGAGCCTCCCTCCCACCCTCCCTATCCCACCCCTCTAGGTCATCACAAAGCACCGAGCTGATCTCCCTGTGCTATACAGCTTCTTCCCACTATCTATCTATTGTATATTTGGTAGTGTATATATGTCAATGCTATCTCACTATGTCCCAGCCTCCCCTTCTTCCCTGTGCCCTCAAGGTGGTTCTCTATGTCTGCATCTTTATTCTGGCCTTACCACTAGGTTCATCAGTACCATTTTTCTAGATTTTATATATATGTGTGTTAGCATATGGTATTTGTTTTTCTCTTTCTGACTTTCTTCACTCTGTATGATAGACTCTAGGTCCATACACCTCACTATAAATAACTTAATTTCATTCCTTTTTGTGGCTGAGTAGTATTCCATTGTATATATGTGCCATATCTTCTTTGTCCATTCATCTGTCGATGAACATTTACATTGATTCCATATCCTGGATATTGTAAATAGTGCTGCAAAGAACAATGGGGTACATGTACCTCTTTTAATTCCGGTTTTCTCAGAGTATATGCCCAGTAATGGGATTGCTGGGTAAATGGTAGCTCTATTTTTAGTCTTTTAAGGGACCTCCATACAGTGGCTATATCAATTTACATTCCCACCAACAGTGCAAAAGTATTCCCTTTTCTCCACACCCTCTATTTATTGTTTATAGAATTTGTGATGATGGCCATTCTGACTAGTGTGAGGCAATATCTCATTGTGATTTTGATCTGCATTTCTCTAATAATTAGTGATATTGAGCTTTTTCTGTGTGTTTGTTGGTCATCTGTATGTCTTTGGAGAAATGTCTATTCTCTTCTGACAACTTTTGGATTGGGTTGTTTGTTTTTTTAATATTGAGCTGCATAAGCTGTTTATATATTTTGGAGATTAATCCTTTGTCAGTTGTCTCATTTGCAAGTATTTTCTCCCATTCTGAGGACTGTCTTTTCATTTTATGGTTTCCTTTGCTCTGAAAAAGCTTTTAAGTTGACCTGGGTGCCATTTATTTATTTTTGTTTTTATTTCCATTACTCTCAGTGCTGGATCAAAAAGGATCTTGCTGTGATTTATGTCATAGTGTTCTGCCTATGTTTTCCTCTAAGAGTTTTATAGTGTCTGGCCTTATATTTAGGTATTTAATCCATTTTGAGTTCCTTTTTGTGTATGGTGTTAGGAAGTTTTCTAATTTGACTCTTTAAATGTAGCTCCCAGTTTTCCCAGAACCACTTACTGAAGAGGTTGTCTTTTCTCCATTGTATATTCTTGCCTCTTTTGTCAAAGATAAGGTTATCCTATGTGTGTGGGTTTATCTCTGGGCTTTCTATCCTGTTCCACAGATCTATATTTCTGTTTTTCTGCCATTACCATACTGTATTGATTACAGTAGATTTGTATTGTAATCTGAAGTCAGGGAACCTGATTTCTCTAGCTCTGTTTTTCTTTCTCAAGATTGCTTTGGCTCTTAAGGATCCTTTGTGTTCCCATACAAATTGTCAAATTCTTTGTTCTAGTTCTGTGAAAAATGCCATTGTTAATTTGATAGAGATTGCATTAATATGTAGATTGCTTTGGGTAGTAGAGTCATTTTCACAATGTTGATTCTTCCAATCTAAGAACATGGTATATCTCTCCATCTGTTTGTATCATCTTTAATTACTTTCATCAGTGTCTTATAGTTTTCTGCATACAGATCTTTGCCTCCTTGGATAGGTTTATTCCTAGGTATTTTATTCTTTTTGTTGCAATGGTGAGTGCAACAAAAATGAGAGTGTTTCCTTAATTTCTCTTTTTGATTTTTCATTGTTAGTGTATAAGAACTCAAGAGACTTCTGTGCATTGATTTTGTATGATGCTACTTTACCAAATAAATTGATTAGCTCTAGTAGTTTCCATTGGCATCTTTAGGATATTCTATGCATAGTATCATGTCATCTGTAAACAGTGCGGGTTTTACTTCTTATTTTCCAATTTGTATTCCTTTTGTTTCTTTTTCTTCTCTGATTGCCATGACTGAAACTTACAAAATTATGTTAAATAATAGTGGTGAGAGTGGGCAACCTTGTCTTGTTCCTGATCATAGAGGAAATGCTTTCAGTTTTTCACCATTGAGAACGATGTTGGCTGTGGGTTTTTCATATATGGTATTTATTATGTTGAGGTCAGTACCCTCTATGCCCACTTTCTGGAGCTTTTTTATTATAAATGGGTGTTGAACTTTGTCAAAGGTTTTTATACATCTATTGAGACTATCATATTTTTTTACCCATCAATTTGTTAATATGGTGTATCACCTTGATTGATTTGTGTATATTGAAGAATTCTTGCATTCCTGGGATAAACACCACTTGATCATGGTGTATGATCCTTTTAATGTGCTGTTGGATTCTGTTTGCTAGTATTTTGTTGAGGATTTTTGCATCTATGTTCGTCAGTGATATTGGCCTGTAAATTTCTTTTTTTGTGTGACATCTTTGTCTGGTTTGTTATCAGGGTGAGTGTGGCCACATAGAATGAGTTTGGGAGTGTTCCTCACTCTGCGATTTTTTGGAAGAGTTTGAGAAGGATAGGTGTTAGCTCTTCTCTAAATATTTGATGGAATTCACCTGTAAAGCCATCTGGACCTGGGCTTTTGTTTGCTGGAAGATTCATAATCACAGTTTCAATTTCAGTGCTTGTGATTGGTCTGTTCATAATTTTTATTTCTTCCTGGTTCAGTCTTGGAAGGTTATATTTTTCCAAGAGTTTGTCCATTTCTTTGAGGTTGTCCATTTTCTTGGCATAATATAGTTGCTGGTAGTAATCTCTCATGATCCTTTGTATTTCTGCAGTGTCAGTTTTAACTTCTACTATTTCATTTCTAATTCTGTAGATTTGAGTATTCTCTCTTTTTTTCCTGATGACTCAGGCTAATGGATTATCAATTTTGTTTATCTTCTCAGAGAACCAGCTTTTAGCTTTATTGAACTTTGCTAGTCTTTCCTTCATTTCTTTTTCATTTATTTTTGATCTCATCTTTATGATTCCATCCCTTCTGCTAACTTTTTTTGCTGTTGTTGTTTTGTTCTTCTTTCTCTAGTTGCTTTAGGTGTATGGTTAGGTTGTTTATTTGAGATTTTTCTTGTTTCTTGAGGCAGGATTGTATTGCTATAAACTTCCCTCTTAGAATAGCTTTTGCTGCATCCTATAGGTTTTGGGTCGTCATGTTTCATTGACATTTGTTTCTAGGTATTTTTTGATTTCTTCTTTGATTTCTTCAGTGATCTGTTGGTTATTTAATAGCACGTTGTTAGCCTCCATGTGTTTGTATTCTTTACAGTATTTTTTGTTTGTTTTTGTTTTCCTGTAATTGAAATCTAGTCTCATAGCATTGTGGTTGGAAAAGATGCTTGATACAATTTCAATTTTCTTAAATTTACCTAGGCTTAATTTGTGAACCAAGATATGAGCTATCCTGGAGACTGTTACCTGTGCAGTTGAGAAGAAAGTGTATTCTGTTGTTTTTGGATGGAATGTCCCACAAACACCAATTAAGTCCGTCTGGTCTAATGTGTCATTTAAAGTTGTGTTTCCTTATTTATTTTCTGTTTGGATGATCTGTCTATTGTTGTAAGTGGGGTGTTAAAGTCCCCTACTATTATTTTGTTACTGTTGATTTCCCCTTTTTTGGACGTTAGCATTTGCCTTATGTATTGAGGTGCTCCTATGTTGGGTGCATAAATATTTACAACTGTCATATCTTCTTTTTAGATTGATCCCTTGATCATTATGTAGTGTCCTTCATTTTCTCTTGTAATAGTCTTTATTTTAAAGTCTATTTTGTCTGATATGAGTATTATTACTCTAGCTTTCTTCTGATTTCCATTTGCATGGAATATCTTTTTCCATCCCCTCACTTTCAGCCTGTATGTGTCCCTAGCTCTGAAGTGGGTCTCTTGTAGACAGCATATATATGGGTCTTTATTGTAGTTCCTTTTCTTGTCTTGTGTTTCCCACTTAAAGAAGTTCCCTTAACATTTGTCATAGAGCTGGTTTGGTGGTGCTGAATTCTCTTAGCTTTAGCTTGTCTGTAAAGCTTTTGATTTCTCTGTTGAATCTGAATGAGATCCTTGCTGGTAGAGTAATCTTGGTTGTAGGTTTTTCCCTTTCATCACTTTAAATATATCCTGCCGCTCCCTTCTGGCTTGTAGAGTTTCTGTTGAAAGATCATCTGACAACCTTATGGGGATTCCCTTGTATGTTATTTGTTGCATTTCCCTTGCTGCTTTTAACATTTTTTTCTTTGTATTTAATGCTTGATAAGTTGATTAATATTTGTCTCAGCGTGTTTCTCCTTGGGTCTATCCTGTATGAGACTCTTTGTGGTTCCCGGACTTGACTTACTATTTATTTCCCCATGTTAGGGAAGGTTTTGACTATAATCACTTCAAATATCTTCTCAGATGGTTTCTTTTTCTCTTCCTCTTCTGGGAACCCTATAATTTGAATGTTGGTGCATTTAATGTTTTCCCAGAGGTCTCTGAGACTGTCCTCAATTCTTTTCATTTTTTTTTCTTTATTCTGCATCTCTGCCATTATTTCCACCATTCTATCTTCCAGCTCACTTATTCTTCTGCCTCAGTTATTCTGCTATTGATTCCTTCTAGAGAATTTTTCTTTCAGTTACTGTGTTGTTGATCACTGTTTGTTTGTTCTTTAGTTCTTCTAGGTCCTTGTTAAATGTATCTTGTATTTTCTCCATTTTATTTCTGAGGTTTTGGATCATCTTTACTATCATTACTCTGAATTATTTTTCTGGTAGACTGCCTATCTTCTCTTCTTTTGTTTGGTCTTGTGGACTTTTACCTTGCTCCTTCATCTGCTGCATATTTCTCTGTCTTCACATTTTGTTTAAGTTACTGTGCTTGAGGTCTTCTTTCTGCAGGTTGCAGGGTCATAGTTCCTCTTACTTCTGTTGTCTGTCTCCAGTGGGTGAGGATGATCCAGTGGCTTGTGTAGGCTTCCTGGTGGGGGGACTGTTGCCTGTGTTCTGGTGTGTGAAGCTGGATATTTTCCCTCTGAAGGACAGGGTCGCATCTGGTGGTGTGTTTTAGAGTGTCTGTGAGCTTAGTATGACTTTAGGCATCCTGTCTGCTAATGGGTGGTCTTTTGTTCCTGTCTTTCTAGTTGTTTGGCATGAGGTATCCAGCCCTGGAGCTTGCTGGCCATTAGGTTTAGCTGAGTTTTAGTGTTGAGACAGAAACCTCTGGGAGAGCTCTCACTGATTAATATTTCATGGAGCCAGGAGTTTTCTGTTAGTTTGATATCCTGGACTCACCTCGCCCACCTGAGAGGCTCAGGGTTGTCCCTGGCTGGGGCACCAAGACCCTGCAAGCCACACAGCATGGAAGAAAAGGAAGAAGCAAAAACCAAACAAATACACAAGCAAACAGACAAAACCCTAAAACAAACGGTAAAAACAAAGCTAACATAGTCACACAAAGAAACAAATATGCATATACTCACAAAAAGAAAAAAAAAGAGAAAATGAAGAAGAAAAGAGCAAGCAAACCAATAAACAAATGAAAACAGACACTAAAAACTAAACTAACAAAAACTGGAAACAAATCAAATGCAGAAAGCAAACTAAAAACAGGTGATGAAAACAAAACAGAGAAAAACGATTAAAAAAAAGACAAAAGAAAGATGAAAACAAAAGGAAAAATACAAAACAACAAAGTAGTAAGGTAAAAACAGAAAAAATATAAAATATAGTTAAAATAAAATGAAAACAAAGCAAAACAAAGAAAAAAACAAACAAGGAAAAAATACAATATAACAAAAAAGTACCTTAGGAATAAGGAAAAATAATAATTAAAATATGTTAAAAATAAAAGCATAAAAAAGAAAATGTAAATAAAAAAGTAAAATTCAAAGAATAATAAAAGAGAACAGAACAAAGAAAAAAAGAAAAAAAAAAACAAAACGTAGTGATATTTTCCTGTGGCTTTAGCTGTCAGTGTCCTTGCCCTCACTGTGAGGCACAGTCAGTCTCTGCCTACCCAGAAAGCCCTCCAATACCTGTCGGTTGTGGGCACTGTGGGGCCAGCTCAGAATCTGATTGGGCCTGACTCCTGTGTGTACTTGCCCCCAAAGTCCACAGTTGCCCCAAAGTCCACAGCCTCAATTGTGGGAACAATTGTTATCTATTCAGGTATTCCACAGATTCAGGGTTTACCCAGTCTACTGAGGGGATTTAATCCACTACTTCTAGGGCTGCATGGGGATATTTCCCTTTGTCTTCTTTGGTCACACAGCCCCTGGGGTTCAGTTTTGGTTTTGGCCCTGTCTCTGTGTGTGGGCTGCCCTCAGGCATCTGTTCCCTGCCCAGGCAAGAGGAGGAGAAAGAAGCTGCTGTTTAGGGGTCGCTTACTGACTCAGGCTTGGGGGAGGGAGGGATATGGCAGTCACAGTTGGGATGTGAAGAGAGTGCCTGAGGCAGCAGAGGTCAGTGTGAAGTTGCAAGAGCCTGAAGCCTGCTGTGCATTCTCCCAGTGAAGTTGGCCCTGAACCACAGGACCTCCAGCAGTGGCAGGCTGCACAGACTGCTGGGGAGGTGTGGGCACTGATCTGCCTTGAACACAGGATCCTTGATGGCAGCAGACTCTGGGGTCTATGATAACAGCCATGGCTTGTGCTTGCACTCATGTAGGTGTTGCCCTGCTGTTTGTGAGCACACAAAATGGGAAGCTCCTCTGGTAGACTGCCCCTTGAGTACCCTGCAACAAAGGTCTCCTGCCTCTCTGGCAGGCCCAGGATTTTTCCCAGACTCCCTCCTGGATAGCTGTGACATACTAGTACCCCCAAGCTCTCCTCACGCAGCCAACTCCAGTCCTCTCCCTGGGTTCTGACATCCAAAGCCCAAGCCTCAGCTCCCAGCCCCCAAACACCCCAGCAATTGAGCAGACAAATGTCTCAAGTTGGTGAGTGCTGGTTGGAACTGATCCTCCATGTGGGAATCTCTCCACTCTTCCCTCTGTTGCTGCCCTCTCCTCCAAGGTTCTGAAGCTCCCCCACCCCATCCCTGCCAGTGAGGGGGCTTCCTAGTGTGTGGAAACTTTTCCTCCTTCACAGTTCCCTACCAGAGGGGCAGGTCCCATCCTGATTCCTTTTTCTCTTTTTTTTTTTCTTTTGCCCTACCCAGTTATGTATGGATTTTCTTGCCTTTTTGGAAGTCTGAGGTCCCCTACCAGGGTTCAGTATTTGTTCTGTAGGTGCTTTTCCACATGTAGATGTATTCTTGATGTATTTGTGGAGAGGAAGGTGATCTCCACATCTTACTCTTCTGCCACCTTGCAGGCCTCCATCCAAAATGTGCTTTTGATTATTCCATATTATGGACTGTATCAACAAAATGTTCTATTTTATTGCTGTGTATTATTCCACTATATCAACTTAACATGATTTATCAGCTCAACTCTGAAGAATACTTGGGTTGATTCCTTGTTAATTATGAATAAAGTCACAATAAACACTCACATAAAGTTTTTTTGTGTAAACATAAATATTCATTTCTTTTGGATAAATACACACCTAGGAGTGGGATTGCTGGCTCATATGGCATATATATATATATATATATATATATATATATATATATATATATATATATATATATATATTTAACTTAAGAAGTACACTGTTTTCCAAACTGAGTGTACCAATCTTTACTACAACCAGCAATGAATGAGAGTTCCTATGCTTTCCTTCCTCATCAACACTATGCATTTTTGTTTTATTCTGTTTTGTCTTCTTTGTGTGTGTTTGTTTTTAGCCTTTCTAAACTGTATGTAGTGACATCTCTTTGCAGTTTTAATTTGAATTTATTTAATAAATATTTTTGGGCATATTATCATTAGCTTATTTTCCATTTATATACATTCCTTGGTGAAGTATCAGTCTAATATTTTACCCATTATTTTTTCTTGGGTTGTTTGTTTTCTTATCACAGAGTTTTGAGTGTTCTTTTCATATTCTTAATATAGCACCTGTATCAGATACACATTCTACCAGTATTTCCCCTTAACTATGATATGACTTTGCAAATAGCAGCAAATTTGAATTTATATGAATTTAAATATATCATTATTGAATTAATTTTTGTATATAGCACCAAGTATTAAATTAAGTTCATTTTTCCCATATAGATTACTAATTGTACCCTCATCATTTACAGAAAAGACTATACTTAATCCATTTAATTGCTCTGTACCATTGTCCAAAATGAATAAGGCAAACATCTTCAAAAAAATATTAGCAAATTACTTCAGGCAATATATGAGTCCTACAAATTTGTTCAAAGATGAATATGTTTCTGTTGTTTACTTTTCTTGCAATGTCTTTGATTAGCTTTAGTAACAGAATGAAAATATGCACATAAAATCAGTGAAAATGTGCTTCTGCATCTTCTATATTTTGAAAGAGTTTTTGTGAAATTGGTATTATTTCTTATGTAAATGTTTGGTAGATAACACAGATTATCTATTTCTTCTTGGTTGAGCTTTAGAAATCAGTGCATCTCTAGAAAAGTATCCATTTCATTTAAGTTGTTGCTTTTACAAATATAAAGTTATTTGTAATGTCAATTATACTTTAAAAATCTAGTATCAAAATACTCTAGCTTTATCTTCTTCTTAACATGGAGGATGGTTTGCTGGAGGGTTTTATCTACTCTCAGCTTTAGGCTTTACACGCATGTGGTCTCTATGTTTTGCCCACTACCAGGTGGTAAATTTTTGTGGGTTATTATTCAGGTCTTGTACTTTGGTTAATTTAACACATCAACGTAACCAGGTCACAGGGTGCCCATATATTTGGCTAAACATTGTTCTGAGTGTGTCTGTGAGAGTGTTTCTGGGAGAGATTCACATTTGAATCAGTAGACTGAGTAAAGTAGATTGTCCTCCCTAATGTGAGTGGGCCTCATCCAATTCATTAAAGGCCTGAATAGAACAAACGGCAGGGTAAGAAAGAATTTGCATTTTCTTTCTACAGATCTTGAGCTAGGACATGAGTCTCCTCCGGGCTTCAGAACCAGACTGGGATTTTATACCATTAATTTTCCTAGTTCTCAAGCCCTTGGTCTGCAGATACTGGGACTTGGCCTCCATTGTTGTATCAGCCAATTCCTTAAAATAAATAATAAATAGAAAACTAGATGATAGATAGATAGGCAATTATCTTATTTGTTTTATTTCTCTGAAGAACACTGACTAATACATCTTGTTATCCTGGTGATAGGGGTAGAGTATATTCACTATTGTTCTGGTCTGTTCTCAACCTTAGGCATGCCCTGTGTCCTTGCATCTCAGGGATGGGACATTCTCACTGATCCTGCCAGTACCCTATTGATAAGAGAGCCCTTGTAATCTGGGCCAGGACAGTTTCATACCCTTTCTTTAAGAGTACAGGTTTTATTTTTGTTTTCAAAAAAAATCCAGCCATAATGAGTCTTCAACTATATTTGGAGGGTAACAGAGTTTGCTACACTTCCCCAGCTGTTTAAGGCCTAATTTTAAAGCAATTATACTGCAATAAAGATGTTAAAAAAAAAAAAAAAGACATGAACTATCAGTCATAAAAAGACATGGAGGAAACATTAAAAAAAAAAAGTATCAAACAGATATTCCCGTCATTATTACAAAAACTACTACCCTCATCCTCTCATGTACCAAGAGGGAAGCTTCTCAAGTTTCCTCACCTAACTCTGATCTTTCTTGTGAATGCCCAGTGTAGATCTCTGGAAAGAGAATGCCATAGGTGAAGACTTTCCTTGTATCTGTAGTTTCTATGGGTTTTATACTCTCATGCCAACTCACATTTAGCCATTAGCCAATTATTAAAAATTTTAGCTTGAAACTCAAACCTTCCCTCTATTGGTCTGCTGCCAGTGAGTCAATACTTACTCTTCCCATCATTCCTGGGTACAGCTGTCTTCAACAGAGTCTATGTTAGTTTTTGGTCCTGTAACGTCAGCTCATTGATGGGTTCAATGAATATTTGGATTTTATAGGTTATTTATTTTTCCTTGTCAGGATATGAGTTCTGTTCTTTCAGTTTTCTGAATTCTAAGCGGAAGCCAATAGTACATCAGATAATGTTTGATATCAGACCATTATTGAAACAGGTTGATGTAACTAAAACAATCTCAGACTATGAAACATTCAGACCATTTATAATACCATGATCTCAGTTCATCTCAGAGTAGAGCCAGGTCTTCAACTGATACTCTGCACTGAGAACTATGGGAGTAATTGTTATTGACAGACATTTTTATTCTTATTATAGGTACACTTTTTAAGAATGCTATTTTTTTCCTGACAAAATTTTGATGACCAGATTTTAGAATCTGTATATGTTGATTTTCATTCTTCTAAAAAGAATATTGTTAAAATATATGTGTTAAATGTTTAATAAATAGTATTATAGTTTATTTATTTTACTTACTTCAAAGCTGGGATAATCCTACACAGAAATGTCTTACACATCTTATGCAATGGTTCATTTATAGGCAGGCAGTAAATGCTAGTTAAATAAGTACAGTGTGTGCATATTTTCTATGCTTGAGAAATGGCAATTGCCATATTAATATTTGGCATTGGATCCACTAAATTAATCTTTCAATATGACTAGGTATTATTCCCGACATTCCCTTCTCCCTCAAATCTAGCTCAATCTCTTTTAGCAAGTTTATTCTCCAACATATTTTTCCAATTCATCTCATTTCTCTCTCATTCCAATGTCTCCACTCTATTCCAAGCTTTCATTCTCCCTGTCCAAGGATATTGTAATAGCATCCCATGTCATGCACCTGTATTCACTCTTCCTTTATACAAGGCATATTCCTTCCAATAGTCAGAGAAATCATTTAAATGTGAAATGACCCTGCTCCTTAGTTTCTAACTGTAACCATTCATTAAAAGCTTCTGAAGTCTAAACCGTTTAATATGGCTTTCAAGACTTTGTATAATCTGACTCCTCACTACTCTCCACCCTTATATGAGGATGCTCTACTCCTTGCTATATTTATTTTGTCAGATTTTCCTCCTTTAATTTTCTTGAATTTGTCATGTTTCTTATCTCATTAAGATCTTCCAAGGTATTATTGCCATTGCTTGGAATTATCACACCTCCTGCTGATCACTAGCCTGGCTGCTTACAACATCAGGTATTTGTTTACATGTCACTTTCTTCAGCAAACTTTTTCGTACTTTTCACTCAGCTTTAAACTGAGATGAGGATGTAAATCTATGAGAATTATACTGAATTTTTTGTTCATTGAACTTACCACAATAGAAATCAACTTTTTTGTGTAATTATTTTTAATAGATTTTTTTCTCAATAAACTAGAGACTCTAAGCTTCTCATGTTCAAAAAGAATTTCAAAAACAAGATTTTTAGAATAAAAGCAAAAATACTTTTTGTGAGAAAAGAAAATTGGAGAAACTTCCAAAGAAATAATGTTGACACCATATGGAGATTTACAGAGCTTCAGATCTAGAAATATGCCAATTTCGTGTCCAGAATTCTAATACTGTTCTCACAAAAATTAAAACTTAAACATAATTTAATTTTGTGAAAATTCAAAAGACAATTGAATGTGTTTACAGTTAAATACATAATTAGAGGTTAGAGGTCTGCTCATTGGAACAAATGATGTAATATTTTAAAGTATTTTTTAGGAAGCTAAGTCATTCAACTATCACTTTGCTTTAAGAACAGCACTTAGCTGAATTAATTGAATTTACTTTAAATCATGTTGATTAATCGTCTTAAAATTCACTCGAGCTACATTTTTTCCATGAATTTTACTCATGATTTCATGAAGAACAAATATGTGTTTATAAAATCTATAATTGATACAAATAACAGAGGTGAGCATCAAATTTTGATATACTTTTAGAGAGTAAAGTGGTTATTAGCTTAACATAGTAAAATAGGCATCATTAAGGATAAACTTTGAGAACAAAACAAAATGGGATTCACAGAATGCAACTCAAAAACCCAAATCTGAATTAAACTGTGCAGCTGATATTGATGCAATAGTTATTTAGCTCTACAAAAATACTAATTTCACTATGGTTTTCACACATGAATTTCTTATATGTATTTGAAAAGACTGGCTTTTTTGATTCTTTTATTTTATTTTTTAATTTATTATTTTTTCAATAAGATGTTTTTGAATTTTGATATGGTGAAAAATTACCATGTGTTGATTTCAAGTCTATGGTGTAATATATTTGTTATTTTTTTTATTTCAGAGTCATTTTATTTTAATATTTTTATATAAAAACTAAGGTGATTTTTTTTTAAGGAATTTTTGTCTTTTTTAAAAAATTTAATTAATTAATTTATTTATGGCTGTGTTGGCTCTTCATTTCTGTGCGATGGCTTTCTCTAGTTGCAGCAAGTGGGGGTCACTCCTCAACACGGTGCGTGGGCCTCTCACTATTGTGGCCTTTCTTGTTGTGGAGCACAGGCTCCAGATGCGCAGGCTCAGTAATTGTGGCTCACAGGGCTAGTTGCTCCGCGGCATGTGGGATCTTCCCAGACCAAGGCTCGAACCCATGTCTCCTGAATTGGAAGGCAGATTCTCAACCACTGTGCCACCAGGGAAGCCCTAAGGTGATCTTATATAAATGTATGTATAAGATGATATGTGTGTTTGTGTGTGAGAATATATATTATACTATTTTATATACATATATAACATTACCCTCTGCCTCCACTCACATTTTTCAGAGATAACCAAAGGCTATTCGGGACTAATACAGAGACCTTCTTTCCTCCCTCCCTTCCTTCCTCCCTTCCTTCCTTCCTTCCCTCCTTCCTTCCTTCCTTCCTACCTTCCTTCCTTCCTTCCTTCTTTCCTCCTTTTCTTTTCTTCCTTCAATTTATCCTTCCTTTTTTCTCCTATTTCTTCTTTCCTCCCTTTGTTATTTCTTCTCCCTATCTTTTTCATTGGTTTTGTGATTAAAAAGTGTAAGAGACACTAATACACTCAAAACCTGCATTTGTTTTTATGCTTGATATGTCATGAACTCTCTTCTGTGTAGAGCGAATACTGTCTGTTTCTTTTTTAGTCTAAGCAATTTATATTGTATGTCTACACAACAATTTATTTGACTATTCCACTTCTGCGGGACATGCAAGTTGTTCTATTTTTTGTTTGTTTCTAGATGCAGGGTTGTAGTAAGCATCAGTTTGTTTGTGTATGTATGGTCGTGTGTGTGTATATTTCTTGCTTTTTTGAGTGCTTTTCTTTCTCTCAGATAAGCCATGTATCCATACACTTATGCATGAATATGCACATATATATGTGTTAGAAATAATTTACATCAATGATTTGCCTAATTCCAACCCATTCCCAAAGTTTCTTTTTGCTTTCCCTCATTTCTTGTTTGCCCCTTTTTGACAACCTATCTCCGAACAATATCTTCACATTGATCTAGAATTTTTGGTCAGTCCTATAATAACTATCTAATAATTTCAAAGTTCCTTCAGGGGTATATGCATTTTTAATTTCCTTAGTTGTGCCTATGAGATTGTTAACTATAAACATTATTCTTGACTTACCAGTATAAAAGACAAGGGGAGTTAAGGCATGTGCCCTTCTATCTCTCCCTTCTTCTCTTTTCCACTTCCATATTGTGTTAGTTATATCAGTATTGTTTTTTGAAAATTCAATTTGTTGGACTTTTACCTGTTGAGATGTGTAGATTATAACTGAGGGTTTGATTACTAGGTGGAGGCAATGAACTAGGTAGCTAATAGTCTAGAACAAGTTTTTTAGATGTCCCTTCAAATCTAAAGAAGTAATTTATGTGATTTTTATTAATTAAAGTTTGATGTTAATGACTCATATTTATATTGTTGTTAAATTATACAGTGTATTAAATTAGTTTAGAACTTATAGCCCAAATAACATTACTGGAGATCGAGGAAGAAATCTGTTTTGAGCAACATAGCTCTCTAATAGGAATGTCCTCTTTTTAAGTGTGACCAAATATAAAAGAAACATTAATTTATGGACTCAACACAAGCTAATCTTATAGATCATAATCACCAAGGTTCTAGGTGCAAAGTTATAAATATAAGCACTCTTTTTGAGGTATTTTGATGTCATAAAGCTAAGTTATTAATATGTTTCATATAACTCTAATTTCTCCTTCTCCTGACAGCCAGAGTGTTTTTTCAATATTTACTCTCTCTTTGGTTCTAAGAAAAATGATTTTTTTTGATATTTTGACATTTTGTTATTTATGAGTTGATGTTTGCAGCAAAATTTGTTCAGAATTGTTTTCCTCTTATTATATAAATATTAAGGATGTCTATTGTAAGACATGAAGTGTGAACAGTCTTGAATTATAGGAAATAATCAGAAAAAAAAGGAAAGAAAACTAAGTTGTTATGGTAATTTTGCCACTATTAAACTGGCCTAAATTTTTCAAAATTTTAATGGAAAATATACTACTTCTGCATAAGCAACTATTGTTTTATAGTAAAGTACATTGAGTTTCAAATGAATATATCTGAACATGGATTTCAGTTTTACTAAAGAAGAGAGATTTAGGATTTTGGAAAGAGAAACTACAGGTAAGCGTGTGTTATGTGTTGATTTCTTCCCTTCTATTAGGAAAAAAACTCAGATTTTTTCCTTCCTATGTGGGAAAAACCTAGTTCTTCCCTACTGTCTTTCTTTCCTGTGAGTCACCTTTAATTCTCACACAGAACACTTCACTTCTGACACTGCTGGTCAGCAAACGTGTAAGGTATGTGGATTTTTCCCCATAGCAACAAGCAAGTCTACACCACCAGCTGTGTCTTAACTCATTTCTAGCACTATCTACCTGGAGACAGCATCCAATCTCACTGGTAAGGGCTCAGTCCCATAATACTGCCTCCCCCACCTCCATTTCAGATGCCAGCCACAAGTTCAGGTTATCACCTGCACTTCTGACCTACTGGCTATAGATAATAGGTTCCCAAGAACCCCTTCCTCAGGTTTTGCTGATTTGCTATAGTGGTTCACAGAACTCAGAAGAACACTTACTTATGTTTACCAACTTATTAAAGATATGATAAGTGATACAGATGAACACCAGATGAACAAATACATAGGGCAAGGTCTGGGAGGGTCCCAAGTACAGGAGCTTCTGTCTCCATGGAGTTGGAGTGTATCACCCTCTCAGTGTGGATGTGTTCACCAGTCTGGAAGCTTTCCAAATCTCACACTATTGGGATTTTATGCAGGCTTCCTCAAGTAGGCACGATCATTTACCGACTCCATTTCTAGCTCTTCTGTCCTCTCTGGAGGATGGAGGGGAGTTGGGGATGACACTTTCAAGCTTCCAATCATGGCTTCCTTTTTCTGGTGACCAGATCCCACCCAGGAGCATTCAGGAGCCTACCCAGAGTTGCCTCACTAGAACAAAAGATGCTCTTAGTGTTCTTATCCCTTAAAAAATTACAAGTCCTACTGAAAGTCAAGTCCAGCCGCTCTCTGCTCGAAAGGCAACAATTGAGAGGCAAGGTTGGTGGAAAGGAAAGGTTGCTTTATTTCAGAGGCCAAAAACCAGGGGAGATGGTGGACTCATGTCTAAAGACTGACTCCCCACTGATAGTCAGTGGGCAAGAGCTTTTAAAGGGTGGTTTTAGGGGTGTATAGGCAGAGGGAGGAGGCTACATGCAGAACAGCATAGTCGGCTCTGACAGTCATTTTGAAATTGGTCATGTGGTGGTCTGATCAAAGTCATCTTGATTGTTTTGAGTAGTTAATCTTTAGTTCCAGGGTCAATTTGTTCCCATTTATTGGAGACCAGTTCTCAGAATTGTGGCAGCTTATGTCATGGCTAGAGTCTGGTCACCATGTAGTTAAATTCCTCCACCTAGTAGGGGTTTCAGTATCTTCAAAAGAGCTCAAAGGATTTGGCTCGGAATCTTATCTGTAGCCCTTTAGGAGGAACTAAATGTCCTTGGCTTTGGTTAATGACTAAACTATTATTATTTTGTCCTGTTTGACTGTTTTCCTTTGTTTTTTTAATTTCTCACTTTGCTGATTAAATTTATTACTTGGCTAAAGTTTTTCTACAGACAAAAGTTAAGCCGAGGACATGGTAGGGTAGGGGAGTTCTGTCTTAGGTAGACCCCATAGGGTCCTGCTCCATTTCACAAGGGTTTTAGGAGCTCTGTGCCAAGAACTGGGGGAAAAGCCATATATATGTATTTTTTTCTGTTATTTCACACCCTCAAAATTCATGTTAAAGCTCGAACTCCCAATACCTCAGAATATGACGTAATATGGAGATAGGGTCTTTGCAGAGGTAAACAAGTTAAAATGAATTAATTAGGGTGGTTCTTAATCCATTGTGACTGGTATGCCTTTAAAAAAGGGAAAATTTGGACACAGAGACATGCACACAAGGTGAATGCCCTGTAAATATTGCAGGTATGCTGCTATAAGCCAAGGAACTACCAGAAGCTAGGAGAAAGTTCTGGAAGAGATTCAGAGGGAGTATGGCTTTGACAACACCTTGATCTTACACCTTTAGCTTCCAGGGCTCTGAGACAATGACTCCCTCTTAAAACACTCCTAATTATCTCATTCCAGTTCTATATGTGGGTTCACATCATGCTATACTCACTGCCACTTTCATAGTATAAACTGCAAACCTGGCTCTTCTAAATTATCATAATGATCTTCGAAGTGGTTTGTGTTTTCAGTCTTGAAACCTCTAACCCATTCTCCACACTCTGATGAGAATCATATTTCTAAACTCCAAATCTGAATCTAGGTGATTTTTCTGTTCAAAATATTCAAAGATTTTTCTATGCCATCTGAAGAAGTTGATTCTAAAACAACTGCTTCTGGCCAAAATACAGTAACAGGAGAAACAGATTTATTCTCATGCCTGAAACAATTGAGTAGTAAGAAAAAATATTATAGAAGAGTTTTCAGTTATCAGATGATAGATAGCTCAGTACAGTGATCAGTGAGAGAGGTGAAAAAAAAAAAAAAAATGAGATGACCCTATAGTGACTGCCCAAGGTTAGTGTCTGGAGAATATTTCCAGGCCACAATACAGAGAGTTGAAGAGTCCAGACCACAATGCAGACATGATCAAGGCTAGAGTTCATCCACCATAATACAGGAGAGGAGAAATATGGAAAGAGACTCTCCTAAGGATTGCATATGGTGCTCTCCTCACCCTAAGTCTTCAGTTGAGCATTTATAAACATATGCATATGAAGTAACTACTTAATTTGGGGCAAGAATTACCTAATAGGATAAGGAGAATAATCTATGAAGCTGAAACTTACGGAATATTGATTAAAGAAATCAAAGTATAATTGAGTAAATGAAGAAATATATGATGTTTATGGATTGGAAAACTCTGTGTTGTTACAATAGCATTTCTTTCAGTGCCGATTAATAAATTCAATGCAAATTCAGTTATAATCCTGGCAGTTGTATTCTTTTGTAGAAAATTAAAAAGCTGATTCTGAAAAGTTTGTGGAAAGGCAAAGGAATTAGATTAGCTGAAACATGACTGCAAATGAAGAAATTTAGAAGTCTCTACCATATTTCAAAAATTATTATAAAGTCACAATAATCAAAATTGTATTGTATTGGTGAACACATATACATAGATAAACTGAAAATAATAGAGACACCATATAAAGCAACATACATATTTTTTCAATAAAGTTGCTAAGGAAATTCAATGGGAAAAGGATAGTTTTATCATCTAATCTCCTAGAAAAATTGGGTTTTCATATGTGAAAAATAAACCTCAGTGTATACCTCCACAAAAAAATTAACTAAAAATATAATTTAGACCTAAATACAAAAGATTAAATTTATAGAAGTTCTGAAGGAAAACATAGAATATCTTTGTTACTTTGGGTTAGTCAAAGATTCATTAGATACAACAACAAAAGGATGATATGTAAAGAAAAAGATTTATAAACTGGACATCAAAATAATTAATCTGCTATTGGATAGTTACAGCTAAAAGAATGAAGAGGCAAACTACATGTGTGTAGATGGGGAATGCAAATGCAAACCACATGTCTGATAAACAACTTGTATCTAGAATATATAAAGGACTCTCAAAATTCAGTTATAAGAAAACAACCAAATAAAGAATGGGCAAAAGATTTGAACATTGAAGAGACATTTCACCAAAGAAAATATGCAAATGGCAATTTAGCAAAGAAATGATGCTCTGCCTCATTAATCATTAGAACAATGCAAATTTAAACCATAACTACATGCCAGTTAGATTTGCTAAAATGAAAACCTGATAATGCACAATATTGATACAGATGCAAATCAACTTGAACTTTCATACATTGCTTGCAAGTCCTTTGACAGATAAATTTGGAAATTTTGGAGGTGTCTTATAAAGTTAGACATGTAGATATGATATGACTTAACCATCTCCTATGTATTTACTCAAGTGAAATAAAAAATTACATTCATACAAAAGCCTTCATATGAATATTTATAGCCACTTTTTTCACAATCAATGAGAAATGGAAATAACCAAATGTCTTTAATCTGCTAAATAAACTGACTTTGGAATATACATAGCAAATGGAATCCTACTCATAAAAGAAAAGGAGCAAACCACTGTTACAGTCAATAATATAAACTAATCTCAAATGCATTATGCTGTTAAAGAAGTGAAACTATAAAGACTACATCTTCTACAATACCATTTAAATGATGTTTCAGAAAAGGTAAAATTATAGATATAGAAAACAAATCAGTGGTTGCCTGAAATTGGGGGAGAGTGTGGCTTCAAAAAAGCATAGAGAAATTTTATTTGTGAGGGAAGTGTTCTATACCTTAAAAAAAATGAAAAAAAAGAAAAAACAACCTAATTATGACTTAAAAATCAGAGATTTTTCGTTTTCTCTATTTTCATTCTCACTACTCATGCAATCCATTCACTTCCTGCTTTAACCAGATCTTAGAGGACTCATTCTTAAAAATCCAATTTTTCTATACATTTTTCCCTTTGCCTGAAATTTTCTTACCATAGCCTTCTTTCTTGATTAACTTTTAATCAATCTTTTGACCAAACTGATTGCTTTGTATTGTGTCACCTTGACTCAACTGGACTTCATTTCCCAGAATTCCTCCAGATAGTATTGGGTATAAGAGCGATTCCAGTTTGAGATTCAGAGGAAGGAAATGAAACAACTGCCATTTGTAGCTCATAAACCTCGTTTCTTTGTTGAAATAAGGCAGCAGCCAGGCTTAAAACTTCCACCTTCCCCTAGATTTTCCTTAAGCTTCTCCAACTTTCTGGGCCATTTCTGTCTTCTTAGCTCCCCATGAGGAAGGGCTCTTGTGCAGAACACTCATACCATCATCAAGCCAGAGGCAACAACTGCTGTCAGGAGTGTCAGTACATCCTCATTGGCTCAAGAATTGTCTTGCTTTCCCATACTTGACACCTATCTTTTCTTCCCAATCACCTACATTATGTACTTCAAATTCCAGCGGCAGAACTCAACATCAGACATGTTGTTACAAAGACTGCTTAAACAGCTCCCAAAGTGTGTATGGTCAAATCCTTCTCTACCCTCATCTGTCTGTCTGTCTGTCTCTTTTTCTCTAGATAGATATATTAGATATAGATACTGATATACAATTTAAATTGAATTTTCTACTGGAAGTGTTCTCTCATCTCACAACTTTAAGTATCTTTTATTTTCTACAAACAAATTTCATTTTCCCATCATAGCACACTTAACACTGTCATGTATATACATGTTTACTTGTTTGTATGTTCCATTGAGTTGATCTCCATTAAAATGAGGATCCAGGGGGCTTCCCTGGTGGCGCAGTGTTTGAGAATCTGCCTGCCAATGCAGGGGACACGGGTTCGAGCCCTGGTCTGGGAAGATCCCACATGTTGCAGAGCAACTAGGCCTGTGAGCCACAACTACTGAGCCTGCGCGTCTGGAGCCTGTGCTCCGCAACAAGAGAGGCCGCAATAGTGAGAGGCCCGCGCACCACGATGAAGAGTGGCCCCCGCTTGCCACAACTAGAGAAAGCCCTCGCACAAAAACGAAGACCCAACACAGCCAAAAAAAAAAAAAAAAAAAAACGAGGATCCATTATTTTCCTGTTCATAATTATATCATAAATGCTCTGTAAAGTGTCTGGAAAAGAGAATTTGTTACTTTTTATTGTTTTAACTTAATTAATTAGAATGTAATACATTTTTTAAAGGCATTCATTCCAGCCAAGGAATTTGGTATTTATTTAACATGCATATGGAAATCATTGAAGGCTTTTGATTTAAAGGTGCACCATTTGCAGGTCCCTCTGGGTGAAAGGATAGCAAGGACCCACCTCAATTTATTGCAATCCTCAAATAAAAAGACATACTGGGGTTAATAGGGCAAATGTAAAATGCAAATAAAAATATGAAAATAAACAGATTCTGACAAAGAATGAGAGAAGTCAGAGTTGATACCAAAGTTTTCAGTCTTAATATTTGGAAGTCTGCTGTGTGGAAACGAGTAGGGGGAACACATTTGGGGAGTGGTTAAATCATGAGATCAGTTTTAAACATGTTGAATTTGGTGTTGGATTGACAATCCTACGAGGTATTTATCACATAGTTAGAAATTGTTGGAATGCAATTTTTAAGAAAACTTATTGAGATATACAAAGATGTGTAAATTATAAAGAGCTAATATTGAATCCTTTATAGTGGGATTACATCACTTGTGTATGTGCGTAAAGACTTGACTAAATTATTTAGAAATTTTAGAGTAATTGTTGTTTGGCAGTGGGCTTATAAATAGATTTTATTCTCCTCTTTTTGTTTATTTATGTTATACAGTCTGTGCTTTCCCAAATACTTTGAATGTATTGCATTAAACAATAGTGTGTTTGTTTATAATCAGAAAAATACTTTTTTAACAAAGAAAAACTTAGTTTATGTTTATACAAATCTCAACATGTTTTAGTCTTTTCATCTGTGAAATGGAAATGGAATATCTATGATTATTGTGAATATTAAACAAATGTATAAGGGCCTAGAACAGGTTCTATAAATAACAGATGGTAAATAAATGGGAGGTAAATATATATGTTACTCCCAAATACATTGGAGTTCCAAGGCATCAGAGAGAGACAATAAGCTATTGGGTACTTGAGAGATGCTGAATAGGTTGCCGTAAGAGATAGTACAGGTAGCTGAGAAATGGGAAAGAAGCAAATGGAAACTCTGAGTACTTAGAAAGCTTTCCTAAGAATTAAGCCAGATAACACAAGTCATAGTATGAAACTAATTTTGCATATAACTTATTCTTTATATGTGATCAAATTGAGACTCAAGAATTTTGGCAAACAGGTTCCTCTACATTTTAGTATGAGTTTGCACTGAACTAATAATTCATTCATAAGATCCTGAAGGTATTTGGCACAGTAGTGTATGTGTTACATTAGAATTTTTGAAGAATGATCAAGTAATACAAATAATTAATCTACATTCTAACAGAAATTAAAGGGGAAAGTGATAGAAGTCTAATTTTGTTTTCACCACTTTCATTTTTCTGAAAGATGGTAATCTTTAGGAGGGATTACTAACACGATACCTTAATCTAGTGGATAGGGAAATGCCTGCTTGTGGAGAGTTTGGTCAACTAAAAGGCATGTGGCAGTGTGATTTTGACCACATCTCTCTAGAGTAATGCATCATCCTCTATTTTCTAAGGTTAGAATATAGGAAAATTAAACAGATTAAATTTATGAGTTCATAAACTCACTTTTTTTCCTGAGTTTTAGCTACTTCCCATTCTTTATAACACTCTGGGGTTCCTTTGTTAATAGATTTATGTAAGGCATATAAGACTCACAGTCATAAATTGTGTGTAATATACTATTCCTCCAAAATTAGTTCAGTAGATGTTCTAATATTTCATGTTTTAGAATGTTTATGCAAAGACAGTTTAGGAACTCTCATGTCTTGAATGGTTTCTCCAGTCAAGCATGTTGATTACATTTTTGCCTGAAATATATGGTACCTGATTTTAGTTCTCTAAGAAAATCCAATCTTATTCCTTGAATATACACATAAACTGTGAAGAAGATGAATTTGATTTAAATATAAATACACACTTAGGCACACTTCACTGTGTAAATGTTGACATATCTCATCAACAAACAAAATAAGTGATACAGTTCAAGTTGAAGAGGTTTTTTTTTTTTTTTTTTTAACTACAACCTTCCATCTCTTTGTTACCTAACAGGTTAACTTGGCAGAGTAAAAGCAAATTTATTAGTTTAAAATCTCATCTTTCAGAATGTTAGGTAAGCTCAGAAAATATATATCTTATTCAACATTAATTATTAATAAAATAGAGTTTTCAACAGCTTATAAAAAGACACCTATAATATGGGATGAATATATTTTGAATATGACATGATATATATCTCTACCAATTAGAAACTGACTTTGCTTCCATTCATTCTGTATTCATTTTAAAACATTTTGAACAGTTCTTTAAATAGAAAAAAAATCAGTGCAAACTCTTTTTGTGCAAAATGAAAAAACAAAGCAAAACTTGGCTAGCTTACTACTTTTTCATAATCTGTGTCTCCTCAACTATTTAAAACTCTTAAGTAAAGGTATTTTTTAGCATATATCTACTTATTTACTTGTAGATAAATACTTGCTCATGAGAATCTGAATCATGTTTCTGTGATTCTTTTTTTACTTTTAAATTTTTGGATAGATGTCAGAACTTTGTGTGGGCAGTGTTTATTCTGCTGCTTCATTCCACCATTCAAATATGGCTAAAATCATGTTGAAATAATGATTTTTTTTTCATGCACCATATTTACTTTCACTACTGTGTTCCATAGACTTTTCTGGCCACTGCTGATAAAATATTGAACAAGACAGAAAAAGTCTCTGATTCCATGGAACTTATTTTATATGTTGATAGACTAGCAATAAACAAATTAGTATATGATATAATAAATGATAAGCTTATGAAAAAATAAAATAGGGCAGAGGAATTCTGGAGTGGTCAGGGAAAATTAAGGGTGTGACATTCCAACAGAGATCTGAATAACATGAATCTTCAAGTCATACAAGGTCTGAGGCAATATACTTCTGGGCAAAGGGAATATCACATGCAAACTCTGAGCTAGAAAACTCTTGGAGTATTTGAGAAAGAGCAAGAAGGTCAGGGTGGCTAGGGTCAAAAGTGTGAAGCTATAGAAAGAGAAGAGAGGTAGTAGAAAAGACAGAAAAAGACAAATGAATGCCAGACTATAATAAGTCTTACAGCCAATAACTTGGTTATATTCCATGTTTGTTGGCGAAAAGGTAAGAGAGGAACTAATAAGATCATTTAGCAGATGACTTAGATTATTACAATATTCCAGGCTAATCATTAGAGTTGCTAGGATTAGAGTGGTAATGGTTAAAGAAGTGAGAAGTTGTATTGCAGGCAGCAACATGTTGAGTTTGGATTGGTACTCCATGGGAAATTTTTTTTAAATTTCCTGAACATTGGGATAAATGGTAAAGTAATTATGATCTGAGAGAGACTGAAGAAGGGCTCTCACTTGATGGTGTAGGAAGTCTGGGAGTTCTGTATACCCTAATGGAGATATTAGGGTGGGTCTTGATATGCAAATCTTGACCTCAGTGAAGATGTTAGTGCTGAGATATAAATCTGGGAGTCATGTCTTCATAGAAAATATTTTAAGTCATGGCATTTCAAGACCTTTTTAGATAAAAAGCATGGATAGAAAGAAAGAAAGATGAGGAGGACTGCGATCTGGGGTATTCCAATATCTACAGTTAAGAATTTAGGAGGCTGAAATGAAGATTTAGTGAAGTAGGAAGGAAACTGGACCGTATAGAATCTTTAAAGCTAAGTAAAGAAATGTTTTAAATAAAAGTAAAAGATGGGCTTATTACATTTATAAAGCTGGAGGTTCGTGTGACTTTCATAGTTTCAGAGGATTAACATAAAAAGAAAAGAGGAAAAATACTGATAATGTGAAAGTGACATCAAAGCGTATGAGCAAAACTTTAGTGGAATTTTGCTTTAAAGAAAATTAGAAAACTAGGATTATGTAGGGGAATGAGGAGTCAAAGCAACTTTTTTCTTTTTAAACCTGAGAGATATAATTAAATGAATAATCCATATGAGAAGAAAATATTGATCATTCTACAATAGGAAGAATAAAACAAAGTTATTGCTGTCTTTGTTTAGGCAAGAGGGAATGGAATCCAGGGCAAAAGTGAATAACTGCTCTTAGAGAGGAGCATGGGGAGGGTGGCATTCACCAAATATTTTAAAATGTAGAAGGCACAGTAAATAAACACAAGTGAATGCGGTTTTAATTATTTTGCATTTGGAAACATAGTTAGTATTCAACATTTTAGTGTGAGTAGGAGAGAGGTATTGGGGTTTTGAAGAAAGAAGGAATAGTGTAATACAGTCTGAGAGAGGGCAAGCAAATTGTACATAACAGTGTAAATCAACTATATTCCAATAAAAAGTAATTAAAAAATAAAATAAAATGTGTTGCTAGACTAAAAAAATAGTCAGCATGGTTGTGTTTTCTTTAATTTTTTTATTGAAGTATAGTTGATTTACATGTGTTAATTTCTTCTATACAGCAAAGTGACTCAGTTATATATATATATATATATATATATATATATATATATATATATATATACATTTTAAAAATATTTTTCCATTATGGTTTATCACAGGATACTGAATATAGTTCCCTGTACTATATAGTAGGACCTTGTTGTTTATCCATTCTATATGTAATAGTTTGCATTAACTAACCCCAAACTCCCAGACTTTCCCTCCCCTATCCCTCCTCTCCCTTGGTAACCACAAGTCTATTCTCTGTCTGTGAAGCATGGGTGTGTTTTTTTGTCCATCCACTATCAGCCTCTCTGGTAAATGTACTGAACTGATACAGAATTGAATTAACTAGACAATTAGGACAAAGTGAGAGGTAAGGAGGCTGAAAGTGTATGATGAATAGGGATTATAGTGATGTGCCTTTGAATCAATAACCCGCTTGTCTGAGTTTCAATTTATATATTTAATGAAAATCTCATCTTTGAAACTTGGTAGCTTTGTGATTTGGCACAGGTTATTTATCTAATATATTTTTCTTATTTATAAAGTATGTGCAATTATACAGCCAATGAATAATACATAGCACTCAGTACATGTAAGATTTCATCCTTGCTGTCTTCATTGTCATCAATATTTTAGAAATTAGTATTAGCTAATTTCTGGGAACCAAAGATTTATTTTTATCACTAACCTCTGAAGTAACTAATGGCCACTAACCTAACTCAGGAATAACTGCACATATCATCTTATATTTCAACCTGGATTTTAAACATAATAGATTTATATAGATTTATACATATAGATATATATTTAACAGAAGTATTAGCATATTTCATTCTAGTACATATGCCATAAATGACTTCTCCATGAAGAAAATTGGTATATGTGGAGATTTAAACAAATGCATGTTCATAGTGAAATGTCACACATAAAACTCAGGCTACTACTTGAAAACATTAAACCTGTTATGGAGATCTTGCTGCTTAAAACCAGAAGGGAATCACTGATTAGCAGTAGCAAGTAGAACCCAGCCAATAAAAAATTTGTGAAAAAGAGTTGAAATATAAAGAGCACTTGAAAGAGCAAAATTTTAGAGATTTTTAAAATTTTTATGAAATGTTCCACTAAAATTTGACAATCAAAATGTTATAAAACATGCACTTGTTAGAAGAAACACACAAAAAAATATTATGTATATATGTCATAACATCTAAGTGGTTTCCAGAGTCAAAAGTTTACATATTAAAACAAATATCAGTACTACTGTTTGAGCAAGAACACATAATATATTATTTGACTGATAATAACTTTATAATTAAATAGAAATGAACTTGGAAATTTATTTTTTTCTATTCTGAATATAGTTTAACAATAAGTGGTTAGCAGCTTAATTAGTATATCTGAAAGCCATGAAAAAATTTGTTTTGCTCTTTCTTTTCATTACTAGTTTTAAACTATTTGATCTTAAATAACTAGATATAAAATAATTTCAAATAATTATTTTAGCATTAATAATAATAATAACTAATATTTATAATTGCATACCTTGTGCCAGAATTTTAAATATATTATCTCATATAACCCTCAGTACTACACAATGAGGTATATACTATTCTCACTCAAATTTTATAAGTCAAGGTACTTGAAGCTAAAGACATTTTACATTTCTAGGTCACACAGTTTTTAACATGGTGAGATCTGAATCCAAAATTATGTTTTTCTGAATTTAGAGCCCAAACATATCAAAATTGCATATGTCTTACATTTAATATTTTTTAGATAGGGTTGACTGAAAATTCATTTCAGTTAGAATTTGACTCTAATGAATATTGATGTTTTGTTTTCTTTTTGTTATTTTTCTTATAATATTGTTTTGTTGTTTCATTGTACTACAGTTACTGTGAAAGTTTTTCTTGAATTGAATATGTGAACACTATTACCCTGTGGGTTTAGGTACTTTTTTGAGGAATTGAGCTTGTGTGCTGTGTATTGTGCAGAACCAATTTACTGACAAAACTGATTTTTATGAGTTTAGACCTTAGTTCAACTCCTCTTTAAGATTACTGAGTGAGTTCTGAAGCTTTTAAGTAATTAATCATAGCTTTTGTGTCAAAAGGGATTCGGTCTGATATTTCAAAGAAAGTATGAACCATTTTTCCTGTTCTCTGTTCCTATTTTCCTATGAGTCTTTTTTTCTTAAATCTCTGATTTCTTTGAAGTATTTACTAGCCATTTAATAAATATGATCACCTTTCTGAGTGAGAAAACAAACAAGCAAAAAACCATGTCATTTCAGCTATACATAAAATTTTCCTTCAAAAAAACTTAAATCACTTTGGGTTTAACATTTAAACAATTTTGTCATAATTAAAACTGCTTTTAAACACCATATAATACCATTTTGCCTTACACCTCTCTTATCATCTCCCTGAATCATATTCTAGTCCTAAGAAATTACAAACATATTCAACTTATTGTCCAAGATTTTCATTTTCAGTTAAATTTGATGTCTTTATGAACATATTTTAATAGACTCTCCATTAGTCAATTTCTGAGAGTATTTAGTTAAATGCATACATGGTTTTAGATGATATTTGCTAGAATATTATATCACTTGGTAATTTCAACATTGTGGTAAATATTTTAAGTGCCTGTGATATGCCAAACACTATTCTACTGGCTGGAATACACTAGTAAACACATTATATGGTGTCTTACCTTTCACCAAATTTTTATTCTGTAGGAGAAAAGAGATGAATAACTAAAAGAAATATAATGTTATACATTGATATACATTATACAGAAAATTAATCACTCTAAGTGGATGGTGAGTAATTGGGAAAGTGGTTGACATCTAGGTACAGATAGTGAAAGAATGCTTCTATTTAGTTATCTAGTTCTGTGTAACAGATTATTTCATAATATGAAAGCTAAAGACATTTTATTACATCTTATAAATTTGAGTGTCAGGTATTGGGCAAGGAGAATTCTTTTGTTCCAGGTGGGAAATTCTCCAAATTGTGTCCGCTGATGTTCTTTGATGGTATTCAACTAATGTATGGGCTAAATCTGGACTGTCTGAGAAGTCTTCACTTACATATCTGACACTCTGTGTGGACCATGAGGCCTGGATCCCAGAGCTTCTTCTGTATGTAGTCTCTGAATAGGTGCATTTGTTACAGTGTGGATTGGGGCTCCCAGATGGAGTGTTCCAAGAGACAGAAAGCAGAAACTACAAAGTTCTTAAGACCTACACCTAGGCACTGGCACAGTATCATTCTCATCATATTCCATTGGTCATGTTGTCACTGAGCCTTCCTAAAGGCAAAGGAAGATGAAGGAAAACCCACTTAACATTGGAAGGACTGTCAATAAATGTGCAGCCATTTATAACATACTACATCCATGTGCATACAGGAAGGTATATGCTGACATACATTCATCCACTTCAGCGACAAGTGTTTGCTGTGTGATATATGTATGTTTTAATTGTCATACACGTATGTTCCTTTAACCCTCATCATAGTCTTTTAGTGGAACAAAACCTACAGGCTTAGTTCATTGTGAGAAAAGAACCAGTACTAGTTGTAATTGATTCAGAATACACTTGGAGTTCAAAGAATGGTACAAATATTTCTTTACAGTTGACAGGCCCAGTTATTTTAAGCCTACAGAAAGTATTGACTTTTTCCTTTATGTCTTTTCTAAACTCTCATTGTCTTTGAATCATTGCATTACATGCAGAAGACTATTTTCAAAGTGAAATTTTCATTACTAATATTATCTCTCATAGTAAGACTTAGATCTTGGACTCATTATATTGAAAGTCCCATCTTAATCAGAAGTGAGTATGAAGCTGGGCAAAGAGTATGAAAAATACAGAGAACCATATTCTATTACATTTTTCAGGGTCCTCATTTTTGTGCTCTTGCTTTCACATTTCTCTTTCAATTTCTTCCAACGATTCTCCAAACAAGATATTCACTCATTATTTTGTCTCCCATTGTGTTTGTTAGTCAGTAGTGTGCTCTCTTCTGAGCTTCTATAAATAATGTCAAATAGTTCACATCAAGGTTTAATCAAATAATTTTAACTTGACTAGAAAAATAGACATAATTAAAACTCTAGCTTTTTACATTTATACATATATACATTTGCATTTCTCATTTACTTCCCTGCTAATGGACTCCTCTATCACATGTTTTTGCCAGAAAACTATCCTTCTTATTACTAACTGATGGCACTCTGCATAAGTGTAAGGTAATGTAATCTGACATATATACTTATCGTATATATCTACCATTCTCTCATTTGCATATTCATTTGAAAGTAATTTGGGAGTAACGTTTTATGTTAAACACAAGGTCACATTTTGAAATATGTAAGGTGACAGTATTTGAATATATATTGATCTAAAGCGATAGGATTCATTTTAACATGTTTTATTTATACTTTTCAAGCCCTAGATCACAGTTATTCATTTAGAATTGAATTTTTGTATCACAGATGACCAGGTACAAACTTAGAAATTGCTACTTAATATGCTACTAGAGTTACTGATTCTAAAAGGATTCTATTCCATTTCCACAAATAGTGCTCCAAGTGAACTAACCACATCAGAATCATGTGATGTTCTTATTAAAATAGAAATGCCTTGGCCCTTACTACACTTATATAAATCAAAACAACTCCCTAGTGTAGTGTTTGGACATTTACATTATTCCAAAGTATACCAGGTGATTCTTAATAGCAGATATTTTGAGAATATATTGTATGTTCTCAAATATTTCCATCTGGGAACTGATTGGCTTACATTATACAAATTCTATCCTAATTATGAAATAGAAATGTAAATCAGAACATTAGTTTTTGGTTTCCTAATGCAAACATTCATAGGAAGCGGGGGATGTTACTTTGATGGTCCTACCAAAGTATAAAGCAATTACCTATATATATGCTCTGAGATATAGAGATGTTGAGCCCAATACAACTTTATTATGCCTATTTTGGAACTCTGCATCAAAAGTCAGAGCCACAATATACACCAGTATAAACCTAGACACAAACCCTTTGTTGATTCATGTGGGTAGTTCTTGTTTGTGAGAAGCTGTTTTGTGCACTGTAAGATGGTTAGCAGCATCCTTGGTCTAAACCCTCTAGACTCCAGTAGCATACTCCTCACATTTGCGACAACCAAAAATGTCTCAATGTCAATGTATCTAGGGGTGGCGGCTGAGGAATAAGCCCCAGTAGAGAACCACTGATGTATTACCATATTTCAAAGTTAGAGCCAAAGTGCTCCACCTGTGGATATTTCCCAAACTTCTTTCAACTTTGTCAGATAGCATTGTTGGAAGACTACCAAAACTAGAAATTCTACAAAGGATCCTCTAACCTTAAGGCAAGCAAAATTGTTCAGGATATTACCTTAAAAAATAAATGTGTTTTCTGTTCTCCTTATTAGGTAAAAATACTTATAGTTAAAAAAGCAACATATTAGGCTTCCCTGGTGGCACAGTGGTTGAGAGTCCGCCTGCCGATGCAGGGGACACGGGTTCGTGCCCCGGTCTGAGAGGATCCCACATGCCACGGAGCGGCTGGGCCCGTGAGCCATGGCCGCTGAGCCTGCGCGTCCGGATCTGCAACGGGGGAGGCCACAGCAGTGAGAGGCCCGCGTACCGCAAAAAAAAAAAAAAAAAAAAAAAAAAGCAACATATTACTATCTTTCTAAATTAGGAAGGTAAGCTATTCATATTTTGCTGATGTGTGTGTGTGTGTGTGTGTGTGTGTGTGTGTGTGTATGGGTGTGTGCGTGACTTTAGCATTTATCCCTGAACTCTGTTATTAGTCTACAGGGAATTAACACATGGCCAAAAGAAGTTTTACTGAATGATTATACAAAGTATCATAGTTCATAGTAATATCGGGTTAAAGGGCAAAATAGAATATTTGCCCTAATTTCCTTCTGGAACTGTCATTTTTATTACTACCCTATTTTAAAAGATTGTTTTATAGGACTAATTCTTCCCCTAAATCTCTTACAGCTATTGTTCCATATCAGGAGACTAAGTTCAATTTTAAGCCATTTTGGAGGTTAGCTTACTTTTTCCATCTTAAATTCAGAAATCCAATTTAGGGTTTAATCCTTATATATGATAATAGATGATTCCATTTTCATTTAGTCTTTGAAACAATTATAGCAGGATTTAAATAAATCAAACTACCACCATTGGAATACCTCAGAACTATGCTCTATTGTGAACGTTTTTTATTGCAGAATCCTGGTTTCATACAATGTTATTCTTTCATCTTTATCAACCAAAGTCATTTGTACTTTATGGTAATAGAAGAAAGGCTTTAAAATTGAGAAGAAACTTGTTGGTTTCTTTATTTTTACAACCCTTTTTATGGAATAATGTGATGTATAAATCAAAATAATACAGCTATAAGCAGAACAGGTTTTATAGACCAGGAAGATCTTCTTCTGAAGTTTGGCTTATGTCCAAACTTGACTACTTCTGTAAATCTAGGAAAGATACCAATCTTTCCTAAGTCTCAGTTTTCTGTTCTGTAATATGGAGTTAATAAACTTCTGTAAAAAAAAATTAATAAACAGAAACCTCATTTAAATAGAGTTGGAAGACCAGATTGGCGAACTCCCATGCCCTGCAAAGATAGCAGATCAGGACAGGAAGAAGAAAAGCCTCCTCTTCTTTCCTGGCAAGCACTCAGCCAATGAAAAGTCAGGGATTCTATGTTTACTGTAGCTTTCCATCTTTCTTTTCCCTTTCCTGTGCAAAAACTTGCACATGTCTTGTCATGGTTGCCAACCCTAAATTGCAATCCTCTGCTGATCTTGAATAAACCCATCTTTGCTGGAGAAATACCTGGAAGTCTATTTATTTCAGGTTAGCACTATGTACATCTAATGGCTAATGGAAGATTGAATGAAGTATGACATTTAAAGCACATAGCACAATGAAGGACACAGAGTAATTGCTCAATAATACAAATTTATCTGTTCTCAAGTTCCAAAGTGGAATTACTTTCTTCAATACTCAAAATTAAATATGTCCCAGTAGTAGGATATCTTTGCACAATTTAATTGGAGTGCTTCTGTAAAGAAAGCTAGTAAATAACATATCTGAGCATTCCCTAATCTCTCACCACCTACCTCCCCTACTCAGAGCTAACTCTGGTCAAGGAAAATGATGGTTGTTCATCATAAGCATGCCTGAGTGGGAAATATTCACTCAAAAGAAAGCTTGGGTTCTTAAGAGTCTGTCTTTTTAATTCAGCAATATTTCCTCAGGTTAAAGCGATATCCACTAGGACTACATTGCCTGAAAAAAATATACATTGGTTTTGTTTTCTTTCCAAATTTTATTGTTCTGTCCTGAAGTATAGCCAAAAAAAGCAATATATATGTAAGAACAATATGGAGTTAGTTTAACTCTTCTCCTCAATAAGTTCTACTTTGTCAAATCAGGGAGAGGAGTATCATGTGCATTAATGATGCCAATGTAGAAGACATTTTTAGTTCGCATAAATAGGAAAAACCCATAAATGAGTATAACATGAATTTTTAAAGGTTTAATATTAAATTAGAGAGTAAATTATAAGCATTTATTACTATACAACTTTTCATTTACCCATAATATTTTAAGAAATTTTGAATAATATATCAGCATGCTATAATACTGTTCTATTTCAATTTTATTTAAAATACCAATGTATTGGTAATAGTAGCTCAGTTTCTGATGATGGCAGACTAACTAACCCAAAGCATACTTACCCTCTTTGGGGTTAGGTTGAATTCTAGGAAATTGGACTAAACTTGTTAAAATGAATCTGTTTTATCGTAAGAGAAGTACAGTGGCATCCAGAAGTTTAGAGTTCAAGATGATCAAGGAAAGAATGCAAGTTCAAAGACTTAAGCCTGATATGTTTTTCCTCTTTGACCAATATTCTAGTACACCTAAGAGACAGAAAAAATTAGCAAAATTTGGCAGTTGAGGGGCCACAGTGTTATACAGAGTTCTAGCCAGTCTCACAGGTTCAGGGACCCAACATCGAAATGCAGGGCCCACCAAAGGGATCCCTGTTGAACATCACAAGATTTCTAAACCTTCCCACCACAACTTGAAATGTAGATGAACCAGAAATAGATCAGGTCTCACAAAGACTGAAGGTCAGTTTAGAACTGGCTTAATCCTAATTGAATCAAACCACAGTATGTTCAACCAGAGATAATGCTTGTATAACAGAAAGGTAATTCATTAAATGAAACTATAATACAATTTTAAAATATATAATTACTTCATAAACTAAAATATATTCACACGTTTTAAACTTTTTGTGTGTGTGTCACCTTTGCCAAGTGGGAGAGATACCAAAATTATGAACTGAGAATACTTTTTTAAAACAGACATAAAATACTATAGTTCAGAAGTGTGAGACAGGACTTCATTTCTGAAAGCCACCCAGAATACTTTCATCATTTAGTCTCATCTCTGAAGTCTGCTTGGTAATATATCTAAATGATTCAAACAGACCATCCCATATGTAAATACTAGACATGACTGTTCCTAGATGTACAACAGTATGCTTCTGTTTCCTCATTTTACAAGGGGGTTATTTATACATACTTCTCAGATTTATATTAATGAATAAGTGAGAAAATTCTGGATAAAGGGACAACAGACTCTCAAGCACATAGTGATATCTTTCCTCTTTCAATTCTTTCTTAAAATCAAGGTTAAATTTTCCCTCCCTTCATCATTCTCTTTCTTTCTTCCTTTTTCCTTCATTCCTCTTTTCTCCCCACTCCTCTTTCTCTCCCTCCTTTTTCCCTCTCCCTTCATTCCTATCTCTTCCTCACACTCCCTTTCCCTAGATGTGGTCATACTTTCTCATGCAAAATTTAAGGAATGCCAATCAATAATTAAGAATCAGAGTCTTTATTTCTGTTTTGTAAATAAGTTCATTTGTACTATTTTTTTAGATTCCACATATAAGCGAAAGATGTAGAAAACAAATTTGTGGTTACCAGGGGTAAGGGGGAAGAATAAATTGGGATATTGGGATTGATATATACACAATATTATATATAAAATAGAAAACTAATAAAGGACCTACTGTATAGCACAGGGAACTCTACTCAATACTCTGTAATGGCCTATATGGGAAAAGAATCTAAAAAAGAGTGGATATATGTATATGTATAACTGATTCAATTTGCTGTACACCTGAAACTGACACAACATTGTAAATCAACTAACTATTCTCCAATTTAAAAAATTTAAGAAAAGAATTAGAGTCTTTAAAACAAGATGGAAATAATTACAAAGTATTCATAAAACCACCTCTATATAGATGAATTCTTTTAAATTGTTCTATATACCTACCTATAGAGTCCTCATTTGTTTATTTGAGCTATAGTTATATTATTTTATGTTTTTCTTTTTTTTTTTTTTTGCCATTTCTGTTTCAATGGACACCACATCCCCAATTAGAAATGCTCTTCTGGAAAATAATTTTCAGATCCTTTGAGGAAACAATCTGAGGTACATCACAGGTGAGATGTCTCCAAATGATAAGGGGCTCAGTTCCAGAGAAGGAGGCTATGAGATAAAGAGCTTCTATACTTTGCATATTTAATAATTACAGCAATATGGAATATAAATTCTACAATTTGTGTTTCCAATGTAAAAAACAGAAAATTCTTTTTAAAAGTCAAATTATTTTCAAAATTCATAAAATATGTACTTTATAAAATAACAAGCACATCTGGCTTATCTTTTTCCCTTCCAAACAATTTTTCTGAGGAAAATAAAATTTAATACTTTATGAGTTTCCTTACTCAATGTTTTGGGATGAATTTACTGACTAAATTTTGTCTTATCATTCTTTGTAGTTAGAGAAAATGTTTATCTTGATTTTGATATGTATTTGAATAGGTGTGAATTTCAAACTGATAGATAAGCAAAGACTTCTCAAAGAATATGTTAAGTGGCTTATAGAAGTGTGTGTTTTTGTTGAAATCTGTCTGGATGTCTCAGATTGTTAGAGCCTTTGGAGTAGCTTGTTTTCTGTACTGCCAGTGGATAGTTTTTTCTAGTGTCTGCAAGAATTGAGGTGATTTATAAGTTTATGCATTCAGCATTAAAAACATGATGTTTGCCTATCTAGCAAAAATGTTTTTAGTTGTCTATATTCTTGTTTTTTCTTGTAAAAGCAGACTTCAATAAAAAAATTCATTAAATGAAACATTCATCACTGTAAATAGGTTAGTTATAATATATATATACAAAGCATACTTAGAATGTTCCTGTTTTAAAATCATGTACATTTCATATATATCCTCATATATAGTAATATATAAATATATTGTATGTATATATATAAAAGGATGCAATGGAGTGCTTCATTCAGATCAAAGCATTCATTTGTAAACCTGCAATGAGGGACTTCCCTGGTGGTCCAGTGGTAAGGAATCCACTTTCCAATGCAGGGGATGCAGTTCAATCCCTGATCAGGGAACTAAGATCCCACATGCCACAGAGCAACTAAGCCCATGTGCCACAACTACTGAGCTCTTACGCCTCAACTAGAGAGCCTGTGTGCCACGAACTGCAGAGCTCACATGCTCTGGAACCTGTGCCTCAACTAGAGAAGAGAAAATCCGCCTGCCACAACTAAAGAGAAGCCCGCGTGCCACAATGAAATATCCCACACGCCTCAACGAAGATCCCACGTGCTGCAACTAAGACCCAATGCAGCCAATAAATAAATAAATAAATTTTTTGAAAAAGAAAGAAACCTGCAGGGAGGGGGGTGTTTATTTTTATTGTTCTCAACTAAGTCTTATCTGATAACTGTCCTTCATGAAGGGAGCTGCCCTACCCAAGGCTCTGGCACCTCCTTGTGTATAACTAGCACTCAATGGTCAACGTGGGGGAACAAAGGCCCAACCTCTTTATCTCAATTAGGAGCATCTCTTTAGGACAATCCTAGCTCCAAAATCCCCTGTAAGATGGCCAAAAACTGTTTTAGAACTGCATCACAGTTCAACTCTTTTTCTTCCCAGTCTTACTCCATATGCTCCTACCAGGGGTTTGGGTGATTGGGAGTTTGGAGGGGTTGTTCTAAACAGCACCCCCTCAAGAATTTCTTACATTCAAATTTCTGCATCAGAGTCTATTTCTCTGGGATCCCAACTTAAAATAGTTATCTCTTATTCTATTTTTAAATATGTTCAATTCTAATTATTTGTTTCATGGATTCTGATAATCCTTCTTTCCAGAGTGACATTGTTATACTCATGGCAATTTTATCAGAAGATGTTCTTAATATTTTCTCTAATAACTACATCTTATTTTTATGAAGTACATAACATCCTCTAGGCACTATAAGTATTATGTATGACTAGGTTATATAGCCTACAAACCATCCTATGAGATGGGTGGCATTATTATTCACATTTTACAGAAGAGGAAACCCAGAAGGTTAAACAACTTATCCAAGGTTATATAAAAAGTGTCAGACCTGAGTATTAACCCAGATAGAATTTTAACCACTTTTTTCTCCTGAACTTGTCTATCTAAAGGGTCCAAAATCACTAACATGCCATATTTACTCACATCAGTAGTTATACAACATTTCCTAAGAATAGAGGAGGAGATGGAAATAACCAAGCTGATCAGTGACAACAAATCGAGAGAAAATAAAGCTTGGTAAAAAAAGTATAAAGAATTATCAGAGATCATTAAGCTTCTGATTTTCTATGTTATCTTCAACATTACAATTATTCCACTCACATTTTCTTATGCAATCTTTTTAGATTAATTGATGTCATTTTCCTAAAACATGAGAAAAAATAAAATGAAGATGTACAGTTTAAATGAGAGAGAGGGTAGAAGGGAGAGGGAGGAATAGATACAAAGGAGAGAATAAAGAAGGAAAAGGGGAAGGGGAGGGGAAGAGGAAAGGAAAGACGAAGGAGGAGAAGGAAGAGGAGAAGAAGAGGAGGCAAAAGAGGAGAAGTGAGAGGAAGGAGAAGAAAGGGAGAGAAGGCTTCACGTATAAGAGTGACAGACCATGGGGAATGTTGAACAACAGTTCCTATTGCTTTGACTCAACAAAATAATATTAATAATTTGTGCATTGGGTTAACATTATTATGTCCACTAAATATGTGTTGTTCAATAAACAATCATCAAGCTCCTAATAAGTGTCAGGAGCTGTTCATGCTGCTGTTTCCTATGATCATACCTGATCTACATAAGAGTCATATAAGGCCAGCGTTATTAGATCTATTTTAAAGATTAGTAATATGAGATTCTAAGGGTTAAATGATTTGCCCAACATTATATAGCTGGTAAATGAGATGAGATGTTAACCAGTCTCCGGATGTCAAATGTACGTTTTTCACAATGTTGTAATTTATTCCTTATTTCCATAAATGCCCTTCTTTCATATTCTTAAAATTTTTTAATTTAAAAGTTTCTCTTTCTGGGGAAATCTCTACTCTTAATCCTGCTGCCTAAAAATACCATCAAATTTAAAAAGCTGATGTGTAACATATTTTTTTCTAAACTCACAATTGACCTTTTCATTGGAAATTATATCTTGCTTTTAATTAAATTTCTTCACCACCTCTATTAGACAACATTTAAAATTATGAATATATGAAAAAATACTCCCATGGTCTCTTCTTTGTGATAGTGATGTTACAATAATTGCTAAATTCCTGGGAATTTTTCAATACTTCAAATTAATTCTGAGGAGTCTTTAATATAACTGACTAATTAATTACTGTTATATAAATGTAGACACTGTTTGAAATTAAATATAATTAGTAAAATCTCATTACCCATACTCTGTAAGAGACATAAAAATCAATCTCTTAATATTGATCTGTTTCTTATTTTGAATCTGGAGGAAGTGTCATTCCTAGGCACACAGTGAGCACACACGCACATACACACAAAGAATCATTGTCTGTATTGCAGATTTTCTCAAATTTGCCTGTAGCCCAACTAGCAGCCTCACCTACACAGGTTCTGAATAGCTAAAACACAAGAGCCAGGTCATTCTGCTGTGTCTGTATAAATCAGGGAGTTATGAAGACATTGAAAACTTGTGGGGCAAGCTTCCAGAAGGTAGGGTGTCCAGAGATGTGAGCTCAATATTGGACACTGCTTTTGCACTTGAGATATTTATTGTTTCCTAAGGAACACTGAGAGGTTGAGTAGACAGCATCCATTTTGGTAGCTTCACATGGTTAAGGAAGCCCAACCAACAAATAAGGCCCTGGTAATCATCACATACTTTCCTATCAGACCACAGAGAGCTGCCAGCAAGAAAGAAGAGTGAACAAATTGAACAATTTAGATTAAGTGGAAACAATTGTTGGACAGCACAACTTTCCAAAACTGAAATAAGGAAAAAGAGAAAATTTGATTTGTTGATGTCTACTAAAAAAATTAAATCTCTAGTTAAAACCTTGCCAGGAAGAATATTCCAGAGCTACAGTGAAGGATCAGGTATGGATAACAGTTGCATAATATTAACAGCAACAGTATCATCCAAATTGTTTTATAGAAACAAAAAACGGGAACATTTTTCAAGACACTTTATGGAGCTAGAGTAACTTTGCTACCAATACCAAGCACTACTATAAAAAGGAAAATGTAGAATAATCTCACTCACTCATGACCATTGATGCAACCATCTTAATCAACATATGAGGAAAGTAAATCTGGTAATATATAAATTGGAGAATATATTATAAGGTTGGATGTTTTTTCAACCATGCAGAGTTGGTTTAACAATTAAAAAGTCAATTCAAAATTGCTACCACATTAAGAGAATACATGAGAAAAATGGAATCATCTAAATAGACATATAAAAGCATTTGATAAAATGCAATATTAAAGAATTAGAAAACTAGAAATAGAATTGATTCCTTTAAACTTATAAAATATATATTTTTGAAAACCCTTAGGAAACATTACTCTTAAAAATGAAATACTGAGAACTTTATGCCTGAGAATAGGAAAAGGAAAGAATGTCTATTATTACCATTTTCACTAAAACTTGTACTAGCTATTTTTTAACAGGTTAGGAAAATTAATAAAATATATAAAGATTGGAAAGGGACAAATAAAACTGTCATTATTCATAATGAAATAATTATATAGGTGGAGATTTTTAAATAACTAAAAATTCTAAATGTGTCACTGATAACAATATAAAAATCACCAAATAACTAAAAATAAATCTGGTGAAACTTGTACAAGAATTATATACAGAAAAAAAAATTATTGAGAGAAAATAATTTTTTAAATAGGCGATATACCATGCTTATTGATTGGAAGTCTCTCTAAAACACATACGTAAACAAAAATCAATAATATCTCAGCAAGTTTATTATAGAAATTGAAAAGCCAGACCTAAAATGTGTAGGGATAGGCCAAAGGCCAAGAATAGTTAAGGCAATCTTGATATAAAAAAGTTGAAGTCACTACACTGGATTTCAAAATCTATTATTACAGAGTTACAGTAATTAAGATAGTGTGAGATGGGTAGAAAAAATAGACCAACAGTATGAACCGTTTTGAAATAGACTTGATTTAAAGCAAAAGGTACAAAACGTAATACTGGACTATACTACATTTTAGGGCTTCTGTTCTTTAAAAAACACCTTCATGAGAGAAAAATGACAAGCCACCAAAATAAAAATATTTGTTATATATATGCCAAAGATTATATTATGTATGGTTTGATTTGGTTAAGTCTGATTTTTGCCTATTGCCTCAGTGTAATTATAAATAAAACCACTTTCCATTTTCAAATGTCTCATTATATGGTCAATAAATTGTATGGTCATTTTACAAATATCTACCAACAGTTTGTTTTCCAGAATGTGTAAGTAACTCCTATTGATCAGTTGGGAAAGTAATTTAAATCTGTTAAAAATATTCAAGACTTGAATAAGAACTTTACAAAATGGATATGCCAATGGAAAATAAAAATATGAAAAATTGCTTAACACTATTTTTCATTAATCGAAAGCAAATCACAATTCAATACCACTGAACTAAAATCAGATTAACTAAAATTTTTAAAAAGTGACAATTTCAAATTGGATCTAGGGTTTCAAGCTATTACAACTCTCATATACTGTTAAACTAGTTTGTGGTATTTAAATTATTACAACTACTTTGGAAAAAATTTTGACAGGTGAAGTTTAAAACCTAAAGATATATTTACTCTACAGACTGTTATTTCCACTTCTATTTATATAACCAAAGGGAAGCGTGTGTATATGAATATTAAGAAATATTTATAAAATTATTCACAACAGTATTGTACAAAGAACAAGAACTAGAAACAATAATAATATACATAACCAGTTGAATGGATATA
This sequence comes from Phocoena phocoena, assembly GCF_963924675.1. NCBI lineage: Eukaryota > Metazoa > Chordata > Mammalia > Artiodactyla > Phocoenidae > Phocoena > Phocoena phocoena. The sequence goes on along the minus strand of NC_089235.1, from coordinate 26,123,248 downwards.
TATATAGTTTTTTTTGTACTATATAGTTATTTATTTAATATATAGTATAGTGAGAATATATGCAGCAATGAAACAAGATATGCTATTGCATCACATGACGTAAATGTATCACATAATACAATGTCAATTAAATAAACCAGACTCAATGGAATTTATACTGTGTGATTCCGTGTATATGAAATACCAAGAAAAGGAAAATTATGTTCTAGAAATCTGCAAATTTCCCATTTGGGAAGGACAATAAACATATTAAAAGGGAGTGTGCACAAGAGGACTTCCAAGGTGGTGGTAATGTTTTACCTTGGGTCATGGTTTCCATGTATGTGATCATTTTGTGGTGTGTAATAAAACTGCAGTCCAAATTTGCATACTTTTCTTCACTATACTTCAATAAAATGTATTTTGAACATATTTCAATAATTTTCAACAACTTTCCCTTTTCACAGGGCATCATAATGACTTCTAATAAAAGAAAATGAGTTCCCTACATTGGCAATATACCCTTCTGCACCTCATTTCTTTGAGGCATTTTAATGGTTGCTGAAAAGGAATGTGAACCTCAAACTGCATGTCTTTAAATTTTAAAAGTGTGGGATATAACAGATTAAGATGAACCAAAAAAAAAATTGATATAACCAAAAAAGAATGTTTCACTTTAAGTGTGGTCAAAGTATTTTGAATTTTTCACATAAGGATGCTGTCCTCCAAAGTGTGTGAGTGTATCTGTGTGTTTGGGGGCTAGGGGTATGTGTACACATCTTTTAAATCACTGGCAAATACTATGAAAACAAATCTTCTCTCTCTTACTAGGAAACTTTAAAATTTCTTCTTCTTTTAATCCTATTTCCATATTAATTTGAAACTTTTAGTCTAAATGGTAGCCACCCATTGGATGATATTTGTCCAAGCAGGCTTCAGTCACTCATTTAAAAATATCTATGTTGATACAGTTCATTTTTGGCTGCGTTGAGGAATAAATCAAGACCAGAGTAACTATGTGATTGGTTAATGCCACAAATTTAATAGGGGAGGAAATGGACAAAGAAAATAAAAGCATTCGAAAGGCCAATTGCACTTTGATATTGGCTAGTATAGATCAAAAGCAGGTAATGTGAATCTTAGCTGGAAAATCATTTTCCCTCTATGAGATCAAATGACAGGCAAGAGGGTTTCAGTGGCAAACAATAACAATTGTTTAATTTAGACTAGAAAACTTAATTTCAACTTCAGTTGTATAACACTAAAACTGGTTTCCTCGGGGGGAAAGGGACTCCTTACTCACTAGATGAGAAAAAGAAGTTGAATTTTGGTGAGTATATAGAAGAAAAAATGAAAAGGGCATTTTGTTCAATCAGTATCTCTCACCCCAAGTTGAAATGTAAAAAATAATCATGATCGTATGTAATTAAATTGTTCATGTTGAAACGTAAAAAGAAAAGATTTGAAGTCAATCTTTATCTCATCCCACTTTATTTTCCATCTTAGTTTGTTTTGCCAGCATTAGTAACATTTGCAAGTTGAAGCAAATCTCTGCAAAGTAATGAAATCTAGAATCTGTTAAAAAACAGCATTGGATTTAGTGAGTCTGGCCACACCTCACTTTGAAGATACAGAGATTAATTACTAATTTTTCACAGATATGGACTGTTTGAATGGCAACCTTTCATTTTAGTATGATTGTATCATTTTTTAAAACTTTATTTGCTTTATTGTCCATCCCTCCTCCTGCCTTCTGGGAAAAACAAACTGCATTCCCCCCCCCCCATTATGAAACTACTCCACTCTCTTTCTAAACATGAGATTTTTACTGACAGCGTCCAATCACAATTGTTTTGCCTACCTGTAAAGAATCATGGATATAACTGGACTATTCATAACACCAATTGCCTTAATCTTAGGGCTTATTTCAGACTAGCCCTGTGCCTAAGCTGGACCTGAGCCACGTTGCAGGCATTTTCATGTCAAGCAGTATAATTGGAGATGTGATCCAAGAGCCATTGATAGCTATCCTTCTCAATGTATACACAGAGCTAGTGAGTCGGCTATAGAAAAGTGGGAAAACAGCATGTATAAAACAGCAAAGATTTAAATTTGAGACAACTCATATTAGTTATACCATATGCCTGGATCCATTTTCTCTTAGCAGCACTGATTTCATGAGCCCCAAATCCTGTCTGTCATATAAACTGAGGTTGGATTGTTGTTGCTTGCAACAGAAAGAATTTGTAATATAGAAACTAGGATCTGGAAATAGGAAATTAACTTGGTCACGGAACAGTGAGTATTTGTTCATCCCAGTAAGAAATATGTTAATCTATGTTAGACATTAAACAGTTTCTTAAATTATTATCTGGAATATCTTGAAATTTTTCCTTACAAGGCTGGAGATTTTGGAAACCGAGTATAGGAATGTCAGCATAAATTATTAGAGAAACGCAAATCAAAACTACAGTGAGCTACCACCTCACACCACTCAGAATACCCATCACTAAAAAGTCTACAAATGACTAAAAAGTCTACAAAAGACAAATGCTGGAGAGGGTGGGGAGAAAAGGGAACCCTCAGACACGGTTGGTAGGAATGTAAATTGGTGCAGCCGCTATGGAAAACAGTATGGAGATTCGTCAAAAAAACTAAAAATAGAGATACCATATTATCCAGCTATCCCATACCTGGGTATATATCTGGACAAAACTATAATTTGAAAAGATGCATGCGTCCCTATGTTCATAGCAACACTGTTTATAATAACCAAGACATGGAAACAACCGAAGTGACCATCAACAGATTAATGGATAAAGAAGATGTAGTACATACATGCAATAGAATATTACTCAATCTTAAAAAAATGAAATAATGCAAATTGAAGCATATGGATGGACCTAGAGAGTATCATATTAAGTGAATTAAGTCAGAAAGAGAAAAACAAATATCATATGATATCACTTATATGTGGAATCAAACATGATGGCCCACAGGTACATGAAAAGCTGCTCAACATCATTAATTATCAGGGAAATGCAAATCAAAACCATAATGAGATATCATCTCATACTTGTTAGAATGGCCATTATCAAAAAGACAAAAAAAAAACCAACAAGTGTTGGTGAGGATGTGGAAAATAGGAAACCCTTGTGCTCTGTTGGTGGGAATGTAAATCAGTGCAGTCACTATGGGGAGCAGAATGGAAGTTCCTCAATAAATTAAAAATATAACTATTATATGATCCAGCAATTTCACTTTAGGGTAGTTACTTGAAGGAAACAAAATCAGTAACCAGAAAATAGATATGCACCCTCAATGTTCATTGCAGCATTATTCACTACAGACAAGATATGGAAACAAGCTAAGTGTCCACACATTGATGAATGAATAAAGAAACTGTGAGATATATACATATATAGATACAGATATAAATTTTAAAAATTTATTTATTTATGTATTTTTGGCTGCGTTGGTTCTTTGTTGCTGCACTCGGGCTTTCTCTAGTTGGGCTACTCTTTGTTGCGGTATGCAAACTTCTCATTGCAGTGGCTTCTCTTGTTGTGGAGCATGGGCTCTAAGCACGTGGGCTTCCGTTGTTGCAGCACGTGGGCTCAGTAGCTGTGGCTCACACAGGCTCTGAGCTCAGGCTCAGTAGTTGTGGTACACAGGCTTAGTTGCTCTGCGGCATGTGAGATCTTCCCAGACTAGGTATTGAACCCATGTTTCCTGCATCAGTAGGCAGATTCTTAACCACTTCGCCACCAGGAGAGTCCCAGATATAGATATTTCAGCCATAATAAACTATGAAAACTTGCCATTTGCAACATGAATAAAGCTTAAGGACATTATGCTAAGTGAAACAAGCCAGACTGGTGGTTGCCACAGGCAGGGGCATGGGAGAAATGGGTGAAGAAGGTCAAAATTTAAAAAGAAAAAAAGAGGCAGTTGATGTAAAACAGACTTTTTGAACTATATTCCAAATTAATGTTATATATATGTATATATATGCATATATATGATAATGTATATGACAGGTATATTACACATAATATATATATAAAACATTGATGAATACCTGTTATTTCCAGGATAATGAAAATAAAATGACATATTCTAAATCTTTAAGATAAAATCAAATATTAGCATATTCTTAGGAAAACAAACAAACAAACAGGTGTCACTTTCCGGTGGAAGCTTTTTAGATAAAATATGTAACTCATTGTGTTTGCTTCTACTGCTGGAAGGCCCAGAGAGGCACTGGTGAAGTTGTAGTCCTGCCAGAGTGGGTTCCAGAATGATTTATATGGAGCACTTTCTCTTGCTGAGCTAGCTGTATTGTGTGAGAAAAAAAAAAAAAGAAGGTTGGATTTAGCCACTGATTTTTTTTCAGCATAAATTAGATTATTGTGATTGATATATGTGACTGGGCTTACCTTGATATAAAGATCAAACAAGGATACTATGGAGAACAAAAACAACAAACAAACAATACCAATTACAGGCCAGAGGAGAAAAATCTCTAAATAAAGTATTATCAAATTAGGTATAACAATGTTAAAAAGTAAATCTTGACCAGTTATTGTTTTCTAATGATCCAAAGGTAAATTAAAATTATAAAATTTATTAATATAATTCACTTCATTAGCATATCCAATTATATAAAATATAACAGATGCAAAAAGCTTTGATAAATTTAAAAGGAAACTAAATACTCTCAGTATAAAATGAAATGTATCAGTGTTCAGGGTAAAAATGGTGTTCAATTGTATACAGAGTTTATGGCATTTATTTATCAGAAAAAGGCAAACATTAGCTTGGAACTGTACATTTTAATAGAAAATGTGGAACACTCAGAAAAATGTTTCTCTGTCAGAAAAATCTATAAGTGGTATAGTTGCTTCCTTAGTGAGCATTTTTTAATTCCATTCTTTCCCTAGAAAAACTATTCCCTACTGCAAGTCTTATATTTAGATAATAACAATCAAGGTCATTTACTAAATCAAAAAAATCACATGGATTTTATTTTACAGCAAAACTGTTGCTGAGACAATTATTAAGAATGTTGACATTTAAAATCATATTCAAATGTTGACAGTGAGTATTAATATAAGCTCACTCTCTTCCAATATAGGAAACCTATTCTTTATACATATGGAAGGTTTTAGGTAAGTGAAAAGCCATGGATACAGTAAAGATGAGTAAATCATGAAAAAAGTAGTGGAAGCAGGGGTATTTAACTCCTTTTTCATCATATATCAATAGAAAATAAGTTATTCTTTGTTATAGTTTATGTTCCTATATATTTTCTTTCCTTGTGTTTCAAGTGTGTAAATGTGTATACAGGGGAATAAAGACAAAACACAATGTTTGAGAAATATTTGTGAACAAATATTTAAAGAATTGATATAAACAAGTGAGATATTGGTTAAGTTTCAATAATAAAACTCAAGTTTATAAACTGCTTCGTTAGATGGAGACCACTACTCTGATTTTATTTCAAGAACATGAAATTTTCAATCAGAAAGTTTATATTACACAGTAGTCATACGTACAAGGGATTTTTAAATATTATTATGTTTTTAACATCTTTATTGGAGTATAATTGCTTTACAATGTTGTGTTAGTTTCTGCTGCATAACAAAATGAATCAGCTATATGTATACATATATCACTACATCCCTATATCCCCTCCTTCTTGCGTCTCCCTCTCACCCTCCCTATTCCACCCCTCTAGGTGGTCACAAAGCACCAAGCTGATCTCCCCGTGCTACGCGGCTGCTTCCCACAAGGTATCTGTTTTAGATTTGGTAGTGTATATATATCAACACTTGCAAAGTAATGAGGAAGACTATAATATCAGATTCCTCTGAGTTACTTAAGAAGCTGAAACAAAATCATTCTCAAGAGTTTGTGCTGATTAGTAGGAATATTCAGTTAGAAGATTTCTGTATCTAAACATATCTTACTTATAATAAATTTATGAAACTAGTACCTGGAAAAGTATTTACTGCAGTCAAATACTTCCAAATGTCCCATGCAAAATTACTGAGAATTTTCATAGAACAAAAACTGGCTTTATTTTTAACACCCACTTGTTACATAGAATTGCCAATGAAAGTTTGAATGTCATCACATTAGCTTTCTTTATATAGTGCGATAATTGACGGTAGAATGGTCAATATAGTGCAAATGAGTACTAAGGTTTGTGTTTGCATGTGTTTTCTTATGTCAGTGATGATTTTGATAAATCTGTACTTACAGGCAGAAAGATAAACTAAAAAACTATTGGACAATTATCTATGACATATTCATGTATTCTTGTGTTTCTAAATTAAATGAGATTATATATAACAACAGCCTCTATAAAACACAAAACCTTATACGTGTAAGGTATATTGTTATTACTGTTGACTCAATAATTTAACCATATAAATTATTTTAGTGAGTTCTGGTTATGTGCCAGGCCTATGATAAGACTCTATTCCAGAAATGTATCTTACCTATGTATTCCCATGCATCTCCATATACATCATTTTTTAAGGGACATATCTGGTATTGTTTCTGACATATTTTTTGGCGTAGAGATTTTTGTCTTAGAACACAAATCTTTTTACATAGGTACAAGGGCTCTTTAACCTTTATCATTTTAGTCCACACCCTCTTCTTTAACAGCTAGCACCTATATCAGTTTCCCTAAACTTCCTCTGCCTAAAGGATTCTGCTCTGCCTGAGGGCATAAAATAGAAGCACCTGGGAATCAATGCCCTACTGTCCACCCCAATAAGAATTCTCTATCACCCACTGATAGAGTTGGCAGGATAACTCTAAGGCACATTTTGATACACTGTATCCCAGAGAGACCAGTAAGGTTAAGTTTTAGCTGACCACTTTGGTAACTTGCCTGATAATGCACTTTTAAAATTTATTTTATTTATTTGGATTGCTGTTCTACTTATGTCTGTATATTAGTTTTAATTATTAGTGTTTGTGTTTATTCATATGTGTGTACATATTCAATTAAATCCATAATTTTTTACATATAATAAATTAATATAATATAACCAATATATTGATGAGAATTGAATCCCTTAAGCCTTACCACATTGTCCTAAAAGTGTACTTGCCCCTCTCTTGGAGTTGCATAGCTATACTAATTTTGAGATATTCTACCTTATCTAGTGCATTTGACCCTAAATCTAAAATAAATGTAAAAAGGACTTTCATTAAGAAAACAAAAATCGATTACTAAAATTGTTGAAAATGGATGATCATAAAACAAAATAAACATACAAGAGGTTATTTTTTTAAATTTTTATCTATGACAGAATTAAATCAGATTTATTAAGTCCTGATACCAATATAACCTGAGTTAGTTTGGCTTAATATCTAAGACATTACCAAAATTGTCATTTTGCTTTGTGCTGAGTGGAACTGTGATTAACAGTAAAATGGTGTCTTTTGTGATTTCTTTATTATTATTGACTATTTAAAAAATTACTCTGAGGACAGGTGAATACAGATCAAATGTGACTTCCATATTCTGATGCAACCAGGCAGATAACAGATAAAATTCTAATTTCCAACAGTTTTTTTCTTGACTTTAATAAGGGGTAAAGAATAAAGCTACAAACAACCCCATTAAACGGGTCAATTGAATCTTTTTTTTTTTAAGGAAGGACTTTCCAGACTTTTATGTAATGTGCTTACAGTAAATCTCCAAAATTTCAATTATTGAGAAGGTAAGGGGACAGACATCTCTAAATTTTAATAATCTAAGCTATCAGCAAACACCAAATTGGGTAGATAGAAAGAGAAAATATATCTGAGGAGTTTGTTGCTCTTTAAAAAAGTCATCTAAAACGATAATTTTGCACTTAAGATACTGAACAAAGACTACTTTCCTTGGTAGCCTTTATATGAAAGTTTTGAGGTCAATTGAAAAGCCTCAAATCACTGTTTAGCATTCATACACAGTTCTTTTCTATATACATTGAAGACATTTCTCATAATGTTGATTTATAGATGCACTTAAAAACAGCAATTGAAAAGAATGCTCTTTGAGGTGAGTATCTGCTATGGGAGGAACAAAGACAGAGGCTTCAACTAAACTTCCTAGTGTCAGAAAATGCAGTTATATCAATTTGAGTATTTTGATACATAGATTTCAATCTAAGAACTGCTGTGTTTAATTCTTTTTTTCCCTCCCAGTTCTATTCCTTTCATACTTTAAACAATGTTTCTGAGATGAATAGCTTTTAATACATAACCATTTTAGTGTAAGTAGTGAATAGAACAATGAAAATAACTTGGAATTGTCCTTGTTATTGCTAAACTTTTAAATAGAAAGGTAGTGAACTTAAGATCCAGTAAGAAAATAAATTTTTGTTAAATGCTAACATCAACAGGTTAAACTTTTTGCAGTAAATTATAGTGTTTTTCTTCCTAAGATCACTTCAAAAATAATGGCTTTCCAAAGAATAACTACTAAATTTTGAGAAAAAAAAATCAGCAATTTCAGACCCAAAATATCATAATGATCTTACATTAAGCTTTTTACATATTTATATATTGTATGTGAAAGATTACATATGTGGATATTATTTCTGAAAGATTCAGTGAATAAAAAAGTAAAAATCTCAATATAAATACCTCTGTTTTCTTTGCAAATATATTACTCATACGATCCCCTTTTGTGCTGTGATAGCTAGGAAAGAGGTTTTCTGAGACTAAATAGTCTCTCAAGTGTAGGGACTATGATATATACTTCCTTTGTTAGTTATAGCTCTCAAATATTCTTCATTTTACACAATTGATAGCTAGTTGCTAAAGGAACTGATTAATCAATAGCTGAGGATATATGTATTTTTTCTTTCCCACAGTGAGGGAGAGTAGAGAGTCTATTATATAGTCTTTAAAATTCTAATCTAAAGGCATACTTTTCCATTAAGATGTCTTTGATCTAAGAACTGGGGATCCAGACTAGTTCCATTGTCAATTCTCAAGTTCTAAGAGATGAAAATCTCACAATTATTTTTGATTTGATAATGCTTTTATTTATCTGGCCCATCATAAATCATTATTCACATTATGTTTACATTTTCTTCATGGTTCTCCTCAAACTATTTTGTTAATTTAGTATTTTGGTGGCCCTACATGTATTCAAGTTCCTTTCACATTAATATAATTATTAGCATAGAGACTTATTTTTGAAATATTAACATATATTGAATAAATATTTAAATAATTTAAGTAGTACTCTAAGAACTTCAAATAAACCTGTTGTTCTAAAATTTACAAATAATTTCTATTTTATGTAAAAGAGCTTTTAGTTCTTTTAGTGATTTTAATTTTCTTTTTTTGTAGTAATTTTAGTTTTGGGTGATGGTGGCCTCATAGAATGAGTTTGGGAGTGTTCCTTCCTCTGAAATACTTTGGAAGACTTTGAGAAGGATGGGTATTAGATTTTCTCTAAATGTTTGATAGAATTCACCTGTGAGGCCGACTTTTGTTTGTTGGACGATTTTTTTTTTAACTTCTTTAGTGGAGTATAATTGCCTTACAATGGTGTGTTAGTTTCTGCTTTATAACAAAGTGAATCAGTTATACATATACATATATCCCCATATCTCCTCTCTCGTTGGAAGATCTTTAAACATAGTTTCAAGTTGATTACTTGTGATTGGTCTGTTTATATCTTCTATTTTTTCCTGGTTAAGTCTTGGAAGGTTATACCTTTCTAAAAATTTGTGCATTTCTTCCAAGTTGTCCATTTTATTGTAGTCTCTTTCGATGCTTTGTATTTCTGCTTTGTCCATTGTAACTTCTACTTTTCCATTTCTAATGTTATTGATTTGAGTCCTCTCCCTCTTTTTCTTGATGAGTCTGGCTAAAGGTTTAACAATTTTGTTTATCTTCTCAAAGAACCAGCTTTTAGTTTTATTGATCCTTGCTGTTGTTTCTGCTTCATTTATTTCTGCTCTGATCTTTATGATTTCTTTCCTTCTACTACCATTAAGTTTTGTTTATTCTTCTTCCTCTAGTTCCTTTACATGTAAGGTTAGATTGTTTATTTGAGATTTTTCTTGTTTCTTGAGGTAGAATTGTATTGCTATAAACTTCCCTCTTAGAACTGCTTTTGCTGCACCCCATAAGTTTTGGATCGTCGTATTTTCATTGTCATTTGTCTCTAGGTATTTTTTGATTCCCACTTTGATTTCTTCAGTGATCTGTTGGTTATTTAGTAGTGCACTCTTTAGATTCCATTATGTGTGGTTTTTACAGTTTTTTTTTTTTTTTTTTCCTGTAATTGATTTCCAATCTCATAGCATTGTGGTCAGAAAAGCTGCTTGATATGATTTCAATTTTCTTAAATTTTCCAAGGCTTGATTTGTGACCCAAGATGTAATCTATCGTGGAGAATGTTCAGAGTACATGTGAGAAGAAAGTGTATTCTGCCACTTTCAGGTGGAATGTTCTATATATCAATTAAATATCAAATATCAATTAAATATATCTGGTCTATTGTGTCATTTAAAGCTTGTGTTTCCTTATTAATTTTCTGCCTGGATGATCTGCCCATTGGTGTAAGTGAGCTGTTAAGTCCCCCATTATTATTGTATTACTGTCGATTTCCTCTTTTATAGCTGTTAGCATTTGCCTTACATATTGAGGTGCTCCTATGTTGGGTGCATATAGATTTATAACTGTAATATCTTCTTCCTGGAATGATCCATTGATCATTATGTAGTGTCCTTCCTTGTCTTCTGTGATAGTCTTAATTTTAAAGTCTATTTTATCTGATATGAGTATTGCTAAAACAGCTTTCTTTTGATTTCCATTTGCATGGAATATCTTTTTCCATCCCCTCACTTTCAGTCTGTATGTGTTCCTAGGTCTGAAGTGGGTCTCTTGCAGACAGCATATGTAAGGGTCTTGTTTTTGTATCCATTCAGCGAGCCTGTGTCTCTTGGTTGGAGCATTTAATCCATTCATATTTAAAGTAATTGTCAATATGTATATTCTTATTACCATTTTCTTAATTGTTTGGGTTTGTTTTTGTAGGTCCATTTCTTCTCTTGTGTTTTCCACTTAGAAAAGTCCCTTTAGCATTTGTTTTAGGGCTGGTTTGGTAGTGCTGAATTCTCTTAGCTTTTGCTTGTCTGTAAAGCTTTTTATTTCTCCATAGAATCTGAATGAGATCCTTGCCTGTTAGAGTAACCTTGGTTGTAGGTTCTTCCCTTTTATCACTTTAAATACATCATGCCACTCCCCTCTGGCTTGTAGAGTTTCTTCTTAGAAATCAGCTGATAACCTTATGGGAGTTCCCTTGTATGTTATTTGTTGTTTTCCCCTTGTTGCCGTCAATATTTTTCTTTGTTTTTAATTTTTCTCAATTTGATTACTATGTGTTTCAGAGTGTCTCTCCTTGGTTTTATCCTGCCTGAAACTCTGTGCTTCCTGGACTTGGGTTGCTATTTCCTTTCCCATGTTAGGGAAGTTTTTGACTATTATCTCTTCAAATATTTTCTTGGGTCCTTTCTCTCTCTATTCTCCTTCTGGGACCCCTATATGTGAGTGTTGTGTGTTTAATGTCCCAGATGTCTCTTAGACTGTCTACATTTCATTTCATTCTTTTTTCTTTATTCTGTTCCATGGCAGTTAATTCTACCATTTTGTCTTGCAGGTCACTTACTTGTTCTTCTGCCTCAGTTTTTCTGCTATTGATTCCTTCTAGTGTATTTTTCATTTCAGTTATTATATGGCTCATCTCTGTTTATTTGTTCTTTAATTCTTCTAGTCTTTGTTAAACATTTCTTTCATCTTCTTGATCTTTACCTCCATTCTTTTTCCAAGGTCCTGGATCATCTTCATTATCAGTATTCTGAATTCTTTTTCTGGAAGGTTGCCTATCTCCACTTCATTTAGTTATTTTTCTGGGGTTTTATCATCTTCCGTCTTCTTGTACATAGCCCTCTGCCTTTTCATCTTGTCTATCTTTCTGTGAATGTGGTTTTTGTTCCACAGGCTGTAGGATCGGAGTTCTTCTTGCTTCTGCTGTCTGCCCTCTGGTGGATGAGGCTATCTAAGAGGCTTGTGCAGGTTTCCTGATGGGAGGGAATGGTGGTGGGTAGAGCTGACTGTTGCTCTGCTAGCCAGAGAGCAGTAAAACTTTAATCCACTTGACTGCTGATGGATGGGGCCGGGTACCCTCCCTGTTGGTTGTTTGGCCTGAGGCAACCCAACACTGGATCCTACCTGGGCTCTTTGATGGGGCTAATGACAAACTCTGGAAGGACTCATGCCATGGAGTACTTCCCAGAACTTCTGCTGCCAGTGTCCTTGTCCCCACAGTGAGACACAGCCACCCTCTGCCTCTGCAGGAGACCCTCCAACACTAGCAGGTTGGCCTGATTCAGTCTCCTATGGGGTTGCTGCTCCTTCCCCCTGGGTCCCGATGCCCACACTACTTTGTGTGTGCCCTCCAAGAGTGGAGTCTCTGTTTCCCCCATTCTTGTCAATGTCTTGCAATCAAATTCCAGTAACCTTCAACATCTGATTCTCTGGGAATTCCTGGACCCCCAGGTTGGGAAGATTGACATGGAGCTCAGAGCCTTCACTCCAGTGGGTGGACTTCTGTGGTATAATTGTTTTCCATTTTGTGAGTCATCTACCCAGCAGTTATGGGATTTCATTTTATTGAGATTGCGCCCTTCCTACCATCACATTGTGGCTTCACATTTGTCTTTGGATGTGGGATATCTTTTTTGGTGACTTCCAGTGTCTTCCTCTTGATGATTGTTCAGCAGTTAGTTGTGATGCCAGGGGTCTAGCAAGAGGGAGTTAGCACATATCCTTATATTCTGCCATCTTGAACCAATCTCTCAGTCTACTTTAGTGATATTATGTTACCTTTATAGTCTGTTTTTTTTCACCCCGTTGAAGCAATATGATATGATTGACATTATTTCTGCTTCCTAAAGGAGATTAAGTGACTGCGGTTGAAATACCATCTACCTGTTTTTTCTAGAAACATCAAACAATAAAATGAATAGAAACAACAGAGTTCAAGGCACAGAAAAGTGGAATTGTTTACAAGTCTTGTACAAGGGCAAATGGGTACTAGAAGTCCTAGATTGAGATGGTTAATTAGAGTATTATGTTTTTTATATACCAAGGTAGTATCTTTCATAGTAAAGGCATATGTTTTCTTTCATTTTATATTACCCATGGGAGTAGAGATCACATTGTCTATATTCTACAAGGGTTGTTGCAATAAACATGACTGTAGTAACAATCAATGCTAAGTTTAAAAAGGGTTTGGTGTCCCAATTTACATAAGATTATACAATTTTGCAGAGACAAATGATTGTGTAAGAATATAAATGGCCTGATACCAGACTCAAAGAGCTTATAATAAAACACAAAAAGAATTAAGATTAATATAATAAAATATATTTCCAAGAGGAAAATACTTCATCAGATGTATTGGTCTGTTAGTGCTGCCATTACAAATTTCCACAGATTGGGTGGATTAAACAAATGAAATTTATTTCCCCATAGTTCTGGAGGCTAGAAGTCCAACATTAAAGTTTAAACAACATTGGTTTCTTTCTCCTTGGCTTATAAATGACCATTTTCTTCTGATGTTGTTGCATGATTGTCCCTCACCATGTGTCTCTCTCTTAATCTTTCCTCCTTATATGGACACAGGTTATTGGATTAAGGCCTATCCTAATTACCTGATTTAACCTTAACTACATCTTTAAAAACCCCATCTCCAACTACAGTCACATTCTTAGTTACTAGGATTTAGGACTTCAAAATATGAATTTAAGAGGGATGCAATTCAGCCCATAACAGCCGAGAATGAGCACACAAGTTCAGGAGATGAGAGACCATGTTTATTTGCCCAGTGTCGCAGACAAAACTGAAAATACATTAAATTAATTTATACCTAGACCTTGTGTACTTTGTGAGACTAAGCCAGGTCCTTTGGATATTTGAGTAATTTGTTGACTTTGATTCATTTCTTCTACTTTAATTTCTCTTCTAGTATAAAAGTGTTGTAAGTGTTCTTCTATGATACACAAAAGATCTTATTTTGTGAGACAACCTCCTTTGGCGTCATTTTTCTAATGCCCTTATATAGCTAGTGCTTTGTATATTTACCTGAAAGAACAATGTGGCAAATTTGATAATATGCTCTAGGTTCCAAGCTAACCAGGACCTTTCCTACATGACTGCCTATCACTTATTATTCACCATTATTATCTGGTTCAAGGAAAGCATGTCATGTTGGTAATTAAAGAAGAAGGTTAAAGAGACACTTACTTGCCCCTTATTTAGTGTCTGATGAGTGTGAGATATTTTCATTTTATGTTCCTCAATCCATCCCAGAACTTTCTCTCAGTCATCACAAAATATAATCTCATGCTAGTGTTTAGCAACCAATGTAGAAGCTATGCAATTAGGTCATATAATCAAGAAAAGTAAGCCTTTGATATACCTAAAGGCAAACTGAGTCTGACAATCTGTATATACCTAAAGGCAAACTGAGTCTGACAATCGTTCATGTAAGATATAAATTCTCTAGAGGCTAAATCTTACTATATTTACGTGAAAGAAAAAAAAATAATGTGATTTTAAAGATGACCATGTTACTCTGAAATACTGTGTGTAACAAGCAAATTAATTGTATAAAACATGTTTATTTCTAGGGAGGAAGATGGCATATTAACACCTGGAAGAGATAGGATTATTTTGGAATGTTTTCAATTTTTGTTTACTCAGTCTTTAAAATTTTATATCAAAAAATATGCTATCTTATATTTATATTATATTCACTTTGCAAGAATTTAAAATAATCATCTACATGAAAAATTTCTGTTTTGCATATTACAACAATAAAAATATGTGTAATACTGTTTCCTAAATGATGACAGTGAATGATGACTGGAAATAAAGTATATGTACAGATAAATTTAGAATGTAGGGAAATTGTGAATTGGGATCAGAAAGGAATTGAGTGCAGTTTGGAAGAGAGCCACCCAAATTCATAATTGGTATGTTACTGTGCTCTCACGGATCATTTATAATTATCTTATGACATGGTTGATGGTGGAAATGGGCACCAGAGCAACGTGAAAGCAGGAGTAGCTTAATTTATTTTTTACCTTCAACAGCAGATCAATTTATTTAGGCATTTGGGGGAAATGGAATGCTATGTATACTTCTCACTTTATTGGGATCTGTGCTGTAGTTTACTATGTGAAAAATCTCACTATATATTGAAACTGTAAAAACCTATGCCAATAGGATTCAAGAATTGCATTGACTATATGATATCCACAGGTAATCCCTGCATTTTTGTGACTTTGTGACTTAGTCTCACAAAGGGAAGTTGCAATCTTCCCTTTGGCCAACCTTATATTATTTAGAACTAAGAAAATTCCCTAGACTGACTGACTTTAATTTCATTTTTGATATTTCATCTAATCTACTGTGGAAGAAACTGAATACGTTTATGAAAAAAGAGAAGGAAAAAATATTTAAATGGCATGTCATTCCTTTTGTACAGCATCTAAAATTCTGAGCTGATCTTATATGCTCTCTCTTTGAAAAGAGCAGGTGGTACCACAACCTGTCATAAGAGAAGAAAACTTACAATGTAAAGATAATATATATGAGTATTTCTAAAATAGAAACAACTGTGTGCAGATTTAAATTAATATGGATTAGAATTTTTAAATGTATGAAAATGCTTCTTTCAATTCATGAGACAAAGGGACTTACTGAAAATGTTTGATGATTTTAATCCAAATGAACAAAAAATGTTTTGTTTTTTCAAAATAGTTGTGTATTTTCAATATGACATGACAAAATAATTATTATAATTGCATATATATGACTATATGCATATAATTGTCTATGATATATTTACACTGTAGGAAAATAGAAATTTTCATTGTGCTTTGAAAGCTAAATATACATAATTGATAGTACTGATGCCCATTATGATATTAAGAATATATGTTAAGCAGATGAGTAAATGAAAATGTTTTTAATTAATTATATGCAAATACACTTGCATGCATATCAAGTGGATACTGAAAGGAAATAATCTTCACTTTTCCTATTATTCTAAGAATATTTCTGAGTAGAGGTAAAATCACATGTATTGTTTAAATGATGAAATGAAAGAAATTGTATTAAGGGTTTGTATGGCTAGCTTTTAAGAAGGATTACAGAGTTTTATTGTCAATAAAACCTATAGTTAGACATAATGAAAGGAAGGCAAAGGCTATGAAATATTATGTGTTGACATTTTAATAGCATTAGGTCAAGAGGGAATTTTATTTCAATATGCCATATTGTCATATTCAATTAAATAGCTCTCTTAGAAACAAATAGGTTCAGAAAATTCTGTTTTAGTTTGCTTAGCTTTTTTTTTTTTATGGACAACTAGCATGATGAATTCTGAAATTATGGTGCTATAGTGTTTCTATCAAACCTATAAAATAAATATAATTTTTTTCAGAACAACTTTAAAATGTTGGAACCTGAACGATTTAGAATTTATAAAGATAAATATAAAAATGTTTAGTTTAAGTTCAGATTTTTAAAAAACTTTTAAAAAAATAAAATTAAGCAGTAAAAATAAACATCTGATGGATATCAATAAGAGCAATAGTGAATGCATATATAAAAACATCTAAAATTGAAATTTATTTAAATTCATCATTGTGTTTCATAACCACACACACATATGCATAGATATATCATCTTTTGCAAATGTGACTTCATTGCATGTGAAATAGATATTTCAACGAGCTCTAGAGCTGAGATTATTTCCATCATGCTTAAAAATTATTCAGTTTTGTATTTTATGAGCCCTGTTTATCTTATGAAACATAAACAAAGAATCAGTATAATATTTCTCACAATTTAAAATTACACTTTGCATTCGGTGACATAATGAATGTGAAGTAAGCAACTGTAGATTATCTCCATGGCACTGAGTGCCTTGTGAGAGACAAAGTTAATAAATATGAGATTCTTTATGTAGCTTCTATACAATAATAACATTGGTCTACAATCTTATAGTTGTCAGTGTTTCCTTTTTTCAATTTTTGTTTTAGTTTTAAGAGGCAAATAAGTAAAATGCTATGTACAGTGACTTACAACCTATGTATACATGAATACATCCAAAGAGTCAATAAACATTTGTTGAATGTACTATTTTATAAACTAGTTTTGAATAAAGATTCTAATGAATTAAAGGACTCCATCTCCTAAAATATAGTATAAAACATAAGAGAAATATTCCAGGACTTAAGGAAGGATATGCATGGATATTCTTACATTTTTTTTCCACAGAGAAGGTCTATAGACTATAATTCAGAATTTTATCTAATTCTGTTCTGCAAAGGGACAATTCAAGAAATAAGGCTTTCCTTTTTTTTTTTCCAAGTCAAAATCAAAAGAAAAGGAGAAAAAATATAAAGATAGAAGTGTTCCTAGAGAAGACAGACAGTTGGAAAAAGAAATAGCCTAATATTGAAAATATACCAAAAAATTAAAAAATGATCACAGCACTAATAAAACAAAGCAAACTTAGCTTATTCTAGCTAGTTTTCAATAACATGTGTTTATAATAATGAATCTAAGAAATCACAGAAAAGCAAAATAACAAGAAACACATTGAAGATTTCCATAAATTAAAGTATTAATGATTTATCAGGAGAATTTCAGCTATCCAAAAATTTTCTAATGTAGAATACCTCTTCCCCAGATACCACTAAAAAAATATGATTGTATGTACATTATGTATACATATATATTACCATTTAGTGCAGTTACATACTTCTATAGAGTTGAAAAAGACCTTAGAAATCCTCTGATCCAACACCCATATATATATATATATATATATATATATATATATATATATATATATATATATGTATATATATATATATATATTTTTTTTTAACATCTTTACTGGAGTATAATTGCTTTACAATGTTGTGTTAGTTTCTGCTGTATAACAAAGTGAATCAGCTATACATATACATATACCCTTATATCTCCTCCCTCTTGCGTCTCCCTCCCATCCTCCCTATCCCACCCCTCTAGGTGGTCACAAAGCACTGAGCTGATCTCCCTGTGCTATGCAGCTGCTTCTCACTAGCTATCTATTTTACATTTGGTAGTGTATATATGTCCATGCTACTCTCTCAAGTTTGTCCCAGCTTACCCTTCCCGCTCCCGTGTCCTCAAGTCCATTCTCTACGTCTGCGTCTTTTTTCCTGTCCTGCCCCTAGGTTCATCAGAACCACTATTTTTTTTTTTAGATTCCATATATATGTGTTAGCATATAGTATTGTTTTTCTCTTTCTAACTTACTTCACTCTGTATGACAGACTCTAAGTCCATCCACCTCACTACAAATAACTCAATTTTGCTTAGTTTTATTCCATTATATATATGTCCCACATCTTCTTTATCCATTCATATGTCAGTAGATGATTAGGTTACTTCCATGTCCTGGCTATTGTAAATAGTGATGTAATGAACATTGTAACACCCATATTATAAAAATAGGCAAAATTTTGTGACTTGGTGCAAGTCACGAAGGCCATAAAATCACTGGAAATTGAAGAGTGCTGTTCTTTTCTCCTTTCTCTTGTCATGGCCCTTGAAGTCCAGGAAACTGCCAACCTTCTGAAGCTTTCAGGATTGTTATTTCATAAATTTGCATTAAGTACCAGTAAACCTTTAATTTAAGTTCATAAATAGCCCTCAAATAAAGTAATGCCTGGGGTGTAATAAATTTACCTATCAAAAAAGCATTAGATAGGATGCCTTTAATGCCTGGACGTTAATGATTCACGACCATCTTGCTCTGTGACCTTGAGTGAGGTTTGGAACTTGCCTTTGTTTCAGTTTCCTCATCCATGGCATGTGTATTGATGGAAGGAATTTTCACATATTAAGGTATGGGGATGTCATTCTGGCTTATACATGATTTGACTTGGGCTTTATGCTAACTATAACAGCCTGACTTATGGCCTTTCAAGCATATATTGTACATCTGCTCTAACCATTAAAAAAAAGAATGCATTTACCAGATTGTTTAGAATGTCCACGTTGAAGATAAAGATAAATTCCTCCCCTTCTTATGACACCAATGCTAGTACTCCTTCAAATATGATGTTCCCTTCCTCCAAAGTCATGCTGACTAGTTGTGTATGGGCAAATCTGCCTCTTTGAAACCTTGAAGGAATGTACCCCTGTCATGTTGATGTTTCTTCTTTGTTATGAGAAGATGTAAAACTGTAGTTCAGGTACCCAAAATGGAGCCAGGTGGCCATTGTGGATGTGATTTCAGGCACATTCCTGCATCCTGAGAACTTGAATTTTCTGAACTGCATCAGACTCAAGGACACCAACAGTCATTCTCAAAACAAAGTCGAAAGAAGCTGCCAGCTGGAACCCTATGGTCTCAAGGTCTCCCCTTGTAAAAATACAACCACTTAAAACTACAACCAATCCTTGCTTAACAAGCACCCTTACTTCTTGCCAGGTCCAAGCCTGATTCTTGACAAACAACTTATGTAACTTTGTGTGTTTTGCCTTTATAAGCCTCCCCCATTTTGTAGTCTGGAGGAACACCATTCAGGTGCTTCTTGAATCTGTGTCTCACAAGCTATAGTCCTCAGTCTGGCTCAAATAAACTATCGTCTAATCCTTAATATAGATTTTTTTTGTTGAGTGTTTGTGTCAACAGTATCATAATGTCATCCTCACCTGGTTGTTGGATTGCACAAACAGAAATTATATTGGTTCATTAAAAACATACATTTTTTTACCTTCTAGAATATAATGGGGAAGAGAACGTGTCTTGTTCATTGTTTTAAACAATGTGCCTGGTATTCCTAGGCACTCAAATATTTGCTGAATGAATAGATGAATAAAAGCTTGGCACCCATGGGATAGAGATACCAGAATGTCTGAGAAAGATATACTCCTTGCTTCCATGGAAATTTTAGCTCAGAATGCGTTAATAAAATAAGAAAATAAATTTAAGAAAATTGAGACAAACTTGGAATAACATAATGTACCTGCCCTTACAGAGCTCATAGCACAGCATGTTATTTCTGATAAATTATTTTCTTCTAAGATAAAACATACCTCCATCAGCCTTTTCAGCAGCAGTTGAAACAAGGATTTTCTAACTCCATGTAAAAGAAACCATGATGGGGCTTCCCTGGTGGCGCAGTGGTTGGGAGTCTGCTTGCCGATGCAGGGGACACGGGTTCGTGCCCTGGTCCGGGAAGATCCCACATGCCCCAGAGTGGCTGGGCCCATGAGCCACGGCCACTGAGCCTGCGCATCCGGAGCTCCGCAACGGGAGAGGCCACGACAGTGAGAGGCCCGCATACCGCAAAAAGCAAAAACAAAAACAAACAAATGAAAAAAGAAACTATGCTGCTAGTGTCCTGTGAAATTCAAAAGAAAAATATTATCAATAAAGGTCTGGGAGTAGATGATGCAGAAACATTGTAGTGATTTATTTGATTCAATCTGAAAAATCAGTGAATTAGGGGTTTTGTATATATATATATGGTACATACATATGTACGTATATATGGTATGTGGGATATATGTATATACTATTTTGCTTTTAAAGGTATAAAGAGATTATGTGTATATAATCCGAGCTCCCTTTTTAACTGTGCTAACTCATTTCCTATGGGTATAAACAATAAAATTGAAATTAATTTGCCTTCTGTAAATTATGAGTGAGCACGCATGTCTGTAAAAGCATTGATTATTTTGCCAGCATTTTCTCTTTCTTCTTTATTTTCTAGTGTTATGATAGAAAATGTCTTTTAATTTCCTTGGTTGAATTATATTACCAAGGTCTAAATATTCTGGATTCATGAAATGGAAGGTAAAAAATAACACTTAGTGAACATAATAAAATGAAACATGGCCTTCATAAAAGAATATATTTTCAAAGCAGTGAAAATTAAAACATAAAATTCCCATTAACATTAGTAGAAATGTCACATTTATTGCCTAGCAGTCTAGACTATAATTAACGTTGATTTTTTTTATTGTAAAAGATGATTATCTAAACAATTATAGCTTTTTTGGTTTAAATATTTTTATCAGAAAATATTTTACACACTGTCATTTGCCAGTTTGACCTCCTAAAATGTACATGTTCCCATTGGAAAGATTTATTAAAGTGGAAATAAAAGCTCTGCAATAGATCACATTAATACTGCATGGAAACAACTGATGTTCTGCAAAGGTAAGAACACTGGACATAAATCAATAATTTTGCTCATTCTTTCCCTGGTAAGAAAAGCCTGGATAAATTTGCATTTTATGTTGCTTCTCAAGTGTTTGTGTGGGACTGTTTTTCCAAAGCTTATGCAAGAAATAATGTAATTGTATATTTGAGACCCCAGTAAGTCCAATAGAGAGGGAAAAATAAAAGAGATCATGCATTCAAGGTTCAGATATTATCTTGTTTTGTTTAGATATTCAAATGTCTAATAATATATACCAATCTGAAATGTTCCCACTCTTTTCATCAGTTTGAATGAAATGAAAATGGCAGCTTATAAATATGTTTAGGATCTGAAGAGTTACACTTTTATTTAAATCTTTATCTCAGAATTATAGAGTACTCACTGCACACTTTCATTTTTTTTTTTTTTTTTTTTTTTGCGGTACGCTGGCCTCTCACTGCTGTGACCCCTCCCTCTGTGGAGCACAAGCTCTGGACATGCAGGCCCAGTGGCCACGGCCCATGCGCCCAGCCGCCCCGTGGCATGCGGGACCCTCCCAGGCCAGGGCACGAACCCACATCCCCTGCATTGGCAGGCGGACTCCCAACCACTGTGCCACCAGGGAAGCCCCACACACTCTCATTTTTTAATAGTTTTTTTTTTTCTTTTTTGGACAGAATTTCCAATTGTAAAAATGTTTGAATAGTGGATTTTATAAATGGAATTAAAAATAAAGTGGAATTTCATTTTCTCAGGTAAGAACAAAATGGACTGGGATCAAGTATTAGCTTGCAAGCTTTCAATAAGGTGAATAAGCAACTTATAGAAACAGCAAACTTAATTTACAATGGGGATAGAACTTTGCATTGGCATTTTGAGTTTTCTTTGCTACATAGTAACCTGATAGCTTTTCTTTTGGCAAATTGGTTTTGTAACAATTTATTTGTTGTTGTTTTATCTCAATAAGGTTATAGAGCTTCACACTGACTTCAATGTAAAATGTCTAGATTCTAACTGCAAGCACTACTGGTCTATTGTTTCAGGATTCAGAGAGAGAGAACAAAAAAGAACATATTACACCACTGGAGATAAAAAGTGAAGGTGACTGCAAAGCTGTGACTCTCCCAATTTATCTTATAATATTTAATAACTCAATAAGTATATTAAGGACATATTATAAGTCAGAATATTATGGAGTTTTCCCCCTCACTGTGTAATTAAGGACAATTTAGTAAAACCCACTGATATTTATCCCACTCATTCAACTAAACTGGAAACTTTTTGAATCATGTATACCTCAGTAACTAATGTAAGTCCATATGTAGCCAAAAATATTGTATATTTCCTATCCAACCAAAGGAGTACTTTCATTTTGAACATTTACCTAGAGAATACTATATGCTTGAATTGTGATTATCTTTGAAGTCACATGGTTCAATTCTCTTAAGTCTGGTAGTAATTTCCTCTATTCTACATCTATTTTTCTTCTTACAGTGACACAGATTTTATTACAAGGTCATCAGTTCAGTTACAATAATAATATTTAACAGTTCTTTCTACATGTCATAAATGCTTTATAAAAGTTTTACTACGTTCTCCCATTTATCCAAATGCTAACTCTTGCATTTGGTACTTACTGCCATTGTCAATTTTATATATGGAAAGATGTGAAAATACTTATCTGTTCCACAGTTAATAAATCAGGATTCATGGATTCAATCCCAGGTAGTGTATTTCCAGAGACCACATTTTTAGTCACTGAGCCAATCTGTAACATCAATTATTAAAGAATTGCTCTTTGTATTTACCTTTAATATGGAGCTTAACCTGACCTGCCATATCAGAGCTACTTGTAACAATTTATTCCTCTTTCCATAATACAGACCTTCAGTAATTAGAAGACATCAATTTTCCTCTTTCCATGTTTTCTGTCACCAAGCTATATATCTAACATGCTTTAACTGATGTAGTTTTCAGATCCTTCTCTATATTGTTTATACCTCTCCCCCCATATACATATGTGCCATATTTTATTGCCTCATTTAAAATGTGATAACCTAAGTATCGAATCAATTCTCTGATTTGACAAAATAAGGGCATGGTAACAAGTGAAGCTATAGTTTTTCATAAACTTACTAGACCTATGCTAGTTTTATGAGTTACAAATTAGAAGAATGATTAAGTTGATAAAAATGTCATATATCACGCAAATCATGAGATTTTCTAACCTGAAATTACTTATTTCATATACTCTGTGTTGGACTAGAAAGTTATCTCAAAACCTGGATTAAATTGTGTGTTCTAAGGATTTACTATTCCTAACTTACTCTTTTCTGTCTTTATTACACCTCATATTAAGAATAGTTCCCCCCAAAATAAATATTAATATTAAAACAACTTGAATAACCAAAATTTTATTCTATGGAATTTATGATTTTAAATTACATCTTATTAAATTGCACACTTAAAAATATGCTATCCTTGATCTGTCCTTAAGAGAGTTTTATCACTATACTTCATTTGCTTTTTTGTATAAGAAAGGAAAAATGGGGCTAAAGTTTTAAATCTATAAGTAATTTTTTGGCTTGTGTTTAAACCAACGTTTATAAAGTACTTACTGTTGTTCTATGATCCCTTAGAATTCTGTATTTACTAACATTAGTTTTGTAGTCACATATCATATCACCAACTCCCAACACTCCAAGAAATAGCTTTTCCATTTGGTTGAATTGTTGTTTTGTTTTGTTTTGCTTTATTTTATCTATGGAAACACGCAGGGAATGTCCTAATGTATTTGATAGCTAAATAAGATCTAAACTGTTGAAAAAATATTAATGTATTGAACATCAAATACATAAGATAGCTAATAGGACAAACATTAAATCTGCAGAATCTATTGCCAAAAGTGTTATAAAGTTCCTACCATAAGAGAGTTTGTTTATGACCATAAATTCATGGAAGCTGGGAACAAAGTGTGGGATAGCTGAATAAAGCAGGTCACTGTCTTCTCTGGAAGCCAGAGGTTCTGTGCAATCTACTCCTGTCACATTCCAGATGGGAACTTTGTTATTAATTCATCAACATATTGTCTTTCTGCAATATTGAAAATTATCAGTGGAAATACCATACTGTCATAGTCCTTTTTCTATTAAACTTGGTTTCAGAGACAAACATTCAAGAAGGAAGTCTCTTCTGTTGTCAATATCTTGTGATGTTTTGCCCCATTCACATTAATATCCTGTTACCTTTTCAGTATTTCTAACATGGTGTGTAGTCAAACAACTGCTCAGGAGATCTACACTTTACTACTTCCTATCTACTTAGTATTCACCATTTCATGTATATCCAAGTGCCTATAATACTCCAGAACTATACTGAATAATGGGGGAAAAATAATGGATAGAATGAAGATCCCTTCCACCATGAAAAGTGTCTAGTGGAGAAGATATACAATAAATAAATATACATAAAATATATTTCCATGGGAAGATATCTGAAGGTTATAACCAAACTCTGGGGAAGGTCAGAGGAGAAAAAAAAGCCTATGAACATGCCAGGAAATAAGAGGAAGTTGGACATTCACAGTGAATTGCAAATAGCACTTTATTGATGAAAATGCAATGTTCAAGTCGAGTTCAATAAAAGTAGGGACCGAAGAAGAAAGCTAAAGATCATGCAACATGTATATTTTACCAATTTTAAGAATTCAAGACTTTACCTTGAAAGTTATGGGGAATCATTGTAAGCTGAGGTTTTGTTCATTTGTTTTTTAGTTAATTATGATTATATTCTTATACAGGCTGCTAGCATTAGCCTGACTCAGTATCTAATGTCAGGCTTTCCTCTGAGATAGGTGACATGGGGAGCAGCTAGAACAGTGCAGATTCATCCATAATCCCTTTCTGCTGTTCTTCACCATCAATGATCCATCTGTTTAATTTCTGAACAATTAGTGATTCCAGGTTTTAAATAGTTCAGTTTCTACCCAGTTTATCATCAACTCCTGATTTTTGAATTAAAGCATTTTAATTATATATATATATATATATATATATATATATATACACTTTTTTTTTTTTTTTTTACTCTGCCACTGCTGCAATAACCTCTGCCCTCTGCCCTCATGTCTGATAGGGGTGACTATAAGATGGCTCACAATGTGATTGGATGACCCCACCAGGGGAGGTCCCTGTCTCCCTTGTTGACAGCTGTCATCATTGCCTGAGCAGAAGTCATGGTATCGAGAATGTGCCAAAGAAATGCATCCTGGATGAACACCTGCTTACAAAGATAAATGAATGAATGGATCAGTCGGACAGAAGACCTGGATTTAAATCTAGCCTGTGTGATTTTGGACCAGGAAAAGAGCCTTTCAGAAAACAGCCTCAACTTCTTAACCTCAGCTGCTGCTTCTACTAAAGAGAGACAATAATCCTAGTACTATCCTGTCTCACTGGATTGTAAAGATCAAAATGAAAAACTGCAAGGAGACAAAATCTGCCCCCATATACTCCAGTACCTCCTTCCCAGAGCTGGGCTAAGTAAATAGGAATCTGGTTTCATGTCTGAACTGCTCAGACACTTCAGAAGGTGCCTCACTCGTCTGGCCTGGGTTGCAGGGTCTAGCTCAACTCACAGTGCCCTTTCTCTTCCCTGTATCCAGGTGACCTCTCAGAGGAGCCACTGATTCTCTTCCGTGGCACTTGATTTCTCTCTTCTTTCCAACAAACTAAACTGTTTTTCTCTTTTTTCTTATTTTTCTTTTGCTGTAGCAGTTAATTTTTCCAACTACCTATAGAACATAGGTGGTTTTCTTTAAAAAAAAAAAAAAAAGTAGTAGATGTCAACATCAGATGCTTTGGTAGGAAGAATCTTAGTGACCAGATGAAGAATGGGTGTCCCGGCAGGCAGTGAAGAGAGAGCAGCTGTGTGTCCTGAGGGATCTTGAGTTTCAGAGCAGCAGGACACAGAAGAATGCAAGGAGGAGAATCCTGGACACCACAAAAGGCATATAGTTGGAGAAAAACTGGGCTTCGCCTAAGGTACAGACCTGGACAAGCTAAACACGCTCTGACCCCAGACAGCAAGAGCCCCAGGACCTCCAATCTCTGTGGGCCGGCCAATCTCCATCCCAGCTTCAGTTTCCAGCCCTAGAGGCTCCAAAACCCTCTCAACCTCCATACCCCCACAAGGTGGTGCTTTCCTTGGCAAGAAGTGCAATCATATCTAATTATTCCTGAAGAGATGATGTTTAAATGTGGCAAAAATCCAGTGACTTATTTCAAAAATGAACAGAGGAAGACACAACAGCTCTGATTGAAGAAAGGAGAAAATATCTGCCATGGTTGAGCCCTATAAGCTCACCACCAGCAAGGGATACACAGGTCAAAAATGTAACCTTAGCTGGTGCTTTTTGTGAGTGGAATTATCCAGGAGCTTATAGGTACAGAGTCTATTTCCAAGCTCTAATACTGATCGATAAGAGAGATATTATGACTCGGTCCCATGTATATTCATAACATGTATGATATATGGGATGATATACCTCTCCCAGCATGAGAGATATTATTTTTATTTCACAGAAATTAGTAGTGTCTAATAGCATTATTTTCTGATAGATCCACATATTTCTCCACTATAGCTGGTAGCAAACACTGATGGGTATATGTCCACATTCTTGATGTTAATCAAATCATATGAAGATCTAGCATGAACTTAAATTACAGAAACGATTTCACTACCTCTGCATAATCTATTTTATAAAATATGTCTATGAATATATATTATTCTCTGCCTCCCTTTAAGATTTTGGCTCTTTGTGCCTAGTTGTGCTTTTCATTTAATTATCATGCTTGGGTTTCCACATCCATTATGGACCCCACCATTCATAGTCTTTCATTAGTTTTGGTAAATTCTTAGCTATTGTCTCTTCACATATTTTGGTGCCATGTTCTCTCTCTATTCTTTCTGGGACTCCACTCAGACATATGTTACACTTTTAATATTCCTCTAGCTCTTGGATCATTTTTCCTATCTTTCCACTATTTATTCCCTTTTGTTTTCTTATTAACATTGCCAGGTTTATATTTCAGGTTTGAACTAGTTTCATGACAAAAAAGGAACTTACAATATTCTTTCTTCTTTTCTCTAAAATAATAAAATTATGTCATAACCAAGGCTTTCTTTCTAATAGAAGTTACCCAACAGATTATTTTCCAGTGCTTTTTTTCAATCACTTAGATTGATTGCTTTTTCACCTTTCAGATCTATCTTTTCTGTAAAGAGAGTTGGACCTACTTTTGAATGCACTTGCAATATGTTTTATGTGGATTTTTCCCACTTAGGTTCATGACTATAATACCTATACTTAAAACAATGTGGTTAGGTAATTTTAAAAAATAAAAATCAATGCTTAAAGGTAAAAAGCTGAATAAAATTCATAAACCTGGTTAACAAGTCGAGAAAAAACAAACAGTCCAAAACAAACAAGTTGTGCATTATGGTAATAAGAGTGTCTTCAAGATATAGCACTTGAAAACCAGAAGTTGCTTTTTATGAGCTAAGTTTTTTTCTTATTGGCCAGGACTAACACTGGATTCAATATTGTGGATCTTCTACTGAAAATTGAAAGGTAAGAAATTTAGCATGAAGAATTGAGAAATAAAACCAAAAGCCAAAACCTCATTGATGCCACAATATTCTTTTCTCTAATTTATGCTACTTAGGAGTTGGATTGTCTAATTTTATTGGCTTCTAATACACTCCACTCCTGGAAGGTAATCATGAATCATAGGGACAAACAATAAGGCAAGGAAAATACATGCATAAGGTAAACAGAGAGGATAACAAGAAGCGAAAGACAGAACAGATTATTTTAGCTCCTTAAAAAGAGTAAACACATATATCATGAAAAAGATACACTTTTACTTAAAGGTTTTAAAAATATTTTCAAGAACATGATACAGGAAATGTCATTGACTTAATAATTCTCAAAATGATTTTTATATGGTGTATTTGTTTTTATAGTGAGGTTGACTTTCCCAGTGTGAGAAAGAAGC
Source organism: Phocoena phocoena (assembly GCF_963924675.1). NCBI lineage: Eukaryota > Metazoa > Chordata > Mammalia > Artiodactyla > Phocoenidae > Phocoena > Phocoena phocoena. Next base: position 26,094,900 of record NC_089235.1, on the reverse strand, counting down.
AGCAGATATAAACATTTAAAACAAACACACAAAAAGTATTAGTCTGGGCCACCAACTTTTGTAATCTTGGGGATTAGATTAGAAAGGAACAGAGTAAATGAATATTAGGATCACAGAAGTACAGAAAAACTATGGGCTCTGCCTCTTATTCAAAGTGTTTCTATGGATTTTGCTTTTCAACATATTTGGTTCTTACTGAAAGCAATTTTTCTATTACTGACAAATACATCATTTTTTTTCTATTTCTTCCTCTCCCCCCATGTCCATTTTTTGAGAAATCCATGAGATGAAACAATGCATGGGATGTAATGGGGCATAACCCAAGTGTGCTGTGAAAGGGAACAAATCAGAAGGAATATTGCTTGAGGTGAGCATCTGATGTGTTCATTATTCCTAGATCTGTGAGGTAAGCTGACAGGCAGAATTGTCTGCTTCATGGAGTACCGAGTGAACATTTCTAAGATAGACAAGTGAGAGTATTTGTAATACAAATTTTAATAATATAACATCTGCTGTGTTTCATTTATATTAACATAGGAAAGGTATGGTAGTAGTTATAGTATATAGCGTTAGGATAAATTTATACTATTTCATGGCATTTGTTAAAAATAAGGATTGAAAAGAAACAAGAAAACTCTTATGGTCAGTAATATAATACACAGAATTCTCACCTCAAGTCACCAGTTTGAATAAGACTATATTTTCAAAAATATAAATTTGTCAGTTGCAATGTAATTACTTTACTTATTATATATTAGCAAGCTGGTTCAGTTTTTGTGGAAGTAAGATGCCATCGTTAAAAAAATAGACAATGAAGTTAACGGATATTTTCTTGGTGATAAGGGTGATTTTGTTAAATGCTATATTTGTGTGGACTTAGAAACTGACTTCTTGTATTTTCTGTATGTGATACAAGAGTATGTCTAAAACAACAAAACAGTTTGAACGTTATTCTATGTAGATTTGAATATTTCTTTTCTTTTATTGGAGTATAATTGCTTTACAATGTTGTATTAGTTTCTGCTGTACAATGAAGTGAACCAGCTGTATGTATACCTATATCCCCTCCCTCTTGGACCTCCCTCCTCCCCCTCATCCCACCCATCTAGATCATCACAGAGCACTGAGCTGAGCTTCCTATGCTTTATAGCATATTCCTGCTAGCTATCTATTTTATGCATGTTAGTGTATATATGTCAATCATAATCTCCCAAATTGTCCCACCCTCCCCTTCCTCCACTGTGTCCACATGTCTGTTCTTTACATCTACGTTTCTATTCCTGTCCTGCAAATAAGTTCATCTGTTCATTTTTCTAGAATCCACATATATGCATTAATATACAATATTTGTTTTTCTCTTTCTGGCTTACTTCTATTATCTTCTGGAACCAATTTTGAAAAGTTAGCCTCACTTTGAAATTAGTGAATATGTATTTGGAAAACTCAAAAGCAGACTTGTGTATCTGTCAGATGCTTCAATGAAATAGAGACTTTTGTAAGTGGAGTAACTTGGGCGAAGGAGATGAGGAATTATTCTTAGGGATGTGAAGATACACTGTCTCTTTTCTTGATCTCCTATAAAAAGCCTGCAATGAATTTCTAGAACTGAGTCTATACAATGTAGGTTAAAATGTAAATTGCTGCACTATCCTGCACTAATTGTATCTTCATGTGCGCACATGCATGCTTGGACCATTGCTTGGAATTTGTTTTGTGCATTTACTCATCTTGAGCTGCCCTCCACATTCCAGTCTTTATTGTCCTTCTGCCTGTTAGTCCTTCCCCTCATCTCCCCACTTATTTCATTCTTCAGATCCAGCTCTTGCACAATGATGATATACCAACCAGAAATGTTTTCACTCTTCTTCATTTTGTTTGCTCCCAGCGAGAAAACTATTAGGATCTGGTAAAAAAAAAAAAAAAAAACAAACAAAAACCGAAACTCCCACATTGGCCCATGCTGATGGTCCTTGATCATGCCCAGTTTTAGTTTGGTTGAGCTTATCTGATTTTGCTTAACTTAGCTATCCCTTGACTACTTGCTGCTTTTGCTAGAAGTGGTTTATCATCTTCAATCTGCCATTTTGCTCTCTTGGCTTTCTTATTTCATGCACCTCACTTTCCTGATGAGGTTAATCTTCCCATTTCTAACCAAACCTGAAATTTGTGGGATAGTTGATCCATATTTTGTCTACATGGATGTTTTAATCAAATCTTGTATTTATCAGTGAGCATTTAAAACTTTAAATAGATGATGTCCAATTAATAAACAGCATATCTAGAATTTATGCTAAACTACTTAGAATGTAGAATTATTTGTCTGATGAATTGAAAGAATATAGACATGTATATTTTTAAAACCAACACATGGGCAACGTCCCTTTTATTCCAAATAAAATTACAAAATAATGATTTTTCTTGATCACTACCTGTTCTTGATCATGACCTATCCCTAATTTAACATCACATTACTATTTCTTTCAAATAGTTTCTTTGCTGCCTTTTGAATACACAAAGTTTTATTTTTATACTTGTTTCATCATGAAGATACTAACAGTGATAATGACCACTTTCAACTATGGTACCACATACAATATATGATATTCACTTACAATACAGGGAGGTATTTCTCTATGTAAAATTAAAATACATTCATATTGGGATGTTTTTAGTAAATGATATAAATGATGATGTGTGGTTTGTCCCGTGATCAACAGAAAGATGAGTTTACGTTTTACAGTTAGTAGGTTATAATAGAGTTTACTTTCAACTGAAGTCAGTAAGTTTATTTTTTAAATATTGTTTTAATCAGAATGATTTTATTTAGAGAATGATTTTAAATGTAGGCATTCTTGGGTCTGCATATAAAACTTGGGTCTCCATATACATGCTTTAAAAAAAGGAAAAGAAAAATTGTTCAGTCACATGGATTTCAAGTTCTAATTGTTCACACACTACCACATGCTAAGGTTCTTAGAAATAGTTTCCTTCCTTCTACCTCCAGTTTACATGTCATTCTAGTGCTTCCTCCTACTTTTGACAGACTTCAAATTAAGCATCACCAAGCTTCTTTTCCACATTACCATCAAATAGATTGCACACAGTAAGCATCAATTTTCTTCAATCATCCTTGATAACACACATCTCAAATATTTTTTTATAACATATATCTGTTTACTATTTTTACGTTAACAAGTAAAATAGTTATTATGTGCTTAAAAGTTTCAAAGGATGTAACTTAAAGTGTAAGGAAAATATTAATTTAAAAACCTTTTAAGACATTCAATAGAATAGAAATGATAAAGAGATTTAATACCCACAGTTCAATTAATACTTTTGTGAGCAAATTATTTTCTTAATATTTATTTATTTGGCTGCACTGGGTCTTAGTTGCAGCACACAGAATCTTTAGTTGTGGCACATGGGGTATTTAACTGAAGCATGCAGGAGCTTTTTTAAGTTGTGGCATGCAGGCTCTTGTTGCAGCACGTGGAATCTAATTCTCTGACCAGGGATTGAACCTGGGCTCCCTGCATTAGGATTGCAGAGTCTTAACCACTGGACCACCAAGGAAGTCCTGTGAACAACTTCTTTAACAATTAAAAAAAAATAATTGCTCCTTTTGATTCTTGAATATATATATGCCAATTTTCTATATAATTTTTTCTCATGTAACATTTTATGATAAAAAAGAGTTTAGCAATCAGCCTATCATATTTCTTTGCAACACAAAGTTGCATAATTCTTTAAAATTTCATTGAACGTATGCTCTAAGGATTGCATATTTACATTTTAATTATCACACTATCATTAGTTCTTACTTGATCAAAACAACATAAATGGATTTTAAAATGTTGGTAAATAATAATCATAAAAAGCAAAAATGAGAAGAATGGCAATTTATTTTATCTGTTAATTTGCATGCCCATGATCAAAATTACTTATTTCTAGAATGAAGTTGGGGACTACACTCATTTTCTGTTATTGTTTTTATAAATGTAATTGTTCATACACTTTGTTTATATAAATAAACAAATGAGACTGTATTTTTGTAATCGAAATTAGCGAATTTTTAAACATCTTTTGAGTAACATGCCAATAATCACAATGCCCTATCTTCAAAAATTATCTTAGTGATCCATCAGCTGACGCATGTTTTATTTAATTTTGTTGAAAGCAATACTATAGAGCCTTTTTTTCAGTTCTTGGTTTCATCATTCCCTTTATTTTCACATTAGATGAAGTTAACTCTAATTGTTCTTTTCTATAGTGCCCATGAGGTTTTTATGCTTTGGGGCTATGCACCAAGTTAGGTTGTTATGAAGAAAAGGGTATCACTGTTAAAAGTTTGAGGAATTTTGAAAGGGAAAGTGAGCAGGAAGTTATATCACTACGTCTCTATTTCAAGTGTGTTATCAGGAAGATCAATTCTAGAAAAGATTAAGTATTGTGGAAATTAAGGATTTAAAAATCAATTCCCTTAACATTTTCCACTTATACATGCTCCTTATAAAACCTTAGACAAGTTTCATATCTTACATATAACCCAGTTTGAAAACCATTGACACATTTTACATTGGAATTTTTGTTTTTGTAACTGTTTTCACCCGGGACAGTGAATAATTTGAGAAGAATGATTTTGCTTTGTTTATTTGTCTGCTTTTATTTGAGAGGGCTTACACTATGCTTGTAATGTAGGAGGCAATTTTCTTTTAATGTAATGAATGGAATGTTGAATAATGTAATAGATATTTCAAAGTGTTACTGTTATTAAATATATTCTTACATTCTATTAGACGGTAAACATTTGAGGTCTTATCTATATCATCCTCATTTTTAAGGGTCATGTGCAAAATGTCCAGTTTCCTGACCACATCTTGTGCAGAGAGTTGGGAGCCCTTAGCTAATCAATTCTTTCAAAGCTCCCAGGTGCTATCATAGTAACCAGCACAGTGACAAGGTCTTCATAGTCCTCACTCCCCAAACAGTGGAAATTGTTGCACCCATTTGGTGTCCACAAACTTGCTTTCAATAAGCATTTCATTTCAGGCAAACAAAATTTATAATCCATTCAATTTTTTACCACTATGTGCCATGAGCTACCATTATCTCACTTTCTAATGGCAATGTGGTTATCAATACATTCAAACTATATCTGGTCAGAAACAGCAATCCCCATCATTGGCAATCTATTAAATGGAACTATTCCTGAGACCAAGGATTTTGTTAGTCAGTGTGTCTAGACAGGAAAACAGAAATCATTCTAGATATTTTAGGTAGATAAAGGATTTAATGCAAAGTATTATTAATGAAGCGCTGCAAAGTATATAAGAGAAAAATGAAGAAAGTGAGACTAGAGGAAGAAAGAAGTCAGGATGATATCTAAAGATTAGAACGTTGTTATTACTCCCAGGAAGTATATAATCAGAATGCATTTTTGGTGTTGGGTTCAACGAGAAAATTAAGCAGTATAAGTGACTTAGAGAATGATTGTGGTCTTTCTTTTCACATTTACTTTCTATTGAGCAGTCAGTGAGAATTTCTCTGCTAAAGTGACATTTGAGCAAAATCTTAAGGAAGTGAGCCATTTGAACTTACTCGCAGAGAAGATATTAATGGAAGAACTCTTGAGGCAGTACATTCATTGGCACATTTGAAGAATAAGGAGGTCAGAATGGCTAGAGTGGTGTTACTAAGGGAAGGAGGTAAAAGTTATCATCAGAGAGGTGGCAGGAGGCAAGGTCACGAAGCCTCCTGTGTGCCAGAGCTAGAATTTTGGATTTTATTTTCAGAAAAAAGGGAAGAAAAAGGATAGTTCTGAGCAGACAAGTTTCCAAGTAATCCAGACCCTATTGTATTCACTTCTTTTTTATAATTCCATTTGCTTCTGTGTAGATAGGACTTAGTGAATTGCTTCTAACAAATAAAATATAGTAAAAGTGACAGGACATCATTCCTGAATTTTGGAACTTATGAATTTTTAAAGCTTTTGGTTTTCAAAATTTGAGAAATCTTGACTATGTGAATCCTAAGACAGATCTTATGAACATGTTGTATATCCAATTTTCTAGCAAGGTCTCCTATAGATATCTTTGAAGCAGTCCCCACTCCCCAATTAGAAGTTCCACTATTGTTGGAAAAAAGCATTCACAGCTGCACTGTTATTTCTCCCCCATACCTTATTCTGATGGCTGACTTAAGGCTGCTGATTAGTGGGGATGCCTTTAACAAATATCTTACATCCAGGGAAGGGTCAAGGTTGGGAAATGGAAATCATGTTGAAGAGGAGTTTCTGGACTTCTTCAGAATGAAAGTGTAATCTATCCATTCCAAATGGCTTGGCTTGGCATCTTTGAGTTTCCCAAGGAAGCCCTTGCCTTTGAAATGGAGACTTAAGCATTGTATAAATTTCAAAGACTAAACCACTCAAAGTTGCTGAGCTCACAGTTCTATTAAGGGTGCTGCCAGAGTTCTGAAGAGAATCACCAAAAGCTTTTTTATTACTATCCTAGATGTGTCAGAAATTGTAACATTACTTAACTCCAAAAAAAAAAAAAAAGGCTTTAATAAATATTTTACTTGGAACCTTCTGACAAAAATCTGATGTATTGTGGATTTATTTATATTACAGATATTTGTACTTTTTCCTGACTTTTCTGATTTTGTCCCCCCACATATCTTTGTCTTTAAAACCTAATTGTGAAGCTTCATTTCATTTCCAAATTCTTATTAAATATGAAGTTATACAAGTGACCCCTCACAGAAACCTATTGTACAAAACTATTTAAGCCAATTATAATGGCAATAATGTGTATTAGTAGGACCAGTTCTCATTTTAGTAGAAAATTACTGCTCTTGTGTAAATATTTTTATAATTTCTTTGATAATTAAAGTAAAAGACAAGTAGAAGAAGGAAGTGAGCAGAAATTTTTCTTCTTGAGATAATCGTGCTCTTTTGTAGGAATTTCAACAGTATTTTCTATTAACTTTTAGAATATTCTTAGTATCCTCCTCAATGTTCTCTGTATTCTATATATACAGATGATCAAATTAAATTAAATTCTATCTTTTAGAAAATGTCTAGAAGTATCACAATGTTAATTATATTTAACAGATAATCTGTCTAGTACCTCTATTTTGTGATCAGAACTTCCATCTCTATCTCTGTGGTTTCACTGACAGCAGGCTTGTTCAAACATGGGAAACTTCACTCCCTACTCCACTGAGCCACAGATTATCATTTTAGTTTGGTTGTTTAACCCAAAAGTGGATCCTTACATAGTTTCTCAGAGAGTATGAACTTTGACAGAGGCGGTGTCAGTTCAGGAGTTATCTAGGTGGCTCATCACATATTAACTCAGATGCTATTGGAAGACAATTTTTGCCATGTGTGTAAACAATGAAGCCATTGTATAGTGAGGAAGTAGAATAAAATAGTCATTGATGGTGAAGTGAAGTTAAAAATTAAAAGAAAAAAAAAAAGAAAAAAATGGGGCAGGAGGAGAATCCTTTGGTTCTTCCACAGTGCTCCAGTCCTTGAGCTCCTGCTCTTGAATTCCATGATTTAGTGGAATATACTTGCACCACTATATTGCCTTCCTATTTTACACAAGTCATGTTTTTATATTTACAATCAACAGTAAACTAATTCTATAGCTAAGAAAAATTTAGTATCAAGGAAAGCAGTGATGGCATGTTGGAATATTATATATATAGCTTTATATTTTTCAATAGTTCTTGATATTTTGGATAGAAATCCACTTTGAGGTTAGTCTACTTTCCTTGTTATATCCTTTCTCTACTTTTCTAACAAGTCTTACTTTTTATTATCTGAGAATTTAAATATATATATATATAAAGATAGATAGATGATTTACACATATTTGCTATGTGACAAAACAGATTTTAAGTATTTATAATATGCCTATCCAAATGTTTAACAGCTTTATTGAGAGATATTTCACCCCCTATAACTGTAGACTTCAATATTTTTCGGTAAACGTATAGGTCTGTATGACCTTCAGCGCAATCTAGTTTTAGATTTTCATCAGCCCTAAAGGTTGTCTCATGATCGTACCTCTTTGTCTATTTTCAAATATCTTGAACCACCTCAGCCCTAGGCAACAAATGATCTACTTTTTAATTCTATAAATTTGTTTTTGCTAGGCAATTTATATAAATGGAATCATACAATAAATTGACTTTCGCATCTGATACTTTTTACATAGCATAATAGTTTTGAAGTTCTTTCATTTTGGACGAAGTATCAGTGTTTTGCTAGTTTGTATTGCTAAATAATATTATATTGTTTACATATACAGTTTGTTTTTCCATTCAACAGTTAATGGACATTTGATTTCCTTCAACTATTTAGCTATCATGAATGATGCGGCTATGAACACTCTTGTACAAGGCATTATGTGGACATATGTATCATTTTTCATGGGTAGGTCTTACCACTGGAATTTCTGCGTGAAATGATAAACATATGTTAATGTTTAAATTTCCAAACTTTCCTCAAAACTGACTATCATTTTACATTAAAACTACAGTGTATGACGGTTTTAATTTTCCCACACCTTCACAAACAGATGAAATGCTTATTTGTGTGTATATGTAAAAAAAATATATATATATATACACACACATACATATATACATACATACACACACATATCACTCCAATATAGTGAATGTGTACTAGTATCTCATTGTGATTTTCATTTGCATTTCCTTAATAAATAAGGTTATCAAGCATCTTTTCATGTGCTATTAATGACTCAGATCATTTTTAGCAAAATGTTTATTTTATTCTTTTGTCTATTTTAATTGTTTTTTGTCTTCTACTTATTAATTTATAAGTGTTCTACATTCTGGATATAGTTCCTTTATCAGGTAAATGATTGCAAATATTTTCTCCCAGTCATTGCCTTGTCTTTTTATTATCTTATTGATGTTTTTGAAGCACAACAAATTTTAATATTGATAAACTCACACAAATTATATTTTTAAATGTTTTGAAATAGAGACACAGATGTAGAGAGCAAATGTATGAACACCAAGGGGAGAAAGTGGCGGGGGTGGGTGTGCTGGTGGTATGAATTGGGAGATTGGGATTGACATGTATACACTAATATGTATAAAATGGATGACTAATAAGAAACTGCAGTATAAAAAAATAAATAAAATAAATTTCAAAAACATAAAAGAATAATAACTTTCACAATAAAGTGGAAAATGGTGGGTGATATTCATCTATTATCAATATTCTAATAAATATTCTCAAATTTTCAAAAAAAAATGTTTTGGATCATATCTGGTGACACTGTTTTGCCAAATCACTTGTTGCAAAGATATTCTCCTATGTTTATTGTAGAAGATTTATGGATTTAGTTCTTATACTTAATATTACCATATTACCATCTATTTGGAATAAATTTGGGATATGATTTGAGATAAGGATCACATGTCCTTTTCTTTTTCATGTGGATATCCAAATGTTCCAACATATTCATTGAGGAGAATAATTTCCAATTGAATTAGTTCTGTACCCTTCTTTCAAAGACTTGTTTTTAGATTCCTAATTTTAATATCTCTATTCTTGACCAATAACATACCTCATTACTGTATCTTTATAATGAATTTTAAAATAAGATCTGTAAATCATACCATCTTTTCTTTTCTTTTTTTTTTAAATTAAAAAAATAAAAGTGGCACCAGTGCTGTGTCAGTGTCCTGGGGCCACCCTAACAAATCACCTCAGCTCAACAACACAAATGTGTTGTCTTACTGTCCGGAGGCCAGAGTCCAAGTTCACAGTGTTGGCAGGGTTGGCTCCGTCTGAACGCTGTGGGGAACAGTGCTACAGGCCTCTCTCCTAGCTTCTTGTGACCTCAGGTGTCCTAGGCTTGTAGATGTGTTTTTCCAGTGTCTTCACATTGTCTTCCCTTTGTGTACGTCTCTCTCTGGGTACACATTTCCCCGTTTTATAAGCACACCAGATACCATTAGGGCCACCTAATGGCCTCAACTTGATCATCCACGAAGACCTTACTTCCAAATAAGGTCACATTACAGGTACTGGGGACTGAGACTTAAACATCTTTCAGGAAAACACAATTCAACCATGACAAGTGCTAACACAAATAGGTTTTTTCTGACATAAGCCGTACTTGGCTAGGGTTTTCACTTTTTTAAAGTAAGCCATTGTTTTGTTTTGTTTTTCCTGAAACATTGTATATAGTTTACTTATGTTGGGCTGAAATTCACATAACATACAGATAACCAGTTAGAAGTGAACTATTCAGTGACATTTAGTCCATTTGCAATGCTGTGAGACCACCACCTCTATCTATTTCCAAAACATTTTCATCACCCTAAATGGAAACTCTGTACCCATGAAACAATGGCTCCCAAGCCTCTGGCAAACCCCAACCTGTGCCGTTGCTTTTGTTTATAATTATTGAATTTTATTTTATTTATTTTTTTATACAAGTTCTTATTAGTCATCAATTTTATAAACATCAGTGTATACCTGTCAATCCCAATCGCCCAATTCATCACACCACCACCACCACCACCACCACCACCCGCAGTTTTCCCCCCTTGGTGTCCATACGTTTGTTCTCTACATCTGTGTCTCAATTTCTGCCCTGCAACCTGGTGCATCTGTACAATTTTTCTAGGTTCCATATATACGCATTAATATATGATACTGGTTTTTCTCTTTCTGACATACTTCACACTGTATGACAGTCTCTAGATCCATCCATGTCTCAACAAATGACTGAATTTTGTTCCTGTTTATGGCTGAATAATATTCCATTGCATATATGTACCACAACTTCTTTATCCATTCATCTGTTGATGGGCATTTAGGTTGCTTCCATGACCTGGCTATTGTAAATAGTGCTACAATGAACATTGTTGTGCATGTCTTTTTGAATTGTGGTTTTCTCTGGGTATATGCTCAGTAGTGGGATTGCTGGATCATATGGTAATTTATTTTTAGTTTTTTAAGGACCCTCCATACTGTTCTCCATAGAGGCTGTATCAGTTTACATTCCCATCAACAGTGCAAAAGTGTTTCCTTTTCTCCACACCCTCTCCAGCATTTGTTGTTTGTAGATTTTCTGATGAAGTCCATTCTAACTGGTGTAGGGTGATACCTCATTGTAGTTTTGATTTGCATTTCTCTAATAGTTAGTGATGTTGAGCAGCTTTTCATGTGCTTCTTGGTCATCTGTATGTCTTCTTTGAAGAAATGTCTTTTTAGGTCTTCTACCCATTTTTGTATTGGGTTGTTTGTTTTTTAATATTGAGCTGCATGAGCTGTTTATATATTTTAGAGATTAATCCTTTGTCCATTGATTCATTTGCAAATATTTTCTCTCATGCTAAGGGCTGTCTTTTCATCTTGTTTATGGTCTCCTTTGCTGTGCAAAAGCTTTTACATTTCATTATGTTCCATTTTTTAATTTTTGTTTTGATTTCCATTACTCTAGGAGGTGGGTCAAAAAAGATCTTGCTGTGATTCATGTCAAACCGTGTTCTTCCTATGTTTTGCTCTAAGAGTTTGATAGTGTCTGGTCTTACATTTAGGTGAACATTTAGTTCACCATTGTTCTAATTTCATTCTTTCACATGTAGCTGTCTAGTTTGCCCAGTACCACTTGTTGAAGAGACTGTCTTTTCTCCATTGTATGTCTTGCCTCCTTTGTCATAGATTACTTGACCATAGGTGGATGGGTTTACCTCTGGGCTTTCTATCTTGTTCCATTAATCTATGTTTCTGTTTTTGTGCCAGTACCGTATTGTCTTGATTACTGTAGCTATGTAATATAGTCTGAAGTAAGGCAGTCTGATTCCTCCAGCTCCGTTTTTTTCCCTCAAGACTACTTTGGCTATTCGGGGTCGTTTGTGTCTCCATACAAATTTTAAGATTTTTTGTTCTAGTTCCGTAAAAAATGCCATTGGTAATTTGATAGGGGTTGCATTGAATCTGTAGATTGCTTTGAGTAGTATAGTCATTTTCACAATATTGATTCTTCCAATCCAAGAACATGGTATATCTCTCCATCTCTTGGTATCATTTTTAATTTATTTCATCAGTGTCTTATAGTTTTCTGCACACAGGTCTTTTGTCTCCCTAGGTGAGTTTATTCCTAGGTATTTTATTCTTTTTGTTGCAATGGTAAATGGAACTGTTTCCTTAATTTCACTTTCAGATTTTTCATCATTAGTGTATAGGAATGCAAGAGATTTCTGTGCATTAATTTTGTATCCAGCACCTTTACCAAATTCACTGATTAGCTCTAGTAGTTTTCTGGTGACATCTTTAGGATTCTCTATGTATAATACCATGTAAGCTGCAAAGAGTGACAGTTTTACTTCTTCTTTTCCAATTTGTATTCCTTTTATTTCTTTTTCTTCTTGGATTGCTGCGGCTAGGACTTCCAAAACTATGTTGAATAATAGTGGTGAGAGTGGACATCCTTGTGTTCCTGATCTTACAGGAAATGCTTTCAGTTTTTCACCATTGAGAATGATGTTTTCTGTGAGTTTGTCATATATGGCCTTTATTATGTTGAGGTATTATGCCCACTTTCTGGAGAGTTTTTATCATAAATGGGTGTTGAATTTTGTCACAAGATTTTTGTGCATCTATTGACATGATCATATGGTTTTTATTCTTCAGACTGTTGATATTGTGTATCACATTGATTGATTTGGTATATTGAAGAATCCTGCATCCCTGGGATAAATCCCACTTGATCATGGTGTATGATCCTTTTAATGTGTTGCTGGAATCTGTTTTCTAGTTTCTTGTTGAGGATTTTTGCATCTATATTCATCAGTGATATTGGTCTGTAATTTTCTTTTTTTGTAGTATCTTTGTCTGGTTTTGGTATCAGGGTGATGGTGGTCTCATAGAATGAGTTTGGGAGTGTGCCTTCCAATTTTTTGGAGGAGTTTGAGAAGGACGGGTGTTAGCTCTTCTCTAAATGTTTGATAGAATTCTCCTGTGAAGCCATCTGGTCCTGGACTTTTGTTTTTTGGGAGATTTTTAATCACAGTTTTAATTTCATTACTTGTGATTCCTCTGTTCATATTTTCTATTTCTTCCTGGTTCAGTCTTAGAAGGTTATACCTTTCTAAGAATTTTTCCATTTCTTCCTGGTTGTCTATTTTATTGCCATATAGTTGCTGGTAGTAGTGTCTTAGGATGCTTTGTATTTCTGCCGTGTCTGTTGTAACTTCTCCTTTATCGTTTCTAATTTTATTGATTTGAATCCTCTCCCTCTTTTTCTTGATGAGTCTTGCTAATGGTTTATCAATTTTGTTTATCTCTTCAAAGAACTAACTTTTACTTTTATTGATCTTTCTTATTGTTTTCTTTGTTTCTATTTCATTTTTTTCTGCTCTGATCTTTATGATTTCTTTCCTTCTGCTAACTCTGGGTTTTGTTTGTTCTTCTTTCTCTAGTTCCTTTTGGTGTAAGGTTAGATTGCTTATTTGAGATTTTTCTTTTTTCTTGCGGTAGGCTTGTATAGCTATAAACTTCCCTCTTAGAATGGCTTTTGCTGCATCCCATAGGTTTTGGATTGTGTTTTCATTGTCATTTGTCTCTAGGTTTTTTTGATTTCCTCTTTGTTTTATTCAGTGATCTCTTAGTTATTTAGTAACATAGTGTTTAGGCTCCATGTGTTTTTGTTTTTTTATGTTTTCTCCCCTATAATTGATTTCCAATCTCATAATGTTTTGGTCAGAAAAGATGCTTGATATGATTTCAATTTTCTTAAATTTGCTGAGGCTTGATTGTGACCAAAGATGTGATCTATCCTGGAGAATGTTCCATGCACAATTGAGAAGAAAGTGTAATCTACTGTTTTTGCATGGAATGTCCTATAAATATCAGTTAAATCTATCTTGTCTATTGTGTCATTTAAAGCTTCTGTTTCCTTGTTTATTTTCACTTTGGATGATCTGTTCATTGGTTTAAGTGAGGTGTTAAAGTCCCCCACTATTATTGTGTGACAGTCGATTTCCTCTTTTACAGCTGTTAGCACTTGTCTTATGTATTGAGGTGTTCCTATGTTGGCTGCATATATATTTATAATTGTTATATCTTCTTCTTGGGTTAATCCCTTGATCTTTATGTAGTGTCCTTCTTTGTCTCTTGTAACATTCTTTATTTTAAAGTCTATTTTATCTGATATGAGTATTGCTACTCCAGCTTTCTTTTGTTTTTTTGTTTGTTTGTTTGTTTTTGTGGTACGCGAGTGTCTCATTGTTGTGGCCTCTCCCATTGCAGAGCACAGTCTCCGGATGCACAGGCTCAGTCACTATGGCTCATGGGCCTAGCTGCTCCATGGCATGTGGGATCTTTCCGGACCGGGGCACAAACCTGTGTCCCCTGCATTGGTAGGTGGACTCTCAACTACTGCACCACCAGGGAAGCCCCCAGCTTTCTTCTGATTTCCATTTTCATGGAATATCTTTTTCCATCCCCTCACTTTCAGTCTGTATGTGTCCCTAGGTCTGAAGTGGGACCCTTGTAGACAGCATATATATGGGTGTTGTTTTTGTATCCATTCAGTAAGGCCATGTCTTTTGGTTGGAGCATTTAGTCCATTTATATTTAAGGTAATTATCAATATGTATGTTCCTATGACCATTTTCTTAATTGCTTTGGGTTTGTTTTTGTAGACTCTTTTATTCTCTTGTGTTTCCCACTTAGAGAATTTCCTTTCACATTTGTTGTAGAGATGGTATGATGGTGTGGAATTCTCTGAGCTTTTGCTTGTCTGTAAATCATTTGATTTCTCCATCTAATCTGAATGAGATCCTTGCTGGTAGAGTAATCTTGGTTGTAGGTTCTTCCCTTTCATCACTTTAAGTATATCATGCCACTCCCTTTTGGCTTGTAGAGTTTCTGCTTTGAAATCAGCTGTTAACCTTATGGGAATTCCCTTGTATTTTATTTGTCTTTTTTCTCTTGTTGCTTTCAATAATTTTTCTTTGTCTTAATTTTTTTCAACTTGATTACTATGTGTTTTGGCATGTTTCTCCTTGGGTTTATCCTGCCTGGGACTCTCTACACTTCCTGGACTTGTGTGGCTATTTCCTTTCCCATGTTAGGGAAGTTTTCTGCTATAATCTCTTCAAATATTTTATCTGGCCCTTTCTCTCTCTCTTCTCCTTCTGGGACCCCTATAATGTGAATGTTGCTGCATTTAATGTTGTCTCAGAGGTCTCTTAGGCTGTCTTCATTTCTTTTCATCCTTTTTTCTTTATTCTGTTCCACAGCAGTGAATTCCACCATTCTGTCTTCCAGTCACTTATTTGTTCTTCTGCCTCAGTTAATCTGCTATTGATTCCTTCTAGTGTAATTTTAATTTCAGTTATTGTATTGTTCATCTCTGTTTGTTTGTTCTTTAATTCTTCTAGGTCTTTGTTAAACATTTTTTGCATCTTCTCGATCTTTGCATCCATTCTTTTTCCGAGGTCCTTCACTATCATTATTCTGAATTCTTTTATGGAAATTCTTTTATGGAAAGTTGCCTATCTCCACTTCATTTAGTTGTTTTTCTGGGGTTTTATCTTGTTCCTTCATCTGGTACATAGCCCTCTGCCTTTTCATCTTGTCTATCGTTCTGTGGATGTGGTTTTTGTTCCACAGGCTGCAGGATTGTAGTTCTTCTTGCTTCTGCTGCCTGCCCTCTGGTGGATGAGTCTATCTAAGAGGCTTAAGTTTCCTGATGGGAGGGACTGGTGATGGGTAGAGCTGACTGTTGCTCTGGTGGGCAGAGCTCTGTAAAACTTTAATCTACTTGACTGCTGATGCTGGGGCTCGGGTCCCTCCCTGTTGGTTGTTTGGCCTGAGGCAACCCAACACTGGAGATTTCCTGGGCTCTTTGGTGGGGTTAATGACAGACTCTGGGAGGGCTCATGCCAAGGAGTACTTCCCAGAACTTCTGCTGCCAGTGTCCTTGTCCCCACAGTGAGACACAGTCACCCACTGCCTCTGCAGGAGACCCTCCAACACTAGCAAGTTGGTCTGGTTCAGTCTCCCCTGGGGTCACTGCTCCTTCCCCTACATCCTCATGCACACACTACTTTGAGTATGCCCTCCAAGAGTGGAGTCTCTGTTTCCCACAGTCCTGTCAAAGTTCTGAAATCAAATCCCACTAGCCTTCAAAGTCTGATTCTCTAGGAATTCCTCCTTCCATTGCCAGACCCCCAGGTTGGGAAGCCTGATGTGGGACTCAGAACCTTCACTCCAGTGGGTGGACTTCTGTAGTATAAGCGTTCTCAGTCTGCGAGTCACCCACTCAGCTGTTATGGGATTAGATTTTTCTGTGATTACACCTCTCCTACCATCTCATTGTGCCTTCTCCTTTGTCTTTGGATGTGGGGTATCTTTTTTGGTGAGTTCCAGTGTCTTCCTATCGATGATTGTCCATTAGCTAGTTGTGATTCTGGTGTTCTCACAAGAGAGAGTGAGAGCATGTCCTTCTACTCCACCATCTTTGTTCAGGCTCCCATCTTTTCTTCTTCCCCAAGTTGTTTGGTAATTCTAAGTTCTCTGCATTTCAATATAAATTATAATACAGCTTAAAAAAAGAAACCAACTTGAATTTTGATATCGATTGATTTAAACTATAGACCAATTTAAAGAGAATCATCTTTTTGCTGATATTGAACTTCTAATCCATCATCATGGTATGTTTTTATACTTACTCATATCTTTTCAATTTCTCTCACCAACATTTTATAATTTTTGTTAAAGTCATACCTCAGTATGATTTGATTTTTCATGCTGTTGTTAAAATAATTGTCTTCTAAATTTTATTGTCAGATTTTTTCTACTATATAAAAACATATGTTGATTTTGTATATGTATCTTACATACTGCGGTACTGCTAAAACATTTATTATGTGTGTGTGGGGGGCGGTCCATGGATTTTCCATATGAGACTGAGTCATTTGCTGATAAATCAGTATTATTTTACTTCTAATCTGTATTATTTTAATCTCTAGAACCTCAAGTACAATTACGAGTAGAAGTGATGAAGGCAATGTCCTTGCATTTCTTCCCAATGTTAGGAGAAAAGTATTTGCTCTTTCACTATTAAGCATTATTTTAGTTATGAAGTTTTTCTAGGTGTTTTTATTAGGTTATAGAAGTCTCCTTTTACTCACAGTATGTTGAGAGTTTTTATCAAAACCGGTTTTAAATTTTGCTCTAATGCTTTTTCTTTAAATAATAAGATGAACAAGTGGTTTAGATGCTTTATTCTATTAATATGGTGCTTTAACATTAATTAATTTTTATATGTTAAACCAATCTTGAATTACTAGGATTATCTCTACTTGGTTACATTGTATAATAATTTCTATTAGTGTGATCTTTCTTAAATGTTTTAAAATATTGTTGAATATATGTTCCTGAGAGTTTTTCATCTATAATTTCCCTTTCTTGAAATGTCTTGGTCTAGCCTTAGTATCAGAGTAGCACTGGCCTCAGAGTGAGAAGTGGTCTAGCTTCTATTTTACAAAGAGTTTGTGAACTGATATTATTTCTTATTTAATTATTTGATAGAATTTCCCCCACTTACTTGCATCTGGTCCTGGGTCTCTTTTTGTGTATGTGGAGTGGGAGGAGAGAAAACAATTTCTAAATACTAATTCAATTTTCTGTTGTAGATATATTCAGATTTTTTCTTCCTGATTCACTTTTGGTAATTAAGTTTTCTCTAGGAATTTGTCCCTGTCATCTAAATTGTCAAATTTGTTGACATAAATTTATTTGACATCTAGGTGATTCACTTTGATAACACTTTAACTCTGTTGCCCAGACTTGATGGTATATCAGTAGATAAATGGAACACGCATGGTTTGAAAAATCATAGAGGATAAGAACTCACAACCCAGAGATGGCAATCTGGGATTCCCCAATAGGTAAGTAACTGAGGCTTGCAGAGGTTCTGGTTAGCTGAAAATGCTTAGCATCCAGAATGGATATTAGAGGAGGATATGCTATCAACTAGGACTTGACTAGCAGCAACAGAGTGCGTTAAAGCTTGTCATTTTATCTTTCCTGTCACATAACAATTAACCTAGGGGAAAATGATCACCTTATCCTCTAGGAGCAGTTTCCAGAATTTTTCGAAGTAGAGCCTATGACTGCTTCATGCAGTGGTACAAGAACCAGCCCCAAAATTATTTTGGCTTTAAAGATAAGTCAAATCAACCCTCTGTAACTGAAGTCAACAAATTAAACATTGATTTTGCTCATATCAACTTGAGTCACTTTTCTAATAGGCTTCAAAACGTTTTAAAGAGCTGAATTAAATGCTGACATCAGGTATTACTGAGCAAGTTACTAAAGAACCTCATTTACAAAGGCAATGTGATTATGGAGTTTAGAAAGCTGTTTTTCTTATTCACATTGGGGAATTCATTCTCTCTTGTGGAGGATGTCCAGAGAAAGAAGTGTGATTAAGTCAAAGCTTCTTAATTCATTAAGTCATAAACATGATAATGACAGACCTCCTGGCAAACACACCAATGGTTTTTACTAGTGGGAGTGTCCTTAACTATGGAATACTCTAGCAGAATGATCCTGGTCTGTTTAATTTTGCATGAAACTCACAAATTCAAATCTATGTCTTTAGAAGCATGGCTCCTGGACAATATTGTGTATGCTATGTAATTATTCTAACATAAAATTTAGATAACTCATGGTAGAAAGAGTTCACTTTTGTGTATTGATGTCCTCACATATAAACTTAAAGATCTCATGTTATATCAGGAACAAAATGAATCTTAATGTTATCAAAATAATATTTTAATCAGCATTGGTAGTCTAAAACCTCTAATGTCTCTTGTTTCTCATGCCTTTCTATATCCTTACAATTATTAGTAAATTCCAATTATGGTCCCAGATTTGTGGATCTGATTTTACAGTCTGTATCTTTGTGTTTACTTGACAATTCAGGACTTAAAGTCATGGTTCCCAAAAGATAATATTTGGATATTGTTATTCATATTTTAAATGTATATGTTGCTATAGAGTCAAATTATATTTAATTTGTATATTTAAAGGTTTAAATAATTAAAAGTTTTAAAATTGTATATACTTTTATCAAAATAATATTTTGATTGTATTATCCTAGAATTTTATGCTATATTCTAATAAACTGGAATAAATAAAATAAGTGAATTATATATTAAAATTACTCAAAAGCATTTAGTTAATTCTAGCTACACTTAATATTTTTATAGTGCTCAACAGAAATTCTAACAGAATTCTCAAAGTTAACAATATCCTTTTCGAGTGCTTTTTATTCATTATACTTCTTAGGGGGTAAAAAGATAAATCTAGTAGTTCATAGATTGAGTATATGGACCTCTATGAGCTAAAAACTTTAAAATGGCCTTCAAGCTATTTTCAAAATTTCTAAAAGCTAGAAAAATGATAGAAACTATCTATTCTAAATGTCAAATAATTTTGCTCTTGACCAGAATGGTATCAATTTGCTAAAGTGACATTTTTTTATTTTGTATTATTTGGAAGCTCTGATTGCTATTAGAAAACAAAGAAAAACAGAAAAAAAAATAGTTAATTAAAAACATAGCATGTTCTAGTCTGAGTGTGCATTGACCTGGAAATACAATAAAGTTTGAAGAGTAAGTTCTGTTGTATAATCCTAATTTTGAAAAACAAACCAATGAAACTAATGAAAAGTAAAGCAAATACTATGAATATGCATACACATGTATGAATATTTCCTATGTGTCTGTGTTTGAAAATGATTTCATAGTCATTTACAAAGGCATTGTGGTTTCATAATAAAATATTAATCTCCATTACTGCAATAAAGTAATATTGGGGGAGAAAATGGGAGAAAAATTAAACTATACTTTAAATATGTCTTTATGTACTGATTGATTTTTATAATCAGCCAGTATTACCTTTGTGAGCAAAAAATATTTAACAAAAATATGAAATAATAAAAAACAACATTTATTTATGAAAAACTTGGTCCATCACTAACATATTTATGTATCTAAGTCACTAAGTTCAAGGGTTGAGAAAAGATTTAAATGTGTAAAATAATGTTTCTTTGTAACTGTGGATCAAGGCATTTCTTATTAAGTGTTTCAAATGAATCAGGCCAACCAGCAAAAACACTGTTTGAATGACCTATCTTTAAAATAAAAAATGATTTTCCTAAGCTTGTTGTTAACCATAATTCCTTTTCCCTTCTTAAAACAATTACAGGAAATAGGAATACTGTCTGTCTCTTTATTGCTTTCAACATAGACCTCTTCATCTGTCTTACTTTCCATCAGTAGGTTTTCCTGTAGAGCTCTGAGTAATATCCCAATAGTAATTCAGACTTTTCTCCAACTTTACCCTCCTCTATTCAGTATTTTGGGTCATGGTTGCAATGGATCTTGCTCTCCAAGAACTCCAATCTGTCTCTCTGGAGAGTAGAAATTATTCCATTTTCATCTTTGCGTGAACAGCAGGTATCACAAAAACATTGTAGATGTATGGAGTGCCTCTTGTGTGCCAGACACTATCTTAAGTAGTTTTCATGTACTTTCATTGATTCTTCACAAAAACCTGCTTAGTCAATGTTATTATCCCCATTTATCAGATAGGAAGCTTAAGCCCAGAGAAATGGTTTAAGTGACATTTTTATTTACACAGTGTAATATGGTGCCAAGAATTGAACGCAAACAATTTGATGTCGAAGCTACACTCTAATCTTACTCAAATCCTATTAAAAACAACGTGAAGACTAAAAGCAAGCACAAGGAGACAAATTATTGGGAACAATATGGTTACTGCCAGTAAGATTAAGAAAACAATCCCTGCGGTAATATAAGAATGTTGGTTTATTTCTAAACTCTGTAGATATAAAAATACCTTTATTTAGATGCTGCAGCAAATTATTTTGAAGTTATACCTTTAAGAAAAACCAATATACAGGTTTTTCTTAACTGAATCTCTTATCTGGAATTTCTAATATTAGGGTTTTAATTTTATTTTTTGAGTACACATACTCAGTATGGAATAATAACTAAAAGTAATTAAATTGTACTTGCTTTACTATACTTCATAGGTAGATGCTTTGTTTACCTACTGTGATTTACAACAAGAAAGATATATTTAAACTTAGTCCTCATTTCTGACACAGGGCTCCTAAAACCTTTGGAATTTCTTATGTGATGAGAGTGATAAAGGTATCATTTGTTATATTAATGAAGTGACTTCTGGAATACCTCTAGGTCACTTAAGGATAGGGGCAGGTCACCAGATGAACCAACCATGTAATTAGAGGGTTGGAACTTTCAGTCCCGTTCCCCTGACCCCCAGGGAAGGGAGAGGGGATGAAGGTTGAATCAATCGTCGATGGCAAATGATTTAATCAATTATGTCTATGTAATGAAGCCTCCTTAAAACCCCAAAACAACTGGGTTCAGAGAGCTTCCAGATTAGTGAACAAATGGGCATGTGGGGAGAATTATATTCCAGGAGAGGGCATGGAAGCTCCATGCCCCTTCCCACATACCTTGCCCTATGCACCTCTTCTTATCGGCTATTCCTGAGTTGTATCCCTTTATAATAAATCAGTAATCCACTGACTAAATAAGTTTTCTAAGTTCTGTGAGTCCCTCTAGAAAATTAATAGACCCCAAGGAAGGGGGTCTTGGGAACATATGATTTATAGCTGGGCAGCCAGAAGTACAGATAACACCCTGGGCTTGTGACTGATTGAAGTGCAGGGGGTAGTGAGGGTGATGGGGTGGGGGCAGTGTAGTCTTGAAGTACACAACTCCTAACCTGTGGAATCTGATGCCATCTCCGAATAGATTTGAATTGTAAGACCTGCAACTGATGCCCAGAGAAGCGGGGAAACCCCCGCCTTAACACATGTTTCTATTGGTTCCAGAACATAGAAAACCTGCTTATATTATTCCCTTACTTAGCTATGATCTTCATGTTTGAACATGTAATCTTACATGTCATGGATATTACCTACTTTCCTCATCCACATTCTGTATGTCTTTAGTCTAAAAAATTACGTATATATACATATATACACACATAAATATATATATATATATATATTATGTATCTATGTATACTAGAATATGCTATGAACAAAGATGATTTCTTAAGTAACTTATTGAGGTAGATATATCTGAGGCATTGCCAAGATGAGGAAGATGTAAGTAGCTAAACTATGATTCAGTTTGGAAAGCTTCAAGATGAGGCAATCACAAAAAAGTCTGCAGAAGCTATACCCTACACTGGGAGGAAGCAAAAACAAACTGCATGGGACAGACACATATAATAAACTTTTAATAAAATGAATCCATCATTGTTTATTTTTTAAGTTAGAGAAGGGCAGAAAGAGGATCTAGATGGGCAAACAGAGACTACTCAGCATGGCCCAACCCATTGTTCTTCAATATTCATCTTGTTTTTGTCCAGTGAAAATGTGTATTTCCAACACAGGAAACACACTAGGTCCTATCATCTCTTGTATCATAACGTGGTGACAGTAATTCAATTATACTCCCGGTTGAAACCTAAAACACTGTGCCTGTATATAAATTATTGGAGGTAAAGGAAGTGAGACAATGAATTAACATTAAACATAATTTCTATTGCCTCCACTCCTGAGATGAGAGTGTTTTTTTTTTTATCAAAAATGATGAAGGTCTTCCTGATTTTTTATATAAAAGAAAAGAAACTTAACCAAAATGTTGGGTATAATAGTAAAGATACACTGTAGTCCCTAAGACAGGAAAGCAAAGTGTTTCTGATTATCTTTGCTGATGGGAATTGAAAACAATGCATTTTATAGGGCAATAGTAGCATAAAATGGGTTCTTTGATCAAAAAATCTAGAAACAATAAATGCTGGAGAGGGTTTGGAGAAAAGGGAACACTCTTGCACTGTTGGCGGGAATGTAAATTGATACAGCCACTATGGAGAACAGTATGGAGGTTCCCTAAAGAGCTACAAATAGAACTACCATATGACCCAGCAATCGCACTACTGGGCATATACCCTGAGAAAACCATAATTCAAAAAGAGTCATGTACCAAAATGTTCATTGCAGCTCTATTTACAATAGCCAGGACATGGAAGCAACCTAAGGGTCCATCAACAGATGAATGGATAAAGAAGATGTGACACATACATACAATGGAATATTAGCCATAAAAACATACGAAATTGAGTTATTTGTAGTGAGGTGGATGGACCTAGAGTCTGTCATACAGAGTGAAGTAAGTCAGAAAGAGAAAAACAAATAACATATGCTAAGACATATATATGGAATCTAAGAAAAAAAAAAGTCATGAAGAACCTAGGGGCAAGACGGGAATAAAGACACAGACTTACTAGAGAACGGACTTGAGGATATGGGGAGGGGGAAGGGTAAGCTGTGACAAAGTGAGAGAGTGGCATGGACATATATACACTACCAAATGTAAAATAGATAGCTAGTGGGAAGCAGCCGCATAGCACAGGGAGATCAGCTCAGGGCTTTGTGACCACTAAGAGGGGTATGATAGGGAGTGTGGGAAGGAGGAAGACGCAAGAGGGAAGAAATATGGGAACATATGTATATGTATAACTGATTCACTTTGTTATAAAGTAGAAACTAACACACTATTGTAAAGCAATTATACTGCAATAAAGATGTTAAAAAAAATGTGTTCTTTGATTTGCTCCAGTAAAGAAATAAAATCTGGAATGGCAGTGGAAATGAGCATTTCTGGGCTAAGGTATATGATAATTTATAGTCATTCTAAAGTCTCATCTCATGTTTGAACCTACTAATAATCAAATTAAATGAGAATGTACATCTTGTTGGTGGGTAAGTTTACAATTCTCTCAGGGGTTTTCATTGTCCTCTCCCACCATGGTGGTTGTCTCTCTCTCCATGGGTTATCAATGAGGGAATCATTCCAGACAATATATTCAGGATATATTACATAATATATAGTATGTAATTTATATATATATATGTAATTTCTGGAACTGGCAAAATACAGACTGAGATACATACTGGCTGATATTCTACCTATAACCTAAAATCTAACACAGATTTCCAGGAGTTAGCCATAGCACAAGACCATTATCTATGATCTCTTAGAAAGTCTGAGTATTTCCCCAGTTCTAGTATGAAGTCACTCTAGCAGATAGTCACTGATCCTTCTAAGGAGAGCTCAGCAAAAGAGTCACATAATATATATCTAGCAGAGTTTCAGGATTATCATCAGAGGGACATGACCCTCTAGTCAACTAAGGGGTTTCAGGTTGCACTTATTTTGGAAACTGAGTTAAAAGCCTGATTCTAGGTAGATGTCTGCTCCCAGACCTAGTTTCCTACTAATATATGTCAGCAGTACCTTTCTAGGCTGCCTGTCTGATTCATTTCTAAAGGTCCTATAATCAAATAGCCTTTACCATGTATCCTCAATAAGTAAAATGATTCTGTCCCTATGACGTGTTTCTGATGGTCAAGTGCAGCCAACTGGTCTCTACTTCTCTGTGTCCCCATAGACATCTGGGAGTCCAATATCACTGCAGCATCTTCAATCTTGTATCCAGCCTACAGAGGCCACCATCCAAGAGCTTTTCAAGGATGCTGTTGTTTCATTCAAGCTTTTTTTTTTTTTTTTTTTTTTTTTGTAATGTTGTGGTAAATGATGTCTCCTGAGAGCCCCTGGGAAGGAGAAACTGAGCAGATTGCATGTGAAAGTTCCAATTTAACATTTCCACTTTTTGAACTTTTAGACTATTTCCTCTACAGCTTTGTGTTTTATAGATCAGCAACATTGATAACCCCCGGGATCTTGTTAAAAATGAAGAATCTCGGGATCAAGACTAGTGATGGATACCATCACTAGTACTAGTACTTCATAGGCACATTAACATACTAACATTGGGGAGTATCTGATGTTTTATCCTCTTTGACTTTAGGCCCCTGTTGAGTTCAGGCTATAGTTAAAAACTTATAATCTCATAATCAGCCATACCCATCTCACAGCTACCATAGATAGCCACAGACTATCTAAGCAGCCATGAAATCATCATGACTTTCATTTGCCTTTAAGTACTCTTTAGGACCAACATATGTTGCACTGACTCACCACAGTCGTTGAAAACACTGTGTTGCTATAGCACCTAATATCCTCAGCTACTTGGTCTCCCATCACTTTGCCCTCCACCTGCACTTCATCTCATTCCATGATGTGGATGGTTTATAGTTCTCCATTTTCCCCAACTAAAAATAATCCATGTGACTCTTCATATATGTACAATTTCAATCTCAAAATTCTATTGTCAAGATCTGCTTCCTGGGCCACTGTTGATATCAATGAATATATTGGTTAAGGTTCATAAAGCAAGAAGAGGAGACTGAAAAGGGTTTAAGGAAAGGATCATTTTCAGAGGTGTTGGCAGGGTTAAGGGTAAGCAGTAAGGTATGGTGAAGCAGCCCAATGGTAAGTAGTAACATCTAACTGCTACCACTCTACATCTTAGGAGACAAGGTGAGCAAGCAGTTACTGGATCAAGATCTAATTCATAGAGGCAAGCAGACAGTGCACAACTTGTTGCTGGCCATGAATGAGACATGGGAATAAATGAATGATCTCTTCTTTTTCTGATCTCGTGCTGTGCAACCCATTGACCCATTCTGACAAAAACAAAGAGAGCAAGTTTTTTTTTTCTTTGCTTTAAACATAACTTTAAGTTTTTAATGTAATCCAATATCCAGTTCAGTGTTCAAATGTCACTACCTCAGTAAATTTTAACACCTAGGGATGGTTATACAATATTTCATGTATCCAACCATTCTTTTTATAATTTAATTTTCTTGTTGACATATAATTGATTTACAATGTTGTGTTAGTTTCAGTTGTACAGCAAACTAAATAAGTTATGTATATATATATATATATATATATATATATATATATATTCTTTTTCAGATGATTTTCCCTTATATCTATAAATAATTTCTGTTGATTATCTAGTTTATGTATCGTAATGTGTGTATGTTAGTCCCAAACCCCTAATTTATCCTTCCCCTCCTTTTCCAAAGGGGAAAGGAGGGGAAGGATAACTGTTAGGTCTGAAAAAATAAGAGTTTAGGATTAAGTTACTTGAAAAACAATAAATGAATATATACCAGGTTAGGTATAATTTATCGTACATATTCTGTTTTTACTGCTTCTATGTCTGTGGGTCTATTGCTGTTTTGTATATAAGTTCATTTATATCAGTATCGGTTGTTACTTCTTTTTCATTTCTAATTCTGTGGATTTGAGTCTTCTCCTTTTTCTGCTTGATAAGTCTGGCTAATGGTTTATCAATTATGTTTATCTTCTCAAAGAACCAGCTTTTAGTTTTATTGATCTTTGCTACTGTTTCCTTCATTTCTTTTTCATTTATTTCTGACCTGATCTTTATGATTTCTTTCCTTCTGCTTACTTTGGGTTTATCTTGTTGTTCTTCTTCTTCTTTCTCTAATTGCTTTAGGTGTAAGATTAGGTTGTTTATTTAAGATTTTTCTTGTTTCTTAAGGTAAGATTTTATTGCTATAAACTTCACTCTTAGATCTGCATTTGCTGCATCACATAGGTATGGGGTTGTCATGTTTTCATTGTCATCTGTTTTTAGGTATTTTTTAATTTCATCTTTGATTTCTTCAGAGATCTCTTGGTTATTTACTAGCATATTGTGTAGCCTCCATGTGTTTGTATTTTTTACAGTTTTTTTTCCCTGTAATTGATATCTAGTCTCATAACGTTGTGGTCAGAAAAGATACTTGATGAGATTTCAACTTTCTTAAATCTACCAAGGCTTGATTTGTGACCCAAGATATGATGTATCCTGGAGGATGTTCCATGAGCACTTGAGAAGAAAGTGTATTCTCTTGGTTTTGGATGGAATGTCCTTTAAATTTCAATTAAGTCCATCTTGTTTAATGTGTCATTTAAAGCTTGTGTTTCCTTATTTATTTTCATTTTGGATGATCTGTCAATTGGTGAAAGTGGGGTGTTAAAGTCCCCTACTATGATTGTGTTACTGTCGATTTCCCCTTCTGTGACTGTTAGTATTTGTCTTATGTATTGAGGTGCTCCTATTTTGGGTGCATAAATATTTATAACTTTTATTTCTTCTTCTTGGATTGATCCCTTGATCATTATGTAGTGTCCTTCTTTGTCTTTTAATAGTCTTGGTTTTAAAGTCTATTTTGTATGATATGAGAATTGCTACTCCAGCTTTCTTTTGATTTCCATTTGCATGGAATATCTTTTTCCATCCCCTCACTTTCAGTCTGTATATGTCCCTAGTCTGAAGTGGGTCTTTTGTAGATAGCATATATATGTGTCTTCTTTTTGTATCCATTCAGCCAGTCTATGTCTTTTCGTTGGAGCATTTAATCCATTTACATTTAAGGTAATTACCAATATATATGGTCCTATTACCATTTTCTTAATTGTTTTGGTTTTGTTATTGTAGGTCTTTTCCTTTTCTTGTGTTTCCTGCCTAGAGAGGTTCCTTTAGCATTTGTTTTAAAGCTGGTTTGGTGGTGCTGAATTCTCTTAACTTTTGCTTGTCTGTAAAGCTTTCAATTTCTCCATCAAATCTGAATGAGATCCTTGCTTGGTAGAGTAATCTTGTTTGTAGGTTTTTCCCTTTCATCACTTTAAATATGTCCTGCCACTCCCTTTTGGCTTGCAGAGTTTCTGCTGAAAGATCAGCTATTAACCTTATGAGGATTCCTTTGTATGTTATTTTTTCATTGCTGCTTTTAATATTTGTTATTTTTAGTTAATTTTTGATAGTTTGATTAATATGTTCCTTGGCATGTTTCTCCTTGGATTTATCCTGTATGGTACTCTCTGCATTATCTGGACTTGACTTACTATTTCCTTTCCCATATTAGGGAAGTTTTCTACTATAATCTCTTCAAATATTTTCTCGGTCAGTTTCATTTTCTCTTCTTCTTCTGGGACCCCTATATTTCATTTGTTGGTGTGTTTAATGTTGTCCCAGAGTTCTCTGAGTCTGTCCTCAATTATTTTCATTCTTTTTACTTTATTCTGCTCTGCAGTAGTTATTTCCACTGCTTTATATTCCAGGTCACTTATCCATTCTCCTGCCTCAGTCATTTTGCCATTGATTCCTTCTAGAAAATTTTAAATTTAATTTATTGTGTTGCTCATCATTGTTTGTTTGCTCTTTAGTTCTTCTAAGTCCTTGTTAAATGTTTCTTGCATTTTGTATATTCTATTTCCAAGATTTTGGATAATCTTTACTATCATTACTCTGAATTCTTTTTCAGGTAGACTGCCTATTTCCTCTTCATTTGTTTGGTCTGATGTGTTTTTACCTTGCTCCTTCATCTGCTGTTTGTTTCTCTGTCCTCATTTTGCTCCACTTACTGTGTTTGGGGTTTCCTTTTTGCAGGCTCTAGTTTCGTAGTTCCCATTATTTTTGATGTCTGCTCCCAGTGGCTAAGTTTGGTTCAGTGTGTTGTGTAGGCTTCCTGGTGGAGGGGTCTAGTGCCTGTGTTCTGGTGGATGAGGCTGGACATTGTCACTCTGGTGGGCAGTACCACATCCAGTGATGTGTTTTGGGGTGTCTGTGACCTTATTATGATTTTAGACATCCTCTCTGCTAATGGGTGGGTTTATGTTCCTTTCTTGCTAGTTGTTTGGCATAGGGTGTCCAGGACTCTAGCTTGCTGTCTATTGAGTGGAGCTTTGTCTTTGCTTTGAGATGGAGATCTCTGGGAGATTTTCACCATTTGATATTACGTGGAGCGGGGATGTCTCTGTTGGACCAATGTCCTGAACTTGGCTCTCCCACCTCAGAGGCACAGGCCTGACACCCAGCCCGAGAACCAAGACCCTGTCAGCCACATGGCTGCCTTGGGCCTCACCATCCCAACCAGTCTTCAGGTGGCTGTCTATTCTGTAAGGGTTAAGCTTTAAGGTTCTTTCTTGTCTTGTTTTTATGCAGGTGAAGCATAAAATAACTGAAATTAAAAAATAATAATAATCCTACTTAATATAAATTTTACTTATCAGATTTATTTAAGGAGCTATAATCTAGAAAAATCTAGAAACTATCAATTCTGTTGTGTTTGAAATCAACTTTTCTAAAATTAAACTAAGTAGAATAGGGCTTCCCTGGTGGTGCAGTTGTTGAGAGTCTGCCTGCCGATGCAGGGGACATGGGTTCGTGCCCCGGTCCGGGAATATCCCACATGCCACAGAGTGGCTAGGCCTGTGAGCCATGGCTGCTGAGCCTGCACGTCCAGAGCCTGTGCTTTGCAATGGGAGAAGCCACAACAGTACCGCAAAAAAAAAAAAAACTAAGTAGTATAGTACACAATGAGACAGAGAACTGGAACTTCCCAGTGGCACAGTGGTTAAGAATCCACCTGCCAATACAGGGAACACGAGTTCAACCCTGGTCTAGGAAGATCCTGCATACTGCGGAGCAACAAACCTGTGTGCCACAAGTACTGAGCATGTGCTTTAGAGCCCACGAACCAGAACTACTGAGTCTGCGTGCCACAACTACTTAAGCCCATGTGCCTACAGCCCATGGTATGCAACAAGAGAAGCCACCACAATGAGGAGCCCGCACACCACAACCAAGAGTAATCTCCACTCGCCACAACTGGAGAAAGCCCACACGCAGAAACAAAAACCCAATGCAGCCAAAAATAAATAAATTATATAAATAAAATTTTTAAAAAGAGACAGAAAACAAATTCCTTAATTATTAATTTCATTCCAAATCAGAAAGAAAGTCACTATTATAGGTCAGGACCATACACTGCTAATTTTATACAACAAAATAAGAGTATGCAGTGGGCTGACTTTGACTATTTTCCTTGTAATCCTTCCATGTCCACTGAATGTCATCCCATATAAAAATAGACATTACCAATTAAATCCTCCATAGCACAGTTGAAAAGCTTTGCTCAATTTACCATGTCACCATTGTGAATATTTTCACAGACCACTGCAGCCAAAGCTGCACACACCACCAACGTCTTAATAACATCATTCTGCATCTTAGCACATGCTGCCAGAATTTAAACTTTTGGGGGAGCTGGGAATCTCTTAGGAAGCTAAGAGCTAAAAATCAATAGTTTGGGAAAAGAAAACTTATAACCCCACTAGGGATTGAACATCTATTGAGAGCTTATGTGTCAGGCAATGTATAAATTATTTACATTTATCAATGATACAATTACATACTATATTAATTTGTTTTGCAAATGAAGAAGACATATTTCAGTGTATTTAATCTACTTCTCCAAAAGTATAGATTATGAACGCCATGACCAGAACTTGAACTCCAGGTTTGTCTGATATGAATTCCATTCTCTCAAATGCTCACTCTACTTCCTCAAAAGGGTTCAAGTCTATGTGGAATGTGATTGGCTACTGGAACAAAGAATATTAATGGAAATCTGAATAATGTCTGTAGTCAGTTAATATATCAATGTTAGTTTCTTAATTTTGGCAATGTACCATGATTATGTAAGATGTTAATATTAAAGGAAACTGAATGACAGATACGTGAAATTTCCCCATACTATCTTTGCAACTTTACAAAAAATCTAAAATTATTCCAAAAATTATTTTAAAATTAACAGGAAAAATTACCCAAGTATACCTAACATAATGGGGTGACGATTTGATAATTATTGAATTAAAAAGGCAAGTTGAATATTTTAGTTCTTTACCTTCTCAATAGGTATATTTATACTGAGTAGCAATTCCCCCAAGTTGGCACTGTATTTCATAGATTTTTCTTTCACCATGTGATATGACGGTTGCATTCCTAATAAGTAGCACTGTATCAAAAATTGTGTTTAAAATGTTTCAATAAGTAAACCAAGAAAATACCAAGAGCTAGAGACCTTCATAGTCATAATAATGTTATTTCACATTTAGTAATTCCTTCAATATGAGCATACTTTTTATTTATAAAACTAAATATTTTTCAACACATCTTTGCTGGTTAATAATGGATTTTTTGCACAAAAGTAACAGCTTTTCCTTTCACAGTATTTTAATTTCTTTAGGTCCCATAACAGAGACATATGTATCTATTTCTATCAAGTTGGCATCCATTATTATAAAAATTAAAACAAAACCACATATATATAGTTGTTCCTACAAAGTTAATTTTATTTCTTCTATTATTAACACCAACTGCTGTCACCTTTTTATTATTTTTTGTGTCTTTGTTGTTCACTGTCAGTTTCCCAATATCTGGAAAAATACCTCAAAAATAATAAGTACTTAATTTTTTTCAATATGTTATAAAAACCCATGTTATATGAAAAATGACTGCATCACAATTCTTAAGCATTTAAAATTTATCAATTTTGCATTTATTTATAAAACTCTGCCTTCCTCTCAGAAAAATTAAGGCCATACACACACACACACACACACACACACACACACACACACACACATACACACATGAAAATAAATAAGAACTAAAAACATGAGGAAAGGCAAAACATGAAAACGGCAAAAAAAAAAAGTAAGAAATAGAAAATGAAGTCAAGAATGAAGTTAAAAGACAAAAATAACGTTGTAAAACTCTCCTATCATGTTTAGGATTGAAACAAAAAAAGCATTGTAAAGTTTCTAACAATAAAAATGTAAGAAAGGCATATCAGCATTCACAGGATTTCTAGAATCAGCTTAATTGCTCAGTATAAGCCAAGTGACTCCTGGCAACAAGATGAGAAAGACATTTCTCCTTGGGCTTTTACTGAAGCTAAATATTGTATAAATGTCTGAACAATGTCCTCATAAAATTTCTTCCAATAAATATAGCAATGAGTCATCTAGAACTATTCTTGGAAATGCCTATTCCTTAGTGCCAAGTGCATCAGGTTTTAGGTAAATTCAGCAAAATTAATTCTTCTCTTTTCAAAATAAGAAAACTCAGCTATGTAGTTCCAGTCTTTTCTTATTTAATACAAGCCTACAGTTTGAAGTATTTGGACATTATAATGATGTATACAAACATGTTTTTCGTCTATCCTATTTCCTATTAGTAAGTTAATATAGTGCAACACACTTTAACTTTGATCTATGTAGTGATTTTATATACTCTCCAAGTGACATCAACACAAAGTATATGTCTAGTTGATTGAATGTCCCAATTCACTATATAGCATTATTAAAAGAATAATAATTAGCTAAATTTATTTTGTTTGAAAAAATTTAATCTATAGACCTACTTTTTGGCAGTACTTACTTAATACATCTAGTTGTCAACTAAGATAAGTTCTAGCTCCTAATTGTACTAATTCTTCACATACTAAATAGTGTATTTTTTCCTCAAATAAACATTAGACTAATGTTTGATGTTTTAATGTGTCACATTGCCACATAAAAGTAAAATAACTAACTCAACCCATTCAGTCTCATTTCTCATTGTGCCCCACTTTCTTATTCGGGGTTCAGCAAGACTAAACAAACTGTTTTCTGTTTCATAAAGCACAATGTCTTACTTTCTATCATGTATTTGTATTTGCAACCCTCTCTTCCTGCAACACAACCCCTAACACCTTCAACTTGTTAATTAATTCAACAGTTAGCTTAGACAATACCTTTTTTAGGAAAACTACTCATGATTTCTTAAAGGCAGGTAAAGTGTTTCTTTTAGGTATTATAATGCAGATTACTCTTGCCCCGATTATAGTGCTTATCATATTTATATTAAATTGCCTTTTTACTTGCCAAACAATCACTTCCATTGAATATAGGAAAATGACCATGCCTTGTTCATCATTGTATTTCCAGTTCCTGGTACACTAAATACTTCAGTGATATTAATTAAATCAACTAAAGAATGAGTTAATCAATACTCCCAATTTTACTATGTATTGAGATGCAAGATATTTGAAAGCCCTTACTGGTGAGTGTCTGTTTATATCAGGTGGCTTAATTGATAAATTATTGCTATACAGAGAATCAAAGGCAAAGGAAATGTCAATATTTATTATTACTTACAGATTTCTCCATAGGGTTATAAAAATGTGTCAAAATAGTTAATGCCAGTATAGTCTTGTCTATGGTCCAGTGTGTGAGATTGCAATTTGCAGATAATAAAATGGCATGTGAACATTCTGGACAGGATATCTAAGAATGTAATAAGTCTATGTTTGGAAAGGAGCATAAACATTATCATATTTTAAAGATTTGAAATTACTCTGTCCCTGCCAGATATCAGATGTATACATGTCTGATTATTTGATGAAAGAAATGCATGGTGAGGATCTGTGTTAACAATTAGAATGTTATCTCAAATAGCCGAGAAAGGGGAAATCTTGACTAGTGCTTAATGCAGAGATTTTGCAAGCTGTTTCTAGTATTGGTTTGTGAGAAATAAACATCTCAGTTAAAAAATATATATTTTATTTAGGTAAAGATCAATTCTAAGGCAAATCCTTGGAAAAAATTTTAGTGTGGGGCTTTACAAAGTAGGGATCAGACAGTCACTCCCTGACTCACTGAACAGTCTTAGTAGCCCTGACAGTGGGATAACCAGATTTTTAAGGCTCCTGAGGTGCTGCAATAGGAAGCACCAGCTTTAAGGATTCCTGTTAAAAAAAAAAAAAAAAAAAAAAAACTTGAACATGAATCTATTCTTGCTTTTAGAGCTGATTTTAAATTGTCTATAAATACAGAGATAGAGAAACAATTCAAGTGAAATGACATTTCAAAGACATCAGCAGACTAATCCCGAAGTTAGGCTTTTCTACCATAAGCCCAGTCTCTTTAACAAGATAATGGGATAGAAAAAAGACAAAAGGTCAGCTGGGAATGAAAAAAGATTTGAAAAATAATAACAACATGCAATATTGACATTGTTTTGGACCTGATTTCTACAAAAAAATTGTAAGAAGACGTTTTCCCAACAATGTAGTTTTTTGAATATGGATTGGATATTAGATAATTCAAAATGTACTGTTAATTTTATTAATAATTATAGAGAAGAAGAAAACACCCATATGTTTCATTAATGGATATTTAAGTATCTAGGACTAAGATGACATGAGGGTTTAAAGTGTTTTAGCAAATATAAGAGGGGATGGGGTAAATAAAACAAGTGTAACAAAATGATGATTAATCTATTTTTTGTGATAGAGAATATTATTTTAAAATGTCATATTCTTTAAAATACTATGTGCATATATCATCTTTCTAAATGGTGACCACCCTTTCTTCATGCTTTGGCAGCTACAGTGTTTCTTTTAAGTTTTTCTTCCAGTTTTATTGAGATATAATTGTCATACAGCATTGTATAAGTTTAAGGTGTACAGCATAATGATTTGACTCACATACTTCATGAAATGATTATCACAATAAATTTAGTGAATATCCATCTCATATAGATACAAAATTAAATAGAAAAACATTTCTTTATCTCCCATATTTAATTGATCATAGCAATAACATGAAGAGAAAAAAAAAATCATTGAACTTAAGCAGTAACTTTCTGCATCTCTGCAGTAACATTTCAACTCCGAAGGCATAAGGCTGGAGCACCCCAGTTGCCTGAACTGGTGTCAGGGACTCTGGGAAACAAGGATGTGCAGGAAATGGGGGCCTTGCATTGTAAGTTCTTCAAATCATTCTCTTTCCACACATACGAAACACATATTAATTTTTATAAGTCTAATGGGGGCATTCAATGCTATGTTGCTTCTAATCTCCCTATCATGGCAACTACAGTTTTGTGTAAATTCATGTATTATCAAAGTTTATGTAATTGTCAGTCTCTCAGCCAGTGTCATTTACCAATATGCACCGAGAACAGTGGAGGATGCTAAATAAATTAAGAACTCACCCTCTGATTCCCAAGATATTTTAAGGTTGATGAATGTTAACAAAGAAACAAATAAGCAAACAAAAAACTACTCCAGGGATAAGACACACCATATTGTGTTGACCAGTTTTCTGGACACTGTCATGGCAAAGTTTTATTTCATCTTAAAGTATTTTGTTACCATACAATCTTGTCAGTTTATACACAGGTAATAGTATTGCAGCATTCCTTCTGTTAGAAGACTTACAGAAGAGAAAATTAATAGAGGTGGATTTGAGTCACGTAATCTTTGCCTTTTATTTTACATTACAGCAATCCTTGAAATAAAGCTTTAATGTATTCATATTGTACATGATTTATACTTTCCCTCTCTTAGGTAATGTAGTTAATGCTGTCATTATGGTCATTGTAACATCCAGTTCAAAAGGTGCAGAAAGGGGGCAAAATCTAACCTGTCTTCATGGGTGATTTTTTTTTTTTTTTTAAACAAAGGCTGCTATCGTGAGTCAAATAAAAGACATACCAATTGAACTGCATGAAAATTTTCTCTCAAAGAGCCAGTATGTTTCCCAATCTAGAAAGGACACCTTTTTAAAAGAGGTTTATGTGTAATATTTCTACGGTGTACATATATATATATATATATATATATATATATATATATATATATGGCATATCCTTTTGTTAGTCCTTTGTGATGACACTATGTTTGTAGCATATTAATTGTAAAATTACTTTGTATTATTGGAAATATTATTCTAATCCTAATTAATGGGACTGAAAAATCCTGTTATACATAATTTCAGCAGGTAGGTGGTTCAATTAAATTATGGATTTTAAAAAGATGGTGCAAATTTTAATGTTAATGACTGCCTGAAAATAACATTGGTGATTAAGTAAAATTTCAATGTACTCTGAAAAGAAATTCTCATTGCTATTTGTCTACTTATTCTTCAGAGAGCTACATACATGACAGTCCACATTTATAAACATTGTAAAATATGTGATAAAATTCTCAGAAAATCACTAAATTAAGAAATATTGAGAGATGTAAATATAGATATGAGAAGTTATAGATATATTCATCCAGAAATCATGTTTTTATTTTTCAGTTTATATCCAATTAAAAACCGGAGGGCTTCCCTGGTGGTGCAGTGGTTGAGAGTCCACCTGCCGATACAGGGGACATGGGTTCGTGCCCTGGTCTGGGAAGATCTCACATGCCGCAGAGTGGCTGGGCCCATGAGCCATGGCCGCTGAGCCTGCGCATCCAGAGCCTGTGCTCCGCAACGGGAGAGGCCACAACAGTGAGAGGCCCGCATACTCCAAAAAAAAAAAAAAAAAAAAAAAAGGAATATATTAGACTTTCATTTAAAATGATTAAATCTACTTTTCTGCATGTGAACAGGCTGACTGAAGTTAGATAATCATATTAGAATTGTATTAAGTAGGTTTTCCCAGCGAAAACAGCTATGTTCTCTAACTAGCAAGCCAAAGCGAGAAGAATTCTTTATATCTCCATGAATGTCATTAAACTGTCCAATAAATTATTAAGATTTGGTAAAGCAAAATAGGAACACCTGCCATTATTTCAATGAAACAGATGGTCAATAGTAAATTTTCAAATATTCATTTCCTAAATTGACAAGAAGAGTCAATTTGACATTTAGCATATGTCCCTTGTATAAAGAGATCTATACAAGTCATGAGACTGAAAACCTATTTTCACTTCTTTTTAACAAAGTTAAAATTCCCAAACAGGTTTTTAAATATTAATGTACATTTTAAACATATTGGGTGCATAAAGCTTTCAATTGATATGAATTTTCATAAATAATAATACATTCTAGTTTAAACTGACTAATGAGCTCATTGATATTTATCATATTATACTTTATATCAATAAAGTTGATAAACCTACCTTGACATATCATAACCACTAAACGTCCATAATTTACATTACTGTTCTATGGGTTTGGACAAATATATAATTACATGTATCCTTCATTATAGGAGCATACAGCATATTTTCCCTGGCCTAAAAATCCTCTGTTCTCTGCCTTCTTATTCCCCCGCCCCCCAGCCCTTGGCCACTGATCTTTTTACTATCCCCATAGTTTTGCCTTTTCCAGAATGTCATATAATTGGAATCATACAGTATGTATTTTTTTCATATTAGCTTCTTTCACTAAGTAATATGCATTTACTATTCCCACATGTCTCTTCATGACTTGAGCTCATCTCTTTTTAACACTGAATAATATTCCACTGTCTGGATGTACATTTTATTTATTCATGCACTTTTTTTAACATATAAGCACATAAGTTTATCATTAATTTTACTGATATTAAAGACATAATTTATATATAATAATAGAGTATTCAGTACTGTAGCATAAGTTCTTTATAGCCAATTGAACATTACAGGGACTTTTGTTAATTGTTGCTGAACTCTCATATCTGTATGCAAACTATGATTGCAGTTCAACCGTGATTTGACAAATGGAGTTCCATTAAAATTCACTTTCCCCAATAAATTTATTGTCATTAAATCTGATCCACTGTTAAACTGTTTTTTATCCTCATATAAACTATATTTATTAAACTGAAATTTCTTTCAGTTTTAGCACTACATGTGTCAAAACCTCACTCATCTTTCAATGAGGTAAGTGACTTTTGTACTGAATTGGATAATAGTTTTCAAGCATTGGAAGAATATTTCCTTAATATTCTGTGCTATTCATAATGTAATGGACACAGGCATGCCATTACACTTCTGAGTTTAACTTTAAACTTATACGTTTAACCTGCATTTTTCTCTATCACTTTCTTAAGTTTAGACAAATAACAAAAGAATAAATCAAACTCTGACCTGTAGCACTTGCTGATTTCCATGATGTAACTATTCTCATCATGGTTAAGTTCAAACCACCAGCATGAGGTCACTGAACACAGAGTTGGGAAGAAATATGCAGGGTTTCCACCACATAAATGTGATAGATATAATTTCATGTGTTATGGTTATTTGGCATTCTTTGAATTGTCTTTTTATATTTTCTTACCATTGGGTTCTCTCTCTCTCTCTCTCTCTCTCTTTCTCTTTTTTTTTCTATTTTTCTCTCTCTCTTATTTGCAAGAACTCTTTTTTTTTTTTTTTTTTTTTTTTTTTTTGTGGTATGCGGGCCTCTCACTGTGGTGGCCTCTCCCGTCGCAGAGCACAGGCTCTGGACGTGCAAAGCTCAGCGGCCATGGCTCACGGGCCCAGCCGCTCCGCGGCATGTGGGATCTTCCCGGACCGGGGCACGAACCCATGTCCCCTGCATTGGCAGGCGGACTCTCAACCACTGCGCCACCAGGGAAGCCCCGCAAGAACTCTTTTTATGTTATCTGTCATATCTATCATCTATCACAAGAAGGTAAACTCCATGAATACAGGAATATCATTCAGACAAATAAAAAAATAATAAATCAAACCCTGGCTTGTACCATTTGCTAAATATTTTTTATTCAGCATGGCATCCAGTAGCACCTATAGCATAAAAGACGTTCAAACAAATATTTGTTACATGAACTAATGTCTTGCAAATATTTCCCCAAACTATAATTTGTCTTTTTATTTTATTTATGCTTATTATGTTTGCTATACAAAATAGTAAATTGTATTTTGTCAAATTTGTCTGCCTTTACATTTATTGTGTCTGAGTTTTCTGTCTTATTTAAGAATATCTCTCTCTTCCCAAGGTTGATTATTCTCCTAAGTTTTTCTAAAAGTTTTATTTTTTTTTTTATTTTTTTATTTTTTGCGGTACGCGGGCCTCTCACTGTCGTGGCCTCTCCCACTGCGGAGCACAGGCTCCGGACGCGCAGGCTCAATGGCCATGGCTCAGGGGCCCAGCCACTCCACGGCATGTGGGATCTTCCCGGACCGGAGCACGAACCCGCGTCCCCTGCATCGGCAGGCAGACCCTCAACCACTGCGCCACCAGGGAAGCCCTAAAAGTTTTATTATTTTGGTATCATTTAAATCTGGAATCCTTCTGGAATGTATATTTGTATATGACATGCATTTCTTCCAGATGGCCAGCCTATTGTGTCACTTCTGTATATAAATTACTTTTCTTTACCAAATTGAAATTCTACCTTTGTGGTACATTAAGTTTCCTTGTATGCTGGGCTCTATTTCTGATACTCTAATTTGTTTCATTATGCCTATTTCTGGAAAGAATAAAATACCTAGGAATAAACCTACTTAAGGAGGTAAAAGACCTGTACTTTGAAAACTATAAGACACTGACAAAAGAAATTGAAGATGACACAAACAAATGGAAAGATATAATGTGTTCTTGGACTGGAAGAATCAATATTGTTAAAACCACCATACTACACAAGGTAAGCAACAACTTCAATGAAATCCCTATTTAAATACCAATGGCATTTTTAACAGAGCTAGAACAATTTTTTTTTTTAATTTGTATGCAAACACAAAAGACCCCAAATAGCCGAAACAATCTGGAGAAAGAAAAACAGATTTGGAGGAAACACACTCTCTGACTTCAGACTGTACTACAAAGCTACAGTAATCCAGACAGTATGGTACTGGCACAAAAACAAACTGGTAGATCAACAGAATAAGATAGAAAGCCCAGAAATAAATGCACACACTTATGGTCAATTAATCTATGACAAATGAGGCAAGAATATACAATGAAGAAAAGACAGTCTCTTCAATAATTGGTGCAGGGAAAACTGGACAGCTACTTGTAAATGAATGAAATTAGAACATTCTATAACATCACATTAATAAAAAAGAAAAGAGGAAACTCAAAATGAATTAAAGACCTAACTGTAACACTGGATAGAATAAAACTCCTAGAGGAAAATATAGGCAGAATGTCCTGACATAAATCACTTCAATATTTCTTTTTGGATCTGTCTCCTAGAGTAATTGAAATAAAAGTAAGAATTAACAAATGGGACCTAATCAAACTTAAAAGCTTTTGCACAACAAAAGAAACCATAAACAAAAATGAAATGAAAACCTACAGAATGGGAGAAAATATTTGCAAATGATGGGACCAACAAGGGATTAATTTCCAAAGCATATGAACAGCTCATACAGCTCCATATCAAAAAGCAAACAACACAGTCAAAAAAGTGGGCAGAAGACCTAGATGGATATCCATTCACTTTTTGAAGGACATTTTGGTTGCTTTCTGGTTTTGCTAACTATGAATAGAGCTGCTATAAATTTTCTTGTGCAGGTTTTTTACCAAAAGGTGTGAATCCTGGATCATATAGTAAGAATATATTTAGCTTTTAAGAAACCACCAAACAGACTTCCAAAGTGTCTGTACCATTTTGCATTCCCACTGGTAATTAATGAGAAAACTTGTTTCTCCATATCTGTGGCAGCATTTGGTGCTGTCAGTATTCCAGATATTGGTCATTCTAATTCTTGTGTAGTGGTTTCTCATTATTGTTTTCATTTGCATTTCCCTGACAACATATGATGTAGAGCACTGTTTTTCTTTATGTAGGTGAATTTAAGTCATTTACTTTACTGACATGACTGCCATTTGGCCTTACTTCTGAGTTCTGAGAAGACAAGGATACAGATTTCAGTCACGTCTATTATTAAATCTGATTATACTTTATTACTTATTAGATTGGTAAACTTAACACATGTTCAAATTCCAAGTTTCAATAATCCCATATGTAAAATAGTGAAAATCATATTACTTCCCTCATAGGGCTAGTATGGGATGAAAATGAAACTATATGTATAGAAAATTAATAGAGCACATGTTAAAAATACTAAAAGGTGCAATATTTGTTATTATTGATCTTTGGAGACATAATTGGTGACAATGTGTTAAGCATGATCAGAATCCATACCTTTACATGCTCAAGAGTTGATAATGGGTGTGTATGTATTTCATCTAGTTTAGTATGTGTATATACAAATAATAACAATCAGTGTAAAAAAATTTATGTATCCTAAAACGTTATGGTCTAAAGCAAAATAATCTAGCATTTAAAATAAATATACCAACAATATACCGGTTTTCAGGATATAGAGAGCATATTACATATGTTTGCCAAATTTTGACTCATCTATAAACAGACTATTTTAGCCTTTACCTCTCATATAGTTAAATTTTACTCATTTCCCTTAACTCAACATTTTATAATCTTAGCAGACTTGCTATCTATTATATCTTTATTAGTAAGAGAAAGTCACTGCAATCCATTAAAAACACATTGGTGCATTCATTGCTGGTCTTTGAATGCAGTTGTACCTGAATTGAGCTTAACTAAATAAACAATATTTAATAAGTGTGGTAGGATGTGGGAAAGGGATGAATTCTAACTTTTTTTAGCATACTTTTTATATTAGTTGTCAATGAAGAACAATTTCTGAAAAGCAGTTAATTTCTTATTCCTCAGCCCTCCTATGAAATTCTCTCATGAGTAGCAGGACAGTTCATTCAGACATCAAAGGGAAGATAAAAGGAAAGATCAAATGAGAAGATTTTGATTGAGTTGGGAAAATGTCTTCACCCTGTGAACACTAGTGACACCATAAGAAAAATATAATGGACTCTGTGCTTCATTTGAAATACAAAAGGTGTTAAATCTTTGCCCCAGATTCAGTCACTCTCTATCTGGGGATAACATGGCATCACCTGTAAGCAGCCCTGTCTATTAGTAGAAAAGGCAGTTATTGTTCATGAACACAGTGTTTCATTCCACAGTAACATACATGAATGAGGTATTACTCATGAAGAAAAATGGGAGTTTTTCTCCTTCTAAAAATAAATCTAGGATATTTCCATTTTCAGCTCCAAAATGTAAAAATCTTGGAAGCTGTCCTTAAAATAAAACTAACAACAACAACAAAAAAAAAACTGGACAAACTGAAAAGCAATGATTTCTTGCACCCATTAAAAGACTGAATTCACAGGATAGATGACACCCTGAATTGTGGAGATGTAGGCACATCCAGATAGATACAACATCAGAGATCTACATATGTGGGGGAGTAACTGCTGAGCATAGAGCAGTATGAGATTGATAACTCCTAAGGACTAAAGTCTTAGGCAGGTATTTTCACTTTCATGGGCTTTTCCTCCAATAGCACCAGCAGGTTCCCCCTTTAAGGATCTGAGAAAGATCCCTGCATTGCTTTGGGGAAGAGAGGGGAAATCTAACCTTTGTGAAATAAGACTAGAGCCTTCAGCATTTAAAACCAAAGGGTCTATTATCTAGAGGAAAGGACTTTGACAGAATGCAATTCTAAAATCATATCCCAACTGGAAGAAGGGAATATCTCCCATTCTAGTTTCCCCCAGTCTTCTTGTGACACCTAAGGGGAAAAGCAAAACAACACAAAACAAAAAACATAGTCAAGAGGAATCAGGACCACAAAAAAAAAAAAAAAAAGACTGCAGATGCTGTAGCCAGGTAAGGAAGTAGTAGGGGTTAGGAGGAAGTATAACCAAAGGGAAATATTTGAGAAGGTTACAGCCCTGAGACTGGTCCAGGAAAATGGGGAGATTTAATTGGAATATTAGAGAATGCTCTCTCTCTCACACATCTTACTACAACATCAAAAGATTTACAGGATAACAGATATGGATTACAACTAAAGGGGCTTCAAGGCACAGGTTCTAGAAGGATACCAAAAAAAAAAAAGAGAGAGAGAGGAACTGAAAGACTCTGGTACTTGTAGCTACAACATATTCACAGCACAATTTTTACCCAGATTAACATAAATCTCCATATTAAAGCCCTATTTACCTGAGTTTCTATTACTCAATTCAACATGTCAAGCTTTCAAAAAAAAAAAAATTACAAGGCATGCAAAGAGAGAAAACAATCATCAGATTCAGTCTGAGATTTGACAGAAGTGTTGTAATTATAGGTAGGGATTTTAAATGAACTATGATATACATTAAAGGCTATAATGGGAAAATTAGACAATATGCAATAACAGGTGGGTAAAGTAAACTGAGAGATGGAAACTCTAAGAAAGAGTCAAAAGAAAATGCTAGAAATCAAAAGCATAATATCATAAATGAAGAATGTCTTCAACAGGCTCATGAAAAATAGTTCAATAAAAAAAAAAATAGTTCAATAGAAAGTCCTCAAACTCTAATGCAAAGTTTTTTTGTATTTCTAAATTTAAGAGAAAAATATCCAAGGGGACAGCATCAAAAGGTGTAGCAAACACCTAATTTGAATGTCAGATACAAAAGAAAGAGAAAACCACAAGGAAGAAATATTTTAATAATAATGTCTGAGAACTACCCACATTTATTAACAGACATCAAACCACAGATTCAAGAAGCCCAGAGAACACAAAGAACCATAAATTCCCCCCCCAAAAACATCAAGACATATCATATTCAAACTGTAGACAATAATGCACAAACATGAAATCTTAAAGAAAGTCACCTTAGAGGGGAAAAAGTAAGCATACTTATCCAGGAACAAAAACAAAAATTATAGTAGACTTATTCTTTTCAAAAGCTCTACAAAGAAAAAGAGAGTGAAGTTAAACCTTAAAGTACTGTGAGAAAAAAAAAAAAAAAGAGAAAGAAAATACCAACATAAAATTCTAAATTCACTAAAATCATCCTTCGTAAATTAAGAAGTAAAAAAGATTTTCACAGACAAAAACTGAAGTAAAATGTTTCTCTTACACAATCAAGAAATGTTAAAAGATTTTCTTCAGGCAAAAGAACAATGAGGTAGATTAAAAAATGTGAGACTACATAAGGAAAGAATGTTAGTGAAGGAATAAACTAAAGTAAAATAAAATATTTTATTAATCTTATTCTTAATCTGAAAGATAATTGTCTAATTTCAGATTAATAGCTATGTATAGTGTGATAATATAAAAGTAAGTGAAAGAAATGATAGGAAGTCACAGGCACAAGAAAGAGGACTGGGAATATTTTGCTAGGAACCTATACTGCATGTGAAACTATGTCATACTATTTGAAGGTAAAATTACATAATTTACCATATATACTTTGAACATAAGAATAAATAGCCACTAATTTTCAACACTGTAGATGGGGAAAAAATGTAAACATAAAATGTGCAGTTAAAAGCAGAGATGCCCCCTCCCAAAAAATAAAAGAGTGGGAAAAAGAAACTAACAACAAATGCAATGAATAGAAAACAGTTACAAAGGGCATAAATATTAATCCAGCTATGACAATAATCATTTTCAATGTGAATAGTCA
The DNA here is from genome assembly GCF_963924675.1 of Phocoena phocoena. Taxonomy (NCBI): domain Eukaryota; kingdom Metazoa; phylum Chordata; class Mammalia; order Artiodactyla; family Phocoenidae; genus Phocoena; species Phocoena phocoena. Next base: position 26,050,710 of record NC_089235.1, on the reverse strand, counting down.
AAATACACCAAATAACAACAGAGATTGTCAGAATGGATTAAAATAAAAAGAGACAATTTTACATTGTGTATAACAAAAGCACTTTATAAGGGCTCAAATAGATTAAAAGAAAACAGATGGAGAGTGATGTGCCTTGCTAACACTATTCAGAAGAAAGCAGGGGTTTCAGCTTTTTAATTTCTAATAAAACAGACTTCAGAACAAGAAAGATAATCAGAGATAAAGACAGGTAATATAATTCTTCAAGAAGACATAAGAATCCTAAATGTGTAAGCACCTAACAATATAATGTGAAAATGTATGAGAACAGCATTGCTCTAATACTTAAATAATATAAAGACGAAAAGGACATCACAAGAAAGGAAGCTACACATCATAATTTTTCATTAACATAGAAACCAAAATCCATACCAAATTGAATCCAGCAGAATATATAAAGAATAGTACGTTACAGCCAAGTGGATTTCATTTCAAGAAACAATGTTGGAGGAGCTTCAAGATGGCGGAAGAGTAAGACACAAAGATCATCTTCCTTCCCAGAAATACATCATAAATACATCTACATGTGGAACAACTCCTACAGAACACGTACTGAATGCTGGCAGAAGACCTCAGACCTCCTAAAAGGCAAGAAAACTCCCCATGCACCTGGGTAGGGTAAAAGAAAAAAGAATAAGCAGAGACAAAAGAATAGGGACGGGACCTGCACCAGTGGGAGGGAGCTGTGAAGGAGGAAAGATTTCCAAACACTAGGAAGCCCCTTCACGGGCAGAGACTGCGAGTGGTGGAGGGGGGAAGCTTCGGAGCCACGGAGGAGAGCACAGCCACAGGGGTGTGGAAGGCAAAGTGGAGAGATCCCCGCATGGAGGATGGGTGCCAACCAGCACTAACCAGCCCGAGAAGCTTGTCTGCTCACCCGCCAGGGCGGAAGGGGGCTGGGAGCTGAGGCTCAGGCTTGTGAGGTCGTATCCCAGGGAGAGGACTGGGGTTGGCTGCATGAACACAGCCTGAAGTGTGCTAGTGCTCCACAGCTAGCCGGAAGGAATACGGGAAAAAATATGGAGCTGCTGAAGAGACAAGAGAATTTTTCTTGCCTCTTTGTTTCCTGGTGTGCGAGGAGAGGGCATAAAGACCACTGCTTAAAGGAGCTCCAGAGACAGGCATGAGCCATGGCTATCAGCACATACCCCAGAGACGGGCATGAGATGCTAAGGCTGCTGCTGCAGCCACTGAGAAGCCTGTGAGCAAACACAGGTCACTATCCACACCACCCCTCCAGGGAGCCTGTGCAGCCCGCCATTGCCAGGGTCCAATGATCCAGAGACAACTTCCCTGGGAGAACGCACGGTGTGCCTCAGGCTGGTGCAACATCATGCTGGTCTCTGCCACCACAGGCTCACCCCGCATCCGTACCCCTCCCTCTGGCCTGACTGAGCCAGAGCCCCTGAATCAGTTGATCTTTTAACCCCGTCCTGTCTGAGTGAAGAACAGAAGCCCTCAGGCGACCTACACACAGAGGGAGGTCCCAATGTAAAGCTGAATCCCAGGAACTGTGAGAACAAAGAAGAGAAAGGGAAATTTCTCCAAACAGCCTCAGGAACTTCAGATTAAATCTCCATAATCAACTTGATGTACCCTGCATCTGTGGAATACCTGAATAGACAATGAATTATCCCAAATTGAGGAGGTGGACTTTTGGAGAAATGATATATATATATTTTTTTTTTTTTCTCTCTCTTTTTGTGAATCTGTATGCTTCTGTGTGTGATTTTGTCTGTATAGGTTTGTTTTTACCATTTGTCCTAGGGTTCTGTCTGTTCCTTTTTTTATCTTATTACATACAAAATTTTTTTCTTAATAAATATTTCTTAATTTTTATTTTAATAACTTTTATTTTATTTTATTTTATCTTTCTTTCATTCTTTCTTTCTTTTTCTCTCCCTTTTATTCTGAGCCATGTGGAGGAGAGGCTCTTGGTTCTCCAGCCAAGTGTCAGGGCAGTGCCACTGAGGTGGGAGAGCCAAATTCAGGACACTGGTTGTCCACAAGACACCTCCCAGCTCCACATAATATCAAACGGCGACAATCTCCAAGAGATTGCCATCTCAACACAAAGACCCAGCTCCACTCAATGGACAGCAAGCTACAGTGCAGGACACCCTGTGCCAAACAACTAGCAAAACAGGAACACAACCCCATCCATAAGCACAGAGGCTGCCTAAAATTATAATAAGGTCACAGACATCCCACCAGACCTGCCCACCAGAAAGACAAGATCAAGCCTCATCCACCAGAACACAGGCACTAGTCCCCTCCACCAGGAAGACTACACAACACACTGAACAAACATTAGCCACTGGGGACACATACCAAAAACAATGGAAACTACGAACCTGCAGCCTGCGAAAAGGAGACCTCAAACACAGTAAGTTAAGCAAAATGAGAAGACAAAGAAACACACAGCAGATGAAGGAGCAAGACAAAAACCCACCAGACCTAACAAATGAAGAGAAAATAGGCAGTCTACCTGAAAAACAATTCAGAATAATGATAGTAAAGATGATCCGAAATCTTGGAACTAGAATGTAGAAAATACAAGAAAAGTTTAAAAAGGACCTAGAAGAATAAAAGAGCAAACAAACAGTGATGAAGAACAGAATAAATGAAATTAAAAATTCCTTAGAAGGGATCAATAGCAAAATAACTGAGGCAGAAAACGTATAAGTGACGTGGAAGATAAAATAGTGGAAATAACTACTGCAGAACAGAATAAAGAAAAAAGGATGAAAAGAATTCAGGACAGTCTCAGAGACTTCTGGGACAACATTAAATGCAACAACATTCGAATTATAGGGGTCCCAAAAGAAGAAGAGAAAAAGAAAGGGACTGAGAAAATATTTGAAGAGATTATAATTGAAAACTTCCCTAATATGGGAAAGGAAATAATCAAGTCCAGGAAGCACAGATAGTCCAATACAGGAAAATCTAAGGAGAAACATGCCAAGTCACATATTAATCAAACTATCAAAAATTAAATGGAAAGAACAAATATTAAAAGAGACAAGGGAAAAATAAAAAATAATACATAAGGGATTTCCCATAAGGTTAACAGCTGATCTTTCAGCAGAAACTCTGCAAACCATAAGGGAGTGGCAGGACATATTTAAGGTGATGAAGGAGAAAAACCTACAACCAATATTACTCTAACCAGCATGGATCTCATTCATATTTGATGGAGAAATTAAAAGCTTTACAGACAAGCAAAAGCTAAGAGAATTCAGCACCACCAATCCAGCTTTACAACAAATGCTAAAGGAACTTCTCTAGGCAGGAAACGCAAGAGAAGGAAAAGACCTACAAAAACAAATGAAAAACAATTAAAAAATGGTAATAGGAACATACGTAACAATAACTACCTTAAATGTAAATGGATTAAATGCTCCAATGAAAAGACACAGACTGGATGAATGGATACAAAAACAAGACCCGTATATATGCTGTCTACAAGAGACCCACTTCAGACCTAGGGACACATACAGACTGAAAGTGAGAGTATGGAAAAAGGTATTCCATGCACATGGAAATCAAAAGAAAGCTGGAGTAGTAATTCTCATATCAGACAAAATAGACTTTAACACAAAGCCTATTACAAGAGACAAAGAAGGATACCACATAATGATCAAGGGATCAATCCAAGAAGAAGATATAACAATTACAAATATTTATGCACCTAACATAGGAGCACCTCAACACATAAGACAAATACTAACAGCCACAAAAGGAGAAATTGACACTAACACAATCATAGTAGGGGACTTTAACACACCACATTCACCAATAGACAGATCATCCAAAATGAAAATAAATAAGGAAACACAAGCTTTAAATGATACATTAAACAAGATGGACTTAATTGATATTTATAGGACATTCCATTCAAAAACAATAGAATACACATTCTTCTCAAGTGACCATGGAACATTCTCCAGGATAGATCATATCTTGGGTCACAAATCAAGGCTTGGTAAATTGAAGAAAATTGAAATCATATCAAGTATCTTTTCTGACCACAACACTATGAGACTAGGTATCAATTACAGGAAAAAATCTGTAAAAGATACAAACACATGAAGGCTAAACTATACACTACTTAATAACCAAGAGATCACCAAAGAAATCAAAGAGGAAATCAAAAAATATGTAGAAAAATTGACAATGAAAACACGACAACCTAAAACCTATGGGATGCAGCAAAAGAACTTCTAATTAGGGAAGTTTATAGCAATGCAATCCTACCTCAAGAAACAAGAAGCATCTCAAATAAACAACCTAACCTTACACCTAAAGCAATTAGAGAAAGAAGAACAAAAATCCCACAAAGTTAGCAGAAGGAAAGAAACCATAAAGATCAGATAAGGAATAAAGGAAAAAGAAATGAGGGAAAAAATAGCAAAGATCATTAAAACTAAAAGCTGATTCTTTGAGAAGCTAAACAAAATTGATAAACCATTAGTCAGACTCATCAAGAAAATGAGAGAGAGGACTCAAATGAATAGAATTAGAAATGAAAAAGGAGAAGTAATAACTGATGTTGCATAACTACAAAGGGTCATGAGAGATTACTACAAGCAACTCTATGCCAATAAAATAGACAACCTGGAAGAAATGGACAAATTCTTAGAAATGCACAACCTTCCAAGACTAAACTAGGAAAAATTGAAAATATGAACAGACCAATCCCAAGCTCTGAAATTGAGACTGTGATTAAAAATTTTCCAACAAACAAAAGCCCAGGGCCAGATGGCTTCACAGGCGAATTCTATCAAACATTTAGGGAAGACCAAAAACTTATCCTTCTCAAACTCTTCCAAAATATAAGAGAGGGAGAAATACTCCCAAACTCATTCTACAAGGCCTCCATCACTCTGATACCAAAACCAGACAAAGATGTCACAAAGAAAGAAAACTACAGGCCAATATCACTGATGAACATAGATGTAAAAATCCTCAACAAAATACTAGCAAACAGAATCCAACAGCACATTAAAGGGTCATACACTATGATCAAGTGGGGTTTATCCCAGGAATGCAAAGATTCTTCGATATACGCAAATCAATCAACATGATACACCATATTAACAAATTGAAGAAGAAAAAACACATGATCATCTCAATAGATACAGAGAAAGCTTTTGAAAAAACTCAACACCCTTTTATGATAAAACCCTCCAGAAAGTAGGCATAGAGGGAACTTTCCTCAACATAATAAGGCCATATATGACAAACCACATCCCACATCTTCCTCAATAATAAAAGACTGAAAAGATTTCCACTAAGATCAGGAACAAGACAAGGTTACCCAGTCTCACCACTATTATTCCACATAGTTTTGGAAGTTTTAGCCTCAGCAATCAGAGAAGAAAAAGAAATAAAATGAATCCATATTGGAAAAGAAGAAGTAAAGCAGTCACTGTTTGTAGATGACATGATACTCTACATAGAGAATCCTAAAGATGCTACCAGAAAACTACTAGAGCTAATCAATGAATTTGGTAAAGTAGCAGGATACAAAATTAATGCACAGAAATCTCTTGCGTTCTTATTCACTAATGATGAAAAACCAGAAAGTGAAATTAAGAAAACACTCCCATTTATCGCTGCAACAAAAAGAATAAAATATCTAGGAATAAACCTACCTAAAGAGACAAAAGATCTGTATGCAGAAAGTTTTAAGACACTGATGAAATAAATTAAAAATGATACAAATAGATGGAGAGATATACCATGTTCTTGGATTGGAAGAATGAACATTGTGAAAATAACTGTACTACCCATAGCAATCTACATATTCAATGCAATCCCTAACAAACTACCAATGGCCGTTTTCACAGAACTAGAACAAAAAGTTTCACAATTTGTATGGAAACACAAAAGACCCCAAATAACCAAAGCAATCTTTAGAAAGAAAAACAGAGCTGGAGGAATCAGGTTCCCTGACTGCAGACTATACTATAAAGCTACAGTAATCCAGATAGTATTGTATTGGCCCAGAAAGAGAAATATAAATCAATGGAACAGGATAGAAAGCCAAGAGATAAACTGATGCCCATATGGTCACCTTATCTTTGCTAAAGGAGGCAAGAATATACAGTGGAGAAAAGACAGCCTCTTCAATAATGGTGCTAAGAAAACTGGACAGCTACATGTAAAAGAATAAAATTAGAATACTCACTAACACCATACACAAAATAAACTCAAAATTGATTAGAGAACTAAATGTAAGACTGGACACTATAAAACTCTTAGTGGAAAGCATAGGCAGAACACTCTATGACATAAATCACAGCAAGACCCTTTTTGACCCTCGTCCTAGAGAAATGGAAATAAAAACAAAAATAAACAAATGGGTCCTAATGAAACTTAAAAGCTTTTGCACAGCAAAGGAAACCATGAACAAGACCAAAAGACAACCCTCAGTATGGGAAAAAATATTTCCAAAGAAGGAACTAACAAAAGCATAATCTCCAAAACATACAAGCAACTCATGCAGCTCAATATCAAAATAATAAACAACCCAATCCAATAATCGGCTGAAGACCTAAATAGATATTTCTCCAAAGAAGATATACAGATTGCCAAAAGACACATGAAAGAATGCTCAACATCTTTAATCATTAGAGAAATGCAAATCAAAACTGCAGTTAGATATCATCTCACACCAGTCAGAATGGCCATCATCAAAATATCAACAAACAACAACGGCTGGAGATGGTGCGGAGAAAAGGGAACCCTCCTGCACTGTTGGTGGGAATGTAAATTGATACAGCTACTATGGAGAACAGTATGGAGGTTCCTTAAAAAACTAAAAATAGAACTCCCCTATGATGCAGCAATCTCACTACTGGGCATATAGCCTGAGAAAACCATAATTCAAACAGAGTCATGTACCAAAATATTCATTGCATCTCTATTTACAATAGCCAGGACATGGAAGCCACCTAAATGTCCATCAACAGAGAAATGAATAAAGAAAGTGTGGTCCATAAATACAGTGGATTATTACTCAGCCATAAAATAGAACAAAATAATGCCATTGCAGCAACATGGATGGACCTAGAGATTGTCATACTGAGTAAAGTAAGTCAGAAAGAGAAAAACAAATACCGTATGCTAACACATATATAGAGAATCTTAAAAAGAAAGAAAAAAAAAGAAAAAAAGAAAAAGAAAATGGTCAGAAGAACCAGGGGCAAGATGGGAATAAAGATGCAGACCTACTAGAGAATGAGCTTGAGGAAATGCAGAGGGGGAAGGGTAAGCTGGGACAAAGTGTGAGAGTAGCATAGACATATATACACTACCGAATATAAAATAGTTAGTGGGAAGCAGCCATGTAGCACAGGGAGATCAGCTTGGTGCTCTGTGACCACCTAGAGGGGTGGGATAGGGAGGGTGGGAGGGAGGGAGATGCAAGAGGGAAGAGATATGGGGACATATGTATATGTATAACTGATTCACTTTTTTATAGAGCAGAAACTAACACACCACTGTAAAGCAGTTATACTCCAATAAAATTTTTTTTAAAAAATGAAACAATGTTGGCTCAACAACGGTTAATGTAATTCATCATTTCAGGAGCATAAATACAGAAAAAAATGATCATATCAATAGCTGCAGAAAAGCAGTTGGCAAAACTCAATACCACTGCATGATAAAACCTTGCAAAATTAGAATTAGAAGAGAATTCCCTTAATCTAATAAAGTGAGCTTATGAAAACCTGTGCCTAACATTGTACTTACTGGTGAGAGATTGAATTCATTTTCTGCAACATCAGGAACAATGCAAGTATGTCCTCTCTCATCTATCCTATTCAACATCACACTGGAAATCCAAGCTAGTGCATAAAGGCAAGGAAAATATATAAAAGTTATACAAATTGGAAATTAAAGAAATAAAATTGGCTTTATTCATTATCACAGGACTAACTATATTGAAATACCCTGAAAATCTAAAGCAAAAAGGATCTCCTTAAGTTTGGGCTGTACATAGTGAATCCCTTCCAAATAGTACAGTATTGAAATGGGAGGGGTAACTTTAGAGTGGAGAAGCATGACAAACTCTACCTTAGCCAGGAGCTCAAGGTCAACATCAACAGTGATAAGTCATTTTGATAGCATGCACCTTTAATAATATATGAGGAAAATGACATTTTATCTCTATGATCTTCCTCCCCTAAACATATAACCTTAGTTTAATCTGAGAAAAACATCAGACAAACCACAAACCACGGGCATTATATTGTAGAAAGCACCTGACCAATTCTCTTTAAAACTGTCAAAGTCATCAGAAACAAGAAAAGTCTCAGAAATTGTCACAGTCTATAGGAGCCTAAGAAGACATGATGACTATAATGTGGTATCTCGAATGAAATATTGAAATAGATAAATGACAACATAAAATCTAAGGGAGTCTGAATAAAGTATGTAGTTTAGTTAATAATTTATCAATATTGGTTCAATATTTGTGACAAATGTACCATACTAATGTAAGGTTCTAATATTTGGCACAATTAAGATTGAAGTATAATGGATTTTTCCATAATATCTTACCAACTTTTCTGTACATCTAAAACAATTCTAAAATTAAAAGTTTATTAAGCAATTTCAAATGAAAAAAAAAAATCTAGAGAAGACTATTTTTCTACAAAATCCACAGGAAAACAAATGACCTACAAGAATACTTGGATTTTCTGAGACTCTATTTAATCGTTTATTCTAATGGCATTTATGAATAAATAGTATGATCCAGGAAATGTATAAAATTTCTGGGGATGTAACATTAAAAATCACATAATCCCTTTCCTTAGGGAAATAAAATATAGTTGGGGCACAAAAAATAAGAATATAAGATCGTCTATCCTATCTTTGAAGGGTGAGGAAATATTTCCAGAGGAAGAAACTTATGTGCTCATATTTACCTAGTATGCAAGAGTTAACCAAGGTAAAACGGTGAAATAGTTGTGATCCAGCGACCTCAGTGGGAGGACTGTCCAAACTAAAGACATAACACACTTATGAACATTCTACTTACTGTCCCCTTCCATTTCATTGAAGTTTTCTGTTTCTGGATCTAAAAGTAACTCAGGCTACCTAGCAACCTTCGTCTCTTCCCTCCTCCTCTTTCTGAATTTGTCTTCCTTGTCTTTCTCACCTTTTCTTTGGTTCCTTCTCTGTTCTATTCAGATTCTTCCTCATCTTCTCTTTATTCTCCCCAGCCTCCTCCTTTTTTCTTCATTCTTCTGTTTCTTAATGTTCTTTGTTCTTAGGACCCACCTGAGGAAAACCCAGAATTTCACCAATTGTTATTTTTGTCAGCACCTTCAACTGGGTTAGAGAGAAGCATTTTGACCTGCACTGGTATCCTACTAAACCAGCCTCAGTCTTTCCTCTCGCTGTGTATGAGGATGAATACAAAGCACTACAAATTACAAGAACACAAATATGAATAGAAGGGTAAAGTGACATGTAAAATAAGACTCATCCTAAAGTGAGCAAACGTGGTTATTAAAAGATTTTGTTCTTAATTGAGCTATTTATTCTACCCCTGCCACTCCATTAAGGAGTTGCATAATGACATTTCACTACTGTCTTTTTACAATTGCAGTTATCCTTCCTGTGCCTAAACTACTACCTTGCTGTAAATTAGACATTTTTGGAAGATGTTTTTACTCATTCTCTTCTCCAGATTCCTATTTAGCACACTGGTGGTCATCACACTATCTTCAAAAACAATTCTTTAATCAGAGCATAATACAATTTATTACTTCCTTATATTAAATAAGCTGATACCCTGATGATCATTATGATTCAAAAACAACTTCCAAAAGCTTCTTAATTTACAACAGTGTCTAGTTAAAGCTCTGTGAGAATCTGGTTCTTCAGCTAGCATTTTTGTGATACATGTTCAATGAAAGATGGATCTCCCTATGTGTTGTTTACACTAGGAAAGGATTTGTCCATTAACCACAGAGATGTGCAGAAATATCATTATTTGTTTTGAGAACGGTTTGGGTCTCTGAGAGAAGATACTTTTCATGTTTACTGCACAGTTTCACCTTCTGGATGATTTAATATTCAAGAAGTGTAAGCCTAAATAGCTCAGCACAGCTGGTGTGGTGTCTTATTTCTCTTTTCCTCTTATCTGTGGAATTTTAATAATTGGGAGCCTAAAAATTGTATGGTAAATAAATGAAATTATTCAAGGAATTCACATATCTGGCATATAGTCCATGAGAAGCTTAAATCAATTTTCTTAAACTGTCAGCCATGCTGTATATCTAAATGGAGTGCTGGAATTTAGTCAGATTCATTGCTTATTGTTTGCCTCTGCAATTATGAAATATGAAAGTTGGTAGGTTTCTTTAGTGTCTTTCTTTTCAGTTGAATATCTCTGGCAAGTCCTGAATGTTTTTCTATTTAATCATAAAAGTAATATTCTCTTTTTCTTTTAAAGAAATACACCTTTTGAAAAAAGTTTTACTCTTTTGGGTGGAGAAAAGAGCAAGTCACCTCAAATTGCACCATTCTATCTTAAAATCTGAGCCTGAGGAATATGCTTTTTCATATTTGATTCAATTAAATGCAATGTCTATGCAGCTTCAGATTCCAAAGATGAATGTCAGAACATAAGCTTTCCTTGTACTTACGCTGTACAGTGACTTGTTTAGATTGCTATTCTCTTTTTAATCCAGCTGCTTTTTTGTGTGATAAAGAATTAAACATTTCAGTTTTATCCATACCGATTTGTCTACAAAAAATATTGAATACATTGTGGAAAATGGAAAGATCTTTTATTGAATAAATCTCATTCAAGGTTAATACTGGATATTTCTAGTCACTGCTTTCTAATTCTAAAATAAAGATGTCTATTAGAATATAGTTTCCAAAGACTACATGTTTATATTAAATTGCTTAAATTTGACCCTTGAGAATTTTCTTCTTGAGCTGTACATGAAAACTAGGACATTGTTCATTTTTGTTGTCTACAGCAATAGTATTTCTTTGGATAATTGTTATTTGGGGTCATTTAAATTTTAGATAAGCAAATTAACATAATTTTGAAGATGTGGCACATCTTCTCATCGTATTCTTATCCTCACACTGAAAATGACTCCATCCAGTCAGTCCATTGGGGTATTAATTCAAGTAGTCGAAACACAGCATCTTAGAATGACATTTCATGGACATGCATCCAAATGGAATCTTAGACAAAGATAATCTGTGATTTAACTTTCTCCTTCAGTTCTGGACCATACAAGCAAAGCCTGCATCACTCAAAGGACAAGGCTCCAGGTTAGTCTAACTAACTACCCTTGTAGGGATTTTCTTTCCAACTTCTAAATTAGTTATATACATGAGTCAGTTTTTGAAGTTTTAAAATTGTCTTATTGCTATTCCTTTTTGGGGAGAAGATGTTCTTAGAAGTGAAAAACTGGCGTTTCTGAGGAGAAATTCTATTTGCAGAGTCAAGTCATATTTCCTGCCCACCCAACTGCTACTGACATCTTACCAGATTTGTTCGTCATTCTCTGGAAACACGTTTTTAAGGTATGTGTTAACCACAACCTCTCCGCCTCCTCTCTTAATTTATTAATTTTCTGTGTACTTCCCTAGGATTAATTAAATGTGACTTATTTCTTTCCTCTCTAGAACTACACATTCTGAAGTCAGTTAAGACTATTTTTCCATTTCACATGCATCTTTTGACTGAGAGTTGGTCAGCATTCTCCTCAGTTTCTGTTGCCTATTCAAGAATATTATGCTTCCACCTTAAATAAGTGGGAAAAAAAATATTTAAAGATTCAGCGATGCTCAAACAAGTAAGCTTCTGACTGCCATTTTTTCATCTCCACACTCTGAAAGATGTTGGCTTCTTACTGATGTTGTTGCAGACTAGAGTTCTGCCACCATTCTGAGTGATTTCAGACATCTATTCGGGTAATCTACCCAACACCATAGCATTATAGTTATATATACATCCTCACTTTGATTATCTGTCTTTACAACTCATCAGACATTTATTTCCATGAAAATATGCTGGATCTTGTCATCATTTGGAATAACTGACCCACCCAATTTTAAACGAAAATACCAACTCCCAGGGTGGATAAACATAACTGAGATACCCAGTCCTTTGTTTTTTCTCCTTTTTCATACTCTATCCCCTCTTGTCTCCATTTATTTTTCTCTACTTTGGCTCAACCCAAAATGAATTGTCTCTACCAAACTTTCCAAAGCATTTCCAATACACTATGCTTTTGCAACATACAGGCAATAGCCTCACATTCCTTCAGGACCACTATAATTTGCCTTCTCTGTTTCTTCATACAGAAAACAACACACTTAAGTAAATTGGTATCACTTTAAAGTCATGGTCTGTAGCCCTAGCTGGGTTGTAAGTCACTTTCCTTCCTTCCAGCTTGAACTAATGATCCAAACTTCTACCATAGTTTAGAAGATTTGCTAGGTAAAAAGAGTTAAATATTTTAAAATGCAGAAACTTTTTTTCTTATAAAGAAAACATCAAAAATTTCTCTATTCTTCTCTTTCATGTGACTCTCTTCTCAAGTTTCAATTTTCTAAAGACAGAAAACCAGACTAGTGATGGAATTTTCTTTTACTATAAGTTACTACTAAAACATAACTTTTTTCTTTAATAATCTATATTAAACTTTTACATATACGAAATTACTTTTCCACTCTCACCTCCCATTTTCTTTAGCTTCTTCAATTTCTTTTCCTCTCTCAGTATGAATAAAGTCTAAAATTTGTCTGAACATTTACTCTGTATATTAACAAACATGTAATGATCTTAATCAGCTCCCCACAGGAAACTTGGAATATGCTTCATATTATATTATTAAGAAACAAGAAGAGAATTTTAATTAATTCCAATTAATTGTATCTATTTAAAAAGATAACCATGGGTAGGCAAAGTTTCCCAAACTGTGTTTTCATTTCTTCTCTCTTCCTTTCTTTTTAATTTTAATGAACTCATATTTGGTTTAATAATTAAAAAGAAAATCAGTTTGCTTATTAAACTGTTTCTTCTTTTATTTTATTTATAACATGTCCTGAACCCTGCTGTTGTCCCATATTTACATAAGTTGGACAAGTTTAATGGCAGTGATGTAAAATTTATTTTAGTGGTTTTTCAACATTTAAGAACCACTTTCTTTTCTAAAACTTCATTCATAAAGGCACATATATCTATCTCTCAGTTAGCAGTCTTTATCTCCTTCAAATTTCTGTAATACTGTGTGGCCTGTCAACTGTATCCTAAGAGTTCTAAGTGAAACTGATAACCTATCTACCTGATATGTCACTCAGGCAAGACCACATTTAACAACAAAATACGGATATTTGGAGTTTTGGATTTTTAAGGTACTAGAGTAATAGGGTTTCCAACTTCCCTTGAAGTTTAATCTGTAGTGTACACTCATTTATTACATGAGCTGGTGAATTATTTCTAATAATAACACTTTACATATACATATATTAATTCTTCAGGTTAGATAATTTCATACTTTTTAATTTTCCCTACAAGTTTTATTTCACAATAAATTTTATCAACTTTTTTTTCCAAATCATCATCAGATTTTGCCATTTTTTTGCTCTTGGCATTCAGAATTTAACAAAAAATAAATTGCATCCCAACTAATTTGTCACAAGTCTAGGTTTGAGAAATCTTTTCAGATTTTACATTCTGACGAACAGAATAAGAATAAAAAAGATAACCTGGATATAATTTTAAGTGTATTAGATTGCTTATGTATATTATTTCTTTTAGCATCTTTTCAAGACAATTGTTTATTCTTTGTGAAAACACTGGGCATACTATAAAATTCTAAACATTACTCAACTGACAATCAGAACACATAAAGTAATTAACTCATATAAAAATGTTGGAGGGGTCACTACATAAAACAGTAAACCTGGTATCCAAGTGATTGCAAACTTCATGTTACATCATTATCTATCCTCTTTCTTCCACAACTATTATCATTGCTGTTTATGAGATTAGATTTAGCTGTTTAACACACCAGACTAGTTGAAGGCCTGTTACCTTGCCCCAAATCCAAGCTTATTTCCTGAAGTGCTGTATTGAATTGGAATTTTGAAAACCTAACCAGGACTCCTAAACTTTCTCTAATATAAAGGGCTTTAACCTAAAACTAGTTAGCAATGAAGTAAGATCTAAGACTTAAAATGTCTCCAAACTATGTTTATCCATAATTTCTTATATCCTTTTTTGGCAATACAAGCTATATACTGTGAGATTGAGTAAGAAAAGAGGAAACAGGATATCCAACAATATTCTTTAACTTTGCTGCCTTTGGAGGTGTTGCCAGATGCAGGAGCCTCAAGATGTAGCAGGACAACTCTAAGTAGCTCTAATCTATGGGAAAATGAGTGGACAATAGGAAACTCTACATCAAATATAGTCTGGGAAGCTGTTCACCTTAACCTGTCAAATCTCTGCAACCAAACCTGTGCTCCTGCTTGGTTTTTCTACCTATTTAGCCCCATTAACTCTCATGAACAATGATCTCATAGTTATCAACCCAAAGGACATGTTCCAGACCTTAATTTACTTGTGCCAATTGCTGCAGCTGATATATTTTGAGTACTGTCATTGTTCTAACTATCTCTCACTATTTTGCCACACATGAATCACCCTTCTGTGATTTTTCTTATTTCCCAATCATTTTGAAATCTCCATCACCAAATTTGCTTTCTTGGATTTGTTTTTTAATGTCTGTGTTCCCTAGACTTTTACCTTTTTCCACATTTTTAATCCTCCAAATCCTCCATAGCTAGGATGAATCAATCCAGAAATTTACCTAGAAGAGATTATGAAGTAGGAATCTTCAAGAACATCAACTTTTCAGTAAATATAAGGTGATATTTGGACTTGATACTCATTAACACTAGGATGAAAGGTGCTAGATCTAGCAGTGGAAAGTAAGGTATTGACAAAGAAAGGTGCTATAATTTTTGTTTCCTCCCCTGCCAGTCAGTGATGCAGCCATCCAGCCTTGGCCATACTTTAGTTCAAATATATATAATTGTAGATATTTTCATACATGCTCTAAAAATACCTAAAATGCAACATTTAGAAAAATGATTTTCAAATTTTTCATTAAATCCTTCTTTCCATATTAACTCCAACAATTGTTGACATGATCTACTTAGTTTCTGAAGTGAGAAATTTAATCTTTAATCATCCCACTCTTTTGCTGTCCACAGCTGATTGAGAATAGAGTTGTTTAATTACATAAATTTCTCCCCAAGCCATCTTCTTTTTCCATCTTCTCTTTAAAATGTCTACTTTAAATATTTTCTAATTCTTTCCACACGCTTCATAGCAAAACACCCATTTTTAAATGTACATATGATCATTTTAGTCTGATGCTTAAATCTTTCAGTTTTCCTTCTATTATAGATTTCTAGTTACTCCATTGTAGTTGGAGAAGACACTTTGTATGATTTTGATCTTTTTAAATTTTTTTGAGAATTTATTTTATGCTTAACATATAGTCTATCTTGGAGAACTGTACCTGATTACTTGAGAGAAAATCGTATTCCGCTATTGTTGGATAGAAAGTTCTATATATGTCAGCTAGGTCTAGTTGATTTATAGTGTTGTTCAAGATCTCTATTTCTTTTTGATCTTCTGTCTATACGTCCTATTCATTGCTGAAAGTGGTGTATTTAAGTCTCCAACTACTATTATAGAACTATCTATTTCTCATTCAACTCTATCATTGCTTTTTCTGGGCTCTGCATATGTATTTATAATTGCTGTATCTTGTTGATAGATTTAACATTTTATCAATATATAATGCACTTCTTTGCCTCCTGTAATAATTTTTTACTTAAAATCTATTTTGTATGATGTCATTTTGGCCACCATGTCTCTATTTTGGTTATTAATTGGGTGGAATATCTTTTTCATCCTTTTACTTCCAATCTGTTTTTATCTTAGGACCTAAAATGGGTTGGATGGAGTTTTTTTCATTATACTTATGCCAATCTTTTAATTGGTGAGTTTAATAAATTTACAGTAATGTAATTACTGATAAGGAAAGAATTATTTCTTCCAGTTTGCTATTTATTTTTTGTATGTCTAGTAACTTTTTGTCTCCTCAGTTTCTCTAATATTGCCTTCTTTTGTGTTTGATTGACTTTTTCTAGTGTACCATTTGATTCCTTCTTTGTTCCTTTTCTGTATATGTTTTAGTCATTTTCTTAGTTACCATAGATCTTAAAGGCATCCTAAATTTATAACAATCTAGTTAGAATTGATACCAACTTAACTTCAATAGCACACCTTAAATCTGCTCCTAAATCCAGTTCCATCCCTTCACCTCCACTGTGTAATTGCTACAAATTATATCTTTATTTATTGCGTGTCTATTACTCAGATGTATACATAATTATTGATGTATGCATTATATTCTGAATCATATGGGAAACAAAAGAAGAGTTATAAATGAAAAATACAATAATACAACTTTAATATTTATCTAAGAGGTTTATATATACCTATAAAATTTACTGGTAAAGGTGAATATACAGTCAAATTTAGAAAACTTTAACTCTATAATAAGACACTGGTTAACCGCTAAATTATAGTATAAAGGTTAAAGGAAAAGAATATTAAAAATAACTATAGATAATATAATTTTTAATAAATATACAATATAAAAAAGTCACGACATCAAAAATATGAAAAACAGGGAAGTTAAACAGGTGGAGTTTTTGTGTATAATTGAAGTTAAGTTGCTATCAATTTAAAATGGACTTCTTTTTTTTTTTTTTTTTTTTTTTTTTTTTAAACATCTTTATTGGGGTATAATTGCTTTACAATCGTGTGTTAGTTTCTGCTTTACAACAAAGTGAATCAGCTATACATATACATATGTTCCCATATGTCTTCCCTCTTGCGTCTCCCTCCCTCCCACTCTCCCCATCCCACCCTTCCAGGCTGTCACAAAGCCCCGAGCTAATATCCCTGTGCCTTGCGGCTGCTTCCCCCCAGCTATCTACCTTACTACGTTTGTTAGTGTGTATATGTCCATGACTCTCTCTCGCCCGGTCAAAACTCACCCTTCCCCCTCCCCATATCCTTAAGTCCGTTCTCCAGTAGGTCTGCGTCTTTATTCCTATCTTACCCCTAGGTTCTTCATGACATTTTTTTCCCTTAAATTCCATATATATGTGTTAGCATACGGTATTTGTCTTTTTCTTTCTGACTTACTTCACTCTGTATGACAGATTCTAGGTCTATCCATCTCATTACAAATAGCTCAATTTCATTTCTTTTTAAGGCTGAGTAATATTCCATTGTGTATATGTGCCACATCTTCTTTATCCATTCATCCGATGATGGGCGCTTAGGTTGTTTCCATGTCCTGGCTATTGTAAATAGAGCTGCAATGAACATTTTGGTACATGACTCTCTTTGAATTTTGGTTTTCTCAGGGTATATGCCAAGTAGTGGGATTGCTGGGTCATATGGTAATTCTATTTGTAGTTTTTTAAGGAACCTCCATACTGTTCTCCACAGTGGCTGAACCAATTCACATTCCCACCAGCAGTGCAAGAGTGTCCCCTTTTCTCCACACCCTCTCCAGCATTTATTGTTTCTAGATTTTTTGATGATGGCCATTCTGACTGGTGTGAGATGATATCTCATTGTAGTTTTGATTTGCATTTCTCTAATGATTAATGATGTTGAGCATTCTTTCATGTGTTTGTTGGCATTCTGTATATCTTCTTTGGAGAAATGTCTATTTAGGTCTTCTGCCCATTTTTGGATGGGGTTGTTTGTTTTTTTGTTATTGAGCTGCATGAGCTGCTTGTAAATTTTGGAGATTAATCCTTTGTCAGTTGCTTCATTTGCAAATGTTTTCTCCCATTCTGAGGGTTGTCTTTTGGTCTTGGTTATGGTTTCCTTTGCTGTGCAAAAGCTTTGAAGTTTCATTAGGTCCCATTTGTTTATTTTTGTTTTTATTTCCATTACTCTAGGAGGTGGGTCAGAAAGGATCTTGCTGTGATTTATGTCATAGAGTGTTCTTCCTATGTTTTCTTCTAAGAGTTTGATAGTTTCTGGCCTTACATTTAGGTCTTTAATCCATTTTGAGCTTATTTTTGTGTATGGTGTTAGGGAGTGATCTAATCTCATACTTTTACATGTACCTGTCCAGTTTTCCCAGCACCATTTATTGAAGAGGCTGTCCTTTCTCCACTGTACATTCCTGCCTCCTTTATCAAAGATGAGGTGTCCATATGTGCGTGGGTTTATCTCTGGGCTTTCTATCCTGTTCCACTGATCTATCTTTCTGTTTTTGTGCCAGTACCATACTGTCTTGATTACTGTTGCTTTGTAATATAGTCTGAAGTCAGGGAGCCTTATTCCTCCAGCTCCTTTTTTCGTTCTCAAGATTGCTTTGGCTATTCGGGATCTTTTGTGTTTCCATACAAATTGCGAAATTTTTTGTTCTAGTTCTGTGAAAAATGCCAGTGGTAGTTTGATAGGGATTGCATTGAATCTGTAGATTGCTTTGGGTAGTAGAGTCATTTTCACAATGTTGATTCTTCCCATCCAAGAACATGGTATATCTCTCCATCTATTTGTATCATCTTTAATTTCTTTTATCAGTGTCTTATAATTTTCTGCATACAGGTCTTTCGTATCCTTAGGTAGGTTTATTCCTAGATATTTTATTCTTTTTGTTGCAATGGTAAATGGGAGTGTTTTCTTGATTTCACTTTCAGATTTTTCATCATTAGTATATAGGAATGCCAGAGATTTCTGTGCATTAATTTTGTATCCTGCTACTTTACCAAATTCATTGATTAGCTCTAGTAGTTTTCTGGTAGCATCTTTAGGATTCTCTATGTATAGTATCATGTCATCTGCAAACAGTGACAGCTTTACTTCTTCTTTTCCGATTTGGATTCCTTTTATTTCCTTTTCTTCTCTGATTGCTGTGGCTAAAACTTCCAAAACTATGTTGAATAAGAGTGGTAAGAGTGGGCAACCTTGTCTTGTTCCTGATCTTAGTGGAAATGCTTTCAGTTTTTCACCATTGAGGATGATGTTTGCTGTGGGCTTGTCATATATGGCTTTTATTATGTTTAGGAAAGTTCCCTCTATGCCTACTTTCTGGAGGGTTTTTATCATAAATGGGTGTTGAATTTTGTCGAAAGCTTTCTCTGCATCTATTGAGATGATCATATGGTTTTTCTCCTTCAATTTGTTAATATGGTTTATCACATTGATAGATTTGCGTATATTGAAGAATCCTTGCATTCCTGGAATAAACCCCACTTGATCATGGTGTATGATCCTTTTAATGTGCTGTTGGATTCTGTTTGCTAGTATTTTGTTGAGGATTTTTGCATCTATGTTCATCAGTGATATTGGCCTGTAGTTTTCTTTCTTTGTGACATCCTTGTCTGGTTTTGGTATCAAGGTGATGGTGGCTTCGTAGAAGGAATTTGGGAGTGTTCCTCCCTCTGCTATATTTTGGAAGAGTTTGAGAAGGATAGGTGTTAGCTCTTCTCTAAACGTTTGATAGAATTCACCTGTGAAGCCATCTGGTCCTGGGCTTTTGTTTGTTGGAAGGTTTTTAATCACAGTTTCAATTTCAGTGCTTGTGATTGGTCTGTTCATATTTTCTATTTCTTCCTGATTCAGTCTTGGCAGGTTGTGCATTTCTAAGAATTTGTCCATTTCTTCCAGATTGTCCATTTTATTGGCATAGAGTTGCTTGTAGTAATCTCTCATGATTTTTTTTATTTCTGCAGTGTCAGTTGTTACTTCTCCTTTTTCATTTCTAATTCTATTGATTTGAGTCTTCTCCCTTTTTTTCTTGATAAGTCTGGCTAGTGGTTTATCTATTTTGTTTATCGTCTCAAAGAACCAGCTTTTAGTTTTATTGATCTTTGCTATTGTCTCCTTCATTTCTTTTTCATTTATTTCTGATCTGATTTTTATGATTTCTTTCCTTCTGCTAGCTTTGGGGTTTTTTTGTTCTTCTTTCTCTAATTGCTTGAGGTGCAAGGTTAGGTTGTTTATTCGAGATGTTTCCTGCTTCTTAAGGTGGGCTTGTATTGCTATAAACTTCCCCCTTAGGACTGCTTTTGCTGCATCCCATAGGTTTTGGGTCGTTGTGTCTCCATTGTCATTTGTTTCTAGGTATTTTTTTATTTCCTCTTTGATTTCTTCAGTGATCACTTCATTATTAAGTAGTGTATTGTTTAGCCTCCATGTGTTTGTATTTTTTACAGATCTTTTCCTGTAATTGATATCTAGTCTCATGGCGTTGTGGTCAGAAAAGATACTTGATACAATTTCAGTTTTCTTAAATTTACCAAGGCTTGATTTGTGACCCAAGATATGATCTATCCTGGAGAATGTTCCATGAGCACTTGAGAAAAATGTGTATTCTATTGTTTTTGGATGGAGTGTCCTATAAATATCAATTAAGTCCATCTTGTTTAATGTATCATTTAAAGCTTGTGTTTCCTTATTTATTTTCATTTTGGATGATCTGTCCATGGGTGAAAGTGGGGTGTTAAAGTCCCCTACTATGAATGTGTTACTGTTGATCTCCCCTTTTATGGTTGTTAGTATTTGCCTTATGTATTGAGGTGCTCCTATGTTGGGTGCATAAATATTTACAATTGTTATATCTTCTTCTTGGATCGATCCCTTGATCATTATGTAGTGTCCTTCTTTGTCCCTTTTAATAGTCCTTATTTTAAAGTCTATTTTGTCTGATATGAGAATTGCTACTCCAGCTTTCTTTTGGTTTCCATTTGCATGGAATATCTTTTTCCATCCCCTTACTTTCAGTCTGTATGTGTCTCTAGTTCTGAAGTGGGTCTCTTGTAGACAGCATATATAAGGGTCTTGTTTTTGTATCCATTCAGCCAATCTGTGTCTTTTGGTGGGAGCATTTAGTCCATTTACATTTAAGGTAATTATCGATATGTATGTTCCTATTTCCATTTTATATATTGTTTTGGGTTCGCTACTATAGGTCATTTCCTTCTCTTGTGTTTCGTGTCTAGAGAAGTTCCTTTAGCATTTGTTGTAAAGCTGGTTTGGTGGTGCTGAACTCTCTCAGCTTTTGCTTGTCTGTAAAGGTTTTATTTTCTCCATCAAATGTGAATGAGATCCTTGCTGGGTAGAGTAGTCTTGGTTTCAGGCTATTCTCCTTCATCACTTTCAGTATGTCCTGCCACTCCCTTCTGGCTTGTAGGGTTTCTGCTGAGAGATCAGCTGTTAACCTTATGGGGATTCCCTTGTGTGTTATTTGTTGTTTTTCCCTTGCTGCTTTTAATATGCTTTCTTTGTATTTAATTTTTGACAGTTTGATTAATATGTGTCTTGGCGTGTTTCTCCTTGTATTTATCCTGTATGGGACCCTCTGTGCTTCCTGGACTTGATTAACTATTTCCTTTCCCATATTAGGGAAGTTTTCAACTATAATCTCTTCAAATATTTTCTCAGTCCCTTTCTTTCTTTCTTCTTCTTCTGGAACCCCTATAATTCGAATGTTGGTGCGTTTCATGTTGTCCCAGAGGTCTCTGAGACTGTCCTCAGTTCTTTTCATTCTTTTTTCTTTATTCTGCTCTGCAGTAGTTATTTCCACTACTTTATCTTCCAGGTCACTTATCCGTTCTTCTGCCTCAGTTATTCTGCTATTGATCCTATCTAGAGTGATTTTAATTTCATTTATTGCATTGTTCATCGTTGCTTGTTTCATCTTTAGTTCTTGTAGGTCCTTGTTAACTGTTTCTTGCATTTTGTCCATTCTACTTCCAAGATTTTGGATCATCCTTACTATCATTATTCTGAATTCTTTTTCAGGTAGATTGCCTATTTCCTCTTCATTTGTTAGGTCTGGTGGGTTTTTATCTTGCTCCTTCATCTGCTGTGTGTTTTTTTGTCTTCTCATTTTGCTTATCTTACTGTGTTTGGGGTCTCCTTTTTGCAGGCTGCAGGTTCGTAGTTCCCGTTGTTTTTGATGTCTGTCTCCAGTGGCTAAGGTTGTTTCAGTGGGTTGTGTAGGCTTCCTGGTGGAGGGGACTAGTGCCTGTGTTGTGCTGGATGAGGCTGGATCTTGTCTCTCTAGTGGGCAGGTTCACGTCTGGTGGTGTGTTTTGGGGTGTCTGTGGCCTTATTATAATTTTAGGCAGCCTCTCTGCTAATGGGTGGGGTTGTGTTCCTGTTTTGCTAGTTGTTTGGCATAGGTTGTCCAGCACTGTGGCTTGCTGGTCGTTGAGTGAAGCTGGGTGCTGGTGTTAAGATGGAGGTCTCTGGGAGATTTCCACCGTTTAATATTATGTGGAGCTGGGAGGTCTCTTGTTGACCAGTTACCTGAAGTTGGCTCTCCTACCTCAGAGGCAGAGCCCTGACTCCTGGCTGGAGCACCAAGAGCCTTTCATCCACACAGCTCAGAATAAAAGGGAGAAAAAGTAGGGAGAATTAGTAGAAGTATGAGTAAAGAAAGAGGGAAAGGAGGAAAGGAAGGAAGGAAGAAAGAAGCAAAGAAGGAAAGAAAGGAGGGAGGGAGGGAGGGAGGAAGGAAGGAAGGAGGGAAAGAAGGAAAAAAAAGACAGAAAGAAAGATGATACAGTAAAAATAAAATAAAGTATAATATAGTTATTGAATTAAAAAATATTTAGAAAAAAAGGGACAGATAGAACCTTAGGACAAATGTTGGAAGCAAAGCTATACAGAGAAAATCTTACACAGAAGCATACACATACACCTTCACAAAAAGAGGTAAAGGGGGAAAAATCATAAATCCTGCTCCCTGAGACCACCTCCTCAGTTTGGGGTGATTCGTTGTCTAAAGGAGGGAGGGAAGGAAGGAAAGAAAGAAAGAACGAAGGTAAAGTATAATAAAGTTATTACAATTAAACTTAATTATTAAGAAAAGGAATTTTTAAAAAAAAAGTCATGGACGGATAGAGCCCTAGGACAAATGGTGGAAGCTAGAGTATACAGACTAGATGTCACACAGAAGCATACACGTACACATTCACCAAAAGAGGAAAAGGGAAAAAAATCATAGATCTCGCTCCTAAATTCCACCTCTTCAATTTGGGATCATTCCTTGTCTATTCAGGTATTCCACAGATGCAGGGTATATCAAGTTGATTGTGGAGCTTTAATCCGCTGCTTCTGTGGCTGCTGGGAGAGATTTCCCTTTCTCTTCTTTGTTCTCACAGCTCACAGGAGCTCAGCTTTGGATTTGGCCCTGCCTCTGCGTGTAGGTCGCTGGAGGGCGTCTGTTTTTTCGCTCAGACAGGACGGGGTTAAAGGAGCCGCTGATTCGGGGCCTCCGGCTCACTCAGGCCGGGGGTTGGGGGATGGGGGAAGGAGGGGCACTGCGTGCGGGGCCGGCCTGCGGCGGCAGAGGCAGCGTGACGTTGCGGCAGAGGCCGGCGTGACGTTGCACCAGCCTGAGGCCCGCCGTGCGCTGTCCCGGAGAAGTTGTCCCTGGATCCCGGGAACCTGGCAGTGGCGGGCTGCACAGGCTCCGCGGAAGAGGGGTGTGGAGAGTGACCTGTGCTCGCACACAGGCCCCTTAGTGGCGGCAGCAGCAGCCTTAGCGTCTCCCGCCCGTCTCTGGGCTCCGCGGTTTTAGCCGCGGCTCGCGCCCGTCTCTGGGGTTTGCGCTTTCAGCCGCGGCTCGCGCCCGTCTCTGGAGTTCCTTTAAGCAGCGCTCTTAAACCCCTCTCCTCGCGCACCAGGAAACAAAGAGGGAAGAAAAAGTCTCTTGCCTCTTCGGCCAGTGCAGGCTTTTCCCCGAACTCCCTCCCGGCTAGTCGTGGTGCACTAACCCCTTCAGGCTATGTTCAAGCCGCCAACCCCAGTCCTCTCCCTGAGCTCTGTCCGAAACCCGAGCCTCAGCTCGCAGCCCCGCCCGCCCCGGCGGGTGAGCAGACAAGCCTCTTGGGTTGGTGAGTGCCGGTCGGCACCGATCGTCTGTGCAGGAATCTCCCTGCTTTGCCCTCCACACCCGTCGCTGTGCACCACTCCGCGGTCCCGAAGCTCCCCCCTCCGCCTCCCGCAGTCTCTGCCCGCGGAGGGGCTTCCTAGTGTGTGGAAACCTTTCCTCCTTCACAGCTCCCTCCCACTGGTGCAGGTGCCGTCCTTATTCTTTTGTCTCTGTTTTTTCTTTTGCCCTACCCAGTTACGTGGGGAGTTTCTTGCCTTTTGGGAGGTCTGAGGTCTTCTGCCAGCCTTCAGTAGGAGTTCTGTAGGAGTTGTTCCACGTGTGGATGTATTTCTGGTGTATCCGTGGGGAGGAAGGCGATCTCCGCGTCTTACTCTTCCGCCATCTTCAAGGTCCCCCCTCTAAAATGGACTTCTTTATCTGTAAGATATTTTTGTCAGCCTCATGGTAACCACAAAGCAAAAGCCAGACAAGGATTCAAAAAAGATAAAGAAAGGCAAATCAGAGTAAACAACCATAGAAAATTGCCAATTTACAAAGGTAGAGAGAAATAAGAAAAAAGGAAACAATGGAACCACAAAAGAGGCAGAAGTAATTGATAAAATGCCACTGTTAAGTTCTTAAATATTAATAATTACTATAAATGTAAATAAATTGAATTCACCTATCAAATAGCACAGTATGGCTGGATGGATTAAAACAAAAGAAAAAGACCTAACTATAGCTGCCTATTAGAGATTCCCTTCAATTTTAAGACAAACATAGGCTTAAAGTGATGAAATGGACAAATATATCCTATGCAAGTAAAAACCAAAAGAAAAAGGTGGTAGCTATGCTTATATCAGACAAAATAAACTTAAGCCAAAAATGGTAACAAAAGACAAATATGATGATAAAAAGATAGATTTATCAAGAATATATAACAATCATTATTTATATGCACGCAACATTGGAGCACATAAATCTATCAAGCATATACTAGTATATCTGAAGAGATAAACAGAAACACAACAATAGTAAGGAATTTCAATAACCCACCCTCTGCAATGGATAGATCATGCAGACAGAAAATCAACAAGAAAATGTTGGACTTGAACCGTACTTTAGACCAAATGGACTTAAGTGACATTTATAGAACATTCCATTTAGTAGCAGCAGGATAGACATTCCTCTCAAGTGCACATGAAACATTCTTCAGGATAGATCTTATTATAGAGAACAAAACAAGTTTTAACAAATTTAAGAAAAATGAAATCATACCAAATATCTTTCCCAACCACAATGGTATGAAACTAGAAATTAACAAGAGATAAGCTGGGAATTTTACAAGCATAGGGAGACTTAACTACACACTTCAAACAACCAATGGGTCAAAGAAGAAATCAAAAGGGAAATCAAAAACTGTCTTGGAAAAAATGAAAATGATAAGCAAGAGCTGACATTTTGAAAATGTAAACAAAATTGATAAAGCTTTAGCTAGACTCAAATAAAATCAGAAAAGAAAGAAGAGACATTAAAACTGCTACTACAGAAATACATAGGATCATAAGAGTACTGTGAACAATTGTATGCTAACATTTAGATAGTCCAGAAGAAATAAATAAATTCCTAGGAACATACAAAGACTGAATTAGTAAGAAATAGAAAATCTGAACAGATCAAACACTAGTAAGGAGATTGAATCAGTAATCAAAAACCCCTCAACAGATAAAATCCCAGGACCAAATGGCTTCATTGGCAAATTCTGCCAAATATTTAAGGACTAATTAGTACTGGTCTCAAGCTCTCCCAAAAAACTTCAGAGGAAAGATCACTTCCAAACTCATTTTACAGAGCCAGCATTACCCTGATACCAAAGTCAGATAAGGACACTACAAGAAAAAAATAACTATAGAACAATATCCATGATGAATATAGATACAAAAATACAACAACATACTATCAAATCAAATTCAACAGCATATTAAAAGGATCAAACCATCACCAAGTGGGATTTATTCCTGGAATGCAAAGATAGTTCAACATACACAATTCAGTAAGTGTGATAACCACATTCATAAAATGAAAGATTAAAATCTTAAGATCATCACAGTAGATGTCAAAAAGCAACTTACAAAATATCACTTTTTTTCATGATAAAAACCCTTGACAAACTGGATATAGGAGGAAAATACCTTAACATAATAAAAGTCATATGAGGTGAAACCACAGCAAACATCATACTTAATGATGAAACACTGAAAGTTTTTCCTCTATGATAAAGAAAAAGGCAAGTGTGCCCACTCTCACTACTCTCATTCATAGTATAGTATTGGAAGTCCTAGCTAGAGCAATTAGGCAAGACAAAGGAATAAGTTACCCAAATTGGAAAGGAAAAAGTAAAATTTTAATTATTTGCAGATGATATGATATTATATATATAAATATACTGAAGGCTTAACCAAAAATCTGTTGGAACTAATCAATGAATTCAGTACAGTTTCAAAATATAAAATTAATATTCAAAATTCAGTAACATTTCTATACACTAATAGTTAAATCTCTGAAAAATAAAGGAGACTATTCCATTGACAATAGCATCAAAAACAATGAAGTACTTAGAAATAAATTTAACCAAATAAGTGAAGGATATATACAATAAAAACTACAAGTCTAATGAGAGAAATTGAAGAAGACACAAACAAATGGAAAGCTATCCCCTGTTTATAGACCAGAAGGGTCAATATTATTAAGATGTCCATATTACCCAAAGCTATTGATAAATTCAGTGAAATGCCTATCAAGATTCCAATAGGATATTTTTCACAGAAATAGAAAAAAAAAAAAAAAACAATACCCAAATTTGTAGGAAACTACAAAAGATCCTGAATAGCCAAAGTCATGAGAAACAACACAGGTGACATCAGAATTTTTTATTCCAAACAATACTAGAAAGCTATAGTAATTAAAGCATTATGGCACTACCATTAAAATAGGCACATAGAACAATAGAACAGAATAGAGAGTCCAGAAATAAACCCCAGCATATATAGTCAACTAATATTGGGCAAGAGCCAAGAACACTTATTAGGGAAAAAATAATCTCTTCAATAAATGGTGTTGGAAAAACGTGGATACAACATGCAGAAAAAAGATATTGGATCTCTATCTTACATCACTCACAAAAATTAACTTGGAATGAATTAAAGATATGTACACTGGACATGACACTCTAAAAATCTTATAAGAAAATATAGAGAAAAAGCTTCTTGACATTTTTCTTGGCAATGATTTTTTTGGTTATAGACAAAATGACATAAACAAAAATCCCACAAATTTACAAGTGGGAAAGCATCAAACTAGAAAGCTTCTGCACAGGAAAAGAAACCATAAACAAAATAAAAAGGCAACCTACAGGATGAGAGAAAATATTTGCAAACCATCCATCAGATAAGAGATTAAAATCCAAATATATTAAGAAAACTCATAAACTCAATAACAAAGAAACAAACAATCTGGTTAGAAAATGGGAATAGGAGCTGAATAGACATTTTTACAAAGAAGACATACAACTGGCCAATAAGTACATGAAAAGATGTGTAACATCACTAATAATCAGAGAAATGCAAATCAAAACCACAATGGGATATCACCTCACACCTGTTAGATTGGCTATCATCAAGAAGACAAGACACAGCAAGTGCTGGTGAAGATATGAAGAGAAGGGAACGATTGTGCATTTTGGTGGAAAGTAAATTTGTTCAGTCATGATGGGAAACAATATGTTGGTTTCTCATTAAGTTAAAATTAAAACTATGATCTATATGATCCAGCAGTCCTCCTGCTGGGTATACATATACAAAGGAAGTGAAAACAGAATATTGAAAAGATGTCTGACCCATGTTTATTGCAGCATTATTTACAATAACCAAGATATGGAAACAACCATAAATGTCCATCAGGGGATGAATGGGTAAAGTATATGTACATATATAATGGAATATTATTCAGCTGTGAGAAGAAAGGAAGTCCTGCCATTTGTAACAACATGGAAGAAACTTAAGGGCATTATGCTAAGCGAGATAAATCAGAAAGAGAAAAAAAGTACTGTATGACCTAACTTATATGTGAAATCTAAAAAAGCCAAATATATGAACAAAAAGGGTGTAGAATGGTGGTTACCAGGGTCTGAGGTCTCTCACAATGGTAAAATTTAAACAAGCCATTTTTGATTTTCTGAGTCTCATTTAACTTATTTATATATTGGTGATGTTCGAACTGAAACCTCATGGAATTTGCTCAGAAATTTAGTAAGATAGTGATTTTCAATGTTTGGCACATAATTTAACTCATTATATGTTTCTTTTCTTTTCTATATTATAGAGAATCATGTCTAATTTATGTCTCACCCATAGTAAAGACCTAAATAATGGTTTGTGAACATAATAAGAGAGAGAAGTTTGAAACATAGACTTCAACTTCAAGACTTGAAACTTCAGTTTCAAGCACTAAATTAAACCATCTCTTAGAGGAAACCTAATTCATTTATTAGGTTCATATTATTGGTTTAAGTATTTATGTTACTCTATTTAGGGTTCTCATAAACTATGTTGGACTTGACTGCTTTAGTTGCAAGAGACAGGAAATCCAGTTCCAAATTTCATAAAGTATAGGGTAATTATTGACTAAAAAAATTTTAAAATTAATGTTAAATACCAGAAGATGCAATTATCAGGAGAAGTTTGATCCAGTGGATCAATGTCATCAAAATGCCATCCCACCACTCTGCATTCTACTCTTTCAGTCTTATCGTCAGATGCTACATATGTTCCTCTCCATTTCTACCGATATCTCCAGGGTGTTCTCTTGTTATAAAACTGTTTTGGCAGCTGCAAACATCTCCATATTGATCATACTAGAGAAGAAATCAGTGACAGTTGCTTACGATATCTTTACGCTAATGTCCATGCTCACTTTTTCCTATTATCCAAAATCCTTGGCCATTCCTGCACCATTTACTGTGAACATGAAAATGTGCTACTTCTATTTGCTTGAATGAAGACCTACCCTGGGACTTGATAGTAAGGTTATTCCCACCCAAATCACAGGCAGAGAATGCAAAGGGATATTATCCAAATAAAAGTAAGAGTAGATATCTTTGGTTGGGTTCCCCCAGAAGTGGACTTTAAGACAACAATGTGAATACAAGTTGGTATCTGGTTGTTAACCTCAGCTACAGGGATGTAGAAATAAGTCTATAAAAGGTGAAGTTTGAAGATGTTTTCCACGTAGACAACTGGTGCTTAATCTCAGTGTGATATTTTGGAAGACCGGGTGACCCAAATTATAGACAAGACCTATTAATTGCTGGCTGATGGATACTTCAAAAGAGGGGTAACACCTTAACACTTCCCACTTAGTTGATGGGAGGGCAGAGTGGAGTCAGGCAATTAAGGAAAGACCTCAGTCAAAAACATAGGTGCTTGCAGTTGGAAGCAATTAGATGTAGGTACATAGGAATGCTAATTATCAATAGGTATGTTCAACTATGACAACTGTGAATGTTCAGACTCTAGCATAATAATATAGCTATGAATTTCGAAAACAAAAGACTAAATAGTTGCTTGGGTGTCCATTAATAAATGCCTACCACCTTGGTGCTAAAGAAATAATCTTCTCCAATTTGTATGTATAAGTGGTATTGATGTAGCTGCTTTCCAAAACTTCTCTTGTGTTTTTGTACTTATTTAAAGTGTGTCAGTTTTAACTACCTCTTAAACTTTGATAAAAGCAAGTTTTTGCTTATATTGCATTCTTCCTACTTCTTACTTTTTCTTAAAATACCTTTATTGGAGCATAATTGCGTTACAATGTTGTGTTAGTTTCTGCTGTACAACAAAGTGAACCAGCTATATGTATACATATATCCCCATATCCTCTCCCTTTTGTTGATTTTTTATTGTTTTTTATTGGAGTGTAATTGCTTTACAATGTTGTTCTGGTTTCTGCTGTACAATGAAGTGAAACAATCTATTAACTATGTCAATTATCTATGTGTCAATATAAATGCTTCCTGTTTGTAGAGAGCTAAACAACACTTTAGATTTAGCATAGCTTCAGCATATCAACCATTCTTTCTTTTTTTTTTTTTTCTTTTTTTTTTTTTGTGGTACACGGACCTCTCACTGTTGTGGCCTCTTCTGTTGCGGAGCACAGGCTCCGGATGCGCAGGCTTAGCAGCCGTGGCTCACGGGCCCAGCCGCTCTGCGGCATGTGGGATCTTCCCAGACCAGGGCACAAACCCATGTCCCCTGCATCAGCAGGTGGACTCTCAACCACTGCACTACCAGGGAAGCCCAACCATTATTTCTTTTTTTCTTTTTTTTTTTTTTAACATCTTTATTGGGGTATAATTGCTTTACAATGGTGTGTTAGCTTCTGCTTTACAACAAAGTGAATCAGCTATACATATACATATGTTCCCATATGTCTTCCCTCTTGCGTCTCCCTCCCTCCCACTCTCCCCATCCCACCCCTCCAGACCGTCACAAAGCACCGAGCTAATATCCCTGTGCCTTGCGGCTGCTTCCCCCCAGCTATCTACCTTACTACGTTTGTTAGTGTGTATATGTCCATGACTCTCTCTCGCCCTGTCAAAACTCACCCTTCCCCCTCCCCATATCCTCAAGTCCGTTCTCCAGTAGGTCTGCGTCTTTATTCCTGTTTTACCTCTAGGTTCTTCATGACATTTTTTCCCCTTAAATTCCATATATATGTGTTAGCATACGGTATTTGTCTTTTTCTTTCTGACTTACTTCACTCTGTATGACAGACTCTAGGTCTATCCATCTCATTACAAATAGCTCAATTTCATTTCTTTTTAAGGCTGAGTAATATTCCGTTGTGTATATGTGCCACATCTTCTTTATCCATTCACCCGATGATGGGCGCTTAGGTTGTTTCCATCTCCGGGCTATTGTAAATAGAGCTGCAATGAACATTTTGGTACATGACTCTTTTTGAATTTTGGTTTTCTCAGGGTATATGCCCAGTAGTGGGATTGCTGGATCATATGGTAATTCTATT
This sequence comes from Phocoena phocoena, assembly GCF_963924675.1. NCBI lineage: Eukaryota > Metazoa > Chordata > Mammalia > Artiodactyla > Phocoenidae > Phocoena > Phocoena phocoena. The sequence continues at coordinate 26,019,598 of NC_089235.1, read as the reverse complement.
TGTAGCTTTTTAAGGAACCTCCATACTGTTCTCCATAGTGGCTGAACCAATTCACATTCCCACCAGCAGTGCAAGAGTGTCCCCTTTTCTCCACACCCTCTCCAGCATTTATTGTTTCTAGATTTTTTGATGATGGTCATTCTGACTGGTGTGAGATGCTATCTCATTGTAGTTTTGATTTGCATTTCTCTAATGATTAATGATGTTGAGCATTCTTTCATGTGCTTGTTGGCATTCCGTATATCTTCTTTGGAGAAATGTCTATTTAGGTCTTCTGCCCATTTTTGGATGGGGTTGTTTGTTTTTTTGTTATTGAGCTGCATGAGCTGCTTGTAAATTTTGGAGATTAATCCTTTGTCAGTTGCTTCATTTGCAAATGTTTTCTCCCATTCTGAGGGTTGTCTTTTGGTCTTGGTTATGGTTTCCTTTGCTGTGCAAAAGCTTTGAAGTTTCATTAGGTCCCATTTGTTTATTTTTGTTTTTATTTCCATTACTCTAGGAGGTGGGTCAGAAAGGATCTTGCTGTGATTTATGTCATAGAGTGTTCTTCCTATGTTTTCCTCTAAGAGTTTGATAGTTTCTGGCCTTACATTTAGGTCTTTAATCCATTTTGAGCTTATTTTTGTGTATGGTGTTAGGGACTGATCTAATCTCATACTTTTACATGTACCTGTCCAGTTTTCCCAGCACCATTTATTGAAGAGGCTGTCCTTTCTCCACTGTACATTCCTGCCTCCTTTATCAAAGATAAGGTGTCCATATGTGCATGGGTTTATCTCTGGGCTTTCTATCCTGTTCCACTGATCTATCTTTCTGTTTTTGTGCCAGTACCATACTGTCTTGATTACTGTTGCTTTGTAATATAGTCTGAAGTCAGGGAGTCTGATTCCTCCAGCTCCTTTTTTCGTTCTGAAGATTGCTTTGGCTATTCGGGGTCTTTTGTGTTTCCATACAAATTGCGAAATTTTTTGTTCTAGTTCTGTGAAAAATGCCAGTGGTAGTTTGATAGGGATTGCATTGAATCTGTAGATTGCTTTGGGTAGTAGAGTCATTTTCACAATGTTGATTCTTCCTATCCAAGAACATGGTATATCTCTCACTCTATTTGTATCATCTTTAATTTCTTTCATCAGTGTCTTATAATTTTCTGCATACAGGTCTTTCGTCTCCTTAGGTAGGTTTATTCCTAGATATTTTATTCTTTTTGTTGCAATTGTAAATGGGAGTGCTTTCTTGATTTCACTTTCAGATTTTTCATCATTAGTATATAGGAATGCCAGAGATTTCTGTGCATTAATTTTGTATCCTGCTACTTTTCCAAATTCATTGATTAGCTCTAGTAGTTTTCTGGTAGCATATTTAGGATTCTCTATGTACAGTATCATGTCATCTGCAAACAGTGACAGCTTTACTTCTTCTTGTCCGATTTGGATTCCTTTTATTTCCTTTTCTTCTCTGATTGCTGTGGCTAAAACTTCCAAAACTATGTTGAATAAGAGTGGTGAGAGTGGGCAACCTTGTCTTGTTCCTGATCTTAGTGGAAAAGCTTTCAGTTTTTCACCATTGAGGATGATGTTTGCTGTGGGCTTCTCATATATGGCCCTTATTATGTTGAGGAAAGTTCCCTCTATGCCTACTTTCTGGAGGGTTTTTATCATAAATGGGTGTTGAATTTTGTCGAAAGCTTTCTCTGCATCTATTGAGATGATCATATGGATTTTCTCCTTCAATTTGTTAATATGGTTTATCACATTGATAGATTTGCGTATATTGAAGAATCCTTGCATTCCTGGAATAAACCCCACTTGATCATGGTGTATGATCCTTTTAATGTGCTGTTGGATTCTGTTTGCTAGTATTATGTTGAGGATTTTTGCGTCTATGTTCATCAGTGATATTGGCCTGTAGTTTTCTTTATTTGTGACATCCTTGTCTGGTTTTGGTATCAAGGTGATGGTGGCCTCGTAGAAGGAATTTGGGAGTGTTCCTCCCTCTGCTATATTTTGGAAGAGTTCGAGAAGGATAGGTGTTAGCTTTTCTCTAAATGTTTGATAGAATTCACCTATGAAGCCATATGGTCCTGGGCTTTTGTTTGTTGGAAGGTTTTTAATCACAGTTTCAATTTCAGTGCTTGTGATTGGTCTGTTCATATTTTCTATTTCTATCTGATTCAGTCTTGGCAGGTTATGCATTTCTAAGAATTTGTCCATTTCTTCCAGATTGTCCATTTTATTGGCATAGAGTTGCTTGTAGTAATCTCTCATGATTTTTTTTTATTTCTGCAGTGTCAGTTGTTACTTCTCCTTTTTCATTTCTAATTCTATTGATTTGAGTCTTCTCCCTTTTTTTCCTGATGAGTCTGGCTAGTGGTTTACCTATTTTGTTTATCTTCTCAAAGAACCAGCTTTTAGTTTTATTGATCTTTGCTATCGTTTCCTTCATTTCTTTTTCATTTATTTCTGATCTGATTTTTATGATTTCTCTCCTTCTGCTAGCTTTGGGGTTTTTTTGTTCTTCTTTCTCTAATTGCTTGAGGTGCAAGGTTAGGTTGTTTATTCGAGATGTTTCCTGCTTCTTAAGGTGGGCTTGTATTGCTATAAACTTCCCCCTTAGAACTGCTTTTGCTGCATCCCATAGGCTTTAGTTCGTTGTGTCTCCATTGTCATTTGTTTCTAGGTATTTTTTTATTTCCTCTTTGATTTCTTCAGTGATCACTTCATTATTAAGTAGTGTATTGTTTAGCCTCCATGTGTTTGTATTTTTTGCATATCTTTTCCTGTAATTGATATCTAGTCTCATGGCGTTGTGGTCAGAAAAGATACTTGATACAATTTCAGTTTTCTTAAATTTACCAAGGCTTGATTTGTGACCCAAGATATGATCTATCCTGGAGAATGTTCCATGAGCACTTGAGAAAAATGTGTATTCTATTGTTTTTGGATGGAGTGTCCTATAAATATCAATTAAGTCCATCTTGTTTAATGTATCATTTAAAGCTTGTGTTTCCTTATTTATTTTCATTTTGGATGATCTGTCCATGGGTGAAAGTGGGGTGTTAAAGTCCCCTACTATGAATGTGTTACTGTTGATCTCCCCTTTTATGGTTGTTAGTATTTGCCTTATGTATTGAGGTGCTCCTATGTTGGGTGCATAAATATTTACAATTGTTATATCTTCTTCTTGGATCGATCCCTTGATCATTATGTAGTGTCCTTCTTTGTCCCTTTTAATAGTCCTTATTTTAAAGTCTATTTTGTCTGATATGAGAATTGCTACCCCAGCTTTCTTTTGGTTTCCATTTGCATGGAATATCTTTTTCCATCCCCTTACTTTCAGTCTGTATGTGTCTCTAGGTCTGAAGTGGGTCTCTTGTAGACAGCATATATAAGGGTCTTGTTTTTGTATCCATTCAGCCAATCTGTGTCTTTTGGTGGGAGCATTTAGTCCATTTACATTTAAGGTAATTATCGATGTGTATGTTCCTATTGCCATTTTCTATATTGTTTTGGGTTCGTTACTGTAGGTCGTTTCCTTCTCTTGTGTTTCTTGTCTAGAGAAGTTCCTTTAGCATTTGTTGTAAAGCTGGTTTGGTGGTGCTGAACTCTCTCAGCTTTTGCTTGTCTGTAAAGGTTTTAATTTCTCCATCAAATCTGAATGAGATCCTTGCTGGGTAGAGTAGTCTTGGCTGCAGGTTCTTCTCCTTCATCACTTTCAGTATGTCCTGCCACTCCCTTCTGGCTTGTAGGGTTTCTGCTGAGAGATCAGCTGTTAACCTTATGGGGATTCCCTTGTGTGTTATTTGTTGTTTTTCCCTTGCTGCTTTTAATATGCTTTCTTTGTATTTAATTTTTGACAGTTTGATTAATATGTGTCTTGGCATATTTCTCCTTGTATTTATCCTGTATGGGACTCTCTGTGCTTCCTGGACTTGATTAACTATTTCCTTTCCCATATTAGGGAAGTTTTCAACTATAATCTCTTCGAATATTTTCTCAGTCCCTTTCTTTCCTTCTTCTTCTTCTGGAACCCCTATAATTCGAATGTTGGTGCGTTTCATGTTGTCCCAGAGGTCTCTGAGACTGTCTTCAGTTCTTTTCATTCTTTTATCTTTATTCTGCTCTACAGTAGTTATTTCCACTACTTTATCTTCCAGGTCACTTATCCGTTCTTCTGCCTCAGTTATTCTGCTATTGATACTATCTAGAGTGCTTTTAATTTCATTTATTGCGTTGTTCATCGTTGCCTGTTTCATCTTTAGTTCTTGTAGGTCCTTGTTAACTGTTTCTTGCATTTTGTCCATTCTACTTCCAAGATTTTGGATCATCCTTACTATCATTATTCTGAATTCTTTTTCAGGTAGATTGCCTATTTCCTCTTCATTTGTTAGGTCTGGTGGGTTTTTATCTTGCTCCTTCATCCGCTGTGTGTTTTTCTGTCTTCTCATTTTGCTTATCTTACTGTGTTTGGGGTCTCCTTTTTGCAGGCTGCATGTTCGTAGTTCCCGTTGTTTTTGATGTCTGTCTCCAGTGGCTAAGGTTGTTTCAGTGGGTTGTGTAGGCTTCCTGGTGGAGGGGACTAGTGCCTGTGTTGTGCTGGATGCGGCTGGATCTTGTCTCTCTAATGGGCAGGTTCACGTCTGGTGGTGTGTTTTGGGGTGTCTGTGGCCTTATTATAATTTTAGGCAGCCTCTCTGCTAATGGGTGGGGTTGTGTTCCTGTTTTGCTAGTTGTTTGGCATAGGTTGTCCAGCACTGTGGCTTGCTGGTCGTTGAGTGAAGCTGGATGCTGGTGTTAAGATGGAGGTCTCTGGGAGATTTCCACCGTTTAATATTATGTGGAGCTGGGAGGTCTCTTGTTGACCAGTGTCCTGAAGTTGGCTCTCCTACCTCAGAGGCAGAGCCCTGACTCCTGGGCTGGAGCACCAAGAGCCTTTCATTCACACGGATCAGAATAAAAGGGAGAAAAAGTAGAGAGAATTGGTAGAAGTATGAGGAAAGAATGAGGGAAAGGAGGAAAGGAAGGAAGGAAGAAAGAAGCAAAGAAGGAAAGAAAGGAGGGAGGGAGGGAGGAAGGAAGGAAGGAGGGAAAGAAGGAAAAAAGACAGAAAGAAAGAAGATACAGTAAAAATAAAATAAAGTATAATATAGTTATTGAATTAAAAAATATTTAGGAAAAAAAAAAAAAGGGACGGATAGAACCTTAGGACAAATGTTGGGAGCAAAGCTATACAGAGAAAATCTTACACAGAAGCATACACATACACCTTCACAAAAAGAGGTAAAGGGGGAAAAATCATAAATCTTGCTCTCAGAGACCACCTCCTCAATTTGGGGTGATTCATTGTCTAAAGGAGGGAAGGAAGGAAGGAAAGAAAGAAAGAAAGAACGAAGGTAAAGTATAATAAATTTGTTACAATTAAAATTAATTATTAAGATAAAAAATTTAAAAAAAAACCATGGCCGGATAGAGCCCTAGGACAAATGGTGGAAGCAAGAGTATACAGACAAGATCTCACACAGAAGCATATACGTACACATTCACAAAAAGAGGAAAAGGGGAAAAAATCATAGATCTTGCTCCTAAATTCCCCCTCTTCAATTTGGATTCATTCCTTGTCTATTCAGGTATTCCACAGATGCAGGGTACATCAAGTTGGCCGTGGAGCTTCAATCCGCTGCTCCTGTGGCTGCTGGGAGAGATTTCCCTTTCTCTTCTTTGTTCTCACAGCTCACAGGAGCTCAGCTTTGGATTTGGCCCTGCCTCTGCGTGTAGGTCGCTGGAGGGCGTCTGTTTTTTGCTCCGACAGCACGGGGTTAAAGGAGCCGCTGATTCGGGGCCTCCGGCTCACTCAGGCCGGGGGTTGGGGGATGGGGGAAGGAGGGGCACTGCGTGCGGGGCGGGCCTGCGGCCGCAGAGGCGGCGTAACGTTGCGGCAGAGGCCGGCGTGACGTTGCACCAGCCTGAGGCCCGCCGTGCGTTGTCCCGGGGAAGTTGTCCCTGGATCCCGGGAACCTGGCAGTGGCGGGCTGCACAGGCTCCGCGGAAGAGGGGTGTGGAGAGTGACCTGTGCTCGCACACAGGCCCCTTGGTGGCGGCAGCAGCAGCCCCAGCGTCTCCCTCCCGTCTCTGGGGTCCGCGGTCTCAGCCACGGCTCGCGCCCGCCTCTGGGGTTCACGCTTTTAGCCGCGGCTCGCGCCCATCTCTGGGGTTCGCGCTTTTAGCCGCGGCTCGCGCCCGTCTCTGGAGATCCTTTAAGCAGCGCTCTTAAACCCCTCTCCTCGCGCACCAGGAAACAAAGAGGGAAGAAAAAGTCTCTTGCCTCTTTGGCAGGTGCAGGCTTTTCCCCGAACTCCCTCCCGGCTAGTCGTGGTGCACTAACCCCTTCAGGCTATGTTCAAGCCGCCAACCCCAGTCCTCTCCCTGCGCTCCGTCCAAAACCGAAACCCGAGCCTCAGCTCGCAGCCCCGCCCACCCCGGCGGGTGAGCAGACAAGCTTCTCGGGTTGGTGAGTGCTGGTCGGCACCGATCGTCTGTGCAGGAATCTCCCCGCTTTGCCCTCCGCACCCGTCGCTGTGCACTACTCCGCGGCCCCGAAGCTCCCCCCTCTGCCTCCCGCAGTCTCCGCCCGCGGAGGGGCTTCCTAGTGTGTGGAAACTTTTCCTCCTTCACAGCTCCCTCCCACTGGTGCAGGTGCCGTCCTTATTCTTTTGTCTCTGTTTTTTCTTTTGCCCTACCCAGGTACGTGGGGAGTTTCTTGCCTTTTGGGAGGTCTGAGGTCTTCTGCAGCCTTCAGTAGGTGTTCTGTAGGAGTTGTTCCACGTGTGGATGTATTTCTGGTGTATCCGTGGGGAGGAAGGCGATCTCCGCGTCTTACTCTTCTGCCATCTTCAAGGTCCCCGACCTTTCATGATACGTCAGTAGAACTAGCTGCTTCCAGTGATGCTGGATCATCAACTGTGACCAAGTGGATGGTTGGATCGACGCGGTCGATGGCTGGGGATCCCAGGCAGGTCAGAGCTCTAGGTCTCCTGTAATAGGTCTGTTTGGCAGAAGCCAGGTCCCACGCAGAATTCTAGCCTCAGTCCTGGTCTGCACACGACAGTCACCACGGACTCTTAGTGAAGCAGATGTCCTCTTAACCGGTTAATTTGTGAGCCTCTGAGTGCCCAGTATCCCCTGAGCCTTCCACCAATTCAGGTACAGCAGTCCCTCTCTATCCGCAGCGTTCGCTTCCCGGGGTTTCCGCGGTGGGAAGTTTTAAATCGCGTGCCCTTCTGAGTACCCCCAACCATTATTTCTTAATGCCAGAATCTGTAATGTTTTGGATACAAAGTTTTTATAAATCTAGCTATTTAGGAACACTAATAACATTATAATAGCTTTCATTCCAAGTTTATTTAAAATGCACTGTCCTCAAAATGGCTTATTTTCTAATATTTTAATAAAATATCCCTCTGCTTGCTGTGTCTTCTCATAAATGTGACAATATAATTCTTTTGTCTACATTCAGCTGTAATAAGTAATCTGCATATGAAGCTGTTAATAAGAGTTTAAAAAAATATTTTTGTTTATATAAAATATATAATATTGCATTTGAACATAAAATGTATCTACTATTTAAAATATAAAATAGTTTATATTTTAATGGTTCATATTTATGCATTATTTTAATGTATATAATATGGAGCAATTTTCATTATAATTGTCATTAAACAATCTATCAGTAAATAAATTTTACACTTCAGCATTCTATGAGGTATTTTAATTTTCTACACTACCTGCTTAAAATAGTTGTAGTCAATATATAAATAATTGGAACCATTTCCAATGCTGAACTAAAAAAAAATAGTATATAATATTGTCTGAGCCACATCAAACATTAATAAACCTTACTGATTGCCCACCTAACATTCATTCTCCTCCTTCTTAATAGACCCTCTTTCCTGGTGTCATCCCTAGATCTCAGAGGAATTTGTTCCACCTTCCGTTTTAGGAATGGTCCCAACTAGTCTGTTTTCAGAGATTAACTAAAAAAGAGCAATGTGACTCAATTTAAGTCAATGAATTATAAGCTTTTAATAAAGCAATGAAAGGGCTGTAGGGAAGTACATTTTCCCCAGATTCCAATAATAGGGATAATATTTCTTGTAGAATCTATGCATTTGATATCAGATTCTAATGTGAATCGAATTAATAGGCAAGCGATGTTGTCTCCATCTAGGAGTCCACTTGAGACTTAGTAATTACTTTTCTTGAAATTCAACAAAGACTTCGACAATCAGTTAATTATTGACAACTTACTGCCTTTGTTTTGTGAGCTGTAGTTGATAAAAATTCAAAAAAAATCCTTGGAATACAATGATGAAGGACTAATAAGCATAAGCCTTACTGTGACAGTGTTTTCTTAAATATTCACCTACATTTGTGTAACACAAACATTAAAATGCCAACAATAGGCAGTCAAGTTTTGCAAACTATAGCTAATTGGCTTGGGCCAAACTTTTACTTCATATCACTAATGAGGTCCCTAAGCCTTTATCCAGTTATGGCCTATAGATTGTGAAATCAGTAATATATATTCAGATACAGGCCTAGTTCTTCTAAGAGTCTGAGAATTAGGGAAAACAAATTAAAGCAGATAATAAATTCCAAGTGAGGCTGAACATTACCATATTGGCAATATAGAGAAATTGAAAGGGTGACCACCATCAACATTTCTATAAGGCTAAGTATATATGTATATGTGTGTGTGTATTATACATTTATATGTTAAATATTTATATTTTAAAATACTTATATATGTATATTTATATAAGTTTTCATAAAGAAATTAAATCTCACACTCTGTCCCATAACATAATTTGAGCTCACACCTACACCATCCTCAGTGTTCTGGTCAATCTCACATCAAAGCAATGATGCAATGAAAAACTGATCCATTCCCTATACCGTCCTCTGCCTACTAAAATCAGTTCTGGCATTAGAAACTATAATGAAGCACTGGCAATTCAGCTCTATTCTCAAGAGGGAGTTTTATCAGGTAGAAAGTGCCTTAGCGATTTGCTTTTTATTGGATGGACAAGTGACTTTGATGGTGATAAATGATATTGTTAGGTCCCTTTTGAGCTAGTATAACTGCCCTTATGCTACCAATAAATATTGTTTAATATTTTTATCTCTGTAGCAGCATGCTCATAATAACATATTTAAAATACAAATATAATAAGTTTAGTATGTATGTTAACTAATATTTTCACCATTGCATTTTATAGGCAGGCTGTCTAGATAACATTAAAACAGGAAAAAGGAATAAAGACATGCCATAATGCTACATTAAGACAACAAAGGATGACTCAGGGATGAAATAGATAAGCTTAGGTACAGAATTCCAGCTGTGAAAGAGCAAATGGAAAGCCCAGTGACTGACATGAGATAGTACCCAGAGAAAGATAGACAGCCAATGTGATGCTACCTTGTTCCTTGTACTGTTAACAGAAGCTGACAATCATTTTAGTCTCAAAGTGACAGTTGAACAGGCTGAGTTGAAAAATAAGTCTGCAAAATAAGAATAGAGGAAAAATTTCCCAATAACTCGGCTTTGTGTTATGTATTTTTTTCCAATGGCTCTAAAGACAATATTGCCTATAGACCTAGCAGTATGTGGAGAAGGGGGAATTAAAAAATCTGATTATTATATTTAGTCTTCCGGAGGGACTAAAAGGGAAGTTGGTCATATTTAGATAAATACAAACTTTAAATATAAGATATTTCTTGTTTCTCAACAGTATATCTACTTTCAAATGATATCTGACTTCAAACTGTATTCAGCAAATTACCGAGTATTAAATAAATGCCTGGTAGATGGCAATACAGAAAAAAATATCTCTGCCTGTGGAACTTAGATCCTAGCGGAGAGCTGAGTGTCTCGTGGAAAGGTATTTTCATTTGGAATGTATCATACTCTCCTATGTTGCTGGTCTTTGAACCAGAGTTTCTTTTGTTTTCATACAAATTACTTTGCTAACTCCTATTCATTTCCCAAAATCCCCAATATTACTTCTAGAAAAGTTTTTCTAATCATATAAAACTGAGTTTCGTGTGCACAATTATATATCCTGAGAATATCTGATGCTTACTGTATTGGAGTGCTAATTACATTTTATTGACGTTGAATTGACTATCTTAATAACATTTATATTTATTTTGGTCTCTATCTCAGGGCCTAAAAAAGTGCTTGTCACTTTTTAAGTTTGAGGCTGGACAAACATTGTTATTATTAGGTAAATATGTTCTTTTGTTTATTCCACACTAGAATAAGAGTAAGGGTTAACTATTTCTGAATGAGGCAAAAACAGAGTATTTAGTTTAAAAATCCTATCAGACCTATTTCTAACATTAATTTAAAGAATTATCTATTCTTTCTATTTCTGACTTTATTTTGATATTATTGGGTCATGTTAAATAAATAAGTCAAACATGCCTTGAGAATATGGAGGCTTACATTGATAAAAATATTGTATTATTCTATTAGAACATAATTAGAAAAATTGTTTCTGTTGTGATTACATGTAATACATATAAATTTGCTTTAAAATAAGAAATTGAATGGACTGAGTTAAAAACATATCTTAAAGTTTCTAATTTTATAACTTATGCCTATATGATCATGGCAAGTTTCTTTAGCTTCTCTTTAGCCTCTACTGAATTTTTAAAGATCCAATTTTCTTGTTGTTATGCTATCAAATGATACTATTAAAAAAATTATCCAACTTTATTCAGGGATAACTGACAAATAAAATTGTATTGATTTAGGTTGTTCAATGTGACGATGTGATATATATATATATATATATATATATATATACTTGCAAAATGATTATGCCAGTCAAGTTAATTAACACATATATCACTTCACACAGTTACCTTGTGTGTGTGTGTGTGTGTGTGTGTGTGTGTGTGTGTGTGGTGAGAACATTTAAGATTTCTCTTAGCAGATATCAGGTATACAATACAGTGTTATTAAGTATGATGTACATTGGATTCTGGAACTTACTCATTTTACTAGTGAAAATTTGTGCCCTTTGACCAACATTTCTCCATTTACCTCACCTTCCAGCTACTGGCTAGTATCATTCTACTCTGTTTCTTTGACTTCGACTTTTTGAAATTCCACATATAAGTTAGATCATACACTATTTGTCTTTCTCTGTCTGGAGACTTAATTAAACTTAGCATAATGCCTTCTGTGTTCATCCACCTTTCCATGTTGTCACAAGTGGCAGGGTTTCCTTCTTTTTATGACTGAATAATATTCCATTATATATATTTATACAACATATATATAATATTATACTATATATAATATTTATACACCACATTTTCTTTATCCATTCATCCATTTAATGGACTCTTAGCTGCTTTCCGTATCTTGGCTGTTGTAAAATGAATGTTAAAATGAACATAGAAGGGCAGTTATCTATTTGAGATACTTATTTTGTTTCCTTTGCTGTATACCCAGATGTGGGACTGCTGGATCATACAGTAGTTCAATTTTTAAATTTTTGAGGAACCTCAATACTGTTTTCCATAGCTGCTACACCAATTTACATTGCCACCAACAGTGCACAAAGTTCCCTTTTCTCCTCATCTTCACCAACACTTTTCATCTCTTGTCTTTTGATAATGGTCATCCTCACACTTATGAGGTGATAGTTCATTGTAGTTTTGATTTGCATTTCCCTGGTTGTTAGTGATGTTGAGCACCTTTTCACATACCTGTTGGCCAGTTGTATGTCTTCTTTGAAAAAATGCTTATTTAGGTCCTTTGCCAATTTTTTAATTGATTTACTTGTATTTTTGTTATTGAGCTCCCTATATAATTTAGATATTAACTCCTTATCAGATATATATTTTGCGATATCTATCTATCTATCTCTCTATCTATCTATATATATATATTGACTAGGGCATTTGATTGCTTTCATTTTTTTTTTTTACTTCATGATAATTCTTTATTTGCGATTATTCACCGACACCTTAAAAAATTATTAATAAGATGGAGAAGCAAAGGAAGACACGTTGACTTTTCCACTTTTATATACACTATCTTTGATTGAATAACTATATTATGAATTGACCTTAAACAGTAATCTTAAAATAATCTAGTAGTTGTTGCTTTTCTGTTTTGTTAAAACATTTATAAATGTAGCACTACATATGGCAAATTTAAATTTTCTTTGGTAAATAAAAATCTTATATATGCAACATATTATCAAAAAAGTCACTAATGAGTCTATATGTGGTTTCTTCTTCTTGCACTATGTAATGAATAGATAAATTATCTTGAAAAGTGGTTATTCATAAAACTACATTGTACATGAATTCCACACAGTTCATTGTCCTTATTTACTACAATAAAAGGTTTGTGAGATAAAATGGTTAGTTCCTTTGCTTAATTTAAAACTCCGTCTTCTTTTTCTGCAATAGTTTAGGGCAGATTACATATAAATAATATGAAAATATTCGCTTAAAAATTATAATGTGTTCAACATATTAATATAATAACATATGGTACAAGCATTTGTTCATATTCCTCAATCTTTAGAATAATTTTCATCATTGTATATTATTCTAAACATCACATCTTACTAAATTAATAACCACATTGCAATAAAATGAAAATTTGCTTGAAAAATGCCTTTTGACAAAAGCATGTTTATGTACTAACTGAATGGAAGATGGACAAAATAAAATTCTGATTGTTCAGACTATGCACAATAAATGGTAATCCTCAGCATTAGATAAGAAACACATTACATAAGCATCTTATTGTTCCCCAATATTTTACATAGTTTAGATTAATATGAATAATATGGCTAGTTTAAATTATATTGGTTTTAAAATAGATAGCCAGCTGTGGGTTCACAAAAGGGTTTAAAGTATGTCTGGTATTAATTATGGATAAGGTTACTTTTCCACTGAACCTTTAAACGAAGTTACATCCAAACCAAATTTCTTTCTTCCTTAGTCTTCCTACCCAAGAGTCTCCTTAATTTTTCACTGGCTCTGGATTAAAGAAGTGGTTTGATTCTTTTTCACTTCCTAACAAAGCTGGTGCCTGATAAATGTTTGCAGAGAGTCTTATGCTCTCAGGAACTTAGGTCTGTATATATTTATCACAATGTGGATAGTTTATTTCCTTTTTTTTGTTCTACTTCCCATTGTCATAACCTGAGCTGATATATGGATATCAGAAGAAGGAACAACATGAGTTCCATGCAATTCATATAATACGAGCTTGAATTTTTGTACTCAGGTTGTCCTCCTTGTCTTTGTATTTTGAAGAGGCTTTAAATCTTTCTCTTTTTCTTTTTTGTCATTGTCACCAGCTTTTGTAGTTTCTTTGGCAGCTTCCTTCTCATTCTGTTCAGGTTGTAGAAAAAATCTTCCTATTATAAACGGCTTTTAACACATCCCCTCTCCATTTTGCTTTTCACAGCGTTCTAACCTTGCTTTGATCCCTTTTCTTCCCCTTTCTTCTCATTTCTCTTCCTTTTATTTTTTCACTTTAGGTTTTCATTTCAAATGTCTCCTTACACTGACACCAGATTACTCAGTAAGCAGTTCACATTTCATTGATCTGGCTACTGTTTGGAAAGCAGATTTCATTTTAAGTAGAGAAATAGGAATGTTTGAAGAAGGACACCTTTTATAGAACAAAAGGCTGCTGCTTCCAGATCCTCCTTCCTTTTTGGACTACTGCTTCCAGATCCTTCTTCCTTTTTGGACTTGATGAGAAAGAGCTATCTCTTCATAACCTGACGGTTATAATTTTGCCCATAAGATATTTTGAGACCCATAAAAATTCATTCAATAACTCAAACATTTCTGGATTTATTTTTCAATTTTCTTTGAGAAATCTATTTCTTAGTATGCTAGAAATTCTATAAATAGAAAACACAGAGAAATGGAGGGATCAATACAGGGAAATGTATTCCTTTGGAAGCATGCCCTTATTCTCTTTAATTGAGCCCCTACTTGTTTCTCAATGGTTCTTTGTTGTACTCTGATAGCTTTCATCCTGTTTTGTTTCTCCCCTATTCTCATTTATAGTGTCAACTTACATTTAGGGTAGTGAGAGTTAACTTGTTCACTGTGACATTGAAATCAATTAACCACCTTTAGTGCTCTTTTCTGCCTTCCTGTTGGCTGGTTTGTAATTGAGCCATGCGACAAAAGCCATTTCCAGCCACAATCTGTCAGCTTGTTCAGCAGTTCATTTATTAGTTTGATAAGATAACCTTTTCACAGCAACATCTAATCAAAAGCACCAAGATTAACTTATAGTGGAATTATTCAGAAATTCATGTCTAAGTTCTATATGGGTTAGATCATAATGGTCAGAGAATTGTTCTCTGAGAATTGGGAATACAAACGTAATATGTAACCCTCTGACCTTTAAGCTCTGGGTCAAGATGTTGATAAAGACCATAGTCTATAAGACAGCTGACAGCTAAGTGCCTAGAATACATAAATATGATTTTCCCTAACTTTAAATTTTATTACATAAACCTAAACTTACTAAGCCATAGACATTTAAACTTTTTTTTTAATTAAAGAACTGTATTTTGGAAGAAATTTTATCTTTTTCTGTATTGTATACTGTTTAATATCTAGTAAAATATTATCCTGATTTCCCTGTCTTCATGTAATCAAAATGTCACTTCTGAGAAATAGCTCATTTTCTTGAAATAGAAAGAGATAGTGTAAATCTTTACTACAGTGTTTGACTTATTGGGAAGAATTCCATTTATGGTAGTGAATGGAGCAGAACCCCATGGTCCTTCTTCCCCCATGTTCTCAGCCTGCTTTTTGTCTGTAGAAAAACTTTAGCCAAAGAATAAGTTTAATCAGAGAACTGAGAGGTCATGCCTTTCAGGGAGCTCATATCAAACAACTGATGGAGGAAGGTGTGTAAATGTCAGATCATTTTGGCACGGGGAGGACAATTGTAGCAGGTTGTTTTAGCTTGAATTTTCACATGAAGTTGGTTGAGGTTGTCATCAGGTCAATATCAGGATATAACTACTCCTATTGTCAGATGCTACTTCCTGCCTCTCCCTTCTACAAGTGTTGATACATCACAGAGTCTATCTCAGTATTTTTTCCAGCAAACCCAACTTGTGATACTTGGTAAGATTTTTTTGTTCCTTTTGCATTCTCAATCACTGAATTCTATTTTATTATTCAAGACCACTTATGACTCAAATACTATTAATATGATTAAGATCATAATCATATAAAATGAGCATTTCTTTATTTAGCCTATTAAATGCTCACAAGATAAGATACTTAGAATGAGATTAAAATGTTATGTTACATTTATTTAGTCCTTATTATGGTCTAGGCTTTGTTCTAAGTATTCTGTTCGTACTAATTATTCCATGTAGTCCTCAAAGAGTTGAGCAAAGAGACATATGGCATTTAAAGTAACTTGAACAGGTTATATGATTATCAGAAAGTACCAGAACTAGATTCTGAATCCAGATAATCTGGTCTCAGAGTTTCTATTCCTAAATTACCATTGACAGTGTTTAATCCAGTGGTTATCACATATGAGCATAAACATGTATTGGATTCGTATGGAAAGCTTATTAAAACACAGATTGTTGGGCCCACTCCCAGAGATTTTCAATCAGTCAATTTAGCCAGAGAATTAGTATGTCTATCAAGTTTTCAGATGGTGTTGTGTAGCTTATTTCTTTAGCTACTTATGACATTATAGCTGATTTTGCTTGCATGTACAATGGGGTTAAACCTGAACTAACAATTAATGTACTTTGATTTTTATACTTTAATCCAGTTTTGTGATAACAGTCCAAAGGCCTGACTAAGGGGTGAAAATGTTGTTGTGGTGAATTTCTTTCTTTTAAATTTTTCTTTATTCTTTAACTTTACACAATTTTCTATTATTTAAAAAAAATTTTAACAAGCAAATTAATTTTATAATTGAGGAAGAAGATAAATGAAGAGAAAAAGTAGAAAGAAAAAAACAAAAGAGCAGCTGGGCCATCTTACCCTTGATTGAATATACAGTCAGTTCTGCCATAATGTGATATATGCATGTTTTAAATTGCCTCACTATGCAAAATTTCACAATAAAAACCACGGGGGTTATGAAAATATGGGGAAACAACCCTCAAAAATTTCCACACTGACACACTTCTAAAACAGATAGAAACCTAATAAAAATGGTAGCACACTTTTACATATGGCAAATGGTTAAGAAATACATACATACTATAATAAATGTCAGCTTATCCTGAAAAAGACTTGACATTTACTTCTAGGATGAGTGTCAGCATCAGGCAGCTTGTCAAGTGTTAGAAGTAGCAATATCTGAAGTTGGATGTAAAGCTATAATGCCAGATGTGAATGGGTGTGGCTCAGTGTCTTCCTCACCACGTCGGCACCAAACATAAGAGTTACAAATCAATCTCATACTTAATCCTGAGATATTTTTTCATCCGTTGAAGTGTAAATGCTTTGAAGGATGTGTTTCCAATAGATACCTCTTTAATCAAAATTGAAAAATCCATCTAATGTATAATATTCTATTTCAAATAGTTTCTATGTCCTGACTAGGAAAAAAATTCCCCTCAAATTTCTAATATGCAATAATGACTTCCACCAATAGCTGAAGACTAGAAATTGCAACATTTGAAATCACTAAACCAGCCACTGAAGCATTAAAATGAGCCACTTCTACAAGAAATGGAAATAACATCTTCACATACAAATAATGCTTTCTTTTTGATTATACAACAGGTTGTTTTTTGAATTTTTGCCATTTGTTCTTCAATCTAAATGCTCAATAATTCTTCTCATTTTTTCTTAAGACAATGTTTTATGACTTTGAAGAGCTTGAAGTTTTTCTTTTAGTTTTTGTCATTGTTTATGATGTTCTACAATATAGATGTCTTTATATCTGAAGAGATATCAAATATTCTATAGTTTCTTCCAAAACACTTTATTATTTTTATCTTCTCAATACCTAAAGATTTCCTTTTTGGTGTTTTGGGGTGAGAAGGATTATTCATGTTTGGAATGTTTAATGGTGTGAGATATATATATAGATATAGATAGATATAGATAGATAGATAGATAGATTCTGAAAAATGTGAGAAAGTAGCAAAATACAACCTAGTTGAATAACACACAGTGAAGCAGACCAAGGCTGCTGGTAGATGTTTGAGGTCTATGCATGTGTGTGTTTTGTGTATTCCTACAAAGCACAATTCAGCTGGATGTGGTTATCTGTGTTCACCTCATGTTTCTCAGGAACAAAATTATGCATAAGCAGACATAAAATTTCCATTATATTCAAATTTCTCACTAACATATCAATTGCATGAAATTGTTTTATTTTTTTCAAAAGAAGCTTTATAGCAGAAGTGACTGTATATGCTGATGACTGTATATGTTTATAAAATATAAAATCATAGAAATGACGCCTGTTGGTGTGATAAATATTGAAAACTTACCTTGGACAGTGACACTTATTTTAATGTGTTTTTCATGCTGAAGTTTTCTGACTGGATGTCAGAGAATTTATTTTCCAGAAAAACACTCCCAAATTAAAGACTTGGATTTTTGTCTTCTTTTTTGTTGTATTTTCTGAACACTTGACACCTTTGCTCCTCAGCAAGTATGAGTGTCAACTGAAGGAATTTTGCTGACTTGATTTAATAAATATATTCATTAGTTTCTTATGTCTAATTTCATATTCAATATTTTCTTCTAAAAATAGTATGCTTAGTTTCATCTGCTACCATGATTGTATAGATTATAGAGCTGATAGTTTTCTTAGAGACCAGCATTTCATTATCTCATGTTATGGATGAGGAAATGGAGGTTCAGAGAGGTTAAGTTCTCCTTTCATTCACAGGATTACTCAGAGATACAGCAGGACTGTAATACAGACCTTGAATTCACATTGCTATGTTTGTTTATATTAAATATAATTTTGTTCCTTTATTGCAAGTTTTACTCTTTAATCACCATATACACTCTCCAAGATAAAATAACTAGCTTTCTGGAACTCTCCAGCAAAGAAAATCCTTTCTCAAACTCACTGTCAATTTATCTGAGATGGCTTAACATAAAATCAATCCATTTTCAAGAACTTTTCCCTGACCCAGCCATGCTTGGCAGACAAGGAAAGGTATTTCTGTACACTGAAGTGTAATGTACAATAAAAGCCATTTCTGGATTAAAAAAAATAAAGAGAATTGGAACAGCTGGGCATGACTAAAAGCACTTTTTTGTTGATTTTCTCATATCTGTATTCTTACCTTCTTTAGACCACATGTCCCAAAGAGATCTCCTTTACTGGTCAAGCACATACATATCCAAGGGTTTTCCATTCATTACAAAAGGCATAAATAGGCTACTCTCTTTGGAGTGGAAAATAATGAGACTTAAATGGGAGTTCTGTCTGTTTGTAACCATGTGACTAGTTAAGCCCTCTGAGGATTTTATTTGTAGATGATATATCCACTCTAAGATAATTGTAAAGATTAAGTAAAATAATATAACTGATTTGCACACCGTAGACTCTGAAATACGTATTATCATTACTTCTACTGGAAATGTAGCACCACACTTGTTGGTTTAGTGTGTGAGCTCCAGACCTGACTACCTGAGTTTGTATCTAGAGAGCTACTTACTGAATAAACATATTTTGTCAAGTTCCTTAAACATCACTTTTCTTATCTATAAAATAGGGGTAATAATGCTAGTATTTATCCTACCAGGTTGTTGTAAGAATCAAGTGAAATAACATAAAGCACTTAACTGTGTTTGTTATTATTATACTCTCCACCCATCCACCCACCACAAAAATTTCTTAAGCGACTTTTTATGTTTTTCTCAATGGCACAAAGAACATACATAATCAGGCTTAAGGTTAGGTACTGCTATCAGAGATAAATAAGACAATAGTATACAAAGATCCATGGTTTTCAACTAGTTTCAATGCTATTTCTTCTATTTTGTAATTTCATCCGGATCTTATTTTATGACAAACAGTGTGGTTTTTTGAAGTACTGTGAATAAAGCCTAGAGTTTTTCTATGCAAAATCTTGACTATGTAATTTATAGAAGCGTTACATGCCTCACTGACCAAATATACCTCATACAATCACATTCAAGCACCTCTAGAAAAAATGAAAATTGAAGCATAAAGAGGTACTGAAGGATGCAGGGTGAAACTGTGGACGCATAAAGCTACACTTTCAGATAGGGAGGCAGCTTTATGTCTGCAGTTAAAACTTAATCTATTATAACTCAAAGCCTAGTTCTAATAGGAGAGAGGAGGGTCTGTGGAGTGAGCGTGAGACTTTATTCATACACAAATAGGAGGCAGGACATACAATGCAATTATATAGAGAATTCCAGGCACAATAAGTAGATGCACTCTCTTTTTAAATTTGCCTCAATATGAAAGTAATATTTTCACATTCTGTTCTCCGCCTTTCAAATTCAGTTCTTTTACTTGTGTTACATTTTTTTAAACAAACAACTGCATTAAAAAATAACAAGTCATTTCAATTGTTGAGCAGTTAGTACTAATAGCTACCCTATATGAAACAATCAAAACAAGGTTAAAGCAGGTGTATTGACATCTTAATGGCTCCTGATATGGTAATTGCCCCTTAAGAAAAGTAAAGAAGAAAGGGATGGATAGTATAGGGAAATCTAATATAATAGGATAAAATTATTGTGAACAAATGCTTTTCTGTGCTTTGAATTCAGGCATGATAGCATAAAAATTATTTTAAAAACAAAGGTTTTTTTTAAAAGTTAATGAGAAGTTAGATATAATATCTTTATTTAAAATATCTTCAATAATAATAGTAATACTACAGTGTACTAAAGATAGAATGTATCAGGCAATGTGCGATAAAGTTGTATATAATTTTTCTTTTAATACTCACAAGTCTTTGGTCATAGTTTTTTTTTTTTTAATTCCAATGTTTAATATTTAAGGAAATACTGCTATAAGAGGTTAATAACCAACATCACAGCAAGTTACAGGAAATGCAGGGACAAAAGAGCCCAGCCTGTATGAATTACTCTTAATTGCTGAGAGGGTCTGACTGTGTCCCTACAAAATTCCTATGTTGAAATTCTAACTCCCAAAGATGGTAGGAGGTAGAGCCTTTGGAAGATACTTAAGTCATGAGGGTTGGTTTCTCATGAATGAGATTAGTGCCGTATAAAATAGGTTCCAGATAGATCCCTAGCCACTTCTACCATGTGGAGACACAGCAAGGTATCAGGAATGAACCAGGAAGAGGGTCCTTATCTAACCATGTTGGCACCATGATCCTGGACTTCCAGCCTCCAAAACTGTGAGAAGTAATTCTTACAGTTTAATAGCTACCCAGTCTGTGGTATTTTTTAATAGCAATTCACAGCTAAGACAAACTCCAATCTAATGCATCCAAATCTTTCTTTAGTAGTGACTTTCAGTGCAGTTGTGCCAGAGAATATTTCCAAAATCCATACTTATAAGGAAGCCAACTGATAAACCCATTTTAATATTATTTTCCTTTCCTTTTTTATACAATCTTTAAAACCATTGGGTATAAACTTCTATGCCCAACCACTTGTTACTACAGTTAGCCTCATTTGGTTGATGTATTTCTCAAGTGTATGCAGTATTTGAACTGGTTAAAGCAAGGTTTATGAATTTGCACTGACTCCTCCTCAATAATCAACCCAACCTAGTTATTGCTTAAACTTTTCAAAAGATTCTGTGACTTGAGTTGTGAAATTTATTTTCTGATCAAAATCACGTATACTTTTATTTTTCTCACTTCTAACTCCCATCTAGCAGATTATTTGCACTTTATCAACTTATCTTCTCTGTTGATAAGCAGTCTTCTGATTTATCTTCCCTTCTTTGTAAGTCCAAATGACAAACAAAATTTCAGTGGTGTTCTGCCTATATTGCATCAGGTGTGAGACTGAAGACTTTGTAGACAGAATGTCTGGGTTTTCAGTCTAGCTCTAAAATATGTAATGTTTGTAATCTTGGGCAGTTATATGATTTTTGAAACAATTCCTTGAACTTTGAAAATGGATTAATTACAGTAGTTACTATATAAAGCTGGTGAAAGCAATGTAATGAGATAATCCAAGTAAAATATATTGGCTGGCAAATAATTGTGTTAGTTAGCATAAGTATATAGAATATTTTTACCATGTTTAACCTTTTCTCTGTCTTCTTCCTC
This sequence comes from Phocoena phocoena, assembly GCF_963924675.1. Classification (NCBI taxonomy): domain Eukaryota; kingdom Metazoa; phylum Chordata; class Mammalia; order Artiodactyla; family Phocoenidae; genus Phocoena; species Phocoena phocoena. Next base: position 25,998,300 of record NC_089235.1, on the reverse strand, counting down.
AGAAATCACTCCAGAATTTGACAATTGACATTTTCACCCTTAATTTTTTCCTCCAAGATCTGCCCATCCTCCAACTTTCTTCCACTTCATCAATATGTTCAGATCTTTATCACTCTTCCCTCATATTCAGTGGAATTCTAGTGACCTAAATATGTTATAGTTTTACCAAAAGTGTTGGATTGTCATGGCAGAATCACGCAAATCATAATACTGAATATCAAACTATATCAATAATGTAAAACTCCAAATGCAGATTTTCCTTCTGTAGAGGTTCATATCTATTAGACACAGCTTCCAGATTGGTTTCAGAACAATGGAAGAGTTCTGAACAATGTGTACAAAACTACAGTAGATGTCCCCTTTATCCAAGGTTTTACTTTTCATGATTTCAGTTATCAGTGGTCAACCATGGTTTGAAAGAAAAAATTCATTAGTTTTAAATTGCTAGCCATTCTAAGTAGTGTGATGAAATCTTACACCATAAAGTTCCTTCCTCCCTAGGACATGAATCGTTCCTTTGTCCAGTGTATCCATGCTGTATATGTGTTACCCATTCTTAGTCACTTAGTAGCTGTCTTGGTTTTCGGTCAATTTTTGCAGTATTGCAGTGCTTGCCTTCAAGCATTGCATTCAAGAGATTGTTGTTAACCCCTTACTGTGTCTTATTTATAAATTATATTTCATCATACATATGTATGTATAGGAAAAAACATAGTATATATAAGGTTTGCTATTATCTGTGGTTTCAGGCATCCACTGAGGCTCTTAGAATTTATTGATATACACTCTCCATCCAGAAGATAAGCGGGGACTACTGCATTTTTTGCAAAGAAAATTGTTTCGGTTTTGAGCTCCCCAATTTAATACTCATAGAGAAAATCCCTCTTCCTCAGCCAGCCAAGCCCCATAAATTCGTAATTTTAATAACAATGGGTATTCCAGGTGGATTAAATATATACTAATAAAAAGTATTTTTTAGAAAGGCATTTAGTTAATTTTCCATTAGTAATAAAGTTAGGACATTTACAAGGAGGTCTGATCAAGGCTATTCATTCCCTTCTCTAATGTCCTGGTCAGTAGGGAAGGAGTGAGTCTGTTACATAAATTTATTCTATGGGCTTTTTTTTCCTTTTCATTCCAATTCTTGAATCTGGGATTTCCCCCAAAGTCTATTTCCATATCTCTAAAAAATTGTTAGTTCAAATATTCCTGCAAATGCCCTGCACACATATCACACTCAAATATCTTAAAGATCAAAATCATTTTTTTTAATTTAAAATGTATTTTCCCATGTTCTGAATTAGTTTTGAACACATCAGATGTACTCTCAGTCATTCAACCTTGCCAAGCATTCAATCTTCAAATGAACTGGCCCTCCCTTACATTTTCTTTCTTTCTTCCTTCCTCCCTCCCTTCCTTCCTTCCTCTCTCTCTTTCTTTCTTTCTCTTTCTTTCTTTCTTTCTTACTTTTTCTTTCTTTCTTTCTTTCTTTCTTTCTTTCTTTCTTTCTTTCTTTCTTTCTTTCTTTCTTTCCTATTTACTGAGGTATTATTTGTCAAATAAAATTGTAAGATATTTAAAGTGTACAATGTGATTATTTGATATATGTATTCATTGTGAAAGGATTCCCTCCATAAAGTTAATTAGCAAAGCCATCTCCTCACATATTTACCTTTTTTCTTTTTGGTGAGACTGTTTAAGTTCTACTCTTAGCAAATTTCTATTACATAAAACAGTGTTATCATGTAGAGTCACTCTGTTATACATTAGATTCTCAGATTTTATTCATCTTAAATTGAAAGTTTATACACTTTACCAACCTCTCCCGATTTCTGTCAACCACCAGCCCCAAGCAACCACTTTCCTATTCTCTGTTTCTATGAGTTCAACTTTTCTTTTGTTTTGTTTTGTCTTAGGGCCCACATATAAGTGATAGAGTATTTGCCTTTCTCTTCTGGCTGATTTCACTTAGTATAATGCCTTCCAGATCCATCCATGTATTACCAAATGGCAGAGTTTGCTTTTTTTACTTTTTTGTAAGGCTGAATAATATGCCATTGTATTTATATATCACAAGTTCTTGATCCATTCATCTGCTGACAAAAATATAGGTTGTTTTTATATCTGTGCATTTGTGATTAATACGTCAATGAACATGGGAGCATGGATATCTCTTTGAAATAATGGTTTAATTTTTTTTTGGATATATAGCCAAAATTGGGATTGCTGGCTCATATAGTATTTCTATTTTTTTTAATTTCTTGAGGAACTTCCATACTGTTTTCCATAGTTTTATACCAATTTACATTCTCACAAAACAGTGCACAAGGGCTCCCTTTTCCACATCCCCACCAGGATTTGTGATCTCTTGTCTTTTTGAGAATAGCCATACTAACAGGTGATATCTCATTTTGGTTTTGATTTGCATTTCCCTGATAATTACTGATGTTGAGCAACTTTTCATATACCTATTGGTCATGTGTGTGTGTCTTCTCGTGGAAAATGTCAATTCAGGTCATTTGTTTTTTAATTGTCTTATTTGTTTGTTTTCTTTTTGCTCTTATGGTGTATGAGTACCTTATATATTGTGGACACTAACCCTGTAACCCTGTAATAGATATGTGGTTTACCAATACCGTCTCACATTACAGAGCTTGTCCTTGCATTTTATTGATGGTTTTATTTGATGAGCAGTATATTTTTAGTTTGATGTATCTCCGCTTGTTTATTTTTGCTTTTGTTGCCTTTGCTTTTAGTATTGATTTGAAAAAAACAAAAAAATCATTGCCAAGATTAATGTCAAGGAGTTTCCCTTTTATATTTTCTTCTAGGACTTTTATGTTTTCAGATCTTATGTTCATTCTAATGCATTTTGAGTTGATGTTTGTTATGGTGAAAGACAGGGGTCCAGTTTTATTTTTTAAATATGACTATTCACTTTTCCTAACACCATATACTGAAGAGACTATCCTTTCCCTGTTGTGTATTCTTGGCTGCTTTGTTGAAAATTAATTGACCCTATATATCTGGGCTTATTTCTGGGCTTCCTATTTTCTTTAATTGAATAACATGTCTATTTTTATGCCAATACCATATTGCTTTGATTGCTTTAGCTTTGTGATACAGTTTGAAAACAGGAAGTGTGATGCCTCCAGCTTTATTCTTCTTCCTCAAGATTGCTTTGGCAATTCAGATTCTTTTGCGGATACATATAAATTTTAGAATTATTTTTCCGTTTCTGTGAAAAATGTCACTGGGATTTTGATAGGGATTACATTTAACCCATAGATCACTTTGGATAGTATGGACATTTCAGCAGTATTATTTTTTCCAATCCGTGAACATAGAATATCTTTCCATTTTTCACATGTTTTCAATTTTGCATCAGTGTTTTATAGTGTTCAATGTATAAATCTCTGACCACCTCAGTTAAATTTATTCCTAAGTATTTTATTCTTATTGTTGCTATTGTAAATGGGAATGTTTTCTAAATTTCTCTTTTTTAAAATTTTATTTATTTTTAAATTGAAATATAGTTGATTTACAATGTTTTAGGTGTACAGCAAAGTGATTCAGTTATATATAGATATGGATATTTATATCGATATATATATATATATATATATATTCTTTTCAGATTCTTTTCCATTATAGGTTATTACTAGGTATTAAATATAGTTCCCTGTGCTATGAAGTAGGCCCTTGTAGCTTGTCCATTTTATATATAATAGTATATATCTGTTACTCCCAAATTCTCAATTTATCCTTCTCCACTTCAATTTCTTTTTCTGATAGTTATTAGTTTATAAAAACATGACTGATTTTTGCTATATTGATTTGTATCCTGAAACTTTACTGATCTTGTTTTTTAGTTCTAACCAGTATTTTTGTGGAATAATTAGATTTTATTTTTTATTTATGCTTTTGTGTTATCTGCAAATAGAACTAATTTTACTTCTTCCTTTCTAGTTTGGATGAATTTTATTTATTTTTCTTGCCTAATTGCTCTGGCTAGGACTTTCAGCACTATTGAATAAAAGTGATGAGAGTGGGCACCCTTGTCTTTTTCTGATCTTGGAGGAAAAGCTTTCAGCTTTTTACCATTGAGTATGATGTTAGCTATGGGCTTGTCATACGTGGCTTTTATTTTGTTGAGGTACATCCCTCTACACTTACTTAGTTGAGAATTTTTATCATGACTGGATATTGAATCCTGCAAATTATTTTCCTGTATCTATTGAGGTGATTATATGATTTTTTCCTTCATTTTGTTAATGTGGTATGTCCCATTTTGATTACTAGATCTTCAGTCATTCTTGCATAGCTGGAATGAATACCACTTAATCATGGTGTATGATCCTTTTAATGTGCTATTGACTATTGTGTTGTAATGTGTGTAGTTTGCTGGTATTTTTGAGGGTATTTATATCATTTTTTTTCATGATACCAGCCCATAATTTTCTTTTCTTGTACTTAACTTTGTCTGACTTTTTGATATCAGGGTACTGCTAGGCTTGTAAAATGAGTTTGGAAGTGTTTCCTCCTATTCTGTCTCTTGGAGGAGTTTGAGAAAGATATATATTAACTCTTCTTTAAATGTCTGGTAGAATTCACCAGTGCATCCATCGAGTTCTGGAGTTTTCTTTATTGGAACACTGATTTAGTATCTTTATTAGACTAAAGTCTGTTTCTTTACCTCAGTCACTACCACAGCAGATCTCCTCTAGACAGGCCCACATGTTCCCTCAACATTAAATGTTACAAAAACATATTTTATCTCTTACATTCTCCTTTCACTTCCCAACTCCATGGAGAATCCATATCACAGCGTCTTATATCTGCCTTCCTAAGGATCTTCCAAAAGTTTGGAGTTAAGGAACATTGTCCTGTAGGAGACAGAAAATGGAAAAGAGCAGAAAAGGAAGTTACATTTTTTCGTTGAAGTGTTCCAAGGAAGAGATTCTCTATGGCATTTGTCCAGAGACTTGTAAAATTGCACCTGCTGAGTCATCCCCTTTCTGGCTCATTGTGAAGAAGTGACCAGCTCTCTAACTTGGTATCTTACATTTTCCTCAAACTCTCTGGCTTTGCTCCCCCTCTTCATCCTCACTGTCCAGGGTTTTACCTCCAGAATTAAGCTCTAGCACTTACTTCGTGCTTCTATTTCTAGGGAGCTGGCAGAGTACAGTGGTTAATAATGGAGTCAGATCAACTAGCCTCTGCCACTTCCTAATGGCACAGTTTTTGAAAATCACTTAATCTATGGAAATATCAATTTATTGTTCTGTAAAATAAAGACAATATTAATGAACACTTTCTTGATTGTATCATGCAGTTAAGGAGACCTAGATAGGAAATAACTAATGCAGGCTGATTGGTCATCCTCCAAATACTCCCTGCCTCTACTTTACATATTTTCCCCCAACCCTAAGTATTCACAATCATAACAGATGATGACAAGCCCAAGGGGAATGCCAATGCTTCAGGGTAGTTTAGGGAGAGGAGAATTCATCCCAGATTGCAACACTAGTGCTCTGAAACAACCAACTGTAAGGAAGGGAAAAGACATGCTACAGAGAAAGAAAATGAAGCAGACATGCAGAAAAATAATGTAGCTACAAGAGATCATGTGATGAAAATTATATCTGACATGATTATTAATGGCTTCTACCTTGTACTTTATGGTCCCAGTAAGAATCAACTGTTATTGTTCTGGTGTTCTATTAACCCAGTTTTTCTTTTTTCCAGAAGCAAATTTGCAACAGCTTTCTATTATTTGCAACCAGAGTTTTAATTGACATAATTTCTAAATATTTTTCTAATCTTTTCTTATTGTATGCCTGTTTAAAATCATCTTGCATTTGCACTCTCAGGACAATGCTTTTGTGAAGGATTTTAAGCATAAAAACACAAGTATACAGATCTATAGTAATGGATTACTATTAAGGTCTGTTAAGTCAAGGACTATGTGCATTTAGGTAGGATTTTCTTATCATCTCTAAGCATGATGCCTGGTAAATATTTGTGCTCAATAAATTATTGGTTTGATTCAATTGAATGACGTTTACAATATGAATATTTGAAGAACTCAGAGTTCATTTACTATACAATTTGCTAAAAATGAGTACGTCTTGCAAACACATGAGTAACAGAGACATAGAGGAAATACATTTATGGGAACCTAACATATCCACATTTTTGATGATTTTGCCTGATGCTTGTATACTGACTTTAAACTGTGAACAAATGTCAGAAAAATGTTATGATAATCTTACATTAACACTAAATAAAAACATGTTTCTCTCTTGCTTTCTTCAAATGATCAATAATCTGAAATGTTAACATGTACTTCTTTGCATAGTAACAAAAGCCAAAAGCACTGGCAAAGCTTCAGAATCAATACACATATTGGAGGACCGCTGAAACTCATAGCTATAACAAATACAATTGAAAAAATGACATAAGAAAACAATTGTTTCTATCAGGTTCAACAAGGTAATGTGAAAGAAAACAAAATTTATTATGATTTAGTGCTTCAAAACAGATCATACTTTTCTTTTGACAACACATATTGCTACAAATTTTGGTTCTCATTTTATCTTTGTCAGTTTGTAATTACCATAATATAAAGTTCATCAACCATATGGTTGTATTATTGATGTCAATATCTAATTCCCATACTACTATAAAGCAAAATGTTAACATTAGCATGTCTATGTGTTTTATTTTATATTTGGTATTTTTATAAATACGTTCAAAATATAACTTGTAATTACTTCATATTCTATAAATAACCTTAATGAACTATTAAGTTTTTTTCTTCATGTGCTTTTACTAATGAATGCTGCTCATTGCATATTTCCCAAGAACTCATTTCCTTTTTTTAAATTTTTTTGACATGTATTTCTATATAACTCTGCTTATGGGGAATGTGTGTGTGTGTGTGTATATATACATACATATATATATATATATATATATATATATATATATATATATATATATATATATACTAAAGAGAATCTTTAAGTTGTGAACTTTTACCATTGTACATACAATTCTTAGCCAGAAAATTCAATCTCATGATCCCATATTCTGCTAAACTATTCCCAGACTCTTGTTCTCTAAACATCATCAACTCTTTTAAAATTATAGTATTGGAAAAAATAACTGACAATTTATGAATGGAGAAACAAAATCAATTCCAGAAAATTAGTTTTTTTAAATTGAAAAATATTTGTAATTAAAAAATTATACCACAAATAATGTATAAATATAATTAATATGTGAATGAAATATTCTGCAAAAAACGTTAGAAAGAACATGATGAAAATTTTCACATAGCAAGACATTGATACTTAACATGTTGAAAAAAAATTGAGTTACTAAACTAGTGCATTAGTAAATTTGAAATGCATTCATTCATACATGCAGGAATGAATACATGGATGAACAAAACAAACAGTTAAAACCACAGAAGTTGAAGTTAAATTAGAGTTTTATTTTTTTCAATTTGTGAGATTTTACTTTGGAAAAGATAGGCATATATGTGTAACTGATTATACTGATATGATCAATAGCATATTTTATATTTATGTATTAAATGCTACGTGTGGATGGAATTCATCATGCAAAAAGAAGAAAGGACAATTTTTGTCAAAGGTTTGCTGACCTGATCAAAGAGAACTGAAACTGAAATTGGAAGAACCTATGTAAAACTGATTCCAAAGGAAAAAAAGATCCATGTAAAAATGTACAAACTAATGTTATAGAAGCCATTTCCTCTACTATAGAAATTAGATTAATACATAAGTTTTGTATTAATTCAAGAAAGAGAAAGATGATAAAGGTTATTTAATGATTCAGCAGCAAACATGAAAATGGAAAATAAAGTTACCTTGCTATTTTAACAGGATAAGAATCCATAGATGTGGCAATATCGTTCTCATGCCTCTGTTTACTATGTGGAAAAAGAAATCCTGTTCAATATCACTAACAAGCTTTTAGGTAAAGTGGAATTTCATTTTACATTAAGAAGATATAATAAACCTGTCTGGAATTCTATTATCCTAGGGATGAAATCTCTGTAAGAGATATATTGGTGAAGAAAGATGAGAGGGAAAGAAGCAATATAGTTGTATGATAACATTATACATTGGCTGAAAAAAGGAGAATGCATATAATTCAGCCCAGAAACAGATAAAAAACCTAATACAGGAACACAAAATACTGAAATATTGAAACAGCAAATATACATACATATACATATCCTTCTGGAATTCTTATCCTGCAATAGCATTATATCTAACAAATTGTTCATCTGAGAGACAAACCAATCCATTTATATCAATTTAGAGTAATTGGAAGTGACAAGAATTCTGGAAAAAAATCCTTAGATTTTTAAAAGTTAAAGAGTTCAATAGGCAGAGCTTCAAGATGATAGAGAGTAAGGCGCAGAGATCAACTTCCTTCCCACAAATACATCAGAAATACATCTACACGTGGAACAACTCCTGCAGAACACCTACTGAATGCTGGCAGAACACCTCAGACCTCCCAAAAGGCAATAAACACCCCCATGTACCTGAGTAGGGCAAAAGAAAAAAGAATAAACAGAGACAAAAGGATAGGGATGGGACCTGCCCCAGTGGGAGGCAGCTGTGAAGGAGGAAAGGTTCCCACACACTAGGGAGACCCTTCGCGGGTGGAGACTGCCGGTAACGGAGGCAGGAAAAGCTTCAGAACCATGGAGGAGAACCCAGCAACAAGGGTGCAGAGGGCAGAGAGGAGAGATTTCCGCACTTAGGAGCGGTGCCGAACAGCACTCACCAGCCCAAGAGGCTTGTCTGCTCACCCACCGGGGCGGGCGGGGCTGGGAGCTGAGGCTCGGGCTTCAAAGGTCGTATCTCAGGGAGAGGACTGAGTTGGCTGCGTGAACACAGCCTGAAGAGGGTTAGTGCACCACAGCTTCCCGGAAGGGAGTCTGGAAAAATGTCTGGAGCTGCCAAAGAGACAAGAGACATTTTCTTGCCTCTTTGTTTCCTGGTGCGCAAGGAGTGCCACTTAAAGGAGCTCCAGAGACGGGCATGAGCAGCAGCTATCAGTGCGGACCCCAGAGATGGGCCTGTCCACACCTCCCCTCCCAGGAGCCTGTGCAACCTGCCACTGCAAGGGTCCCGTGATACAGGGACAACTTCCCCAGGAGAATGCACAGCACGCCTCAGGCTACTGCAACGTCACGCTGGCCTCTGCCGCTGCTCGACCCACATCCGTACCTTTCCATCCCCCTGGCCTCAGTGAGGCAGAGCCCCCAAATCAGCTGCTCCTTTAATCCTGTCCTGTCTGAGTGAAGAACAGACGCCTTCAGGTGACCTACACACAGAGGAGGGCCCAAATCCAAAGCTGAACCCTGGGAGCTGTGCGAACAAAGAAGAGAAATGGAAACTTCTCCAGGCAGTCTCAGGAGCAGCACATTAAATCTTCACAATCAACTTGAACCTTACCTCTGTGGAATATCTGAATAGACCATGAATCATCCCAAATTGAGGAGGTGGGCTTTGGGAGCAATGATATATATATATGTATATGTTATTTTACCTTTTTCTCTTTTTGTGAGTGTGTATTTGTATGCTTCTGTGCGTGATTTTGTCTATATAGCTTTGCTTTTACCATTTGTCCTAGGGTTCTGTCTGTTCTTTATTTTTTATTACATAAATTTTTTTCTTAATAATTATTTTTTATTTCAATAAAATTATTTTATTTTATCTTCTTCTTTTTTTCTCCCATTTATTCTGAGCCATGTAGAGGACAGGCTCTTGGTGGTCCAGACAGGCATCACGGCTGTGCCACTGAGGTGGGAGAGCCAAGTTCAGGATACTGGTCCACAAGAGACCTCCCAGCTCTATGTAATATCAAACAGTGAAAGTCTCCCAGAGATCTGCATCTCAACTCCAAGACCCAGTTCCACTCAACGACCAGCAAGTTAGAGTGCAGGATACCCTACACCAAACAACTAGCAAGACAGGAACACAAACCCATCCATTTGCACAGAGGCTGCCCAAAATCACAATAAGGCCACAGCCACGAAAATCTCACCAACAGACATGGAACTGCCCACCAGAAAGACAAGATCCAGCCTCATCCACCAGAACACAGGCACTAGCCCCTCCACCAGCAAGCCTACACAACCCACTGAACCAAACTTAGCCACTGGGGACAGACATCAAAAACAACAGAAACTACAAACGTGCAGCCTACGAAAAGGAGATCCCAAACACAGTAAGTTAAGCAAAATGGGAAGACGGAGAAACACACAGCAGATGAAGGAGCAAGGTAAAAACCCACCAGACATAACAAATGAGGAGGAAATAGGCAGTCTACTTGAAAAAGATTTCAGAATAATGATAGTAAAGATAATCCAAAATCTTGGAAATAGAATTGAGAAAATACATGAAACTTCAAACAAGGACCTAGAAGAACTAAAAAGCATACCAACAGAGATGAACACAATAAATGAAATAAAAAATTCCTTATTAGGGATCAATAGCAGAAAAACTGAGGCAGAAGAACAGATAAGTGACCTGGAAGATAAAATAGTGGAAATAATTGCTGCAGAGCAGAATAAAGAAACAAGAGTGAAAAGAATTGAGGACAGTCTTAGAGACCTCTGGGACAAAATTAAGCACAACAACATTTGAATTATAGGGGTCCCAGAAGAAGAAAAGAACAAGAAAGGGACTGAGAAAATATTTGAAGAGATTATAGTGGAAAACTTCCTTACTATGGGAAAGGAAATAGTTAATCAAGTCCAGGAAGCACAGAGAGTCCCATACAGGATAAATCTAAGGAGAAACATACCAAGTCACATATTAATCAAACGATCAAAAATTAAATACAAAGAACAAATATTAAAAGTGGCAAGGGAAAAACAACAAGTAACACATAAGGGAATCCCCATAAGGTTAACAGCTGATTTTTCAGCAGAAACGCTGAAAGCCAGAAGAGAGTGGCAGGACATATTTAAAGTGATGAAAAAGAAAACCCTACAGCCAAGATTACTCTACCCAGCAAGGATCTCATTCAGATTTGATGGAGAAACTAAAAGCTTTATAGACAAGCAAAAGCTAAGAGAATTCAGCACCACCAAACCAGCTTTAAAACAAATGCTCAAGGAACTTCTCTAGGCAGGAAACACAAGAGAAGGAAAAGACCAACAAAAACAAACTAAAAACATTTAAGAAAATGCTAATAGGAACATACATATTGATAATTACCTTAAATGTAAATGGATTAAATTCTCCAACCAAAAGACATAGACTGGTTGAATGGATACAAAGACAAGACCCATATATATGCTGTCTACAAGAGACCCACTTCAGACCTAGGGACACATACAGACTGAAAGTGAGGGGATGGAAAAAGATATTCCATGCAAATGGAAATCAAAAGAAAGCTGGAGTAGCAGCTCTCATATCAGACAAAATAGACTTTAAAACAGAAACTATTACAAGAAGCAAAGATGGACACTATATAATGGTCAAGGGATCAATCCAAGAAGCTGATATAAGAATTGTAAATATTTATGGACCCAACATAGGAGCACATCAACACATAAGACAAATACTAACAGCCACAAAAGGGGAAATCGACACTAACACAATTATAGTAGGGGACTTTAACACCCCACCTTCACCAATGGACAGATCATCCAAAATGAAAATAATTAAGCAAACACAAGCTTTAAATGATACATTAAACAAGATGGACTTAATTGATATTTATAGAACATTCCATCAAAAAACAACAGAATACACTTTCTTCTCCAGTGCTCATGGAACATTCTCTAGGATAGGTCATATTTTGGGTCAAGAATCAAGCCTAGGTATATTTAAGAAAATTGAAATTGTATCAAATATCTTTTCCAACAACAACGCTATGAGACTAGATATCAATTACAGGAAAAAATCAGAAAGAAATACAAACACATGGAGGCTAAAGAACACACTACTTAATAACCAAGAGATCGCTGAAGAAATCAAAGAGGAAATCAAAAAATACCTAGAAACAAATGACAATTAAAACAAAATGACTCAAAACCTATGGGATACAGCAAAGACAGTTCTAAGAGGGAAGTTTATAGCTATACAAGCCTACCTTAAGACACAAGAAACTTCTCAAATAAACAGCCTTACCTTACACCTAAAGCAATTAGAGAAAGAAGAACAAAAAAACCCAAATTAGCAGAAGGAAAGAAATCATAAAGATCAAGTGCAAATTAAAGGAAAAAGAAATGAAGGAAAGGATAGCAAAGTTCAATAAAACTAAAATCTGGTTTTTTGAGAAGATAAACAAAATTGATAAACCATTAGCCAGACTCATCAAGAACAAAAGGGGGAAGACTCAAATCAATAGAATTAGAAATGAAAAAGGAGTAACAACTGATGCTGCAAAAATACAAAGGATCATGAGAGATTACTACAAGCAACTCTATGCCAATAAAATGGACAACCTGGAAGAAATGGACAAATTCTTCAAAATGTACAACTGCCAAGACTGAACCAGGAAGAAATAGAAAATATGAACAGACCAATCACAATTACTGAAATTGAAACTGTGATTAAAAATTTTCCAGCAGATCTTCCCTGGTGGTGCAGTGGTTGAGAGTTCACCTGCCGATGCAGGGGATGTGGGTTCGTGCCCCAGTCTGGGAAGATCCCACGTGCCGCAGGGCAGCTGGGCCTGTGAGCCATGTCTGCTGAGCCTGCACGTCTGGAGCCTTTGCTCTGCAATGGGATTGGCCACAACAGTGAGAGGCCCACATACAGCAAAAAAAAAAAAAAAAAAAAAAAAAAAAAATCTTCCAACAAACAAAAGCCCAGAGGCAGATGGCTTCACAGGCGAATTCCATCAAATATTTAGAGAAGAGCTAGCACCTATCTTTCTCAAACTCTTCCAAAATATAATAGAGGGAGGAACACTCCCAAACTCATTCTATGAGGTCTCCATCACTCTGATACCAAAACCAGACAAGGATGTCACAAAGAAAGAAAACTACAGGTCAACATCACTGATGAACATCGATGCAAAAATCCTCAACAAAATACTAGCAAACAGAATCCAACAGCACAATTAAAGGATCATACACTATGATCAAGTGGGGTTTATCCCAGGAATGCAAGGATTCTTCAATATACGCAAATCAATCAACATGATACACCATATTAACAAATTGAACTAGGAAAAACATACGATCGTCTCAATAGATGCAGAGAAAGCTTTTGACAAAATTCAACACCCTTTTATGATAAAAACCCTGCAGAAAGTGGTATAGAGGGAACTTTCCTCAACATAATGAAGGCCATTTATGAGAAACCCACAGCCAACATCATCCTCAATGGTGAAAAATTGAAACCATTTCCACTACGATCAGGAACAAGACAAGGGTGCCCACTCTCACCACTGTTATTCAACATAGTTTTGGAAGTTTTAGACACAGCAATCAGAGAATAAAAAGAAATAAAGTAATCCAAATCAGAAAAGAAGTAAAGCTGTCATTGTTTGCAGATGACATGTTACTATACATAGAGAATCCTAAAGATGCTACCAGAAAACTACTAGAGCTAATCAACGAATTTGGTAAAGTAGCAGGATACAAAATTAATGTACAGAAATCTCTTGCATTCCTATACACTAATGATGAAAAATCTGAAAGTGAAATTAAGAAAACACTCCCATTTACCATTGCAAGAAAAAATTCAAAATACTTAGGAGTAAACCTACCTAAGGAGACAAAAGACGTGTATGCAGAAGATTATAAGACACTGATGAAAGACCTTAAAGATGATACAAATAGATGGAGAGATATACCATGTTCTTGGATTGGAAGAAGCACCACTGTGAAAATGACACTACTACCCAAAGCAATCTACAGATTCAATGCAATCCCTATCAAACTATCACTGGCCTTTTTCACAGAACTATTACAAAAAAATTTCACAATTTTCATGGAAACAAAAAAGACTCCGAATAGCCAAAGCAATCTTGAGAAAGAGAAATGGAGCTGGAGGAATCAGGCTCCCTGACTTCAGACTATAGTACACAGCTACAGTAATCAAGACAGTATGATATTGGCACAAAAACAGAACTAAAGATCAATGGAACAGGATGGAAAGCCCAGAGATAAACCCACACAAATATGGTCACCTCTTCTTTGATAAAGGAGGCAAGAATATACAATGGAGAAAAGACAGTGTTTTCAATATGTGGTTCTGGGAAAACTGGACAGCTATATGTAAAAGAATGAAATTAGAACACTCCCTAACACCATACACAAAAATAAACTCAAAATGGATCAAAGACCTAAATGTAAGACCAGACACCATCAAACTCTTAGAGGAAAACATAGGCAGAACCCTCTATGACATAAAAAAACAGCAAGATCCTTTTTGACCCACCTCCTAGGGAAACGGAACTAAAAACAAAAATAAACAAATGGGATCTAATGAAACTTAAAAGCTTTTGCAGAGCAAAGGAAACCCTAAACAAGACAAAAACACAACCCTCAGAATGGGAGAAAATATTTGCAAATGAAGCAACTGACAAAGGATTAATCTCCAAAACATTCAATCAGCTCATGCAGCTCAATATCAAAAAAACAAAAAACCCAATCCAAAAATGGGCAGAAGGCCTAAATAGACATTTCTCCATAGAAGGTACACAGATTGCCAACAAACACATGAAAGAATGCTCAACATCATTAGTAATTTGATAAATGCAAATCAAAACTACAATGAGATATCATCTCACACCGGTCAGAATAGCCATCATCAAAAAATCTACAAACAATAAATGCTGGAGAGTGTGTGGAGAAAAGGGGACCCTCTAGCACTGTTAGTGGGAAGATAGATTGACACAGCCACTATAGAGAACAGTATGGAGGTTCCTTAAAAAACTAAACATAGAACTACCGTATGACCCAGCAATCCCACTACTGGGCATATATCCTGAGAGAAACCATAATTCAAACAGAGTCATGTACCAAAATGTTCATTGCATCTCTATTTACAATAGCCAGGACATGGAAGCAAACTAAGTGTCCATCAACAGATGAATGGATAAAGAAGATGTGGCACATACATACAGTGGAATATTACTCACCATAAAAAGGAAGGAAACTGAGTTATTTGTAGTGAGGTGGATGGATCTAGAGTATGTCATACAGAGTGAAGTAAGTCAGAAAGAGAAAAACAAATACCATATGCTAACACATATATATAGAATCTAAAAAAAAAAGAGAAAAGAAAATGGTCAGAAGAACCTAGGGGCGAGATGGGAATAAAGATGCAGACCTACTGAAGAATGGACTTGGGGATACGGGGAGGGGGAGCAGTAAGCTGGGACAAAGTGAGAGACTGGCATGGACATGTATACACTACCAAATATAAAATGGATAGCTAGTGGGAAGCAGCCACATAGCACAGGGAGATCAGCTCAGTGCTTTGTGACCACCTTGAGGGGTGGGTTAGGGAGGGTGGGAGGGAGGGAGACGCAAGAGGGAAGAGATATGGGGACATAGGTATATGTATAACTGCTTCACTTTGTTATAAAGCAGAAACTGACACACCATTGTAAAACAATTATACTGTAATAAAGATGTTAAAAAAATAAATCAATAAAGTATTACATGATCTGTGGTGAACCTAGGAAATAAATTAAAATTAAAAGATTATTCAAATGCATATATTTCCATGAACTAAAGTTAAATATTCTGAAGTTAAAAAAAAAAGAGTTCAATAATATTCAATACATAATAGACCTAAAGAAATAGGAAATAAAAGTGTTGAACCAACAAGTTATAGTATATTGGTTACTTTCTTCAATATATGGTAAATTCCCAGGACATTTGTGATTACTAAAAATTTCACATAGTCCTAGGTCATTCTGGGAAGCCTAACTTATCAGCTACTTAACATGGCCAGGCCATATTTTATTCAGAAGTTTTAAAGTAAATTTTATAATAAAAGTTTTGGATCCATGGGAGGCCAGAAATTTTATAGTAACTTCTCATAAATATTTAAATAATATTATCTAAGCCTTAAAATTTTATAGAAATCTGATCCAGAAATGTCATATCTGAGAATAAATATTAAATACATTATTTAGAAATGTCTGCTCCAAGAAAGAAACAAGAATCACTTGAGTTTTAGAATAAAGGGACTTGGATGCTCCACAGAGATTTTATCTCTTTTATGAGTAAGAATTATAATTCCTACTGCACAGGGTGGTTTTTTTCAAGATTATTTTTCAAGATGTTTTCAAGATTTTGTTCAAGATTAATTGAAATAATGTATAGGGAACATTTATCATATAGGTTTGTCATACAGGAAGTAATCAATATGCAATAACAACTCTAAATTCGGGTTAAGGGTTTCCTTGGTGGCGCAGTGCTTAAGAATCTGCCTGCCAAGGCAGGCAACACGGGTTTGAGCCCTGGTCCAGGAGAACCCACATGCCGCAGAGCAACTAAGTCCATGCACCACCACTACTGAGCCAACGCTCTAGAGCCCACGAGCCACAATTACTGAAGCCCTCGGGCCTAGAGCCCGTGTTCCGCAACAAAGAGAAGCCACCGCCATGAGAAGCCCGCACACCGCAGGGAAGAGGAACCCCCCTGCCATGCTGCAACTAGAGAAAGCTCGCATGCAACAATGAAAACTCAATGCAGCCAAAAATAAAATTAAATAATTAATTAATTAAAAAAAATAAAAGGAGTTGGTATACACATGAAAAATAAATTCAGATTAATATGGTAAAAATATATATAATAATAAAATGTAAAATATTATGTTAGGTCAAAATTAAGGCAATGATGAATAGAAAGGAATTAACAGCATTCTTTTTTAAATAAGTATTTTAGTGATGTAATAAAAATACTATAAGCCAGACTTAACTGGAAAGAAACAACAACAGGGCACAAAACTTTACTCATAGTATGATCAAACTATGTGAGGTAAATACACATACCTAGATAAATTACTATAAGGGAGCATGTCAAAACGTTAACCACAATTTTCTCTGCATGACGTGGGTATGAGCTTATTTTAGGGGTTTTATTTTCCGAAATTACTTTTATATGGAAAACAGAGCAATAAAATATAAGTAAATTGTGAAGGGTGAAGGCAGGATGCTGGGAAAACAGGTAACACAGCCAGAATTTGAAGCTGCGTCTGCCCATGGCCTATTGTGAAAATTTGCCCCCCAAATTAACATTTTTCAGTGAGTTTAAACCGGACGCGCAGGCTCAGCGGCCATGGCTCACGGGCCCAGCCGCTCCACGTCATGTGGGATCTTCCCAGACCGGGGCACAAACCCATGTCCCCTGCATCGGCAGGCAGACCCTCAACCACTGCGGCACCACGGAAGTCCGAGTTTAAACTTCTGAATCACACTTTTCCAGTCATAAAAAGAAGATAATTGTGTCTAAATTATAGCATATTTGTAAGGATTAGGATAAAAACTTCATGAATAACATAACTGACTACTTTAGTGCCTATCCTAAGACAGTAGACTGAAAACTGTTCATCCAAAATTAATTATTTTCCTTCTTGGATCACACAGCTGGATTGTACTTCCCAACCTCTACTGAAATTAAGTTCAGGCATGAGAACAGTTTTTGCTGCATAATAAACAACCTTAAAACTTTCTGGCTTAAAATAACCACCTTTAAATTTCACTACAGTTTGCATTTGGGTTGGGTTTAGCTGGGCAATTCTGGTCTCAGCTTAGCTCTATTACAGTCATCCTTCAGTATCCAATGAAGGGATTGATTCTAGGGCTCCCCACCACACCCAAATCTGCTCATGCTCAAAAATCCATGCAAGCCCTTTATACAAAATGGCATAGTACAGTTGTCCCTCTGTATCTGAGCTCAGCACCTGCGGATTCAACATGGCTGGGTGAATACGCAGATGCCAAGGACCCACTGTATATGCCTGACTTTTCACTAATTACCATCAATAATTGAAATCCTCTTCTCCTTTTATATTTGGATTGGACTTGTGACCATCCTTTGCCAAATGTGGCAGCAGTACTTTCCAGTGCCATATCTAGCCTCCCTCTCTTGGAATCTGCCCATCTATCAAGTGAACAAAAAATTGCTAGTTTGTGCAGTGATGAGAGAAAATCAGGGACAGAGTTAGCATGGTAGTACAATACCAGTCCCAGATATGTGAGAGAGCCCAGGCAAAACTGTCATAGGAGTCTGCTAATCAAAGAAGGTTGAAGTCTTACAGCTTAACATATGTAAGTACTCAGTACAACATCAACTGTATCCTGTCTATGAATTATCACTGCTACTACTCTTAATACTACCAGTACCATTATTTCTATTGCTACTACTACTACTCTCATGATTACTCTTAATAGTCCCACTATGACCACACTACTACTACCGATGACGTTAATAATAATAAATATAATTATATAAAATATGAGCATCAAATAATATATATTTATATTTTTATATATTTGAGTAAAATAGTAATATTTTTCTCCATTTTTCTAAGTTTCAGCCTAAATTGTTTTTGCATTTAATATTTAGACATTTATATTGGAAATATTTTATCCAAGAGAAAGGATGTACAGGTGATGGTATCTAAGAATGCAGGCTTAGGAATCTGTAGGATCCTGGGGAATGTGTATACTATCTCCATGCCTGAGTTTCCTCATATAGTGAAGAAGATAATAGTAGCACTTTCTTCATAAGATTATTTTTACAATTAATTTTCATTTCTCAACATATGTAAAGTTCTTGAGAAAGTGACTAGTGCAGGTAATTAACCAAATTATTATCATTATAAGCTTTAGGAAATTTACATGTGGTCTCCACTAATGTATCTTTTATTTTATGGTGTCTTCAATAAATTTGATAAAATTACTCAGCACCCAAAATTTATTAAAAGATCATTTTGAAAACTCTATCAAGAAAGATTTTATTACTTATCTTTCATCTACTTTATCCCACTATAAAATTTAGTATTAGCATTAGCTGCCAATATGATAAAAATCAAGCATGGTAGTAATAAAAGTATGACTTTTATAATTATGTGAAGTACTTTTTTTAAAAAGTCAATTGTTATGTGTAGGGAAATTAACACAGAAAATGTAAGAATTTTCTTGTGAAATGATTATCGCTCGAAAAAAGAGGCATTTTCCTCTGGCATTAATATTTATTTTCCTGAAAACCTGTTATTTTTGCCCTCTCTTCAAAAACTCTCCCTTACCCATCCTTATAATTATGGTGAAATTACCACCCCTGGGAAAGCATAGTCTCTTTCCACCATAAGCAGGGTGGTGGTGAGCATGTAATCTCTACCGGAATTGTTTTCATGAGTTAAATCACTTTAGCATGGAGGTGGAGTTTGCATCAGCTCTATCAAGGGATTTTTTGATGCCAGTGTCCTTGAGAAAATGTCTTCAAGTTGCCATTTCTTAGATCTCTGGAGATTTCCTTATTCCTGTTTTTCTGGAGGCCCTATTTTTCAATTCCCACTGTGACTGGTGAGCTATTCAGGACCATTCCTGTAAATTCATTTACCTGCTTCAATTAATCAGTGTCAGTTACAAAAGATATCCAAAAGATTCATTTATAGAAACTTTGCCCAACTTTTTATGATTTCTTGGCCAAAGACACAATTTTTAAGAATATAATCTAATGTAAATAAGAGTATATATAAGGGTAAAACAATTTTCTCCTCCTAAAAGAAAATATTTTGCCTCAGAAACTCAAACTACATTGCTGAAACATAGAGCTGATGTTTTCATAGTTAGCACGGCTAGATTTTTCTTATTAATTATTTCTAAAACTAGGAAGGTTAAAAACCATCAAATAAGGAGAGAGAATGAGGGAGAAGAGTGTGGCAGGATTAGAAAATAAGAGAGAAATATTTCTCTCTTTTCTTTACAAAATCCTCTATTATCCTACCTATGAACTTCATTATGTTTATTTAATCATTTGGAAATATTCATAAATTTAAGTTCACTTCAGACTATCAATTCTGAAGTGTGTTTATTATTACTAGTCACACATTATTGTTATTAATGCCTTCTATTCTTATTCCCTGTTGAGTAATTTGACAGGATGATAATTTGACTTTTCATGTAGATCTTTATACACAGAGATAGTGTGAGCTGTATGGGAATCAACAATTTTGGTATTATAATTCTTAGTGCAATTAAATAGTTATATTTTTGTACACTTTTGGTGGGGATGTAAAGTGCAACCACTGTGGAAAACAGTATGGAGATTCCTCAAAAAACTAAATATAAAACTACCATATGATCCAGCAATTCCACTCCTAGGTATATATCCAAAGAAAACAAAAATACTAATTTGAAAAGATACATGCATCCCAATGTTCATAGCAGCATTATTTACAATAGCCAAGATATAGAAGCAAATTAAGCATCCATCAACATGTGAATGGATGAAGATATGGTGTATATAAACAATGGAATGCTATTCAGCCATAAAAAATGAAATTTTGCCATTTGCAACAGCATGGATGGAATGAAGTCAGACAAAGAAAGACACTGTATTATATCACTTACATGTGGAATCTAAAAAATACAACAAGCTAGTAAATATAACAAAAAAAGAAACAGACTCACATTATAGAGAAGAAACTAGTGGTTACCAGTGAGGAGAGAGAAGGAGGGAGAGGCAAGATAGGGGAAGGGGATTAAAAAGAACAAAAGCTACAAGGATATATTGTACAACACAAAGAATATAGCCAATATTTTATAATAGCTATAAATGAAGTGTAACCTTTAAAATTTGTGAATCACTATGTTGTACACTTGGAACTTATGCAATACTGTACATCAGCTATACCTCAATAAAAAATAAAAGTTTGCTAATTTCTCAATAATGGTAAGACAATGATGAAAATAATAATGCCATATAAAGTTCATTGGATTCAATTACCCGAGCCTTTATAGTAATGAATCTCAACTGTTCTTCTTTCTCAATATACTTTAATGATAATACATTTCCCTTGGAAACAACAGTGTTACATCAGTCAGGGTCTTGATAATAAAGTATAAAGCACATTCAAACTGGTAATTTGAGGGACTATTTACAAAGGTGTAAGCAGAGTACAGGCCAACCAGCAAATGAAAGTGTAGGACCTCAGAACTAGCAGTAGCTAGAAACTGTTTTCACTGTAGATCTCAAAAAGCAAGAAGAGAGAGAAGTCAACATAGCCCAACAGGGTAACGTATTGAGTCAACAACCTGGTAAGAGCTGTGGCCTTTGGTAAAAGGATGTAGCCACCCAACATGAATGCCCAAGGAGGAAGCTTAGAAATCAATACCAAGGACCTACTGTATAGCACAGGGAAGTCTTCTCAATACTCTGTAATGACCTATATGGGAAAATAATTTTTAAAAAATGGATATATGCATATGTATAACGGATTCACTTTTCTGTACAGCAGAAACTAACACAATATTGTAAATCAACTCCAATAAAAATTAAAAAAGAAATAGAAAATGCATTTAACACCAGTACAGGAAAATATGGGTATATTAGATAGGGTAAGCTAATGGCTAAACAAATAAACCCCAATATTTGTTCAAACAAAAAAAGTAGTGTGGGGAGACGGGGGAAGATGGCGGAAGAGTAAGACGTGGAGATCGCCTTCCTCCTCACGGATACACCAGAAATACATCTACACGTGGAACAACTCCTACAGAACACCTACTGAAGGCTGGCAGAAGACCTCAGAGCTCCCAAAAGGCAAGAAACTCCCCACGTACCTGGGTAGGGCAAAAGAAAAAAAGAAAAAACAGAGACAAAAGAATAAGGACGGCACCTGCACCAGTGGGAGGGAGCTGTGAAGGAGGAAAAGTTTCCACACACTAGGAAGCCCCTCCGCGGGCGGAGACTGCGGGAGGCAGAGGGGGGAGCTTCGGGGCCGCGGAGTAGTGCACAGCGACGGGTGCGGAGGGCAAAGCGGGGAGATTCCTGCACAGACGATCGGTGCCGACCAGCACTCACCAACCCGAGAAGCTTGTCTGCTCACCCGCCGGGGTGGGCGGGGCTGCGAGCTGAGGCTCGGGTTTCGGTTTTGGACGGAGCGCAGGGAGAGGACTGAGGTTGGCGGCTTGAACATAGCCTGAAGGGGTTGGTGCGCCACGACTAGCCGGGAGGGAGTTCGGGGAAAAGCCTGCACCGGCCGAAGAGGCAAGAGACTTTTTCTTCCCTCTTTGTTTCCTGGTGCGCGAGGAGAGGGGTTTAAGAGCGCTGCTTAAAGGAACTACAGAGACGGGCGCGAGCCGCAGCTAAAAGCACGAACCCCAGAGACGGGCGCGAGCCGCGGCTGAGGGCGCGAGCCCCTGAGACGGGAGCGAGCCGCGGCTGGAAGCGCGAACCCCAGAGACGGGCGCGAGCCGTGGCTAAAACCGCGGACCCCAGAGATGGGCGGGAGACGCTGGGGCTGCTGCTGCCACCGCCAGGGGGGCTGTGTGCGAGCACAGGTCACTCTCTGTGCCACTCTTCCGCGGAGCCTGTGCAGGCCGCCACTGCCGGGTTCCCGGGATCCAGGGACAACTTACCCGGGACAACGCACAGCGGGTCTCAGGCTGGTGCAACGTCACGCCGGCCTCTGCCGCAGCGTCACGCCGCCTCTGCCGCCGCAGGCCCGCCCCGCACGCAGTGCCCCTCCTTCCGCCATCCCCCAACCCCCGGCCTGAGTGAGCCGGAGCTCCCGAATCAGCGGCTCCTTTAACCCCGTCCTGTCTGAGCAAAAAACAGACGCCCTCCAGCGACCTGCGCGCAGGGGCAGGGCCGGGTACAAAGCTGAGCTCCTGTGAGCTGTGAGAGCAGGGAGGAGAGGGGGAGGTCTCTCCCGGCAGCCGCGGAGGCGGCGGATTGAAGCTCCACAATCAATTTGATGTGCCCTGCATCTGTGGAATACCTGAATAGACAGGGAGTGATCCCAAATTGAAGAGGTGGAATTTAAGAGCGAGATCTGTGATTTTTTTCCCTTTTCCTCTTTTTGTGAATGTGTGCGTGTATGCTTCTGTGTGAGATCTTGTCTGTATACTCTTGCTTCCACCATTTGTCCTAGGGCTCTATCCGTCCATGGTTTTTAAAAAAAAAATTTTTTTTTCTTAATAATTAATTTTAATTGTAATAACTTTAATTGTACTTTACCTTCATTCTTTCTTTCTTTCTTTCCTTCCTTCCTTCCCTCCTTTAGACGGCGAATCACTCCAGGTTGAGTAGGTGGTCTATGGGAGCAGGATTTATGATTTTTCCCCCTTTGCCTCTTTTTGTGAACGTGTATGTGTATGCTTCTGTGTAAGATTTTCTCTGTATAGCTTTGCTTCCAACATTTTTCCTAGGGTTCTATCCGTCCCTTTTTTTTTTTTTTCTAAATATTTTTTAGTACAATAAATATATTATACTTTATTTTATTTTTACTGTATCTTCTTTCTTTCTGTCTTTTTTCCTTCTTTCCCTCCTTCCTTCCTTCCTCCCTCCCTCCCTCCCTCCTTTCTTTCCTTCTTTGCTTCTTTCTTCCTTCCTTCCCTTCCTCCTTTCCTTCTTTCTTTCTTCATACTTCTACTAATTCTCTCTACATTTTCTCCTTCTTTCCCTCCTTCCTTCCTTCCTTCCTTCCTCCCTCCCTCCCTCCTTTCTTTCCTTCTTTGCTTCTTTCTTCCTTCCTTCCTTTCCTCCTTTCCTTCTTTCTTTCCTCATACTTCTACTAATTCTCTCTACATTTTCTCCTTCTTTCCCTCCTTCCTTCCTCCCTCCCTCCCTCCCTCCTTTCTTTCCTTTGCTTCTTTCTTCCTTCCTTCCTTTTCTCCTTTCCCTCTTTCTTTCCTCATACTTCTACTAATTCTCTCTACATTTTCTCCTTCTTTCCCTCCTTCCTTCCTCCCTCCCTCCCTCCCTCCTTTCTTTCCTTTGCTTTTTTCTTCCTTCCTTCCTTTCCTCCTTTCCCTCTTTCTTTCCTCATACTTCTACTAATTCTCTCTACATTTTCTCCTTCTTTCCCTCCTTCCTACCTTCCTTCCTCCCTCCCTCCTTTCTTTCCTTCTTTGTTTCTTTCTTCCTTCCTTCCTTTCCTTCTTTCTTTCCTCATAATTCAACTAATTCTCTCTACTTTTTCTCCCTTTTATTCTGAGCCGTGTGGATGAAAGGCTCTTGGTGCTCCAGCCCAGGAGTCAGGGCTCTGCCTCTGAGGTAGGAGAGCCAACTTCAGGACACTGGTCAACAAGAGACCTCCCAGCTCCACATAATATTAAACGGTGGAAATCTCCCAGAGACCTCCATCTTAACACCAGCATCCAGCTTCACTCAACGACCAGCAAGCCACAGTGCTCGACAACCTATGCCAAACAACTAGCAAAACAGGAACACAACCCCACCCATTAGCAGAGAGGCTGCCTAAAATCATAATAAGGCCACAGACACCCCAAAACACAACACCAGATATGAACCTGCCCACTAGAGAGACAAGATCCAGCCTCATCCAGCACAACACAGGCACTAGTCCCCTGCACCAGGAAGCCTACACAACCCACTGAAACAACCTTAGCCACTGGAGACAGACATCAAAAACAACGGGAACTATGAACGTTCAGCCGGCAAAAAGGAGACCCCAAACACAGTAAGATAAGCAAAATGAGAAGACAGAAAAACACACAGCAGAAGAAGGAGCAAGATAAAAACCCACCAGACCTAACAAATGAAGAGGAAATAGGCAATCTACCTGAAAAAGAATTCAGAATAATGATAGTAAGGATGATCCGAAATCTTGGAAGTAGAATGGACAAAATGCAAGAAACAGTTAACAAGGACCTAGAAGACATAAAGATGAAACAAGCAACGATGAACAATGCAATAAATGAAATTAAAAGTACTCTAGATAGGATCAATAGCAGAATAACTGAGGCAGAAGAACGGATAAGTGACCTGGAAGATAAAGTAGTGGAAATAACTACTGCAGAGCAGAATAAAGAAAAAAGAATGAAAAGAACTGAGGACAGTCTCAGAGACCTCTGGGACAACATGAAACGCACCAACATTCGAATTATAGGGGTTCCAGAAGAAGAAGAAAGAAAGAAAGGGACTGAGAAAATATTTGAAGAGATTATAGTTGAAAACTTCCCTAATATGGGAAAGGAAATAGTTAATCAAGTTCAGGAAGCACAGAGAGTCCCATACAGGATAAATACAAGGAGAAATACGCCAAGACACATATTAATCAAACTATCAAAAATTAAATACAAAGAAAGCATATTAAAAACAGCAAGGGAAAAACAACAAATAACACACAAGGGAATCCCCATAAGGTTAACAGCTGATCTCTCAGCAGAAACTCTACAAGCCAGAAAGGAATGGCAGGACATACTGAAAGTGATGAAGGAGAAAAACCTGCAACCAAGATTACTCTACCCAGCAAGGATCTCATTCAGATTTGATGGAGAAATTAAAACCTTTACAGACAAGCAAAAGCTGAGAGAGTTCAGTACCACCAAACCAGCTTTACAACAAATGCTAAAGGAACTTCTCTAGATAAGAAATGCAAGAGAAGGAAACGACCTATAATAACGAACCCAAAACAATATAGAAAATGGGAATAGGAACATACATATCGATAATTACCTTAAATGTAAATGGACTAAATGCTCCCACCAAAAGACACAGATTGGCTGAATGGATACAAAAACAAGAACCTTATATATGCTGTCTACAAGAGACCCACCTCAGACCTAGAGACACATACAGACTGAAAGTAAGGGGATGGAAAAAGATATTCCATGCAAATGGAAACCAAAAGAAAGCTGGAGTAGCAATTCTCATATCAGACAAAATAGACTTTAAAATAAGGACTATTAAAAGGGACAAAGAAGGACACTACATAATGATCAAGGGATCGATCCAAGAAGAAGATATAACAATTGTAAATATTTATGCACCCAACATAGGAGCACCTCAATACATAAGGCAAATACTAACAGCCATAAAAGGGGAGATCGACAGTAACACATTCATAGTAGGGGACTTTAACACCCCACTTTCACCCATGGACAGATCATCCAAAATGAAAATAAATAAGGAAACACAAGCTTTAAATGATACATTAAACAAGATGGACTTAATTGATATTTATAGGACACTCCATCCAAAAACAACAGAATACACATTTTTCTCAAGTGCTCATGGAACATTCTCCAGGATAGATCATATCTTGGGTCACAAATCAAGCCTTGGTAAATTTAAGAAAATTGAAATTGTATCAAGTATCTTTTCTGACCACAGTGCCATGAGACTAGATATCAATTACAGGAAAAGATCTGTAAAAAATACAAACACATGGAGGCTAAACAATACACTACTTAATAATGAAGTGATCACTGAAGAAATCAAAGAGGAAATAAAAAAATACCTAGAAACAAATGACAATGGAGACACAACGACCCAAAACCTATGGGATGCAGCAAAAGCAGTTCTAAGGGGGAAGTTTATAGCAATACAAGCCCACCTTAAGAAGCAGGAAACATCTCGAATAAACAACCTAACCTTGCACCTCAAGCAATTAGAGAAAGAAGAACAAAAAAGCCCCAAAGCTAGCAGAAGGAAAGAAATCATAAAAATCAGATCAGAAATAAATGAAAAAGAAATGAAGGAAACGATAGCAAAGATCAATAAAACTAAAAGCTGGTTCTTTGAGAAGATAAACAAAATAGATAAACCACTAGCCAGACTCAACAAGAAAAAAAGGGAGAAGACTCAAATCAATAGAATTAGAAATGAGAAAGGAGAAGTAACAACTGACACTGCAGAAATAAAAAAAAAAATCATGAGAGATTACTACAAGCAACTCTATGCAAATAAAATGGACAATCTAGAAGAAATGGACAAATTCTTAGAAATGCACAAACTGCCAAGACTGAATCAGGAAGAAATAGAAAATGTGAACAGACCAATCACAAGCACTGAAATTGAAACTGTGATTAAAAATCTTCCAACAAACAAAAGCCTAGGACCAGATGGCTTCACAGGTGAATTCTATCAAACGTTTAGAGAAGAGCTAACACCTATCCTTCTCGAACTCTTCCAAAATATAGCAGAGGGAGGAACACTCCCAAATTCCTTCTACGAGGCCACCATCACCTTGATACCAAAACCAGACAAGGATGTCACAAAGAAAGAAAACTACAGGCCAATATCACTGATGAACATAGATGCAAAAATCCTCAACAAAATACTAGCAAACAGAATCCAACAGCACATTAAAAGGATCATACACCATGATCAAGTGGGGTTTATTCCAGGAATGCAAGGATTCTTCAATATACGCAAATCTATCAATGTGATAAACCATATTAACAAACTGAAGGAGAAAAACCATATGATCATCTCAATAGATGCAGAGAAAGCTTTCAACAAAATTCAATACCCATTTATGATAAAAACCCTCCAGAAAGTAGGCATAGAGGGAACTTTCCTCAACATAATAAAGGCCATATATGACAAGCCCACAGCAAACAACATCCTCAATGGTGAAAAACTGAAAGCATTTCCACTAAGATCAGGAACAAGACAAGGTTGCCCACTCTCACCACTCTTATTCAACATAGTTTTGGAAGTTTTAGCCACAGCAATCAGAGAAGAAAAGGAAATAAAAGGAATCCAAATCGGAAAAGAAGAAGTAAAGCTGTCACTGTTTACAGATGACATGATACTATACATAGAGAATCCTAAAGATGCTACCAGAAAACTACTAGAGCTAATCAATGAATTTGGTAAAGTAGCAGGATACAAAATTAATGCAAAGAAATTTCTGGCATTCCTATATACTAATGATGAAAAATCTGAAAGTGAAATCAAGAAAACACACCCATTTACCATTGCAACAAAAAGAATAAAATATCTAGGAATAAACCTACCTAAGGATACGAAAGACCTGTATGCAGAAAATTGTAAGACACTGATGAAAGAAATTAAAGATGATACAAATAGATGGAGAGATATACCATGTTCTTGGATGGGAAGAATCAACATTGTGAAAATGACTCTACTACCCAAAGCAATCTACAGATTCAATGCAATCCCTATCAAACTACCACTGGCATTTTTCACAGAACTAGAACAAAAAATTTCGCAATTTGTATGGAAACACAAAAGACCCCGAATAGCCAAAGCAATCTTGAGAACGAAAAAAGGAGCTGGAGGAATCAGGCTCCCTGACTTCAGACTATACTACAAAGCAACAGTAATCAAGACAGTATGGTACTGGCACAAAAACAGAAAGATAGATCAGTGGAACAGGATAGAAAGCCCAGAGATAAACCCACGCACATATGGACACCTTATCTTTGATAAAGGAGGCAGGAATGTACAGTGGAGAAAGGTCAGCCTCTTCAATAAATGGTGCTGGGAAAACTGGACAGGTACATGTAAAAGTATGAGATTAGATCAGTCCCTAACACCATACACAAAAATAAGCTCAAAATGGATTAAAGACCTAAATGTAAGGCCAGAAACTATCAAACTCTTAGAGGAAAACATAGGAAGAACACTCTATGACATAAATCACAGCAAGATCCTTTCTGACCCACCTCCTAGAGTAATGGAAATAAAAACAAAAATAAACAAATGGGACCTAATGAAACTTCAAAGCTTTTGCACAGCAATGGAAACCATAATCAAGACCAAAAGACAACCCTCAGAATGGGAGAAAACATTTGCAAATGAAGCAACTGACAAAGCATTAATCTCCAAAATTTACAAGCAGCTCATGCAGCTCTATAACAATAAAACAAACAACCCCATCCAAAAATGGGCAGACGACCTAAACAGACATTTCTCCAAAGAAGATATACAGAATGCCAACAAACACATGAAAGAATGCTCAACATCATTAATCATTAGAGAAATGCAAATCAAAACTACAATGAGATATCATCTCACACCAGTCAGAATGGCCATCATCAAAAAATCTAGAAACAATAAATGCTGGAGAGGGTGTGGAGAAAAGGGGACACTCTTGCACTGCTGGTGGGAATGTGAAATGGTTCAGCCACTATGGAGAACAGTATGGAGGTTCCTTAAAAAACTGCAAATAGAATTACCATATGACCCAGCAATCCCACTACTGGGCATATACCCTGAGAAAACCAAAATTCAAAAAGAGTCATGTACCAAAATGTTCATTGCAGCTCTATTTACAATAGCCCGGAGATGGAAAGAACCTAAGCCCCCATCATTGGACGAATGGATAAAGAAGATGTGGCACATATACACAATGGAATATTACTCAGCCTTAAAAAGAAATGAAAGTGAGTTATTTGTAATGAGGTGGATAGACCTAGAGTCTGTCATACAGAGTGAAGTAAGTCAGAAAGAAAAAGACAAATACCGTATGCTAACACATATATATGGAATTTAAGGGAAAAAAATGTCATGAAGAACCTAGGGGTAAGACAGGAATAAAGACGCAGACCTACTGGAGAACGGACTTGAGGATATGGGGAGGGGGAAGGGTGAGTTTTGACAGGGCGAGAGAGAGTCATGGACATATACACACTAACAAACGTAGTAAGGTAGATAGCTGGGGGGAAGCAGCCGCAAGGCACAGGGATATTAGCTCGGGGCTTTGGGACAGCCTGGAGGGGTGGGATGGGGAGAGTGGGAGGGAGGGAGACGCAAGAGGGAAGACGTATGGGAACATATGTATATGTATAGCTGATTCACTTTGTTGTGGAGCAGAAACTAACACACCATTGTGGAGCAATTGTACCCCAATAAAGATGGTTAAAATAAAAAAAAAAGTAGTGTATTTCTTATTTATGTAATATCCAAAGCAAATATTTTTGATTGATGGCAGGCTTTCCTCAAAGTGATGATTCAAAGACCCATACTCCTCCCTTCTTGTGCTATCTTTAACAGGCTGCATGTCCATTTGCATCAAGCTGGTGAAAGGGGACAGAGAGTGAAGAAGCCACACCTGCTTCTTAACCACCTTGGTTTAGAAGTGACATATATAACTTCTAATCCCAAACTGTTGGCAATACCTAGTCACCTGACCCTTCCTAGATGCCAAGTAGCCAGGAAATAAAGTCCCTGAGAACACAGTTGCTTTCCAATGATTGCTCTATCCTCGTGATCCAATATAGTAGCCAACAGCCACAAGTGGCTGTTGGGCACTGGGAATGTGGTGCATCCAAACTGAGGTGTGCTGTAAGCATAAAGTGCACACCAGACTTTGATGATTTAGCATAAAAATAAGGATGTAAATATCTCATTGATAACTTTTAGAGTGATTACATATTGAAGTGGCAAGATTGTAGATAATTGGGTTAAATAAAATCTATTATTTAAATTAAAAGAAAGAAAGAAAGAAAGAAAGAAAGAAAGAAAGAAAGAAAGAAAGAAAGAAAGAAATACCACAACCTCATTCTCTTCTTGCTCAGTGCATCTGTTGCTGGTATTTTCCCCTTGCCCAAACCAATCAGAAGAAAAAGGGCAAAGGACTCTGTTTATGTAATCCTTAAAAGTCAGCCTCTCCAGATGAAGAGCAGGGTGAAGAAGGTAAGCAGGTGACTAGAAAGGAAAATATAACATTTCTAAAACAAGCAGCTAACTGTTAAGTGAACACAGAGGAAGATGAGAATGGCTACAGCATATACACTGGTAGAAATCTTGACAAGGTAGTTTCATGTTTCCCAGGTAAATTTTTATGTTGAATTAGGAAACATATTTCTTTCCCTTAATCCATTTAAACGACTTCCTCTCCCCCATATTTTACCAAATATATACCTATTTCAAATGAATTTATTAACTAATATTTTTTTTTCTATTTGAATAAAACTATAATTTTAAAATAATTTTAATTTGTCAAAACCACTTCAATTTTTTTGTTGATTCGATTTTTTTTTTATGTTTAACCAACACTTTGGCGTCATATAAATGTCTAATATTAGGTCTTTAAGAGGTTACTAGCTTTTAAAATGAAAACAAGGATATTGATTTAACAGCTAAATAAAACAAAATATCTTTAAAGTATGCTTACTTTATTGTTTCAAATTTTTAATTTTTTCTTCCAGTTTTATTGAGATATATTTGAGATAAAGGACTGTATAAGTTTAAGGTGTACAGCATAATGATTTGGCTTACATACATCATGAAACGATTATCACAATAAGTTTAGTGAAATCCATCATCTCATATAGACACAAAATTAAGGAAATAGAGAAAAATATTCTTTCCTTGTGATGAGAACTCCTAGGATTTACTCTCTTAACAACTTCCATAGATAACATACAGCAGTGCTAATTATATTTATCATGTTGTACATTACTTTAAAAGCTACTTTCTACTTCTTTGAATCAACAATATTTGGTTTGGTAATTGCCTTTTCCATTTCAACTTGCCAATGGCAGGATACAATATCTCTTCAGTTAAAAAAATAATAAAATTACTATAAAAGAAAATGAATTACTACAAAGTGAATTGTATGAAGTGTTTTGAGGAGAAACTATAATATAAAAATGTATAATTGATTTCTTTTTAGTTCATTATTTACTTGAATTTAGATTATAGACAGTTCAAAAGTTGAAAGAGACACACACGGTACATATGTATACATTTTTATATGTATGTACATTTTTACAATGTAATATGAAAGAAAGCATTTGATGCAACTTTGCCATAAAGAAAGAACTTTAGGAAAAAAAACAAAAGTATGTGAAAATAGTTGAAGTACACTCTGTCTCAACTGTAAACCAATATAAATAAAGTAGAATCTCCATATTCATATGAAATCAAAGACTTTACCCATTGAAAAAAATGTAGTCCTGTTGACTATAGACTCTGGTTCTTAGTCTGCAACTAAAAGAAGGAAATTCTGGCTAATGAAATGGAAAAGGAATTTAGGTGTGTCCAAATTAAAGAACTAAAGTCAGGTGCAGGACTGCTAGAAGCTCAACCAAAATGGCACCCCAAAATTTGTCTCTTGAAATCATTTCTGCTGTCTTTGCAGAACTCTAGTTACCATTATGGCTGCCAACACAACAAATAGAAGGTGCTATAAACTGTTTCTACTCTTTCTGGTGTCTGCACTCCAGATGTTGCTGTGTAACTGTTACTGTCTTTTCTCAGAGTGGATATTCCTATATTCTTCTTTGTACTACCAACTGCTAATATTGTGGATGTGTTCTGTAGGCTGGGACCAGGTTAATTGCCTTCACTCTGGATGCAAGAGGAGATGGGAAATCAAATAAATGGCAATTTCATCAGCTATATTTAGTAGGTGAACTCCCCTCCCCAACAAGGATAGGAAATGTCCCCAGTATAAGAAGGGTGTTAAGTACTGCAAAACCAAAACAATGAAAAAGACAAACCCATTAAGACTGTGAGTATATAGGATTTTTTATTTGAATAACCAAACAGATACTTAAATTTTACTTTTCTTCTCTTCTAAATAGATGTATAATAATTACTAGCTAAATGTGTTATGACCTTATACAGTTCATATAAAAATTAACATAGGGCTTCCCTGGTGGCGCAGTGGTTGAGCGTCCGCCTGACGATGCAGGGGACGCGGGTTTGTGCCCCGGTCCGGGAAGATCCCACGTGCCGCGGAGCGGCTGGGCCCGTGAGCCATGGCCGCTGAGCCTGCGCGTCTGGAGCCTGTGCTCCGCAGCGGGAGAGGCCACAACAGTGAGAGGCCCGCGTACCGCAAAAAAAAAAAAAAAAAAAATTAACATAAAATACTATATACATATATATTTAAAATACACATTTATATATTTAATATAAAATAATATTAATAATTTTATAAGTTAAATAACAAAATTTTCTTATTTATTAATTATATATTCACTAATTACCATAAGAAATCTATTAGATTTTGGCTCATATTAATAATACTTAACATAATGAATATTTAATGGTTGAAAAAGCCAATAAAGTTACATATAAGTAATTTCATTTTCTTTTATTAAAAAAATGGAAAATAACCAACAGTTAATTGAACTGCTAAACCACTGAAGTTACTTAGTTAATTTTTTTCCTCATAGAATGGACTTTTCTTGGTACAATTTGATTCAGATAAACCAAAAGAAAAAACATTTTAAATCTGCATTTTATATTTATGTCAAATCTTCAGTATAGGAAGAAGAGTGAGAAGGTTGTAACACGGTGGGAGTGTAGATTGCTTTGCACATATCTGCTTGGGTAAAACTTCAGGGTTGCAATTACCTAATATACAATGGAATAAAGATTATGTAGTGTATAGTGGAGAGGGTGGCAGTTGCCTTAGTAAGGAAAATATGTTTTTCTATATTGATGAATACAGTGTTGAGGAGCAAATTCATGTACTAATATAGACAAGGTAAATTTTCTTTGTTTTGTTGTTGTTTATTTTTATGGGTATTATTTTTTTTAATTGTTTTAAATTGAAGCATAGTTGATTTACAATGTTATGTTAGTTTCTGGTGTACAAAACAATGATTCAGTTATATATCATTATATAACTGAATATATATATATATATATATATGAATATATTCTTTTTCATATTCTTTTCCTTTATGGATTATTACAAGATATTGAATATAGTTCCCTTTGCTATACAATAGGACCTTATTGTCTGTCTATTTTATATATAATACCTTACATCTGCTAGTTCCAAACTCCCAATCCATCCCTCCCCTATCCCCCACCCCACCCCCAGCAACCACAAGTCTGTTTTCCATGTCTGTGAGTCTGTTTCTTAGACAACATCTTTTTAATGACAGTGTATGAAGGCAGGTTTCCTGCAGGAGTTTGGAAACCTATCATATATTATTATCCATACATAAAATATAACACCACTTTTCGAATACAAGGAGAATAATTAGATGAGATACTTAATTCCAGGAAGAAAAATGCTCTGGTGTGTTAAAGTAATCTGACAGCAGTTGGGTCAGTTGAACAAACATAACCTGTATGAAATGATAGATACAGAATTTGACAAAGTTGAAAACAAAAGTACTGACTTTATTACCAAAACTATAAACTTATCCAAGCATGCGTTTAGTGGAGAAAACAACCAGGATTTCTAATCAATAAGTATTAGTGTAAGAGATTGTTTTGACATATTCTATCATTTCTGCCCAAGAAACACTCTCTTTTTTCATTTTCGAAGGCAATTATACAGCTGTTCTCATACTATACCAGCCAATATTGAAAACCCTCTGGCAATCCAAAGCATGGCTGAATTTACAGTGATTAAAAACAACAGCAACAAGAAGCTTTGATAGTTCATCTTAAATAATATAATCTACAGAAAGGTATAAAGTGGCAATTGCACTGAGTTAGCCTTTGACCTGAGTTTCTTTATTAATGTATCCATATTCATTCAGTTATTCACTGAACACTATTAAGAGCTTCTGATATGGTAGGAATTGTGAATACAAACAATGAACAAGGTTCTGTATGTACTTTAAGGAATCTATAGCTTATTGGAGAATAATTACATTAGAGTAATACTCATTTGGTAGTGTACAGTAAGACCACATACACCAGACCCAGAGTGTGATTCCTGATATCAATTATTAATAAGTCCATACTTTATATTTTTGCCATATTTGAGTATATCTGTATGCTTACTAATATAATTTTTAAAATCTGACTTCAAGTCAAATGAAAGAATCCATGCCTAGAAAGATAATAACCCTGTTGCCAGATTAGATGTGTTTAAACTTTTTTTTCTAATACAGGTAGATATAAACACACAACTTTCATTTGTTTTATTCATGTAACATTCATAATTGTATGATGTTCTAGATTTTGGATTTGAAGGTGAAGAAAGTCTTCCAGGTGAAAAGGATATTCAGAATTATATTGCAAATGGGAAAACATGGATGATTCACTGAAAAGTTTGGAGAAAGGGATTTTAAGCAAAGAAGCAAGAGCAAGTTTAAGAGAAGAGTAAATGTGTCAAAGGATGTTTTGGTGGGAAAACTGAGGAGATGGACATGGTGATAACACGTGATTAAGAAGAGGCACAGGTAAGTGTGAGGGGATAAAAAAACGGTAAGAAACTAAAAGATTCTTATATCTTTGTACTTTATTCTGAAACAACAAGAAATATTTACTCTTATTTATGTTTTACAAAAACATTTCTAAGAGCAGTATTTTAAAGGTGAACTATATTAGGAAAAGGGAAATAACTTAGATGCCTATTATATTAATACAGGTATGAACTGATATATGATATGGATGTGAAGTAGATGGTTTTAATAATCATCATGATTTTGGAAGCTGCTGAATATAGAAACTTAGTAAGTGTTGTGACAACATTCTAAGATGAGAAGATAGAGTAGAGGTTTATAATGAGTTTTGTTTTAAAATGTCTGGGTTTGAGGTGCCTATAGAATGTAACAAGTGGAAAATTTCAGTGGACCTATGTATCTAGAGATCTGAAAAGAGGTATGTGGTCGTGGTGCACAATTGTGGGTAAAATATTAGTGTTCATTTAAAACTAAAAAGATGGATTAACTGACTTCAACAGAATGAGAAGAGTAGAGAAAAAAGATTAAGTTCCTCAATCTGCCTCTAGAAAGGTAGAAATAGCCCTCAAAATTATTACTTCCCTTTGCCAATTTTATGCTTATCAGTGATGAAACTTATCTGTGAAATTCACCTGCTCATTGCCTCTCTGCCATGTTCTTTCAGCAACAGAAATCTGCTCTCTCAAGGGAGAATCATTCCATGGAATTCAGGCAGGACAAAATCTATCTATGTCTTTAGTGAAGGTGGGCCAATGACACAGGCCTTAGGAATCATATTTCTGAATCCCTCTGGTCATGACATTTGGTTCAGAGATGAAAAGGTGAACCAAGCTACATCAAGCTACATTACATGAATGTAAAATAATGTCTAATTTTTTTCTGGCCCTCTTCTTCCCTCTCTAGAATTATAACTATTGCCATCTTTAACACAGTCATCATTATATAACATTTTAGATGTTGGTAAACATATGTTACACTGAGAAAGGAGTGACACTATATCTCAACTAGTATTAAGGTAAATATACAATTTATATATTCTTCAGTGCAAGGGTCCCGAGGGGTGGTTGATATGTGGACATGCAAATTTATTAATTTGAGGTGTCATGGAGACTAAATAAAGTTTCACTATTATAAGATTCTTATATTTTTTTGTGTCTGAAGTAGTATAGTATTATCAGATTATAATGTGATATGTTAAAGGATTCATATTTTAAACTTTTGAGAAACTTCTAAAAATTGTACAAAGGGATATATCTAAAATTTCGATGAAATAGTTAAAATCAAATATTTTTAAAAAATGATGCACCAAAAGAAAGTGAAAAAGGGAGGATATAAGACAGCAACAAAAAAACAACTAAAAAAAGCAGATAATATACAAGTAGAAAACAAATGCCAATGAGGACTCAGGGATGGGGAAGGATAAGCTGGGACAAATTGAGAGAGTGACAGGGGCATATATATATAATACAAAATGTAAAATAGACAGCTAGTGGGAAGCAGCTGCGTAGCACAGGGAGATCAGCTTGGTGCTTTGTGTACACCTAGAGAGGTGGGATAGGGAGGGTGGGAGGAAGACGCAACAGGGAGGAGATATGGGGATACATGTATATGTATAGCTGATTCACTTTGTTATACAGAAAAAAACTAACACACCATTGTAAAGCAATTATACTCTAATACAGATGTTAAAGAAAAAAAGAAATGGGAAAAAAAAGAAAACAAATGCCAAGATGGTAGACTTCCAACCATACCATTCATTACATTAAATGTAAATAAGTTATACAATTTGATTAAAAGGCAAAATTTTCATACTGTATAAAAAACAAGATTCAACTGTACATTCTCATAGTCATAAATAAAACTAAACCAAGATCAGTTGAGATTTAGAAGCACTAGATCATATGCTTATATTAAGGAAAATAAAATAAATGAAGGAAATTACAGAAAAAACAGCAAAATTCATATACAAAGCTGTTCTTTAGGGAATTATTTATAATATGAAAAAATTAAAGACTAACAAATATCCCACATCAGAGAAATTATAAAATATATTATAATATTTTATGTTATAAACATTTATGTAATCATTAAAATCATGTGTTCCAATACTATAATAATATAAGACATTATGGCAACAGTATGACACTCAAACAGCAAAGCAAGATATTCTGTATAGCATAATAATTTTGTTAAAATAAGGAAAACAACTATACTTATTTAAACTGAATATACAAAACATATGTGGGCTTTAATTTTCAGCATTATGTTTTTCCATTTTCCCTATGATTTTACAAAAAAGTATTGGCATACCTTGTTTCATTGTGCTTCACTTTATTGCTCTTCACTGATACTGCGCTTTTTACAAATTGAAGGTTTGGTGGTAACCTTGCATGGACCAAATCTATGGATGCCACTTTTTGAACAGCATTTGCTCACTTTCTGTTTCTATACCACATTTTGATAATTCTTACAATATTTCCAACTTTTTCATTATACCATATTTTTTACGGTAATGTGTGATACTAAAACTTGCTGAAGACTCAGATGAAAGTTAATGTTTTTTAGCAGAAGTATTTTTTAACTACGGTATGTACATTGTGTTTTAGGCATAATGTTATTGCACACATAATAGGCTACAGTATACTGTAAACATAACTTTCATATGCATTGGGAAATGCAAAATATTGTTTATGCCCTTTATTGAAGTGTTCTGGAACTAAACCCACAATATCTCAGTTATGCCTGTATTCATTCCATGCATATAGTAGAAAGAGTTATAAATTAAATATTTCTAGTATCTCTTCTTACCAAATAGGGCTAAGAAAGTGGTTTCAAAGTAGTGTACACATGAATTAATGAAATAAACATATGCCAAAAAAATCTTATGATTAAATTGTTAATATGGCTTGTATGTAGTTAAGCTACGGCTATACATTAGACTGGGTTTGGGTTCATTTCTGTTGGAAATGAGAAAATCATTTTTAGGTCAATCCATCTTTTAAAAAAGTTTTAAGGTAGACAATTGAAAGACACCCTTACACTTGTTGGTATAATATTGATCCTAGAAATATGTGAAACTGGTTAGTGTGAACCAAATAAATTTACAAAAATTATTTTATTCTTTCCAAGTTTCACTCTTGATTCCATTTTCCATCTTGAATTATGCTCACCTATACTGTCCATCATAGTACCCAAACAGAAACATACAGTCATGTAAAAAGATTCAAGGCTTCAAAGACATCAGCTATATCTGGTTATTCAGTTACCACCGACATTCAGAGACCTAGGAAAAGTCTCAGTTTCCTTTTCACAAGCTACTGCCAGGTGCAAGGGCAGATCCAAACGCTAAGGATAGCGTTTTTCTAGCACTTTTATGGTGTTTGCCTGAGGAATCTACATATGCCTGAATCCTGCCACATCAACAGCCTCCTTTCCACTATGACATTTCTTCAGATAGTAAACACAAGATATATTCACTTACTCAGAAGCAAATATCAATACCATTTCATAGAATCTTTGTTAAAATCTAATATTCTTGCAACTGTCAAATTAGATCTCTGAAAAAATGTGTTATATTTTATGGCTTAGCCCCATCCATGCCCCTAATCTAAATCTTGAGTTCATACTACCCTTTATCTGACTTAATGACATAACAGAGATTTAGGTATATGCAGAGAAATAACTAAGTAGTCATTTTTTTCCATCAGTATATGCAGTTATATTCTTTTCCTTGGAGGATAAAATATTTTTCTTCAATGGAAAAAAAAATACTAAAGATCCAACTATCATTGTTGGTTTATATTTCCAATAATTCCAGAAAAATAACTGATAAAATATTTGTACACCTATTTATTTTTATTTTCTGATAACTGGAAAATATAGAGAATCAGAAATAGTAACAGCTCTGGAACTCAACCTTTGCTTTAAGCAAAGTCTGTATACCAAAAGGCAAACAATGAAACAGAAGACATAATTTATGGAAAGTGCTCTAGGCAAGATGAAAACACAACTCCAAACATCTACTTCTGTTCTGAGGTAGATTGGTCTACACTTTGGGAACAGATGATTTTCCTGGAATAAAAATGCATACTTATTGACTTTGTCATTTAGACATATTTGGTTTACACAAAATAATGATTACCGATGCATAAGATTTGCAATAAACTATAATTAATGATATATAAAGCCATCTATTTAAACAATATAATGAACTTTGCTAAAATAATGCTTTAACAACTCCTCATTACAAGTGAAATCTAAAGACTTTTAAGTAACATTTTACTTAAAGTGATTATTAGAGGTAAGCATTTTAATGACAAAATTATCATTGTAGTGTGGTTTAAAGTTATTTGTAATTCTTCATTTTTAAAAAGCTTAAAATATAAGACTTACCCTGTGTACTCAGTATTTCTCATGTAGAGAAGAAACTATTTGTGAATGTAATAGCCTAAAACATTTTTCTTTTCCATCCTCCCAAACAGCATTAGTTTATTTTTTAAATTAACTTTAGGTTTAATAGTAAGATCATTTCATCTCCTACAATTTTGCATTACATATTCTCCTTCCAGTGTTGCCATTTAAATTTATCCAATTAAAACAAATTTAAACAGCAAATAAACAAACTTTGAAATCAAGTTCCAGTTCAGCTTTCATTCTTCTCAACTATATCATGCTTGGAAAGAATAAACATATATATATATATATATATATATATATATATATATATATATACACATTTCTGCCAGCTGAGAATTTACTCTTGAAACCTTAAACCAAAGAGGAATGAGGTCAGCAACTATTTATTTCATGTGATATTACTGTGACTTCCATGAAGACTTAACTCCATTTTACACTTTCTCTAGACTATATTCATGTTACTTTTGGCTCCACATAGATAAGCACCATTTTATAAGCCCCAGAATTGAGAATTTTCACAGAATTGAGTACAAAGCAGCACACAAAATGGTGATAATCCTCAAGGGAAGTATTGATAGAATAGTCCAAAGTATATATGTATGCAGAGGAAATGAAGAATTAAGAGTTTAACTGTATAATTTTAGCAAAAATAAAAATTTTTAAATAGGTTCTTCTGGGGAGATTTTACTTATGAACAAAAATCATTTTTTCACGTTATTATTCTTGTTGCTGATGAGTCCTACGAGAAACAAAGCATTAACCTTTTTCTTAATCTTTTAAGAGGGTTTCCTGCTATTTGCTTCCATTTAATTTCTTGGTAAGTATTTTAGCTATTTTTCACCTGTAACAGAACAGTATACATTGACTGAAGAACATTATATGTTAATCAAAATGTAAATTTACACTGAGATGAAAACGTTCTTCTTATTTAATTAATTTATTTTTAATTAATTATTTACTTATTTGTTTTATTTTGTTTTTGGCTGCATTGGGTCTTCGTTGTTGCACGTGGGCTTTCTCTAGTTGTGGTGAGCGGGGGCTACTCTTCTTTGTGGTGCACGTGTTTCTCATTGTGGTGGCTTCTCTTGTTGCAGAGCACGGGCTCTAGGTGCATGGGCTTCAGTAGTTGCGGGACCTGGGTTCAGTAGTTGTGGCTCGCAGGCTCAGTTGCACTGCGGCATATGGGATCTTCCCAGATTAGGGCTTAAACCCGTGTTCCCTGCATTGGCAGGTGGATTCTTAACCACTGCACCACCAGGGACGTCTCTCTTTTTATTTTAAAAAAGTGTTCTAGTATGTCTGAATTTATACAAATTTTCTTTCCATTTTTAGTTTTTTGTGATATTTGTGAGGAACAATATGAGATTTACTGTAACTAATATATAAAATGTTTCAGATTTTTGAATTTAGCTCTTTAAAATATTATTCCAAATGCTCTAAGTATTTTTTTTTAATTTAGCTAAAATTCAAGCTTTCTTTCACACTTGAATTCTCCTCCTTCTCCTCTATGTCCAGGATACATGCTTGAATGAGATGATGGCCATGTGTATTTATACCAAACTGAACGTATTTGCAGGTCTGATTATTGCTGTCTCAATGACCTTTACTATCACTTTTAAAATCACTTTCTCTAGTTACATTTGATAACAGTAAGAAATAATGTAGATTGAGCTGGTTGGGTTTCTTTTGCCAGGTTTTAGCTACCCAGACCTTAAAAATATAATCATATGAAACTTTCCAATTTGATGAAGATGTAACAGTCTTGAACCTTGACTCTAAGAATAAAATGACTTCACCTTTATTTATTTACCCATGGACTGAATCATCTATATAAAATTGCATTTGAGTATAGATTTATAAATAGAGTGTACCTAATTTACACGTCTAGCTTTTATTTCCTCTGGTTTGAGTAAGTCAGTGAGCAAACTGAACTTCATTTGATTCACCTAATACTGGAACTAATAAGTCCTACTCAAATAAGTTTCTAATAACATATATATTTAAAACCTCAAACATGTAGTTGAAATTCAATATGTTTTAGTTCCTTCATTTGTAATTGCATGTTCTTAATAATGTATAAAGTATGAACTTGAAATGTCACCAACATATGTTATATGGGGTCACAGAAGCTTAAAAAGCCTTCTGTGATGAGGTTTTACCTAGACAAGAGCACTCTAATTAGAGTGATCTCTTTTATATATATATATATATATATATATATATATATATATATATATATATATATATACAGTAGAAGGTTGAACACAGATGAGAAAATGATTAAATCAGACTCACAGAAATCTAACCCTGCATTGAGCTTTACTAATAAATCTCAGGATATAAGCATAAAGAAAGCCAGACAGAGGAAGAGAAATCTAAAACATCCTATGTGAATCTTCTCACCTCACAATGTTAGAATCATGTAGCTTATGAAATATCTTCATTTTATACTAGAGATAATCACCTAGATTACCAGACTTTTTCCTGGGAGACACGTCCTATAAATCTATGGAACTTATCTTCATGATCCATAAGGAAATTTAATCCAGGAACTTCTTGCTAAGAATAACCCATAAATAAGAACTTGCCTCTAGCAAATATCATTAGTCTAAAACTTATCAAGAAGTCAGTTAAAAATATAGTTACAAGAAGACTAGATGTAGTGTTTCCTTCTCATGAACATCTCCCACTCCTATGATCTATGATCTAGAGAGAAATGATTACAGGTCCACCTCTTGAATGCCTTCCTCTATACTCTGACCTTGATCAATATATATTTGTCACATATTTCTCAAGTATATTTTCATTTGCCTTAAAACATTTTCTGCAATATCTTACACAAAAGAATAAGAGTATATTCTGATGACTACTGGGCTTTGAATATCTAAAGACACTCACTCTGAAGAGATATTAATTGTGGCCACACATTATTTCCAACCACTTTCAAGGCCTTTGGATATTGTTCTAACCAGCTCAATTACTGTTTTTTGTCTCTGTCATCCATAGTTATGTGACTCTTTTCATACATGCTGATAAAGACATTTAACTGAGTAAGCCACTTTTTTAAGTCCAAGTTCACTTGTGGTTCTGGCCAATCAGTTTCTATAAGTCCCACACCAACAGGGCTCCCCCTCATCTTTACAAAATATTTCTCATCCTGGTACATTCACTCTCTAGACTTTATATTCCAGTGATGGGAAGAAGAAAATAAATAAGTAAAAAAACAATATATATTTGTATTGTGAAAAGTACTGTCAAGAAATTTAAACAGTGACATGATACATAGTAACTGAGTAGCAAGAAGGTACTTCTGAGTTGATTTATATGCTAGAACATGTTTGGTAAAAAATAAATAGACCAAGATAGGAGAGAAGAAATTTTAAGAAGAGGGAATGCAAGCAGAAAGTCATAATTCTGTGATATGCATGTATGAATAGCAAAATGAATGGTAATTAAATGAAGTGAGCCGAGCAGAAAATCATTAGGCTAGAGATCAGAGAGGTAAGCTAAGGTAATGTCTGAGAGTTTTGGCATGGCGTATGGTTGAGGACAAGTTTGGAGTTTTATTCTGCAGGTGAAGGGAAGTCTTTGAGGTTTCTTTAAGCTGAAGAGCCATATGATCTGATTTTGTTTTCAAAGACCACTCTGGGTGTCTTTTGATAATAAACTACAACAGATAAGAGAGAAACAGAGAGACCAGTTAGGAAATGAGAATAAAACATCAAAAAAATAGCTAAATATTTTGATTTCCAAAAACAAATG
The DNA here is from genome assembly GCF_963924675.1 of Phocoena phocoena. Taxonomy (NCBI): domain Eukaryota; kingdom Metazoa; phylum Chordata; class Mammalia; order Artiodactyla; family Phocoenidae; genus Phocoena; species Phocoena phocoena. The sequence continues at coordinate 25,955,046 of NC_089235.1, read as the reverse complement.
ATTTTTTTTTTTTATTTTAACAAAATTTTTGACTTGAATATTTCAGAGAAGGAAGTGACTGCATGGTTACCAAGAGTGCAAAATCAACACAAAATGGCAGCCATCCACATTTCTTGTACATTAAAAATGTGTTTCTCTTAGACATTTTTGGGAGTTATAGCTGCACACTGAATTATTTATTATTATTTAAAATGATATTACTTCAAGAACATATATTGTCTTAGATATTTTTCCTTTACCCATACCATGCCTCTCAGGTTTATTTTAAGCACTAAGTGATTCTGATGGAAAGGAATAAAATATATTATTGGTTTTCTCCAGAGTGAACCACCATGATACTTGGCTTGCAAAATTCAGTGATAGAAAAGCTTCTGGTTAATTCTTTCTTTATTCCTTGTTGTTAGGCTCCATAAGTCACTCTCGAAGTTGAGTTTAATGAAAATGAATTGCTGTATTATGTTTCCTTCACAGAGTAACACAACTGAAATCCCTTTGATTCAAGAGAAATAAATAAGAAAAGCTCATAAGAGCAAGAATATAAACTTACTTTGGAAAGGAATAAGTCCCTAGTTACTGTAAATGTTTTCACACTGTAACATAGCAATTACTTGGAAATTGCATCTTTTGGCATAATGTTCTCATACTTCCCCTGAAGATTCAATTACTCATTTCTACACCTACAGTTCACTGGAGACAAAAACCCTTATGAACCCAAGACCAAACAGGCTGGCATATTTGTTCTTATTTGGCTTTAATGATCTCAGAGATGAGGAGAAAAACTAAACCTAAAAGTAAAGATAAAATAGTAGGTGATGGACATCTCAACTACTGCCCTAATGAAGCATTATGTGGAAACACATATGTATGATGTTAGAAATTAATGCTAATTTACAATTAACTTACATTTCAAATTTTAGCTTGAGAGGTATTCTTTAAATTTCCAGATAATTTCCTAATTTACAAATGGGTAATTAAATTGAGTGCTACCAACATGGAAAGTCCATTGTGAATATACGTGAGTGTGAGGGAATTCAACTTGCAAAAACCCAACACTCAATTACAATATAGCAAAAAGGCAACTGGTTAGATTTCAAAAAGACTGTGTATTACACTTATGGAGAAGACTAAAAATAAGTTAGTATTCGATTCAACTCATAGAAATAACGAAACGATTTTTTTTCACTCTCCACAAGAGTTAATTATTAGTAGTTTAAAAGCGATCAGGAGTGGCATGGACATATATAAACTACCAAATGTAAGGTGGATAGCTAGTGGGAAGCAGCTGCATAGCACAGGTAGATCAGCTTGGTGCTTTGTGACCACCTAAAGGGGTGGGATACGGAGGGTGGGAGGAAGATGCAAGAGGGAGGGTATATGGGGATATGTGTATACATATAGCTGATTCAGTTTGTTATACAGAAGAAACTAACACAACAATGTAAAGCAATTATACTCCAATAAAGGTGTTAAAAAAGTAAATAAAAGAAAATAAAATAAAAGCAAACAAAAAATATGAAACATTGAAAACAAGAAAAGTAATCAGGAGAGAAAATTCTCCAACTGAAGAATTATCTAAATATGTTTAACCTGAATGAGTAATGAAGACAAATTTCACATAAGGGTCTGCTCCATGTGACCTCCAAACTCAAATTCTAAAATTGATATATATGTAATTATCAATGAAAAACCAACATATTGAAACGATGTTACAGCAGTATAGTCAAACCACAGCTTCTTCCTATAAATTTAGCATGCCTGTAAGCAGTTTGTGCTACTAAGAGAGTGATATTTTTTAATGTAACAGGAATGATTATACATATGGAATAAGTGGTGCTTACCTGAGGGTAGATGTCAGAAAATTAACTCTACAAAATGGATGGATACAGGGCTTGGAGTTTATAAGAAATCTAAAAAGAAAACAATGAAAAATTCATTATAGGTGAGAAGTCAAAGAGAAAGAGCAAATTGTTAGGAGATGAATATGGTACTCTGGGGGTTTAAAAATATTTATTTATTTATTTGGCTGTGCTGGGTCTTCGTTGTGGTATGTGGGGATCTTCGTTGCAGTGTGCAGGAATTTTAGTTACAGCATGCGGGATCCTGGTCCCTGACCAGGGATGGAACCTGGGACCCCTGCATTGGCGCGTGGAGTCTTAACCACTGGACCACCAGGAAAATCCTGAATATGTACTTTGAAATAGCTTGGTCTGTGAGAAATCCTGAAGATAGAATGGTCAGAAAGATTTTCAAGAGGGCAAATATTTAATGAGCAAATAAAGCCACCCTAATCAGCACAGATATGAAACTTCTCTTCCACTGCACACAAATATTTAGTAAAATTCTATTACATGTAAGCCATTTCTCCTATGAGGAGTAGCTAGGGCATGAATAAATAGGCAATTAAGCAGTAGTTAAGAGAGACTGAGTCTGAGATTTGGAATAGTACTAGAGAGAAATAAAGGACAGACACAAGAAAATGTTTAGAAAATTTAAGACCGAAGCTAGAGATGCCTTTAAGAGCACAGCCTCTCTAGGATTTTTCAGAATAAATAATTTTAAAGTAATTAACATTAACTGATATATGAGTTACACTTTCAAATATTGAAGAGTGATAACATTGTTGTATTAGCAATATTAATCTATATGCCAGGCACCAACGTAATAACTTTACATAGATTACCTTATTTGACTTTCACAAAAACCATAAAGTGAGTAATAATGCTGGTTTGGTTTAACCCCATCTTGATGGCTTAACACCATCAAGAAATTAAGGCAGAGAGGTGAGTGGCAAGATAGGGGTATGGGATTAAGAGATAGAAATTACTGTGTATAAAATAGGTAAGCAAGAAGATACATTGTACAACACATGGAATTAAATCCTTTTTTGTAATAACTTTAAATGGAGTATAATCTATAAAAATGCTGAAACACTATGCTATATACATGAAACTAACATAATATTGTAAATCAAATACACTTCAATTTCCCAAATGGGAAGGAAATTAAGGCAGAGGATGTTAAGGATATAGATCACTTAGTAAAATAATAGAAAAAGGAATATATATACACATACCATGTAAAGGCTAGTAAAAATAATCTGGATCATTTATATTAATATTAATTAAGGTAGACTTCAGAACAAGAAATATCAGGAATGAGGAAAGACATTATATAACAATAAAGCAGTCAATTCTCAAGAAAGATATAATAATTCTAAAGATCCATTATCTAAAAACAGGGCCTCAGAATATAGGAAGTAAAAATTAATAGAAGTAAAAAGATAAGTAAGCAAATCCACATAAAATTGGAGTCTTCCACACTATTCTTTCAATTATTTATAAAACAAGTAGACAGAAAATCAGTAAGGAAATAGATAATCTTAACAACACTATCAACCTAATTGACATCATAGAACCTGCAGTCAAGAAAAAAAAAAGTATTTTCTAAAACTGAACAAGATACAGTCACCAAGATATATAACATTCTGAGCCATAAAGCAAATTTAAACTTAACAAATTAAAAAAAAATTCATGCAAAGTATGTTCTTGAGTGATGTCTGGAATTAAAACCAGATATCAATATCAGAAAGATAACTTGAAAATCTCAAATATTTTTAAAGTAAAATACATAATCTCAATAACTCAGGAAGTCACATGGAAAATTATTATTTGAAATGTAAGAAAACAAAAATATATCAAAATATGAAAGATATAAGTAAAACAATGCTTAAACAGAAATTTATAGCAGGAAAAAAATTTAGTAAACAGAAAGGTCTCAAATCAGTATTCAAAGATTCAATTTTAAAAACTAGAAAAATGAGAGAAAATGACTAAACTTAAAATAAGCAAGAGGAAAGAAATGATAAAGAGTAGAAATCAATACAACTGAAAAAATAGGGTAAATTAACAAACCAAAAGCTGGTTTTTGTAAAAGATAAATAAAACTGATAAATCTCTAGACAGACTAATTAGTAGAAAGAGGAAAAGCACACATTACTTATAGCATAATGAAAAACTGGATATCACTATAGATACCATAAATATTAAATGGATAATAAGGGAGTGATACAAGGAACTCTATTCTAATAGTTTTAAAAATTTGATAAAATGAAATATTTTCTTAAACTATCAGGACCAACACACACACACAAAATAATCTTACCAGTGTAAAATTTATTAAAGTAATATAATTGATAGTTTAACACCATCCCACAAAAAAAAAAAAAAAAAAAAAAAAAAAAACCTCTAGGTCCAGAAAGTTTCACTGGTGAATTCTTACAAATATTTAAGAAAGAAAAAAAATACCAATTCTACACAATCTCTTTCTAAAAACTGTAAGTGGAGAGAATGCTTCCCAACTTATGGTGTGGGGCCAACATTAACTTAACACCAGAAAATATGAGAAAATAAAACTACAGACCAACAACCCTCAACACATATGCAAACATTCTCAGCAAAGCTTTAGCAACTCAAATCCAGTACAGTATAAAGAGGGTAACACACCCCGATGAAGAGAAGTTCATTCCAAGAATGCACAGCTAGTTCAATATTCAAAAGTGAATCTGTGTAATTTACCATGTTAAGAAACTAAAAGAAAAAATCCAAATAGTATCTCAGTAGATGCAGAAAATCATTTGAAAAAAATTTAACACCATTTATATAAACTCAAAATAATTGAAAAGGAAGAAATTAAACCTCTTATATTTGCAAGTGACATGATTGTATAGAAACTCTTAAGGAATGCACAAACAGTATATTATAGTTAGTAATTTAGCAAGATCACATAATGTGTCAATATAAAAAATCAATTATATTTCTATATACCAGCAGTAAACAGTTGGAATCTGAATTTTTTTAAAAAAAGCTATACCATATACAATAGCACCAAACATATGAAATATATAGATATAAATCTAACAATATAAATATATGATCAATCTGTTGAAAAACTATAAAACATTGATGGAAGCAATCTACAAAAATCCTAATTCATAGGGATATATATATATATATAATATTGATAAATTGGAAAATTCAATCTTAAGATGCCAATTCTAAATTTGATTTTATGTTTATTAAAATCCCAGTGAAAGTTTTATAGTGGTTCCAATAAACATTTTTATCACTAAACATTTTTTCAAAACTTTACACAGAAAGGCAGAAGAACTAGAATTGGCAAAGGTTTGAGAATAACCAATTTTAGTATAGAAGATCAAAGTTAGAGAACTCACCATTTTCCAAATCAAGACTTACCATTAAAGTAATCAGGGCAGTGTGATATTGATGGAAGGATAAACATATACATCACTCTATTTATGGAATCTTCCATAAATATAACCACAAGAATAAAGTCAACAGATTTACAAGAGAGTCATTAAAAAAACTCCAGTAGCAAAATGATAGTCTTTCAATGAATATTACCGGAACAATTCAAAATTCATATACAAAAATGTATATGCTTGACCTAGAGCTCACACTTAAAATAATTTTAAAATGAATCATAGCCCTAATTACAAAATTTTAAATTCTGGAAATAAACAACATAGAAAAAATTTCACAAACTCAGGATAAATAAAGAATTTTTAGATACAATATCAAGACTAGTATCCATAAAAGCAAAGAAAATTACACTTTAAAAAAATGTTTAAATTTTGCTATGAAAAACAACAAAAACACAGTTGAGAGAATGAATGTACTGGCAAGTCATATTCTTAGAAAAGTACTTGTGTCCAGGATATATAAGGAACTCTCAAAATTCAACAATAAAAAAAAATGGAATAAATATATGGGCAAAAGATTTACATATAAACTTCACATCTCGATGGCAAAAGAGCATATGGAAAGATATTCAACATCATTAATCTTTAGGGAAATGCAAATCAAAATCACAATGAAATACACTGAACACCTATTAAATTTAATTCCTCCCACAACCCCTGCTCCCAAACCCTCAAAAAACACTGACAATTCCGAGTGCTGGTGAGGATACAGAACAACACTCATACATTGCTATTGGGGGTGCAAACTGGTGAAGCCATTTTGGAAAACAGTTTAAATTTTCCTTTTTTTTTTTCTTTTTTTTAACATCTTTATTGGAGTATAATTGCTTTACAGTGGTGTGTTAGTTTCTGCTTTATAATAAAGTGAATTAGCTATACATATACATATATCACCATATTTCCTCCCTCTTGCTTCTCCCTCCCACCATCCGTATCCCACCACTCTATGTGGTCAAAAAACACCCAACTGATCTCCCTGTGTTATGCGGCTGCTTCCTGCTAACTATCTATTTTACATTTGGTAGTGTAAATATGTCCATACCACTCTCCCACTTCATCCCAGCTTACCATTCCCCCTCTGCGTGTCCTCAAGTGCATTCTCTAAGTCTACATCTTTATTCCTGCCTTGCCTTAAGAACCAATTTTATTTTTTAGATTCCATATATATGTGTTAACATACGGTATATGTTTTTCTCTTTCTGACTTCACTCTGTATGACAGACTCTAGGTCTACCCACTTAACTACAAATAACTCAATTTTGTTTCTTTTTATGGCTGCATAATATTCCATTGTGTATATGTGCCACATCTTCTTTATCAATTCATCTGTCAATGGACACTTAGGTTGCTTCCATGTCCTAGATACCAACAATGCAAGAGGGTCCCCTTTTCCCCGTACCCTCTCCAGCATTTATTGTTTGTAGATTTTTTGATGATGGCCATTTTGACTAGTGTGAGGTGATACTTCATTGTAGTTTTGATTTTCATTTCTCTTATGATTAGTGATGTTGAGCATCCTTTCACGTGTTTGTTGGAAATCTGTATGTCTTGTTTGGAGAAATATCTGTTTAGGTCTTCTGCCCATTTTTGGATTGGCTCGTTTTTATGATATTGAGCTGCATGAGCTGATTGTAAATTTTGGAGAATAATCCTTTATAAGTTGCTTCATTTGCAAATATTTTCTCTGAGGGTTGTCTTTTGGTATTGTTTATGGTTTCCTTTGCTGTGCAAAAGCTTTTAAGTTTCATTAGGTCCCATTTTTAAATTTTTATTTCCATTTCTCTAGGAGGTGGGTCAAAAAGGATCTTGCTATGATTTATGTCATGGAGTGTTCTGTCTATGTTTTCCTCTAAGAGATTTATAATGTCTGGTCTTACATTTAGGTCTTTAATCCATTTTGAGTTTATTTGTATGGTGTAAGGGAGTGTTCTAATTTCATTCTTTTAGATGTAGCTGTCCAGTTTTCCCAGCATCACTTATTGAAAAGGCTGTCTTTTTTTCCATTGCATATTCTTCCCTCCTTTATCAAAAAGAAGTTGACCATAAGATGTGTGGGTTTATTTCTGGGCTTTCTTTCCTGTTCCATTGATCTATATTTCTCTTTTTGTGCCAGTACCATATTGTCTTGATTACTGTGGATTTGTACTATAGTCTGAAGTCTGGAAGCCTGATTCCTCCAGCTCTGTTTTTCTTTCTCAAGATTGATTTGGCAATTTGGAGTCTTTTTTTGTTTCCATACAAACTGTGAATTTATTTCTTCTAGTTCTGTGAAAAATGCCAGTGGTAGTTTGATAGGGATTGCATTGAATTTGTAGATTGCTTTGGGTAGTAGAGTCATTTTCACAATGTTGATTCCTCCAATCTGAGAACAAGGTATATCTCTCCATTTGTTTGTATCACTTTTAATTTCTTTCATCAGTGTCTTATAGTTTTCTGCATATAGGTCTTTTGTCTCCTTAGGTAGTTTTTTTCCTAGGTATTTAATTCCTTTTGTTGTAATGGTAAATGGGAGTGTTTCTTTAATTTGACTTTCAGATTTTTCATCATTAGTGTATAGGAATGCAAGAGATTTGTGTGCATTAATTTTGTATCCTGCTACTTTACCAAATTCACTGAATAGCTCTAGTAGTTTTCTGGGAACATCTTTAGGATTCTTTATGTATAGTATCATGTCATCTGCAAACAGTGACATCTTTACTTCTTCTTTCCCGATTTGGATTCCTTTTAATTCTTTTTCTTCACTGATTGCTGTGTCTAAAACTTCCAAAACTATGTTGAATAATAGTGGTGACAGTGGACAACCTTGTCTTTTACCTGACCTTAGGGGAAATAGTTTAAGTTTTTCACCATTGAGAACAATGTTGACTGTGGGTTTGTCATATATGGCCTCTATTATGTTGAGGAAAGTTCCCTCTATGCCTACTTTCTCCAGGCTTTTTATCATAAATGGATGTTGAATTTTGTTGAAAGCTTTTTCTACATCTATTGAGGTGATCATATGGTTTTTCTCCTTCAATTTGTTAATATGGTGTATCACATTGATTAATTTACGTACATTGAAGAATCCTTTCATTCCTGGGATAAACCCCACTTGATCATGGTGTACGATCCTTTTAATGTGCTTTTGGATTCTGTTTGCTAGTATTTTTTGAGGATTTTTGCTTCTTTGTTCATCAGTGATATTGGCCTGTAGTTTTCTTTCTTTGTGTCATCTTTGTCTGGTTTGGGTATTAAGGTGATGTTGGCCTCATAGAATGAGTTTGGGAGTGTTCCGCCCTCTGCTATATTTTGGAAGAGTTTGAGAAGAATAAGTGTTAGCTCTTCTCTAAATGTTTAATAGAATTCACCTGTGAAGCCATCTGGTCCTGAGCTTTTGTTTGTTGGAAGATTTTTAATCACAGTCTTAATTTCAGTGCTTGTGATTGGTCTGTTTATATTTTCTATTTCTTCCTAGTTCAGTCTCAGAAGCTTGTGCTTTTCTAAGAATTTGTCCATTTCTTCCAGGTTGTCCATTTTATTGGCATAGAGTTGCTTAACAATTTTTTATAAATTAAACATGTACATGATAAAACTATCACATGCCTAGATACTTATCCCAAAGAAATAAAAACTTACATTTACACAAAATCTATATGTTAATGTTTATGGCATATTTAATTATAATCAACCAATACTGAAAACAACCCAGGCATTGTTGAACTAATGAATAGATACACAAACTCATAAACAAAATGGTATATGCATGCTATTCAAGAATTGGAATGCACAGGAACAAGCATTACACAAGAGCAATAAACAAGAACAAACTATTGATTCATGAAAAAACAGGTGGATCATGAACACATTTTCCTAAGTAGAAGAAGACAGACACAAAATATTTGATTCCATCTATATAGAATTAGCATTGTTTGATTGCATCTACATGACATCTTGGAAAGGCAAACAATAAAATGGAAACAGGTTATCGGTTAGCAGGGACTAGAAGTAGGGATAATGATTGACTACAAAGGGACAAAACAAGGGAATATTTGAGTTGATGAGACTCTTCTGTATCCAGATGGTGGTGGTAGATATGTGACTCTATGTTTTTGCCGAAACCAACAGAACTGTACATGCCAGAGTTTAAATTATACTTTATGTAAATAAAAAATAATTCATTGAGAATAATAGTATATTGTATTAGTAAGGTCTTGTATATTGGATGTGTGTTCACAAACACAATTTAATTCTACTCTAGGAGAAGACACAGATATTAAAAGAACAAATTAATACTCTCTACATCTAGTTAATAATTATTAGAATTGGCATTCAAATCCAGTTCTTGATTCTGAATCCAGTGTTCTTTTTATTACACCAAGTTAAAATAATTTATATCCTTAAAGATAATATATTGTATGGTATAATTCTTATTTTTAAATTCTCTTTTGTATTTTCCCATGACTTAAAAGCCATTTGTATTTGTTATATTGACTAATGTTTGATATTTTCCTACATACTCTTCTGAATAGAAGAAGCAGTTTGTGTACTATTGACTTCAGAAATGTCTTTAACTTTTAACATCTAATTTAGCATGCACAGCACATATTTTTAGGTATGTATCATTAAATTATTTATCAGGGTGTGGTGGTCAATTGGCTTTTACCATATTACTAAAAGCAGACTTGTGACATGATGATGTTATACTAAATCATTTAGAAGGGTAAGCTAATGAAAGTAATTTTTCCTTCTATAAAAATTAATTATTTAATGCAATACTGCATTAAAAAAATAAATCATTTTTTCTCTCAATTTTACCCTGAAATCATTTTCATACATCCTAGCTACTTTGTTCCCTGCCTAGTTTTTATGTTATTGCCTATTCTATTATTTTATCTATTTGTTTTCATATATGTATTTGCAGGTGCTACCACTTCATATATTTTTATGGTATCAATAAGGTACAGTGATTTTTGGATAATTCAAGTTAAAGAGCCGATTAGAGAAGAAAAAGAGTATTTCTTTTAATACATTCAGTCAAGATTCAGGTACTTCACAATGCCTCTTTTTTAGGATCACTTCTACAACTAATCTCAGAGTTCCTGAAAGTATTATTCCTTTGTTTCCATGACTACTCACCACAGGTGTGTGTATGCGTGGGTGTGTGTATATGTATAAAATATTTGGAGTTCAATACAATGGCCTACACTAATTTTATTTTACCAAACTCACATGCTTTTAGGTACTTCCAGCTAACTCTGGGAAAAAATTAAATAATGAGTATAACAAATGAAATAGCATTCTGAAATAATGTTAACGTACCCATGAGAAAAACCTATATTTTGATATGAAAATAGAAAGACAAGTCTGAGATGATTTTCTAGGTATTAAAGAAAAAGATAAGCAGATAATTGAGACAAAAGTGGATGTTTGTTGTTCAATAAGATTAACAGTTATTCTTCCATTTTTATAACTAAATGTGCAAATAAAAGGATAATGTGCATATTTCGACAGGAAATGAAAAGTACTATTCTGAAAACTGTCGAGCTTAGCATGATAAAATATTATGAGAATGATCCAAGTAAGCAAGAAAGATTTTTCTCAACATAAAGAGTTTCTATTTTTTTCCTCCTTTAATGCAGAAGTTACTGATAAATTTCCATAACAGTGTTTCAAGACCTGGTGGTTGGCATTTCTTGAAATTAACCTGGATAAATGAAGGACAAAATGTGCATTTGTCCTTTATTGGCAGGTATGGAGGATTTTGCTGTGCAACTCTTATGAATTTTAACAATGCTGATTACTGATCCAGTAGACGATGACAGCTCATCCTCATCAGTCACAGTCCATCACATAGAATCATAGTTAGAGACTATACCACTGCAAGTTATGGTACTTGAGCACCTTTAGCTTGCAGATCCTTGACACAAAAGACAGCTACAGTGTATTTATGGCCTTTAAGGTCACTGATCATTGATATGATGGACCATGATGTCTCCAGAACATGTCGGCCGTCAGCACTATTGTTCTATTAACAGAATCTTGTGCACTAACACACATGCACTATGAACCATCTGCCAAATATCCTTATAAAAGAATTACTAGAATCTGTTCTGCATACCCATGCTAAAGTAATTTCAATTGACACAATGACTCTTCTGTGTATCTATCATACTTACACCTGAAAGTCCTTTAGTCTGTTTGCCACCTTCCTTATTAATAATCTGCACTATTCTAGTTAATTATACTGCAACAGGTTTTCATAGCAGCCAAAAAAAGTTTGCAAATCTCTTCATTTTAATTTATATTCCTCAAAAAATCACTTTATTGTTTTTTTTAAAAAAACTTTCAATTTTTGTTAGAAAACTGGATAAGTAAAGGGCAGTTTTGAAGAATGTTTTGTAGTTGTTAAAGTTTTTTTGGGGGGGGTTATTTTTGCTTAATTATTGCTGCATTTTAACTATTTTTTTTAAGTTTGGGATAATTTTGAATTTATAGAGAAGGTGTAAAACAGTGCAGAGAGTCTCTATAGGCTTGTCTCCTATCTTCTGCTTAGATTAACATCCTATATAACAATAAAACATTTATAAAATGCAAGAAATTACCATTGACACAATGTTATTTACTAACACACAAACTTAATCAAATTTCAGTGATTTTTTCTCATTATTTTTTTTTCTCCTGTTCTATGCTCCAACCCAGGGTTCCAGATTGTTCTTAGTTGTCATGTGTCCCTAGACTCCTCTAATCAGAAACACTTCTTTAGTCTTTACAATTTTGAAGGGTATTTTTTATAATTTTTCATAATTCTCTTCCATTTTGGTTAGCCTAATGTTTTTATCAAAATTATATTGAGGTAATGCATTGTTGGAAAGGATGGTTAAAGAGGTTATATACTATTCTCAGAACATTGTATTAGGGAATGCATGATGTCTATTTGTGGTACTGATGATGTTAACCTTGATCATTTGGCTTTTAATGGTGTCTGTCAGAACTACCTATCTTAGTTAAGAATGATCTTACTATTCTTATCATTATAATTACTAAATATTTTGAGAAAATTATTTGAGACTATGCAAATATTCTGTTTCAGTTTAGAATTTCACCTATTCATTTTAGCATCCATTGGAAGATATTGCCTGCAGGAATTTTGACTGTGGTAGAATGAGTTATTTTCTATTTCCCTCACTCCATTTATATTTATTAATTGTAATTCTTCCATAAGGAAGATTTGTTACTTCTTATTTATTTATTTATTGATTGATTGATTTCAGTGTAGGCTCACAATGTTTATTTTATTTGAAGTATTAAAATCCAACATTATAGCTATTTTTTGCTCAAGTTATTCCAGTTTTGAACCTTGATAACTCTGGGGTGCATATATTTTTTCATGTGCCCACTTATCTTCTGGTACCACAAATTCTTCAAGTTCACTTTGTATTTTCCCTGTCCAGGATTAGAATTGATCAGTTCTCCAAGGAAACTTAGTTCATTTTTTAGAGAATTGTATTTAGGAAATATATTATTGGTGGTAAGTGTGCTCATTGCTACTGCGGTGTCACTGCTTCTGCCTAGAGAATACACACATGTATCTCATGCTTGCACACATATCTATACTTATTTATGATTCTTATTTTTTATGTTTATATTTTAAAACCATGAGTGCACGTTGATACCTCTTCCATTCCAACACCACTGTCATTCTAGGTGGCATTATAACGTATACACCTTCCTTATTCTCCTCTTCCTTATTCTTCTTCTTTCTCTAACAGTGGTTTTTGAATTTTTAATTCATACCTTTGTGAAAAACAAATTAGCAACTAGAATAAAATAAACGTCTACCATTATTTTTGTCTTTAGTCTTGAGTATTCAGTCAATTTCTACATCATCTTGAATAAATCCTATCATAAAATATAAGGGAGATAATCTATGTTTTTGTTATTTATTGTCATATAACAAATTATCTAGAACTTAGTGGCTTAAAATAACATTTTGTTTTTAATCTCACAGATTCTGTGGATCAGTCATCTGGGCATATCTTAGCTGGGTACCACTGACCAAGAGGCTATCACAAGACTGCAACCAAGGCAGTATCTGAAGCTGCAGTTGTTTCAAGGTTCTATGAGGCTCAATATACTTACCAGCTCATGCATGGCTCTTAGAAGGCCTCAAAAATCCATTTCCAAGTTTCTTCACATGGCTGTTGGTAGACTTTAGGAGATCACTTCCAGATTCGTTCACAGAGCTCCTGGAAGCCCTTCAGGTACTCACTGGATGTTCATCAGAGCTACTCACAACATGGCATCTTGTTTCCACCAGAGCAAGAGCTCTGAGACAGAGAGATAAGGAAATAACAAAATCACAATTTTTTGTTAACTCATTCTCAGAAGTCACCTCTCATTTAATTTGCTATATTCTATTTAAAACATGTGATTCTCTAAGTCAAATCCTTAAAGGGGGAGGTGTTACATTAGGACATAAATATCAGAAGGTAGAAAAGTTTGGGAGCCCTTTTAGAGCCTGCTTATCATAAGTCACCTTCTGACAATCAATGATTTACTTTGATTCCAGATGTAAAATACCCTCACTTCCTCCACAGGTCCTCAAAGTCTCATTCAACTTCAGCATCAGCTCAAAGTCCAGAATCTTTTCATCTATGTTAAGTCCTGGGTTATATGAACCTACATTATGAAAAAATGTTAAAGAAGCTTTTTTAGGAAATAAGAAAATATTACCAAAAAACAATTGAACCTACAGAAAAGAATGATGAACATTAGCAATGTTAAATTTGAGGGAAAATGTGAAAGATGTATTTAATCTTTTGTAATCTCTGTAAAATAAAACTGAATGTTTAAAGTAGAAACAATAATCAAGTATAATGTGTTTTCCACATTTTAAAAAGTGAAATATGTGACAACAATAGCATGAAGGATAGGAGAGGAATAAAGGAAGGATATTCTTGCAAGTTTTTTAGTTGTAATTGAAATTGTACAAGTTAAAAATAAATGATCAGTAAAAAATATTTATATATTAAATCTAATAATGAAACCTCTATAAAAACACCTAAACAACAAAGTTCAGGGAGCTTCCAAGTTGGTGAGCACAGCCATATCTGGGGAGAGTGGAATACCCCAACTCCACAGAAACAGAGTTTGCTTTGTTGGGGACCCTTCTTGACTTCTTCATCTGGCTGTTCATTTCTGCCATAAGTGAACTGAGAGGCAGTGTGAAGGACACTGAGATTCTATGGTGACTCACACCCAGATTCTAATCCTCCCTGCCCCATTTCTGCATAAAATAGAGGGTAGATTAAATAATCCTCAGAATTTAACACTAGGAATCTGCATTTCTAACAAGCAGCTAGGTGATTCTTAAGCATTTTGAAGTTTGAGAACCAACTCTCATGGCCCCCAAACTGTTAAAATTTTTAAAACTCCCAGCTCAAAAACAAACAAACAAAGCAAAACAAAAACACTAAAAATATAAAACAATGCAATCTAGCTAATAAGACAGCAGTAGAAATAAAAATAAACATTAAAGACAAAAAAAGGAGGAAGGGTAAGAGAAAAAAAAAAGTGCTGAAAACATATAGGACACAGAGAAAATGACTAGCAAAAATGCAATGTTAAACTTACCCCACTGGTAAATATAGTGCATAAATGTAAAATTTTCAAATCAATTCAATTAAAAGACAGATGTCAGCTATGTGTTGTTTACAAGAAACCAATTTAAATATAAAGACATTTGTGTGTTAAGTGAAAAAGAATGGAAAAGACATACAATACATACATACACAAATTGGAATGACAATATTAATATTAGGCAAATTAGATTAGAAAACAAGGAATATTCCAGGTGTACAGCAGTAGTTTTCATAGTGATAAAGGGGGTCAATTTATATCTCTTTTTTCTGCAGTTTAAAATAACTAAGTTTATTTTTAGCAAAATAAAGGTGCAGGTGGATTCAAACATTTAATGTTATTGGAAATAATTCAGTTCCAATAAACAAACCTAAATTTGTCTGTACCTAATAATAATAGAGCTTCATATAATGTAAAGAAAAATGAGAGACTAAGGAGAAATAAACCTATCCCCATTATAATTAGAGATTTCAACACTTCTCTCTCAATAGATTAATATCGCTCACTGAGAAATTCAGTCAGGATATACAATTCATAAAAAAGAAAAAAAAACTGTCAAGCAACCTGACCCAACTGATAATTATAGATAACTCCACCCTAAACCACTAAAATACACATTTATTTTTAAGTGTAGAGGAATATTCTACAAGATAGAACATCTTCAGTACTTTAAAACGATTCTCAATAAATGTAAAATAATTGAAGTCATGCAGAACACACTCTCAGACAAAATTAATTAAATTTGGAATTAATAATGTATAGATATTTGGTAAAATGATCAAATATTGTACATTTTTAAAACATGAATTTATATAATAAGTAAAAAATCACAAAGGATATTAGAAAATATTTTCATTCAATGAAAATTTTTAAAAATAAAACATCAAATTTTTGAAATCTATGCTAGAGTGATAGTTATAGAACTAAATACTTTGCATTCTGCTGGATAACTACAGATAACTACAGATCTCTATCTGTAGCTTATGAAGATCATCTAAAAGAAACTAATGAAGCTTTCTGCATACTGCTTGGAAATGTCCTCAGTCAGATCCATCTGTTCATTAGGTACATTTTCTATTTTTCATGTTATCAAAGGTGAAAATGTTAAATTTTCTGCCACTGTGTAACACTGTTTCTTTTCCTTCAGATTCCAATTAATTGCTTTTTTTTTTTTTAACTTTCTCTTAAACTTTTACCAAAAGATACCTTGAGAACAGTGAGGCTTCTTCTAAAATTCTCCTGAAAGCCCTTCAAGTTTCTGCTCATTGCTCAGGCCCAAAGCCAATGTCACATATTTTAAGTTTTTATTGTGCCATTCCCAGTAACAAGTTATGTTTCAGTGTATCTATTGCTGAATAATAAACTATTCCAAAACTCAATGGTTTAAAAAAACAACCATTTAATTTTAACTCATGGATTCTGTATGTCAGGAATATGGACAGGGCTAAGCTAGGTGCTTCTTTTTCTCTTCATGGACTTGACTTGTACTTAACTGACAGATGCACTGGTCGAATTTAACATCATCATTCACATGTTCAGTGTTTGGAAAGGATGGCTGGAAGGCTGAGATCATCCGACAATGTTAATTGAAGCTTTATTATGTGGACTCTACAAATTAATGGTTTTAGGGTAATCAAAGTTTTTACTAGAGGACCGGATTTCACCAGAGTGAGAATCTGAAGAGTACCAAATGAAAATTTCCTGTATATTTCTCATAGAATTTTACAATCACTCACTGTACTAATGCTGCATTCTATTAGTTGCGAGTCAAACATACAACCCAGATTCACAGGTTGGGAATTAGATGTCATGTCTGAATGGCAGAATTATTAAAAATATGCAAGCACTATTTTAAAAACCACCACACACAAAAAAATAAGTTTATTTTAAATTCCATTATCAAACAATGGGGGGGTGATATATGATATTTAATCATTTACCCAGGGTCCATCTCTCTGCTTATTTTTTCACTTAATCAACTATTTATATTTCAGTAAATGTGTTTACTTCAGAGCTAACAAGTAAGTTATGATATCATAAGTAAAGACATTTTTTTTAAAAAGTTGCTAATAATATGGCAGAAAAGATAGAATATCTCTCTCCCAGATGAGAAGCTACTATTTGTACCATATCCCAGAAAATACAAAAGGAGAAATAAGACAAATATTTTACTCAAAACTTTAGACAAAGAGAAGAGATTTTAATTAAATGGCACAAAACCCCATAGACAATAAAAAAATAAGACCAAATATCAAAGAAGTCTAAAGCAAGCAAACAAAAGATGGATCAGGATTAAATAAAAGATGATTTTTGAATGTTTTAGTAAGGATGTTTTATGACAAGACAGAAAAAAAATTAAGAGGTTATGGAAACAAACAAAATATAGAATGACAAAGGGAAAATACCAAGGAAAATATGCATCTGAAAGGTAATTATTTTATAAGTCACTCTACATTGATAAATTATAAAACCTGGTAAAATACACACATTTCTGGAAAAAAATATTAGCTGTCATAATAATATGACAAAATTTTGATTAAAACAATAATAATTAGTGATATTTAAATACAAGTTAAATTTTCTTAAAAATCCCCACACTAGGCAGATTTAGGAATCACTTTGTTCAAAATTTCAAAACCCATAAAATCTCTATTTTATATATTTTATAATAAAAGTAGAAAAAAAGAAATTGTCCTATTTCATGTTTAGAATCTACTAAAATCTTGGTTTTGAAACCACACATTGAGAGTAGATAAAATAAGTTAAAGACTCAATTCACAAATTAAAATTAAAAAAAAATGTACACTTAGCTAAAATATAAGTCAACAGTAACTAGCAATCCATTATATAATTATAAAACATTTATATAATTATACACTAGATAAATTCAGGAAGACATTATTAAAGAAATGCAAGGATAAATGTAGTATGGAAATGGACAATTAATTTATATTAATGAATTAAAAGCAAAATAGTCATCTCAATAGAGTCAAAATAAACACTTGATAAATGTAACTCCTTTTATGACTAAAACAACACGTTGGATTATAATGGAATTACTTTTAATAAAGTCAAAAATGAAGAAAGAAAAGAAGAGAAAGGGAAAAATAAAAGAGGACCTACAGCTGACATTTACGTTTAATTTTAGGTATACTCTCCTAAAAATTGTATAAAAGACAAGATCACCAATTATCAAAAGTACCAAAATTTGTAGTCAAAGTAAAGAAATAAAAGGAATCAAGACTGGAAGGGAAAATGTTGCAAAAAGTAGCTAACCCATGGAGTCAATAAACTCTCAGAATAAATAAAAGAACTGAGGCTACCAAATATAAGGTCAACCAGTAAATATCAACACTTTTTGTACCTCAACAGCATACTACAAAACAGCATAGAAAATAATGTTTATATTTGCAACCAAAATTTTAAATTTTCCTGGATTTAACCGTCCAAGAACTTTATGAAAAAAAGAATGTTAATAGCAACAGGGTGAGTAAAGTAAAAAATAAATGCATTTAAGCAAAATGTATTTAGTGCCTACTACATGTCAAGCACTCTTTCACACGTGGGGCAAACGCACTGAATAAAATGGACATGATCAACTATGTTCATGAACATGATTATGTAACATTACCAATTAACTCATTCATGAAAATCAATCCAAATCAAAATGCCTCCTGGATTTTTAAAATAATATATAAAACCATATCCTAGGATTATATAAAATAATACATTTTAATTAATTGCTAAGTGAGTTTTGAAGGAAAAGATCAAATTTGGGAAATTTGTTATGTCAGGAATAATAACTTGTTACAAAAATTAAAGCAAAGCAAAAAGTGTGCTACTGTGGAGGAAAACACAGGTAGAATACAGTGATATAAAAGAGCTAAGATATGATTCATCTATATAGGAATATAAGATATGATATAGATGACATCACAAATCAACAGGGAAATAAAATATTTAATGGATGGTGTTGCAAATAACAGCTTATTATATATTAAATAATAAAACTGTATCATAACTTCTTTTATAAACATTACATAGAAAAGTGAGTTATGTGTATTAGATTCCTATAGAAAAAAGTGTAAAATGAAGTCAATTAAAAAAATTTAATAGAATAAAAATAATAGAAGAAAATATAGGAATATATCTTTGTGGTTTGGAAGTAGCAAAGGGTGTATTATAATACAAAAACAAAACAAAATATTAGTCAAAAATTTGATGATCTTGACTAAATGAAAATTAAGATTCTTTTTTCAGGAAAGAGAGAAGGAAAATTTACAGTTAGCACATAAAAAAAGAGTAGAAGTTTATAGTTTTAACGCCTAACAGGGACGGAACAAAATAAATACCATACACAAGAATTTTGTGCAAATCATGAAGAGAAAATGATACATAAATGTGCAAATGTTAGGATAGTTAATTTACAGAAGGACAACTCAAAAGTACTAAAAAATGAAACAATGAAGAGTGTCTTGATCCCTCCAGACATTAGTGAAATGCGAGCTAATATAATATTGAATGCATCTTGCAATCATCAAATTGGCAAAATTAGAAAGTTGGATCTCTAAGTGAGTAAAATAAAGAGCCCCCATTTTTCTCTATCCAAAATTAAGGGGGAAGTGATAGGAATGTCAAATGCAAACCACTTTTATTTTTGAAAAAGTCAAAGTTCTAGGCAATTTAGTCTGAGAATTAAATGAGCTATCTCATACAAATTCCAGGATTAGCCAGAGATATCTACCCAGCTGCACAGTTCTAGAATGGGGTGAGCATTTCCCATATGGGGAGCTTGCCCAGGTAAAAGTTATATCATGGAGAATCAGAGGGGAACCCCTGTTTGCCTCCTTTCTCAGAGGCAATGGGAGTAGCATAATGTAAAATAGGAAGTATCAGAACATAAGTGAGTAGAGTGTTCATGACATATAATACAAATGTAGAAAGGAACCATTAAGAATACTGAAGAAAAAATAAAGTCAGACCCATCCTAGCTGCAAGAGTACTTGTTGTTCTGTCAGATGTAGAAAACAAACTTATGGTTACCAGGGGATAAGGGCAGGGGGAGGGATAAATTGGGAGACTGGGATTGACATATACACACTACAATGCAGAAAATAGATAACTAATAAGAACCTGCTGTGTAACACTGGGAACTCTACTCAATACTGTGTAATGGCCTATATGGGAAAAGAATCTAAAAAAAAAAAAACCCAAAACTGTGGATATATGTATATGTATAACTGATTCATTTTGCTGTACACCTGAAACTAACACAACATTGTAAATCAACTATACTCCAATAAAAATCAAGAAAAAATATTGAAGGAAAAATAAATTGATTTCTTCTATTTCATTTAAAATACAATGTCATACAAATAGGTTTAGAAAATTGATCTTATGTGGTACAAATTCTAGCACACACAAAAAGCATAATTGTGCAGGTGAAATAAATAAGTATTATGAGGGGACATAATTATAGTTAACCTTTATTCAGTGCTTTATATAGATTAGCACTCTGAAATAGGAACAAACTGAGCCACAAAGATGCTAAGTAACTTGGTCACTTTTCATGCAACTTTACAATGTTAATTTCAGATGTCTCTGTCCCTGATTAAGGACAGATGTCTCTGTCCCTGATTAAGAAAATCTGATTCTTAGGTATCAGTAAGTGTGGATTAGAAAACTAGTTTTCAAAACCCTCTCTCATTGGTATTATTATTATACACTACTGCCTTGTCCACTCCTTAAATATGCTGTCAGGATGAAGCTGAATAAATAATGCCCCCAAAGCCCCATCTCTAAATATCACCACATTGGTGTTAAGGTTTTAACATATAAAATTGTGGGGTGACACATTTAGTTTCCAACAAGGACCAAATTCATAGTGGACACAGTAAGCCAGGCAGTCTCTCTATCCTCTTCATTCAAAGGAACTGGTTTTATCAGTGAGGGTTGAACATGGAAATGTCCTAGTTGAAGGAGTTACACTCTAATAATTCTATGATAAATAAAGAATGAGTCCTCCAAACTTAATTTCATATGGCACTATCAGTTACTAAATAACACTTTGGTTTCCTTGAACATATGTAATTCTGGTATTAAGAGTACATAAAGTGGTAAACATGAAAACACACTAATAAAATAAGGGAGCTACAGAAGACTAGCTGGAAGGAGTTCTAAAAGGCCAATTAGTTCTTATTCACCCTCTCCGACATAGTCAAATTTGTTTGAGTTCAATTGCTCTAGAAAACCCACCATTAACCTGTAGCACCTCTTAGTTTCATTCCAGAAATGAAACTATTCTGTCAGTTGCATTTATACCACATTGCCGAGATATACAACCAAGTTGTTTCTTCAAGGTTTCTAGCATAATGTTTCAAGTAACACCTTTTTTTCTTATAATAATTAATTTTCTTTCCTCAATTTATATACCTCAGTTAATATTCATATCCTTTTAAGTGCCCTGAAGCCAATCCACACTAGTTTCTTTAATCATATTATTGGTCCATTTTAATACTCTGCTACCTTTTCTTTTTGCTGTTTACTAAGCTTTTATTGTTTACATCTGCATTAATTATGCAGTAATTGCCTTAAGTGTTAGATTATTGAAAGGGCTCACAGGATTCAGTTTTTACTCACAGAAGAGCTTTATTACAGGCAAAAGAAAAGAAAAAAAAACCAGCAACAGCGAGAAAATGACATGCATTGAAAATAGTCTGGAGGTGTCAAGTGTAAACTTTTTCCTCCTACCACTGGGTTGCACAGGGAACACTTTGCCTCCAGATTTTGAAGCACCTCACTAACAGCAAAGTCATCTCCTGCTGGGGAGGTTACTTGGCGTAAACTGGTCACACGGGCTTAAAAGTAGTTCTACCAAAACCAGGTACAGATCCTGTTGTTATTACCAAACAGTGCTGACATGAGAATGCATCCTGCCATCAAAACAACTCACAGGCTCATGATTACAGAACATTTCACTTTAGCTTGTGGATTCTCTAGCCTTGGCCAAGGGTCACCACCATGCTTCAGGCAGATCTGGAGATCAGCACGTGTTCAGTCCAGACCAGCTGAAATTAACCCATGCTATTCATCTTTTTTTAACTGATATGCCCAGGTACAGTTCAATAGGTATTGACTTATGTGTCCTTGCAGCAAGTAAGTCTATAAAGTTTTATACAGTTTATAATAAAGTGGATATCTGGAAAAAGAGTCAGATAACTTTTATCTTTCCAGTTTTCAGTGAGATACCTTAGAAAATCTGACTACTTTAGGAAGACATTGGTATTTGTATGATTTAACAAAAACACAATATTACAAATGCTTGATCATAGATTTCAGCAAGTGTTCATAATGTTGCAGAGTCTCTATACGAATAAACTTTGGAGGGAATAATGGACTTAAAATGAAAAATATGGGATAAAACAGAAAGGAAACTTATCAACTGCAACAATAATGAATCTGCAGATATGTATAGCCGAACTTTGCAAAAGGCCACAGGGAGTTTTCTGAGAAGGCTCGATAAGAATGTTAAAATGAATATACTTTCTATTTGTTGTTTATTGTTTAAATTGGTAACACATTAAAAATATTACATACCTAGACTGTCCATTATTATTATGGATTTAAGTCTAAGTCAAGAGAAGGTAATTTCCAGTTTGTAGGATGGCACTGAATTTAGTTTCATCCAGCTCAGTGTGGACAGTGCCCAGTTGAAGAAAAAAAAAGCATACTTTATTGATAATTACAACAAATTACATCCCAGGAATTATTTTACTTTGACAATCCGGATACTTTTTGCCTCTGACTGTTTCTCTTATTGTCTGCAACTCATTTACGTTTTTCAGTGTATCCCTCTTAACTTTGTTTTCCTTGTGTAACACAACTCTGTGCATATTAATGAAAAATATAGTAAGTTCTCTATACTGAAAGCTAAAAATGCAGAAATAAGAATACTTAGCTCTTTTTCTGTCAGCAAAAACATGATTTTCCTCTTTCTGACACTGAGTTTTTTCCTCTCAATTTTAAAATCCCTTATGATAAGGAATAAAGTCTCACCACTCATTGTTCAAAGTAGGAGATAGTGAGTTTTAAATAAAAAGGAAAAAAATAATTCAGCTATGTTTTGATAGCCTGATTTTTATGATGATCTGGTTTGAGGGCAGCAAGAGAAGATAGAATAAAATCTTTGTTTTAGATGGAAACAGCAGAGTAATTGTCAATCACGTTTCATAACACAAGCATTCTCATCCCTCTGATTCTCTCTATATATGATGGAATTTAAAAACAGTGGTCAATACCCACCTTCAAAACTTCAAGAAATACAGATGAGAATGAGAGATGTAAAGGTCATTAGCCTCTTCTACAAAACAAGCCAAGCCTCTAGAGATTCACAATTCACTTTCTTTTCCATGTCCTGATTTAAGAAGCCAATCAATGACTCAATCAACAATATTAAAGATCTACTATGGTCTAGCATTATTTTTAGCAACTACGGGAACATCCATCTTAAAGCATGTTTACATCAGCAACCAAAGCGTTTTCAGTTGTATAGCAATAAAATATTTGTCAATAATAACTAAATAAATAGCATATTGAGTAAAAGTCAAATTAAGCCTTTATATGTAGAGTGTTAGATTGCAATAAATCTAAAATTAGCTGAAGGGCAAAAACATTTATTTATGATGTGCCATCTCATGGGACTATTTATTTGCTTCCCAAATTATTCAAAAATGCAATCATTCTCCCAACACACATATGGAAAAACTCAAATATTTTTAAAAGTCTCTGTGATCGCTTAACACCTCTTATCATGAGCATTCTTAACTATGAAAAAAATGTTATTTACAAAAGTAAGCAGGAGTTTTTTTAATCTAGTGTAAATTCTCAATAGGTTTCAACTAACAGTAAATACAACATTTAAATATTCACATGCTAAAACCACTTTTCCCTTAAACTTAACCTAGCACTGCACAAAATATTTAACAAATGGTAAACAATTTGAAAAGCATTTTCAAATTTTCAACTGGTAATCCATACACTTTCTCCAATGTTCTGTGATACCTTTGTAATTTTAAAAAGAGAATCATTATGTGTCTAACAAAGTTGGAAAATACTACTTACTAATCTTATATTCATTTGGCTTTTTTTACCCTGTAGCGTCAGGACTTTTACAGTTGCTACACTCCTGCAATTTCCCTATTGGGCATTGCGTTAGCAATTTTTGGTGCAGAGTGCAATCTATCAGCTGCTTTACTATATCACATTACAATTTAGGTTCTATTTTGTCAATCTTTCAGCAGTATTTTGAATTTTGCTGTGGGATGTGATATCTCAAGACACTTCTGTACTTTTCCAAGCTATCTTGCCACTTTAAAAGTGTTGTCAGAGGAATTATTATTTGGAGAAGTCAGTCTGAATTATGCTGTTGCAAATCTGTACAGCACAGCTAACACAAATTGATTCACCAGGAAGCTCGCTGCATTCCTGAGATGTACAGCCACTAGAGCAGCTTAGAGAAATCATTGGTCACAAATGACATATTCAGATACAACCTAAGAACCCCTCAAAATTAAGCTTTAAAAATACTTCAATCCATTTAAGGTATATATTTATGACTAATTTGGAAAGAAAGGAAATGTTCCTATTAATGTGACATTATTAAAATTCATATACTGCTTTGCAATAATTGCTATGATAATGAGAGAAAACTACTGTTTAGGTGATATATGTCTCTTTGGAAAATGTAAGGAATGAACCAAGCATACTTTTAGTCAAAAAGAGATAGTACAGTTGACAAGTAAATAAATTTCTATGTATGCATTGGTATATCTTTTCTAATCTGTAACTCTGGGATACCTGCATAAAACACAGATGAAATCTCCTTAAAACACAGTAACATTATATTGATGAGTCATTGGGCAGTCACACCAGGTGTCAAAAACAGAGGCATTTGGCTTCCAGCTGGAGCTCATCATTTTTCTCCATTTTCCTCTCTGCTTACTTCATCTGCTGGAAGGAGGAGGCTGGTGTGGATGCATTAAATCCAAGGAGGTAATGCAACTGGGCTACTAGTGGGATCATAATTTATTAGAGGAGTATGTAATGATCTTCTATTACCCTTTTAGCTTTACTTCTTTGCTTGAGGCTCACCTTTCATTGCTAAAGGAATTGTAACATTTAAAGAGTTAAGAAAAAAAAAACAAGAGTTTTTTGATTGGATTTTAGTGCTAGCCTTAAACATTGCTATTCTAGTAAATGCTTAAAAATTTGCTTTCCAAAATACTAATATTACTAATAATAATGCTCTAATTTATAATATTTGTCATTTTCTATGGTGTAAATACCCCCACCATGCCAGATTTCAAGCTACCAACTCAGTATCACTGACCATGATTCTAGGGGGTCACTGGAAATGGAATACAGCACACAATGGTGCTTAATTTGAACTTTTCTGTGATGAGGGAAAGTGTACTCTTGTAATTCTAGGTGGTAAACAATAGCTCAGTAGAAGTGTGTTCTTTTGTAGAGAGCAAAAGCTTTACCATAAACCCATGCAAAACTGGCATAAAATAAATGATGGAGTTGATTTTGGGGTGAGAGCAATCTAAAAAGTATTTTTTTCAATTACATGTATATTCAGTAGGATATTGCTAATTCTTCATTGGGTGGACCTGTCCTGTCCCATACTTTAATGATCATTGAATTTTCAAATAAAAGTTAAATCAAGATATTATACCTGGTTTTGTTCATAACCTTTGACAAGTGCTGTTTATGACACAGGAAAATAGCATCACCAAAGGCAACACTACTCATGACATTTTGTTCCCAATAAAACTATACCCTTATTAGTCATTTAAGTCCTCCTGTAAACTCCTCTCCACAATGAACTACACTAATCCCACATCTTGTTCTCAGTGCTACCAGGAATGTTACCTCTACCTTATTTAATCTCTCACTCTCCATCCCTGAGAAGATCAAGGGGAAATAATAACCATTGTAATTACTCTACTTCTTGTTTAAAGATTATTATTCTTGAGGCTTTATTTTTTAGAAAACCTTTATTTTTTTTTTAATTTGGAAAGTTTTTTATTGAAATATAGTTGATTTACAATGTTTCAGGTGTACAGCAATGTGATTCAGTTATATATATTCTTTTTCAGATTCTTTTCCATTACAGGTTATTATAAGATATTGACTACAGTTCTCATCATAACTTCTTCTGGTGACAGAGGGTACCTAGAATTATACTGGTGATCATATGTAAAAATATTGAGTCACTATGATGTACACCTGAAACTAATGTAATACTGTAAGTCTACAATACTTCAATGTATTTCTTTTTTTTCTTTTTTCATATCTTTGTTGAAGTATAATTGCTTTACAATGTTGTGTTATTTTCTGTTGTACAACAAAGTGAATCAGCTATAAGTATACATATATCACCATAACCCCTCCCTCTTGAGCGTTCCTCTCATCCTCCCTATCCCCTCCCTCTAGGTCATCACAAGGCATCGAGCTAATGTCCCTGTGCTATGCAGCAGCTTCCCACTAGCCATCCACTTTACATTTGGTAGTGTATACATGTCAATGCTACTCTCTCACTTTGTCCCATCTTCCCCTTCCCCCACTGTGTCTTCAAGACTGTTCTCTGCATCTGCATCTTTATTCCTGCCCTGCCACTAGGTTCATCAATACCATTTCTTAGATTTCATATATGTGTGTTAGCATAGAGTATTTGTTTTTTGCTTTCTGACTTACTTCACTCTGTATGACAGCCTCTATGTCCATCCATGTCACTACAAATAACTCAATTTCATTTCTTTTTATGGCTGAGTAATATTCCACTGTATATATGTGCCATATCTTCTTTATCCATCCATCTGTTGATGGACATTTAGGTTGCTTCCATGGCCTGGCAATTGTAAATAGTGCTGCAATGAACATTGTGGTACATGTATCTTTTTGACTTATGGCTTTCTCAGGGTATATGCCCAGTAGTGGGATTGCTGGATCATATGGTAGTTCTATTTTTAGTTTTTTAAGGAACCTTCATACTGTTCTCTTTAGTAGCTGTATCAATTTACATTCCCACCAACAGTGCAGAAGGGTTCCATTTTCTCCACACCCTCTACAGCATTTATTGTTTTTAGATGTTTTGATGATGGCCATTCTGACCGGTGTGAGATGATACCTCATTGTGGTTTTGATTTGTATTTCCCTAATAATTAGTGATGTTAAGCATCTTTTCATGTGTTGTTGGCAATCTGTATATCTTCTTTGGAGAAATATCTATTTAGGTCTTCTCCCCATTTTTGGATTGGGTTGTTTGTTTTTTTTGATATTGAGCTGTATGAGCTGCTTGTATATTTTGGAGATTAATCCTTTGTCAGTTTCTTCATTTGCAAAGATTTTCTCCTATTCTTAGGGTTGTCTTTTCATCTTGTTCATGGTTTTCTTTGCTGTGCAAAAGCTTAGAAAAGCTTTAGATTTACATAAAAATTGACCAGAAAATATAGATAGATCCCATGAATTCCCTCACCCCATACTCTGTCTCTTCTATCATTAACATCTTTCAGTAGTATGGTACATTTGTTAAAACTGATGAAATTTAACTTCATTATTACTAACTGTAGGGGAACAAAATTTCAAAATGCCAAAATGTCTCTTTAGTATGCTGATTATTTTGAGCCGGAAACAATCAAGGCCCGAAAGACTCAG
This sequence comes from Phocoena phocoena, assembly GCF_963924675.1. NCBI lineage: Eukaryota > Metazoa > Chordata > Mammalia > Artiodactyla > Phocoenidae > Phocoena > Phocoena phocoena. The sequence continues at coordinate 25,927,433 of NC_089235.1, read as the reverse complement.
AAAGAAGCATGGACCTACCTCTTAATTGTCTAAAAATAATTTAGATAGAGGACCTGTTCCAGGAAGGGAGTTATCACCATAGATAACTACAGTATGAACTAGGTTTGTAGACAGGGAGGAACCCAGCAAAGTCTGTTCTATAAAATTCCTCTCTGTGTCCCATTGTCTCTGCATGACCCACCAACCTTTTATTTACCAAACATTTGCTTTTCCATCTTCATGTCAATTGCCTTCCTACGCTTTGAGTTTCTAAACCACACCCCTCCCCCAATATTCTTTTTTGTCTTTAGCTGAGGACGGTATTTAAGATGAGGGCTTTGGCCGTTTTGGCAAGTTACTCAATTCTCCTGAGTCTTTCTCCTGTATACATGTTATTAAACTTTTGTTTGATTTCCTCCTGTTAACCTGTCTCATGTCAATTTAATTCTTAGACCAGCTAGAAGAACCTAGAAGGGTAGAGGAAATTTTTTTCCTCTCTAACATCTATCTTTAACTTCATACGAAACTGTTAAACTGTCTTCTGAAGTGGCTGTACCAGTTTGCATTCCCAACATCTGAGAATGAGAGTTTCTATTTTTCCAAGTGTTCAACATAATTTAATGTCATCAGTGTTTTGAATTTTGGCTATTCTCATAGGTGTGTTCTAATTTCCAATCCCTTAATACATATGATGTTGAAAACATTTTATAGCCTTTTTGTGATCTATATATCTTCTTTGGTGAGATGTCTGTTGAGAACTTTGGTCTATTTTTTAATTGAGTTGTTTTCTTATGGTTAATATTTAAAAGAACTGTACATTTTGGATACCAATGCTTTATCAGATATGTGTTTTGTGATTCTTTTCTCCTATTTTGTGGCTTGTATATTCATTCTCTTAACACTTTTCTTTTTACAGAGCAGATTTTAGTTTAGCTTTTTTTTTAACGGTAATGAAGTCTAACTTATTTTTCTCTCATGGATCATATTTTTTTTGTTAAGGCTACTGTTTTTGTATTTACCTTTAACATATGCTCATTATGCTACACATAGCCAATTTTTATACCTTTTTATATTGAAACGATTTTGTACTTTCAGAAAAGTTGCAAATATGATACAGAGTTTCTGTATATCTTTCATCCAGCTTCCCTCAATAATAACATCTTACATAACCATGATAGATTTATCAAGATCAAGAAACCAACATTGGGGTTTCCCTGGTTGTGCAGTGGTTGAGAGTCCGCCTGCCGATGCAGGGGTCATGGGTTCATGTCCCGGTCCAGGAAGATCCCACATGCTGCGGAGCGGCTGGGTCCATGAGCCATGGACGCTGAGCCTGCGCATCTGGAGCCTGTGCTCCACAACGGGAGAGACCACAACAGTGAGAGGCCCGTGTACCGCAAAAACAAACAAACAAACAAACAAAAAACAACATTGGAACATGCAGTCAACTAACCTACAAATTTGATTCAGATTTCACTAGTTTTTACAATAATGTCTTTTTCTGTTCCAGGAGCCAATTCAGGATACCATATTGCATTTAGTTATCATGGCTGCTTACTTTCCTCAGATCTATGACCGTTTCTTAGTCCTTTCCTGTTTTTCATACATTTGATACCTTTGAAGAATATTGGTCTGGTGTTTCATAGAATATCTCTAAACTTGTTTTTTTTCTGCTGTTTTCTCATAGCTGGGTTATAAATTTGGGGGGAATATAAAAGAGGTAAAAAGTGTCCTTCTCATTACACCACATCAGGGGATATTTAATATAAAAATAATTTATTACTGGTTATTTTGGAATCAAAGAACCCTGCAGGACCCCCCAAGTACAAAACTAAACAGTTAATGATTAGGACAATAGAGCACAGACTCAGTGTCTGATGCACATTCCTGGGTTGTTTTACAGATACTGTAACTGCCACCAGAGGAAAAAAGCTAACTGAATGATGACCAGACTGTAGCCATGACATAAGCTGCTCCATGTTGAGCAGTACTGAATCTGTGACTAGCACAATTCCAAGAACTGGCCTTAAGAGAATGGGATTAACATTATTGCTCATAATAATCTATATTGTTGTGGACATAAAAATAATTGTAGTTGCTCTGCCTGTATTTGTAAGCAGGCAACTAAAATTGTCAGCAAAGAGATGCTACAGACCCATGTAGACATCTTCTATCCTGAGAATATGGAACCCTATGTCAGCATGAAGAATTTACAGAAGACAGACCTTCACCCCAATCCCATAGAAATGGAAGGTTGTTTGACAGTGGGGAATTGAAAGCAACTCTTTTACCCCTTTACTGTTTGCCCATTTCTGTTCCCCTCTAACCTTAAAGGAACTTAATTATAGAAATTAGATCACTTAGTAGGCAATTTAACCTAACTCCTAACTTATGCTTTCCTGAATGCACACCACATCTTGCTTAACCTGTTAATTCTTTTACTAGATAAAAATAAGTAAGAATGAAGAATTAAGTAGTTAAAGAATGACTAACCTCTCTACTCCCAACAACCTCCTTGCAATACTGCAGGCAGATCACCCAGGCAAGATAACATCTGAAGAGAAAGACAGCCAGTCTGCACACAATGGAGAATGATACCTCTTGTCTCAATGATTCACTGAGATTCTTTCCCCTCTTTCTCTTTTAAAAACTATCATGGCTGAGCAGAATCTTTGGAGTTGGTGTCAGGACATGAGTCCACTTTCTCCCCAGATTGCCAGCTTTTACTATTAAAACATCTTTCCTTTCTACTGACACTTGCCTCTTGATCATTGGCTTTCGAGCGGCAAGCAGTCAAACCTGAGTATGGTAACAATTTTAACTTTGATCATTTGCTTATAATAGTGCTTGTCAGTTTTCTCTATTGTAAAATTACTATTTACCCATTTCCATACTTTATTTTTAGAAGCAACACTTAGAGGAGATATAAGCTCTAACTTACGGAGGAAATAGTATCAAAAAAATTTGTGGACATCTCTTACAACACCACAGTAAGTATAAATACTTTGGAGGAGAGCCTTTGGGACTATGCAAATATTCTGTTTCTCTTTAAAGTTCTGCCCACTAACTTTAGCATCCAGCAGTGGTCCTTGCCTGAGCCATTGTTACTGTGGTGTTCTAATAATAGTTTTCTATTTCCCTAATCCCTTCTATATTTATTATTTGCAATTCTTCTGTAGGAAAGAATTCTGTAATTTATTTATTCATTCAATCATTTATTTAAATCACGCTGGATTAATGGATACTTATTGTTTTGGTAGTAATTCAGTACTATGACTACTTATTTTGTTCTTCATATTACACAATTATTTTTAATTATTGAAAATACAATACTCCTCAGTGTTTAAGTTTCCTGCACATTTTTACTTGTTCTAAATATTCTTGCTTCCTCTTCACTCCTCATTCTCAAGACTCAACTCAAATGCTACCTTCACTGGCTATTCAATCTAAATAATCTATTTTGGTTTAAGTGTCATTTCTCTGGACCTTAAGAGCATAAGCAGACATTTTTTTAGCTATTGATCTACTTTTCTCTCTCTCTCTCACAGACAGTGTCTTTTATATTGTGCCCTTGACATTTAGAACAGTGACTAGTGCAGCATATGCACTCAGTATATCTTTTTTAAACTAAATTAATTATTAATGAGAGGTAGTAAAATGGAAACAATTACTATTCTTTCATGAAACTTATCTGTGCAAACAAGAAAAAGTGCACTCACCAGAGAAGAATTCAAGTTGGGAGTATAGTTCATTTTTGTAGATAGAAATGAATTGAAAGTACACAAGGTAAAGGAATAAGCCAGGGAGAAAATAAGTTGGAATACTGAAAACAGTTGTCATAACTAAAAAACCAAAGCCCCTGAAGATGTAAAAGGAGCAAATCACAAAGAATCAAGAGGATGGTAGAGATGCTAACCTTGGTCAGAGATAATAAGTAAAAGTGAGTACAGATTTCTCTGCAGGTGCAAGATAACAGAGAACTGAGAAAGTTCAGAGCAATGATGGTGCTGTGGAATAGAAGATAATATGAAATTTGGGAAACAAGATGAGTTTTTGCCTCTGCTGGTACAACTTAATATTTCTACATTGCAAAAGAGAAAACCAAGGAGAAAGAAGGAGAGATACTTACTTTTGGAAAACACACTGATTTTTTTTTTCTGTTATTGCAAAACCACACTGGTACCTCTGCTTATAAATATTGCTGGAAGATATTTCACTAATCTTCAACTGCTTCTACCAAATTTTCCTTATCCCAGCCTACTCAACCCATTAACACACACATGCACACACACCCCCACCCCACAAACACACACAAATTGATCCTCTCTAAAATCTCATGTTGCATTTGGGAAATACTTCATTATAGCTTCCCAAGTAGACTTCTTAACACTTCTCCCTATCTGAACATGAACCATATCTTATTCTTGTTTATATCAGTGGTACTAGAGCAGTACTCTGAATATGGTAGGTTTTAGAAATAATTTGCTGGACAAAAAATGACATATAAATATTTACAGAGCAGATACATAATTTTATATGCAAGGATAGGGGCTTTGTTTTATCTATAGTTTTTTTTTTTTTTTTTGGGGGGGGACATTATTGATTTAATTCTTTTTTTTTTTAAAACATCTTTATTGGGGTATAATTGCTTTACAATGGTGTGTTAGTTTCTGCTTTATAACAAAGTGAATCAGCTATACATATACATATGTTCCCATGTGTCTTCCCTCTTGCGTCTCCCTCCCTCCCACTCTCCCCATCCCACCCTTCCAGGCTGTCACAAAGCACCGAGCTAATATCCCTGTGCCTTGCGGCTGCTTCCCCCCAGCTATCTACCTTACTACGTTTGTTAGTGTGTATATGTCCATGACTCTCTCTCGCCCTGTCAAAACTCACCCTTCCCCCTCCCCATATCCTCAAGTCCGTTCTCCAGTAGGTCTGCGTCTTTATTCCTGTCTTACCCCTAGGTTCTTCATGACATTTTTTCCCCTTAAATTCCATATATATGTGTTAGCATACGGTATTTGTCTTTTTCTTTCTGACTTACTTCACTCTGTATGACAGACTCTAGGTCTATCCATCTCATTACAAATAGCTCAATTTCATTTCTTTTTAAGGCTAAGTAATATTCCATTGTGTATATGTGCCACATCTTCTTTATCCATTCATCCGATGATGGGCGCTTAGGTTGTTTCCATCTCCGGGCTATTGTAAATAGAGCTGCAATGAACATTTTGGTACATGACTCTTTTTGAATTTTGGTTTTCTCAGGGTATATGCCCAGTAGTGGGATTGCTGGGTCATATGGTAATTCTATTTGTAGTTTTTTAAGGAACCTCCATACTGTTCTCCATAGTGGCTGAACCATTTCACATTCCCACCAGCAGTGCAAGAGTGTCCCCTTTTCTCCACACCCTCTCCAGCATTTATTGTTTCTAGATTTTTTGATGATGGCCATTCTGACTGGTGTGAGATGATATCTCATTATAGTTTTGATTTGCATTTCTCTAATGATTAATGATGTTGAGCATTCTTTCATGTGTTTGTTGGCATTCTGTATATCTTCTTTGGAGAAATGTCTATTTAGGTCTTCTGCCCATTTTTGGATGGGGTTGTTTGTTTTTTTGTTATTGAGCTGCATGAGCTGCTTGTAAATTTTGGAGATTAATCCTTTGTCAGTTGCTTCATTTGCAAATGTTTTCTCCCATTCTGAGGGTTGTCTTTTGGTATTGGTTATGGTTTCCTTTGCTATGCAAAAGCTTTGAAGTTTCATTAGGTCCCATTTGTTTATTTTTGTTTTTATTTCCATTACTCTAGGAGGTGGGTCAGAAAGGATCTTGCTGTGTTTTATGTCATAGGTTGTTCTTCCTATGTTTTCTTCTAAGAGTTTGACAGTTTCTGGCCTTACATTTAGGTCTTTAATCCATTTTGAGCTTATTTTTGTGTATGGTGTTAGGGAGTGATCTAATCTCATACTTTTACATGTACCTGTCCAGTTTTCCCAGCACCATTTATTGAAGAGGCTGTCCTTTCTCCACTGTACATTCCTGCCTCCTTTATCAAAGATAAGGTGTCCATATGTGCGTGGGTTTATCTCTGGGCTTTCCATCCTGTTCCACTGATCTATCTTTCTGTTTTTGTGCCAGTACCATACTGTCTTGATTACTGTTGCTTTGTAATATAGTCTGAAGTCAGGGAGCCTGATTCCTCCAGCACCTTTTTTTGTTCTCAAGATTGCTTTGGCTATTCGGGGTCTTTTGTGTTTCCATACAAATTGCGAATTTTTTTGTTCTAGTTCTGTGAAAAATGCCAGAGGTAGTTTGATAGGGATTGCATTGAATCTGTAGATTGTTTTGGGTAGTAGAGTCATTTTCACAATGTTGATTCTTCCCATCCAAGAACATGGTATATCTCTCCATCTATTTGTATCATCTTTAATTTCTTTCATCAGTGTCTTACAATTTTCTGCATACAGGTCTTTCGTCTCCTTAGGTAGGTTTATTCCTAGATATTTTATTCTTTTTGTTGCAATGGTAAATGGGAGTGTTTTCTTGATTTCACTATCTGATTTTTCATCATTAGTATATAGGAATGCCAGAGATTTCTGTGCATTAATTTTGCATCCTGCTACTTTACCAAATTCATTGATTAGCTCTAGTAATTTTCTGGTAGCATCTTTAGAATTCTCTATGTATAGTATCATGTCATCTGCAAACAGTGACAGCTTTACTTCTTCTTTTCCGATTTGGATTCCTTTTATTTCCTTTTCTTCTCTGATTGCTGTGGCTAAAACTTCCAAAACTATGTTGAATAAGAGTGGTGAGAGTGGGCAACCTTGTCTTGTTCCTGATCTTAGTGGAAATGCTTTCAGTTTTTCACCATTGAGGATGATGTTTGCTGTGGGCTTGTCATATATGGCCTTTATTATGTTGAGGAAAGTTCCCTCTATGCCTACTTTCTGGAGGGTTTTTATCATAAATGGGTGTTGAATTTTGTCAAAAGCTTTCTCTGCATCTATTGAGATGATCATATGGTTTTTCACCTTCAGTTTGTTAATATGGTTTATCACATTGATAGATTTGCGTATATTGAAGAATCCTTGCATTCCTGGAATAAACCCCACTTGATCATGGTGTATGATCCTTTTAATGTGCTGTTGGATTCTGTTTGCTAGTATTTTGTTGAGGATTTTTGCATCTATGTTCATCAGTGATATTGGCCTGTAGTTTTCTTTCTTTGTGACATCCTTGTCTGGTTTTGGTATCAAGGTGATGGTGGCCTCGTAGAAGGAATTTGGGAGTGTTCCTCCCTCTGCTATATTTTGGAAGAGTTCGAGAAGGATAGGTGTTAGCTCTTCTCTAAAAGTTTGATAGAATTCACCTGTGAAGCCATATGGTCCTGGGCTTTTGTTTGTTGGAAGGTTTTTAATCACAGTTTCAATTTCAGTGCTTGTGATTGGTCTGTTCATATTTTCTATTTCTTCCTGATTCAGTCTTAGCAGTTTGTGCATTTCTAAGAATTTGTCCATTTCTTCCAGATTGTCCATTTTATTTGCATAGAGTTGCTTGTAGTAATCTCTCATGATTTTTTTTTTTCTGCAGTGTCAGTTGTTACTTCTCCTTTTTCATTTCTAATTCTATTGATTTGAGTCTTCTCCCTTTTTTTCTTGATGAGTCTGGCTAGTGGTTTATCTATTTTGTTTATCTTATCCAAGAACCAGCTGTTAGTTTTATTGATCTTTGCTATTGTCTCCTTCATTTCTTTTTCATTTATTTCTGATCTGATTTTTATGATTTCTTTCCTTCTGCTAGCTTTGGGGCTTTTTTGTTCTTCTTTCTCTAATTGCTTGAGGTGCAAGGTTAGGTTGTTTATTCGAGATGTTTCCTCCTTCTTAAGGTGGGCTTGTATTGCTATAAACTTCCCCTTTAGAACTGCTTTTGCTGCATCCCATAGGTTTTGGGTCGTTGTGTCTCTATTGTCATTTGTTTCTAGGTATTTTTTTATTTCCTCTTTGATTTCTTCAGTGATCACTTCATTATTAAGTAGTGTATTGTTTAGCCTCCATGTGTTTGTATTTTTTACAGATCTTTTCCTGTAATTGATATCTAGTCTCATGGCGTTGTGGTCAGAAAAGATACTTGATACAATTTCAGTTTTCTTAAATTTACCAAGGCTTGATTTGTGACCTAGAATATGATCTATCCTGGAGAATGTTCCATGAGCACTTGAGAAAAATGTGTATTCTGTTGTTTTTGGATGGAGTGTCCTATAAATATCAATTAAGTCCATCTTGTTTAATGTATCATTTAAAGCTTGTGTTTCCTTATTTATTTTCATTTTGGATGATCTGTCCATGGGTGAAAGTGTGGTGTTAAAGTCCCCTACTATGAATGTGTTACTGTTGATCTCCCCTTTTATGGTTGTTAGTATTTGCCTTATGTATTGAGGTGCTCCTATGTTGGGTGCATAAATATTTACAATTGTTATATCTTCTTCTTGGATCGATCCCTTGATCATTATGTAGTGTCCTTCTTTGTCCCTTTTAATAGTCCTTATTTTAAAGTCTATTTTGTCTGATATGAGAATTGCTACTCCAGCTTTCTTTTGGTTTCCATTTGCATGGAATATCTTTTTCCATCCCCTTACTTTCAGTCTGTATGTGTCTCTAGGTCTGAAGTGGGTCTCTTGTAGACAGCATATATAAGGGTCTTGTTTTTGTATCCATTCAGCCAATCTGTGTCTTTTGGTGGGAGCATTTAGTCCATTTACATTTAAGGTAATTATCGATATGTATGTTCCTATTGCCATTTTCTATATTGTTTTGGGTTCGCTACTATAGGTCGTTTCCTTCTCTTGTGTTTCGTGTCTAGAGAAGTTCCTTTAGCATTTGTTGTAAAGCTGGTTTGGTGGTGCTGAACTCTCTCAGCTTTTGCTTGTCTGTAAAGGTTTTAATTTCTCCATCAAATCTGAATGAGATCCTTGCTGGGTAGAGTAGTCTTGGTTGCAGGCTTTTCTCCTTCATCACTTTCAGTATGTCCTGCCACTCCCTTCTGGCTTGTAGGGTTTCTGCTGAGAGATCAGCTGTTAACCTTATGGGGATTCCCTTGTGTGTTATTTGTTGTTTTTCCCTTGCTGCTTTTAATATGCTTTCTTTGTATTTAATTTTTGACAGTTTGATTAATATGTGTCTTGGCGTGTTTCTCCTTGTGTTTATCCTGTATGGGACTCTCTGTGCTTCCTGGACTTGATTAACTATTTCCTTTCCCATATTAGGGAAGTTTTCAACTATAATCTCTTCAAATATTTTCTCAGACCCTTTCTTTCTTTCTTCTTCTTCTGGAACCCCTATAATTCGAATGTTGGTGCGTTTCATGTTGTCCCAGAGGTCTCTGAGACTGTCCTCAGTTCTTTTCATTCTTTTTTCTTTATTCTGCTCTGCAGTAGTTATTTCCACTACTTTATCTTCCAGGTCACTTATCCGTTCTTCTGCCTCAGTTATTCTGCTATTGATCCTATCTAGAGTGATTTTAATTTCATTTATTGCGTTGTTCATCGTTGCTTGTTTCATCTTTAGTTCTTGTAGGTCCTTGTTAACTGTTTCTTGCATTTTGTCCATTCTACTTCCAAGATTTCGGATCATCCTTACTATCATTATTCTGAATTCTTTTTCAGGTAGATTGCCTATTTCCTCTTCATTTGTTAGGTCTGGTGGGTTTTTATCTTGCTCCTTCATCTGCTGTGTGTTTTTCTGTCTTCTCATTTTGCTTATCTTACTGTGTTTGGGGTCTCCTTTTTGCCGGCTGCACGTTCGTAGTTCCCGTTGTTTTTGATGTCTGTCTCCAGTGGCTAAGGTTGTTTCAGTGGGTTTTGTAGGCTTCCTGGTGGAGGGGACTAGTGCCTGTGTTGTGCTGGATGAGGCTGGATCTTGTCTCTCTAGTGGGCAGGTTCACGTCTGGTGGTGTGTTTTGGGGTGTCTGTGGCCTTATTATGATTTTAGGCAGCCTCTCTGCTAATGGGTGGGGTTGTGTTCCTGTTTTGCTAGTTGTTTGGCATAGGTTGTCGAGCACTGTGGCTTGCTGGTCGTTGAGTGAAGCTGGGTGCTGGTGTTAAGATGGAGGTCTCTGGGAGATTTCCACCGTTTAATATTATGTGGAGCTGGGAGGTTTCTTGTTGACCAGTGTCCTGAAGTTGGCTCTCCTACCTCAGAGGCAGAGCCCTGACTCCTGGGTGGAGCACCAAGAGCCTTTCATCCACACAGCTCAGAATAAAAGGGAGAAAAAGTAGAGAGAATTAGTAGAAGTATGAGTAAAGAAAGAAGGAAAGGTGGAAAGAAAGGAAGGAAGAAAGAAGCAAAGAAGGAAAGAAGTAAAAATAAAATAAAGTATAATATAGTTATTGAATTAAAAAATATTTAGAAAAAAAAAAGGGACGGATAGAACCTTAGGACAAATGTTGGAAGCAAAGCTATACAGAGAAAATCTTACACAGAAGCATACACATACACCTTCACAAAAAGAGGTAAAGGGGGAAAAATCATAAATCTTGCTCTCAGAGACCACCTCCTCAATTTGGGGTGATTCATTGTCTAAAGGAGGGAAGGAAGGAAGGAAAGAAAGAAAGAACGAAGGTAAAGTATAATAAAGTTATTACAATTAAACTTAATTATTAAGAAAAAGAATTTTTTAAAAAAAATCATGGACGGATAGAGCCCTAGGACAAATGGTGGAAGCAAGAGTATACAGACAAGATCTCACACAGAAGCATACACGTACACATTCACAAAAAGAGGAAAAGGGAAAAAAATCATAGATCTCGCTCCTAAATTCCCCCTCTTCAATTTGGGATCATTCCTTGTCTATTCAGGTATTCAACAGAAGCAGGGTATATCAAGTTGATTGTGGAGCTTTAATCCGCTGCTTCTGTGGCTGCTGGGAGAGATTTCCCTTTCTCTTCTTTGTTCTCACAGCTCACAGGAGCTCAGCTTTGGATTTGGCACTGCCTCTGCTTGTAGGTCGCTGGAGGGCGTCTGTTTTTTCGCTCAGACAGCACGGGGTTAAAGGAGCCGCTGATTTGGGGCCTTCGGCTCACTCAGGCCGGGGGTTGGGTGATGGGGGTAGGAAGGGCACTACGTGCGGGGCGGGCCTGTGGCGGCAGAGGCAGCGTGACGTTGCGGCAGAGGCCGGCGTGACGTTCCACCAGCCTGAGGCCCGCCGTGCGTTGTCCCGGGGAAGTTGTCCCTGGATCCCGGGAACCTGGCAGTGGCGGACTGCACAGGCTCCGCGGAAGAGGGGTGTGGAGAGTGACCTGTGCTCGCACACAGACCCCTTGGTGGCGGCAGCAGCAGCCTTAGCGTCTCCCGCCCGTCTCTGGGGTCCGCGGTTTTAGCCACGGCTCGCGCCCGTCTCTGGAGTTTGTACTTTCAGCCGCGGCTCACGCCCGTCTCTGGGGTTCGCGCTTTTAGCCGCGGCTCGCGCCCGTCTCTGGAGATCCTTTAAGCAGCGCTCTTAAACCCCTCTCCTCGCGCACCAGGAAACAAAGAGGGAAGAAAAAGTCTCTTGCCTCTTCGGCAGGTGCAGGCTTTTCCCCGAACTCCCTCCCGGCTAGTCGTGGTGCACTAACCCCTTCAGGCTATGTTCAAGCCGCCAACCCCAGTCCTCTCCCTGAGCTCCGTCCAAAACCAAAACCCGAGCCTCAGCTTGCAGCCCCGCCCACCCCGGCGGGTGAGCAGACAAGCCTCTCGGGTTGGTGAGTGCTGGTCGGCACCGATCGTCTGTGCAGGAATCTCCCCGCTTTGCCCTCCGCACCCGTCGCTGTGCACTACTCCGTGGTCCCGAAACTCCCCCCTCCGCCTCCCGCAGTCTCCACCCGCGGAGGGGCTTCCTAGTGTGTGGAAACATTTCCTCCTTCACAGCTCCCTCCCACTGGTGCAGGTGCCGTCCTTATTCTTTTGTCTCTGTTTTTTCTTTTTTTCTTTTGCCCTACCCAGGTACGTGGGGAGTTTCTTGCCTTTTGGGAGGTCTGAGGTCTTCTGCCAGCCTTCAGTAGGAGTTCTGTAGGAGTTGTTCCACGTGTGGATGTATTTCTGGTGTATCCGTGGGGAGGAAGGCGATCTCCGCGTCTTACTCTTCCGCCATCTTCAAGGTCCCCCCTGATTTAATTCTTTAATGTTAAAAAAATTAAGCTTCTAAAAGAGCCTTTCAATCAAACATATTGTGTGGTTCCAAAAACCCCAGCAGTGTGAGCACAATGCCTGCTTTTTCATTCCACACTGCAAATCTGTTATCTATAGTTTTTAGAACAGTACATGATGAAAGCAAGTGCTAAATATCTATTTGTTAAATGACTGACAGAAAATAATTAGGTTTATTGTAGGTCTTAAATTCATTGCTGATAGGTATAAAGCACTATTAACTCCTCCTCCCAACACTTAAAATTAAACCATAAAATATTTCACTAAGGAGGAGATAACCAATTTTCATTTTAATGGGTGAGGTTGAGAGACTTGGTAAATTTGAAAAACAGAATTAAATCCATTCCAGTACAATCAAGTAAGTTATTCTTAATGATTGAGAAAAGATTTACACAAGAGGAAAACTGGTCTTAAGAAATAATCAATAACAAGTACAGCAGCATCAGCTAAGTAAGATAAACCACCAGGATTTTAAATGTTGCCAATGTTATTTTGTAGTAAAGAGTGATAAATAATGTTAACACATGTTTTAACAGCATATCTAATTCAAAAACAGTTTCCTCAATTGTGAAGAGGTGAAGAAACAAACAAAAAAATCTTCCACCATGAGTGAAATACAGTTTTACAGCAATACTAAATAAGAAATACAAAAGGGTTAAATAAAACATGAAATCTCAGAAAAAGTTAGAGGAAGTGTCATTTTCTTCTTGGTACAATCTGTTTTATCTTTCCAGGGAAGGATCAAAAATTTGAGGAGACATAGAATATGGATTGGATATATGACCAAATGGTAAAATCTAACTATCACTTCCTCAAGAAAAGTCAACTCTTGTGCATGAGATTTTTGATAAAAAGCCCTACTTTTTTCTTTTTTCAAAAGTACGCTATGCATTTTAATACAATTTCTTGAGTTCTCAAAATTCATATAGAAACACAAAAGACCTTGAATATATCCAAAGCAATTTTGAGAAGGAAGAACAGATCTGAAGGCATCACACTTCCTGATTTCAAACTATATTTCTAAGCTCTAGTATTCAAAACAGTATGGTATTAGCACAAAGACTCATAGATCAATGCAACAGAATAGAGAGCCAAGAAGTAAATCCATGCGTGTATGGTCAATTAAAGTTTCACAAAGGAGCAAGAATATACACTGTGGAAATGATCATCTCATCAATAAATTGTGTTGGGAAAATGGAATTGTCCCATGCAAAAGAATGAAATTGGGCCCCTAACTCCATACACAAAAATCAACTCAAAATGCATTAAAGACTTGAACATAAGGACTGGATAACTCCTAGCAGAAAACATAGAAGTTAAGCTCTTTGACATTTGTCTTGGCAAATATTGTTTTCATTTGACTCTAAAAGTAAAGGCATCGAAAGCAAAGATAAGCAATTAGGACTACAGCAAACTAAAAATCTTATGCACAGCAAAGAAGAAAGGAAGCCATAAACAAAACATAAAGGCAAATTGGAGAAAATATTTGCAAACCATATATCCAAAAATAGGCTAATGTTCAAAACACACAAGGAACTCATACAACTTAATATCAAGAAAAAAAAAAAAAAAGAATAACCAACTAAAGAATAGGCAAAGGACCTGAATAGACAGTTTACAAAGACATACAAATAGCCAACAGGCACATGAAAATGTGCTTAACATCACTAATTAGTAGGGAAATTAAAATCAAAACCACAATGTGTTATCATTTCACATCTGTTAAGATGGCTATTCTCAGAAAAACAGGAGATAGGAGATAACAAATGCTAGTGTGGGCTCCTGACAAGTTAATCCTCATACAGTGTTGGTGGGAATGGAAAAAAAATTACTATGAAAAACAGTATGAAAATTCCTTATGAAATGAAGAAAGTAAAAATAGAGTTACCATATGTTCCAGCAATCCCACTTCTGGGTATATACCCAAAGGAGATTAAATCACACTCTTTAAGAGATATCTGCACTCCCATATTTATTGTAGCATTATTCACAATAGCCAAGATATGGAAACAATTCAAGTGTTCATGGATGGATGAATAAATAAGGAAATGTGAGATGTATAAGCACTGTCATATTATTTAGCTATGAAAAGAAGGGAATCCTGCCATTTGTCACAACATGGATGAAATTTGAGGGCATTATGCTAAGTGAAACAGGACAGAGAAGGACAAATATTGTATCATCTCATTTATATGTGGAAACTAAAAAAAAAAAGTCAAAGACATAGAAGCAGAATTTAGAATGGTGGTTACCAGGGGCTGGGTGAGTAACGGGGAAGATGGGGAAATATTTGTCAAGGGTACAAAGTTGCAGTTGTGCAGGATGAATAAGTCTAGAAATCTAATGTATAGGCATAATGACTACAGTTAATAATACTGTACTGAATACTAGAAATAGTGTAAGAGATTCAGTGCTCTCACACAAAAAAAAATGGTAACTATGTGAGGAAATGATGTGTTAATTAGCTTGATTATAGTATTCGGTTGCCCAAAATTTCATTCAGGTTTTTCTGTAGCATCTTACAGAAAAACCTGAATGAACATTTTGGCCAACCCAATAATTATTTCACTATGTATATGTATATTAAATCGCCATGTGTATACTTAAACACATACAATTTTTATTAACAAAAAAAAAGAGAAATAATCCAATTAAAATGCAGTGTTCATAGGAATTTTACTTTATTTAAAAATTATTTATGAGACAAATTTTTTAGATAATTACTCATAAAGGATGGATGGACCTGGATTACATTGCACTAAGTGAAATAATTTACTCACAGAAGAACAAGTACTGCATAATTCCACTTACATAGGTACCTAAAATAGTCAAACTTATATAAGCAGACAATAGAATAGTGGTTGACAGAGGATGGGAAAAGGTAGAAATGGGTAGTTGTTGTTTAATGGGTACAAAGCTTCAGGTATACAAGATGAATAAGCTCTACAGATCTGTTGTACAACATAGAGCTTGTGGTGAGTAGTATTGTATTGTACACTTGTATGGAGTTTCCTCAAAAACTGGAAAGTAGAACTACAATATAATCTAGTAATTCCACTCCTGGGTATTTATCCAAAGAAAACAAACACTAATTTGAAAAGATATATGCATACCAATGTTCATAGCAGCATTATTTACAATAGCCAAGATTTGGAAACAACCTCAGTATACACCAACAAATGAATGGATAAAGAAGATGTGAAACGTGTACATATATATATATATATATATATATAGTGTGTGGTGTATATATATAGATAGCGTTATATACATAATGTTATGTATATATAAAATGTAATATTATTCAGCCATCAAAAAGAATGAAATTTTCCATTTACTACAATATGAATGAGCCTGTAGAGTATTATGCTAGTGAAATAATACAGAGTAAAATAAGTCAGACAGAGAAAGACAAGTACTGCATGTTTTCACTTTCCTGTGGAATCTAACAATAAAACAAACGATCAAATTAACAAGACAGAAACAGACTCACAGTTACAGAGAACAAACTAGTGGTTACCATAGGGGATGAGGTGGAGGGAGGAGTGAAATAAGTGAAATGGGTTAGGATGTACAGACTTGCAGTTATAAAATAAATAAGTCACAGAGATGTAATGTATAGCAGAGGTAATATAGTCAATGTTTCATAACTTAGTATGGTATGTAATCTATACAAATATCAAATCACTATGTTGTATACCTGAAATGAACGCAATATCGTAAGTCAACTATATTTCAATAAATTAAAAAAATAATAATTTGTTAAAGATTAGGCTTCATGTTAATTATCCTTACCACAAAATAAAAACAAACAAACACAAGTGACACAAGGAAACTCTTGGACGTGATTGGTATGTTTATTAGCTTGAGTATGGTGATGGTATCACAGGTGTATGTATATGTCTAAACTTATCAAATGGTATACATTAAATATGTTTAGTTTTTATGTATAAATTATACCTCATTCCAGATGTAAAAATCATTCATAATGGTTGAAATTCGAAATATGGGAATCTAAAGCCTAAAAATAAATATCTAAAAATCCAACAAAACAGATGAAAAGAACCCCCAGAACATTGGTGCAGCTAAACTAATATTATCAGACATAGGAATTTGAGACCAGAGATATGAATAAAGAAGGATTTTATATAAAGATAAAGGATTAAATCAAACAAGAATGTTTGTATACAGCTAATAATATGACCTCAAAATATATCAAACCAAATTGAGAGAACTAAAAGGTAAAAGAAACAATACTAGAATTAATATATATATACTAGAATTAAAATAAAAACCTCTAATAACAGCTGGTAGAAAGAGCAGGGAGAAAAATAAGGATATAAATATTGGAAAATATTAAAGAGTATTCTTTTAATTGATATATAATGACCACAATAGTAACTGAACAATACAGATAATTTTCAAGTATACCTGGAACATTTACATCACTTGACCATGAAATATATTGCAAAGCAAACCTCAACAACAAAAATCATACTGATTATCTTCTCAGACAAAAGGGGTAGGCTATAATTCATCTACAATAAGATAGCTATAAAAATCCCTTATTTAAAATGAGTCAGTATACATCTAAATACCCCAAGGATCAAATGAATGTATTGAAAAGTACATTATATATTAAAAAGAATGGTAATGAAAATTTAAATTTTTCAATTTTATTGATTGCGGCACTATTGTTCTTAGAAAATAATTTATAACCTTAAATGAACACATGATTAAAAGGGAAAAGATGAAAAATCAAATATTTAAGCTTCATATATCAAAAAGGGGAGAGTGACAAATTAAATGCAAAGTATAAAAAACCAAATAACATAGAGACAGAAATTATTGAAATAGCAATTGAACATGAAAAAAAGAATCTTGATCTTTAAAACAATGGACAAAAGGAATAAAATTCTGGTTAGTTTCGAGGAAAGAGGGGGAGAAAATTATACACTAGGAGTTAAAGGGGAGACATTGCTAAAGATTTTGGTGATATTATAAAGAACATGAGAAAATATAGTGAAGAAAGTTATGCTAATACATTTGGAAATTTAAGTAAAATGGACAAATTTACATTAAAAATAAATTTGCCCAAACAATAGTAAGTAGAAAATGTGAATATTTCTAAATCTATTAAGAAATGGATTTTCTTTAATTAGCTCCCCACCCTTAAATAAATCTCCAGGCACTGACAGCTTTACAACTAAGTTACTCCAAACATATAAGGAGGAAATAACAGCAACGTTATACAAATTTCTCAGTAAAGAGAAATAAAGGAAACATTTCTAAACTTGAAAACAAGACTTTTCAAGTCAATTTCACTCATGAACATAAATGCAGAAATGCTAAATAAATTAACACAACTTATTCCAGTATAAGTTAAAATATATATATAATATGCCATCACCTAACTGGGTTTATTCCATTAATGCAAGTTTGGGTTATTTTTCAAAATTCAACCTCTAAAATTTAACATATCATCAGAATCCACATGATTTTCCATTATATAGAAGTATTGTGTGATAAAATTTAAAATTCTTAGTAATAAAAATTATAGTAATAACTGTCATTTCTAGGAGGCAAATAAATTCCTTAATTTCTTAAGTGTTAGTTACATGAAAAAATTTACAAAAAACTTCATGCATAATGGTGAAATATCAAAATCATTTTCCTTGAGTTAGAGAATGATGTAATATATTATCACTATTCTTATTCAACATTGCATATATTTTACATGTTATTCAGTACTGCATCTAGCATATATGTTGGAAGAGATCAGACAGAAAATGTGCAAGATCCCACATGAAGGTCTCTAAACCATTACTGAGAAAGAAATTTTAAAAAATTTGAATTAACTAAGTAATATATGCTACGTATTAGAACACAAATGTAAAGATTTGAAATAATGTCAAATAATTGATATTACATCAATTTATAATTTATTATTATGTTACCTTTTAAATATGAAATGTGGTGTGTTAATAATTATCCTAGGACAAGAGAGTAAATTTTGAGTGTTCCAGGCAAGCTTGGTTATATAGTCATGCCCTATTTAGATTCAGTAAATTTCCATTTAGCAACACAGCAAGGAGTTTTGTAGAAACTATCATAATAATCTTACAGTATATATGAAAATGTAACATCCAAAAAACCAAGACAATCTTGGAGGAGAATAAAATTGGAGAACTTTTATAATAGATCAAAATTAATTATAAAATACAGTAATTAGGGTGATGGATTATTAACACAAATATTAAGAAAGAGGCAAATGGAAGAAAATAGAGTCTAGAAACAAAATCACCTATGTATGTACACTTGCTATCTGACAAAGTTGAAAATGTAGTGACAGGAGGAATGGCACTCTTTTCAATAAATTGTCATAAGTCATTGTGTATCTACATAAGGTTTATAATTTTGACTCCTATTTCATATCAATTGAATTGTGAACCAGTTTTGAAAGATACAACAATAAAATTATAATGGATAACACAGGAGCCTGCATGGCCTTGTGACAGAAAACAAAAACACTCATAAGAAAATGTACATTAAATTGGGACTACATTAAAATTAAAGGTTTGTGTTTATCAAAGTAAAAATGTCAGAAAGTGAAAAAGCCAGCCAAAGAGCAGAAAATATATTTAGAAAATAGTCAAATTTCATATACAGAATGTATAGAAAACTTCTTTAAATTAAAAATCAGCACATGAAAACCAGTAAAACTCATAGTTACTTCACAGATCTCAAGTGGAAAATGCCGATATGAAAAGATATCTAATATAGTCTAATAGTCATCAGGGAAATGCAAATTAGAACCATAATGAGATACCACTCCACATCCACTAGAAGACTATATTTTTTTCAATTAGCCAGAAAATAGCAGATGGTTTTTGAAACAGAAGCAAATAAAACTTTTTTTGTAATATAACATGTTAAAAGCTCTGCAGAAAGCTATTGTGCATTATCGACTGGAAATGAACATGCCTATTGCTTAGCAATTCCACTTCCATGGGAACCCCCTTTTAATATATATTTGACTATGTATAACATACATTTCATATAATTTTTTCATATATGTGGTAAAATACGTAATTATACACATGATTACATATGGCATGCATATTTTACTTATACATGTATATATGTGATATATACAGATAGTCACAGGCACAATATAATATCCATGAAATGGAAATAATATAGAATTTTTCAACCACAGATGGGATAAATAATTTGTTGTATATTTATAAAGCAGAATATTACACAGCAAAGAAAATTAACATACTACTTCATACATGACTTGAATAAATCTCATAAACATTTTCAAGTGAATATTGTCAGACACAAGAAGACATATACTCTATAGTTTCATTTATATAAAGAATGAAAACCAGTTAAATTAATATATGGCAATGGGATTCATAATAATAGTTCAACTTAGGATGGTGACAATTCAGAAGAAAACAATAGAGGCTTCTGAATGCAATTGACATTTTATTTGTGTTTAAGATGTGGCTTCAAAGGAATATTATTTTTTTGAAAATTTGCTAAACATCTTTTCTATATTATACTTCAGTAAAATAAAATTTTTATTTAAGCAAAAGATAAAATACACCTCATGTCCCCAAAAGTCTCTATAGAAGAATAATGACAGTTATAATCAAAGCTAATTTTTAATGTTTGGTAGCTTACAGGCACTTTTCTAAGTACTTTTCATCTACTATTTAATTTAATATTCACCAGTTTATGAGGTAGAAACTATACATTTTACATTGAGGGCAACTGAGTCCAGAAGGATTTAGTAACCTGTACAAAGTCTCATGCAGTTAATGACGGGTACAGACAGTGAACCTGACCCCTATTCTTTGTAAGATTCATTCTTTATAACTCATGGGTCTTTCAAATATATTTCATACTCTACCTAAAATGAATATTATCATATCAGGATATGCTCTATTAAAGGGAGTAGGTCATTTTGTATCTTCTTCAGAATAAAAATGGTAAATATATTGAAAGGAGACCTCTGTACCTGTAAAGGACTTTCTCTCTTCTCCTAGACGTTATTGGTGAGTGGAATGGGAATGAGAAGAAGTAAACTCATATTAGGGTTGAATGATTATATTTGGAGGAAATATTTGCTGCCTCCCCTTTTCTTCTTGTTTGTGCAGTAAATTATCCTCCATATTAGGGATTAGCAAGTATGCTCTCTCTTTTTCTTTCTTATTTTTAAAATATTTTCTGTTTTCATCAGTGCTGTAATTGTTTCATCCATTTCTTTCCCTCCTGAATGCATTATTTGCTCTCATTCTTTATTTCCTTTTAACTGAAAAAAATAATTACATCACTGTATCATAGAATATTATGTTTTGCATGTATATATTCATAACTCTCCATCATTAACTGGGAATAATCTTAGTGCTCTACATGTTAAATATTTTATGATACTATTGAGTTGCTGATTGGGCCACACATAATTCATTAAATGACTCAGGGTTATTAGGTTGCATTCTTAAGATGATTCTTTGTACTTTTGAAAATCACCTCACTTGAAATAATAATAATTGTAGGTTTCTTTTTTGAAACTTCATATTCTCCCACTGCTACTGATTTGCATTATGTTCCAAAAGACCTTTTGACTTAAAGCAGTCCAAAAATACATTAAATAATGAAAAGAGCTGCTGTGGTGATTTTTCTTTCCCTTCACTCTGAGTTGTCATTTTCCACTTTTCTTTAATCCCTATGTCTCTTGAAGTACTGAATGCTTCATTGTACTTCAGAAGAAAACTCACTAAAATGTATCTCTGCAAAGATTAGTCATAGAACCCCCAGAGAGACTACAGGCTAACAGGATATAATTCATTGTCAATTCTTTCCCTTTCTCCTACCACCCAGAGTTTCTTACTTTTTTTTTTAGATCACAATTGACCAAAATATTTCACTTGTACCAAGGTCTGTCTGCACACAATGTATAGCTTGGATGCTTTTGTGGGTAGTACCATTTAAAAAATTTAGAAATATATTCTTCCATGGAATAAAATATTGTATTTTACACACAAGACCTGTCTTGTCACTAGTAGCTTAGGTGAAATTTGGGGTCAGTATAATAAAAGCACAAACCGAATTTAATGAATATAACAAATCAAATTTTTTGCCTTTAGAATTTTCCTTTTTGAGGAAAAATAGGGGAAAGTATTATAAGAAAATAAAGAATAAGCTTGTCAATCCCAAGATCACATATAAAAAATGAGGTCTACAATCTTAATTAATAAGGTGACTCAGTTGGTACAAATAATAGAAGACCATCCAAAAGACCCATCAATATGTGCTACAGTTGAGTGGATGTGCAATGATTTGGACTGGCCATTTGCATTGCCACTTGTGAACCATACTAAATGGTTTTGTCCATCCACAGATGGTTTAATGATAAATGAGAACAGATTCTGGCAAACTGCAAAATTGGAATGAAAAAAATATAAATGTCAACTTTTATAAAATTAAAGGTGTTGAAATTCTAAATTAAAACACCTAAAGCTTTACACCTTATCCAACATTGAGTAAGTGCTCAAACAATTGATCCAAGCTTCCTTCAATTCCTATCATTTAATATAGTGTTAGAAGACAATTATTGATTGGTCTGCCCTGTTTTTGTGTCCCACATCACTGCCCCCACCTGCAGGTTTCAGGAGGAAGACATTTGCTCTTTTTTATTTTAGACGATCTCTTCACAGACATTTGTTTTAATGAACACTCTATGACATAAATCACAGCAAGATCCTTTTTTGACCCACCTCCTAGAGAAATGGAAATAAAAACAAAACTAGACAAATGGGACCTAATGAAACTTAAAAGCTTTTGCACAGCAAAGGAAACCACAAACAAGATGAAAAGACAACTATCAGAATGGGAGAAAATATTTGCAAATGAAGCAACTGACAAAGGATTAATCTCCAAAATTTACAAGCAACTCATGCACCTCAATATCACAAAAACAAGCAACCCAATCCAAAAATGGACAGAAGATCTAAATAGACATTTCTCCAAAGAAGATATACAGATTGCCAACAAACACATGAAAGAATGCTCAACATCATTAATCATTAGAGAAATGCAAATCAAAACTACAATGAGATATCATCTTACACCGGTCAGAATGGCAATCATCAAAAAATCTACAAACAATAAATGCTGGAGAGGGTGTGGAGAAAAGGGAAGCCTCTTGCACTGTCAGTAGGAATGTAAATTGATACAGCCACTATGGAGAACAGTATGGAGGTTCCTTAAAAAACTAAAAATAGAGCTACCATACGACCCAACAATCCCACTACTGGGCATATACCCTGAGAAATCCATAATTCTAAAAGAGACATGTACCAAAATGTTCATTGCAGCTCTATTTACAATAGACAAGACATGGAAGCAACCTAAGTGTCCATCAACAGATGAATGGATAAAGACGATGTGGCACATATATACAGTGGAATATTACTCAGCCATAAAAAGAAACGAAATTGAGTTATTTGTAATGAGGTGGATGGACCTAGAGTCTGTCATACAGAGTGAAGTAAGTCAGAACGAGAGAAAGAAATACTGTATGCTAACACATATATATGGAATCTAAGAAAAAAAAATGTCATGAACAACCTAGGGGCAAGATGGGAATAAAGACACAGACTTACTAGAGAATGGACTTGAGGATATGGGGAGGGTGAAGGGTAAGCTGTGACAAAGTGAGAGTGTGGCATGGTCATATATACACTACCAAACATAAAATAGATAGCTAGTGGAAAGCAGCCACACAGCACATGGAGATCAGCTCAGTGCTTTGTAACCACAGGGTGGGGTGGGATAGGGAGTGTGGGAGGGAGGGAGATGCAAGAGGGAAGAGATATGGGAACATATGTATATGTATAACTGATTCACTTTGTTATAAAGCAGAAACTAACACACCATTGTAAAGCAGTTATACTCCAATAAAGATGTTAAAAAAAAAAAAAAAAGTCTTGAAATAGAGAAATAGTGACTTGTCCAAAGAAGACAGATGGAGAATGCTCCATGTGAACTTGAAGAGAATGTGTACTCTATTGCATTTGGATGGAATGTTCTATATATATCTTTAAGTCCATATGGTTTAATGTGTCCTTTAAGGCTAATGTTTTCTTACTGATTTTCTGCCTCCTGAATGATCTGTCCATTGATGTAAGTAGGACATTTATGTCCCCTACAATTACTATTGATTTCTACCTTTACATCCGTTAGTGTTTGCTTTATGTATTTCTCGGCTCCTGTAGATATATATATGCATATATATTTACAATTGTTATATCTTCTTCTTGAATTGATTCCTTGATCATTATGTAATGTTCTTATTTGTATCTTTTAATAATATTTATTTTAAAGTCTATTTTGTACGATATAAGTATTTTTACCATGGCTTTCTTATGATATTCATTTGCATGGAATAGCTTTTTCAATCCACTCACTTTCAGTCTGTTTGTGTCTTTAGGTCTGAAGTGAGTCTCTGGTAGGCAGCATATATACGGATCTTGTTTTTGTACCCATTCATCCACTCTGTCTTTTGATTGGAATATTTAGTTCATTTACATTTAAAGTAATTATTATGTGTGTAGCTATTGACATTTTGTTAATTATTTTTGTAGGTTATTTTTATTCCTTTCTTCTTATTTTGCTGTCTTGTAGTTTAATAAGTATCTTTAGTGTTAGATTTGGATTCATTTTACTTTTTGCATGTGTATCTATATAATTTTCTGGTTTGTGGTTACCATGAGGTATTTATATACCCATCTATGTCTATCTACCATCTATCTATCTATCTATATACAAATAGATAGATAAATGTGATTAAGCTGATTTCTTATTTTCAAATGCATTTAACCACCCTGCATTTGAACTTTCCTTCCCACATGATTACTGTTTTTGACATCATATTTTACATCTAATTGCTTTGTGTATCCATTAACTGCTTACTGTGGATATAGATGATTTTACTACTTTTGTCTTTTAAATTCCATAGTAGGTTTGTGCATGGATACTTTCCTACCTTTACAGTATATTTGGTTTACTAATGACCTTTTTCCTTTCATAATTTTCATTTTGCTAGTTGTGACATTTTCTTTTTCACTTAGAGGGTTTCCTTTAATATTTCTTGTCAAGCTGGTTTGGTGCTGCTGAACTCTTTTAGCTTTTGCTTGTCTGTAAAACTTTTGTTCTCTCCATCAAATCTGAATGAGACCTTGCTGGGTAGAGTATTCTTGGTTGTAGGTTTTTCCCCTTTTATCACTTTAAATATATTGTGCCATTCTCTTCATGCAGGGTTTCTGCTGAAAAGTCAGTTGATAGCCTTATGGGAGTTCCCTTGTTGCTTTCCCTTTGCTGCTTTAATAATCTCTCTTTATATTTAATTTTTGCTATTTTAATGACAATGTGTCTTGTTGTATTCTTCTTTGGGTTAATCCTGTACAGGGCTCTCTGCATGTCCTGCACTTGAATATCTGTTTCCTTTCCCAGGTTAGAATATCTGTTTCTTTCATTCCCAGGGAAGTTTTCAGCTATTATGTCTTCAGTTATGTCCTCAGTCCCTTTCTCTCTCTCCTCCTTCTGGGAGACCTATAATGGGAATATTTCTGTGCTTGATGTTGTTCCAGAAGTCTCTTAAACTGTTCTCATTTCTTTTCATTTATCTTCTCTTCAGCATCAGTGATTTCCACTACTGTGTCTTCCAGATCACTTGACTATTCTTCTGTGTTAGTTAGTCTACTGTTGATTTCTTCCAGTGTATTATTCATTTTAGTTATTGTATTCTTCATGTCTGTTTGGTTGTTCTTTATACTTTCTCTTTATTAAAAACTTCTTACTTCTCACTCTGTGCATCCTTTCTTCTCCTTAGTTCTTTGATCATCTTTACAAACAATACCCTGGACTCTTTCTCAGGTAGATTGGCTATCCTCACTTCAGTTATTTCTTCTTCTGGGGTTTTATCTTGTTCCTTCATTTGGAACATGTTCCTCTGTCTCCTCATTTGCCTAACAGAGCATCACAGCACTGGCATCTACAGGCTGTTGGGCCAGAGCAAGGCTTGGTCTTGAGATTAATAAGCTGCAGGGAGGATTCCAAAACAGTGCATGCCAGCATTAAGGTTGAAGTAATAGAATAAGCTCCCCAAAATTGCTTCCACCAGTGTCAGCGTCCCTAGGCTGAGCTGAAGTTGCCTCGTGCCTCTTCTGGAGACTCTCCAACATCAGCAGGTAGATCTGACCTAGGCTCTTTCCAAGTTACTGCTCCTGCCTGGGGTCCCAGAGTGTGCTGGACTTTGTGTGTCCCTTTGAGAGTGATGTCCCTTTTTTCCCAAGCCCTCTGAGACTCATGAACCTAAGCCCCACTGGTCTTCAAAGCCAAATGTTGGGGGGGTTATCTTCCCAGTACAGGACCCTGGATTGGGAAACCTGATATGAGACTTAGACCCTCTCACACTCCTTTGGAATAATTTCTGCAATTATAATTATTTTCTCACTTGCAGGTCACCCATCCAGGGGTATTGGACTTGACTATACCATGACTCTTCCCTTCCTACCTATCTTATTTTGATTTCTTCTTTACATCTATGTTGTAGAAGATTTTTTCTGTTAGGTTCTAGTCTGTTTCATCAATGGTTGTTCTGCAAATAGTTGTAATTTTGGTGTGCCTGTGAGAGGAGGTGAACTCAGGGTCTTTCTACTCAGCCATCTTGGCTAATCTCTAGCAATTCAATAACTTTTAGTAAATTTAAAAATTTATGCACATATTATAATCTAATTAAAAAATAATTGTTGGCTTTGAAACAGAAATATCAGGGATATTACATCATGCCATTAAAATAAAAATTAAATATCTAAAATCTATATCATATGTGGATATAAAATATACACAGTGGGCTTCCCTGGTGGTGCAGTGGTTGAGAGTCCGCCTGCCAATGCAGGGGACACGGGTTCGTGCCCCAATCTGGGAAGATCCCACATGCCACGGAGCGGCTGGGCCCGTGAGCCATGGCCGCTGGGCCTGCACGTCTGGAGCCTGTGCTCCACAACGGGAGAGGCCACAACAGTGAGAGGCCTGCGTACCAAAAACAAAACAAAACAAAACAAAAAATAAAATATACACAGTTATTTATTTTTCCTAAAAAGTATTTTTCAGATATGTCTTGCCCTCTAGGAATTTGAAAATGAAAGCACTTATTATTAATCTTGGCATATACAGAGAAATGGATATTGTTTATGAATAAAACTTGGAGTCCAAATATAACTCAGAAATGAGATAAAATGAAAAAAAAAACAAGATAAAAGTGTAAGATCATTGGACATATGAAGGAAATAAACAGAGCAGATGAGCTTCATTATGATGGTGAACTAATATTTTTAGTCAGCCTGATTGATAATCCTCCTGAACTTTAAGAGGTCCTGTTTTCAGAAATAATGAAGATCAAAGAAATGATACCATGTATTGCAGTAGCTACTACCTTTTCTAGCAATCCTAACCTGGTTCAGCTCTCTTTAGCAAAACTTCCTCTATTACTATGCTATCTGGATCAGAATATTATTTTTTTAATAGTCACTGGATTCATCTATTCATTCACAAATACTTATTCAAATCAAGTTATGTGAAAAGCATAATTTTAAGAACTGAGAGTAAAGTATTGTAGAGTGCCTTTCTTTACGGAGTTTACATTTCAGTGAGTGAGAGTGGCAATAAATGATTAAAGAATCAAATATAATGTCAGATTGTGATAAATTCAAAAAATAAAAACTAAGTAAATGAGGCTGGAAAGAGACTAGGAATGAGATCTATTTCAGATAGAGTGGTTAGTGAAGGTGTCTCTGAAGAGATGACACTGTAGTAGAGGTTTGAATAAAATGAAGGAATGAGCACTAATCATATCTGCGAAAAGAGCACTCAGGGCAGAGAAAGTAGAAAGTGAAAAGCCATTTTTTTGCAATTTATTTGCAAAACTTCAAGAAAGCCAGGAGGACTGTGACAAAGGATCAGATGTACTTACTGCCCAGATCATGTTGGTCTCTATGAGCCAGGGAAAGAATATAGATGTTGTTCTAAGTGTAACGAGAAGTCATTGATTGGTTTTGGTTAGAAAAAGTCATGAAATCTGATTCCACAGATAAGGCCAAATGAATACGCGTATATGAGGATATCTGTTTAAGCAATACATTGTTGTGCTGGGTTACACTGAGCTAAAGAAATATAATTATCTGCCTGTTATAAGCATTTACCTAGAAAGAGAAGGCTAATTAAAAGAAAAAACATGATATAAATGTAATTGTCAGTTTCCCAGTAGCAGGTGCTTTTCATTGTCAAAATGAGGTTAAGTTAATGAATACTAGGGTTGACAGTGACTAGGTTATTGACTAAATGTACAAGTTTGAATTCAAGCCAATAAGAACAGTATCTTAGTATAATCAGGTATAATGTTTAAGATTAATTTAAACGTATTAGTAAAAAAGTTCTACACAGAATTTGTACACATTTAAAAGAATATACTCAAGGACTTCCAAATTATTTTAATTAATTAATTAGTTTTAAATTTTTATTGAAGTATAGTTGCTGCACAATTATTATGTTAGTTTCAAGTGAACAACACAGTAATTTGACAATCAAATATATTATGAGATGATCACCATAAGTCTAGTAATCATCTGTTACCATACAAAATTATTACAGTATTATTAACTATATTTCCTATGCAATATAGAACATCCCCATGACTTACTTACTTTATAACTAAAAGTTTGTATCTCTTCATCTCCTTCACCTATTCCACCCAATCTTCCACCCACCTCTCATATGTCACCTACCAGGTTGCACTGTGTGTCTATATGTCTGTTTCTGTTTTGTTTTTAAAACATGATAATTTTAGATTTATATACTTCACAAATGAGCTGGCCATCTAAAATTGCATTTGGCAAACTTATCTATCAGCTTTACTCTAATTAGATGTTTAAAATTTTTCACAACTTATATTTAGTATTTTGGAAAAAAAACCAATTACATCATTTTAAATTATTTTTGATAAAAGTGCTTTTTTTTAAAAACTCTACTTTTTCAGATAGTGATCTCTTTGCTTCAGATCCCTTCTCATTATTGAGAAGCAGTTATTAGTTATTAACTGCTAATTACTTTTGAAGACCTAGTTTAGTATTTTTTTTTGAGGAGTATTTTCTGATTTCTCACATGAATTAGCCATTCATCTAAATAGCAAACACTTATTAAGAAATAAACTATGTGCTTGGAGCTTTTCTAGGCAATAAATGTAGAGTGAAAGGCAAGGCATACTGTATTTAATCAATAAGCTATGCACTCCAAAAACCAGGGCCCTCAAGGAGCTTACATTCTTGTGTGAAGAGACAGAATACTAACATGGAATTTCCCACTCATCTAATCTTGGTTTCTTAATCTGATAAAAGTAAAATAAAATAATGTGATAGAGTGACTTCTAGGTGGTGGAGGGGTTGGAAAAAATGTTACAAGTAGAAGTAAGATCAAGTGAAAAGGCCTGATATGGGAATAAGCATGGCATGTCCAAGGACAGAAGAATTGTGTGAGATCAATTAAAATTAATGTTGGCATTTTGGACAAAATGGAAAAAGAGGTGCAGACAGACCATATGGAGGAAGATTTCAGTAGCCTAGGTGAGCTGTGTTGGTTACTTGGACTTTGCTTTTAACACTGAAGCTATTAAGAAGTGTTTGGATTCTAGACCTGTAACAGAGGCGTAGCAAACAGAATTATCAAGATATTGAATGTAGGGGGTGAGGGAAAGAAAAGTCTCAAAAATAAGTCCTGAGTTTTGGCCAAAGTAATTGAATCAGCCTTTTGTGCTAATAATAATAATAATAATAATAATAAAAAATAAGGCACAAAAAAGATTGATATATGATTACTCCAAAGTGATTCACGGTAATTAATGGCAGAACAAGATCTGAAGTTCTGTTCCATTGATCATATACTTTCTGCTCGATTCTAATGAGGAATATTCATTTCAGATTAATGTTATTCATCACTTAACAACTTATAGATAGTACTATTGATAATTGGAGTTTTTGATTAATTTTAAAATATAAACTTATGGGGAGTAATAAGCCTAAATTCAATGAAAACCATAATGTCTTTAAAAACATCACAATGATCAAGATTGTTGGAAAGGTCATGACAATATGAGTGATTCTTAAAATTTAGGTAACAAATCATTATTTAGACATAAATGACTGTTTGAAAAAAGGAAATATTTCTAAACTAATTCTCTTTAGCTATAGTAATAGCAACAGTAGTTGTTTTCTTGTAGTTTTATTAGCATCTGTCCAAACAGCTTACTTATGAGGGTCTTTAAAATAACTTTTAAATGAATGGTAGAGTAATTGTATAAGTCCAGGAGTTTCTCTCCATTGTTTGTTTCTGCCCTGACGCTTTCATGCCTTGGAAGGGGAGAATAATACAATGCTGCTTTAAAACTATTGCTGAGATTTCCCAGTGTCCAGTAGCCAGTCCATTCAAGGTAGAAATCAGCTTTGATTACAAGTGTTTCTCTGCTTCAAGCTTCAATTATTGAGCACAGTGTGTATTTGAAAACTGGCAAAGATATAAGTTCTGTAGTCCAACCTAGATGTGTTTAAATGATCCAGTTACCACTAAAAATCTTACAATTAATGTTCCAGGATCTACTATTAAAAACAACCTGGACGAGGTTTTGACCACATTTGCCTATATACTTCACAAATTTAATTTGAATAAAACATATGAGAGTATTTAGAATACTTAACACAATGAAATAGACTATCTAAACAGACCAATTACAAGTATTGAAATTAAGTTTGTAATTAACTAAGTAATTACACTAAGTATTACTTAGTTAACTAAGTAAGTAATATCTCATGCAACTCAAAATGTAAAAAAACCAAAAACCCAATGAAAAAATGGGCAGAAGAACTGAATAGACTGTTTTCCAAAGAAGAAATACAGATAGCCAACAAGAACATGAAAAGATGCTGAACATTGCTAATCATCAGAGGAACACAAATTAAAACAATACATATTGCCTCACACATGTCAGAATGTCTGTCATCAAAAAGACCATAAATAACAAATATTAGCAAGGATGTGGAGAAAAAGGAACACTTGTACACTGTTGTTGGGAGTGTAAATTGGTGCAATCACTATGAAAAACAGTATGGAATTCCCTCAAAAACTAAAAATAAAACAACAATTTGATTCAGCAATTCCACTGCTAGTTGTATATATGAAGAAAATGAAAGCACTAATTTGAGAAGATACATGCACCCCAATATTCACAGTAGCATTATTTATGATTGCCAAGATATGGAAGAAAACTAAGTGTCCATTAACAGATAAATAGATAAAGAAGATGTGTCATATATATATATTACAATGGAATATTACTCAGCCATAAACAATAATTAAATTTTGCTATTTGCAACAATGTATATGGACCTAGAGAGTATTATGCTTAGTGAAATAAATCAGATAAAGACAAATACTTTATGATATTACCTGTAAGTGGAGCCTTAAAAATAATGCAAATGATTGTATACTTCAAAACAGATATAGACTCACAGATATAGAAAACAAACTAGTGGTTACCAGTGGATAGAGGGAAGGAGATGGGGCAAGATAAGAGTATGGGATTAAGAGATATAAACTACTATGTATAAAATACATGAGCAACAATGTTATATTGTACAGTACAAGGAAATAAAGTCACTATTTTATAAAAACTTTAAATTGAGTATAATTATAAAAATAGTGAATCAATATATTGTACACCTGAAACTAATATAATATTGTAAATCAACTATACTTCAATAAAAAAAGCATAGAATACCTAATGCATGTGATAAATTCCATCTCAATTAGCAATTTATCAATCTATTACTTCTTGGAAAGAGAAAAATGTAACAAAGATTTACTGTATATTTTCTCAAGTGTGATTTGATTTAAGTGCATTTTTCTTCTTATTAAAGTTCACAGTGTGAAGGAAAATGTGAAATCTTATATATGTCAAAAAGGAATGGAGTTGGAATTGTATGATTCCAACAATATGACATACTGGAAAAGGCAACATTATGGAGACAGTAAAAAGATCAATGGCTGCCAGCCAGCTGGATAGAGAGAGAATGAATGGGCAAAGCAGGGAGAAATTTAAGGGCAGTTAAAATACTCTGTATGATATTGTAATGGTGGATATACTTCACTACACATTTGTCTAAAATCATAGAATGTACAAGACCAAGAGTAAACCCTAATGTAAATTATGAACTTTAGGCAATAATGATGTGTCAGTGTTGGTTCATCAATTGTAACAAATGTGTTACTTTTGTGTGATAAGGTAGGAGCTATTTGCATGTGTTGGGGAAGGGGTTTTATGGGAACTAAGTCTATGCTTTAGCCAGTAGAATAAGGTGGAAGTAATGCTGTGTCAGCTCTGACCCTAGACCTCAAAAGGCCTTATATATTTTTCCTTTCCTTCTTGTGCTTCTGACATTGTCACGGAAAAAAACAAAAAATGTCTAAGCTTGCCCACTAGTTCTAGAAGAAGGGTGAGAGCTACTTGGAGCAGAAAAAAATCACCCAAGTCAAAGCCAGCCTAGATCAGCAAACCATCATCCAACCACAGATCCATGAGAATAAATGTTTATTGTTTTAAGTTAAAAAATAACAAATCCTAGTAAAAAAAAAATAAGAAAGGAAGAGCATGAGCTAAGAGATGACTGTTTCAGTGTGAAATAAAGAATATGCTATTTTTAATTAACAGGCCTCTACAGAGATTTGCACACAAAGACCACACAGTAAAACTTGGTGCTAAGACCCCAGAAAAGTATGTCTCTACATCAGGGCAAATCCAGAAGTTTCAGAGTACAGCAGGCTCAGAGATAAATTTAAAAATCTCTATCCTAGTGTAAGTCGCTCATGGAGAAGCTTATTTTAGAGTGGAACTATTGGCTAACCAGTTTTATATTCAACAAACAGAATTCAGTTGGGCTATTTTAAGACACTGCATGTAAATCACCTTCTAGAACAACAAGAAGGAGAAGGAGAAAATAGAAGGGAACAAATATTAAAGAGTAAATGATTTATAGAAAATTCTTCAAGTAGAGTAGGTGTGAGGAAAAGAAGAAACCATGTGAGAATTGAATGAATTTTTAATGAATTTCAATTAAATTGAAATTGAGGCCACATACCCATGAAAGGATCTGATGACAGAATGGAGAATTTAGGGAGGATATCAACAAACATTTCCTACCTCACATATATTATTTTCCTGGTACCACCTTGGGCTGGTTAATTTTATGGTCAACTTGGCTGGGCTAAAAGATGTCCAGATAGCTGGTAGAACATTATTTCTCAGTGTATCTGTGAAGGTGTTTCTAGAAGAGATTATCATTTGAATCTGTAGACTCAGTAAAGAAGATCTCCGTCACTGACATGGGTGGGCATATCATCCAATCCCTTGAGGGCCTGATTATAACAAAAAAGTGGAGGAAGCGCAAACTTGCTCTGTGTGCTTGAGATGAGACATTCATCTTCTACCCTGGGACATGGGTGTTCCTGGTTCTTGGACATTTGGACTCAAACTGAATTACACCATGGGATTTCCAGGGTCTCCAGATTAAAGACATCAGATTACAGAACTTTTCAGCCTCCATGCTCCTGTGAGCATATAAATATTCATATTTATATCATTGGTCTGTTTCTCTGGAGAACCCTGACTAATACATTTATGTTAGTCACAAACATAATTCAATTACCATATAAAAGATAAGCTTTGAGAATAGGAAATTATGTTTTGCCCTAAATAATTTTAGGTAAATAAAACAGTCTTATCTGTTGAGAAAAAAATATTCTTCTTTTTTTTTCCTTTGGGACAGCAAATAGAACCCAATTTCAGTAGGTATTTCATGGGCTCCAAAATGTAATTCCTTAAATATAGTTATTAGTCCAATTGACAATTTTATACTTATGGTTGCTCGATTTAGATGTAAGAAAAGATAATTGCACTTTTAATTTTCTCATTTTCTACAAAATAAAATGTTGCTGACAATAATTTTTCTTCCTTTGAAATAAAATTACTATGATAGAAATCCCACTTTGAATATCATGAAATTTTAAGTAGAGTTTTAATATGTAAAACACAGATTATTTAATTATTGTAGTTGTTATTTCTAAACTTATGTGAAAACTGATTTGATAGCTTACAGAATAAAGAAAAAATGAAAATGGTTTAACTTAAATTAATTTAATGCTCTCATTTTCTATACATATAATGTAATTTTGGTTTTAGTTTCTGTGTTCCTCAGACACCTGTGACTGCACAAAATGAACAGTTCACATTAAAATCGCTCTTTTAGGTAAAGAGAATAATTTTTTTTCTCATCATTGTATGAATATCATTTTCTCAACACACACCTTCAAAGCAGAGCTTATAAATTCCTCTGAAGCTTGGTTGTTGATTGTCATGAATTACTTCTCCCAACAAATAACCACAAATCAGATCAGAGATTAATAAATAGCAGCCTGAAATGATGCTACCTTCCCATTTCCTTCTCTTAACCACCTTCAGAGGACTCATTGCAAAGGGGAGGCACGATGCATTGTTTATATGTATGTATCCCCACAGTGCCAAAATAACTGATTTAAAGTACAATTTTAATGTACTAAACTATTTTTTTCTGTCTGTAAGAAAACAGGTATTCAGTGTGTGTATCTGTGATGCACTTTCTCAACTGCATTTACTGTTTTTTGTTTATTTTTTATTATTCAGTTGCCTTTTTTTTTTTTTTTTTTTGTGGTACGCGGGCCTCTCACTGTTGTGGCCTCTCCCATTGCGGAACACAGGCTCTGGATGCGCAGGCTCAGCGGCCATGGCTCACGGGTCTAGCCGCTCCGCGGCATGTGGGATCTTCCCGGACCGGGGTACGAACCCGTGCCCCCTGCATCAGCAGGCGGGCTCTCCACCACTGCACCACCAGGGAAGCCCCCAGTTGCCTTTTTTAAATTAATTTTTATTGGAGTATAATTGCTTTACAATGTTGTGTTAGTTTCTACTGTACGGCAAGATGAATCAGCTATACATATGTATATACCCCTTCTTTTTTGGATTTAGTTCCACAGTACAGAGATATGAAATCCAAGCAGGGCATATGGCCTTGCTGAGCTAAAGATCAAGATAAGAGATTAAGACTAAAAATGTAGACGTAATTTGTGAAGTAGGGTGCATCAGGGGAAAAAGCTCAGCAGAAATGTGGCTTCAGAAGGGTTTCCTGCAAATTCCTAGGTAAGAGTAAGCTGAACAAGTGCAAGAAAAACTTCATGCCTCAGCAGAGAGCAGTTTCTGTGGGATGAGAGGTAAAAGAAGATAAAGGTTGTGTAGTACTAGGAGATTTTAAAGTTCTAGTGTAGCAAGAAAGGAAAGAACTCATTGAGTATCCATAGCATTCAGTCCATACTCCAGAAATGAAATGAATTGTCCTAAGAATGGAGCACACATTAGGACTAAAAATCAAAACTGAACAATATACTTCCTAACAAAACATAATACCAAGAATGAGAGAATCAGAAGGTTTTATAAGTGATATAATTGTTTGTCAAGACAAAATAAAATGAAAAGATAAAACTATAAAATATATCACCTTCATCGTCTATCATTCAATCAAAGATACTAGATTTGAGAAGCCAGAAAAAGCTATATATAGTCAATAAAATTGTAGTAGATATAGAGTCCAAGATGACAAAGATATTGGTATAATCAGTTTAGAACTTCAAAACATCTATTACAAATATTTTATTAGACTTGTCAAAATAGACATGAGTAATAAGTTGGGGAATTTCAGCACAGAAATATAAACCACAAACAAAACTAAATGAAAATTCTGTAACTGAAAAAATATATGTATGAAATTTTTTAAATTCCAAATATCAGTATATTGGACAGTACAGAAAAATTATAAATAAACTTCAACATGCATCAGTAAAAATGTCCAATCTGATGAATATAATACAAAGTTAGGGGAAAAAATACAAAGTCATAGTAACTTATAGGACAATACATATCACATTAACTTACATATAATAATCTACAAGTTATTTACGTATAATAAGCTACAAGTCCCAGAAGTACAGAAGAGAGAGGATGAGGCAAAATTATAATAATAATAATAATATGTTGGAAGGAATAACAAGTGAAATTTTTCCAATGTTTTTTGCAAACGTTGTATAGAACCAAAATTTTGGCAAACTCCAACAGGATAAATAAAAGGAAAATCAAACCAAGACATATCATTGTCAAGCTATGAAAAGCAATTATAAAGAAAAAATCTAAAAAATAAAGTACAAATAAAATAAACAGGACAAATTACATACAGGGCAACAGTGATACCAAGGACATTAATAAACATTTTTAAATGCTGAAAATAAGAAACCATCAGGTAGAATTTTGTACTCAGAAAGAAAATAGCATTTAGTAATGATTGTGAAGTAAAGATATTATCAGATAAATACTAAAGAAAATTACAGTCAGAAGAGCTATGTTACAAAATAGTGAAACAAGGTAATTAGAGTGAAGGAAAATAATATGAAATGTAAATTTAGATCTATAGGAAGCAATAAAGCATCCCCAGGAATTGTAAATATGTGTGTATATATTGATATTTTTCTCTTGATTTCTTTAAAAGACAACTATTTTTAAGGCAAAAACACTGTACTACAGTGTCTATAACATGTAGAAGTGAAATATGTGAGAATTATGCAATAGATGGTGTAGGGTAAATGTAAGTATACTTTTATAAGTTTCTTATATTTTACATTGAGTGGTACAATAAGATTAGGTAAATTGTAGTCATTTAAGTATATATATATATATATATATATATATATATATATATCCATTTCTAATGCAATCACTAAAAAATTACAAAAATGTTACAATAATAAAGCAGGTAGAGAAAATAAAATAGAATGCCAAAATGTTTGTTAAACCCAAATGAACGCATACAGGAAACAGGAACAAGAGAATAAGTGCTATTAATTCAGTCCATGTGCCATTAGAAAATATTCTCTCATAATTCTTAGATTTATCTCATAAGTACTTACCACATTTGGGAGTTACAATCAGGTGTAGAATTATGAGCAAAGGCTTTGGTATTAGAGAACAGTTCAAATACTAGATCTTTCTTTAATAGCTATACTACTAAAAACATATCTTTGATATATTAATCAGTATAGGCTAATTTATGTTGGGTCAGGAAACACTCCCCAGTCGTAAAATAAAAAATTTTTATTTTTTTACTCATGCTACATTTCCATTGAGATCTATCTAGGGAAATCAAATGTTAATTGAAACTCTGCTCATTCCAGTCACTCACTCATGTAAAAAGCAGGGTGTCAGCCAGAACTGAATATTCTCTGTAACTTTTGCAGAAGCCAAAGAGAGCTTTGGAAGATTATAAACTGGCAATTAACTTCTTGATCTTCAATGAGAACTCATTGACCACACTTAGTCACATGGTTCCAATAAGAATGATGGAGCCAGGAAGTCCCCCTAACTTGTGCTCAGGTGGAAGTGTTTCAAATATTTGAAGAAAAATTCTATTGACTACTATGTTTATATATCCTAGCACCTTAAAGAAAAGATAATCATAATCCCCAGACCATAGAGCTACTTCAAGGAGTTAATTAGATATTGAATGTCAAATTCTTATCACAATAGGATACACAATGTAAACTACTAAACTTAGCAATATTTTACAATAATAATTTTTATTTTTAATGATCTGGTAAGAAAAAAGAATGGCTTGCCATTTTTAGAACTGTCCTCTTTATCATTTTTCTTTAAAAACACAGAAACCAATAGTAATTTATTTTTTCCTATTGTGAAAAAAATTAAATATTCTCTTTTAGCAGGTTCATGATAACACATGTATTTCTTGCTTTTCTACACCCTTTATACCATATTCAAACAAATAACACAAATTTTAAAAATAAAATTCCAAATTAAGTTATTATCATATATTGGAAAATAATTGTATTGCAGGATTTCTAATCTTTTATTTCCAATTTTTTCAATGCAAGTTAAGTATTATTAACTTCAGTTTACAGATGAGAAATTTAGGTTCATAAATGGAAAGACATTGGCAGAATGCCACATAGGCAGAGTGAGGATATGAAGATAAGTCTGTCAGACCCAAAACTAAACTTTTAAAAGTTACAACATTTCCCTATTGTAACCAATTGCTTAGTGCCTTATGGTTTACAATTAATTTTTGTATATTTGTTTAATCTTTACAGTTACCATGTTAGGTAGGTATCATTTGCATGATACTAATTTTGAAGATAACCACATTGAAGTTCAAAGATATTTAAGTTACTGGCCAAGAATCAAAGTAATAGCTTTTGAGATAGTTGTGTTTTTGTTTGTTTGTTTGTTTGTTTAATCAATGTACTCTGACCCAAGAACTTGGGACTTTATTTTGTGAGAGTTTTGTGAGGTGTCAATAATTTTATGAAAAATAATGTGCAGAAGGCTCATGATCAAATAAGTTTGAGAAAGTCTTAATGCATGTTTTATTTTGGTTGTTTTTTGTTTTGTTTGTTTTTACTATAAGACTCCTCAGAGCTTCTAAATGTGCAATATGACCCTCAAAATGTGTGCATTTCCCCATTAAAAATGTCTTACAAGCAGCCATCAAGTATTTGATTAGATTTATCTATTCTCTGCATCCAATTAGAGTAATCCTTATTTCCTAAGGTCCTTCAGACTAGAGAGTTGAGTTGGTAGAGCTGTTTCTATTTTCTTTTTTAAGAGACAATAGAGGCACTATTCTGATTAAAAAGATCAAGATCTCAAATTACATACTTATGAAATTTTATTTTAATGTAATGGATGGAAAAATATGTTTTTTTCCAGAATAACAAAAAAATTTAATTAAAAGAAAACCATTTGAAGATTCTGACTTGATAAAAATAACAATTATGATTATTATACAGACTCCTATATTTTATTTCTAAACTACCATTTCAATTAGAGTCTGCTCCTTAGAAAACTGTTTATGGGTGTAAACACAATACTAATTTAACTCAGAACTAAAGGTATAAATTATATAGTCTATATTTCTCCTGAAGTCTCCAAAGATATTCATATTATTTGCAAACCATTTCTGGGACATTCTTAAGAAAGTTTTCCAGGAATAAGTTTACACCAAGTATTAATGTACATTAGTCACATAATATTTGAATACAGAGAAGTGAACTTTATTTCCCTTGTGATTTAAAACTAAAATTAGGGCAAATTGTAGAAGACCAGGAGGGGTAATCAGATAGCAATGTCACATCTTGATAGAAACTGAAGAAGTAATGGGAAAGAAAAGGAAAGGAAAGGTAGGGCTGTGTAAAGAAATGGACAAAGAAATTGAGAGACTGTAACAAAAATGTTTACATTTTACATTCAATAATGACAAGAATTGGAATTAAAAGTAACACATTTTGGAGCTCAATATATACTGATGAAATAAAGAAAGAGAATATTAAGCATACAGTGCAAGAGCCAAATGTCTGCAAATGGAGGAATTGCAACAGAACTCAGTATCTGTGTCTGCAAACTGGCATAAAGGGTCCTTGCTCTCTGTAAGCATGCATCCTAAGAAGGGTACTCTGGCTGCTACAATGAACCTGGCTGTAAATTACAAGGAAAGCACCTCTACTACCTAAATTGTATTACCTCATTTGTTTTTCTGCT
Source organism: Phocoena phocoena (assembly GCF_963924675.1). Lineage (NCBI taxonomy): Eukaryota > Metazoa > Chordata > Mammalia > Artiodactyla > Phocoenidae > Phocoena > Phocoena phocoena. Next base: position 25,888,461 of record NC_089235.1, on the reverse strand, counting down.
CATAATTTGTACCCTTAGACCCTTAGACTAGAAAAATATTTTATAAATGAATAGAGGGCTCCAAGTGGGATGATTTGAATAATTTATTTTGGTGCAAATATCTCTAAGGCTAGGTGATCTTCTGTCGTGATTTTTCATTCAGCATGACAAGAATATTTACATAAATCATGTGGTCTCATTTATGTCATTACCAGTTTTGAAGCTAGTTAAACAATAAAAAGATATCTTACATCAAAAAACACGTTTGCATTCAATTTACATCAGCAATAACTGGCCTAAAAACACAAGTGAAAAAAAGCACAAGTTAGGATCTTTTATTTCTTTCAAGTTGATTTTATTCATTTAGCTTATTTTTTCATTTATATATTTAGCTTACTTACCTTTTGCTCTGAATAGGACAATCTGAAGAAAAGGTTTTCTGACTTCTTTAGAATCATGAAAGAACTTTATTTTGGAATTACCTGACAGATAAACAGAAAATATCTTCAACTCACCCAAATCCTTTATTAAACAACATTATAAGTGAAAATCTGTTTCCCCTGCTATTATCTGTGTACTTTGCTTAAAGAAAAAGATAAACACCCTGACAGTAGACTGACAGGAAATATGTTTTTGTTTCCTTTTTTATTCCAGCTTCATTATTTGCCATGGAGATGGGTCCTTGAAGTGACAGTTTGTGTTCATTTCAGTTCAGCTGTTCATTGACTTGTGCAACATCAAAATCCTTTCCAAAAATGAAGAAAAATAAGTAAATAAAAAGGATAACTACATATGATCCAGCACCAAGCAATTTACATGCTGGGCAAAAACCCTTGGTGTTTGAAGATAAAGGCATTTTGAAAGTCCACTGCAGAATCTCTAAAATTTTCATAATTCTGGTTTGGTGATATATCCTAGTAATCTGCCACCACTTATTAATGGCAGTCACAATTTGGAGTCCTCAAAGACAGGCAGCCTGTATCTCATTAAGGCATATCTTCCCATTCTTACTGCAAACATGACATTTAGAAGACCATTATATGACTTACATAGATAATTGCTACAAAGTTCTAAGCTGCCTTGATCCTGCTCTGGCTTAGAGCTTGTCAACCTACTGCCAGCATATTCAAGTAGAGCTCTTATTAGTTAAATATTTTTGACAGGACCTCACAAATAGTATGTTTTCCAAATTTGAAAAGCTTAAACAGCTTGACATTTTAAAGGTTATCACTTTCTTTCCCAGAATAACTATTGCCAGTGTCAATAATGTATTTTTTTTAATCTGTGTATTGGCAATAGAAATGTTAGGAGTTCATCTACAGATTTATTTGCGTCATTTTAAGAAATAATGTGCAATGTTATAAACAGTATGTGATTATGAGTCTGGCCTTAATTTGGATAATTTTTCTTCTGTTTATTCTTCTGAAACCATGTAATGCAAAACAAAGCTTAGGTAAAATAGTTTAAAGGTCTGAAAGTTGAGATAAAAACTAAATTCATGGCAAAATTTCAAGTCTTCATTTTTTTTTTTTAATGTTTGAACAGCCTAATTTAAGCCTTAAAGTTATGTTCAGAGTGAAGGTAAATCAGGTTGGGAAAACTCCTTGGGTTCCCACCCACCTTTGCATCCAGGCCTATTATTAGAAGACTAATAACATTTTTAAAAATCTCTTTAGTAAGTATAACAGAAGCATGGAAACAAATGCAAGGGACAATGCAGAAAGCATACATTTTGCTAAATGTGATTTTCAAACAAAAAAATGAGTCCAGGTAATAATTATCCAAACGGACTTTAATAATTTCTTAATCATATATATTGCAAAATTGAGCTAAAAGCCTTGCAGTAGACCTGCATATGGCAATATTTATTTCTCAAAGTATAAACAATGGACATTCAACTTGTTCTTGAACACTTATAATAAGGAGAGTGCCTTAAGGCAAACGAAATCCCAGTGTTGGGCAGAATTTTTTCATTGACAGTTCTTCTTATTGAACCAAAAGCTGTTTTTCTGAAACTCGTATTTGTAGTTGTGGCAGCAAAATGATCCTGCAAAAGTACCTACATTCTAAATCTTGGAACCTCTGAATATGCTGTGTCACATGCCAAAAAGGACTTTGCAGATGTGAATAAAGGCGAAGATATTGATATGGGTAGGTTACTGTGAATTATTAGGGTGGACCCACTCTATTAACCTGAGATTTTAAAAGCAGAGAATTGTCTCCAGTTGGAGGCAAGAGACATATGGCAGAAGTAAAGGTTAGAGAGACTTGAAGGACTCAGGCTGCCACTGTTGGCTTTGCAGATATAGAGGCCACAGGTGCAGGAGCCCTCTAGAAGCTGAGAAGAACACGCAGTTGAAAACTAGTAAGGAAACAAGGACTTCAGTCCTAAAATGTATGGGAGTGAATTCTGACAACAAACTGAAGAAGCCTGGAAGTGGATGGTCTTCCAGAGACTCCAGGTAAGAGTCCACCTATGCCTCGTGAGACCTAAAGCAATGAAAACAACCTTGCCTATCTTGATTTCTGAAATACAGAACAGTGATAAATTTATGCTAATAAACTTATAATAAATAATAATAACAACAATATAAAATAATGCTATATTCATTAGTTCTGTTCTCTGGCCCTGCATAGAAAACCTATAATTATCACTCCAATTCCCTGGAATTGTTTCAAGTTTTCAAATGTAATTTGATGTCTTCTATTAGTCTTCTCTTTTCCAAGCTATAACCATCAATTCTTTGAACAATTCTTGCCCTCCTCAAAGGCATTAATCAATCTCTCTGCACATGCCCTGTTTTGTCAATGTCAACCATAAGACATCATGTTCCGTGTTAAATACAGTGATTCAGAAGTGAACTGACTGAAAAAAGCATGGAATTATCTGGTCCTTTAGGTGGAAAGTTATAAAAATGCAAGGCTTTTTTTGGACAAAATTTTTATACTGTTGGCTACTAAGTTGTGACCAATATATATCTTTGGATATTTTTCAGGTAAACTGCCCTAAACAAATTGTGTCTCATTCTAAAAATGATCAGTCGATTTTTAAAAGCCACATCTGTACAAACACCCCTATACACAAACACCTACACCACATACACACATACAATTGATAGCATATCTGGAAATTCTCTTCTTGTTGATTTTTGTTCCCAAACCAATAAGTCAAGATTATTTAAAGTATCATATTTCCTGATTCAAGGAAATGATCAATATATTTTAATAACAGAAAATGGTGAAAAAATAAATCTGATTGAATTAACTGTACACATCCATCAGAAGACATATTTAAATTTAGAAATACTAAGATGTGAAATAAATTTTTATTGGGAAAGTTTTATATATATATATATATATATATATATATATATATACACACACTAAGTATGTGTGCATACATATAGCTATATACATATATATTTATTTATATATATATTTCCAAAAAATCATATACATTTGCAAGCATTATCTGATGTAGTGAATGTGACCTTATTTGGAAATAGGATCTTTGTAGATATAATTAAGTTAAGGATTTCAAGATGAAATCAACCTGGATGTAAGGTGGGCTCTAAATCCAATGACAAGTGTTCTTATAAGAGAAAAGAGAACATTTGAGGCAAAGAGGCACACAGAAGGAGACAGAGATTTGAGTGATGCTTGTACAAGCCAAGGCACACCAAGGATGGGAGAGGCATAAAATGGATTTTTGCCTTAAAGCCTTCAGGAAGAACCAACCCTGCCAACAATTTCAATTGTCTATTGAAATTAGACAATATAGAGAGGCTAGAGGAGTTTTGAGGAATGTAATAGAAAAAGTTTAGATTTCTTTGAAGACACTATTGGTGGAAATAAGGATCTTAAGAGTGATTTTGGTAAGGTCTGAGTATGAAATTTACCTATCCACAAATGGAAAGGAATTTTGCTCCAGGATGAAATACACCCAGAATCTCAAATCCCTGATTTAGATGATGGCATTTGGGAATTCTTGAGTTGAAGATATTCAGATAAAATTTTGAAATTCAGGTTGATGCTGGAATGGAAAAGACTCATAGGGATGTTGGGTTGGGTGAATTTATTTTACATATAGGATGAACATTAATTATTGTGAGACAGAGGGTAGATTGTAGTTGGATGATTAGTGTTACCCGAAAAGATATATATGTCCAATTCCTAATCCCTAGTACTTATAAATGTGACCTTATTTAGACATAAAATCTTTGCATATATAATTAAGTTAAGGATCTTGAGATAAGATCACCTTGGATTTAAGGTGCACCATAAGTCCAATTCCCTAACCATATAAGAGAAAAGGGAGGGTAATTTGAGATATAGAGGCATGCAAGACAGTCATATAAAGATGGAGGCAGGTATTGGAGTGATAGAGTGTACAAGCCAAGGAATGCCAATGATTGCTGGCAGCCACCAGAAACGAGGAGAGAGGCATGGAACATGTTCTTTCTTAGAACCTCTAGAAAACTATTCCTACTGACACCTTGATTTTGGACTTCTGGCCCCAAGAACTGTGAAAGGATAAATTTCTGTTGTCTTAAGCCACCCAGTTTATAGTAACTTGTTATAACAGCTCTAGAAAACTAACACATATGACAACACTATAATTAAGTACTTATAAATTACTTTTGGATCACTTCCTTTATCTTTCATTTATCTCTAATTCATTAAAAATATTTATTAAGCATCTTTTCTGTGCCAGAAAACATAGTCCATTCTAGAGATACCCAATTTTGAGCAAAAACAATCATGTATCCTAATATAATGAAATGTATGGTATTAATGAAACATCACAAAAACAAATGTGAAACTGCAGCAGTGATAAATACTTTAAGAGAAACTATATCTCTGAAAGTATAAAAGAGGGGTCTTTAATTAACTCAGGAGATCTTTGCTTTGAGTTAGTGATGACTGAGATTGGCTCTGAAGGGTCAATTAAGTTATCTGAATATAGAATAGGAAGGTAAGGTACCCAGAGAATGGAGATTTTAAATTGTAAAGTGTGGCAATAAGGGACATAGAATGTGAAAGGGACTAGGAGATATTGACAGAGGGTGGAAAGGAGAAATCATTGTTGTATAATTAGAGGAAGAGGAGGATAATTCACTGGGGACTTTTCAATTTTTCTTGTCAAACAATCTCAACACTCTCCCAAAGTTCAAATTTTCATATACTCACTTCTCCTATTCTCTGAAAGCTAGAGTACAAGTAGGTTAGGCTATACCAGTCCGTGTTCATCGCTGGTAGTTAGAAACAAGCCAGAGCAGGAAAAATTAGTAACCTCACAGACTCCTTTCCAATTGAAAAGTGGTGGGAACAGCAGCAACTATATTCAGTTTTCAGGGGCAGTTTGGGAACCAGTGTCTCATGATCAGTGTCAATGATACCCTTTGTCAAGAGGCAAGGTCTTTATGCTCAGTATCAGCAGCAAAATTATCTTCACAGAACCCATTCTGTGGTGTGATTTTGGTCACCGTTGCTGGTTGTATAGCATCTTAATAGTTCTCTGTCTTTCCAGAAAATTGTGAGTTATCCAAGATATTTTAATACTTTCTTTTGTCTAGAGTGTTTTCTGTTTCTTAGAAATAAGAGGCCAGACTATCCTGGGTTGCACAGACTACTTTAAAGTAGAACAACTTTATTCTATTGTTATTCATTAAAAATATTGACACTGAGATGTGAAATGGTTACATCTGAATTTTTAAAGGTCACTCTGGCTTGAGTGCTAAAAGTAATGTGACCAGCCCAACTGGAAGTTGATTTCAATTGTCAAGGCAAGAGACAAAGATAGTTTGTTAAGAACAGTGGTGTTGGACATGGAAAGAATTATTTACAATTGAAGCATATTTGATGGAAAATAACTGATCTTATAAATGAAAAACAAACTGGGTGATAAGCAAGATACATCATCACTGATGACTTTACACTTTTTTGATTGTAGAGCTGATGTTTATTTAAACAGTACATATTGGAAAATGATCCATTTTAGGGGATAAGAAGATAGGATATCTCTGAATTTAGTTTGGGCAGGTTAGATTTGCCTTTGAGACACTCAAACTGAAATTCTCAAATAGAAAATTGAATCAACAGATCACAAAGTCAAAGGAGATAGTTGGGCTGAAACTGTTAAGTATTGGAGTCATCTGCATATAGATAGCAATTGAAGCCATTGATGTGAAAAAAATGCCCAAGAAGAATATATAAAGAGAAGAACCTAAGGAATAGATTTGAATCTTGAGGAGTCTATAAAGGAACAGCCAGAGACACAGATGGAAGAAACCAAAAGAAGGAAGTGATCCAAAATGAGGTTTTTTTAATTGATTTTCAGTTGACGTCTAGGCATATAATTTTCCTTTCTTTTCCATTTTTTTCTCTCCCCTTTCCTTCCTCCCTTCCTCCCTTCTTCCCTTGCTTCCTTCCCTCCTTCCTTCTTTCCTCCTCCCTCACTCCATATCTCCCTTCTTCCTTTCTTCCTTCCTTCTTTCTTTTCTTACTTCTTCTCTCCTGTCACCTTTTTTTTTTCCTTTTTTTTATCTAATCATTTTTTTTACAGAAAGGAATGAGCTCTTTCAAACAGATATTGAACTGAACTTACATTACTCCAAACTAAAATATCTAGAAGAAAAGTTAGAGCAAATCAATTAGTCTACTCCTGTCTGATAGATTTGTTTCTGTCTTTTAGAAGCATAAATAGAATGTTTTTAATATAGATGTGTTCTTCTTCAAGTTATATAGTGAAATAGATTGGAGTGCTTCTTAATATATAAATCAGATTAGAATAATTACTTCACTGTATACTTAATAATAGCTGATAGTAAATGAACACCACTTTGAACACTTTACATGAATTATCTTATTTAATGCTCAAAATATACCTATTTGTAGTGAATTATTATTTAAATTTTATAAAGGAAAGAACTAAGGCACAGGAATTGTTCCTTGAATCCAGTTCTAACTGATTTCAAAACTCATACTCTTACGTGCTAAACTATTCTGTCTCACAATTAACCACTTTTGCAACAATTATAAACTATCCCTGTGTACAGGGTAAATTAGGACCAAAATATTTAAAATATTAAATGTAAATAATCTTAAGTTCTCAGTCCCTTGAAGACAATATTACTAGAGACCTTGATTATCTGACAGTTACTTGAGAGCACATGCTAAAGAAATGAGGATAGGGCTTCCCTGGTGGCGCAGTGGTTGAGAATCTGCCTGCCGATGAAGGGGACACGGGTTCGTGCCCGGTCCGGGAAGATCCCACATGCCCCCGAGTGACTGGGCCCGTGAGCCATGCCCGCTGGGCCTGCGCGTCCAGAGCCTGCGCGTCCGGAGCCTGTGCTCCGCAATGGGAGAGGCCACAACAGTGAGAGGCCCGCGTACAGCAAAAAAAAAAAAAAAAAAATTGTCTCCTGGACACTACATCTACCCTTGCTGTTACTACTTCAATTTAATCAGTTACCAAATTTATGTTATTGAGGATTATTTTAACCTTAAAATATGGTCATAAAATGAGGCCAAACTCCAAAATGAAAGGCAAGAGTTTTCTTTGCTAAAATGAACATACAGACACAAATATTTTAATGATTGTAGCAAAATCATTGTGGATCATACTTTGAATTATTGAGTGAAAAGAGTAACCAAAGAAATAATGTCCAAGACTAAGAGTCAGACAGAAGAGGGAACCTTTATTATAATCTCTTAAGTAAATGTTGTACAAGAGCAGCAATTTGAAGAATTTTGAAGTGATTTTAGAAAACCAGACAGGAGTGAGTGAAAATTAAAAGCAACCATAACAACTTTTGTTTTGTTGTTTGAAGAAAGAACCAGAAGTGACAGTTTTCTGAAAATATTACACTCAGATAAGGACTTAATTTAGTTTCAGAAAACATAGGTAGGTACAAAGGAGAATAGTCATTGCTATGGCAATTTAGTGTTATCTAAAGAGGCATGATAATATTTTTCCTTCCTGAAATATGTTTTCTCTTAAGGTTAGGTTACATGTAGATTAAGTGGAGAGATTAACTTTGTTCAAGAAGTGAAGATGCTAATAATAATGAAATGAAGTGGCTTCTGTCACACTCATTCTAGATTTTGGACAGTTGCCTATCTATGCCTGAAGGCAATGGAAGCTTTAAGTGGGGTGTACATATAATAGTTTGAAGAGAAAAATAGCTTACAAGTGTAGTGAATGGAATACCTACTTTATTTTTCTTTATTACCTGTAGAATAAAATATATGTATAATTAACTCCAGTTTAATTATATTAAAGGTGACCTGTGAGAATATCATAAATTTCAATTGACTCAGCTATGTGCTTCAGCAGTTAAATAGCTCTTCTAGCAAAGCCAAGAAAAGTCAGCAAATAAGCTGATAAATAGTGACCCTTCAAAGCACTTTTTAAAGTCTTCAAAGTCAAACTCTGCCATGTTTTAGTTTTGCCAATAATGTCAGGGTTTACGTGTCAGGGAATATGAGAGCAAATAGTTAGAAAGTTGGGAGATCTATAGAACCTTATCCAGTTGACTGCGTTCATTCAGGAAAAAATGGGTTGATAGATTGTCTCAGTCCTTTCCAGACCTAATATACAATTTTTCCTAGCCATAGGTTCTAGGAAAAGACAATCAGACAATAGTGACTATGATATGTGTTTTAATATGAAATGTAACTACAGTATTTAAAAAATTAAAACTTATGAAGTTACTAAAGTTCTAGTGTGGAGCCTACCATTTCCTCTTTTTCCCTCATATATCAGTCAGGATTCCACAGATAAATAGAACCCATAGTATGTATGTATGTGTGTATATGTATATATATACACACATATACATGAAGGAAGAGAGAGTGAGAGATTAAAATTGACCATCACAACATCCCACATTAGATATTCAGACTCTCCAAGAAAGCTGTAACTTAACAAAAACCGATACTCTTATATCCTGGTATAAACGCTGCTCTGAACTCACTAGGAGAAAATAGTGGAATGGACAGTTTCTCTTTATCAGACAAGATCACCTCTACTTTACTCCGTAACAGAATGTCTGATTTGCTTCTTTGGAATCTATATATGAAAATTATTTTTAAAATTTCCATGTTACCTGGGGTTAATAGCAGTCATCACTGTTATTGTGTACAGAAGGCAGACACTTTGCAAACAAGAACCCTGAGAAATTGAAATTATTTCTGCTTTTCACATAGCAACACTAAAGACTAAGTTCAAATAACTTTTCCAAGGACAGATTTATTGTAAATTCTGAAACTGAAATCTAACAAAATAGGCCCTATTTTAGAGGTCCTGCTTTTTCTTTGCTTCTATTTGTATTCTTTTTTGTGTAGTCACGATTCTACTTCCTCCGACCCAGTTATTCCTTCAACTTCTCGAATTTATTAGCTGTCGCCTGCCTCCCCAGCCCTGCTTAGGTGAATCATAACTATAGTCTAAGAAACCTCTGTTGCTTTGCAATGTGCAAGGCCCTCCGTAGAGCTGCCCACATGTAAAGCACCTCAGGAAAAAATCAACATCTGCAGTTCTAGTGAATCCTCTTGTTATTTGATTTGGAGCTCATTTTTGAAACAACTGTGTGTTTTCCCTCCCAAGGTGGTTCAAAACACATCTCTGGATCTGTAATTACATAGCTTCTCCCTGTATTTCAGGATGATCAGGAATATGACCGCATTTCACTGTGAAATGTGCCAAAGTATATCTAATATGAATATTCTCTACACCACATAGCTGATATTTAAACATAAACAATTACTAAAATATCCTCCAAAAATTTCATTTAAATACTTACATCCACTTTGCTTCGTGTGATAACATGGATAGAAACTAAACTTATTTATATAGTCTTACATAATTTTGTAATACAGTATTTATTGTGTTTTACTTGTTTTATATGTGAATATCTTGACTCAACATATTGAACAAACTCATACTTCATTTTGTGTATAGATGTTCAACAAATATTAGCTCATTTATTGAATGAATGGGCGACTACAGCACAAAAAGCTAAGTTAATAAGATGATAATCTAAAAATGAAGAGTAAATATGTAAAATGATAAATTTCTACAGATGTTAAATAAAGATCAATTACTATTCCTTTAAGCACTTTTCATTGTGCAGTATTTAGAATCAATTGATTCCAAAGTTTAGACTACGTTAGACTTAATTATTAAGACTGCATGCCTTTGCACATTTTGTGAGAATCTTCTGAAAAAACTGATCCTATTTCAAGAAAAATATTCAATATCAAATGTTAGAGGTAAAAAAATGAGAAAATAAAAAATGAATTTACAACTGGAAGGATTTATGATAGAGCAGTAGTCTTTATTTCTGAGGGAAAGACTTTCTGTGAGTCAGTAGCCCAGTTTCCACAGAATTCTTTTACTAGGCTAATCCTCCCTCTTATGGGTTTACATGGATTTGGAAAAAGGTTTTCCCTGCTAAGCTACAAAGGTGTATACTGTTTCATAATTGTGTGTTCAAGTCTTCCACTACTGAAGGTAGCATTGCCATTCTTTTTTTTTTGTTTGACAAGTTCCATTTTCAAACGGATGAAGATTAAGATGGTGGAGGAAAGGTTTCAATTTGTGTCACCTCTTTGTGGATGGTTGTAGACTTTACCACTTCCTAAATGTTTTCTTAATTTAATATAGCACGTTTATTTTTTTAATGAGAAATATATATAAAAAGATAAAGAATACAATTTTAAAATGTCTATAGTACCTTAACAGAGAAATAATAACTCGTAATATTTTGATATATATTCTCCAGTCATATCTCCATTTCCTATGTGAACTAGGTTGACCTCCCATCATAAGACTTAGGTGCGACTATGTCAAATAGTGATTCCCTATCCTATGATACATCCAGTATCTTCTCCAAGAGCTTAGTGAATTCTCAGGGAGCCTTTTACATATCTATCTAGATACATGACATATTTTACAACAGTGAGAGGCCCGTGTACCGAAAAAAAAAATCTACTATTATGAAGCATTCTGGCTATTTCAGTTATTATTATTATTATTCCTAAAAATAATATGAATGCAACAGCACATACTCTGGAACAAGAATTGCTCGGGACAATCTCTAATCTGCACACATTACTGTGGATTCTGGATAAGTTATTTAAAACCTCTGGTCCTTAGTTTTCTCATAAGTAAAGTAGGGATAATAATAGCATAAATTTAGGATTTTTGTGAGTTAATTAATATATGGAAAGCTTTAAGAAAAGGACTTGATAGATGACAGTTGTTTATAAAATGTTACCTACCATCATTATTATTATTAGAATCATAATTACATTTTGGACAAATATTTGTGTGAACATTTCTGATTATTTCATTAGGGTTAGAAGTGAATGTATTAGGTAAAACCAATGTAAATATAATTGATTTAATATCATGGTCTTTATAAAAGACTGGTAATATATATTTTTTAAATATTTGATAAATTGATAGACAATAATGATACCACTTTATAATATGTATTTATTTTATGTTACTAGTTGCTATAAGTGTTTTTCATACCTTTATTGGGCAGTTGTATTTCTTCTACCAATCATTATCTGTTTATATCTCTATCCACTTTTATGAAAGTTTCTTAGTTCTTTTAAAAAAATATATTCCTAATCAGTTTGATATATTAGAAATATATGTTAATAATATATTTTAAAATATATTTCTAATTAAATAAATTTAAAAGAGCCTCTGCAGAAGGTGAGATCAAGATGGCAGAGTAGGAAGACCCTGAACTCACCTCCTTCCATGGACACATTGAAACTACAACTACATACAGAACAGCTCTCTCTAAGAATGATCTGAAGACTAGCAAAACAATTCTTTTACAATTAAGTATGTAAAGGAAAAGAAACACACTAAGATAGGTAGGAAATGATCTAGTCAGGAGCAGTACCCCCAGGGGATGACCCAAAAGAGGAAGGGATATCATGAACTCAGTGGTCTTCACCAAGGAGAGAAGGGTTTGAGCCCTACTTTGACAACCCAGCCCTGGGAACCAGCATACAGAAGATGAGACCACTCCCTTAACTGTTTTTTTTCTGGTTTTTTTTTTTTAGCATCTTTATTGGAGTATAATTGCTCTACAGTGGAGTGTTAATTTCTGCTTTATAACAACGTGAATCAGCCATACATATACATATAACCCCATATCTCCTCCCTCTTGGGTTTCCCTCCCAGTGGGGTTTATAAATGGGAGAGCTGTAGAAAACAAAACTCCTCTCTTAAAGGGCTCACACATGCACTTACTAGCTCCAACTCTCAGTGCAGAGCAGTAGCTTGAAAAGCGCCTGGCACTAGAATCAGCCTGGCAAGGCCACCCCTCATGCACACTAGTTCATACCCAGCTATGGTTCCAGCCTGTCCCAACAAGGCAACAGCGCCCAGCAGCCCCAGAAGAAGACCTGGCCCATGCCAGACTCCAGCTCTAGCCCCTCCAGCTCCAGCCTGCCTCATGCCCCACACTACCAAGGCAGCAACTTCTGGTGGGTAACATAAAAAGCCCTGACCTGTACTTGCATCAGCTCCAGCCTTCCCACCAAAGCCACTGGGCACTTGCAGTCCAAATAAAGACACACCTACACAAGGACATGCCTTCATGACCAAGAGAAGTAACTGTTTCACTGAATTCATACAAACATAGGATATCAGTCAAACAAAATGAGAAGACAAAGGAATAAATTCTAAAAACGGAACAAGATAAAACCCTCAGAAAAAAATCTCTGATGAATCAGAGATAAGTAATTTACCTGATAAAGAGTTCAAAGCATAAAAATGATCACTGACCTTGGGGGAAGAATAGAGAAACACAATGAGAACTTCATCAAAGATGAAATAAGCTACAGAGATGTAATGTATAACACAAGGAATATAATTAATAATATTTAAATATCTTATGGTGTATAGTCTATAAAATATTGATTTTCTATGTTTTATCCCTGAAAGTAATATAATATTGTAAATCAACTATATACTTCAATTGAAAAAAAAGAAAAAGAGAATAAAAGAAAGAGTCTCTGTAAACCTTTGATTTTAACTATTTGACACATAAATCTTTCCAAAACTATGGAAATCAAACTGTTTAAATACCAGCATCAACAGAACTAGAATATTCCTTTACCAATCTATTCTGATTTTAGACATCTTTAATAATATATGACATTTTTTTAAAAAAAATGAAGGGATATCTTTACAAAGTTCCATTAAAACTTGATTTCTGAGTCTAGGTTGGTAGAAAAAATTCTAATAAAAAGGTTATATTTTAGAAATTAGAATAATCCAAATCTGAATGTGTACATGATAAGAGTAAGATTCTCCTGGCACTTACTTTGAAACTTCAATTTATGAAAATCCCAGCATCGTTCTGTTTAAATTACAGGCTTTACAGTGGCCACATTGAGTTCTGATAGTTACCATTATAAGATCAGTCAGTCAGCTGATTGTTATAGATTATTGCCTCAGCAGCTGTGGATTTGTATCAGGGCACTGTGGGAAGCTTAAAATTTAAAGCATATTTAGTTGCACCCTTGTGTGATGTAAATTACTATGTTAATATTGAAAATCTCCTCTGTTGGGGTAGAAAACATATATCTCTGTGTACCTCGGGCAAACAGAAGACATACGTTCTGTGCTTTTAATTTTTCACATCTATTCATTGAAGTACTCTCTTACAATAATAAGCTTTCTCTGGTTTTCCTTTTATCTTTTGGGACTCTGTACTCATGTTGAATAAAGGCTTAGTGGAAAACATTAATAACCTCTTGGTAGGTTGAGCATTATTTTTGCTTTTGGAAGGAATGCAAATTTGTGTATCAGAAGAGTTTCCAGGGTTCAAGTTTCTACCATTTCTAATTATTATCTTAGGGGCACAGGTGAGACAAGTTAGGGATATCGAGATTTGGTTTTCAGTTAGATTTCAATATTTTATTCAAACTGTGAGTATAAAAGAAAAATGAAAACAACCAGAAGCAGTTAAGGTTTTCACCCAGACATTTTCCTAGTGAGAGGAGAACAAATTGAATTGTTGGGGTTAAGCATTTTCCAGAAATGATATCCCAAAATATTCTAAGTATTGGGAGAACTATTTTGCAACTTGTTGGCTCTTGCTGGGTGATAATAATTATTTTATCAGAGTTCCCAGCTATCTTTACTTGATGTTAAGACATACTTCTAGTTTCTTATATTAATGTAAACACATAATTCTATTTCATTATTAAAAGGCATGTGGCCATCCAAAATAACATCAAACTAATCAAACTACTAGATAACATAATTATCTATGCAGTTTTATAATAATTAAAAAACAAATCTGATTTGTTTCCTTATTACAGTCACTGTAAACTCTTCAAAAGAATTTAACAACATCTAAATATACCCACGCCTATGAGTCTACCCCACTATTTTGGAGAAAATCACCCACATAGAAATGATTAATGTAAATCCATGTTATTTTTCTTTTTTTTCTTTTTTTTTTTTTGGTGCTGCTCACTAATCAAGTATATACAGGAGTGTTTCCTAGAGCAAATGTAAAGTCTCTGTTTATACACAGAAATGTGGTTTAATACTACCCCAAGGGAAAAGAAAAGCATCAACAATGTCTGCTCAATTACAGAATAGTTCAATAATAAATTATAATGTATCCCAGTGCTAGAGTCTGAAGTATTTACCTCTGGAGGAAGATAGCCTTTATGACTATTCACTACAGAGATAAGCAAAGCAAAAATTTTCAGCCAATTCTCTGATGCTATTTCATTAAATTATTAATGAATAATTTGTTCACCATGTTATTATATTCCTGATGGTCCTAAGTAACCCTGAAATATCAAATATCTTGCTTAGGACTTCTTAAACATATGTTAGAAAAGTTTCCTTTGGACCAAGGCCAGGCTTTATTGATCTTTACACTCACTCACAAGACTGCTCTGAATCAGTCAATGGCCTATTCCTTTCTAGTTATCTTCTTTCATGGGCAAGGTGTTCTGTGTTATGGAAGGAAATAAACGTATTGTTTTGTAATATCTGTGTTTTTTTCTTTTATTTGAATTAATTGCCCCCTGCTTATTTTCAGGTACTATTTATATCTACTTCTTATTTCAAAACAGTTAATAACTATGTCAGCAAACAGTTTGAATAAGGCTATATAGATTGACCTCCATATCTAAGGAAACTCAACTTCTTTCACTATTCCATTGTCCTAAAGTGGTTCCTTAAATTGAGGCATAAATATTAATATTGTTTCTTACTTAGAAGGACACAAAACAGCAGAAAGTTAAAACCCAAATTAAAAAGTCTATTTAAAAATTGCAGGAAAGCAGAAAACATATTAGGGAAAGAACTCTTGGAAAACCACCTTACTGTGAGCTTACATAAAATGTTGAAGCCACTGGATATAACCTTGATAGATGTCTAGACAAATTAGGACGATAGAATTTGTAATTCAGGTTCATTGTAATGAGGCAGCAGGAGTTAGGAAGAATTGAATTTAGGAAAGTATAGAGTGTTGAAGAAGAAATATTTTTACGGAGGTGGGAGTTTAAAAGGATATGTGAACCAGACGAGCCATCGTTGGTGCTACCCCATATGTTTGTGCATGTGTGTGTGTGTCTGTGTGTAACTAGGAAAGATGCCTTTCTATCAGATGAGGGTAATCATGGCTGAAGGTAGCAGCTCTGGGATGCATTTCAGACTTCACTTGTGACTTCAGCTCAGCATCCATCAGCACAATCTGCTCAACCAGATATGACTGCCCAAGGTAGGGCTCTGGGGAAGGATGAACTGTTGATGATAGGATGAATGGTCAGAGAAAATGGGAACATGATACCTAGTAGCCAATTTTCAGTCACTCTTTGGCCTGTATTATGAAATAGTTCATCCATTTTTACATTCGTTTAAATAACGAGTGAAGTAATAAAAATTTAACAAGAAATACTGTGTGATTGTCAACATGAGAAAGTAAGTCTCCCAGGAAGCCCCAGAAATCGGCATATGGTTACCTGATATAGTTATTAATAAAAGAGGATTTCCCCAGTCATGAAGATTTGGAAACATCTAGTTGACATACATGTAGATTGTTAAATCTTAGACTTTTACATTTTAAGGGAATTTAGTTATCATTCACAATTAAATGGTGAAAGTAAAGGTAGTGATTTTGAGGAATAAAACAAGGCAGATGTCATTATCTCTTTTTTAGAAAATTAGTTTTGATAGTTTTTTAGCACTCTGATGAATCATCTCCCAAAATGTAAGACTTTATTTATTTATTAATTTTTAAAAGAATGTATGACATCTATGGGAAGACAGAGATGATTTCCCATGAGTAATAGAAATATTGCAATTTTCCATTCTTCAAACACACTCAATATTACTGTGGAACTCTAAAATCTGACACATTCCAATTTCAATGAAGAAAATTAAGGCCAACTTATACTTTCTCTTTAAATTCTTAATAAATTAATTCATTTTCTATTTCTTTCCTCTTAGTTTTACTATGAGGCTAAAGATCATTTACTTTGACTTATGCTTTGTCATTTCCTATGTGTTATACTTGGCTTATTTCTTCTCTCTTTTATATTTAGTATATTTGGGGGTGGGGGGAGAGTGGCATCAACTTTTCTTTTCAAGATTTTATTCTCCTTGGCCTAAATATTTTCAATTCCCTATGGTGGTAAAACATAAACAAGCTTAGAAGAAAATCAGCAACTCTCCCTAAATCAATCAAAAGCTTTCAAGGCCCTGCTCCTTTTTCCCTTTTCTTGCACTATTTTGTTAAAGGAAAGACATTCCAAATGTTATCTCAGTTGTCATTTATTCCTTAAATACTTGCATTCTGAATTAAACCTGCCCATATATGGGGCTAAAAGTTCTGTGCTTTCTTATACATTTATTTTAGTTTCATTCATTAAACACATGACATTGGGTTCCCTTATTATTTTTTTACTTCCAAGCATTTGATATTATTGATCTTCTCTTCCTTGAATCTCTCTTGAAGTCACTGTTAACATGTGTCTACCAATACTCCAATTACTCTGATATTTGTCAATCTTCTGTGCATCTTCTTTATATATTTTGATTTACATAGTTAAGTTCATTCTTTTATCACTCAGTCTATTTCTGGACTTTTCTTTTCTCACAGATTTTCTTGTATCACCTAAATATATGTGACTTTGTCCACATGGACTGCTCTGAAATTTCCAAATGCCTACTGACACTTTTTCATGAAAATATTGATCCTTTGACTCAAAATTGTTAAAATAAATTTGTTATCTTATTCTCTACACATCTTCCTCCTCCTTGGTCTTGAATTCATGGTTCACTCATGCCTCTATGTGAATTTTAGGAACTTTCCTTTCATCTGCCAACTAGTTCTTTGGTTTTTCTAGTTTCCCTTGTTATCACTGAAAGACTTTTCCAATAAAACCAACAAAGCAAAGGTTGACTGCCTATCATATGAATAATCCAGTAATAAGTATGGACTATAATCATGGCCTTAGTCTCATGGCAAATTTATTGCAAGTTTACATTACTTAGCTTTGTCCTTCCTGTTTTATAATAATACTGTTTTAATTTCATATTCCCTGTATAAGCAAAAGATATCATTAAGAGTGGACATATCATTAGACATATATACTCCTTTCTCTTCCCTAACACTTTTGTTAAATGAATGATTATTTTTCACAAGAAGTATTCTTGGAAAAAAAATTACCATAACCAGGTTCAGCACCTGAGATATGTGAAGAGTATACATTTTTTATTGTCAGATAAAAGAAGTTAATTTTCTTGCTTTTGGACAATTTAGGCCTTTTGTGTTTGTTGAATTCAAGAGTACTTAAATTTTAAAAATTAAAATTTTCTCATTAATTCTTTATAAGATGCACTGTGAGTAACTTTTAAATGTATGTACATGCTACTCCAATTTGTATATTAAAAGATGGAATTATCTTTTTCAAGATTATGACATTTCATAGAAATTGAATATATATGATACTATAGAGGCTATAACTGACTTATGTGCAGCATGACTCTCCAAATGGACTATATATTATTTAGTACTTCTTTAACCTATCAGAATATTGACCCTATTTTCCAAGAAACATTTAGTAGACCACGAGTTGGAAAACAAAGTGGGAAATACTGACCCAAAGTAGAGAGAGAACCATGGATTTATATGTAAACTTGTCATTATTTTTTTCTAGTTTAAGAGAATATTTATCATTACATTAATTTAATTTAAAAGTATAAAATACCTAATTAAAAAAACTAAGAAAATATGCTTTCAATAGAATTACTCTCATAAATTACTGTCTTATTAAATTATTTTTACAAAGGACTATGATACTCATGATTAACTAGAAAAAACATTTTACCTCTGTGACACCAACTACTTTGCTTGTATCTGGATTAGTCTACAAAGATGTCTTGTCATCCCCAGTTTGTATGATTATAGTAGAAAATTCCTATTTTCCCAGTTCTACAAAGTTTTATATTTGGAGAACGCATCCCTATTGGAAAATAATAAAACTAACAGCTATCAATATAAAGGCAAATTAATGTTTATATAATTATATTAAACATGTGTGTAAGATGTTTGTGCATGTATTTGTGTGTAGAGATGTAGACAGACATAATTTTGTAGACATAGATATATGTATATATGTGTATATATGTTTATGTGTGTATAAGATACAACTAATGCAAATTAAATTCATGTTTTCATAAAAACCAAGTAAAAGTATTTTAACAATAATTTATTTAAAAAATTGTTTATTCCAAAAGAAACTCACTTTGATGACTTTTATAATAATAAACAAATCCAGAAAATAATATTTTCTAAGTTTCATAGAGCAAGAGTAACAGAAACATGATGAATAGGGGAAAAAGTGTATATCCATATGTCATTGTTTCACCAACGTAAAGGAATCTATACCATCTAAAACATCCTCCTCCTCCAACCTTATCTCTGAGGTAGGAAAGTATATGACTAAACAGTCTTTCCACTGGAACATTATCAGTACAGGCATTTTTACTATTAAAAATAAACTAAGTAAGTGGGATCCTATTTCAGTGTTCTTAGCCATGTATAACTTAGTCAGAATAGGCTTATGAGCTCTTCATCTGCACTCATACACATACACACAAACACATGAAGAGAAAATGTTTTAACATCTTTATTGTAGTATAATTGCTTTACAATGGTGTGTTAGTTTCTACTTTATAACAAAGTGAATCAGCTATACATATACATATATCCCCATATCCCCTCCCTCTTGCGTCTCCCTCCCACCCTCCCTATCCCACCCCTCTAGGTGGTCACAAAGCACCAAGCTGATCTCCCTGTGCTATGCAGCTACTTCCCACTAGCTATCTATTTTACATTTGGTAGTGTATATATGTCCATGCCACTCTCTCACTTCATCTAAGCTTACCCTTCACATGGTAAAGACAGATGTTGAGGTAAAATGATCTGGATCACATCTGGGCTGGTGATGCTCTCTGGTTGAGAGGAATTACTTTTCAGTTTTCATAATTGGAGCAATGATGCTACATGATATCCTTGGACTCCATAGGCTTCATATTTCTCAGATCTTTTGGTTCCCAGAGGTAGACACTGGCATGCTCTGCCTTGTATGTAGAGTCAGCTATTGGTAAAATCTTCCTTTTAAGTATTCACAGAAAGTATATTTGTTCACAAGCTCATATTACACTTATATACTCACATTCCAATTAACTTACTCTACTGTGATGAAAGGAGAAGCACCTTTTCCCTCCTTGTCCCCTTGTCCAGGTAAGTAAATTGATCCTAATTTCTATCCTTTTTACTCACAGCTTTGCACTGTATGATATAAGGGGTTAAAACTTTAAAATATAGTATACTACAGCTCATAAGTACCTTAGAGCTAGTACATCTATAGTGAGAAGATACAGTAAAGTGGGAATAGTGTTTTCTATGGAAGAATGAAACCTAATGTGACCTGAGTTCATCATTAAAGCAGTGTGGCTTCAGATATAAAGTATATGTGTGTTACTGGGGCCAGATGAAATCTTAGATACCTCCTTGCATCAGAAGCCTGAGCTTAGCAAGTAAGAATCAGTGTAAAAGGTACTCTATATTAAACACTTAGGTAAGGGGGATTTTTAGGATTGTTAAAGACAATGGTGCATGTGTAGTGATCACTAATCTCCCCAAAATTCCTTCTCAAATGAGATGTCATAACTTCATGACTATGAAAATTCTATACAAAAATACACACTCAGCATTATTTGAGAACAATGAATGACAAAACTGCAAAATAACTGTGAGTAAAAGAGAAAAAAAAAAGAAACTCAACATTTTGATCCAACAAGTGTAAGCTCCCCATTGGCCTCTCATTGGCTTTCAGCTAAGCAAAGGCCAGTTGAGAAAAAATGCAAAGAAGACAAAGAAGCGATTCTAGCAAAGGTCCTATGGGATAGTTGGAGCAACCTCCAGAAAGATTAAATCTATCCTAAAGTTTAAAATACTAAAATGGTAACCAGGCAGATCAGAGCACAGACCATAGGGAAGGGATTTCAAAGTAGCTGCTATTAAAAAAAAAAAAAAAAAAAAAAAAAAAAAAAAAAAAGCCAAAGCCAGGACCAGGTATAAAATTTAAAGGGATAGATTTAAAGGGGTGAATGAGATATAAAGGGACAGGATTCTAAATATTTAACTTCTATGAAATTAAAAAGGCAAATAAGAAAGAAGATGTGTCATTTGGCAATGAGGTGGTGGAGTGAGAAAGAAGAAAAAGGGAGAGATTTAGAGTCTTACAAAGTAAACAGGGAAAACATACACATACTCAAGATTGAAAGAGCCACAATCAACCCAGCCTACCAAAACAAACATACAAGAAAACAAACAGACAAGCAATTAACTCTGCTAATGCACCCAATTTTTCCTAGTCTAGTAGGAAATGACACCATTAAAATGGAAATCTAGTAGAACTCCCTAATATCTTAAATGAACAAAAGTAATGTAAAATTAAGAGGAAAATATTTTCAAATTTCAAGAAATAAAACTTCACACAAATCAACTGAATAAACCTATTTTGAAAATAACAAGGAATCAGGAAAAGGAAATATAAGCCTACATTTCAGAGAGAATTAAACATACTCAAGCAAGTATCGGAGGATGTGAAAAATTATCTTCAATAAGAAATAAAGTACCAAGATGGAAAAAATTAAAAAGTTGATTTAAATCAGAAAAAATGTGCCAAAAGTAAACAAATTACCTCAAAAACAACAAAAAAAATAATTTTAAGATGCCCCAAGGAGAATGGATTAAAATTAAACTTAAAAATATATTAAATAAATGTAGGAAAAAAACATCATAATGAAAATAGCATAATGGAGCAAAAGCATTAGAAAGGAGTGAAACTGGAACATAGACAAAGAAAGAAAAATATTTATATAATTGGAGTCCCTGAAAAAGAAAAAAACAAAACAATTAAATTTTTATAACTATATGCAAATAAATTTTTCAGAGATAGAAAAAAATGTGAATCTACACATTGAAAAGGCTTACCAAACACTTGAGAAAATTAATCCAAAGCAATCAATGTCTAGACTTTTTCCAGTAAAACTATTATTTTTCCTAGTAAAACTATTACATTTCAAAGATAAAATCCTCATGGTGCCCAGACAAAAAAGATCTAATAATGCACAAGGGCAAAAGAATTAGACAAGCATCAGACTTTGCAAAATCAATGTAAAATCAAGAAGCTAATAGAGTAGTATTTTTTAAAACTTAGTTTATGTCTAGACAATATGTCTTTCAAATATCAAACATATTAGAAAAAAAGTTTTTAATATTCAAAAACTTAGGGAATTCTGCACTTTTCAGTCTTTCTTACACATTCTGCCAGAGGTTGATGTCATCCAAATAATGACTGAGGAAACTTTTGGCAGAAGCCTGATGGTGGGCATTTTAAAATATATAAATGTACTTACACAATTAGACAAAGATGGGGATTAAGATAGACAGTGTTATATTGTATGAATAAGTAGAAATAAGGCAGGTGAAATAATGGTTGAGGAGAAAGAAGAAAACAGAAAAATAAAGGTTATTGTTATAAAAGCAATAAATGATTTAAAAGATCTTAAAGGGTAAAATAAAAAAAACATAACACAAAAGTCAAGAAGGAAGCTATAAGTTCAGTGGTAAACACTAGAACAAATGCATATACCTTCTTAAATACCAAAAAGAGTTTGAGAGAGAGAGAGAGAGGAAGGAGAGAGAGCAAAGAATATGTACGTAGTTCCAGAAAATTGATTCTAAAATTAGTGGTGAAAATTTGAGGAAAATCAGGACTTGCATATATTCAAAGTATCTCTCTCAAGATAGTTATTAATTACAAGGATAAAGATAGTAACTTTACATTGCAGAAACTCAGCAGACATTCCCTTATTCAAGTGGCCAAGGAAAACATTGCCAGTGTTAAGTCATAGTGATGTCATAACTCCTAGATATGATTCCCTGAAGACATGACATCATTTCTCTGCTATGCTTGCAAAACTATGCTTATTCCAACTATGAGAGAATGTCAGGCAAACCCACGTTGAGCGATATTACAACATAATTGATCAGTACTCTTCAACCAAAGTGTGTTGAAAATGCCAGAGTCATGAAAAACAAGGAAAGATTGAACAGCTGCTACCGGTTCAAGGAAACTAGAGACAAAACATAATGCAATGTGAGCTAGCTGATAGGATCTGGAAGAGATAAAGGAAAAATGGGTGAAATTTGAGTAAGCCTGTATTTTAGTCAATAGCATTACATCAATATTAGTTTACTGATTTGATAGAATTTGGGGATGAGTATATTTTTGCAAGTCTAAAATTATTACAAAATTAAAATTTTAAGAAAAGCTCATTGGAAAAAATGAACACAAATTAGGTTAGAATCTCTTTAAGAACAAAGAGAAAATGAGTGATCTGAACAAGGTATCATTTCCATAACAAAAAGGAAAATCCAATAAATATGTTTCATTCCTAATTTTAATCTGAGTCAGCAAGACACTTTGCTAATCAGACCATCAAGTAAATGTTAATTTATGAGCCCGCCAAACTTAAGATTAGAGACAAAATCCAATACTTTATTTAAACTAACCACAGGAAAATCCACATTTATTTGTTAACTTTCAAAAACAAAGGCCATCAGTGATACCTATGCAGGGCACCCCAAGTCTGGATAGAGACCTGTATGGAGCTGGTCCCTGTTTCTCTCCTTTAAT
The DNA here is from genome assembly GCF_963924675.1 of Phocoena phocoena. Lineage (NCBI taxonomy): Eukaryota > Metazoa > Chordata > Mammalia > Artiodactyla > Phocoenidae > Phocoena > Phocoena phocoena. The sequence continues at coordinate 25,865,205 of NC_089235.1, read as the reverse complement.
ATTCTCTCCAACCCTCCACCTGCCCTCTGCCATCACAATCACCATCACCATTGGTTGGCACTATTTTCTTCATAAATTCACCCAGACTATAAGATTGGGATATCAGAATTTTGTTCTGATTTGGGGTAATTTTTACCCATGTTGGATTTGGGCTGGGTTCAGGACTCTGGGTTACCACTGCCTACTCTCGGCCTAGAGCCACTTGTATGGACCCATGAAAAAGGCTCTTTCAGCTCCCTGTTCCAACCATTGTCCCACCCTTGGTCTAGAAGACTCCAGAGAGGCATAAGTCAGGAGGCAGGAGACAGCACCTAATAGATACTGGGCTTGCTATATCTGACTAAATGGCCCATGCATATTGAGAGATGTTTGTGTTATTATTTCCCATCCAAAGCCAAAGTGAACGTGCCTGTTGTTACCAGTGATAAATGTATGCCTTTGTCACAAACATTTTAGAAATATAATTTATTGTGTTACCTAGGAATAACATTGGAACCTAAAAATTACAGGTTGCATATTCTCCAGGTTTAACATTTGAATTCATTCTTTACTATGGAAACTTCTTGTTCAGTACCTTGAAAGGGACAAAGAAGTACCTTTCCCCTTCAATGTTCCTGATAAAATGTTGACATTTATGCATGAACATAAGCCACTTTTCAAAGAATAATGTAACTGAATTCATCTTTTTCTTTTGTCCTTTAAATGACTTTTCAGCTTACTTCACTTATCTATCTTACTTATCTATCTTATCTTATGGTTTTGCCATACTCTCTCATCTTCTGAGATCATTGAGTCAGGGCTTCAAGGTGATCCTTTTCAAAGAAACATGCCTTGGTATTAGGCCTTGTCTGTTTTGGATCAAAGCTTCAGAGCCTACTCCTGCAGAAAATTTTATGTAATACATCAGTTGCTAATTTTTAAAAAGTGTTATTTGAGGAAATATGCTGTTTGGGTAGAGTTTTATCTCACATTAAAATGACAGTGAAAGAAACCTTGAGGGGAAATATGGAATAATTTAGCATAAATGTATAGACAACCTCAGATAGGGAATTTTTTTCCAAAAAGATTATAAAAGTCAATTCAAGGTACATAAGTGACTAAGTAAAGTTTTCATGAAAGCCTATTTTGCTTTAAAAAAGCTTTCCATTATACATTAGGTTCATTGAAATTTAAGCTTTCAATAGGATTGAAAAACATTAATGCCAGCTTACAGAGAGTCAGGTATTTTTCTTGATGCTGAGACAATGAAGACTAATGGCTCCTTATTTGGAGGGGAACACAGTCTAATAGAGGAGACTTTCATTTATGTGACTGAGTAAATTGCAATATACTAAGTGTCAGGAGATCCCAGAAGAAGCGGTGATTTAAATTGTCTGTGGAGCGTGAATATTCATTTTCAAAGGAACTAATATTGAATCGAGCTATGTGAGACATGCTTTGCTTTTTACCTATGAATTCTGTATTATCTCAACAAATCCTTCTCCAAACCTGTGATTTTATAATTCTTGAATTTCACTTTGCTCCCATGCTTTCACAATTTTGTAGCCAGAATATATATGAAGCCATAGTGTGTGACCCCACAAACCCCTTTCCTCACCCAGTCTTTATAAACCTTTCCCTGGGAGTTTGGGTCTTTTAAGCACTAGCTTCCCTGGACTTCTTGCTTGACACCCTGCGATAAAGCTATTTCTTTCTACTTCACCCGAAACTCTGTCACTTAGATTTAATCCAGCACCTGTGTACAGAGGCCAGATTTCGGCAATACTAGTGACATCACGTTTTTGCCACTTGTTGATAAAAATAATTATTATTTAATATTCCATCCACTAATTTCTTTATCTATGAAACAATAACAAGTATTAACATACTTGAAATATTTTACATAACTTTTTCAAGTTCTTTACATATAATTATGGATAATCTATATTTTCACACTTATGTAGGCTTTCATGAAAACTTTACTTAGCCACTTAGGTACCTTGAATAGACTTTTATAATTTTTTGGGAAAAAAATCCCTATCTGAGGTTGTCTATATATTTATGCTAAATTATTCCATTTTTCCCCTCAAGGTTTCTTTCACTGTCTCTTTTTTTTTTTTTTTTTTTGGCTGTACGCGGGCCTCTAACTGTTGTGGCCTCTCCCGTTGCGGAGCACAGGCTCCGGATGCTCAGGCTCAGCGGCCATGGCTCACGGGCCCAGCCGCTCCGCAGCATGTGGGATCTTCCCGGACCGGGGCACGAACCTTCGTCCCTGCATCAGCAGGTGAACTCTCAACCACTGCACCACCAGGGAAGCCCTCTTTCACTGTCATTTTAATGTGAGATAAAACTCTACACAAAGAGCATATTTCTTCAAATAACACTTTTTAAAAATTAGCAAATATTCTTCTGTCCCTGAGGTTTATTCTGTTATGATTTTAAAATACGGTCCTAAAAAGTAAAGCAGTTATTTAAGGGCAGCCCAACTTCTTCTAAACCTCCTAACTTTCTCTTTATACTACTTGAGGCATATTGTTACAGAATTAGTGTTTCACTAACCTATCTTTCTAAATATTAAACATAAATAAGTGCATACATTTTAAAAGCAGATTATTTTAATTACATTGGATTAAGAATGAGGAGACTGTATATTCTAACAACATTTGCAAGTTCTTTCTTAAATCCTTCTTTAATAAACATTTTCTTTAATCCTTATCTTTCTCTATTTAATCTCATGTGTTCTCTTGTATTTTAGGACAGTTTAACTCATTCTTTTGCATTATTAGTATTTAAAATCCATTAAGGAACAAAGAAATGTAAATTGGTTTTCAAACAATTTTTAAATAAAGAAGGAAAAAAATGGAAAATTCATAATTTAATAAATACATTTAGTAAAATAAGTATGAAAGCCCTATATGTCAGTCTCTAAGCTAGCTATTCTCCCACATATTATCTTCCTGAATACTTTCAATAACTTCATGAGCCATGTATTCTTAATCATGATTCACAGAAGAGAAACTTCAGACTCAGAAAAGTGAAATGTCAGAGCCAATACCACACAGCTTGTGTTTTGGAGGCCCTAGTCTTGGTCTATGCTTCTGCTTAGTTTTATTAAATGGAAGGTCTAGAATTTGAGTCATGTTTTTCTCTGATTCTACAGGCGGTGCTCTATTTCCCACTATTTGGTTCTTTGTGGTACCCATGGAGTTGAGCAGATTATCATTCTGGTCATAAAAATGAAATTTCTGACTCAAGTAAGTATCACTCACCTACCCACAGGGGTTCTAAATGCAATACACAGCATAACAGACAACTCTTGTTACATATAAAGTAGCAACATTTTAAAATATGGTTTTCCAAATTTTTAAAACTATTTAAATCTTTACCCACTATGTTTCCAAATTTCCCTTTCATATTTGAATTTTCACCTTTTAAAATCTAAAGCATCTTTATATATAGAAGATACAGAACAACTGAGAATGAAAATATAATTCTGAAATACTCTGAATAGGCACAGGACTAAACTTACACAAAAGTCAGTTAAATGCCTTTCACAGCATCCTACAGACCAAAGGAATCATGCTCCATCAGTTCATAAATAAGTAGGAAATTCCAGATCAGTAGTGTTCCCCCGAAATACCTTGCCCTGGGCTAAGGGGATCATTTTCCATCCTCTCACTCTCAGCGGAAACAATTTTGTTGTCCTCAGCTGACTCAGGGGAATTGTAGGTAGAGAAGCATCCACAAGCTAGTTCTCATTAATTTGTTTTCCAGTGTTTGTTATGATACATGCATGCTTTTGCTCTTTATAATAAATCAAGGTAACTATTCTTTTCTTTGCTTCATCAAGTTTAAGAGTAGAGAGGCAGAAAGGTACTGAAGCAAGAGCACTGAGCAGGTACTTGGGTCTAAGATCTATTCTTGGTCATGACACTGATTGTGTAAAGCTTGGAAAGCCAGAAAATTTCTCTGCACCTCTGCTTGCTTGAAAGCTAAAATTCTTAGATCATTTCTAGTCACTCTAAGAGATCTATGTTTTAAGTATACGGTAACACTGAAAAGTGAACACAGACCTGGATTTCAGTGTTTGCTCTGCATATCTAAGACATATCTGAGCACAAAATAGGGAAAGCCTTACCAGAAAATATTATGTATAATAGTTACTCTGAGAAATGTCATTTGATGTTTGCAAAACTATAATCAAATATAAACATTGGGTATTTAAATAATTATATGAGCTGAATCAATGTGTAAGACAGAATGTCCCCTGCCCCACACATATGCATAAAATCTAAAATATTACCAAGTTGTATTCGTAATGAGTATAGAATGTCTCGGGTTCAAGCTTTGTTTGGAACTAAGGATTAATGCATGCAAGAGGATGAAGTTAACAATAATAATGCTTATAATGAATAATTCTGTCAGGCTTAATTATCGTTATATTCTCTGGACTTTCAAGACAAGTCCAAGAGACATTGCACGATAAAATTGTTTAATAATCCTATAACTTCAGTAACACAATATGTCTGTGTAATTGCCACTTTTAGACTTTTCAAATGTCAGTAAAAGGAATTATTTTTCCTTTTAATTCAATGACGTCAATAGAATACTTAATCACTTTTTATTACCCTACAACATGGAGTATATATTTCCTCAACCATAATTAATCAGAAATAAATGTGAATTCTATACCATTTTACTAAAATTATGATTATTATAATATTTAAGCAGGATAGTAAATTTTTATTGAGAAAAAATACAAAATCAGTTATCACATTTTCTACTTACTGATTCTTTCTTGTTACATATTTCATGTACATATAAACAACCTTAACATTTTTTTCTGAAAATTACACTAGGTTCCTGGAAATATTCACAAATATAACTTGGAAAAGAGCCACCTGGTTAGTAAAAAGAATGAGACCAATCATCATTTAGAAAATAACTTTAAATAGAAAAACTGGGAAAATTTTTATCTCACAGATATCCCATAATCTCCTTCAAGTGTAATTAATCAGTTACTAACTCAGGGATGCCTTTTGAATTCAACCTAAAGAAGAAGACACTTTTTCAAGACTCAGTCAACCATAAGACAACTCTTCTCTGGGCTTCTCCATGTCAGTAGTTCTCAGATTGTGGTCTAAGGACCAGAAGCATCACCTGGAAACTTTTTGAAATGCGAATTATTGTTTCTCATCTAAACCAGCTGAATGAGAGAGTCTAGGGGTGGGCCCAACAATCTATATTTTAACTAGCCTTCCCTGTGATTCTGATATACAGTAAAGGCTGAGCACCACTTTTCAATGTATATGTGTCTTTTTAATAGACTTTTTAAAGAGCAGTTTTAGCTTCACAGCAAAATTGAGCAGAAAGTATAGACAGTTCCCCTATGTCCCCTGCGCCACACATATGCATAGCCCCCCCAACCAACAATAGTTATTACAACTGATGAAATTTTATATGTAATTTTTTTTTTTTTTTTTTTTTTTTTGCGGTATGCGGGCCTCTCACTGTTGTGGCCTCTCCCGTTGCGGGGCACAGGCTCCGGACGCGCAGGCCCAGCGGCCATGGCTCACGGGCCCAGCCGCTCCGCGGCATGTGGGATCTTCCCGGTCCGGGGCACGAACCCGCGTCCCCTGCATCGGCAGGCGGACTCTCAACCACTGCGCCACCAGGGAAGCCCTATATGTAATTTAAGAATGATAAAAACTGTCTTCCTCTGGAAATCAAATTTTTGTACCTTTAGTCATTTTTTAAAGATTAGTTTAAAAATAACTTAAAGGCATCATTTGCTTGTTCATTTCATTTGCTAGTTAGAATTCATGTAGTGATGAAACTGAAGTTTTAATGATCGCTTAATAGCATATAGGACAGTAATAATATTGTGAAAGGGTTCACTGGGGATCCTGAGAATTCCTGACATCCCCCAAGATCCTTTTTACCTCATAGTATCACACAGCAATCAAAAGGCAAGAAAAAGCAATTGTCAAATATCTGTCATGAACTAAGCTGTTAAACATCCTTATAAAGTTTTAGAGTAATCCTTTTAGTCAAAATCTTGCTAATTTATCACATAATAGCTTGTAGTTGTGGGCCTTTATTACTTGTGGGTAGCTGTGATATATGTATGTTATTGTGGTATTTGATAATTTTTTAACTTATCAGTCGTTCAAACATTAGAATTTCTGGTAGGCAATGAGAAACACAGTTCCAGAGGAACTTCTCAAGAGTCTGTCTCCCCATATGGAAAGGAATATCATTCTATTTAATGATTTGCTGCCTGAGTGTATATCTTACATTCCAGAGTCTCAGAGGCAGAGAGCTGAACCTTTAAGATGATACTTTTGAAAGTGAAAGAGATGCTATGATTACTCAGAGACAACAGGTTTAATTGGTAAGCTGAGATAGCCCCCCCTACTTTAAATTTTTCTAACAGTGCAGACTTTTGACTTTCTTTTTTTATATTTAACTTTCTTGTGATTCAGGATTTTTTTGATTCATAGTTATGCTACAAAAATGGCCATTAGTCAGACAACATTAATCTATTTTATATAACTTCTAGTAGTGTTTTCACCTTATCAAATGGAAAACTAACACAAGTAATGTGGAAAATACTTGTTTCCCTGAAAACCTTTTGTGTTTGTTTTTGTTTGTCTTTCCCCCCAATATATTATGTATTCCTTTACTGACAAGAGTGATCCTAGCTCAGCCAGATGGTATCTTCTATATTGTTATGTGCTTGTTTGATGTAAAGATCAAACTAACCAAACTCAGTTCATGTTTTAGACACCTGGAGTCAACGTAATCTTGCCCAGTCTTAGAGAGCTCTTTCATGAGTGGATGCCACTATGCTTAGATATATCACAGGAGTGTAAAAGAAGAAAAAGAGTTTTTCTAAAGTTTGTAAAATATTTATATTTAGAATCATGTTCTAGAAAAATATATTCTCATATACATAGCATGTAAATTCTCTATTTATGGAATAATAATTAAACCTCAAAAGGAGAAGAGAAAGAGAAGGTTATAGGAATAGTGATTGAATCAAATATAACCTTTTTAAAAATATTTATTTATTTATTTTTAATTTTATCTATTTTTTTTTTGCTGTGCCAGGTCTTAGCTACAGCATGCATGATCTTCAGTTGCGGCATGCAGGCTTCTTAGTTGCAGCATGCATGCCGGATCTAGTTCCCTGACCAGGGATTGAAATCGGGCCCCTGCGTGCCTCATGTAATGGTTAAAATAATGAGTATAGTATTGTGTTCATATAGAGGTATTTTTATTTAATATTCACAACTTAAATCTTTTTATAGCATTGCTTATTTATTTTATTGGTATGGTTCTATATTAAAAATATATGAGATAGAGCAAGGAAAAATATGGTAAAGATAATATTTGGGGATTTTTTTTGTTGTTTTTGTTTAAAATTTTGCTTTCCCTATAAAGGACCTTTAGTGAAAGTCTGTTTATCACATTCTTGTTTTACTGCTTATCTCTGACACACAGAGGTTTTCTTCGGAAATATTGTAGAAGAGGATCCTGGGCAGAGGATTTAAGCAAAACTTTGTGAAAACACTTCTCTCTTTCAAAGTTACCTTCCCTTTGTTGAAAAGGGGGTGAGTGGAGATTCCATTTTACAATCTCAGTTAATTGCGTATTTTGTTTCTGGGTTAGGGGCAGAACCACCACTAGTTTCTAAGGATTTCAGGGCAAAGTACAATGTAATTAAATGGCAAGGTATCACCATCAATGCAGGGCCATCAGAAATTCTTGTGGGCCATGTTCAGAATTTAAAGTGCCGAGCATAATTTTTTTTTTTTGGTTTCCCTTGATAGAACATGAATGCTTATTTTGTTAAAGGACATCTTTATGTACTCTACCTGTTTGACCACTCCAGCAGAGTTGCTCATATTAATTCCATGCTATCCTGTGTTCCTCTAGTCCAGGGATCAGAAAACTTTTTACTGTAAAGGGCCAGAGAGTAAATATTTTAAGCTTTGCCTGCCCTATGATTTCGATTGCCACCACTCAACTCAACTGGTCATAGCACTAAAACAGCCATAGACGATACAATGATAAACTTTCAATAGATAAAAATGGGCGCTTCCCTGGTGGCGCAGGGAATCTGCCTGCTAATGCAGGGAACACGGGTTCGAGCCCTGGTCTGGGAGGATCCCACATGCCGCGAAGCAACTAGGCCCATGAGCTACAACTACTGAGCCTGCGCGTCTGGAGCCTGTGCTCCGCAACAAGAGAGACTGCGGTAGTGAGAGGCCCGTGCACCGCGATGAAGAGTGGTCCACTGCAACTAGAGAAAGCCCTAGCACAGAAACGAAGACCCAACACAGAAAAAATAAATTAATTAATTAATAAACTCCTACCCCCAACATCTTCTTTAAAAAAAAAAAGATAAAAATATATTTATTAAGAGTGACATTTGAATTTCACATACTTTTCATGCATTATGTAATACCACTTTTCTTTTTCAATATTTTTCAACTATTTAAAAATGTAAAAATCATTTTAATCTTTTGGGTCATACAGAAACACCGTGGGCTGGATTTAACTTGTGTTTTCTGATCCCTGTGCTTGTCAAACTCATATCACACTCCGATTTAATTGAACGTTATCCCACTCTCCTATAAGCTTTCATAAATTTTACCTTTTATCTGAATTTCTTTTTGGTTCTTTATTATTCAATGAATAAATGAGTGACTGCATCCATTGAGGTAAAAGATAACCATAATTGTGTGAATAATTAACACATCCAATGAAGAATTCTGCAGTCATAAAGTATGTTTGTGCTATCAGATTAGAATGCTGTTACCCCACAAGAGTTTTCAACTACTGCTTTGTAGAGGAAAATTACTGAATTTATGTTTATTCTCTGTGTTTATATGCAAGCTATATTTTATTAATAAAACAGCATTCTCCCAGTGGAGAGTGCTGAGAAAACTGTGGCAAAGGAAAAAGAAGAGTTCAGTTCAAAACAAAGTGGTCACAGGATTTGAAATGATGCACTGCATTGATTTGTCTCTTAAGTTCTTAGAACCTATCAATTTAATTCTTCCAACCTAGCAAACTGCTCTTTTGCATTATTTTTTCAGTCTTTCCACAGGAAAAAGCATAGCAAGTGTGAAAGAAAAAGAAAGGGAGATTAAACTTTAATAGGCTATGTGTCTTGTTAATTCTTTAATTTTTCTAATATAAAGGAGAACAATGGTGTATTTCTGATGCTTTATCTGTGTTGATTAATGCTATTATATTCTTAGTTTCTGTTTATCTCAAGTCATTTCTGTTTGATAAGATAGTTTTTTTCTTTCTTTTAATGAATGGAATACGTGTTAAAGATATTTTCTCTTATTCTTCAATAAATATTAAAAATATGCTGAGACAGAGAAACATTAACTTTTTAGCAATATCTTATCCTTGGGTACACTTACGATATTATAACATCAATTTATGAAAGTGATCTAGTTTTTTATGAATGCTTTTCATGAACCTAGAGTGCTCTCAGAAATGTGGCTGTGTTCAAAACATCTGGGAGTATTTCTTTGCTACATAGATTTGGATAAGTAAAAAACACAATAAACGTCCATGTTTCAAATACCCAGCACAGAAAGTATCACTGTATCCTCCAATCTTATACACTATAGACAGACTGAAAATGTTCTCAAAACCTCATTCTAAATGCCTTGTGCCCAGATGGTTGCTTCTAAAAGACAAACATTTTAGTCAAATTTTTTAAAAAAGCCAGGAAAAAAATTGTACCTTTCTTTCCAAAATGCCTATAAAATTGTGTTAATCTCAGTGACATACTTATATTTATCTCCATGTGATGAATTGTCAAAGAGATTAAAATTGTCATTGTGCCTGATGTATGTCTAAAATAAAGATGAGGTCACTAAAAGGGTTTAAATAAGACCCAAGTACAAATGCCTAGAATGATTTCCAGACCTGATGATGCCTCACACCTTCATGGAGCACCTTAAGAAAGCAGTGTAAAGGCAGGATTCATAAGCATCCTCTCCTCTGAATATGTCATCCCCAAAATAGCAACACCCCACATCATTTAAAGGAATGCCTCATCTTAAGACTCTCAAGGGAGAGTGGTGATGTACATTTGACCTTTGAGCAACACAGGTTTGAACTGTGTGTATTCACTTATATGCAAAGTTTTTTCCATAGTAAATACTACTGTACTGCACCATCTAAGGTTAGTTGAATCCATGGATGCAGAACTGCAAATATGGAGGAAGTGTGGATACTCAGAGTTGACTGTTAGTTTTATGCAGATTTTCAATTGCTCAGAAGGTCTGTAACCCTAACCACCACTCCGCCACCCCTATCCCCACTGAGTTGTTCAAGGGTCAATTGTATTCCCTTTTATTCTTACTGCCTGAGCTATTCCAGCTCACCTTTTATCTTCTTGTACCTTTCTATCTCTCCCCTGAGTTTTTATCATTATGCTTTCGATCTTGCTTCAATTGCTTCATTAAATGTGTTTTAAAAATGTTCCAAAAATAATTGGACGCAATTTTTATCTTCTCCTTGGCAACATATATTTCTTCTATTTGATAGTCATCTGTCATGTTTATCTTTTACTTTCCTTCTCTTTTTTTGGTAACATTCAGGTTCTGTATTGATTTCTTTGGGATTACTCATAGCTGAAGGACTGGTGATTTAGAGATTCATGTCAAGAACAGTGTTCCAAGCTAACAAGCACTCCCCTCATGGCCAAAGATTTTTTGCCTGTGGGTTCATTAATTTTTAATCTCCCTGGATAACAGAGATGGGAAGATTGCTATTGTTCACAATGAACTTTCTCTTCTCCCCAGTGCCAGAGGGATAGATTAATATTATTCCTTGGTTTGCATCCCCCTACACTGTTTCTCACAGCTAAACCTAGTCCAAGTAAGCTCCTACCATCCAATGGATGGGCTTAGTTCCCTTACTGTAAACAAGGGGTTTACAATTTGCTTTTCCTGGTGAGCCTCTCTCCTCTGAGCAGTGTGTATCATTAAGCATTTTCTATCACAAAGAGCTTCAAGAATTTCTTTGGGCTTCCTCCTGTGGGAAACTCCAGGTGAATCTCCTTTTGCCAAACCTTCCTAATTTATGGTTTAGTGTCTTAGGTGTCTTCTGAACTATATTTTGTTTTTTTTTTTCCTTTTAAATAATTTCCTCTAAGAGCAGACTTGCCAAGTTAACAGCATCTGAGTCTTCCTCTCAGCTCTTTAAACATAAATGTTCATATTATTTTTGTTAAAATTTACAGTAGCTTATTTTAAATATTATTTGACTTCATATCTTTCAAAAGAACAATACTTTTGAAAGTCCAGAATCTGTCACTAAGATTATAAGACAAAAAATACATATTAAAATGTGTCACAGATATCTATGCTCTTTTTATTTGTAGGATTTTCTAAACTTTATTGAAGAATAATTGAAAGAAATAGTTGTATATATTTAAAGTGCACAACCTGATAATTTGATACACATATACATTGTGGAATAATTACCAAGATCAAGATACTTAAAACATCCAGCATCTCACATAATTAACTTTATTTTGCGGTAAGAATGCTTAAGATCTACTCTCAGCAACTTCAAAGAATACTATACCATATTATTAACTATAGTCACCATGCTGTAAATAGATCCTCAGAACTTATTTTTCTTATAACTGAAAGTTTTCACCCTTTGACCTATATCATCCCATTTCTCCCTTCCCCCAGTCCTGGCAACCACCTTTTTATTTTCTCTTTCTATAAAATAAACATTTGAAAACTTTTTTTTCTTTTAGATTCCACATATAAGTAGTATGATACAATATTTGTTTTTCTCAGCCTGGATTATTTCACTTAGTGTAATGCCCTCCAGGTTTGTCCATTTGTTGAAAATGGCAGGATTTCCTTCTTTTTATGGCTGAATAATATGTAATAATAGACTAGTACTACTCCATCCCATATATATATATAGACATAGGCCTATATATATATATATGGGATGGAATATTACTATTTATATTTACCACTATTTATGTATTTATATGGTCTTTATCCATTCATCCACTAATGGACACTTAGGTTGTTTCCATGCCTTGGCTGTTGTGAATAATGCTGCAATAAACATGGGAGTGCAGCACACTCTTCAAGATACCCAGTTTGTTTTCTTTGTTTATATGAGCAGAAGTGGAATTGCTGGATCATATAGTCGTTCAATTTTTAATTTTTTGAGGAACCTCCATACTTTTTTCTATAATAGCTGCACCAATTTAAATCCCTACCTTATGTTAGATATACATTATCATTTTCTAGGGTTTTCTAATGAGGTAAACTTCACATAACATACAATTAACCATTTTAACGTGAACAATCCATTGTCATTTAGTACATTCAATTTTCAACCAACACCACTAGCTAGATCCAAAACATTTTCATCACCCCCTCAAACAAACAAACAAACAAACAAACAAACCCTGTACTCATTAAACAGTCACTCTCCATTTCCCCTTTCCCCTCCAGCCCCTGGCACCATGAATCTACTTTCTGTGTCTATAGGTTTACATATTTTAGATATGTATACATATTTTATGTAAATGAAGCTGTATAATCATACAGTTTGAAAACATATTTTGAAAATGATTTAATGAAAACAGGTATCAATCTGGATATCAGGATCTCTGGATTTAACTCTTGATTCTTGCATTGATTAGCTGCATGAATTTATACAAAAGATGACTTCTTTAAAATTTAATTTCTTTTCAGTTTTAAAACTGTGTGTTCCCATTAATGAATAAGAATTATTTGTAGATAACCTGTGTACCTGAGCTCTCTATTGGTAAAAATATAATATTAAACAAGTTGCTTAAACATATACATATTTTCACCATAAAATGTTGTCATTTATTCCTTTATTAGGTTAAAAGAGTAAATTTTTAAATGGTGATCATAATGACTATACACAATTGTTGCAACTCATATCTTATTTTCTCTATTAAACTAAATTCTCTGGAACTGGGGTCAAGTCTAATTCATTTTCATATAACTCACATCACCTCCTATGGAGTTTGGCACATTATAGTCACTTGGAATATGCCAGTTGATTTTCATGTTTGTGCCCTACTGAATTCAAACTGTTCAATAAACCAGTTACCAAATTTTATTTGGAATCTGCCAAGTAAAAGAGTTATTTTTAAATTATGGTTATAGATAAACAAATTTATAGTGGTGTCACAAGAGTTAAAAAGTGCGTACATGCTGTTAAGAATAGTTCAACTCTGTAATTAACATTCCAAGTTTCCAAAAGCATCCTGATTATTGGCACCAAGGCATTTATTTGATCCCCACGGTTCTTGATTTCAAGGCTAAGTAATACTGGCCTTGACTGGCAGTAACTTAGGAGAAATGAAAGCCTTCTTACTCCTATGAATCAGCAGGACTTTACCATGAATGTCTTGCAGTGAAACCTGTGTCCTTGGCCTTATCCTTTATGGATGGGCTTGCAGTGACTTCCACAAATCAGAGTCATGAACACATATTAAATCAATTTCCTCAAAAATGTTTTACAAGTCAGATTTCAGTCAGAGATTTTAGTCTGTCCTTCTCTAGTTTTAGTTGTTGCCATTAACAAAAAAAATAAATAAATAAAAATTTTAAAAAAGTGAGGGATTGGTTGATGAAAATACCACAAGTCAACATTGAAAAAGATGGATATAAATAATTTCAATCTATAAAAAACACTTTCTCGGGAGTTCCCTGGTGTCTTAGTGGTTAGGATTCTGGGCTTTCACTGCCATGGCCTCGGGGTTCAATCTGTGTTTGGAGAACTGAGATCCCTCAAGTGGAAGCCAAAAAAAAAAAAAAAACAACTTTCTTCAGAACTCAGAAAGAAGCTGATGACCTTTAATGCCATAAGACACTGGGGGTGTGAGAGTCTGATAGTGTGTAGCATATCACAATCTAGTTTATATTATAATTGTTGCAAACCATGTCTTATTTCCTCTATTAGGCTAAGTTTGTTAAGCCTAGTGCCACAACTTTATAGAGTCCAAATATTTTGTTTTGGGTACTGGTTCAACCTAGCTTTGTTGAACTATTCTCCAAATCTCCTTCCCTGGATGGTCCCATGTTAGGCGAGAGTTGGAAGGCAGAGTGAGACAGTACCATTTTTCTCTGAAGTTCAATGTAAGGCATCAGAGACTATTGAAATTCACTCTGTCGACCTTGATCTGCTGTCTCACCTTGGGGCATTGTGAAGCAGCTGGGTGAAATTCCTCCAGATTCCATTGGATTGCCTGTCTTCAACCTGGGACAGGTTGAGAAGTATTGACATGTACCACTGAGGCAAAGTCTACAGATGGTGCATCACTGAGGTTGGAAGTGATGGGTGAAAGATACAGCTTCCATTTTATCTTCAAGAACTCTACTTTATCCTCACTCTCCCTTGTTTCGCTCAGGGCTTTCCTTATTGACTACCAGCCTGCTGTTCTACAGCAACTTCAGGACCTCCACCAGAAACAGATGCAATAATCTCTCATAGTATTTTTTAATTGACTTCAAAATTCTATACCCTCTGATAAATTCCATAGTCCATATAATTCATAGAAGGTCTACTGCCTTGTCAAATCCAAATTGATACAAGAACAAATTCTAATACCCAAATTGGTTTTCTGTTTAATATATATGATAGTTTTCACAGACTTTTGAAAAATGCCTACTACTTCACTTAAAGCAAATCTATGAAAAAAATATTTTCTTAAAAAGAAAACACTAATAACTAACAATCTAGTTTGTATAGCAAGTGAAATTTCAGATGACACAGAAGTTTTAATTGAGAAATGGCTTGATGTGTATGTCATTCATTTTGTCATTGTGATTCTTTACATGTATCTCCCCTTTCCTGGTATCCTAAATTCTTACTATCATTTGTCAGGTGTGAGTCTCTACTCCTCATCTTCCTTCCCATTTGATGGGTTCCTCGAATTATAAGCGCTTGTCTTTAGAATAGTTTCTGATTTTACCAATTTAATCATTATTTCTCTCTTTTTTTAAACTCTTTTCTCTATTTATAAAGGGTGTTATTTGGATGTTTCATGCCTCGAATTAAACTTTTAAGTATTTTATCTTTCCTTTCATACTTCCCATGACTGTTGGCTCTTATTCTAGAAGATTTCCTCAATACTTCTTCTAACTTTTTTTTAAATTCTAAAGAGCATTTCAAGATTTTTTTGTCTGTTACTTTTTATGAAATTACATTTATGGATAGTGAGGATCTTTTCTAATCTCACTCAGGACACTAATCATTTTTTTAAGGTTATATTTTGCTCCATTAGATAGTCTTATTTCCCTCAGAATCAGAATTTCTCTTTTTGTTTTGTTTGTTTGTTTTTAATCTTATGCATTGGGTTTTCTTCAGAAATTTGTAGTCTTCAAGTTTCATGTACTATGGACTGAATATTTGTGTCCCTCCAAAATTCATAATTCATATATTGAAATCCTAACCCTTAATGTGATGGTATTAGGAAGTGCAGCCTTTGGAATGTAATTAGGTGATGAAGGTGGACCCCTTATGAATGGGATTAGTGCTATTATGAAAAAAGATAAAAAAAGCATTATCTCTCTTTCTACCCTCTGCCATGTGAGGATACATCATGAAGATGACCATCTGCAAACTAAGATGTGTATTCTCAGTAGACACTGGATCTACTGGCACCTTGAATTTGGACTTCTCAAACCTCAAAATTGTGAGATATAAATGTTTGTTGTTTAAGCCACCCAGTCTGTAATAATCTATTAAAGCTGCCCACATTGTCTAAGACATTATTTATATTTGAGAGTATAAGAAAAGGAAATCCACCTAGATGTTATATGTCTGTAAGTAAAGCTCATTGAAAACAGACACATTTTACCTTAGAGTGATTGATAGGAAGTTGACCATCATTATTCATAAAGTACCCAAAATGACATTAGAAGAGAAGAAAGCTTTAACCTGATGATACCAACACTAGCATGAGTGGCCCTAGTTTCCCAAGATATACTATTTTAATACTTCCTTGCAGAAAAACTCTTGCTTTATTGTTTTGTCTTCACTAAAATATAGTTTCAACACTATGTGCCAACTTGACTACAGCAGTTTCAGCCATTATATCTGCATCCCAACCAGGCAGGAGAAGAGAGAAGAAAGAAAACTCCTCCCACAAATATACACCTCAGAAACTGTATATACCACCTTTATTTTCTGCATCTCTTTGACCACGGGTAGTCACATGGCCACAGCTAGTTAAAAGAGGGCTAGCAGTTTAGTCTTTATTCTGGACATTTTCTTGGTCAGCTAAATTTCAGGGATGCCATTGCTGAAGAAGAAAGGAAGTGGCTGTTAGACAGTAACTTTTCATTTCTATCACATCTGAGGATTATGGGCCATCAGGAAGTATAGAAAAAAGGAAGCTAAGATTTTTAAAATATCCAGCACAATTAAATGCATACCCGTGTCCAATATTGTCCTATAAAATTACATATATGGCATCCCACTTGATCTTTACAGCGACTCAGCATCAGATATTATCATCCCCTATGTCAGTAATTGTTACCTGGATTTGAGTTAGAAAGTCTGATTACTAAGCTTATGTCTGTAGAGATCTAGTGAATTTTCATTCCATTTCCAGCAGGTAAACAGTTTTTAATATTAGAAAAAAAAGGGGGCAAAATATTTGTTATTACCTCAATTGATTCTATATTGTAGTTCTACTATGATACTATGACAATGCCTTAAACCATATTCCCATCACCTAAAACTCTTATACTCATATTTACATATTTTAAAATTCATGAACACATAAGAATGCAAAATAATATTGACTATGCACAAATTAGATGTATATTTTATTCCAATTATATCTATAAACATCCATTTTCTTAATGATAAATTAATATAGCCATGACAAAATTTGCTGTACATTAAAATTCAAATAAACATGATTTCTGGAAAAACTATATATAAATATATACATATATATATATATACATATATGAAACATTTTGCTGAGAAAATATGAAAAATGATAATTATTTTGAAATGGTTACATGTATTTCAATATCTTTATTTAATTTCCAAAGACTTTTTAAAATTGAATAATTTATTTGAAATGTTTTCAATTTATCCAAAATGTCAAAGAATATAGATTTTTGGATAGTAACTTACTAAGCACATAGCTTTAGATCTCTTTAAAAATATATTAAAAAATAAATTTTCTTAAAAAAAATAGCCTTGAGTCATATAAGATGAAAACCTATGTGGTAGATTTTTTCTTTTGTTTTTTTCTTTTGCAATTTTACCATGCATGTTGCTTTGTTATGAGGGCTTCTTGTTTTACCACAGGAGTTTCAGCATGAATAAAACACAATTAAACTGGAAAAAGTATAAAACTTTAGATGTTTATTTAAGAAATTATAGATTATATAATAATTGAGTGTGTGTAGCTCAGAACAGCATGATAAAGTGCTATTTTCAAGTATTCAAGGAGAATATTTATGTAGAAGATCAAAGGAAGAAATGAGGCTTATATGAGTGAAGGTAAGAGTTATACAGAAATTGTACATATTCCATCACTGCTAATGATGTTGCCATTTTTGTAGCACTTTTGGAAAAATAATAATACAGCACGTAATGAAACATAGTCTTGACCTGACTTAGGCATGTCATTGAAACAGGTCATCTCTCAAGGTCTTAAAATTAAAATAATCTAAAACTTTGACTTTTATATCAAACAGTTGAAATTATTCTTATTTTAGTCAACTTTCTTACTGACCTTTAGAATAGTCCATATATCTCTAAATGTAGGTGCAGTACTAATTCTCCCTTGGTGAGTAAAAGGAAAGATATAGGTTGACATCAGCAACAACAGCAACTATAGAGGGTAAATTTCAGAGATCTAAATTTTCTTGGAATTTTATGTGAATTAGCTGAAAAACTGAAAAGTAAAAGAAAAAGATATATGACTATCTACAGATTGTCATTCTTTTATCTCAATGCTGAGATGTGGCTCTTAAATCTAATCACTCACTAATCAGCACCTTTCTGTGGATCTTCAACTCTAACAAAAATTTTGTATTCAATGAACTTACTGAAATTAAACAAAGCCACTGATTTATAGCATTAATTATTCTGTTAACAAATGATTTACTTTTAATACCCAAATTTATTATAATATTGTATTATTGGCTTACTTTGGAAATGCTGTGTATTATTATTGGTCATAAATATTATGCTAAAATAATTTTTTAATGTTTTTTTATGTTTTTTACTTTTTATTTTTTATTGAAATATAGTTGATTTACAATGCTGTGTTAATATCTGCTGTACAGCAAAGTGACTCAGTTACACATATATACATTCTTTCTTATATTCTTCTATCCTGATATTATACTATAAGAGGGGTTGATAGCTATACTTCTCATAAGAAACTGCTTTTTGTTCTTCTGTTTTAAGAATATGACACTTTAAAATACATGTAATAAATTTGAAAACAAAACTGATTATTTTTACATTATGACTTGCTTGTTCGAGCCTTAAGGACAAGGTTTGGGTTAATAAAATGTCTTTCCTCTAAGCACTCAAAATACTTTTTACAAGTACTCTCATTAAATATTATATTATCCTTGTGTGGAAGATGATAGATATTATAGTGACATATCTTTTAAGGTGAAGAAATTCAGTCAAGGGGACTCCAAATGATGTGTCCTTCTCCAGACTGCAAATCAAAGTCAGAAGATAAATCTCATTGACTACAAGTTTGTTTGTTTGTTTGCTGAGACCACATACTCTTGACACTTTTCTACCAATAGATAATTTTGATTATTGATCCATAATTTTCTGGTACAATTATTTTTAGTAATTTTTATCTCCCTAACTGATATTTAAAAAATAAAATAAAGCTACATAAAAACTTTATTTTTATGTATTACAAGTGAAATTTTTACTCTTTGTGAATACAAATTTTAAAAATGGATTATATTTACTACAAAACTTTAATCATAGTCGACTTAAGTATAATTTTATTTCAGAAAATATGTCCAAGTTACCATTCTAACATCACAATGAGGTAATAATTGAAATCAGCAGCATTGGCCATGGAAACTATAGTTTATTCAGTAGCTATGAATAAGGAGGAGGATTTTTAATTTGTATATTATATGAAATGAAGATGGAATCAGTTTAAAATGGCATTGGCTTCAGGCTTTATTGGGGCACAGTTAGTTATACAATATTTCACAGCTATAAAAGGGTTAAACAGAGGTACAAATAATACTGCTGTTGACTAAGGGCAGTGGATACTCACAAAACATTCAATCCTATAGTTTTTTAGGTTGAAATAATGACAAGTGTAGTGTAAGTACACTTTTTGAGTCATTTATCAGTCCAAGACTGTGCAACACTATAAAGTCCTTGACATAAAATACTATCAAGGAACTGGTATAGATATACCTATATGACAGGTAAAAAATAAATCATCAGCTTTTGTATATATTTCTTGATCTGGCTCCTGAAGGTTGAGATTAATGTACTGTATACACTGATGCTGCTGAACAAAGGAGTAAAAACCAACTTTGTGGCTGTTAAAAAATAATAAAAAACAGAAAAAAACAAACAAAACTTTTATCTTTACTTTTATAATAGCCATAAAAAATATAGATATTAACTCTGAATTTTTAATGTGACCTCAGGCCACTTAAATTTTTACTGGGGGCCAGCTGCCACCCCAGCTAGTGTCCTGAGCCAAGCTGCCATGTCCTTCACCATCTGTGTGGCTATAGCCTTTAAACTGCTGGTTCATCGGCTGATGGTAGAGGCACTGAGCTTCCTACTGGGAGCCATGTGGCTGACAGGGTCTTGGTGCTATGGCCTGGTGTCAGGCCTGAGCCTCTTAGATGGGAGAGCCATGTTCAGGAAATTGCAAAACCAGAGACCTCCCAGCCCCATATAATATCAAACAGTGAAAGCTCTCCCAGAGATCTCCATCTCAATGCAAAGACCCAGCTCTACTCAACGACCAGCAAGTGACAGGGCTGGACACCCCATAACAAAAAACTAGCAAGACAGAAACACAGCTCCACCCATTGGCAGAGAAGCTGTCTAAAATCATAATAAGTTAACAGACACCCAAAAACATACCACCGGATGCAGTCCTGCTCACCAGAAAGACAAGATCCAGCCTCATTCACCAAAAAACAGGCACAAGTACCCTCCACCAAGAAGTGTACACAACTCACTGGACCAACCTTAGCCAGTGGAGCAGATGCCAAAAAAAAACGGGAACTATGAACCTGCAGTCTGCAAAAAGGAAACCCCAAGCAGAGTAAGTTAAGCAAAATGAGAAGACAGAGAAATACACAGCAGATGAAGGAGCAAAGTAAAAATCCACCAGACCTAACAAATGAAGAAGAAATAAGCAGTCTACCTGAAAAAGAAATCAGAGTAATTATAGTAAAGATGAGGTAAAATCTTGGAAATAAAATGGAGAATATACAAGAAACATTTAACAAGGACTTAGAAGAACTAAAGAGCAAACAAACAATGATGAAAAACACAATAAATGAAATTAAAAATTCTCTAGGCAGAATCAACAGCAGAATAACTGAGGCAGAAGAATGGATAAGTGACCTGGAAGATAAAATAGTGGAAATAAATACTGTACAGCAGAAAAAAGAAAAAGGAATGAAAAAAATTGAGGACACTCTCAGAAACCTCTGGGACAACATTAAACTAACCAACATTTGAATTATAGGGGTCTCAGAAGAAGAAGAGAAATAGAAAGGGACTGAGAAAATATTTGAAGAGATTATAGTTGAAAAATTCCCTAATATGGGAAAGGAAGTACTCAGTCAAGTTCAGGAAGTGCAGAGAGTCCCTTACAGGATAAATTCAAGGAGAAAAAAGACAAGACACATGTTAATCAAACTATCAGAAATTAAATACAAAGAAAAAATATTAAAAACAGCAAAGGAAAAACAACAAATAAAATACAAGGGAATCCCAAAAAGGTTAACAGCTGATTTTTCAGCAGAAACTCTGCAAGCAAGAAGAGTGTGGCAGGACATTTTTAAAGTGATGAAAGGGAAAATCCTACAACCAAGATTACTGTACCAAGCAAGGATCTCATTCAGAATTGATGGAGAAATTAAAACATTTACAGACAAGCAAAAGCTAAGAGAATTCAGCATCACCAAACAGCTTTACAACAAATGCTAAAGGAACTTATCTAGGCAGCAAATACAAGAGAAGGAAAAGACCTACAATAACAAACCCAAAACACTTAAGAAAATGGTAACAGAAACATATATATTGATAACTACCTTATATGTAAATTGATTAACTGCTCCAACCAAAAGACATAGACGGGCTGAATGTACACAAAAACAAGACCCATATATATGATGTCTACAAGAGACCCACTTCAGACCTAGGGACACATACAGATTGAAAGTGAGAGGATGGAAAAAGATATTCCATGCAAATGGAAATCAAAAGAAAGCTGGAGTAGCAATTCTCATGTCAGACAAAAGAGACTTTAAAATAGAGACTATTACAAGAGACAAACTACATAATGATCAAGGGATCAATCCAAGAAGAAGGTATAACAATTGTAAATATTTATGCACCTAACCTAGGAGCACCTCAATATATAAGGCAAATGTTAACAGCCATAAAAGGGGAAATCGACAGTAACACAATTATATAGGGGACATTAACACCCTACCTTCACCAATGGACATATCATCCAAAATGAAAACAAATAAGGAAACACAAGTTTTGAATGATACAGTAAACAAGATGGACTTAATTGATATTTATAGGACATTTCATCCAAAAACAACAGAATACACTTTCTTCTCAAGCGCTCATGGAACATTCTCCAGGATAGATCGTATCTTGGGTCAAAAACCAAGCCTTAATTTCAGAGAATTGAAATTGTATCAAGTATATTTTCTGACCACAACACTATCAGACTAGATATCAATTACAGGAAAATATCTGTAAAAAACACAAACACATGGAGGCTAAACAATATGATACTAAAAAATCAAAAGATCACTGAAGAAACCAAAGAGGAAATCAAAAAGTACCTAGAAACAAATGACAATGAAAACACGACCAACCAAAATCCATGGGATGCAGCAAAAGCAATTCTAAGAGGGAAGTTTATAGTAATATATTCCTACCTCAAGGAACAAGAAACATCTGAAATAAACAACATAACTTTACACCTAAAGCAATTAGACAAAGAACAAAAAAGTTACCATAAGGAAAGAAATCATAAATATCAGATAAGAAAGAAAAAGAAATGAAGGAAACAATAGCAAAGATCAATAAAATTAAAAGTTGTTTCTTTGAGAAGATAAACAAAATTGATAAACCATTAGCCAGACACATCAAGAAAAAAAAGGGAGAAGACTCAAATCAACAGAATTAGAAATGAAAAAGGAGAAGTAACAACTGACACTGCAGAAATGGAAAGGATCATGAGAGATTACTACAAGGAGCTATATGCCAACAAAATGGACAACCTGGAAGAAATGGAGAAATTCTTAGAAAAGCACAACCTTCTGTGCCTGAACCAGGAAGAAATAGAAAATATAAACAGGCCAATCACATGCACTGAAATTGAAACTAAGATTAAAAATCTTCCAACAAACAAAAGCCCAGGACCAGATGGCTTCACAGGCAAATGCTTTCAAACAATTAGAGAAGAGCTAACACCTACTCTTTTCAAAACTTCCAAAATATAGCAGAGGGAGGAACACACTCAAACTCATTCTATGAGGCCACAATCACCCTGATACCAAATCCAAATCCAGATAAAGATGTCACAAACAAAGAAAACTACACGCCAGTATCACTGATGAACATAGATGCAAAAATCCTCAACAAAATACTAGCAAACAGAATCCAACAGCACATTAAAAGTATCATACACCATGATCAAGTGGGGTTTATCTCAGTAATGCAAGGACTCTTCAATATACACAAATCAATCAATGTGAAAAAACATATTAACAAATTGAAGGAAAAAAACATGTGATCAATGGAGGCAGAAAAATTTAACACCCATTCATGATGAAAACCCTGCAGAAAGTAGGCACAGAGAGAACTTTCCTCAACATAATAAAGGCCATATATGACAAACACACAGCCAACATCATTCTCAATGGTGAAAAACTGAAACCATTTCCACTAAAATCAGGAACAAGACAAGATTGCCCACTCTTACCACTATTATTCAACAAAATTTTGAAAGTTTTAGCCACAGCAATCAGAGAAGAAAAAGAAATAAAAGGAATCCAAATTGGAAAAGAAGAGGTAAAACCGTCACTCTTTGTAGATGACATGATATTATACATAGAGAATCCTAAAGATGCTACTAGAAAACTGCTACAGCTAATCAATGAAATTGATAAAGTAGCAGGATACAAAATTAATGCACAGAAATATCTTGTATTCTTATACACTAATGATGAAAAATCTGAAAGAGAAATTAAGTAAACACTCCCATTTACCATTGCAACAAAAAGAATAAAATACCTAGGAATAAATCTACCCAAGGAGACAAAAAACTGTATGCAGAAAACTATAAGACACTGATGAAAGAAATCAGACATGACACAAACAGTTGGAGAGATGTATCATGTTCTTGGATTGGAAGAATCAACATTGTGAAAATGACTCTACTACCCAAAGCAATCTACAGATTCAAGGCAATCCCTACCTAACTACCACTAGCATTTTTCACAGAATTAGATCAAAACATTTCACAATTTGTATAGAAACACAAAAGTCCCTGGATAGCCAAAAAGAATCTTGAGAAAAAAAAAAAAATGGAGCTGGAGGAATCAGGCTCCCTGACTTCAAACAATATTACAAAGCTACACTAATCAATACAGTATGGTGTTGGCACAAAAACTGAAATATAGATCAATGGAACAGGATAGAAAGCCCAGAGATAAACCTACGCATATATGGTCACCTTATATTTGATAAAGGAGTCAAGAATATACAATGGAGAAAAGACACCCTTTTCAATAAGTTGTGCTGGAAAATGTAAAAGCATGAAATTAGAACGCTCCCTAACACCATACACAAAAATAAACTCAAAATGGATTAAAGACTTAAATGTAAGACCAGACACTATATAACTCTTAGCAGAAAACATAGGCAGAACACTCTATGACATAAATCAGAGCAAAATCCTTTTTGACCCACCTCCTAGAGAAATGGAAATAAAAAGAAAAATAAACAAATGGGACCTAATGAAACTTAAAAGCTTTTGCACAACAAAGGAAGCCCTAAACAAGATGAAAGAACAACCCACAGAAGGGAGAAAATATCTGCAAATGATGCAACTGACAAAGGATTAATCTCCAAAATATACAAGTAGCTCATGCAGCTCAATATCCAGAAAACAAACAACCAATCCAAAAATTAGCTGAAGACCTAAATAGACATTTCTCCAAAGATATACAGATTGCCAATAAACACATGACAGTGTGCTCAACATCACTAATCGTTACAGAAATATAAATCAAAACTACAATGAGATATCACCTCACACCGGTCAGAATGGCCATCATCAAAAAATCTACAAACAACAAATTCTGGAGAAGGTGTGGAGAAAAGGGAACCCTCTTGCACTGTTGGTGGGAATGTAAATTGATACAGCCACTATGGAGAACAGTATGGAGGTTTGTTAAAAAACTAAAACTAGAACCATACAACCCAGCAATCCTACTACTGGGCATATACCCTGAGAAAACCATAATTCAAAAAGAGTCATGTACCACAATGTTCATTGCATCTCTATTTACAATAGCCAGGACATGAAAGCAACCTAAGTGTCCATTGACAGATGAATGGTTAAAGATGTGGCACATATATACAATGGAATATTACACAACCATGGAAAGCAATGAAATCGAGTTATTTGTAGTGGGATGGATGGGCCTAGAGACTGTCATACAGAGTGAAGTCAGAAAGAGAAAAACAAATACCATATGCTAACACATATATATGGAATCTAAAAAAAAATGGTTTTGATTTTTAGGAGCAGGACAGGAATAAATATGCAGACATAGAGAATGGACTTGAGGACACAGAGAGGGGATGGGTAAGCTGGGACGAAGTGAGAGTGTGGCATGGACACATATACACTACAAATGTAAACTAGATAGCTAGTGGGAAGCAGCCACATAGCACAGGGAGATCAGCTTCGTGCTTTGTGTCTACCTAGAAGGGTGGGATAGGGAGGGTGGGAGGGAGACACAAGAGGGAGGAGATATGATGATATATGGACCTGCCTCTCTGCATTGTGATTTCACTAAAATGGGGAACAATAGAGCTTCCCTTTAACAGAGGTTTTAATGTTACTTTATCAATTGCTATTAACAAGTCCCTGAATGATTGTTGTGATCATTGGAATTATATATTAATAGTTTAAAATCCTAGTTTCTAGGAAGATTATATGTTTCCTGGTGGACCACTTACATTAAATATTCAGATGGTATGTTTATTTCAGAAATTATTTTTCTTTTTTTTCTCAAATTCATCATTATTATTTGTCTCCAACTTGTCCCAGAGAATAGAATCAATGAATTCTGACCTTACCTCTTAAACTTCAGATCTGCAATACTTATGTAACACAAATTTAAGATATCAGCAATAATGATTACATATATATATATATATATTCTCCCTAAGTTAATTTCCATTGGAAAGTAACAGTTGACCATTGCTATCTTATTAAATATATATATATATATATATATATATATGTAAATAGCAACACTCTAGCACTTAATTAAGTTTAAGAAATTCCATTTTCTTGACAGCTACTGAATTTGAGTACCATTTAATACATATTTTCTGCAAAAATAAATATATTGACCTTTAGTATATTGGCCTTTATCTTTTTTATCAAAACGTAAGTTTTCTCATATATTACAATTGTCAGTTCTTTGCCTCTTGCCTTACAACTATTTCCATCTCCATCTCTAACATATTCCTATGTTTATGACATCTTGTGCCATACACAACATTCATCCATTTGCAATTTTAATTCCTAGTGTATAGGACCACTAATTGTTCTCCCTTGCTGTGAATTACAGTCCCAGAATCAGCTTCCCCAAAGAGTTGCTGATAAAGCAGTATTTCTCAAAATAGGCCCTTAACTCCTCTCCCTCACTCCGATATATTTCCCTTGCTGAAAACACGGTAATATTTTTAATGCAAGTCTGAGTATGATGATTCATTTTATAATCCCTCGCTGACTTTTCATTGTTATTAAGGTAAAGGACCAAATCCACAATTATTATTCACAAGCCTGGACTCAATCTGGTACTCACAAAACACTTTAGCTTCTCCTCATGGAAGTCTTTCCTTTCCTCTCTGGTCTACTCACTCCCCTCCCCTCAGATCCTCTTTTCTTCCAACTCCCTTTCTAGCTCCCAACTTAAATACCACTTTCACAAAGAAATCTTCTCAGACCTGGTTAGGTACTTCGCTCAGCTCTCTCAGGGCACTTCCTTCTAAGCCTTTGAATCCCTGATCCTAATTGGGATTGTTTACTAATCCATGTATTTAATTATTGTTTAGAGATTTTTTTTTTCTTCTAAGCTATCAGTATCCTGAGAGCAGGAACCTCATCTGTCTTGTGCATCCTTGAATCTCCTTTGCTAGCATGAAGCTTGATACATGGTCAACATTCAGTGGAATACATAAAGGGAATTTCAATATTATGCAACAGTAGGTCAAATCAAATTCAGAGCTTTCTATACTTCCAGAATATTTAGAGACTTAATATGCAAACTTGCATTTTGGATTTCAAAGGGAACGGATGTAGTACAAGTCCACATTCCCTTAACTACAATTCCAAAAGCCAAAACACTGAAGTCAAAATTGCTTTGACATAACTGTTCTGGCAGTAAGATGTGGCTTAAACTGATGGTGAAGTTATCTATAATCTTTATTTGTTTTGCCTTTAGTGTGAATTTGCATATACAGTGTATAAGAATTGTCTCATATGTCACATAAGAACTGCATTCCCTCTCAAAAATCAAAGAACAAAACTTAATTCCAGCTTACACATATCATTCCCAAAAGTTTTAGTTAAGGTACTTGGGACCTGCACAATGAGTTATGTAACCTTATTTCACTGAGTCATTTTTTTCCAACCACTCATCTTATTACCTTCAAGAAGTGCTCCAGGAAATCAACTTTTGGAAAAACTGAAAAGTCTGATAGGGAGTATGTGGAGGTAGGGGGAGGAAAGGTGGACAGGGTTGAAACAAAACTAGAGTCTTTCAACTGCAACTTCTGAATCAGGGAGGTAGGTAGAATTAGCCTTCAATCTGGGTGGACTGCCATTCTGCTTCAGTGCTGTTATTAATGGAGATTCTTTCTTTTTTATGCTTTGTGATTTCTAGCAGGTTTTTCATCAATAACAGTATTTTCATGTATTATATTTCATTTGCTTTCTTTGAAATATTTTCATAAGTGCTTCAGTGGGAAAATATGGAATATGAATCATTAACAGCTAGGTTTCACTATCTATATTCAGAATAGATTTAAAATAGTAGTCTCATTTTCTCACCTGACCTAAGCTTTTGATAGTCATTACTAATTCTAATATAATATAAATAACAGAAATACTTTATTGGGAATGTTATCTTTTTAAAATTAAGTTCTTCTCTGTACAAAATTTTGATAAATGCTTTATATTCTAGATTTTCTTAATTTCTTCAAGCAAATATATATGGTAGATATTGTCTCTGTATTTATAGATAAGGAAATTTAGAGACAGGAAAATTGATCAACTTTCCTAAGTTCTCACACACACGGAGCTTCAATTAGAACACAGGATATTCTGACTTCAAAGTCTATCTTACGTAAAAACACAATGTTTTTTTTTTTTCTCAGATATTGAGAAGTAAAGAGGGGAAAATAACTTAGATATTAGAAAATGCAGGTGAATCGAGTTTTAAGATCTGTTAACAACCAATGGAAACATTTACCTGTATCAAATTGTTTCATTAAAAAAATATTTAAGTCAGCTAATATGCACTAAATTACATAGTTGATCCCATAGCAGATTAAGAGCTCTATGACAAGTTATCTAATTTAATTTAAGTTTCAATAGTATAAAATGAAATCACTGGCATTGCTGTCGGGTAGGTTCTCTAGAGTCAAACAGACTACATAGAATTGAATCTGCATCTGCTACTTACCACCTTGTAAATTGGTCAAGTTATTTTAATTTTCTACTTCCTTATCTGCAAACTGGGTGGTGAATTTGGCTAACCTCTTAAGATATATACAAAATAAATGGAGTATCCATGTCCATTTATTAAAGCAATACCATTAAACCTAATATGTGTCCTTCCAATGTAAATTCAAATCTAGTAAGATCGTGGAGATTTATCTACAAGTATTTGCTCTAATTATTACTGTATACTCTGAATATTTTAGTCAATAAAACATACTTACAACACTTAAAATGACCACTAACCAAGGATTACTATTAATATGGACACACAAGGAAGAATATACCTATATGTAAAAAATATTCACTTAAGAGTGAAAATATTCCTTAAGAGTGAAAATATTCCTCTAAGAGTTTGATAGTTTCTGGCCTTACATTTAGGTCTTTAAACTATTTTGAGCTTATTTTTGTGCATCATGTTAAGGAGTGTTCTAATCTCATAATTTTTACATGTACCTGTCCAGTTTTCCCAGCACCACTTATTGAAGAAGCTGTCCTTTCCCACTGTACATTCCTGACTCCTTTATCAAAGATAAGGTGACCATATGTGTGTAGGCTTTCTATCCTGTTTCATTGATATATATTTCTGTTTTTGTGCCAGTACCATACTGTCTTGATTACTGCAGCTTTGTAGTATAGGCTGAAGTCATGGAGCCTGATTCCTCCAGCTCTGTTTTTCATTCTCAAGATTGCTTTTGTTATTTGTGGTCTTTTGTGTTTCCATACAAATTGGTGACATTTTTTGTTCTAGTTCTGTGAAAAATGTCAGTGGTAGTTTAATAGGGATTGCATTGAATTTGTAGATTGCTTTGGAGAGCAGAGTCATTTTCACAATGTTGATTCTTCCAATCCAAGAACACGGTATATCTCTCCATCTATTGGTATCATCTTTAATTTCTTTCATCAGTGTCTTATAATATTTTTCATACAGGTCTTTTGTCTCCTTAGGTAGGTTTATTCCTAGATTTTTTATTTTTTTGTTGTTGCAGTGGTAAATGGGAGTGTTTTCTTGATTTCACTTTCAGATTTTTCATCATTAGTATATTGGAATGTCAGAGATTTCTGTGCATTAATTTTGTATCCTGCTACTTTACCAAATTCATTGATTAGCTCTAGTAGTTTTCTGGTAGCATCTTTAGGATTCTGTATGTATAGTATCATGTCATCTGCAAACAGTGACAGCTTTACTTTTCTGATTTGGATTCCTTTTATTTCCTTTTCTTCTCTGATTGCTGTGTCTAAAACTTCCAGAACTATGTTGAATAAGAGTGGTGAGAGTAGGCAACCTTGCCTTGTTCCCGATCTTAGTGGAAATGCTTTCAGTTTCTCACCATTGAGGATGATGTTGGCTGTGTGTTTGTCATATATGACCTTTATTATGTTGAGGAAAGTTCCCTCTCTGCCTACTTTCTGCAGGGTTTTTATCATAAATGGGTGTTGAATTTTGTCAGAAGCTTTCTCTGCATCTATTGAGATGACTGTATGGTTTGTCTCCTTCAATTTTTTAATATGGTGTATCACATTGATTGATTTGCGTATATTGAAGAATCCTTGCATTCCTGGAATAAACTACACTTGATCATGGTGTATGATCCTCTTAATGTGCTCTTGGATTCTGTATGCTAGTATTTTGTTGAGGATTTTTGCATCTATGTTCATCAGTAATATTGGCCTGTAGTTTTCTTTCTTTGTGACATCCTTGTCTGGTTTTGGTATCAAGGTGATGGTGGCCTCATAGAATGAGTTTGGGTGTGTTCCTCCCTCTGCTATATTTTGGAAGATTTTGAGAAGGATAGGTCTTAACTCTTCTCTAAATGTTTGATAGAATTTGCCTGTGAAGCCATCTGGTCCTGGACTTTTGTTTGTTGGAAAATTTTTAATCACAGTTTCAATTTCAGTGCTTGTGATTGGTCTGTTCATATTTTCTATTTCTTCCTGATTCAGTCCTGGCAGGTTGTGCATTTCTAAGAATTTGTCTGTTTCTTCCAGGTTGTCCATTTTATTGGCATAGAGTTGCCTGTAATAATCTCTCATGATCTTTTGTATTTCTGCAGTGTCAGTTGTTACTTCTCCTTTTTCATTTCTAATTCTATTGATTTTAGTCTTCTCCCGTTTTTTCTTGATGAGTCTGGCTAATGGTTTATCAATTTTGTTTATCTTCTCAAAGAAGCATCTTTTAGTTTTATTGATTTTTGCTATTGTTTACTTCATTTCTTTTTCATTTATTTGATCTGATCTTTATGATTTCTTTCCTTCTCCTAACTTTGGGGTTTTTTGTTCTTTCTCTAATTGCTTTAGGTGCAAGGTTAGGTTGTTTATTAGAGATGCATCCTGTTTCTTAAGGTAGGATTGTAATGCTATAAACTTCCCTCTTAGAACTGCTTTTACTGTATCTCATAGGTTTTGGTTGGTCGTGTTTTTATTGTAATTTTTTCTAGGCATTTTTTGATTTTTCTCTTTGATTTTTTCAGTGACCACTTCATTATTAAGTAGTGTGTTGTTTAGCCTCCATGTGTTTATAATTTTTACAGATCTTTTCCTGTAATTGATATCTAGTCTCATAGCATTGTGTTCAGAAATGATAATTGATACAATTTCAATTTTCTTAAATTTACCAATACTTGATTTGTGACCCAAGATATGATCTATCCTGGAGAATGTTCCTCCACCCATTATTGAAAGCAGTGTATTAAAGTTCTCAAACTCATATTGCAGAACTATTTCTCCCTTTATTTCTGTTAATGTTTGTTCTATATATTTTGGGATTCTGTTGTTCATGCACATATGTTTATAATCATTTTACTGTTTGATAAATTGACCCTTTTATCAATATAATATATCCTTTTTTTCCCTTTTATCAGTTTCTGACTTAAAGTCTATTTTGCCAGATAGTATAGTCACCCCAACTCTGTTACTATTTGCACAAAATATCTTTTTCCATTCTTTCATTTTTAATCTGTTTCTTTAGGTCTAAAATAAGTATTTGTAGATAACATAGTTAACTCATGTTGTGTTGTCCATTCTACAAATCTTCATCTTTCATTTGGAGAATTTAATCCACTTATATTTAAAATTTCTCATTTCTTCCATTATTGCCTTGTTTTGTGTTTAGTTTATTTTTTTTGTATGAATCACTTTAATCTACTTCTTATTTCACATATATTATATATATGATTTTGTGTGATTTTGATTATATTTAACATCCTAAACTTGTACCAATCAATTTCAAATTAATAACAAATTCAACTTCAATAGCATGTAAAAACCCTGATACTATACATCTCTACCTTACCCCATATTATGTTGGGGTTTTTTTTGTTATGACTATTTGATTTTTTTCCCCATATTATGTTTTTGTTGTCACAACTACATCTCTATACATTTTGTGGCCAACAGTGTAGATTTTTTATTATCTGTATTTATTTGTCTTTTAAACCCTATAGGAAATATAAAGTAGAGTTACAAACCCAAAATACAATAACTTGGAGCTTATATTTGCCCATGTATTTACCTTTACCAGTAATCTTTGAGTTACTAACTAGTGCTTAATATCCTATCATTTCAAATTGAAGGGCTCCCTTTCGCATTTTGTATACAACAGATCTAGTGATAATTAACTTCCTCAGCTTTTATTGAGCTAGGAAAGTCTTAATTTCCCCTTCATTTGAAGAACCAGTTCTGTAAGCTAGATAATTCTTGGTTAACAGTTTTGGGGGGTTTATTTTTATTCAGCACTTTCAATATGGCATGCTCTATCTTCTGGCTTCCATAGTTGATGAGAAATTGACTATTTATCTTTCTGAGGATCTGCTATACATGAGTCATTTCTCTCTTGCTTTCATGATTGAAGGCTATAGTAGTCAGTTTATTTCAAGATTTTCCAAAATTAATTTTTGCAATGTCTATATTCCTTACTCTGTGTGGACACTAAAGTCTCTGTTCCTAACGTCTTCAACTACTATTTGGACAGAGATCTCTTTGGACACCAGGAGGAAAAATAACAAAGCAAACAAACAAACAGAAAACACCTCACACAGTCTTTTCAGATTGACTGAGTACCTGGGCACTCCTTCAACATTTAGACGGGATTTCTTCGAGATTTTGAAATCAGACTGAGGTGAAAGATTTGAGTTTTCTCAGATTCTTTTTGAGAATGTCTCTTGCTGTGATCAAGAGCATAGACCTGTAAATTTCCCCATATAAGTGGTGCTTTTGAATGTTCCAGTTCCCCAAAGGAATTCTCCCCAGCTTTTGCTTCTAGGCTTAAGGCATTCAAAACATATTATAGTCTTTTGTCCCAGTCACCTATGAATTGTAGTACCATCTGCAATGTTTTCAAGCAATTCCCTCCACTTTTCTGGCCTGAGTTCTAAGTTATATGAACAGAGACAAGTGCCTTGTGTTGGGCAGTTTATAGGCAGGTTAGAACAAACATATACAATAATTTGTGGAAAAGGTATGCTTATCTCCTTCTGGACCCAGGGAAGTGGGTCCCACGTTGGGAAAGCAGGCTTCCCTCTTCAAGACTGGAGTGAGTGGAGCATAGGTGATCTCAGAGAGGCAGCAGTGAGCAATGGCCTGAAGTGAGATCTTAATTCCCTGCCCAGGAATTGAACCTGGGTAGCCTGAATGAAAACCAGGAATCCTAGCCACCAGACCAGCAAGGGCTAGAGACTAGAAGCTATTTTTCCCTCTCTCTTGCCCCCAGTGAAAAATCAATTTCTCATGGAGGCAAAAACTGTAAAACAACTACTAAGTTTATTAGTAGAGATATAGCACAACAACAAGTAGGAGAGCACACAGATAAACTGTTTAGTTACGATAGAAGCAAGGCAGGGATACACACCCGAAGAGAAATGGTGTGGGTGTCCACCCTAATGAGGGGGAGTGCAGTAAAGAGATGGTTAAATCATTTATATAGGTCAGTTCTTCCAGGTCTTTGTTTACCTTTGGCCAATTATCTGGTTTATTTTTCCACACCTCCCCTGCCCTAGGATCCTACCCAACATGCAAGCGCAACTTTTTTCCAAGATGGATTCCTGCTCAGAGGCCTATGGGTTGGCCTTAGCATCAAATGTTGTGGGGTGGTGACCCCTGTTTTTGACCCCCAAGGTGCTTTCTTCACATGTGTAGTATCTCCCTTGCCCCAAGCATGGGAAACGTATGACCTCTAACAGGATTTAGTCTTTCTCTGTTCCTGCCATAAAATTGTCCAATGTTCGGTTATCCACCCTATTCCTGTTGTTGTTTCTCATATCAAATTGCAGATCTCAGAATGTAGACAGGAAGATCATAAATATGTAGCCTGGAGCCCATTTGTCTCTTGCCTCAGGAAATGCAAATAAGGGGCTGGTAATGAATGTCTGGCCTGGAGCCCACTTTTTTTTGTTCCATGAAATGTAAACAGGAGGCCAGTTATAAATGCCTAGCCTAGGATCCATCTAGTTCCTGCCTCAAAGGTAGGTAAAAATATCACAAAGCTTTTCTACTATTTTGAAGGTGCCTTTTTCTTAATTCATTATTAACTTGGTTGCTCCACACCTTTAACTGTTTTCCAGAGTTCTGACAAAGTTGACCCCAACGGTTTTTGCTTGTTTTTCAATGTTTCTGTGAAGGGAAATGAGAGCTTAGAGCTACCTACTCTACCTTTTTGCTGACATCATACATTATTTTATAAAGAAAACTGAGCAGGAAGAGAACATTGGAAAGGACACAATCAGAAAGCAGTCCCAGGCAGAAGACATGGTGACAATGGAGCACAAATGAATTTTTCGAATGTGTCCTTAAGAACTAATTGGAATTCTATGTATTTCCGTGTCCCAGCAAGAGCCAAATTTTACTACAAAGAAATTAGCAATAAAGTCCATCCCACCTAGAGTCTTAGAAAGTAAAATGACCAAATTATGGATATATTGCATTTTAAGAAAATATAGTGTATTTTAGAGGAGAATTAGTTAATGTTGCTTCTTTCTTGTTCTGATTGTTCACTACTCTGAGTAAATTAGCCTGGTGTAAATTATGTCCTAATGATAAAATATTTAATTTATTTGGTCTTTCAGTGGGCCAAAAACTATCTGTGAATTATTTGACCCAGTAATTTGACTGTTTCTTGACATCTGTTGTGTTCGATATCTTCTGTTTGCCTCTCAGATCCACCCTGCACTTGAGTCTCTGAAGATTAACTTATATAAACCACATTAAAAGACACCCATCTGCTCAGACTTCTGGTTGGATTTAGTCAATAGGATAATTTTTGCGAAGATCCATGGAAGAACACAGTAGGATATTTATTTTCTTGCTCCCTTATTTTGGGGTTGCCTATGTCCCTCAACCAAATGAAACTTCTCTTTCCAAGGCAGTTCTCTCTCAGTAAGAAATTTCCTTTAGAGGCTCCAGAAATGCTTTCTCACCATGCTCATTAAAAAGGGCTAAGGCTAATAACAACCACTCTTACTAGCCTGGGAGTCCTGACTGTTTCATGCAGTTCCCTTGTGTCTTGCCTACTTTATATCTGGTCCCTTTATAAAACCCTCCTTCAATTATCCCAATTTTAACTTGCTGTCTATTTCCAGCTGGGACTCTCACTGATAAACACACTAAGTACAAGTCTTTGAAACTTAATATTTTAATTATCCATAAAGATAGCTCTAGGAATAAAGACATCAAAAAGATAAATACCCAGCCTTCTTTTTTTTTTTTTTTTTTTTTTTTTTTTTTTTTTTTTTTATGCGTTACGCGGGCCTCTCACTGCTGTGGCCTCTCCCGTTGCGGAGGACAGGCTCCGGACGCGCAGGCTCAGCGGCCATGGCTCACGGGCCCAGCCGCTCCGCGGCATGTGGGATCCTCCCAGACCGGGGCACGAACCCGTGTCCCCTGCACCGGCAGGCGGACTCTCAACCACTGCGCCACCAGGGAAGCCCCAGCCTTCTTTTTAGGAGAGCCATATAAACTTGTTTAGTAACAAAATGATAAAACACATTCCAAACCTCACCATGACCATACATCTTCTCTTTCTAAATGCAAATATGTCTAATTAAACACTTATATTTATAGATACAATGTAATTATATTATCCATAATTGTATTTGCTGATTTAACAAGATATACTCTACACTGCCAGCATATTAAAAACAAAATCAACTTAATGAAATAATTGCATTTTTTGGTTGAATAGCATATAGAAATATCTGTAGAAATACAATTGCTATAAGTGATGTTATGATACTTTGAGCAATAATGAAAATCTATTAGACAAATATAAATTCAGACATGTTGAATATTGTTTCTAAATTAAAATAAAAAGAAAGGAACATAATGTCTTCCTGCATTGGGGTTTTTAATGTCACATATGTTTATCTCACTTTAATTAGTATTTGAGATCCAATTTCAGGGTACATTTGGCAGTTTTAAAATTATATTTGAAGAAATGATAAAATAAATATTTGAGAAATATCTTGAGATAATCATGTTAAAACTGTATAAAATAAGATACAAGATTAAGTTATTGACAATTGTATAAGTAATGCTATTTTATTTTAAAAGAACCAAGGAAAAGTTGTTAGAAATAAGTTGCTAGTTCTAAAGTTAAATAAAAGTGACAGAGAGAAGGAGGGAATACTGTGGGAAAGTAGTCTCTAAAAGTAAATTATAAGCATCATATATAATTATTGAGCTTCTTAATCATATAGAAGAATTATCTACTATAAAACTTGAGAAGTTACATGTCCAGTGGAGTTCAGGAAACTAATCACCACTTCATATGTTCCAATTTCCCTTGATGCTGCTTATATTTTAATTCATAGATTGTAGATTTCTGGACCAGGCAATATATCATAAATTTCACTGATAAAAATAAGGATTGGTTGAAAAGTACCAAGATATTCAAGGTTCAATTCACATCTGAGTTATCACTAATCATTTTTCTCTGGCATCCTTCACAATGGATTCCCACTTCTTTTTTGGCAGTATCTATGCTAGACCTGTAATTACAGCTATTCAGAAAGTATGTGTGACTCTCTTCTAATGTGGAAGGTTCCTTATGGGAAACACCTAACTCAATTATCTTTGCTTGACCCAATATTGAACACATGCTTTGCACAGAGAAGGCACTCCAGAAATTATTAAATTGAAACATTATGTTGCTGAAAGAGTAAACATAATCATGGAATAATGATATCAATTATATTATGTTTGGAATATTTTCCTATTCAGTTAATATGACCTCACTTGCCAGAAATAGAACTCGCCTACTGGTATGTGAAAGAGAAAAGTGAGTTTTAAATAAGATGACACTGATGATTATCTCAACTCAACCAGTATAAAATTCTGAAAATGTAGATAAATCACAGTGTTTGATTTGCTAAGATGAGGTTTCTTTACTTTAAAATTAAGGATTCCAAACTTAAAATGGGACTGAATATTTGTAAAATGTTTGCTTGATAATATAAAGCTAATATATTTTAATGAATGCAAATAAATTAATAACATTTTAATTCAAATATATGCATTTGGAGGTAATATAGGTTTGTGGTAATTTTATGAATTACATATTTACATGTTTAGCATATATTATATGATACTGTTGGCTTTTGCTGAAGTTAAAATCTTGATAAAAAATGGTAAGTACATGAATCTGATTAAACTGCCTGAAAGGAGTATGTGTATTCAAATGTCATATGTATACATCAGAATTAAAAATAAATTGTATATGGCTAACTCTTTTTAATGTAACTCATTTTTAATTGATAATTTAGAAGCACTTCCAGTACTGATTCCTGATCTCAAGGTTAGTGCCTTTACCTACAGAATTTACACATATTAAAAATATTGAGAAGTTGATTTTGAATATTCTTCACAAAGATGTTGTTTTTAAAATGACTATTAAAAACCAAGACTAAAAAAAAAACAACTAAAATGCTCTATATTTAAAATCTAGTTTCATTTTATTCATCACTATTTCAAATATTAACACACATTCCTTTCAATAGTACCACTTAGTAATATCCTAGATTAAAAAGAAAGACAAGGAATTATTACATATTCTATATGTTATCTATATCTTCTTCTCTCAGTTTTTGCCTTCTAGGACAGATGAGAGCAATGACTGTACTTCAGAATTTATAGTCTAATGTCATCAGCTGTCACTCTAATTGTCTTTACCACTAGAAAGTAAGTTTTTCTCTGTCTGAGAAGTCTCTGAGGAAAGTAATAACAGAATGGCTTTTGGGGGATGTTCAAGTGTAGGTTTTATTTGCAGTTCACCAAGTATACTCTATGTTTAGAGAAACAAATAATGAACACTGTTTTTACCCTCTTCATACCTTTTGCATCATATTAGAAAAAGAGGAATCTCAGAATATTATGGAAAAGCTGTAAAACAATGATTTCCTCAATATCCTTGAGGAAAATAAAGTCTATTAAATTCTAAGTCTATTAATAATATATTTGTCTTAGTTTATTGAGGTTGCTATAACAAAAATATCACAGACTGGATGGCTTTATAAACAATAGAAAGTTATTTCTCACAGCTCTGGAGGATGAGAAGCTCAAGATCAGGGCCCTGGCAGATTTAGTATCTGGTGAGAGCCCACTTCCACGTTCATAGATAGCTATATTTTGTCTTTGTTTGGTGGAAGATTCAAAAGAGCTCTCTGAAGTCTCTTTTATAAAGACATCAATTCCATTCATAAAGGTTCCACCCTGATGACCTAATAACCTCCCAAATGTTCCACCCCCCGAATACTATCACACTGGGAGTTAGGATTTAATATATTAATTTTGAGGGGACAAAAACATTCAGTCTATAGGAATATTTTAATTTAAAAACACAGCACATTTTGGAGGAAAAGTTTCTTGATTAAGCAATATAAATTATTTTCTTAGAAAACATCGAATGGACTCAAAAAGTGATCATTTACTTCTACAATGAGCACTGTATTTCCTGCCTAAGAACTCCTTGCCTTCCTCCATGTGCATGTTATTTTATTTTATTTTTTTAATTTATTTTTAATTGAAGTATAGTTGATTTATAATGTTGTATTAGTTTCACGTGTACAGCAATTTTAAATGAGATAAAATCTAGTTCATGTAACAGTACTGCACTGCGTTCAAAGACGTATCAAGGACGGGTGAAATGAAGTCCCAGTATCCAGTAAGAGGATGGGATATTGAGTTAGCCGGGGAACTGCAGCGAAAGAGTTAATTGCTTGGGCACTGGCAGGATTGATCGTGGATTACTTCAGAGTCTATAGAATACAGGAAGGACACAAAGAACAGAACCAAGTTCACTTGTTAGGAAAATAATCATTTTATGGTCTGGGCAATTTAAACTCTTCTGTAATGGGAATTCTTTTTTTTAATATAGGTATTGTAAAATACTTTCAGATGTTCACTGGCATCTTCAGAACTCTTTTAAAACCATTTTAGGTTCACTAGATATGAAGTAGATGAATCAGTACATAGAGTACATGGGTCAAAACACATTTCTTGAACCATAAAAATGGGATTTTAACCAAAAGTATTAAACATCAAAGACCATTATTCTACATTCACAGAGTGATTCCACAGATATATAGCTATATTATATGATATCTTTGGAGAACTAGTGAGATGATGTTTTATTCTCACATATCTAAAATAGAGTCACGGCTAATTTATATAAGCTTTCTTATAAATATGGATAAATTTATCAGAGCATGAAATATTTTTAATCATTATGCTGTATTCCATAGCTGTATAAAATAGATATTTATTTTTTCTTCACTGCTAATACATATCATCATTCATATGGAGTCCTCTGGGTTATTTTCAAGTGGTTATGTTTAAAGCCATCTTCAATTTTTAAAAATATTATGTTTGAAAATAATCCAGCAATGAAAGGGCCTAAAACTCATTCGAATACCAAAAGTTTTACACAGTTTTCCTCAACACGTTGAAATTGTTAATTTAATTTCATTAAACCATTGCTCTGCATAATTTTCTCTTACTAAAATGACAGGTAGCTTTAGTTGAACTCATCAAATACCCAAAAAAATTAATCCCAAATCATAGCTTATAAAATTATCTATTATGCATAGATTTTTCAGGAAAAACAATTAAATGCATGTAAATGTTTTAGGACATAGGAAGATTGCTTCCTGTTAAGAGGTTAATAGGGGTCCTATAGGATTTGAGCCCACAATAGAGCACAGCACAGGTAAATAAAGATATTCAGCACTTTGAGATGTCATCTAGATAAATTTGCTATGTATCTAAATGAATGTTATAAGTCCTGTACTCTTCATAAGCTTCAACAGGGCCTGACTCACTCCACACACAACCAGAAGAGGACTTCCCTGGACGCTCAGGACTTCTAGTCCTCTTTCACTCAATAGGCTCCAAATTCCAGGCTTCTCTAGTGGAAGCCATTCCTTTTCAGGTATTTTATCTTAAAAGTACCCTTTATCTTAAAGCCATTCAAAAATTACTTATAACAATTTATAGCACTTAAAATAAGCTACTACTATTTGTTTATCATTGGGACTTTACATCTTTCTAATGGCCATATCTATTGAACTGGTCTCCAGACTATTTTTCAGTTTTCTAATTTTCCTCTTCAGAGGTCTTCTTTATTTCTTTCTGGGTTTTTTTTTTTTTTTGAATTTTCGAATTTTATTTTAATTTTTTACACAACAGGTTCTTATTAATTATCCATTTTATACATATTAGTGTATATATGTCAATACCAATCTCCCAAATCATCACATCACCCTGCCCCACCACTTTACCCCCTTGGTGTCCATACATTTGTTCTCTACATCTGTGTCTCTATTTCTGCCCTGCAAAACAGTTCATATGTACCATTTTTCTAGGTTCCGCATATATATGTTAATATATGATATTTGTTTTTCTCTTTCTGACTTACTTCACTGTGTATGACAGTCTCTAGATCCATCCACGTCTCTACAAATGACCCAATTTTGTCTCATTTTATGGCGGAGTAATATTCCATCATATATATGTACCACATCTTCTTTATCCATTCATCTGTCAATGGGCATTTAGGTTGCTTCCATGACATGGCTATTGTAAACAGTGCTGCAATACACACTGGAGTGCATGTGTCTTTTTGAATTATGGTTTTCCCAAGTCATATGCCCAGTAGTGGAGTTGCTGGGTTGTACGGTAGTTCTATTTTTGTTTTTTTAAGGAACCTCCATACTGTTCTACATAGTGGTTGTATCAATTTACATTCCCACCAACAGTGCAAGAGGGTTCCCTTTTCTCCACACCCTCTCCAGCAATTGTTTGTAGATTTTCTGATGATGCCCATTCTAACTGGTGTGAGGTGATACCTCATCATAGTTTTGATTTGCATTTCTCTAATGATTAGTGCTCTTGAGCAGCTTTTCATGTGCTTCTTGGCCATCTGTATGTCTTCTCCAGAGAAATGTCATTTAGGTCTTCATTTTTGGATTGGGTTTTTTTCTTTAATATTGAGCTGCATGCATTATATATTTTGGAGATCAATTTTTTGTCCGTTAATTTGTTTGCAAATATTTTCTCCCATTCTGAGGGTTGTCTTCATATTGTTTGTAGTTTCCTTTTCATTGCAAAAGATTTTAAGTTTCATTAGGTCCCATTTGTTTATTTTTGTTTTTATTTCCAGTAATCTAGGAGGTAGATCAGAAAAGATCTTGCTGTGATTTATGTCAAAGAGTGTTCTTCCCATGTTTTCCTCTAAGAGTTTTATAGTGTCCAGTGTAAAATTTAGGTCTCTAATCCATTTTGAGTTTATTTTTGTGTATGTTGTTAGGGAGTGTTCTAATTTCATTCTTTTGCAGGTACCTGTCTGGTTTTCACAGCACTACTTACTGAAGAGACTGTCTTTTCTCCATTGTATATCCCTGCCTCCTTTGTCATAGATTAGTTGACAATAGGACAGTCGGTTTATCTATTCTGTTCCATTGATCTATATTTCTGTTTTTGTGCCACTACTGTACTCTGTTGCTTACTGTAGCTTTGTAGTATAGTCTGAAGTCAGGGAGTCTGATTCCTCCAGTTCTGTTTTTTTCCCTGAAGACTATTTTGGCTATTCGGGGTCTTTTGTGTTTCCATACAAATTTTAAGATATTTTGTTCTAGTTCTGGAAAAAATGCCATTGGTAATTTGATAGGGATTGCATTGAATCTGTAGATTGCTTTGGGTAGTAGTCATTTTCACAGTGTTAATTCTTCCAATCCAAGTACATGGTATATCTCTCCATCTATTTGTATCATCTTTAATTTCTTTCATCAGTGTCTTATAACTTTCTTCATACAGGTCTTTTGTCTCCTTAGGTAGGTTTGTTCCTAGGTATTTTATTTTTTTTGTTACAATGGTAAATGGGAGTGTTTTCTTAATTCCACTTTCACATTTATCATCATTAGTGTATAGGAATGCAAGAGATTTCTGTGCATTAATTTGTTATCCTGCTACTTAACCAAATTCATTGATTAGCTCTAGTAGTTTTCTGGTAGCATCTTTAGGATTCTCTATGTATAGTATCATGTCACCTGAAATCAGTGACAGTTTTACTTCTTCTTTTCCAATTTGTACTCCTTTTATTGCTTTTTCTTCTCTTAATGCCATGGCTGGGACTTCCAAAACTATGTTGAATAACAGTGGTAAGAGTGGGCGTCCTTGTCTTCTTCCTGATCTTAGACAAAATGCTTTCAGTTTTTCACGATTGAGAATGATGTTTGCTGTGGGTTTGTCATATATGGCCTTTAATATGTTGAGGTAGGTTCCCTTTATGCCCAGATTCTGGAAATTTTTATCATAAACAGGTGTTGAATTTTGTTAAAAGTTTTTTCTGCATCTATTTAGATGATCATATGGTTTTTATTCTTCAGTTTGTTAATATGGTGTATCACATTGATTGATTTGTATATATTGAAGAATCCTTGCATCCCTGGGATAAATCCCACTTGATCATGGTGTATGATCCTTTTAATGTGTTGTTGGATTCTGTTTGTTAGTATTTTGTTGAGGATTTTTGCATCTATATTCATCAGAGATATTGTTCTGTTATTTTCCTTTTTTCTAGTATCTCTGTCTGGTTTTGGTATCAGGGTGATGGTGGCCTCATAGAATGAGTTTGGGAGTGTTCCTTCCTCTGCAAATTTTTGGAAGACTTTGAGAAGCATGAGTGTTAGCTCTTCTCTAAATGTTTGATAGAATTCACCTGTGAAGCCATCTGGTCCTGGACTTTTGTTTGTTGGAAGAATTTTAAACACAGTTTCAATTTCATTACTTGTGATTGGTTTGTTCACATTTTCTATTACTTCCTGGTTCATTATTGGAAGGATATACCTTTCTAAGAATTTGTCCATTTCTTCCAGGTTATCTATTATATTGGCATAGAGTTGCTTGTAGTAGTCTCTTATGAAGCTTTCTATATCTGTGGTGTTCATTGTAACTTCTCCTTTTTCATTTCTAATTTTACTGATTTGAGTCTTCTTCCCTCTTTTTCTTGATGAGTCTGGGTAAAGGTTTATCAATTTTCTTTATCTTCTCAAAGAACCAGCTTTTAGTTTTATTGATCCTTGCTATTGTTTTCTTTGTTTCTATTTCATTTATTTCTGCTCTGATCTTTATGACGTCTTTCTCTTTACTAACTTTGGGCCTTGTTTGTCCTTCTTTCTCTAGTTTTTTAAGTGTCGGGTTAGATTTTTTATTTGAGATTTTTCTTATTTCTTGAGGTAGGATTGTATTGTTATAAACTTCTCACTTACAAATTTTTTTCCTGTATCCCATAGGTTTTGGATCATATTTTCATTGTCATTTCTCTCTAGGTATTTTTTTATTTCCTCTTTGAGTTCTTTGGTGATCTCTCTGTTATTTAATAAAATATTGTTTAGCCAGGCTTCCCTCGTGGTGCAGTGGTTGAGAGTCTGCCTGCCGATGCAGGGGACACGGGTTCATGCCCCGATCTGGGAAGATCCTACAAGCCACAGAGCAGCTGGGCCCATGAATCATGGCCGCTGAGCCTGTGCGTCCAGAGCCTGTGCTCTGCAATTGGAGAGGCCACAGCAGTGAGAGCCTGCATACCACACACACAAAAAATATCTATATTGTTTAGCCTCCATGTGTTTGTGTGTTTTCATTTTCTTTTCCCCTGTAATTGATTTCTAATCTCACAGCATTGTGGACAGGAAAGATGCTTGGAATAATTTCAATTCTTAAATTTACCAAGGTTTGATTTGTGACCAAGATGTGATCTATCCTGGATAATGTTCCATGTGCACTTGAGAAGAATGTGTAATCTGCTGTTTTCAATGGAATGTCGCATGAATATCAGTTAAACCTATCTGGTCTATTGTGTAATTTAAAGCTTGTGTTTCTTTTTGTTTCTTTTTTAAATTTCTGTCTGAATGATCTGTCCATTGGTGTGAGATGTTAAAGTCCTAAACTATTATTGTTTTACTGTCAATTTCCTCTTTTATAGCTGTTATCATTTGTCTTATGTATTGAGGTGTTTCTATATTAGGTGCATCTATATTTATAATTGTTATATCTTCTTCTTGGATTGATCCCTTGATCATTATGTACTGTCCTTTCTTGTATCTTGTAACATTGTTTATCTTAAAGTCTATTTTATCTGATATGAGTATTGCTACTCCAGCTTTCTTTTGATTTCCATTTGCATGGAATATCTTTTTCCATCCCCTCACTTTCATTCTGTATGTGTCCCTAGGTCTGAAGTGGGTCTCTTA
The DNA here is from genome assembly GCF_963924675.1 of Phocoena phocoena. Classification (NCBI taxonomy): domain Eukaryota; kingdom Metazoa; phylum Chordata; class Mammalia; order Artiodactyla; family Phocoenidae; genus Phocoena; species Phocoena phocoena. The sequence goes on along the minus strand of NC_089235.1, from coordinate 25,821,180 downwards.
GAGACCATATGTATGGGTGTTTTTTTGTATCCATTCAACTAGCCTCTGTCATTTTGCTGGAGCATTTAACCCATTCACGTTTAAGGTAATTATTGATATGTATGTTCCTATTACCATTTTCTTAATTGTTATGTGTTTGTTTGCTTGTTTGTTTTTATTAACATTTTTATTGGAGTATAACTGCTTTACAATGGTGTGTTAGTTTCTGCTTTATAACAAATTGAATCAGCTATACATATACATATATCCCCATATCTCTTCCATCTTGAGTTTCCCTCCCTCCCACCCTCCTGATCCCACCCCTCCAGGTGGTCACAAAGCATCGAGCTGATCTCCCTGTGCCATGTGGCTGCTTACCACTAGCTATTGATTTTACATTTAGTAGTGTATATATGTCCATGCCACTCTCTCACTTTGTTCCAGCTTACCTGTCACCTTCCCTGTGTCCTCTAGTCCATTCTCTAGTAGGTCTGCCTCTTTTTTCCTGTCCTGCCCCTAGGTGCTTCATAACATTTTTTTTTTAGATTCCATATATATTTGTTACAATATGGTATTGTTCTCCTTCTGACTTACTTCACTCTGTATGACAGACTGTAGGTCCATCCACCTAACTACAAATAACTCAATTTTGCTTCTTTTTATGGCTGAGTAATATTCCATTATATATGTGCCACATCTTCTTTATCCACTCTTCTGTCCATGGACACTTAGGTTGCTTGCCTGTCCCAGCTATTGTAAATAGAACTGCAATGAACATTGTGGTACATGACTCTTTTTGAATTATGGTTTTCTCAGGGTTTATGCCCAGTAGTGGGATTTCTGAGTCATATTGTAGTTCTATTTTTAATTTTTAAAGGAAGCTACATACTGTTCTCCAAAGTGGCTCTATCAATTTACTTTCCCACCAACAATGCCAGAGGGTTCCCTTTTCTCCACACCCTCTCCTTCATTTATTGTTTGTAGATGTTTTGATGATGGCCATTCTGACTGGTGTGAGATGATATCTCATTGTAGTTTTGATTTGCATTTCTCTAATGATTAGTGATGCTGAACATTCTTTCATGTGTTTGTTTGCAATCTGTATATCTTCTTTGGAGAAATGTCTATTTAGTTCTTCTGCTCTTTTTGGTTTGCAATATTTGTTTTTTTTTTTTGATATTGAGCTGCATGAGCTGCTTGTAAATTTTAGAGATTAATCCTTTGTCAGTTACTTCATTTGCAAATATTTTCTCCCTTTCTGAGGGTTCTCTTTTTATCCTGTTAATGGTTTCCTTTGCTGTACAAAACGTTTTAAGTTTCATTAAGTCCCATTTTCTTACTTTTGTTTTTATTTCCAATTCTCTAGGAGGTGTGTCATAAAGGATCTTGCTGTGATTTATGTAATAGAGTGTTCTGCCTATGTTTTCCTCTAAGAGCTTTATAGTTTCTGGCCTTACATTTAGGTCTTTAATCTATTTTGAGTTTATTTTTGTGTATTGTGTTAGGGAGTGTTATAATTTCATTCTTTAACATATAGCTGTCCAGCTTTCTCAGCACCACTTATTGAGGATGCTGTCCTTCTCCACTGTATATTCTTGCCTCCTTTTCAAAAATAAGGCGACCATATGTGAATGGGTTTTCTCTTATCTTTCTATCCTGTTCCATTGATCTATATTTCTGTTTTTGTACCAGTACCATACTGTCTTGATTAATGTAGCTTTGTAGTATAGTCTGAGTCTGGGATCCTGATTCCTCCAGATCCATATTTTTTTTCTAAAAATTGCTTTGGCTATTTGGGGTCTTCTGTATTTCCATACAAATTGTGAATTTTTTTGCTCTAGTTCTGTGAAGAATGCCAGTGGTAGTTTGATAGGGATTGCATAGAATCTGTAGATTGCTTTGGGTAATGTAGTCATTTTCACAAAGTTGATTCTTCCAATCCAAGACCATGGTATATCTCTCCATTTGTTTGTATCATCTTTAATTTCTTTCATCAGTGTCATAATTTTCTTCATACATGTCTTTTGTCTCCTTAGGTAGGTTTATTCCTAGGTATTTTATTCTTTTTGTTGCAATGGTAAATGGGAGTGTTTCCTTAATTTCTCTCTCAAATTTCTCATCATTAGTGTATAGGAATGCAAGAGATTTCTGTGCATTAATTTGTTATCTTGCTACTTTGCCAAATTCATTGATTAGCTCTAGTAGTTTTCTGGTAGCATCTTAGGATTCTCTATGTATAGTATCATGTCATCTGCAAACAGTGAAAGCTTTACTTCTTCTTTTCTGATTTGGATTCCTTTTATTTCTTTTTCTTCTCTGATTGCTGTGGTGAAAACTTCCAAAACTATGTTGAATAATAGTGGTGAGAGTGGGCAACCCTTTCTTGTCCTTGATCTTAGTGGAAATGGTTTTAGTCTTTCACCATTGAGGACTATGTTGGCTATGGGTTTGTCATATATAGTTTTTATTAAGTTGAGAAAAGTTCCCTGTATGCCTGTTTTCTGAAGGGTTTTTCTCATTAATCAGTGTTGAATTTTGTCAGATTATTTTTCTGCATCTATCGAGATGATCATATCATTTTATTCCTCAATTTGTTAATATGACGTATCACATTAATAGATCTTAGTATATTGAAGAATCCTTCTATTCCTTGGATAAACCCCACTTGATCATGGTATATGATCCTTTCAATGTGCTCTTGGATTCTATTCGCTGTATTTTGTTGAGGATTTTTCCATGTATCTTTATCAGTGACATTGGCCTGTAGTTTTCTTTTTTTGTGACATCTTTTTCTGCTTTTGGTAGGGTGATGGTGGCCTTGTTGAATGAGTTTGGCAGTGTTCCTCCCTCTACTATATTTTGGAAAAATTTGAGAAGGATAGGTGTTAGCTCTTCTCTAAATGTTTGATAGAATTTGCCTGTGAAGCCTTTCCTTCTGCTAACTTTTTTTGTTGTTGTTGTTGTTGTTTTTTCTCTAATTGCTTTAGGTATAATGTTAGTTTGTTTTTTTGAGATGTTTCTTGTTTCTTAAGGTAGGACTGTACTGCTATAAACTTCCCACTTAGAACTGCTTTTGCTACATCCCATAGGTTTTGGGTGTTCATGTCTTCATTGTCATTTGTTTCAAAGTATTTTTTTGATTTCCTGTTTGATTTATTCAGTGATCTCTTGTTTCTTATATAGTGTAGTGTTTAGCCTCCATGTGTTTGTATTTTTTACAGATTATTTTCTTGTAATTGATATGTAGTCTCAGAGTTTTGTGTTCAGAAAAGATACGTAATACCATTTCAATTTTCTTAAATTTACCAAGGCTCGATTTGTGACCCAAGATATGATCTGTCCTGGAGAATGTTCTATGAGCACTTGAGAAGAATGTGTATTCTGTTGTTTTTGGATGGAATGTCCTATAAATATCAATTAAGTCCATCTTGTTTATTTTATCATTTAAAGCTTGTGTTTCCTTATTTATTTTCATTTTGGATGATCTCTCCATTGGTGAAAATGGGGTGTTAAAGTCTCCTACTTTGATTATGTTACTGTTGATTTCCCCTTTTATGGCTGTTAGCATTTGCCTTATATATTGAGGTGCTCCTATGTTGAATGCATAAATATTTACAATTGTTATATTTTCTTCTTAGATTGATCTCTTGATCATTATGTAGTATCATTCTTTGACTCTTGTAATAGTCTCTATTTTAAAGTCATTTTGTCTGATATGAGAATTGCTACTCCAGGTTTCTTTTGATTTTCATTTGCATGGTATGTTTTTCCATCCTCTTACTTTCAATCTGTATGTGTCCCTAGGTCTGAAGTGGGTGTCTTGTAGACAACATATATATGGGTCTTGTTTTTGTATCCATACAGCCAGTCTATGTCTTTTGGTTGGAGCATTTAATCCATTTACATATAAGGTAGCTACCGATATGTATGTTCCTATTACCATTTTCTGAACTGTTTTGGGTTTGTTACTTTAGGTGTTTTTTCCTTCTCTTGTGTTTCCTGCCTAGTGAAGTTTCCTTCGCATTTGTTGTAAAGCTATTTTGGTAGTGTTGAATTCTCTTAGCTTTTGCTTGTCTGTAAAGCTTTTGATTTCTCTGTCGAATCTGAATGAGATCCTTGCCAGGTACAGTAATCTTGGTTGTGGGTTCTTCCCATTCATCACTTTAAATATATCATGCCACTCACTTCTGGCTTGTAGAGTTTCTGCTGAGAAATCAGCTGTTAACCTTATGGGGGTTCCCTTTTTTGTTATTTGTCATTTTTCCCTTGTTGCTTTCAATAATTTTTCTTTGCCTTTAATTTTTGCCAATTTGATTGCTATGTTTCTCAGGGTATTTCTCCTTGGGATTATCCTGCCTGGCATCTCTGCACTTCCTGGACTTTGGTGGCTGTTTCCTTTCCCATTTTAGGGAAGTTTTCAACTACAATCTCTTCACATATTTTCTTGGGTCCTTTCTCTCTCTTCTTCTTCTGTGACCCCTATAATGTGAATGTTGTTGTGTTCAATATTGTCCCAGAGATCTCTTAGGCTGTCTTCATTTCTTTTCTTTCCTTTTTCTTTTTTCTGTTCCATGGCTGTGAATTCCATCATTCTGTCTTCCAGGTCACTTATCTGTTCTTCTGCATATGTTATCTGCTATTGATTCATTCTAGTGTGTTTATCATTTCAATTATTGTATTGTTCATCTCTGTTTGTTCTTTAATTCTTCCAGGTCTTTGTTCACCATTTCTTGCATCTTCTTGATCTTTGCCTCCATTCTTTTCCCAAGGTCCTGTGTCATCTTTACTATTGTTATTCTGAATTCTTTTTTTTCTGGAAGGTTATCTCTCTCCACTTTATTTAGTTGTTTTTCTGGGGTTTTATCTTGTTCTTTCATCTGGTACATAGCCCTCTGTCTTTTCATACTTTCTATCTTTCTGTGAATGTGGTTTTTGTTCCACAGGCTGCAGGATTGTAGTTCTTCTTGCTTCTGCTGTCTGCTCTGTGTACAAAGCTCCCTAAGAGGCTTGTGCAAGTTTCCTAATGGAAGGGACTGGTGGTGGGTAGAGCTGGGTGTTGCTCTTGTGGTCAGAGCTCAGTAAAACTTTAATACCCTTGTCTGCTGATGGGTGGGGTGGGTTCTCTCCCTGTTGGTTGTTTGGGCTCTGTTGACCCAACACTGGAGCCTACCTTGCTCTTTGGTCAGGCTAATGGCAGACTGTGGGAGGGCTCACACCAAGGAGTACTTCCCAAACCTTCTGCTGCCCATGTCCTTGTCCTCACAGTGAGAGACAGCCACCCCCCTCAACTCTGCAGGAGACCCTCCAACACTAGCATGTAGGTCTGGTTCAGTCTCCAGTGGGCTCACTTCTCCTTCCCCTGGGTCCTGATGCACACACTACTTTGTGTGTGCCCTCCAAGAGTGGAGTCTCTATTTCTCCCAGTCCTGTCAAAGTCCTGCAATCAAATCCTGCTACTCTTCAAATTCTGATTCTCTAGAAATTCCTCCTCCCATTGCCTGACCCCCAGGTTGGGAAGCCTGATGTGGGGCTCAGAACCTTCATTCCAGTGAGTGGATTTCTCTAGTCTAAATGTTCTCCAGTTTGTGAGTCACCCACCCAGCAGTTATGGGATTTGATTTTATTGTGATTGTGCCCCTCCTACTGTCTCATTGTGACTTCTCCTTTGTCTTTGGATGTGGGGTATCTTTTTTCATGAGTTCTAGTGTCTTCTTCTCAGTGATTGTTCAGCAGCTATTTGTGATTCCTGTGGTCTTGCAAAGGGAATGAGCGCATGTCTTTCTACTCTGCCCTTTTGAACCATTCTCAGAGGTCTTCTGCTTAATGTTACTGTGGACACACTGGGAAGATTGTTGGGCACTAAATGCTTTTTCCAAGCAAGAAAATCTTTGGATAAAAGCTACATAGAGCTTTGTTGACAACTTCATGGTAAAGAGTGAATCATTTGTATAATCTACTATGTTAAACAAACCTCTTAAGACATTTGCCAGATATTAATACACAGCACTTTGCTCCCCTCCACCCCACTGCTATTTCAACTCCTCTCACCCTGGCACATGGCTTCTCTGTTGCTGAGGTGCAAGCCCCAGCAAGGACTGCTTAGTCACCACACTCATCACAGACTAACCCAGCTCCTTCCGTTTCCCCTGTGAGCTGTGCTTATTTCTGGTAACAAGTGTTCCTCTAAGGAGCTATGTAGTGCTTGGCACTACCTCTGGAAGAGGAGCACAGCTGATACCTGATAAAACAACTTTGTTTAAAGGAAAATGAGGCTGGTGTGCAAATTATATCCCTTTCTCTCCTTTGGCCAACTATTTGGAGATGAAGTAGTTTCCTTTGTCTCTCTGAAGACTTCCTGTTAGATCAAGCACCAGCTAACCTACTTCTGAGGCTGTGACCAGTTCAGTAATGCACTCCCTTAAGTATTTGCTCTTTCATTCCCTGCTTCAAAATCATCTTCTCTCCTACTTCTCTGATATCTTGCTACCTACTAAAGTGTTAGCACCTAAGTTTCAGCATGGGCTGAAAAATGCACCCAACCAAAGAGTTATTTTTCTAAAACATCTGCAATTTAGTTATAGATTATATAATATGTACTTATTTTTTGAATGAAAAGTATAAAATATACATAAAAATTGAAATTAAAAAAGACAAAATGAAGATAAAAACCATTGCAATTTTCAAACATGTATCAATAGTATAATTTTTATCTCACTAAACATATTAATTTTAAATATATTATTATTAGGAATGTATTCAAGGGAGCAGTGAATTGATTATATCTCATAATTAAACAATAAAAAACCTTGGTTTAAGTGTTTTGAATCTGAGACTTAAGGACTCATATTTGTATCTAAGTTAAATACCTATCTATAGATGGTTTTACAATTGTAGTGAAAGATAAAATTAAATGAATATAAACTAAAATCTGTTTGTATACAGATTTAGTTGTTTTAGGAGAAATGTTTGTTTAAGCAACATAGACATTTTTCTCTCTCAAGTAACTACCTAATTATGCTGTCAATGTCTAGAATGGCAACTATGTGGTACTGAGAATCCAGTCTCTTTTAATCCTTTTGCCCAAGCCATCCTCAAGGTTTTGTTTCCATATATCATGGTCGAATATGTGTGTTATAACTTAAGCATCACTTGTACATTTCAGTTAATGGAAAGGAATTAAGAAGGGAAGGTTTGACACAACTCTTCTCAAAAGCATAAATCAGGAATCACCTACACAACTTTCTCTCATAACCCAAAATCAGAACTTAGTCATAATGACTTACCTAGCTGCAAGGGAGATTTGAAAATGCAGTATTCCCATGCCTATACTGTCAACTAACCTTTGAAAGAGCACCCAGTGTATACAGTGAGGAAAAGATAGCCTCATCAATGAATGGTGTTAGGAAAGCTTGATATCCACATGCCAAAAAAAAAAAAAAAAGAACAAGAAATAAAGAAAGAGAGAAAGGAAGAAAATTGGATCTTTATCTTATATCATACATCAACTGGAAGATCAGTCATCAACTGGATTGATCAACTGGAAGATCAATCAATTCAAAATGGATTAAAGACTTAAAAGTAAGAACTGAAACTGTAAAACTATTAGAAAAAAATATGAAGAAAAAGCTCCTTGATATTAGTATTGGCAAAACATATTTGGATATGACACCAAAAGTAAAGACAGTAAAAATAAACAAGTTGGACTGCATCAAATTACAAGGAAAAATATTACAAATATTTTCTCCCATTCTGAGGGTTGTCTTTTCATCTTGCTTATGGTTTCCTTCGCTGTGCAAAAGCTTTGAACTTGCATTAGGTCCCATTTGTTTATTTTGGATTTTATTATCATTTCTCTAGAAGGTGGGTCAAAAAGGATCTTGCTGTGATTTATGTCATAGAATGTTCTGTGTAAGTGTTCCTTTAAGAGTTTGATAGTGTCTGACCTTATATTTAGGTCTTTAATCCATTTTGAGTTCATTTTTGTGTATGGTATTAGTGAGTGTTCTAATTTCATTCTTTTACATGTAGCTGTCCAGTTTTCGCAGCACCACTTATTGAAGAGGCTGTCTATTCTTCATTGTATATTCTTGCCTCCTTTAACAAATATAAGGTGATCATATGTGTGTGCAATTATCTCTGGGCTTTCTATCCTGTTCCATTGATCTATATTTCTGTTTTTGTGCCAGTACCATATTGTTTTGATTACTGTAGCTTTGTAGCATAGTCTGAAGTCAGGGAGTCAGATTCCTTCAGCTCCTTTTTTCTTTCTCAAGATTCCTTTGGCTAATCGGGGTCTTTTGTGTTTCTCTACAAATTGTGAAACATTTTGTTCTAGTTCTGTGAGAAATGCCAGTGGTAGTTTGATAGGGATTGCATTGAATCTGTAGATTGCTTTGGGTAGTAGAATCATTTTCACAATGTTGATTCTTCCAATCCAAGAACATGGTATATCCCTCCATCTATTTGTATCATCTTTAATTTCTTTCATCAGCGTCTTATAATTTTCTTCATACAGGTCTTTTGTCTCCTTAGGTAGGTTTGTTCCTAGGTATTATAATCTTTTTGTTGCAATGGTAAATGGGAGTGTTTTCTTAATTTCACTTGCAGATTTTTCATCATTAGTGTATAGAAATGCCAGAGATTTCTGTGCATTAATTTTGTATCCTGCTACTTTACCAGATTCGCTGAGTAGCTCTAGTAGTTTTCTGGGAGCATCTTTACGATTCCCTATGTATGGTTTCATGTCATCTGCAAACAGTGAGAGGCTTACTCCTTCTTTTCCCATTTGGATTCCTTTTATATCTTTTTCTTCTCGGATTGCTGTGGCTAAAACTTTGAAAACTATGTTAAATAATAGTAGTGAGAGTGGGCAACCTTTTCTTGTTCCTGATTTTAGTGGAAATGGTTTCAGTTTTTCACCACTGAGAACGATTTTGGTTGTGTGTTTGTCATGTATGGCTTTTTTTATGTTGACAAAAGGTCTCTCTATGTCTACTTTCTGTAGGGTTTTCATCATAAATGGGTGTTTAATTTTGTTGAAAGATTTTTCTGCATCTATTGAGATGATCATATGTTTTTTCTCCTTCAATTTGTTAATATGGTGTATCACATTGATTGATTTCTGTATATTGAAGAATCCTTGCATTCCTGGGATAAACCCCACTTGATCATGGTGTATGATCCTTTTAATGTGCTGTTGGATTCTGTTTGCTAGTATTTTGTTGAGGATTTTGCATCTATGTTCATCAGTGATATTGGCCTGGTGTTTTCTTTCTTTGTGATGCAACTAACAAATAATTAATCTCCAATATATACAAGCAGCTTGTGCAGCTCAATATCAAAAAAACAAACAACCCAATCCAAAACTGGGCAGAAGACCTAAGTAGACATTTCTCCAAAGAAGATATACAGATTGTCAACAAATGTATGAAAGAACGTTTAACATCATTAATCATTAGAGAAATGCAAATCAAAACTACAATGAGATATCATTTCACACCGGTCAGAATGGCTATCATCAAAAAAATCTACAAACAATAAATGCTGGAGAGGGAGTGGAGAAAAGGGAACCCTCTTGCACTGTTGGTGGGAATGTAAGTTGATACAATCACTATGGAGTACAGTATGGAGGTTCTTTAAGAAACTAAAAATAGAACTACCATACGACCCAGTAATCTCACTACTAGGCATATACCCTGAGAAAACCATAATTCAAAAAAGAGTCATGTACCACTATGTTCATTGCAGCTCTATTTACAATAACGAGGACATTGAAGCAACCTAAGTGTCCATTGACAGATGAATGGTTAAAGAAGATGTGGCACATATATACAAAAGGAATATTACTCAGCCATACAAGGAAACAAAATTGATTTATTTGTAGTGAGATGGATGGACATATAGTCTGTCATACAGAGTGTAGTAATTCAGAAAGAGGAAAACATATACCATATTCTAACACATATGTATGGCACCTATAAAAAAAAAAGAAAGGTCATGAATAACCTAGGAGCAAGATGAGAATAAAGACACAGACCTACCAGAGAATGGACTTGAGGACATGGGGAGGGGGAAGGGAAATCTGGGACAAAGTGAGAGAGTGGCGTGGATATATATACACTACCAATTGTAAAATAGCTAGTGGGAAGGAGCCACGTAGCACAGGGAGAGCAGCTCGGTGCTTTATGACCACCTAGAGGGGTGGGATAATAAGGGTGAGAGGGAGGGAGACCTAAGAGGTAAGAGATATGGAGATATATGTATGTGTATAGCTGATTCACTTTGTTATAAAGCAGAAACTAGCACACCAATATAAAGCAATTATACTCCAATAAAGATGTTTAAAAAAATTAAAAAGCTTCTGCACAGCAAAGGAGATAAAATGCAACCTACTTATGAAATGGAGAAAATATATGCAAACCATAAATCTGATAAAGGGTTAATATCCAAAATATATAAGGAACTCATACAACTCAATAACAAATAATAAGTAACTGGAATAAAAATAGGCAACTTATTTGAATAGATATTTTTTCCAAAGAATAACTAAGCAAATGGCCAATAGGTATATGCAAAGCTTCTCAACTTCAATAATATTCAGGGAAACAAGAATCAAAAGCACAATGAAATATCATTTCACACCTATTAGCACAGCCTTTTAAAAAAAACAAACCATAACAAGTGTTGATGAAGTTGTGGAGAAAAGGGAACTCTTCTGCACTGTTGGTAGTAATGTAAATTGCTGCAGTCAACCTGGAAAATAGTATGTAAGTTCCTCAAATGATTAAAAATAGAACTTTCATATGATCCAGCAATTCCACTTCTTGCAATTTATCTGAAGAATAGAAAAACATTAACTCAAAAAGATATATGCATATCTCTGTTGCAGCATTTTCTACAGCAGCCAAGATATGGAAGCAACCTAAATGCCCATAAATAGATGAATGGATAAAGAAGATATGGTGTTTTTATATACAATGGAATACTACTCAACCACTGTGGGAAACAGTAGGGAGATTTTTCAAAAAAAATTAAAAACAAAATTATCATATCATGGGATCTAACAATCCCATTTCTGGAACTTAAATCAAAGTAACTTAGATCAAGATCCTGAAGAGTTACCTAGCTACATTCTTATGTTCATTGCAGCATTATTCACAATAGTGAAGACATGGAAACAACCTAACTGTCTATCAGGAGATGGATAAACCAAATGAGGTATATGCATACAATGGAATACTATACAGCATTAAAAAAGAAGGAAATCCTGCCATTTGTGACAACATGGATGGTCCTGGAGGACATTATGTTAATTGAAATAAGCCAGAACAGAATGACAAATACTGTACGATCTCACATGTGGAACCTGAAATAGTCATAGCCGCAGAAGTGGAGGGCAGTGTGGTGCTTAACAGTGTCTAGGAACTTGAGAAATGGAAAGATGTTAGTCAAGAGCTACACATTTGAGTTATGTAAGATGAATATGTTCAGGAGATCTAACGTATATAGCATGGTGACTATAGGTAACATTACTGTAACCTGCCCTTGAAATTTGAAAGCAGATCCTATGTGTCCTTGCCACACACACACACACACACACACAAACGTATCTATGTGAGGTGACAGATAGCCTAACTAGCTTGATTGTGGTTACTATTTAAGAATGTATACATATAACAAATAATCAATTTGTATATAAAATAAGAAAAAAGTAAAGAAAATGCAGTCTTTAGCTGAGAGAAGTGCCCAGCTAAAATGTATTAATTGTTTTAATAGTGGAAGAAAGTAAAATTATTATAAAGGGATTAAGTACCTTCACCACAGTGTCCACTTATATATTTAACCACCCTTATATGCACATATACTTCCCCAAGGTAGTCCATCCCATTCTACACAGTAACTGTGCCCAGTTCAGCATCCAGGATCTCTGGGTCTTCTTTCTGGTCTAGATGTGGCTCCTTGTGGTCTGATTACTTATAAACAGAAAAGAAAATAAGGTAGCCACAATGATTATTTCCAATGATTATTATATAAAATGTGTAATACCAGACAGTCAATGGTCTCAAGCAATTATAAACACCCCACGCCCCAAGGCAGGGATTGTGAAAACTTCCTGCTTTGACGTTGGAGAAAGTTCCTTAGTGAACATATCTGCCATCTGATTCTGCTCTTTGCAAGAAATGTCTTTGCTCACTGTTTTCCAAACCTTTTGCCTTTGCTCTCTGAATATTAATTTTATAAAACAGATTATAAACAGCAGCAACAGTCTTATAATAAGTATTATTGAAATGCAAAATGCAACGTGAGTTATTCTGAATGAGGAAGGGGAAAAAAAGGTTATTAGGGAAGCACTGCTTCTTCCAAATTCTTTGAAAAGCACTATAAAATAGAATAGGAGTAAAATAGCCTTAAAAAGCTAGTTTCTTATTAAGCAGTTGTTACAAATGTGCTTATGTATTTCAATTTTAAGTCTTTTCTCACCCTGATTCAGATATCATCAACCCCAATTCGAGGTTATACAATAATCAATATATAATAATTAATAACTTCTTTATACATCAGAAAATATAATTTAGTTAAAAATTGCATTAAAAATCCTATAAAAATAGCAAAAATGTATAAAAGCTACACAATGAAATCTATAAAATGTTACTGAAACACATATAAAGCCATAAATAAGTTGGCAGATATTTTTAGCATGGGGAAAGAGCAGTGGAGCAATGGAGAGATCTAGTCTCTCCAAATTAATCAATGTTCAAATAGTCAAAATCACAAAAGACTTTCTATGAGCTTGTCCAATTATATTTTAAAATTCACCTTGAAGCTAAAGTTCTAGAAGCATCTAGATGCAAGAATATTTGAAAAAGAATTTTGAAAATTATGGAAATAAATATCTTTGCAGTTAAGACTGGACACAAAATGTACAAAAGAGACAAAGACTTAGAAGAACAGATCTTAGTTGCAGAACATTAGACTAACAAGAATGGGTGATTAATCAATTCTTTTCCTGACACATGGAAAATAATTAGTCATCTGTGATTTAGCAGAAAATGCATAAACACCAGATGTTTCTATCCTGCTGTATACCATACAAATAATGTTCTTTATTGAAATACTTAAAATTGGAGTAGACTTAAATAATTTATCATGGTGATTCCATCTTTATATTAAAAGTAAAAAAATTTCTACCATAATGGTAGCATTTTTGAATTAATATGAACAGATTAATTCACTGTTTTACACTATTAAGTCTTGAAAAGACTATTAACAGTTAATTGTTACTTATCTATTCTTATTATATCTTTAATATATCTTATAGTCAAGGCGCTTCAATGAGATAACACAAGGAGGCCTGAGAATAAAAATATGTAGATTATAAATATTTTTGCTAGCAAATTCAAACACTTCAAATCAAAAAGAACTTTTAGAGTTTACAATGTTATATATTTAAGATTGATATATCTTAATATAAACAAACCAATAAGATGACATTAGCATAATATGTTAAGATACAATTTTCAAAAAAGTATACAACCTCTTAGGAATTTGGTTTATGTATGATGATATATTACCGTCATCATCATTAACACTTTGAGGCATATATCTTTCTTTCTTAACATCCAAGAACAATCCATTGCTGATGGTAATTATTGAATATTACAATTTGCTCTATATTATTGATTTACTTGCATATTTTATTATTTCTTATTATCATTTGAATAATAATAGTTGATATGTGCAAAAATGTAAGCAGCTATAAGTAATTGATTATTAAAGTAAAAAAAAAATAATGCACAACTGTGAACAGTAAATTAAAAACAAAACATGACCAGTAATACTCTTCTTAGTTTTGCTTGTTTTTTAAGTTTTACAATAATTATATATGGAGTATGTGGTGCTTTGAGACTTGCCTCTTTACAGACTTCATTATATTTCCATGATTCATGCATATTATTGTGCTGGTTCACTTATTTTTTTCACAAATACCTAATTATTTTCTTTACTGATATACATTGGACATATAATACACTGGACATATTTAAATTATACAATTTGATAAGCTTTGACATGGATACACCCTTGAAACAATCATTTCTGATAGAACAGGAATGAGTCTCAGAGGGCCGACCAAGAAACATGGAGAACAATGGACTGGGGAGACACTCCTAGGAACAGAACTGGAGCTTCAATCAAGAAATATTACCCAACCCCAGAGTAGTGGAACCTGGCAACCTTAATGTAGCTGGACTCAGAACTGCTCAGACTAGTGCTATATAGGTCCATTTCTTTCCCTTTGTGAATGGTAATGTCTATAAGAGGTAAATCATAAAACCACTGCATAATAGTTGTGTGGAAAGCAGATAACTTATCTTTTAATTTTATAGATCAGGAAGAGTATCTTCCAAGGAGACCCATCTTGAACTCTTTAGATAGTCAGGTCTTTGAGCCTAATACTATGATTGGATAATTTATTTGAGTACCTTAGAAGATAATAAATTTTAAAATATTTTTGTATTGAATTTGGGAGAAAGAGTGAATAATTACAGTCAGAGTTGACTATGGTAGAATGAGTACCTTAATGGCTTCAGTTGACATCTGCCCACATCCTGTCTTTTTCCTCTAATATTTTCATTTTTCACAAACTTTTTTGCCTGGTTTTCTACATGTGTTGTGAGTACATAGTCAGGCAACCTCCTGGAGGGTGCTAGTCTCCTGAAGGAAGGGAGTCTGCTTAGCAAAGCCAAGCCTTCCTGGCTGAGAATACCCCAGCCATCCAGCCCTGAATTCAACACTCTGGAAACCCTAAATGATACAATATACAAAAAAAACACTCAAGTTTTTAGGAGAAATGCAGGAAAATATTTTCATGAACTGAAGATAGCAAAGAATTCTTAAGTAGGCTATAATTTGTACTAAACATAAAAGAAGTAACTGATAAATTGGACATTTTTAGAATTAAAAACTTTTTTCCATCAGAGGACACCACGAAGGCAGTGAAAAAGCAAGCCACAACCTGGGAGAAGATATTTAAGTTTATTTTATTATAATTATAATAAAATATTTTATAATAATTATAATAAAATATTTTAGAGTATGCAATATATATTAAAGATACTATATGCAATATTAAAGATATAGTATATTATATATTATATGTGATTATATATTTATAATATATATTACATAACATATATAAAACCCCTCATATATATATACACACATATATATAATTCCTACTATACATATTTAAGCCCTAATCAATTTGATAGGGACATTAATGTTTACAAACAACCATTCAAGTTAACATGACCTTATATTCTTGGCTGCCTATGTTATCCTTTATCCGTATGAGCTGGCCTGAGACTCACATCCATTGTTCCACAGGGTGTATAAGAGCACATTAAGAACTGCTGAGCAAAAGTGTTGCATAGTCTATTTCTGTTAAATTTACTGACGTTAAAGCCATCTGTCCTGAACTAAAGTGCTCAGAACATCAGTAGGTAGTTTATTTATGTGATAATAAATGATGTACCATGTAAATTAAACCAGAGAGATAGCATAAGTGGCCCCAAATTAGTCAAATGGGACCCTTGTCTCTCCCAGTTCTGGGGCATAATAAAGTTTGCTTAGCTGCTGAAAAGATTGATTGATCAGATGTGCTTTGCATCTTAGACAGAATGCAAAATCTGCCTCTAGAAAATGAGTCAAATTAATTCAAAACAAATGTGCTCTTATGATACCTTTATTCTGATGCTCTTAAATTATTAGTAAATATTTAAAATATTAAAAATATAAAGAATAATTAGAAATCACCTGTGTAGGCACTATTTATCTTAAGATATAAAACATTATCAATAAAGTTAAAGATGCGTTACAGCCAAATCTAGCGTACTCCTTTTTCTGCATAGAAATCTCTATAGTACTTTTGTTGATTAGCATTCACATGCAACATTTTTACTTCCAACAATTATATATAATATATAATATTCTGTAATATTATATATATCTAAAATCTGTGTATTCTGTGTATATGCACACAAATATATTTGTGTATGTCTGATTGTATGTAGAAAACTATTTAAATTTTCAATATATATTTCATATATTTAATGACATTTATTTTACTTGAAAAAGGTGTAATTTTAGTTTTCAACATTTAAAATTAAATATATCTTAATCAATTATATCTAACTGTACTATTGCATCTAAACAACTGGAGAATTGGCATGCTAAATGCAACAGAATGAAAGAAAAGTATCAGGAGAAAAACTGAATTTTTTTCCCAAACTACCTGTCCACTAAGACTTCATTGGCATCCACCCACATCAGTTCAAAAGAGCCTTAGTTCCTCTAACGGTTTCTAATACAGGGTATGACAGTCTAAAATCCATATGTTATTCTCTCTTATCTTTTTCAGAATTGATTTTAGGGAAAGGATCCAGCAATCTGAGTTAACTCACAGTGTTGTTGCTTTGACTTTTTCAGTGTTAAGGTTTTCAAATGTTGAGACATCATTGTTTATTTTTATTGATTTGTATCAATATTTTTAATGGCTATTGGTATGTTCAGGGGTCTAGTCATATTTGAATAATTTTAAATAGTAGTATTCTAAGATATTTATTTTATTTTTTTTAAATGTTATATCATTATGCATAAATTTTTTATGATATTTATAACTATTCATCTACAGAGATATCTTTAAAAACATTTCTAATACTTGTTATTTGTATTCATCATTTTTCTTCTTGATCATTGAGACATAAAGTGGTCTATTTATTAGTATTTCCACTGGTATTTTTTAATATAATTTTTACCACTTGTGTATGTCTTTTGGCCTGGGTTTTCCATAAAATCCTGTTTTTATTGAAGTTCCAAATTTCTACAGAGTTTGAGCATTGTTTTGCTCTTTTTCAAAATTCTTGGGTTAAATGATTATCTCACTTATTTTAAACCTTTCTTTATATTCCAATAAATGTAATTATGACATAAATATTCATCTAATTGCCTGTCTAGCTGCATCTCATGTTGTGATATTTTAAAATTTACTTATAAATGTTCATAATTTTATTGCAATTTAAAAACATTTTATAATTTAATGTGTGCTTTTGTTTGCCAATTTGTGAAATATTTGGGCTATATTTATTCTTTTATTTCTAATTTTTGGTATCATATTCAGAAAATAGGGTTTATGCTATTGTTTCCATGGAATAACCAATTTTTGCAATATTCAAATATCTTTGAAAAGTATAGCTCTTTACTATTGATTGGATTCATGTTGTGCATAATTCTATTAGAACAGTCTTATTAAGTGTGCTGTTCTTAAATTTATCTCTTTAATATTCTTGCCTGTGTGAGCTATTGATTTCAGAAATATTTTTTCCCAAAATATCCCACTAAATTTCTTCCTGTGACTATTTCATTTTTTTCACTTTTTATACTTATACGTTGATATTATGTATTACATGCTAAGTTTACTTAAACTAATATCTAAGGACATTGGTGTTAAACTGCCTAGGTTCGCAGCATGGCTCTACCACTTGCCAATTGTGTGATCTCAGGCAGGTTACTTAAGTTTCCTATCCCTGAGTTTCCTGGGGGATAAAAGGAGGGTAAAAAGTGTACCTAGAATAAAGTTTTGTTAAGTAGATTACATAAACGTAATGGGGTTATATAGTGCCTGGAATACAATAGGTGCTGCATAAAAGCTCAATATTCTTATTGCATGTATATAAATATACATACATATAAATATATGTGTATATAATATATAGTTTGTATACATATGTGAAAGCCAGTCAATGATTATTATATTTTTGATAGATTATTTTTTCATTATATAACACCTTTTCTCCATTAACTTTATTTTTTTCAGCTTTACTGAGGTATAATTTATAAATAAAATGGTAATATATTTAATGTGTTCACCATAATGATTTTTTTTTTTTTAAACATCTTTATTGGGGTATAATTGCTTTACAATGGTGTGTTAGTTTCTGCTTTATAACAAAGTGAATCAGCTATACATATACATATTTTCCCATATGTCTTCCCTCTTGCGTCTCCCTCCCTCCCACTCTCCCCATCCCACCCCTCCAGGCTGTCACAAAGCACCGAGCTAATATCCCTGTGCCTTGCGGCTGCTTCCCCCCAGCTATCTACCTTACTACGTTTGTTAGTGTGTATATGTCCATGACTCTCTCTCGCCCTGTCAAAACTCACCCTATAATGATTTGATATACATATACATTGTGAAAGCATCCCCACCATTGAGTTGATTGACATATCCATCACCTTGTATATTTACTTTTTTTTTTTTGGTGAGAACACTTAAGTTTTACTCTATTATCAAATTTCAGTTGTACAAATGAGTATTATCAACTATAGACACCATGTTAAACATTAGATCCTCATACTGTGTTCCTCTTATAACTAAAAGTTTGTACCCTTTTACCAACCTATCCTTATTTCTTCCATCCCTCAGTCCCTGGCAACTACCATACCGCTTTCTGTACCTACATGTTAAAGCAAAATTTTTTATAGATTCCATACATAAGTGATATCATGCAGTATTTGTTTTTCTTTGGCTGGATTGTTTCCCTTAACATAATGTCCTCCAGGTTCATCCATGATGTCACAAATGTCAGAATTTCCTTCTTAAGGTTGAGTAATATTCCCGTGTGTGTGTGTGTGCACCACATTTTCTTCATTCATGTTTCCAAGGACAAACACTAAGCTGTTTTCATACAACTATTGGCTATTGTGAATAACAACACAATGAACATAAGAATGCAGATATCTCTGAGACAGTAATTTCTTTTCCAAGGAGGTATACCCAGAAGTAAGATTGCTGGATCATATGGCAATTCCACTTTAAAATTTTTGAGGAACCTCCATACTGTTTTCCAGTGGGGTGTGGAAGTCCTCTACCTTTATTTTGTTGCTGTCTATTTCTCCCTTCTGCTTTGTTAATATTTGTTCTCTATGGTTAGGTAGTATTCTGATGTTGGGTACATAGATATTTACAACCGTTAGGTCCTCTAAGTGAATCGACCTCTTTATCATTTTAAAATGACCTTCTTTGTCTCTTATTACAGTTTTTGGCTTAAAGTCTATTTTATCTGATATAAGTATAATTACCCCTGTATTTTTGGTTTCCATTTGCATGGATTATGTTTTTCCATCCCTTCCCTTTCAGGCTATGTGTGTCCTTGAAGTTAAAATGAGTGTCTTGTAGGCAGCATTACGTTGAATCATTTTATTAATCCATTCAGCCACTCTGTCTTTTGTAGTCCATTTACATTTAAGGTAATTATCGATAAGTATGGACTTAATATTGCCATTTGGTTAATTGTTTTTTGGCTGTTTTATAATTCCTTTGCTCCTTCCTCCTTCTCTTGTTCTCTTCCTTGATGACTTGATGATTTTCTGTAGTGGAATTCTTTGATTCCTTTCTCTACCTTTTTTTGTGTCTACTATGGGATTTTGCTTTGTGGTTACCATGAGGCTTACATAAAATGTCTTATAGTTATAATAGTCTATTTTAAGCTGATAACAACTTATGTTGAACACATACAAAAACTCTACATTTTTATAACCTCCCCATATTTTATGTTTTTGATGGCACAGTTTACATCTTTTTATATTATTTATATATTAACAAATACATGTAGTTATAGTTATTTTTATTACTTTTATCTTTTAACTTTCATTCTAGAGTTATAAGTGATTGTCTACCACTATTATAATACTAGAGTATTCTAACTTTAACTATACAAGTTTCTTCCAGAGAGATGCTGGTTGCTTTGCTTCATTACTGGAGTGAGCTGGGGGAAGAAGGTGGTCAAGTACCCAAAGCTCCCTCAGCATCCAGGGAGGATCACAGCTTGCCCCTAGCTTAGCTAGAGAGTATTCCTAGCTCCCAAGCTCCAAGGAGAATAAATCCTAAATAAAACAGGAACCCTCAGGCAGCAGCTTGTAAAGTATGCAGTCAAACCTCTGCCTGGGAGGCTGAGATGAGGGTTTTGCCTGCTCCCTCAACACCAAGCCCTCGGGGTATAGTCAAAGTAAGCGCTCCCGTACCCCTTAGGAACTGCTTTGTTGTTTGCTATAGTCCTGCAGGACTCGTGGATGCAAGCACCGTCGGCTTTCAGAGCTAGGTGTTTTGGGCGCCTGCCCCACAATGAGAGACTTGAAAGTTGAGGCACTGTATATGAAATCCATGTTCTTCATGGAGAAGCTGGCAGCTGAGAATTGTCTCCTGAGTGTGCAGAGAGTTCCTCAGTTATATAAGGTACTGTCTCCTGGGCTGTAGCCCTTAGCAAGGTCTCCAAATAAAACATAACTTGTAACTTTTAGGTTGTGCATTCTTCTTCAGTCAACAGTGTATGATGCTGTAAGAGGAGGGAGGTTTACACTAAGAGAATAATTTAGCCTTTCCTACATGTTTGATGTGGGTATTTTCTCATTTGCCTTATGCATAGTAGTCCCTTAGCTAGTGTCTGGATTTATCTCAGAGGGAATTTCTCTGTGTGTAGTTGTATATTTGTTGTGTCTGAGGGAAGAGGGAAGTTCAGGAGCCTCCTATGTCACCATTTTGGTCCTTCAAACATTTCTATTAATTTTAGTTGATCTTAATATGTATGCACTTGGTTCAATTTTAGTTATTATTTGCTTGATATTTTCTTTTCCATTCTTTGATTCAGGTGTCTCATTTTGGTTTAAGCATATTATTAGTAAAGATAGAAAAAGTGAATTTTCTTAATTAAAACAAATTCTAATATAGATATCTCTGTATTTAAACAAATAAGTTTAGTTTTTTTAATATTTAATAAAATTACTAGTATATTTGGATTTTTAATACCATTTATTTTCTCTGCTCTGTTCTTTTGATCCCCTGTGTTGTAGTTATATTTATAGCACTTGGTTGCTCTCATATTGGAAGGAAAAAAACAACTTTCTGATATTTTTCCAGCATTGGATGTTTGCCACACAGGTGCAACACTGAGGTGGTATTGATATAGGGTACTGATTATATTTTATTAGAATCATAAATATTTTTATTAGAATCATAGAATCATAAACATTTAAGGAAGGAAGTGAAAAGATGATGGGAAACAAGGTAGTTAGTAGGTAGCATTTATGATTTAGTTTGGAAAAACACACATATCATGAAAGGGCATTTTGCCAAAAGTCAGATCTTTGAATTAATCATTCTGGAGAAACATAATGTAATGCTCTCATTGGTAACAATGTGAATGAATAATTAAAACACAGAAGTTGATTGCTAGCAAGGAGACTGATGAACTGAGAATCCAGTTTTGGACATGTCAGTCTTGCAGATTATTTTAGTTTGTTAGGGCCGTCATAACAAAGTACCATAGACCAGGTAGTTTAAACAACAGAAATTTATTTTTTCAGAGTTCTGGAGGGTAGAAGCCTGAGACAAACTGTTGGCTGTATTGGTTCCTTCTGAGGCTGTGAGGTAGATTCTGTTCCAGGTCTATCACCCAGCTTCTAGTGGTTTGCTAGCATTTTTTGGAAGTGCTTGGATTGTAGACGCATCAGCTTGATCTCTGCCCTGATGTTCACATGTGTTCACTTATGGGACTGTCTACTTCAGTAAGACTTCATCTTAAACAATTAGATTTGCAATGACACTATTTCCAAATAAGGTCACTTTCTGAGGCAGTGGGGGTTGAACTTCAACATATGAATTTGGGGGAGAAACAGCTCAAACTCTAACATAGATGATTTTCTATAATGATCACAGCAGAGACTGTAGTAAAGGGCAAATTCATAAATAAGAATGAGAGAGATTTAATAAATAAACAAATATGGGTAACTCTCAACAGCGGAAGCAGCAATATAAGGAAGATGATGTATAAACATATGTCATTATACTCAATGCATCAAGTTATCTATGTTTCTTTGTTTTTGGAAATTTCAGAAAGGGGCAAGGGAGAGCAAGGAGAATGTTACCCCACAACACAAGGTAGTGAGGTCTGAAGAATCAAGAAACAATCTAAATAAAATAAGAATAAAATTGAATACATAAGCAATTGTACACCAAGACCTACTAAAATACAAGTAATTAAAATAGTGTTGCAATAGGGCAAGGGTTGATGAATTGTTAAATGAATAAGAATAGAATTCAGAAATAGATATACATATATGGATACTTGACTGATGGCAATATTGACCTTGCAGATCAATTGGAAAATGTATAGTGCTAAAAATTTTATGTAGATTTTAGATCCAGATGTAAAAGATAAAACAAAATGTCTGGTTGATATAGCTAAATCTGAATTTGGACAAGGCGAATATTTCTTAAACAGAGCACATAAAGTGTTAAAGATGAAGAAAAATATTGCTAAATTGGACCACATTAAATTAGATCAAGAATGGGAACTCTCTGTGCTTTTTACTGACTTTTTCTATAAACCTTAAAATGTTCTTTTAAAAATCTATTCATTTAGCAGAAAGTTTAATTTAAAATAGTAGACATTGTGTTTATTGAAAGGCAACATTTAAGTAGTGAAAGACAAGCCAAAAAATATTTTTTATTGCATATACTTGACATATATAAACCTACAGAAGAGTGAATCCACTTTTGAACGTAAATCCAAGAGAAATGCATGAATGTACCCTTTGAAAGTCATATACAACATTATTCCAAGGTGCATTATTTATAATAAGTTCAAACTGGATAATTCAAATATCAAATAACAGTAGAATGAATAAATAAATTGGGATATATTAATAAATTATTC
This sequence comes from Phocoena phocoena, assembly GCF_963924675.1. Lineage (NCBI taxonomy): Eukaryota > Metazoa > Chordata > Mammalia > Artiodactyla > Phocoenidae > Phocoena > Phocoena phocoena. Next base: position 25,798,432 of record NC_089235.1, on the reverse strand, counting down.
TACAGCAATGGATCTGAAAAATTTACTGCTAAACACAATAATGATAAATCTCTGAAACATGACATTGAACAAAAGCAGTTGGTGTTAGAATATTGTTACCCCAAGAAGATGGGTGGGAGTAGAGACCCAGAAAGAGCATGGTAGGGGCTTTTGACTTGATAATATTCTATATATTGACCAGGGAAATGGTTAAATCGTGCTCATTTTAAAATGGTGCATTGGCCTAAATAAAAACTTATGATCTGTGCCTTCTTCTGTAAGTATGTTATACTTCAAATTAAGTTTGTTTTTAAAAATGTAAACACTTATGAACTGCACCATCTGAATTTATCCTATGCACGGAAACTCAACCCAGAGCAGCAAAGCTATTTCATGTATCATGTAAATTTCAATGAATTGGTTTTGACTTCTACAATGTTAGGCTCACAAAAATTATAAGGGTGAAATCTAATCTTAAAAAAAATAAAACAGTGTTTTGTAGTGGTAAAGGAGGTTGAGATTCAGTGTGCATATGGTGAAAAATATCTTATGTTTCAACTAGTTTTTTTGCTTAATTCCATACGTGGAAATTGCTTTTGATGAACAAATCACTAGACAATGCACACACTGTCAAAAACTAATCTTCCAGGATGTTAGAAGGGTCTGTATTATCATTTGTGATTCCTTGTCTGTCCTTTCTACTTGACGGGAAGGAAAGGAATATGTCTTATTCATTGTTGTGTTGCAAAGTTTTGGCAAAGTTCCAAAGTTCCAGTCTGTACAGAGTACAGACTTAATATACGTTCTTGAATAAAATTTTAATGTCATGACATTCACATTGACAACTTCTTTACCAAATTCTAAGGTTTTTGAAATCATATGATGATAATTCAAAAAAAAATCACATTAACTAAGCCAGGTTAAACATGGCTGACATAATTCTAGTCTCAGTACAGAAATAGTCTTCCTAAATAGTACTGGTTTCTATCATGATTTTGAATATATTAACTTTAATGGAAACTAATATAAACATTACTAATTATAATCACATTTTCTTTACATCCTGCATGTGCCACTCTTGACAGGTAAAGACAAACAAACAAGAATCTGATAAAATTCACTAAAGTCTTCTAAGGGTCCTTTAGATAAGCCACTAAATAATTCTTGGATAAACATCTCATTAATAATCTTATCAATTTGTTTGTTGGTTAGTTCATTAAGCTTATGCATGAGCAATCCTGCTGTTCTTGCAAGTGATTTACAAAAGTTCTTCTAATGAAGCACTTCAAATTAGTAAGGCATTCATCAATTAAATAAAGCTCCACCACTTTCCATAGATTGATATGCACTCCGAACACTTCATCAAGCCACAAAATTGTGTAAACACAAATCCAAGTAAATGAAATAAACTTTTTTTCTCTCTAAGATTAACTATTACCATTGTCCTAAAAAAGTTGAGAAGATGCATGCCTCTCCGTGATATCTAAAAACATTCATTCAACTTCAATTAATTAATATATATACTCATATTAATCAATTATTGTGATCACATAAAATGTCATTAATAAGAATTAAATATTAGTGTGTGCTTCAGATACCTAAGGCATGGTGCTTTGTTTTGCATTTACATTTTACACCTTGATTTGGTAGATAAGACAACTGAAGCTCACCCATGTAGTGACTTTCTCAAGATTATGTAACTAGACAGTGGCAGAGCTAAGATTTGATTGCAGATCCATTTATTCCTTATATTAATTCTTATCCAAACACTATCCAGTGGCAATACCACCACTATTAGCATTATTTTTTCCTATCAAATTAACTGAACAATAAAAATCAATTATAATATACATATGTACAACTTTATCGTTGTTTTGATATTTTTCCTGATCGTGATCCCTTCTGGAATGGTTAACTGAAAAAATATAAGCTATTTTCACATTAAGCACATAAGAAGAGACTCCCTGATAAAATTAGGTAGTCTTTCTGCAGGGAGCCTGAATTCCCAATCTCTCCTAAGTACACGATCAAGATGAATACCTTTGTTTGAAAATAACTCCTACTCCCTTTTTATTTCCTTTTACATTTCCACTTTAAATGACCATAAAATTTGTTATAAAATATTTTGACCATTCAATATATATATGCTCTCTACACACTTAGCAGTCCATATATCTTGAGAAAAGTCTGAAAGAGAAGTGTTTTTTTTTTTCTTCACGAATGCACATCTGAATAAAAACACTAGTGAAAGTAATGAAAAGAAACTCCTTAACAATACATCACTGTAATTTTCAGTAACCCTGAGAATGATGCATGGAATTGTCTTGACCTATTTATCTATCAGCTTTGGAAATATGTTTTATTGTTTACTTACCAATTTACTAAAAAATAATTTTTTACTGGATTCAGAAGCTCTATAGACATGTAAATTTTATGTGGAAATATTATTTTTCCCTGAGGAAAGAACAGGGGAGATTGTAAATTGTAATAAAACCTAATAGCAAAAGAGTCTTATTCTGTTCTTCTATTAAATGGCTTTATGCAAGCTTACTTAAGGCTTTAAAAATGCTCATGAGTCTTCAAACATACCAAGTATATCTTTGATTCCAACTATTTGATTTTACTTACTAAACTTTATTTATGAATTCTGAATTCCTCTCTTCAGATTGATGAAAGGAATGATGTTGAATGTTTGGTAAATACAGATATGTAAGTGACATGGTCTCACTCCACTCCTAGCCAAAATTAACATTGTATTCCAGCAGAATTAAAATCCATAAATATTCCACCACCACACAGTAAAACTGTTTGATTTTTCTCATCCGATGGAGCAAAGTTGAACTTGATCAGACAACTACCCAACAGGCTCTCCCTCCCCCCTCCCCTGACCAATCCTCTAATTTTTCTAGATCCATTTCTACAGGCTGGCCACAAATTGGAAGTTGGATTGATTTATTTCACCCTGGGATTGTTAAGATAGGTCACACAGGTGGCTTCACTTTTATTCTTCCTTTTATTTTTGGCACTGGGATTAGTTATTTTCTGTTCTTATCACCACTGGTTATCTCTCCCACTGAGTTTCTCTTTCTTCTGAAGCTCAGATACTTAAAACAAGATAAGACTTTTTTACTCATTGCTTTTATCATCCCAACAATATATCTATCTGTAATGGAAGCCCACCTGTGATTTACACCACCAGAACTAAAACTTAACTATCCCTGAAATTTACTGTATATTGTTTGATTCATCTACATCATGCTATGCAGACCCTGAGCTAAATTGTAAATTTACCCTCACTTTGCTTTTGGAGTGAATCATTGGTCATACTTCATATGTAAATATGAAGTTAACTGGCTCTTCTCTGAGAATTTGTTATTGTTTCATAAAATTCAGAGTTTGAGATGCTCTAAAACTCCTTTCACCCTCCTGAAGGGTTGTGTTTTCTTCTTCCCTTGGGAAATGTGTTTAGTTTTTCTAGTCAATTTCTAGTAAGATAATAATGTTCACAATCTCTTTAGTTTTTTTAAATGGAAAAATTTCCTGCCACATATCATACTAATTATAGGTGGATCAAGAAATGTGAAATTTCCTACAAGGCAGAAATTCAGGTGTGGCCTATTTCAGAGCTGAATCCTTTTTTACTATTGCTTAGATTTATGCCTGGAACAACCAGTACTTCACCCTGTGGCTAATTTAAGAACTTGCTAATTGGCATATATCTTCCCAGTCTAGCTTCCTTTCTATCCCGTTGTTCAATAGCCCATTAGCAACTATTGTATTCCATTAATAACGATTTTAGTAAAGAACTAGGAAAGGCTGTGTTGCAGATAGGCTGTAAGTTTCTGAGAGCACTATTATACTTGCATTGGAAAACGTGCAGCTGACTGTATTTTCAAGTAGTAAATATATAGGTATTTGAATTTGGGGGAAGGTTACTTTAACATGCTTTTGTACCTGTATTTTCCTTTACTTACAATTGTCATCACAGGAAAAGCACATTCTTGCAAATCTACTTATTAAACACAACTCAATTCAAATTAAACAGTATATGTTTAAGTTCCCTTAGACACCTGGTACTGTGATAGATAGGTTATACAAGTTGAGTATTTCAATATATTAAACTTTAGATAAAGCCTATGACAAAGTCCAGGCATACACTTTTAGCTAAAAGTAAAGCCCTGTCAGAGAACACAAATGTACATGTTATACATTTTAATATTGGAATAGAAAGTAAAGTACTCATTCTATAAATAGATCTTTAGACTGAATTGCATATAACATTTGTTTTTGTTAGCCACACCATATCTACATTATTTACCTTAATACGAAGGTCATACTCTATTATTAAATTGATTAGGGACTCATTATGTTTCCCTTGTTTAAAGTATGTTCTCCCTTAGCATGATTCCTTCTTGTCCATTAATATTGCTCAGTCTGAATTTTATTTGAATAATTGTATCATGTCAAATATTTGAGTTCAAGAGTTTGAAGATGGGTGACTGTATGTTGTAAATGCTGAATACACAAAAACTCCTCTCATTATTAGCATTGCCTACATTTCTGTCCACATTTTCAACCTTAATTCTCAGCACTTCTAAACAATTCTTGAGGATTACAGAGGTTCAGAAAAGTGCCCAATGATCACGCTGTTTTTTTTTTCTTAATTTAATTTATTTTTTATTTTATATTGGAGCATAGTTGATTTACAATGTTGTATTAACTTCAGGTTACAGCAAAGTGATTCAGTTATACATATACGTATATCCATTCTTTCTCAGATTTTTTTTCTCATATAGGTTATTACAGAATATTGAGTAGAGCTCCCTGTGCTATTCAGTAGGTTCTTGTTGATCATCTATTTTATGTATAGTAGTGTGTATATGTTAACACACAGTTAATTTTTCCTTCCCCCTCACCATGTTGGTTTTAATGCATGTTCTATTATGTCTTTAACAGAGACTCTATGCTATATTTCAGGTACAAAATTATTACCAGAATCTTCTAGCTTTGTTCATTCTCATATTTTTTAGGACAAAGGCAGTTTATTTAAATATAGGTAATGAAGACTTTAGCTCCCAACTGTTTGATACTCTTTTGTATCATACCTAATATGTCATACCTAATATGGTCACTGCCATGAAAATATTTAAGATAACAAATATGTAAAGTTGTTTTTAAAAAATCTTCACAGTTTGATACATTTTTCAATAGGCATTTTAGAATATGGCGCATGCTTTAAGATTGCCAAGTTAGTGCCTAACACCAGGAACTACTGTGAAAAGATACTGATTTTAAAGGAAAAAAAAAAAGTTATTTTCTTGTCAATAGTAAGTGGTATATATTGACTTAATTTTATTTAGAAATTATTAATGTAACTTCAAAATTAGTAAAGTAAAAACACATTAGGTTTGTGGAGAGTTAGAATGGAGGGAGGTAAGAGTTAAGTGTATGGTGAACCTTTACAAAACAAAATGAAGTTGTCTAGTTTACAAGCCATTGATTTTACGAATAATGAAAGGATATCAATCCATTTAAACCATTTCCTTCTGATGAAAACAAAGAGAATTTTAACTCACTTAACTTCTACAACTCAGAATGACCCCCAAAATAAACATAGAATTGAGAGTTACGTTTCTGGATTAAGTCAGCCCTTGAAATAACACATCAGTCCTCAAAGGTGGAATTTGCCAACTGAGATGTAGTGATTTGTTCTTCTTTAAACACAACCTGCCAAAATTTTAAACTCTATAAAGTTGTTTTTTTATAACAATAACGAATTAATTTCCATCTAAATTGTTAATATTGAGCAATGAATAAAGTAATAATAGTAAGAATAGTTAATATTTATTCTACAATTAATAAGTGCCAGTCACAGTTCAGCATACTTACTACCTATAATTTATGAAATCATCACTGATGCCCTGTGAGGTAGGTTTACAGATGTGGATACTGAGACACAGAGACATAAAGTAGCTTGACTAAACCTGATGTCTCTCTGTCTCTCTATATGTTACTGACAATATATTTTAGAAATATAGAAAGACATGAAACATTAAGATTTATCTACATCAACATTAAACAATACAAAAAATATAATAGATAATGTTAAAATAACAAAAAGATACAATTGTCATAGCCACAAAATCTATTTTAAAACCTCAGAGTTAGCTTAACCAAGAATATACAACTCCTTTATGGATAATAGTTTTAAGTTTTAATAAAGGACATAGAAAAAAATGTGAACAAATGGATAGTTATATCATGATTTGGAATGGAACGCTATTACCTGCATCTCTGTATTAGTAGACAAAGTTTTCATTTTATAATTAAAAGAAAGTAAAACAAAGAGAGAAGGATATATTGTTTTTAGTGCTTATAATCTATGTTTTAGATTTTCTATAATAGACCCTTTTAGGAATTATTGAAATCAATACTATGTGTAATAGAAATAGAATATGACTATTACATGCATCAGCTGTTCCAAAAGTTTATTAAAGACTATTAGAATAAAAGAATAAATACCTAATCTCAAACATCCTTAATTATCTGTACTACATTATATCATACCCCCATTTCTATTATTCACCAGTTACTAAACAGTATAGTCACAACGTCATTCAAAATCTCCATATCAAGACTAAAATTCAACATTCTCCTTTTTTTTTTTTTTTTTTGGTACGTGGGCCTCTCAATGCTGTGGCCTCTCCCGTTGCGGAGCACAGGCTCCGGATGCGCAGGCTCAGCAGCCATGGCTCACGGGCCCAGCCACTCCGCGGCATGTGAGATCTTCCCGGACCGGGGCACGAACCCGTGTTCCCTGCATTGGCAGGCGGACTCTCAACCACTGCACCACCAGGGAAGCCCCAACGTTCTCCTCTTTGACTACCCTTTTGTCTTTCCTTTTTTGGTTCAAAGTCTGTAAAAATCTATCTTCATGGTTTACATGACTTCTGGTCTTGTAATTCTTTCATATTTGTACATTCATTACTCTCCATGTTACACTCAAAGTTCTTTGAACCAGATTGGATACTCATCTGGCATTTCAGCAAACATACTTTTACTTTTTAGAGCGCTTGATGACTTATCTTTCTATTATTTTTATACTGCCCATTTTGCCACATTCTTTCCATTCCTATTCTAGAGTAAAGAACAATGTTATAAAGAAGTGTATGAGACCATGATGATTAGTTTTGCTGAGGAACAATAATGATGGTAGGGGGAATCAGTCTCATGGGAAGAGACAAATCTCAAGGTTAACTAGTAAAAGTTAAGAGTTGAGTTAATAAATTCAGGAATAACAGAATAGATAATCTAGAATATGGAAATATATAGAAGAAACAGAGAGAGAAAGAGAAACAAATAAACTAGCAAAGGAAACAAAAAATAAAAAAAAGAGAGAGAAACAGACAAAATTGAAGAGCACTTTACTTCTCAACCCCAAGAATAAGAAAAGCTAAGATCAAACCTACTAGATAAAATATTTGGGCCTGTATGCAAGGTGTTTTTCTCATATTTCACTCCTGGCTATCTCATCCATATAATCCATGCCTAATGCTTTAATATAATGTAAGTTCAATAAAAATATATTAGGTGTAATAAGGTTCAGAACTGTGTGTGATCTAAATACTTCTACCTTGGGAGAAAGTTTAAGAAGTAGTTTGTGATGAATTTATGCTACAGAAAAAAATGAGGTCATGAAGGGTGAAAATATGATTTATGTATAAATAAGCTAACTCAACCTGTTTTCTAGAAAGAAAATATCCTGGTGCAGCTATTTGATTGCTTATTGGATTGTCTTTTGTTAAAGCCAATGTTATTAAAGTTTCCATTATGAAATGATACACCCATTTTATTTAACTTGTTTCTACCAACACTGATACCCAGGAGGAAATTAAAAATTGAGAAAAGGCAAATAGGTGCTCACTCTTTTACTTACTCCAAGCAGGTATTCAGGGTATGGGCATCCTGCTAATTGGATTAATCTCACTGCCCCTGTCATCTCCACTTAAGATTGGCCTTGCCCAGAAGAAGGCTCAACACATTTTTGCTACCACTTGACACTCCTTTCTAACTATTGACAACTCCCTATTAAGTAATAGTATTTTTCTATTCATTTATTCAAAAAGTTTTATAAAGAATCTATTATGTTTTAAGTACTGTGCCAGATGCTGAAGAAGAAGACAATAAGGGCACAGTCCCTGCCAGAAAAAACTCACATTTCAAAGGGCAGACAGATAAATAAATAAGACACAATCTCTTTCCCATACAGTAACAAGAATAATTTGTTTAAAAAATATAAATCAGGTAATGTTACTATCTTGCCAACACTTGTTGATTGCATTCTACTTTGATAAAAACTCAAAACAATCACTGTCCCCTGGATACAGAGCCCTATGGTACCTGACCCCTGTCTACCTCTTCAACGTAATATCCTTCACTCTTGCCCTAACTTACTAAGCTCCAGGCCTATTGATCTTCTTAGTGCTTCACAAAGGTATTTTATTTGCTCCTACTGTGGGAAGAGGGGAGCTTTGCATTTCTCTCTCTGCAGACTTTAGTAAGATTTGCTTCTTAATACCGATGGAGTACCTGCTAATGGGACTTTTCTTAAGAGATTTCTTCTTGGCCAACAAATATAGACTAGTCATCTCTCCGAGTAATATTTTATCATATGATACTTTTATATTTTCTTCAGCACATATAATAATTTTAAAGTTATTCATTTGTTTATGCATTTTTTTTTTATCTTGCCCACTAGACAGAGAAAACTTCCAAGTTTGGAACTATTTCTCCCATTTTCATCTACACATTCATATCTTTGCTAATTAGAGCTAAATCTGAACCTTAGGGGATAATCTTTACCAATTTTGTTCCTTCCTTGAGTACTCTGCCTTAGTCATAGATGTAGCAGCTGCTCCCTATATATGCTATTCTTTGATTCTTTAGATATGTTGTAGTAAGCAGAAAAATACCTCCTCAAAGATGTCCATCTCTAATCCCTGGAGCCAGTAAATATGTTGACTTACATGAAAAAAGGAAATTTACAGATGTGATTAAGGTCATAAGTCTTGAGATGTGGAGACTCATCAGTGTGTGTCCAATATAACTACATAAGTCCTTAAAAATGGAGAAGATTTCCCAGCTGTAGTCAGAGAGAGATGCAACATGAGAAGTATTAAACCACAGTTAGCTTCGAAGGTGAAGGAAAGAGATCATGAAGCAGAGTGTAAGTGGCCTCTAGAAACTGGAGGAGGCAAGGAAATGGATTCTCCACTAGGGAACACAGCTCTCTCAACATCTTGACTTTAGCTCAGTAAACCACATGTCAGACTTCTGACAAACAGAACTATAACAGTAAATTTTTGTTGTTTTAAGACACTAGTGTGTGGTAATTTGTTACAGAAACAATACAAAAGTAATACAGTATTCTCTACTGTTCAGTT